>NC_135084.1:13586250-14880625 GCF_051107435.1 Chaetodon auriga | reverse complement strand
TTAACTTCTCAAACACACCACACAGTCTTCACAGACGTTGTAACCTTCTATCGAAAATGCATGAAAATCAATGCAAGTGTTTTTTGTCAATATTGTTATTAATGTGTAGTGTAATATTCATTGTTATCCTTAGTAGTAATGTGCAGTGGATCATACAATCACACTTGTTTTTGTTTTGTGTAAAGGAGGGGGGCGTCTTGGGCTTCTATAAGGGACTTACTCCAACACTTATTGGAATGGCCCCTTATGCAGGTAACTGTTGAGATTATTTTGCATGGATTGATACCAGTCTTTGATGAATACTGTGCAGAACAACATAAGATGTCCTTCAAATATGTAACTGGTGTTCTTTGTGTTGCGTTAGCTTGACTTTGGTTTTCTTTAGACTGCAGACCAATCAGATCTTTAAGACGGACTGTCCACGCTGGTCTGCCTATGTCAAACATTTAGGCTGGCAGTCTGAGTAAGGCCTTTCTCCTGCCTATTTTTATCCTTCAGGTTTGTCATTCTTCACCTTTGGCACACTTAAGAGCCTCGGCTTGAAACATTTCCCGGAGCTGCTGGGACGGCCCTCCTCAGACAACCCCGATGTCCTCATTCTGAAGCCCCACGTTAACCTGCTCTGTGGCGGGATTGCCGGTGCCATTGCTCAGACAATATCGTAAGTGCTGTCAGCAGGCAGGCAGCCAACATGCTTCAAGGTCAAAACACACACAAATAATGATCTGACAGTGTGGCTGGTTCACTCGTGCGGGCTGTTATTGATTACGCTGATTTATTGTTGGTTGTGTGCCACATTGTGTTTCCTCTCACTAGGTACCCCTTGGACGTGGCTAGGAGAAGAATGCAGTTAGGAACCGTGCTTCCGGACTCTGAGAAATGCACGTAAGTAGCACCAATGTTCCTACCCTCCATATTCTGTTATACCGTGATTTACTGCTGTACAGTTTCTGTTGTCACTGAGGAATGTTGTTGTGATGTGTTTCAATGCTCAAAAAACAAAGAAAGACACAAATACAACCCTAACCCCAAAAACACTGGGATGCTGCGTATAACAGAAATAAAAGCAGAATGCAGTCATTTGACCGACAACAGTTTTACAAAGTGTTCCTGAGCCCATGCAGTGATATCTTTTATACAACCATGTGTTTACAAAGTGGTGACCCTCGCTCCATCCTTGCTCAACTTGTTTGAAACATGTCGCTGCAATCATTTCAGAGAAAAACATATATTTACAAAAATCTATGAAGTCGATGAGGTGAAACACAAAATATATTTTCTTTGCACTGTTTTCAATTGAGTATATGTCAAAAAGGATTAGCCAATGATCACAGTCTGTTTTATTAATGCTGCACACGGTGTACTGACCTTCTGGGGATCAGAGTTGTAGTTGCTCCGGTGAGTTTCACAGTGAAATTGTAATCTTATGGGTGACCCTTTAAAAGGCAAATGAGGGGGAAATAATTCTGAAGATAATCAAAGAGACAGAAAGAGCTCACACAACACGGTGCTGCTGAACTTAACATAATTTCATAAATAGAAGGTTAAGTGCTCATCTAGCGACAGAGCTAAATGGTACTTACACCTGTTGCGAAGAAGTCATTAGTGACTCTCAGTTGTTCTTCACTCTGTAATATGCTGGGGTCCTTAATAAATAATGCTCGGTCGCTGTATCTCTCTGCTTCTCTGTTGCTTGGGGTCCATGCTTTTTTGGATGCTAATTAAGAACAAAATAGTTGACTCCACTGTTGGTTTTGTAAAGAGAGTTTGATGAAGTGCATGCTTACAACTGGAGGGGAAATTCCAGAGGCTGTTTACGTTCGATAAAATGTTAAAGCCCAAAACTTTAAGGGGCGTGATAGCAAATGAGTCGTAAAACTACTGCAACATACCATCTGTGCCATTTACAATGCAAACTTATTATCTGCCTTCCTTTAATATCTAAGATTTTCAAAGAATCCATTCACAAGGTCCAGTTAATACATCAGTACCCTTGAAGGTCATCTGTTAGGTCTCCATAGCACAAACAGACCTCAACAACAAACAAAGTTTATTTGTAACTGCAAATTGTCCTGTACATGCAACATTTAATACTTTATTGTACCTGAACAGATCACTGAGCAAGACCCTGAGGTATGTGTACAAGGAGTATGGGATCAAGAAGGGATTGTACCGAGGCCTTTCTCTCAACTACATCCGCTGCGTCCCCTCCCAGGCTGTGGCCTTTACCACCTATGAGTTCATGAAGCAGGTCCTCCACCTGAACTAGTCGCTGCTTTTATACCTTCCGAGTCTGCACCCCTCCAGGTCATCAAGCAGATCAACCTCAATGCTTCCTTCATAGAGTGATCTGTGGCTCACTCGCTTCATCTTAAACTTGGACAATGTGGGAGTTGCCTTTTCCCTGAGTTCACTGAAGGCACCGGGGAAGTCAGTTGAAGCTGAAAAAGGCAACTGGATATCAGACAGTGAGACACTTTGTGTCTGTCCCGTTTCATTCCCTCTTACTTCCTGTTTTCGTGACTTGCCACCTCTAATGAGAGGATTTACTCACGACATGTGGCTTGAATTTGAGCAAGTACCTCATCAGTGTCTCCATGGATACAGCGAGGCAGCGGCACATTTGGTTTGGCTCAGATGGTGGGATGGCTTTGGGGCAATGATATGCTCTTTAACAATGTTGTTGGCAACACCACAACAACCCTCTGATAGTGTGTAAGCCCCCTCATTCACACAGCAAACACAGATGTCCACACACTCTCACTTTTTCTGTCTGCTTCATGACCTGTTCACGTGGTTTTAAGATGGAAACCGTCTTAAAATGATCAAATTAGCAGTTTATTTGCAATCTGTTTCCTTGTAAGGAAGGTGACTCCGTGATATCATCCCCACACACTTAAAATCTACAGCTGCACGTTTTCTTCATGCTTATCATATGTTTTTGTTTTTAATGACTTGGTGATGAACGGTTTGGTGGCTGGAATTGTAAAATGATCTGATGGTTTCTAAGGTTTTGTTTATTCAGGGTTTAGTGCGTCTTTAAATTTACAGTGCAGTAACTTTAGGGGAATTTGCTCTTTCTTCATCTTTGTCTTCTACACAAATCAGACGGAACAGTTCATCTGCACTTCTTTTTGTTTAAAGATGCAGAGGTGGCGCATGATTTCAGTTTAAAGGTTATTGCCAAATTTTGAATAGTGCAGTTACTGTATTTATTTTCAGTTGCTGAAAAACCTTTGTCTTTTTATGTAGGTTAATGTTTATTCTTTAGCTTTGATGATATTGAATTGCGTACATCCACACTCAGCTGTGATCAGAGATTTATTTTGCGTTAAGATTGTTTAAGATGTCAACATTTTGACATAGTGTGGCTCTAGATCTGAGGCGTGGAGGGACTTTGCACTTCATCACTGTAGCTTCTTCCTCTTATTTATTGATTTAGCGACTCGTTGCCACTGGGTGGCAGCGTTGAACATAGATTATATTGTTTACCACCAGAGCTGGACACAACACGCAGACACATTTCATACATCTCTTATCAAATACTAGTCAGATTAAGATCTTAGTCTTAGTGTTTTGCGTTTTGCTTAACCAAAGCAACATGTCAGTTAGTGGGTATAATATATGCAGTGCTTTTAACCCAGTTCAGCCAGCATGGTCGACTACCAGCTGGAGCTGGTGTATGGCTGTTGGCCTTTATTGACCCAGCAGAGCTGAACATAAATTATTGGATGAAAGTGTTGTTTAATCACTTTCAATGTCAAGTGCACCGCGGGCCTTCAAGTCACTGCCAATATTTGTGTGAACCTCATCAGTTTGTTACAAGGGTTGTCATTTCTTCAGCCTCTTGCCTTCCTCTGCATTTGACGTCTTACTTTACCAGTGTGATTAATGTATTTTATTGGTGTTTCTCCACACGCTTCGGTTGATGCCTCAGATTTTAGATTACTGTTTATGAATGGGGGACAAGTGCAAAAAGTGTGCAGCTGAGAGTAGCAGTAGTATAAATACCTCTACTACTTGTAAGCTAGTATTCAGTGTTTTAGAGTTCGTGGCAGATTTGCACCTTTGCTACCTTTCATTCATGTCTCCTCCTCTCCGTTCTAATGGCTCTCAACCACCGTCTGTCCATCAGTGAAGGTGGAGACTCTGCTTTCAGGGGATGTTTTTTCATCAGTTTAGATGGGGACACTGGAGAGACGACTGGACAGAGCTATGGGACCGGGTGGGAATGTCAGCGGTACCAGGGATCGTAGCGTGAAGCAAGAACAGAGTGTTAAGTTGCTCTTTAATCATAATGCGACTCCTCAGATTCATCATGTTTTCCATTGGAGGGATGCAGACCCCCAGTTTGGGAACTTCTTCCTTAGAATATTAAAACATGTCAATTATTCATACAGACTACTGAACACTTTGAAAGCTGCTTACTGTAGAGGGAGTGAGTGGAATGTTACCATTTATTAGCCGGTGCAGCAAGAGCTAAAACTTCGGACAATGGACCAAAGGTGCATAATGAGAGGAGACATCAAGCTAGCTGTAGATATGTACATTTTGTTGCAGCTGTCACTATTGAAATTGCTCAGCAGATACAGTAAACAGTGAAAGCAAAATATTAGTTTCAATTGAACTCTTTTCATTTAATAATTAGAAATCAGTCTGTGGCCACTCCAAGCAGCTCGACAGCGTGTGTGTGTGAAGGTGTTGTTGAACAGAGGGCTAAATATCGGTCAGCATAAACATAATTCTCCCAAGTGCGAGTAAATAAGAGCCTTCATTGTAACTCTTGATTGCCAAGTGTAGGTAACAATAAATGTCCAGAATCCAGCTGTGCCTACCTGTCTGGCCGTAAGAGCATAATCACAGTCTCATTTGTGATGACAGCGACCGTTTGGCAGAGAAAATACAGTTTTCAGCAACATTTCTGCTTGTTATAGAGCCATTCATTCATCTGCAGTACTACTGCGTACAGAGGTTTTGGTTTCCTGTGCTTATGATTACTGTGTTTGGCTTCAAACACGCGATCTTTCAGAGTTGCTGTTGGCTTTTTTAGGGGGGTGGGGTGGGGGGCTTGGAAAAGATATGAGCCCCGTTACTGCTGCTCACTGTAACAGATAATTATGTAACGAATGTTCAGATGTTAAACATGCAAATGTATGTACTAGTATGTTGTGTGACTTGATCAGGCTGTCAGATGTCACTGAAAGAAGATGCATAGGTTTGAGAATGACTGAACAATGAACATGTTTTTTTGTATGTTTTGTCAGTTTTATTTTCTGTCTTTGTACATGGTCGGCTTTGCCTGCCTTGCTTTTTATAAGCAGGTTCTGAATTACATTACATGTCACCCTCTTAAAACAGACCAGGCCTTTGTGTCTTTATTTCGTCTATGAATGTGAACTGAAAGCGAGGAAGAAGGGGCAGGAGCTGACTCAAGTGTGTTTTAATCCTGTTAGATTGCAAAAAAAAATCGAACTTGTTAAGCAGCACATGTTAATTCCATCTCCTGCTTTGAGTTTCGCACGTACAAGCCAGTGTTCAGTTTCATCAGCACAGAGGGGCTCTGTGATGCATTTGCATTTATTTCAGTGATACTGGAACACACTGTCGGTCGTTGTCCGATGTCCATCATGATTTGACTGGTAAATATGATGTGTAAAAGATGTGTTTCATTATCATATCATCAGTAAATACAATTAGACTAGCCAAATTGAAACCCTGTCACTCTGTTCTGCTCTGCAACGCAGGAATTCTATTATGCTTTTCTAAAACACCCTCCTGTTTTCTGCAGACAAATAAAATGAATGTGATATTAATTCCTGGAATAAGTCAGCTGTTCCTGTTCCCACGTTCATGTCTGTGGTCCGGAGATCACCACTGATAACACATCTATGGAGGACAGTATTGTATTCTGACCTATTTTGCAGTATGAGGGTGGAGATCACTCGGCATGAGTAGCGAGAGCTGCTCTGCATCCTGCACCTCCCCCTTCTGTCTGATTACACACTTTCTTGGTGTTTGTGCAAGAGAAATGGGGAGAAGTGAGAAGTGTACATCAGTGAAAGAGATCTGAGCTAGAAGTGGAAGCTCAGCTTTGCTTTACTTTTCGGGGGTCTTAGAATTTCTTTTCTGCAGATTTCTTCATCTTCAGAGGGACGGTTTTGGACTCCTCTTCGTCCTGCGTGGCCGCCATGCCTTCTTACACAGTGACTGTTTCCACAGGGAGCCAGTGGTTTGCAGGGACCGATGACTATGTCTACATCACACTGGTGGGCACGGAGCGATGCAGCGAGAGAACACTGCTGGACAAACCTCTGTACAATGACTTTGAGAGGGGGGCGGTAAGTGACGCTGTGAGGATGACACTCAGATTCAGCCTGATGAACGATGAGCATCAGAAGTGCACACAAACAGTGTGTTGAGATAAAAGAGGAAGAAGTTATGGATTGAGTCTGTTCTAAAGTCAACCTTTGTTTGAAGGGAAAACCTAAGTTGAAGTCTACGCTGAAGCATATTTGAATGGAAAATCACTTTTTAGTTGAACTGCTGGGTAGCTTGTGAATTTCCCTCTAGGCCTCAGTGAAGCTTTATCTTGATCTATAATTTTACATATCTTATTTGTTGATAATATTCTATGTTATCAAAGTAATTCTGCAGAGTAACTAGTAACTAAATTTGTCAAATAACTGTAATGGAGTAAGTGCAGTATTTGCCTCTGAACTGAGTACAAGTAAAAAGAAGCAGGAAATGGAAATACTCAAGTAAAGTACAAGTACCACAAAATTGTACTTAATTACTTTGACCAACTGGTCTAGCAACAGATACACTATCATACCTTTTATTTCAAATTGCGAATATTGATAAGATGATGAGATATAAGTAAAGTTTACTCATTGTGGTTCACAATAAAGACAAAAGAAAGATGCAAAATATAGATTAAAATAAATAAAACTAAGCAAAGGCCGGGTGGGATGAGGTGTCATAATGTAATATCTGACATTGATGTTTTGTACTGATGAGACAAAGCTAATAATACACACCTGATTCAATAAAATAACGCTATTTTCCAGCACATACTGCATGTTTATTCAAACGCTGACTGAATTGCAGGTGGACTCCTATGACGTGAGGGTTGGAGAAAACCTGGGTGAGATAGTGTTGGTGAAGATTGAGAAGAAGAAGTACTGGGTGCAGGATGACTGGTACTGCAGGTACGTCACAGTCAAGACCCCATCTGGAGACTATATAGAGTTCCCCTGCTTCCGCTGGCTGGTGGATGACAAGGAAGTGGTGCTGCGGGATGGAAGAGGTAGAGTCAGCAGTTGGTTAACAGACCATTCTTTTTCATCAGAGTCTGCAAAAACACAAGTCAAACAAACAAGCTCTGCTCCATCCCTCACTTTGTCTTGTGTCTGCTGTAGCACACCTGCCTCAGGATGATAAGACCAGCCTGGTCAAGCAGCACAGACAAAAAGAGCTGGATATGAGGAGAAAAACCTACAGGCAAGTCCACTCTACACATGCAGTTTGTGATTATATGTAATAGGCTGCTCACTAATAACTCTGCTGCCCTTTGTAGATGGAAGGAGTGGCAGCCGGGCTTTCCAATGAGCATAGATGCTAACAGACACAAGGATTTGCCCAGGGACATCCAGTTTGACAGTGAGAAGGGAGTGGACTTTGTGCTGAACTACAGTAAGGCGTACGTGCACGATCCAACAGCCTGCTGTAATAAACAGGTTTACAGTAGTTGTGAGGACAGCTGATGCCCCTCAGTGCAGAGCAGAGTGAGTCAGTGGGGCTTTAACCTCAGAGGTGTTTCTCAATGCAAAATTTTCATGCAGCAGTGATAACATGCTTCTATTTTCTGTAAGCAGAGGTGCCTGGAAAAACAGAGGCGTCATTGTGTGTTTATCACAAGGGACATTTGCATTGCGCTTTCATGCAGGCGTGTGAGCTTACACATAGACACAATAATACAAAACAGATCCACAACAGCACTGTTTGCAGCATGTAGCAGTTGTGAACAAAGCTAATGTATGATTCATGAAATGGAGCAGTGGTTGAGACGGAAAATGAGTCATGTAATTTGCTACATTGAGCTTCCAAAGGTCTTCATAGAAATGCTGCATCTGTGCAAATTTGCATTTGGGGTGCTGCTTCTTGCTGCAAACATTAACTATGTTTACAATTTGACACAGATATTTCTATTCCAGAATCCTTTTTAATCGACATGTAACATGAAAATGCATCCAGTTTCAGATACTGTGACCTTTTTAATGTGAGTATGGTGGCAAATGTCATGATGGTGATGATGATAACCATGAATTTCCAGAATAGAGAACCTGTTTGTGAACCAGTTCATGCACATGTTCCAGTCCTCCTGGAGTGACTTCGCTGACTTTGAGACAATCTTTGTGAGAATCAAAAACACAATCTCAGGTCAGCCTCACATATATTCTATTCTATTCTATTCTATTCTATTCTATTCTATTCTATTCTATTCTATTGCATTGTATTGTGTTGTGTTGTATTATCCAGAGTATGTGATGCAACACTGGAAGGAGGACTTTATGTTTGGGTACCAGTTTCTCAATGGTTGCAACCCTGTTGTGATTAAAAAATGCACCAAACTTCCTGACAAGTTTCCTGTCACTCATGAGATGGTCTCTGTCAGCCTGGAGAGAGAGCTGACTCTGGAGCAGGAAATAGAGGTAAACACAGTTACGTCTGTTTCTGTGAGTCTATTTCACATCACTTTCCATTTCCAGGATAAAAACGTGCCTTAAAACAGCTTCTGTATTGGCTTCAGGCAGGCAACATCTACATAGTAGACTACGAGGTGTTAGACGGCATCAGTCCTAACAGCACAGACCCATGCACATTGCAGTACCTGGCAGCTCCACTCTGTCTGCTGTACAAGAACGCGCAGAACAAGATCCTGCCCATAGCCATACAGGTACAGTGATGTTGAGCAGGTGTGTGTTACACAGCGAGGGAAACATTTCCTTCTCCCCTTCACATTTCAGAATGAATCAATTTCTCCTCTTTTTCCTGCTTCTCTCTCGTCCTCTGTCTCTTCCAGCTCGGGCAGAATCCAGGTGAGGACAACCCAATCTTCTTGCCCACCGATGGTCAGTATGACTGGATGCTGGCTAAGATCTGGGTCCGCTCGGCTGACTTCCAGTACCACCAGACCATCACACACCTGCTCGGGACCCATCTGGTCACAGAGGTGTTCGCTATTGCCATGTACAGGCAGCTCCCTGCTGTTCACCCTGTGTATAAGGTAAAACTCAGACTCTTTGATTGATTGATTAGTTAATTGATTGATTGACTGATTCATGGATTGATGTTCCTTCTCCCAGTTACTTATCCCACACATTCGTTTTACCATCGCTATCAACACCAAAGCCAGAGAGCAGCTCATCTGTGAGTGTGGCATCTTCGACAAGGTGAGTTTGTGGATGTGTAGAAGAGCAGCGCCGAGAAAGGAGGACGGAAGGAGAGCAGGAGAGAAAGGAGGTTGACTGTTTCTGTTCAAATTTAATGAGAGGAAGAGATGCAAAAGAAATCAGAAAATCCCACGAGAGCAGTCCTTACATGCTAGTCTGTATTACACTGTGCACAAATTAGGGGTCACAACATGACAAAGTCAACTCAGTCTTCATTTTTCAGTTATAGTTCATTGAGGCTTTTATTTTTGAGTTATAGGCAAACAAAAATCAAACAATGAGCAAATTATGAGGAAATAGTATGCAGGAAAAGCCCAGAAAAAGACCCTCTCATTTCCTTTGATTAAAAGAGACCATAGTGCACTCAGTAATGGCCTCTCAACCTCATGCATATGTAGTAATAATGCATAATGAGTGACACTTGTGATGATGCTGTATTTCCCCATCCTCACCAAGGCGAATGCGACAGGTGGAGGTGGTCATGTCCAGCTGATTCAGAGGGCCGTGAAGTCTCTGACCTTCAGGTCTCTGTGCTTCCCGGATGCCATCAAGGCCCGCGGTGTGGACAGGAAGGATGAGCTGCCCACCTACTTCTACAGAGACGACGGCTACAGGGTGTGGGAGGCCACCAAGAGGTGGGGAACAGCTGGTTTCATGGAAGTGTTTTTGTGTTTGAAGCAGAGAAAACAGACAGTACAAAGCATAAACAGTGAGAGGGTGGGAACATTTTCTACCCTTGTGTGTGAGCGAGAGTGACGGAATTTCAAAGCATTTTTTATTTCTTACATGTGTGGCTGCTGTCCTGTTTTCTTCCTGGCAGTTTTGTGTCTGATGTGGTGCACATCTACTATACCAGTGATGAGGTGGTGCAGGGAGACGAAGAAATCCAGGCCTTTATTAAAGATGTGTGCAGCTTCGGTATGCAGGACTTCGATCACTGTGGTGGGTACACACGGCAGACGTCCTCTTGTATCACTTTTCTTTTAGGATTGCAACAACAATCAAAATGCAACAGCTAACCAATACATAAAGTTTCTTTTTCAAGGAGAGAAGCAGCTCACTCTTCAATATTTCAGTAATTTAGGGTTTTCTGGAGAGGAGAGGGACAGAGAATATTGCAAATTCATATATGTGCTCTTACAGATAATGGTTTGAGAGTGAAGGCAGGAGGTCACAGGAGTCTGATGGTGTCACTAACTGAGCAGCAGTGGTGCAATACCCTTCCTGTATTTCTCTATTACTTGTCTGAGTGCATTGTGCAAGGATCCTTTACGCAGCAAACCTTAACAAAAAAAGTGCATTTTTCTATAGACTTGAGCTCACTCTGTTTGTCCACAATCTGCACACAGAGTTTCCCAAGTCTGTGAAATCACGTGAGGATCTGATAGAGTACCTGACAGTCATTGTGTTCACTGCTTCAGCCCAGCATGCAGCAGTAAACTTTGGACAGGTGAGTAATGGACAATCATGAAATATCAGAAAAATGACACGTTAGCCTTATAGTTTTGGATTCTTATAGATTAGCTAACATGGATGATGCAGTTACCATTCATTCACTGCTCAGTACAATGATTTGATTGGTGATTTGAATGGTTTGTGTGTGTGCTCACATGCACGCAGCAGTGGAGGAAGTGCTCTGAAGTAAAAATACCAGACAGACCAACATTGTAAAAGTTCTCCACAGGAAGTCTCTCGTTCAAAATCATTAGGCAAAAGCACAACAGTGTCATCAGCAAAATGTACTCAAAGTATCAAAGTGACAGTACTGGTTCTGCAGAAAAGTGGCCCTGTGATTCATGTATTATCACATGCCATTAGTCGATTATTTAACACTTCTGTATTGATGTGCAAGTAGCATTTTACTGCTCTACATTGTGTAGTATGACTGGTGTTCCTGGATCCCCAACGCTCCATCCACCATGCGAAAGCCCCCGCCCAAACAGAAGGGCTTGGCAGATGTGAACTTGATCATCGAGAGCCTCCCTGATCGCGGACGGTCCAGCTGGCACCTTGGGGCCGTCTGGGCTCTCAGCCAGTACCAGGAGAACGAGGTGCGTAGAGGGCACTCCATGTCCAGACACAAAGGCAACCACTCGCATATTTACAGACACGTCTTGCTACAGACTGGGTTAAGGACCAAAATTTCTAATTTCCCAGGAAGCTTCCCTGTGCTTCAACATGTGCTTTGTATCCCTGCAGTGTGCCTGCGGGCTGAATGACCAGTCTCCTCTCTCTCCCTGCAGCTGTACCTGGGCATGTATCCTGATGAGCACTTCACCGAGAAGTCAGTGAAGGCTGCCATGGAAAAGTTCAGGAAGCAGCTGGCAGAGATAACCAACTCCATCAAGAGGAGGAACGAGGGAAAGAAGCTGCCTTACTACAACATGTCCCCTGATAAAATCCCAAACAGTGTTGCTGTTTGAGGGAAAAAAAATAAATAAAAATGATCATGCCCTTACTTAATATTTTGCAAAGAGCAAGCTTTTATTGAGCTCTTCAAGTACACCGAGTTTGTGATTTTGATACTTTGGTATATCTAAATTCATATGTCCACTTTGCAAACCTTAACTTTATTTCTAAATTGTTCTTTGTCACTTATTTGTGTGAAAATTGGTTAAAATGTTATTGCACAGAGCTGCCAATTAAAATGTTTTCATTAATAGATGCAGTCTGTCATTTCTATCTGCTAATCAATCTGATAATACTCATACAACATTAACCTTTACTAAGTATTACTGACAAATCCAGACATTTCAGTTCAGAGTGCATGATTTACCGAGCGTTCACTGAAAACACAAAGCATTAAAAGTAACTTAATTTTTATTTGGTTGTTCTTTTTAATTCTACATACTTTGTTCAATAATGGGAAATTAAACTGAAAACACATCAATATTTCTTTTAAAAACATAAGTACTTTTACCAAAGTCTTTACAGTTACTAGTCCAAAGTAAATTCACAGACAAACTTGTGGAATGATATCATAAGACAGGGGAACAGTCATATATGTTCAAGTCCAGTCAGTAGTAAACAAATGTAGCTTTATGCAAGTTACACTATTCCCAGACATGGTAAAATTGAAGCGACAATGTAAAGACAGACAGAAAAGTGGAGATTTAAACCTAAAATACTGGAACAGTGAGGCTGAGGAAGTACTTTTCCCTCTCAGTCGACATCCTGCTCAAAAGGATAATACAATGAAGAATCAGTTCATGGTGATAGAGACACTACGAAAGAGAGTAAGAAAGAAAAGGCTGCTCTAAAACTTCTGTCTCAGACTTCACGAAAGGAGCCAGCTCCTATGAATAGAACATTAAAAAAAAAAAAAGCATCATCTCCAGCCCATCTTTAATCTTCCATCTGAAGGAGACTATACATCTGAATACTCCATGTTGATTTTTTAGGTGGAAAACTTTGCTGTTCTGTGTATTTAAAACAAAATTCATCAAGCAATTTAGAAAAAAGCAACAAGGAAGAGCAGATATTCACATTAAGGTCGAGCAAACAAGCTTTTTACAAGTCTAATATCTAAATAAACAAAGTGCAAAACAAAGAGTGAAAGTCATTTTCTGGTTTTCATGCCTGGGAAAAAACTAAGTGTAAGTTGCATAAAATTACTAATGAAAGGGGTTTTTTAAATGAACAAATTGTACTCTGTTTTCTTTTAAAAATAAATACAACACAAAATGAAGAAATAATCATTTTATACCCAGAGGACACCCTGGACATTAAACACCATTACATAACTATAGAATAGAATAACAACAAAAGGGTAATTGCACTTTTTATCTGTCTAATTGCACTGAGCCTCGTGGGTATTGAAGCTTCAGAGAAGCTTCTCGTTACTAGGTCTTAATCCAACTTGACACACAACGACTCCCTCGGCTCATATTATGTATTAAAATTATATTAGACTCCAGATCTCAAGTCACCATGGGGCATATACACAAGTACAGGATGCATTGTTGCAAAAAACAAAGTGTGGATTTCATTTATTGCTGCTGCTGAGCAGTAATCATCAGGTATGTTGTTGGACCATCGTTGTTCACAGACAGTATACAGGTATCAAAGACAGTTTTTAAAAATGTGTGTGTTGCTGGAATGGCTGTGAGGCTCAACATGAGCCTGGCATCGCTGTGCTCCCACGTACACAAAAGCACTTACAATGACTGTAAGCCCGAAACACATCGCCCTGAGAAATCCACTGCTGCCTCCCTCAGACCGCACCTCCCGCTCCGCACCAGCAGGTGGCGCCCCAGTCATCTCAGCAATGAGTGATGACGCTCGCTGTCAATCTGTTGCAGGCAGCAAGATTATGGCTGTATTGCGTTGCTTTTATTGCAAAGTAAATGATGTGTTTGTTGGCGACCTGCAGTGAAAATGTTACACTGATATAAAAGTCATGCAGAAACAGCATCTAAACTGTGCTTCACTGTGCTTCTTTTGGGAAGCGGAAAAAAGGTGTTCACACAACTTGTCTCCTTTGAGATATGTAAGGCCAGATGTGAGAAAAACATTCAAATCAAATCAAATGAGAGCTAACAGGCTGGCTGTCTTGTGACTAAATTCTAAAATAGACATCCTCCACCATGTGCGGCAGGAAGAGACAACCTTCACTGAAACTCACACTTCTGCTCGTCTGAAATGTTCGATGTCTTCACTCAAAGTGTGCTCAAATAACCGACGTGCAGAGCAAAAATCAGCCTAAAGCTCATTTTGACCAGTGGAATTTAAATACGCAGTTACAGTCTGCCTGGTTTCTATTTGGGGTCAATCAATGCACCGCCTGCACAATGAGAGCAACCCGAGGACAGACTGAAAATAGGCAGCTGTGGATTTCTCAAGGCAAATCCCGTGACTAAGCAAACAAATCAACATATTAAAAACTGCACATGGAATATCACACTGTAAATACTGTGTCATTCGCATGATAGAAAAACATGAGCGACGCTGTTTATGCCCAGAGGCTCTCGTTATGATCTCAAGACATGGAAATTATCTCGTAATTTCCTGTGACCAGTAAAAAATGTTGTTTGTTATTTTTTTTTTGTATATTTTATTTTATTTTTTTAATCATTTTTTAAAAAGTTTACATTCTCAAAGCCTTCAGAAAGTTCACGTTGGGGTAGAGAAGTCATGTGGCTGGATTTTCCATTATCTGCATTAGAGTAATGAGCCTGACGTATCCCAAACTCATTTTTTTCTCATGTTTCTTTCAGCACGATTCCATTTTTTTAAACCCAGTTCCTTTTTCATCATCCGTGGGAGGGTTAATATATATGTTTATGTGCGCATGAGGAAATGCAATGTCAAATAAAACAGGAAACAAACTTTTCCAAGCTTGTCTGAGTGTGCTCTCCCCAATATACAACACATAAGACTTGATTTATATTAAAGAAAAGACAAAGGGGAGCGAAAGGAAGGGACGGGGTTCGTTGTGGGAATTAAAAAACAAAAGTGCTTCAATGCATGTCCAGATCAAGGCCTGGTCGGATCCAGCCCAGCTCGGAGCTGACAGACCACAGCAACAGAGATGGCAGTAGCTGGAATGTTCCAGAGATCCGATGCGCGGCGCTACATACTGATCCACGGCAGGTTAGCCCAAGACTGACAGGAGGTAAAAACGAACGAATCTAACAAACCCACAAGTAAACAAACCACGCATCAGACACGTTTAGACCTCCAGAGCCGTTTGTGAGTCTATTTGTCTCAGTCCTGCTCTCCCAGAGGTGTACATACAAGTGTGCGTGTGTGTGTGTGTGTGTGTGTGTGTGTGTGTGTGTGTCTGTGTCTGTGTGTGTGTGTGTCTGTGTGTGTGTGTGGGTGTGTGTGTAGAGTGGTATGCTCCAGGCCTCCTTAGACATTTACAGAAGTCAGCAAAATCAGTCCAGTCCTGGGAAAGGAAAGAGGCGGGAGTGTGGACTGAGGGTGCAGGTGGAGGGAGGAATAAGGTCAGACAGGAGGAGTGTGGATAGGAAAAGATAGTCATGGTCGGTCTGTCTCTGTGGAAGAAGTTTTGGGAGAAACACGAAGACCAGGGGAGGACAGTGGGTCAGCCTGGGAGCAGAGGAAGGGGGGTTTCTGGCTGTTCCTCAGTCAGTGAGCATTTCCATGACAGCTGCTCTTCACTGTGGGCCTGTTTGTGTGTGTAGTATGAGTCGGAAACCCAACAGCATGGGCTGAGTGGTCAGACGTGGAGCACCTCCATACTGTAGTCTTCTGTCTCTGTGTACTGAGAGGAGTTTGTGTCCGACTGGGTGGGGGCCAGAGCTTCCTTGTTCTCCAGACTGGGCTCCATGAGAGGCGGCTTCTCCAGCGCCAGCTTTTTACACGTGTCTGGCCGGTTCTGGACGTATATGACCCGGTTGTAAGCCTTGAGTCTCCTCCATAGATGGATGTAGACTTTGCACTGGACGTACATGAACACCAGTCCCCCCGTGAAGCCGATGGCCACCACCACCAGCTTGGTCCAGAAAGGCCATTCCAGGATCCCTGAGGGACAGGGGACAGACAGAAAAGAAATGTGCACGAGTCAAAAACAGACCAAACTGCTCTCACAACTTTATTAAAATAACTAATATTACTAAAGTCAGACATGGTGTTCATTGTGTAATTATCTAACCCAAGCAGGTTTATATACTCTAGCAACATGAACAGAAACAGAAGGGGCACCCTGGTGGCGCAGGGGTTCATGCACTGACCATGAACCACAACACCTCCAGTGTGTATCTTCTAGAAAAGCGGGAGCAACATCTTTGAAACAAACTAAAACACCACAGCAGGCTTTAGAAAATGGTGATTTGTAGTCAATTAGCTAAACTGTGCAAAAACATCTCTACATCCCCTGAGGCAGCTGCAGCATTTCTGCAAACTGCAAAAACCCTGAAACAAAGGCTTAAAGTTTTGGGAAGTGAAAATATTTGGAACAAGCTGCAGCAACCTCCAAAACAAAAACTAAGAGGCAGAAAAGGGATCTTCAAAAACAAAAAAATAAAGTCCATGTTCTGTGGAAATGCACAGCTGACCTTCAAGCCATCAGCCTTTTCATGTTGGCTATTATATTTCAAGTAGTTTGAGATATGAATGCGAGAAAGGTCCACAATTCAGTTACTGAAAGTACCCTTGATGATAGAGTATGTATCTGAATACCAATTCAAACAAGGCGAACGTAGTACAATCAGTATGGTATTAACTGTGCTTAGGCAGGACGGCGATATCAGGCGTTTTATATCTAACTTTATGAGAAGAGATTAATGTGTCGTCTGCGGTGTGGGAATCTGTCAGCGAGGTTTGTTTTAATCACAACCCTCAGTCACAAAGTATGGCACAGAAAATGAATCACAGCAGGCAGACACAGAGCGGTGGAACACTGTGTCTGTCTGCGTTCGTTAGGTTGGAACATTCAGTGAGGCGGTGTGAATACAACCGGCCTTAAAGGGTGGAGAGGTATCATTTTTATCCTGAAATCAAGGCAGAAGGTAAAGGGAGGAAAGGGGTGTAAAGTACAGTTGGAAAAGAACTGGATGCAGCGGACAGAAAGGCTGACGGAGGGGGAAACACAATTTGAAAGTCAAAAGGTCAAAGTTGAAATGTTTACCTGGGATTCTTCCGGCTGCATGAGTAAAGAAAGTGTAAGTATCATGTATTACCAAAGACACACAAACAGGTTGATACAAATGCGCAGAAATTGAAAATAAAGTCAAATATCACAGTTGCACACTTCAGGATGTTAGTCATCATGCAATCAGAAACAGTTAATCCGCCAATGAAATACATTTCTGAGTGTATTAAATCTAACTCTGATGTCATCTCTGCGAGCAAACTGCAAAGACATATCTGTGGTTCTGTGACTTGGCAGAGGACACACAGGACTGGTGAGGAACTATTTGGCATCACCATGGTGACTGAACCTGACAGCCCTCAGGGACTCTAACAAGTCTGAATCATCAGGTTGGGCTTAACAGGCACAGGCTGCTCTTCCATCTGCACACTGTCGCAGAAGCACCAAATATGCCAGAGAGGAATGAGTGGCAGCAAACATAATGCCAGCGGATGATACAACCGCTCATCAACCTTCTCCATTTTTAGCCCCGAGAGCAAGAGCACGGTGCTGTGAGGATGGCGGCGTCAATCTGTCCATATCTCCGCGCTGATGACCATTTTGGTCAAGACGGACGCGAGCGGCAGCCCTGGGACGAGAGGCTGCGAAAGGGGCTTTTAGACTCCTCGCCACTGAGGTTTTTAAAAGACCGTCATGCTCTCTTTTGACCACTTGCTGGATTACTGCCTGTAGCTTTTACAGGCTATGGTCAGCAGTGAGATCCAGTTTGGCACATACACACAGTGCTGCAAAACATTTGTGAAGAAAAATCTGAAAGGTTATCAAGGGACACAAGAGCCATCTTCATCAGGAAACAGAGAAAAGCAAAAAATTCCGTAAAGGAAGATTTGGGAAATACACCCTTTTTAACAGGGTGGATGGTCCAAACGCTACCCCAGCTGAATACTAACCTTACAGTAAAAACTACATCTGTAGTGATGGTTCCCCTAAAGTATTTTGTTCCCCTGGTGGTGTGCATTCGCTACTGAATGATCACAGAAATATTACAGGAACGCTACAGAAAGCCAGGACTGAGAGAAAAGGGCGCCATTACAAATCCATCTGCTCCTTCAGCGCCACAGACAGCGCCATGGATTTATCAATACACAGCGCAGTTTGGCTACTGATACGTCAGAGTCATGGTCAGGGACATAGATTCTAAATTGAACAAACCTCAGTCAGATAAAGGATCGATGACTCCGTCAGACATGTTTGCATAAACCACTCCGCCCCTGCACTCCTTCTGCTACCAGACGATGGAGAGGGGATGGCAGGTTAATAAAGGGAGTGGCGTCCCCCTCACGTCGCCAACTGCTCTTTGTTTTAGATGGACGATGGATATAACTCTCACGTCTCTAAGCTAAACATAACCAGAGGTAACAAAATCTACATACTGGCACATCATAAGCTCACTAAGCTGGCAGCATGAGAGTGGTATCAATCTTCTCATCTCTCAGCAGGAAAGCAAATAAGCATAGAACCCAAAACGTCCAACTATTCCTTTGAACTGCTTCACAGGAATAAAACATTAGGATCATTGATTGTGTGGACATTTAGCTTTGAGCTGTGTCCACAGACATGCATGTACCATACAGGTGCCAACTGCAGCAAGGCTTCCAGATCTCACACTCACAGTAGTTTTAACCCAATTCTAACCCAGTCACAAAAACAATCACACAGACTTAAACACACTTTCATCCCTTAACAGAAAAACTAACTGAACTTCAGCTCGGTCATTTCAATTCATACCACACACATGAAACTTAATCTAAGCCCCTTGAAGAAGTGAAAATGAACCAAAATGACCTCACTTTGGATGTTAGAGTGACAGATATAAATATCTATATATCTATCTTTTAAATCTCTTTTCTTATTTTCTTTTATCTTTCATCTTTTAACTTTCCCTTTTATGGACTACAGGTCTGAAATCAAAGTGAACTGAATTGAGCTGAAAGTAAAAAAAAAAAAAAAACCTCACAGACCAAAAATCATCTGTAAAGAACCTCAGTGCACTCTTCTACACGCTCACATGCCCACTGAGCTTCTGCGAGTGAATTACGCCCACATGTATTTCAATCTTAGACGTTTCACACTATTCACACTCAATACTCACACCACTGAAATAACAACAGTTTTACAGATTTGTCATTAGAAACTGCACATGAATGAGTTGGGGACGGTGTCAGATCGCAGATGAATGGATGATCCGACACAACACTACATCCAACGCAGACGACGGCGTTACCTTGATGCATGTGTGTGCGTATGTGTGTCGGTGCGTCTGAGTCTGTGCTGACCTTGCTTGATTTCGTCTGCCGTTCTGTCGATGAGAACGTAGAGCGACCACACCACGCAGGTGATGGCGATGACGTGGAAGGTAACCGAACACATGATCTTCCTCCTCTCGCTCGCCGTCATCTGTAGCTTCTCCCACTGCCGCAGAGAGCACAAGAGGACAAAGGAAGGACGTTTGAGGAGGTCAGAAGGGGGACCAACAATACATCCACATGCTTTCAAACAGTTGGCTCTCTTGGCCATTTTCTGGGGCAGCTATGAGCGTGAGCTAAATATTTGATGGGCAGCATTCAGCTACTGTGATCAAGATCCAATGCTACATAGCACTTCTCGGTGGGGTGGGTAAGATAGGAGGGAACCTCGTCTGTCACTGGACTCACAATACATCATCAGGAAATGAGGCCAAGGGGAAAAAAAAAACAACAAAAAAACAAAACACAACGCCAGCACCATCGGATCGGTTTTGTAAATAAGCCGTATAGACTCTCTAAGCGTCCCGATCCGTTGCCCGTGTTGGGGTCACTTTGATGAGAGCTGGGTGTTGCAGTACGAGATGAAACCAAGCGTCCATTAGTAAACACTTCATAGCAAGACCAACATCCTCATCTCGTTTTGAATTTCTTTGCCAGCTCACACATGAACAACTTCAGTGTTCTCCAGTGGGATTCAGAAGCTATTAACAGCGGAGCATTTGTTTAAGGCCTTTTGTGCAGCTAATGAAGGGTGGAGGAATTTTAATTAGAGTGTCCTGCTATCTCCAGGCCACAGCGATTGATAAGAGCCTTTAATGGAAGTGTACTTCCTCTAAACCATTTGAAACGAATCACAACCCCCCCATAAGTTCCGCTTATGAAAAAGGGCTTCAAAGCTCAGTGTCATGCTTGTCTTATCTGCCAGACAGATTGGAGACAGCTTTTGGCATTTTCAGCTTCATAACGAAGGAGTGATGCGAGCTCAGTTGGGACACTTGGAGGCAGAGCTGCAACGACAGCTTGAATTTACCAACTAATGAACCTGAGCATTAATTGACTTTGCGCTTCACTTCAGACGAATATACAGTGCAATTTGTGTCTTACCTTGCGCAGTGGCTTGAGCTTGGTCTCCATGATGAACTCATATTTACAGAGCTCACAGCAGCGAGTGTCGGAGCTCTTGATCCACTGCTGTAGACAGGACTGGTGGACGAAGCGCAGGCTCCCCGTGCAGTGGCATGGTGTGATCAGAGGACTCTCGTCATCGCCTTCACAGTGACAAATCCTACGGGAGCCAAAGAATACAGTCAACACTAAGCTAGAGGCTAGACAGCTGCAATAGGAGGAATACTGGGGAGAAGAAAGATCAAAAAGAGAAAAGTTGGCAGGCAAAGCTGACAGATATTTCCCCAAGCTCGAGCAAACTTGAGCTTTGGAAGACATATGTCAGCAAAGTTGTAGCATTCTCTAGTAGTACGTATAATAAGACAAGGTGTTAGGAAAGCGCAGCAGGTGGGAATATAAATTCAGAAATATAAAAGCATATTAAGACTCTGAACACAGAAGACATTGCATGTCCCACAAGGATAAACTCAATCAAGACAAACTAATTTGATTCAAAGCACTTCATTTGCAAATCAATGTGACATTTTCAGAGAGTAATCTTGTGTGATCTCGCAACATTGCAGCACAAAATTGAACAGAACAAATCTAATCTAAGATACCCTGCAGTTGTAAGTAATCGGAGTCTCTGCGTTGAACTGATTCGAGCTTGCTATAGTAATAATTATGTTCAGTTGACAATGTTATGGTCAGTGGCTCCAAACCCTCTGTTTTAGACGTACGACCCACGGTCCTATCAGATGAAAGAAGCAGCCCCTCCATCAACACTGTGTGTGCTCTTAAGAACGGATTCTAAGATGTTATTCATGAGAAAAAATGAATATTTTTTCAAATGGTCAAGTTTGCATTCATAAAATAAACTACTATTTCAACTGATTATCTGTTACTTTTAGCCATTTTCACATTTATTCATCACTTTTTGCAAATGTTAACTATTTCAACCAAAGGTTTATATACTTAGTTAGCTAAGCAGCTAGTTTGCACAGATTCACATTTGGTGTTAAATCTGATGTATGTGGAAAGTAGCTAAGCCATGCAACAACCTCTCAAATCTGGTATTTGTTGCTCTACCGCCACTGCACTGAACTTAACAGTTGGTGATACTGTGTTAAGCCCCTGTAGATGCTTGGTAAGGTATTCTGGGCACAGGTACCGACAGCTGGAACATTCGATTAGGTGTCTGCTGCCTCTAAGGACTCCTGGACAGGCTTTTTTTCAGAGTGAGGAACCAATCAGATTTTTAATATCACACCAAAACAGTCCCCTTCTCCCTCTCAAGATCACATATTGGACACTGACTGACAGGTTGGAGGACAGGAGCTATTAGTCACCCACTACGGAGGAAAGTATTTGTCTGTGCATCTGACAGTGGGATAGATTGTGTGAGCATACCGACTACGTACAGACATCCACCAGTCTGTTCAGTTCAGTGGTGAGGGACAAAACGAGGGGCTGGAGAAGGTTATTGGAGCAACCTATTACCTCCAAGTCAACTTAATATCACACACACGCGCACACACTTGCAGAAAGGCGAAGCTAAAGTCATTATGATCTCAGAATTCAATGTCAGGACATTGACTTTGTAGCGGGTGTTCAGACCAGGGAGACCTCAGTGAATGAGCAATAAGCCCAAACTCAGCTACTGCTTGTTCAACCACAACACAGCTTTGATTAAAGGTCAGCCTGATGGCTCTGGCTTGAATAACAGAGCAATAGTAAATGCAGTAAAATCTGTTGTAGTGTAGAATGAAGTACACATGATGCCCCCTGCAGACTGGCCTTCATGGTTAAATGGATACAAGCCACACAAGCGAAGGCGCAAGTAGTTATTTCAACCTGTGCTTCAAATCCACTTTTTCTATGCGTAAACCAGGAAAGGTTTCTACTGTGTTTTTCCCCTGAGTGAGACGCAGAGAGCAGCGGCACTCCTCTCTGGGGGAAAGAAGAAACGAGTAAGAGAAGGCATTGAAAAAGAGGTGGAGAAGGAGAAGAGAGCGGGGCGTTCAAATGTGTTTGTCTTGATCCCGGTTCAGGGAGGATAAGAATACATGAAGACACACATGCACACCTGCACGTGCTAGGAAGTGAGCGAGCAAGACAACATCTATTTCCAGACGTCACTGTTCTGGCCACAGCGTTACAAGATTAAAAGACAAAGTGAACAAAGAAGGATAAAAATAGGTCATTTCTACGGGTTTCTCAACTAGAGGATCAGGTGGAGGGAGTGGGATGAGGACGGAGGGATTAAGGGATAGAGAAGGCACAATTAACATCTCTGGATGAGTGTTTTTTCCCTCCTATTGGTTATGGCTGGGCTGCTTTGTTTGTATTCGTCTGCATGCATGGATCACAAGATGATGAACTGCAGATTCTCATCCCACACATACTGTACAGCACTCCTCTTTCAAAAAAACACAAACAAAATCAGCCCGAGGACCTGGATGATCACACTGCTAATATCAAGGCTTGGCGGCTGCTGAAATGGGCAGATTTGCTAAATTATTCTAATGTTGGTGTGGATTTTTTATTTATTTATTTTTTTAACGTAGGAGGGGATAACTATACAAAAATCCCTACACCCCCACATGAGGCCACAGCAGAAATAAAGTGATCAGTAGGCAACCTGAGTGGAAGAGTCTGTAGGGACCTTCTAGAAACAGCCAAGACTGTATATAAACTGATGCAAAAGGCACTTTAAAGATCCCACAAACAGAGCGCAGAAAACTCCGCAGCAGTACATTCACACCTTTAACAGAATAATTCCAAACCCTCTTGCAAATTGCAGCTAAATTTACTGTATCTGTGTCAGCAGCAGCACATTCCAAGCACCGTGAGGCATGGGAGGGAAGTTAAAATTTAATTTGCATCTCTCGAGCAGCCAAAACACACCCTGTTTAATAGTAATTTTAAGATGGCAGAGGCGCCGTTAAGAGTATGTCAACATTAAAATGTGAGAAGAAAAACAGAGTTGGGAAATCACAAGCACCACAAGCTGAGAGGGAAACAAGCTTGGCAAAACTGCAGCCCTGGCGAGGCGTTCACTTTCTTCCTGTTCTCTCTTGTCTGTTTCCTTGAACTTTTCTCCCGTGGCGTCGAGCCGATCTTTGCACTCTTCGCTCTCTCAGTGTGCTGTTTTAAGATTCCTCCAGCTATTCCGTGTTCTGCCCTTGTCCTGAAATGTTTACGTATTTATTTTCAAATGAATTTTTCAACAACAATCTGTTGTTTTTGTGTTTCTGCTAAACAGATTTTCATAGGAGGGGTACGGGGCAAAGAGTGACATCTGAGGCATTTTGTTCTCCCGTGTTCTCAGCCTGTTTTCAGTCGGTATAAGCTCTACACTCTGTCAGAGACACACTGATCAGAGAGAAACACAATTCAATTAGTGGCAGCACCACTGGAAGCCATCTTCCTTTTTCCTCCTTTCACCCTTCAGCACATCTTACTAGGTTTGTGTGGCTGTGTTTGCCTTAAAAGAGAATATTAAATGTGCTGAGAAGAAACTTATCTTTTGGAGGACGGTTGAGGAATTACACAGTCTCTAGTTGGTTTATATTGTCAGACGTAAAAAGCTTAAAGGTACCCTGTGGAATTGAATTTTAGAAATCTAGAGGCTCTAAGGAGCAATGTTTTTGTCCCTGTTTCATTTCTATGCTCTACTTGTACATGAACAAGAACCACAGAGGGCAGTGATGCAACGTGGAGAGTGTGCAAGCCATGAAACACTAAAAAGACGACGAGTAGAGGCCAAGCAAGATACAAGAACAGGATAAAGAGAAAAGACCTCAATCTAATAACTGCCATTTACTTCAAAGGTTGGCCATGTCTATCAAATGAAAGAGGTGTTAAACGGTGCTCTTTTCTTACGCCTTTCTGCTCATCAACTGATGTGGCAGAAACGTGTCCAGCGACACAGCAATGCACCACAAAAATGTCAGCTACTAACCAATGCACATAAGGATTTAAGCGAAGCAAGTGTTTACAATATTCACAGAAATCACTTTATATGAGGATTGAAATGCATTCAGTAAGTTTGGTGAGACACATCGAAGCCACCTCTTGTCAGACTTCCAACGATAAATTGCTCAAATGTAATCATTAAAAGAGCTGGATAATCATTTAGGTGCCATTCATCTGTGAAAACACACCCATCATCCCCACACACGCACGCACACACACACACACAACAGGTGAGGCGAGCCTCTGATCTGAGCTCACGCTTCAAGCCACCTGACAGAAAGCTGGCATGATGTGTTTGTTTGTGTTGGTGTATGTGTGTGTGTGTCCTGTTAGAGACTACGCAGGCTATTTGGAGCCAATAAGCTGCCTCCTGATCTCTGGCCTTCACCTTTCCAGTTCTAAGCTCATGTTTCTCTCTCAGGCCACAGCTGACGTATAATCTGGAACTGAGTACATGCACAGACCACAGCCGAGACGATGGAGAAACGAGACCAACATATATAACTTAGTGTTTAAGATCTACACAGGGCTCAAAACTCCTTTTCTGGGTGACATAGTGCGATCTACCACGAGCAAGTCCCATCTGTGGGGGCCACGCAGCCGTGACCTGGTCCGTAATCAAATATCACTCACACTATATCCTGACTAACAGCCATCAGATTGCACAGAACGGCATGTGACAAAGACCGATGATGGCCCTGTTGACTCCATCAGTTTAACATTGTTTATTGTCCCCGTCTGCCTCTGTTCCACTATTTCTCAGACAGATACACATTCCATTCTTCAATACTATTATATTTTCTACCCTAACCTCTGCCCCTCCATCTTTTCCTTAACATTGCCTCGTATTCCTGTCTCTACTGCCAAGCTTAAAGCTTTTGGGTAAAATCAATCGCATATTTTCGCAGCCCGTGTGAGACACTTTAATGCCTCATCGATCTGCTAGTAATGAAAAATTATTTAAAAAACACAGCTTGACAGCACGATCACAAACATGCAGACCACTGAGATAAAAGTGGAGTGAAATGAAATGGTATGAAATGAAATGAAAGTCACCTTTCTGTTTGAGACATACATGAGAGGTTGAATCCAGACAGCTGGGGAGGAGGCGTATGGTGTTGCAGTGTGTGTGTGCGCATTAAAGCATCTATGTATCAGGTCCATCTGATTAACAGCCTCACTCTGAGCAGGGGTTTGAGGATAAATACCGCTGTAGTGTAAGATATTTGCTGGGTAGTTACACTACAGGATGAGAAGCTCTCCACTACTCCACAGGGCTCTGGGGTTCACTGCCACGCAACGGCACAGGGGTGGTCTGGGCTCTACCAAGTCACAGGAAGGGTAGGCGTGGATTACACCATCCAGACAGTCACCCACCTGCAGCAGTCCCCAGATAGTGAATAGGGTGACAGTGGCCCAGTTTTCTCTGACAAAGGGGAGGGGCAGCAGTCCAAGTCGCTGTCCTCATCCATATAGCACAGGGGGGCTAGAAGACCACCTGGCCCAGTCATGGTGCCTGTTTCTGGGGTTACCAGCTGGCCCGTGCCCTTTGGAGCTGGACTGGGCTGGTCCTCCTCAAACACGTCGTCATCTCCCAGCAGATCCTCTGGGGGAAACCCTGACTCGCTGCCTCCCAGCAGGGCGCTAGAGGACTTGGTGATGTGGAGGTGAGAGGCGTAGCTGCCCAGCTCGGAGCACTGAAGGCTGGCCGAGGTGGAGGATCGTGGGAAGGGGAGGAGGAGACGGAGGAAGTTGGTGCTCTGAGAGGCATGAGGAGGGAGGTGGGTGTTGGGAAGAGGAGGAGGAGGAGGGGCGATGATGGTGGGATCAGATGGGAGGCAGTTGGCAGGAGGGATGCCCAGCATGTATTTGTAGTTGTTGGTGAAGGAGGGGATGAGGCGGGGGTGGGTGCGTGTCGAGAGGGCCGGAATTGGGCTCTGGTGTGCGGGTGCTGCAGCCAGCTTGCTACTGAGTGTGCACGCCCTTCGGTCCGGCACAGGGGGCTGAGCAGGCTCGGGCTTCAGTTCCAACTCTCCGTCGGAGCAGGTGCGGTCTATGAAGTGCAGACCTCGACAAAGACTGTCCACGCACTGGCCCATGTCGTTCAGAGACACAGAAAACCTAAGAGAGCCATTGCGGTGGATGTTGACTGAGGAGGGGCGGATCAGGGAGAACCAGTCTCGCTGTTTGGTGTGTTTGGAGGCTGGTAGTGCATCTGTGCAGAGGGTGGTGACAGAAATACCTCCTGATCCCTGACAGGTTTTACCGTTAGAATTCAACAGAACCACTGCAGTCTGCTTCTGACAGTCCTGATCCTGACTGCTGCTGTCAAAGTGTTTGTGCATGTGTGTTTATGAAAGAGGAATGTGATTGACGGCAGTGGTAAAGGACAGCAGGAGGAGGAACAGGAAAGGACAAAAAAGAGAAACGTAAAAGACATCATGCATTTGAAAACCAAGGGACTTGAAAGAAAGGAGATAAAATGTTACAGCAGGCTACACGCAACCAAGCCTACTGCCAGCAGTGACAGGTCAAGGGTACAGGGTGAACCAACCAACCACTGATAAGGATCAGTAACTGACGGATAAATAGATTACATTTCTTGTACTCAGGTGTTCATATCATTGTAGACACAAATGACACCACTGGCAGTAAGAGAGGAAGGAGGCTGACAAGTACCTGCAGATGTCCTGGCTGGAGGGGGACACCGACGTCCTTGAGAAGCTGCATGGAGCGTTGACTGAAGTCGGACTCCCCGCCTGTGGAACAAAACACATGCACAAAAGTATAAGTGCATAAATAACTTCTGTCTTATTCAACAAACAGGATCAAATCATATTCCCTGTGTTGCCAGGACAGCATCCTGAGTGGTGAATTATCAGGGCCTGAATTTGATCTTCGGAGAAAGAGTGACGGCGCGTCACGCACTGGTGCATGATGAAAAGGAAAAACACAATACTGGCAGTTAATCTATCTGATTAAAGCAGAGCCAGGCAAAATCTGTTGTCACAGATCAGGCAAAACACCAGGCGGCCACGGAGCAGAGCGCGGAGGACAGACTGAGCGACAGAGGGAGCGTCGAGAAGAACGAGGCGCCGAGAGGAGCACAGCTGGAAGACGGAAGGCTGTGGACTTGTTCAGCCTCCACAGAGAATTCTAGACAGATGCAGGTGGAGATACACGGCTGTGACAATGAAAACACCTTCAGCATTATCTGCTGCAGCTTTCACCCAATATTTATCTTACACAAACAACATGGGGAGGATTACTTAAATGGTTTGAAAAGAAACTTCTGGTTTACTTCAATTTGGGCTTTATTTACAGACAACTATCCACATATTTGCATTGGTTATGATGATATTTTACGAGCCAAACTGACTGCTGAGATCTGGAATATGACAACATCCCTGCAACAAAGTCGGACTGCCAGAAACACGAGCGGTTATACGATCATGCATGCAGTAAATAAGCCAACAGTTCAGATTATTCACTTTATTTGGAAGAAAATCACCAAAATCACCAGACAGGCTATAAACAAGTGAACAATTTAGCCAAATTATGTAAACTACTGTGTTAGAAAATACTGAAGGGCAGTAAATGTCTGCGAGAAGTCTGCTTTCACACAATGCCGGCAGAATGAGAAGAGGTGTGCACGCGTTAATCCAAGATGGTTCACGCCTTGTAGTCACGTCAGCCTAAATGCATTGCTTTTGCAGTGTTATGCATTTGGAGCGGTTGGTTAACAAGTAAAACAAGATACAAACCGCGCAAGCCATTTTAAATGAGCTGAATAGATTCTATTAGTGTTAATATTGGATTTTATTTAGATGTAACTGCAAAGCCAATGACGGAGCCATTTTGCTGCTGCTTTGTTATCACCTCTGCAATTGTTTTTACCAAGGGGAAGATATTGTTGCTGTCAGAAGGTCCCAATATCTCCACCTTGGAATTATAAGTCGGAGTTTGACCTGAATGTTTTCTCCCCTCTGGGCTGCTTGTAATTACAGTTTGAGCGATATGATATGAACACGGCATAATCCCTCATAGCACAGGCTAACTGTGCACACACAACATGAAAAGTCAGATAGGTCAAAGCTGAACCAGGAGGTCAGTCTGGAAAATGGTGATGGATGTTTACAACAGACAGTTTGGGTAATAACTGTACCATTTGCTTAAATATGTTCAGCTTTACTGAGGGATTGTTTAAAACCTGTATGAGTGTCTGGCCCATTTTTCTTGTATCAGAAAGAAGATGAGATGAGAAAAAAGATGGCCAAAACTACAAAAGTAAGATCCAAAGTGCAATAAACTGTATTTTTTCCATTTAAGAAATGGCTCAGCATCTTCAGAAATTTGCTTTCTCGCTGAGACTTACATGAGAAGACTGATATTTGTCCCAGTTCTGGTTTGAAATGATATGATTCATAAACGGCACAAAAACAAATGCCTCATCATGAGTAGCCCCAGACACATTATCAGCTCCAGAGCTGCTGTCATCAAAGCTCTTCAATGTCCAAGAAAAGTCCTCATCCTGTCTCAAAGAAAATAACATCCTGGAGGAAATTCAGCTTTACAACAGACCACAGCACTGAAACTACTCTGACTAAAATAATCAGCAACCTCAGACTAAATTCTGACGTAAATAAGGTCTCAGTTCTTGTCATCTCAGATCTAAGTGCAACGTTTGATACAATTGACTGTGATATCTTAATCAATCGTCTTGAACAGCTGGTTGGTCTTTCTTTCTCTAAACTGGTTTAAAACAAACATCAAAGGGAGAAAGTCTTGCATCAGTCTTTGAGTTCATGCGTCTCAGAAACATGACATCTCTTTTGGGGTTGCAGCCAGCTGCCTCAGTCCATTACTGCTCTCACTTGGTGACAGCAATGTGTGTTTTCATAGCTACGCAGATGACACACAACTGCACATCTCTACCAATTTCTAGAAGTTAAAGGAGGACAAAATCCTGCCAGTTGACCCTAAAACAAAAAGAGAACTGTTCTGCTGTTTAATAATCTGGGGAAATTAGATCTGAGGTTACAAGTTTTGATGTTATCCTGGATTCAGATCTGAGATTCAAGTCCCACAAAAACTTCATTTTTCCATCTTAGTAACAGCTAAAGTATGATCATTTATAAATCAAAAAGATGCTGAAACACTGATTCATGCCTTTATTTCAAGCCGATTCAATTACTGTAACGCACTATTTACCAGCCTCCTGAAAAACACTGAGAGACTTCAGCTCATTCAAAGCTCTGCAGCTCGATTATTAAGCAGAACCGAGAGGAGAAAGCACATTAGTCTAGTTTTAGCTGCTCTGCACCGGCTTCCTGTAACATTCAGGATTGATTTTAATGTTCCTCCTCCTTTTAAACAAAGCCCTTAATGGACTCGGACCAAGCTACATTGCTAACTCACTTGTTCACTATTTGCCTTCAAGAACTGCTGCTGGTTTATTGGAGGTTTCCAGAGACAGATGAGAGAAAAGCGGGGATGTGGCCTCTGTCCATTTCATCCCAAAGCTTTGGAAGACAAACTACCTGTAGATATCAGGCAAGCAGCTCGCTGAATATCTTTTAAATTAAGCTAAAAACGCATTCATTGCCGATGAAAATGTTGTATTTATTCTATTTTCATCTGAATGTTTCATCTTAGTTTTACTATCATAATCAACTTGGTTTTATTCCCCATCTTATTTTACATTCATTTTCTATTCCTGTTTTTATGTTCAGTCCAGGTCCTTTTTATGTGAAGCACTTGGTGCATGTGATTTCTCTGTTGTAAAGCACTTTGAACTGCATCTCTGAAAGGTGTTACACAAATCAAGATTATTATTACAAAGTTTTACTAAGATCCAACATTCAGTGGATGAAAAATGTACCGCTCTTAGATACTTCAGGTCTCCAGCAACCATACAAACTCTAGATTATACCACATTATTGCAAAAAGGCTCTTTCTGACATCTTGACAGCAGAACATTGATTAAAACAAAAAGTTTGAGGAATACCAGGGAGTTAAGTATTTAACTGAATAAAATGAATGAATTAGAAAAGGTTTAATGTAGTCTTGGGACACGAAAGTGTATTTAAGGGCTAATCTGTACTATTTCTTGGCTAAATACACAGCAACGTCCTTCTTGATAGTTTTTTATCTTTGGACAGAACCAGCCTGGCTGTTATATTTAGCGTACAGGCATGACTGGGCGGGGAAGGACGGTAAAGAACAGGATCAGATGGTGTTTGGGTTGCTAACGTACAGACACGGGGGGCCTGGTCATTTCAATAAGAAACTAATTACCTATTGATTTCATTTCTAACTAAGGGGGATTTATAGCTCACCGCCTGACAGCAATCAATAGAAAAATTCAATGTCCAGCTCTGCTCTTTGGTCTTTTTTTCTGCCTGTACACGAACAGCACAGTCTCTCTTTAACCATCTTTTTCACTTGCATACAAAGACACACAAACATGCTGTCCTTCTCCATTCTGTTGTCGCTCTTTAACAGCTCATCCAAGGTTTCATTTTCAACAAATCCTTTAATTTCTCTTCAATATTTCAATTCATTTTCTTGCTTTAATAGTTCACACATTCAAGGCTACTGTTAGGGGCTCCTCCAGGTGTCTGGATTAGAAATGTAGAGAGAACAGACAGATCTGAGAAGTGAGTGAGAGGCACAGATATCAGACCAAAGCAATAAACTTTACTATTTTGCAACTAGCACTGCTTTTAACTACAGGTGGAAACTGCTGCTTCAGCTTTACAACAGTGACTAAACCCAAGAAAGTGATGACATGCTCAGCTAAAGCACCGTGTGATTAGATACTGACATAAAGAGGTAGATCCTGACTGCACTAATGACACCGGATGGTACTGTATTCATTTTATTGCAGTGGTGTAAACATGCCGCTCCTGTGCCGCCTTGCTCTGTTAATGATTTATGTTGACATCTTGAGTGACTTGGCCAATAGATAACCAACTCTGTCTCTGAGCCGGGTCAAACAACACAGTGACGATAGCACAGTGGAGATAGTAATGGTTAACTTCCCATCGGCTTGTGTGACCCTTCAGACTTCTATTAAGCTTCTGCTCTCTCATAACTGCCCTCTTAGGACGAGGACCTCTGATGAGCAAACAAGTGCCTGCGGTGATATTTCAACAACCGCTGAAAAATTGTGTCGGGCGGCCTTGACTTTTTTTTGACTGTAAACTGTGAAATGAAGCAAATTTACTCGTAAATGTATCCATTCAGTTCTATTCTATGGCTCTGAAGTGCCAGTTATACATAATAGCCTCACATCATGTTCTCACTGTATGAACACCTGTTTATTGTGCTTAGTGAGACGGTTTCCCAACTCATTATCATAACTACTTATTTAACCTCTCTCCTTGAGTACTCACACACTTCATCCATGCATAAATTATCCTCTTTTCTACTACTTACACCTTCCTACTGTCTCCATATGTACCTGGAGAAACCTACGGCTCATATTTTCCAGCCACCGGGGCCTTTCAAAGAATAACCTTTATGGCAGGAATAATGAATCACTGCCTCCCAGCAAGAAGCCTCTTACAAGCTGGACACGTCGCTGATCAAGCCGTGTGAACAGACCAGATACTGACAAGATGCCAATGGAAGTAGAATAGAAATGCAACAGAAATGCAAAACAGAAGATAAGCATCAAAATTCATTCTTCAATCTCAGGGTGTCCACTTACCCTCATCAACAACACTGACACTGTTTTTACATATTTTTCTCTGTAATATATGAAAGTAAACTGAATATCTTTGGTTGGTCAGACCAAAACATCAGTTTAAAGCTAACATCTACTGCTCTGACACCCATATCTCACTATTTCTTTGACTATCAATTGAAGGATAACCTGCAGATCAAGCTATCATAAAAATAATCATTGGCTGGAAATAGCTGACAACCTGGTGTGACCCACCTTCATGCAGCTTCACATTATTTTTTCCTCTCCTCCATTGGTGTCATTTTACAGCTTTGTGGACAAATAAGCAATATTGGTTTTATTACAAAAGCACTTTGTAATAAATCCATTTAAGTCTGGATTCTCCAAAGACCGGAGCCAGCTTCAGCAGAAACCCATAATGTTGCCAACACTTCAACACAGAAAACAAAACAAACTCTAATGTGTTCCAAGAAAAGAACAATTAACTTCACTTCATTCAAAATGGTGGCTTGGCCCTGTGTCGGTGTCAACATCAGTGGTCTGCCAAGCCGTACAGACCGGCAGAACCGGTCCTGCAGAGATCTGGAGGAGCAACTCGAGTTGTGCACTGCAGCAATGGAGCCTGAAATGCTGCAAAACTGCAGCAGCTTGAATTTTAGAGCACCACCAGATGTTTGGCTGACTATCAACGGCAGCCCACAGAGCGGTGGGTCGCTGCTTTGTGTCTTTATGAGGACCGTAATAGTTTAATTCCTTCCCAAACAGAGTAGGAGGCATCACACAGCTCCCTGGCACTGTGCTAAAGAGAGAAATGGCTACAGCTAAGCCTCCTGACCTTGCAGAGTGGAAAATCAACTCCTGCCAAATCACCCGGCAATCCTGAGCCCACTAAAGCGCTTCAAAGCTGCTTTTATATATTCTGCATTGACCATTCTTTTATTTAACAAAAACGCTCATCATTTGCCATCTACATCACCTTTCTTTCACAATTCTCCCGACTTTCAAACTGCTCGATGAAAGACACCTCCTGAATAAATGAATGAACGACCAGACAAACACCGAGCAAACAGATAATGAGTTTCTGGCTTCGGATACACGTATGCATTAATATCTAACACCACGCACCTTATTGGCTCCATCAGTGAGCTTGTCACTGTGCAGGATTATCATCTTTATAAATCAATTCACCCTCTGGGTAAACGTTGCAGCTTGTTTTCCTGTTATCATATAAACCGCTCTCTCCCGGTGTATTTGTCTCATGACAGGTATTACAGTGGGAGTGTCTCAAGTAACTGGATACCGACAGAGTTTGTGTTTTTCCGAGACATCCTCAGAGAAGAGATCTGCTGTTCGATTAAAGAAAACACCAACAGTTCAGCGTCTGTCAGTCTGAGAAAAGTCTGAAGATAGACTCCAAAAAGGACCACGAGGACTCTGTCTGGTTATCAGTGTAAAACTTGAGCAGGTGCTTTGACAGAATGAACAAATTCTTTGGATGTTTGGGCTTTCACACACAAATTACCCAGACTGTACTGCCAGGGCAAGCTGGAGATGTTATGAAATGTTCCACTCAGGCCGGTGCTGTGGTTATTTATGTAGAGAGATATCTTTTAAGTAGGTCAACAATTGGATGCGAGCACATTCAGTTTTGATTTGATCTGACACAAGCCGACGTGATTCAGCTTGAATTTGCACTGTGTGAAGCAGTGCAGGGTTTGTTTTGGTGTCCTTATTTTGAGTCTGGCTGGAGCTCACGTGGAAATGAATGAAAGCAAATCACGTGTCAGTCAAGGTTCGCCATTAAGCTCATATCGGGAGCTCGTACAGAGACGGCAAATGTAATGTATAAATTAACAGAGGTTCTTACCGGCTGTACGTTTTTAACTGCGACCCGTGAAGTGCCCTTCTCTTTCATTTTCTGGAGCTTTGCAACATAAATGAACTTGACCTACATTTTATATTAATTCAGCAAAAAGGAACATTTGAGTCACTGCTGCAAATGTGAAAATCTTCCATCTCATCCTGCCAATACTGCAGAGAGCAGCGAAACTGCATACATGCATAAAATAATCTTCTGTGTTCTCAAAGATCATATTCTGATTCAAGCTGCTTCCAGAGTAAGTGGTTTCAGGGAGATGGTGTGTTACCGAAAATACATTACACATCTGTAACAGTCGTTGACAATACCTGTCAGGACTTCTCCTCGGGCATCCCAAACTGGCAACCTTCTCTTTAACCGTTGAGACTCCTTGTACTCCCAGAGAACAATTAGCACAGATTTAAAACCTGCCAGTCAGTGATATTTCCCTTTAGGAAGGAGCAAGAAACACCAGCTGGCAGACAGACTGCTGATTATTAATTAAAGCTGTCAAACTTAAGAGCCTGGTTCATACTTTATGTCCATCACTCCATTACGTACACATTTATCGGAAGAATGGTGGCCTAGGTAGGACACTCAATGACAATGCATGGTGTCCAGAAACTGCAAACTTTTTAATCCACCCCTCCATTCACGGTTGAGATCCGAGCAGTTGGATTTCTTAGCCATCGTCAGCGTGTTTGTGTGTAGAAAGCAAGTGCTAGAGAAAATGTGGATACTTACTTCTATGACTCCACACCTGACTACACTAGGGAATCATCATCACCATTTATATATTCAGTCTTCCTGTTCAAAGTAGAACTTCTGAAATTGTTTAAGCTATTTTAAGCCCTGTCAGACTATCAAAACGAACTATTCTGCCACAGCAGCTCCAGACTGACACTGCTCTCACTGCACAGACGCTAAACAAAAACCCTGCTGGAAGCTATCAAAGACACAGTTTGACATTTTGGTAAATGCAGTTATTCACTTTCTTGATGAGGGTTTGAGGACAAGTCTGATACCACTCTCATGTCTGTGTGGTTGTTAGCTTAGCTTAGCATAAACACTGGAAGCAGTGGGAAACAGCTAGCCTGGCTCTGTCCAAAGGTAACAAAATCCACCTACAAGCACCTCTAAAGTTCAATAATTGCTAAATCTTATCTTCTTTGTTGAATCTGTACAAACAGCAAATTGTAGTTTTACAGGATGTTATATGCAGAAACAGTTGCCAGGCAACCAGTGGAGATCCCAGGAAGTAATTGTTCCTGACAAAGGATCAGTCTGGCAAATAAACACTCAAGCATAATTCTCATTTTTCACTTTAGTTTTTGCACATATTAAACAAACGAGGTACAGGGTGTTAATTGTGCTTTCGAGGTGTTGGGAGATTGTGTTCCCCCTCGTTCTGTTTTTCGATGCTCAGCTAAGTTAGCCGGCTGCTTACTGTAGCCTTATATTTAGCTTTTGAACAAGAAAGCAAATAAATGTTTCCCAAAATGTTGCACTATTCTTCTAAAAGGGGTGGTGAATGCTATTTTTGTTCATGCAGTGCTCTTCAAATATCAAGCATATCCTACTTCAATGTCTTAGTTTCATAATTCCATTTTTATCAGCTGTCAAACGTCTTTTATCTAGAGGTGGTGATACAGAGATACAAATTCACTGCACAACCACATAGGCATAAATTCATAATTATTATCTCGCTTTTTCTAAGTGTACTTGCTACATTACATAATAATGATAACATAACAACATGTTACATAATGTGAATGTTATAAACATTTGATGTGGCAAGTTGAGTTCACCTTCGACAGACTTTGCACCTGCACACAACACAATGGCTGATTGTAAAGTACATTTAGGATCTGTTCACTTTTTATATGTATCTTGTTTATGAAATTTTCCTTCTTTACAACACTCCGTGCGCGTCAATTAAGTGGACTGAAGGTCAAAAATAGAGTCCACAGAACCAAGACCAAGTGAGGTCAAAAGACGAAGGCTGGAAGACTGAAATCCTGGCAGATCAAAGCACAATGGATCCGCTCACTTTTGGTTGCACAATCAAATCAGTGGTATAAATAAAGGGGTTATACTGGGAATGTGTTTGGCTGCGCCGCTCATGCAGCTTGCCTAAATATACTCTGTTATAAAATCTGTGGTGTTGGATCTCTGAAAGTTAACTGGTAAGCAAAATGTTACCGTATTGCACAGAAAAATGTGAGTATTGTATCATGATTCTGTATATCAAATAGACTTACTAAATCTCAAATCGAATACTGACTTTAATGTGATATATTAAATGATCAGGTGCATCAAACTTAAAACATCCCCAGCAGCTACTGGAGGGTACTAATGTGCACAGTCTTCATATGAAAGGCAACAAATTAAAATAGATTTAAGAATCTCTTAAATTGTGAATTCAGTTGAATAAATCATAAATCATCAATTCCATTAATGATCAGTGAGTCGGTTTATGTAAAGCGGTCAGTGTTTGTTTTACTGGTGGAAAACAGCATTTATGTTGAACCATAACTGTGACCATGAAAATGATTGTTGGGATATTTGCCACTCGGGTGCAATAACTTTGACCTTGCTCACGTTTTAAGAGCGACTGGCTCGTGGATCAAACATTATTGCCGGAGCGGTCCCATGGTGATGAAGTGACCCTGACATCTATTAGCACAAGTAAAGGGTTTATCCTATAAGAGGCTCAGGAGAACAAGGATTGAAACCCAGGAGTCAGATTCGATTCGCAGGCCGCGGCGTTGCCCGAGGGAGCGATGGAGAGGAGAGGGAGGAAGAAAAAACTAGAGGAAGACACACAAAGTAGAGGTTTGTAGGGTTTGTCTGACAGAGAGCTACAATGAGCTGAGGAGCTGAGGTGTAAAGACACGTCTGTTCTCTGGGGGTTGATCACAGAGGCAGCTCTGATTGGGGCGATGTGAGAGGCAGGTTATCTATCAGCTGCTGTCACTCCACTGCATGTATTCCTGTCCTGTCAATCCATGGCTCACCTCACCACCGCCCTCCTGTCTTTTACGTTCTCTCTCTTTTCTCTCTGTGTCTTCAAATTCTTCCACTTGTGTGTGCTTTGCTTACCTTTGATATATTGCTGGACCTGCTTGCAGAATGACCCAGGGGCTTTTCATTCTGCAAAAGAGGAAAAGAAAGACAGCTCCAGTGAGTGAAAAACACATTCAGAAACAGGAGAGAAATGCTCTCCGATCTGCACGGGCAGTCTGCTCAGTGAGAACTGGCGTATGCCTCATAATGACCACGTGCATCACGTTTAATTTGTAATGTACTGAGCCGTGCAATGACTAGCTGTTTGACATAATTTACATTTGACCGGTTGAAACAGAACATGTACAGGAAAGCCTTGCAAATGTTAACAAGACTAAGAGTCTACGTGTGTAGAACTCCACAGCTAAATGCTAAAGCTAGCATGAGAACGTGCTCACAATAACAACTCTACGATGCAGGTGTTTTGCAGCTCCAGTGTTAACCAGCTGAGCAGCTTAGATTAGCCCATGCTTACATTTGCACTCAACACAAAGTACAGGTGATACTGGAAGATCAGATTTGTAGGTATTTGGTCACGAGCCAAAGTATTGGACAGAATGCATAATGGCACTATGAAATCCAAAGTTATTACACATCATATTGAGGAAAAGATGAATGTCTGAAAATTTCATGGCAATCCATTTAATAGTTGTCAACACATTTCAGTAAAATCCCAGAAATATCAACCTCATGGTGGTGCTTAATGTGAAGTCAGGGGATCAATTAAGTCAGAAAAAATCATTGTCTGGGAACAACTAATGTAGAAAAGTTTGTGCTAATCCATCAAGTAGATATTGAGACATTAATAGATAAGAGGAAAATTTGACATGCTGGCTGCAGTAGAGCAAACGTCAGGGGATCACCAAAGTCAGTGGGATTCATCCTTGGGGTACCATGAAAGTCTGTAGCAAAGTTCATGGCAATCCATTCAATAGCTGTATTTGAAATCAGTGGACCGACCGACACGCCTACATTGCCATCCCTTAAAATGGCACTGCCAGCAGATGTGAGTAATAATGCAAAGGTCTTTAATGGTCTAGATGTGTGTTGTAAATGAAGGAATCTTGTCATAGGCTGCAGCAGGAATGCGGAGGACTGATTCATGGTTTGTCTCCCAACGAGCAAACACAACAATAAAACACAGCGAAGCTACATTTCCCAACAGCTCAGGGGCCTGGGAGCATCTTAAGTTAGTAAATCAAATTCTTCTGGCATGAGACAAAAGCACGATGAGCAGATTACATAATACATCCGTCCAAACTCCAAACCAAATGGTGTCACAATATTTGTATCATTACCCAGGGAGCGAAACAGGCCAACACTGTCAGCACTCAGCACAGTTAAGTTTTGTTTTGAGGCTGTAATGATCCTCGATTCCCACTCGGTGTTCTGGGCTTGCATCAGGGACTCAGATAAACAGCCACTGGGGTGTTGTGCTGCATTTAGCGTTGGCATTAAAGCCTTGCATGGTTCCTTAATGAGTAATCAATCATCGTTACATAATGCTGAGTTCACGCCGGGTCTGACAGGGCTGTGGCGCTTTGGACACAAACAGATCTTTGCAAAGGGAAGTCAGCTCTATGGGGAGAGTGTATACACTGAACACATAGAAGCAAGGCCTCATTTTACTGTTGGGAGGCAAACTTTTCCTCCAACCTCCAGTCAAATACACAGTAGACCACACATGGCAGCTTCATTATATGACCAGAATTCCAGAAATTGATCACGAGTACAAGCTGACCCAATATTTCAAGCTGTTTTTTTTTTTTTTTTAATTTAAATAAAAATCAACTTGTTTCTAGTAGATTTTCTGAAATTTGAGCTGATGCAAGGTCAGAGGATTATCCATGCAGAAGGGGGCATGGACATCAGAACCAAATTCTGTGGCAATACATGCAGTAAAAGTCAGCCTTGATCCTCTGGGGACCATGTAGGTCTGTGCAAAACTGTCATGGTAATCCATCCAATAGTCCAACCAACCAACCAACCAACCAACCAACAGACTGACACTGCCACCCCTGCAGTATTCAGGCCACATTGAGGAAAAAAAAAATCTCAGATTTCCACAGTAAATTTTTACTAATTGCAGAAAAAAAGTCATAATATAACGTGAAAAAAGGTCTAGTTTTTAAAACTCTGGTACAGTGAACAGATGAGAGCAGTCTGTCTTTTAGTGTGTTAAATGAATGATGCTTGTAACTTGAAGTTAAAGGTTTCACCATCTCAGAGAAAATGAAACCAGTTAAATGGTGTATGAGTCAATAACCAGATGTGTTTTGAGGCAGCAGGCTGAGTACAGCGGGGACCTATATTTCTCCAGACAGACAAGAGCTCAGTCAGGGCATCAGAATGTGATTAAAGTGAGCTTTATGTAAATGATGTGAAAGGCAGCGAGAATCTATCTGTCCTCCAGTTTGCTGTACATCATGTAGTGCAGACCAGCACAGCGGCACGACCATGTGACAGACACATAAGCACAGTTTAGGGAAGTGGACGTGTGCTGCTCTCACTTAGACTGATTGAAGATGCTAGTCGTGAGGTTTATTGTCCACACAGATGTTACCTTTCTCATCGCCAATTAGCAAGGGGGACGCAGAGGAGCTGCAGTCAAAACAAGCCAAAATTACTATCCACAACAGCAGCAGCTGCCAGGAAATGCTAAAACGTACACGTGATTCAATCACCGTACAAGCATGACAAATGACATTTTCTATATATTTCTTGAAATATTAGAACTTTAACATCTAATGACTTAATTCTAAGTTACTTAGTATGACTTAATTCTCAAAACCTTTTTTCTTCAAACAGTGGCAATAATACTAGAGCCCAGCGGCTAGAATGAGCCACATTTCCACCGCAGGAAATGGTCGAGTGCTTGCAGCGTTTTATTTGAACCACCATTTGTATTTTTAAAAAGCTGCAGCTGCTCACCAGTTTGGTTTTTGTTCAATGTGCGACATTTCCATGGAGTTAGAGAAGAAAGTCTCAGTGGTCTAGCTTCTGGGACTAAAAATTAGCTTGGGTGGAAACGCGGCTGTGGATAAAAATAAAACAAGTTAATTTCTATTGGAAAGTACTTGAAATATTCTTCTGCACTGGCAGGATTTTTCAGAGCAGGGTTTTTGGGAATCAATAATAGATAGAAATGATCCGATAACAAGGAGAATTTGCAGTAAATCTGGAACTTTTGGGGCCCCTGAAGGTCAGGGGCCCAATAATCTAGCCTTGCAGAGAAGGACTCAAACACATAAAGACTCAAACACACACACACACGTGCACACGCACATGTATGCTGACAGGCAGCATTTGTCTGTGTGGAAATCTCGACCCTGAAAACTTCCCCCGTGTTGTTCAGAAGCGGCAGCAGCTTAAGTGTTACTTCTGCCATCCTTGTCCAAACAGGAAGTACATTAACCTTGTCACCAGAAACCCATGAACCACGAGTCTATACACACACACACACATACATCATACCACTAAGAGACGACACGACGTGCTTCCAATTCTTAATCACTATACCGCTTCACTTGTGTCCTCACCGTGACTAGTTGCCATGGCAATAGAGGACAGTATGTGCCAAGTTTCTCCATCACTCTGTTTCCCTCCATCTTCATCCTGATTTTTCTCCCGTCTCACTAAGCGCCCGAGGACATTCAAACACAAGACACACACACACACACATACACTGGATTGTGGCCACACACACACCTCCCAGCCCCGCTGTTAAGATGACGGCTTGATATGGTTTTTGAGATCCAACTATGTGATTCAGTGTTTTGATTGGCGGCGTTTGGATGGCGTACACGTACCTGCACTCACATTCAAACATATAAATTCTTGACCTTTAAGCTTCTGTCGCACCCTCATCTGGTCTTACTGGGAGCAAAAGGCTGGAGGGTCAGCACAGCGAGCGCAATTAAACACCCGTCAGACATCTCTTATGTCTCGCCTGTAATTCTCTAACAGTCGACCGGTCACAGTGCATTCGCAAAAGTTTCCATCATCTGATGAGGCACAGAGCTGACATTTCAGAAGAAGAAAATAGATGTCTGAATAAACATCTACATGCAATTTCCTGTCATTTTGACAAAGTAAAATGTCAGCTGTGAGCTGGTGGACTTTATCTCCCATCTCAGACTGTATTTATCTTGTGTTTTATCTCCCCACCTCCTGTAAGACGCACTTCCTGGCTGATGCAGTGCCACAACTTGAATGCTCACACGCAAAAGTTAAGAAATTCTGCAGATGTAACCATTAAGAGAAGTGAAGATTTCAGCCTCATCTTGTACAAGTGGATCAAGATGAGGCAGTTCACGTCGTTCATCCATGTCATCACCTCTTCAACGTCTTCCATACTATGTCACAAAATGGTAAGCACAGCTCTCAATGGATGCAATTTGTGCAGCAAATCAAGTGTCAGATTGGTGAAGAAGATAAAAAAAAAAAATCTGTTTGTAATGGAGATGACAGTCTGGGATAACAAGGCACAGCCAAAGGAATGGAGCAAATTGATGATCCTTGCCCTTAATCCTTCCGTCTTGGCCAAAAATTTAGTAACGAGCAGATTTAGCCAGACTGAGGGTTTCTGAGAAATGAAAAGGCCACAAATGGACTGATGACTTTTACACACAGCAGTGATTAGAGCAGAGAGGCTGCAGACAGATGACAAAAGATGAGACAGGAAATAGATCAACACCATTTCCATGCGTCCTCTCTTTCTTCCTAACCCCATTTCTCTAAAAATCCTCTTTGCCAAGCTGTGTTACCTACAGTACAAGGTCTGGGAGTCACCTTCACTGCCACCATGGCTGCAGACTATAAAGGGCCTTATTCTCTGGGCTCATGCATAATTCCGATAAAGAAGGTTTCAGGTTTCACAGTCCACTGTGTCTGTCTTTCTCCTGTTCACAGCCCTGGGCTTTGATAACACAACTTTCAGACTGGACTCTGAAGACTGGAGCTTGTAAGAAACGAAGCTTAGGAGAGTACGGCAGAGGAGGTCATATTCAGAGGGATCGCTGCGTCTTTCAAGGCTCTGTTCTCGGCCCACAGGGAGGAGGGCTCAGCTCGCTTTTAAGCAAGAATCTCAAAAGATAAAACCTTTGCGAATTTAACCCTGCCTCTTTGAAATGTGTCCATTCTCCACAAAGTTTCTATCCTCAACACAACTCTTTCAACAGTTGAATCCACCATCTGTGGTGTCTTTCAAGAAGATGTTACAGATTGGACTATTGACTATACGGGGGCATGTACAGGCTGGGGCTGAAACTCTTCAATCAATTTTAATCAAGGAAGAAAATCTATTGGCAAAAAAATTGAGAGTCGATGAATCATTTCAGTTACCAAGAAAAAAGATCAAATATTTGCTGGTCCCAAAGTATTAAATATGAGGATCTGCTGCGTTTCTCTGTTCAGTATCATTGTAAATTGAATTTATTTTGGTTTTGGACTCTTGCTTGGACAAATTCAGACTTCTGAAAATGCCTCTCAGAAACTGTAATAAGCAATACATTAAAATACACTGAACAATTAATTTTTTTTAAATTGTAGACAGATAACAAAAAGAACCATCAATCAAATCAAATCAGTCTAAAAGCATTTCAACCAGCGTCATACCACAGGCAGAGCATGAAGACCAAAGCCTGAGACCTGCAGTCAGCTAGTCTGCTTACGCTCCATCCGTGCTCACCTGTACCGAGCACAGTTTCGATCGAAACCCAGACATGAAATGGGACAGGTCAGGGTCGCAAATGAGAGCTGGCTGCCAAGCAAGCAACCCGTCACCTTGAACATTTAGATTCATGAGAGAGTGAGGCTGTTTTGAAACGAACAGCCCGGGTGTGGACAGGTTTGTGATGTGGATAAATATAGATCTTACGAAAGCCAAAACTTCATATCAGTCTGTTATATATTATGCATTCATATGTATGTTTGTCATTATGCATGCATGCGTGCATTCAAGGTACTTCTGTGCCTAATTTTGAAATGTTTTCGTTGTATCTGTTTTCCTAAACTGCCCTCTTACTTCACTTCCAGGAGAATCTCCAGACTTGCCTGGACTCGCTGCACATGCTGCATCTGACACTGATAGCAACCCTGCTAGAAATGGCAACATCACAAACATTCGTTCTTTCACCTGTGAATAAGATGAATGAAGTGCAGCCAAAACAAGTCTTTTAGCTGCAGTGAATTATATGATGATTATTATTATCAAGGGAATAATAATAATCAAATAATTACCTATTAACCACACACTTAAGGCTTCCAACAGTGGAAAAATCAAACATTGGATCTCCTAATTGCCAGCATCACATGTAGAAGCAGCAAGCCTTTACACTCTGATTGCTTGTGAATGCATCACAGACTTAAACGTAAAAAAAACTACAGTATCCTTCAAGCTTGGAAAAGAGAGAGCATCAACCTCCTTCAAGCAACTACAGACACATAATTAACTAACACCTAATTAACTAACCCCCTCAGCTTGCTCTGCCTCACAGCCACTCACAGACTGCTACTCTGCAGTCTACCATGATGACAAGCAAGCTTTTTTTGCAGAGGTTAATGGAATCACACAGAGTGAGAAAACAGTGCTTTTGGGCTGATAATTGGTGGGATATGTGAAAGCATCTTCATTCAGGATACCAGGAGGCAGAAGAGAGCCAGGCCAAGGACAGGTTGAAACAGTAAAAATTGATTCTGGACGATAAAGGGCATTTTAACAGATGCCTTGGAAAATGGCCTCCATCCAACACAAACTATGTTCAACAATAGTACCTCTGGACAGTAAATGCAAAACAAATCTCTGCTGAGCTCTAAAACATATTTAGGGAGATGGGTTAGCCCGTTTCAGAGGTTTTTTTCCTGAGCAGCTCCTCGCTGTGCGTCCCAAACACCATGAGGGTCGTTTCGTGGTGCGGCTACTTTGTTGAAAAAGGGCCAAAGAATTCACTTTATGATCTCTGGCTACAAAAAAAAAACGACACTGTAACAAGACCAGGAGGAAGCGACCAAGAGATTGTAGGAAAAAGAGAGGGACATAGAGTACGACACAGAGAAGCCAAATGAATGATAGCTATCAGACAGTGGTAATGAGGAGACTGTCGAAGGAATTAAATCAGTGAAATTAATGGACAGAGGTTTGTGTGTGTGTGTGTGTGTGTGTGTGTGTGTGTGTGTGTGTGGGTGGGTGGTTAATTAGAAATGACTTTTCACATCTCTCTTTTCCTGTCTTGTTCGTTCTTCGTAAATGCATTAAATTTCTACAGTAAGTGACCTCAGCAAGCTGCTGAACTCTTCATTCATCGGAAGCTCTAACGTCTTTAACATCACAGCTCAAAGTCCAGCGGCTCGCAGCTACACCTCCGCCCTGGCTGTTGTGTTCATCCTCTCCTGCTGTATGTTAAACATTCATCACCTACTGTTCCACACACACAGGGTGCTTCTATTACTATGAAAAGTTATACGAATATAAACATGCAACTGTGACTGTTCATGGTGTACATCCACAGTCACGAGTCTTGTGTGTGTTGCATTTTTGCATGAAAAGCTCAAAACCACGAGCGTGTTGTTAAAGGCCCTGCACACCCACGGTGCAGCCACACATGTGATTTCTTATTTTGGATGATCACAGCTCTTATTAGGGGTGTGTGTGAGTGCGCAGACTGTTTCCTCACTCTCCTTCCTGGGTGGGAGCAATTACACCTTTATCGCTCTTATTTAATCATGCAGGACAAGCGAAAACACCTCTACAGGCACAGACGGCTGCTAAGTCATTTATATGGTGAGAGAACTGCATCGCATACTCTAATATATCATTTCCTCCTAATGTTTCACTTGATCATGCAAAGTTGTGTTTTCATGACATATCATTTGTCAGAAATCAATACGCCTAACTAACTTTTTGGAAAATCCTCTCCCCTAGTGGGGATGTGCGCTTTCTGAAACTGTGAAGCAGACGAATGCAGAGTCAACCTCATGTCAGCTTTCACTTGGAATGAAACCATTAAATGGCTTTACAATGCATGCCAGACTTTCAGACCGCTTGCAGCGCTTTATGTGGTCTGGTGTCAATAAAACACAAACCTATGCATGGATGCACTGCTGCATCTCTAATTCATCACGTGTCAACGTCACTCTTAAATGAGCACCGTGATAAAAATGGTTATGAAAATTACTTTTCCTGGAACAGCAGCACGCTGAAGCAGACAACCATAACCACTTTGTTTTCAGAAACACGATAAAGATAAACAGACATTCGACATTCGATTGGCAGGTGACCGAGAAAAGCTTGTGGATATGCAGGTATGGCTATAGAGACGAGAGGTTTAGCCTATGGCAGACTGCTCAGGACAGCGTTTACATCTGAATAGCTTTCCCTGAAATAAATGGCATAAGCATACCATGATCTGCTTAGGGCTGATCATTCTGCCAAACGCAGATCTAAAAATGAGGCCACCCTGTTTTTTTATGCACAAGTTGCTGCAGACAAGTCGACTCAAATTTTCCTTCCCAGACAAATAACTGAGATTCCTCTGCATAGTCTCAGCTCCTCAGAGAAACTCTTCTCAAATCATATAAATTAAATGACAACAATCTCAAGTAAGCCATTACAAACAGACTCGTAGCCTGAAAATACAAGTAGCGTGCACAAAATGAGGACAGACCGATATCTGAGAAACAGGGAGATATTTGAGTAAACAAGGACTAGCTCCTCCCTCCTCAGAGGTCACCGGTACACATCCTTGCAGGAAAAGCAATATCAAACGCCCCCGACAAAGAGTCCCGTCCCAGGGAAGGAAGCTGGCCCTCATTTGGTTTCCTATCCCTGTCAATGTCCAGCGGCCACTTAGGGAGGAAATGCAGGCTGACTCCGAGAGGGCAGCTGGGCAGGAGAGCATCACCAGATGAGAAACTATGCACAGAAACAACACTCAGTGGAGAGCTTGGCTGACCACAGACGTCTACCCAGATCAAGGATAACCGTGAGAGGAGGAAAAGGGAGATGGAGACTATGCTATACAGAGAAGCCATGCAGTTCAGAGAGAAGAGCAGAAAAGTAAAAACCCAACAAACCAGCGATTTGAGATTCTAGTTTCCAACAAAGCGACTGAAGATTTGGCTAACGTGGCAGTATGTCTTATTTGAGGGTATATTCTTTTTATGCAAGTGGCTTTAGTTCAGCAAAACTACAGCCCCACGGTGCCAGCCTGAAGCATCTGTGTGCATCATGAAACCACATCAAAGTGAGGCAGCATGTAAAGTGAGACTGTAGGAGAGGCAGGAAACACCCCCAAGACTCAGTTTGTGGGAAAATCTACAGCTTTTGTGTGCATTTGTGTGTGAATAAGAATGTTTGTCTGTGCCCTCATCGGCAGGATGTGAGCTTGTGGTCTCCCCTCCTCCTCCTCCTCCTCCTCCTCCTCTTGTTCTGTCTGTCCCTCATCTTTCTTCATCGCAGGCATAATCACATCAGTATGTCCAAACAGGATATGGTAGAGGAGAGACTGTGGCCATCATGTTTAGTGCAGGAACATGTGAACAGTGACGTATTCAGGCTGTGAGTCTAATAAGGCTGCACAGCAGGCTGCAATACCACAGTCTAATCCAACAACAATGACAACTGCAGAAAGAAGCAGATCTGACAAAGACTGTGCCAGAGGTTGGTCCTGGGGGACGGAAGATGAACGGAAAGTGAAACGTAGCAGAGAGTCATGGGGGGTGACTGATCCAGAGACATGCTGAGATGTTTTTTTTTTTTACTGTAACGACGCCACATTTCCTCATTAGCTGCTCTTTGGGTCAGACTCTTCCACATGACATAAGTCATTATTTATGACTTGTGTGAAAAAGTCAAGCTACAGATAATTAGTTCAGCGCAGTGCCTCCTAATTAGCTGCGTTATTAGTGTGTGAACCCTCAGTCCCCTTGTGATATAATCCTTCAATCACAGACTCATGGACACAAAGAAATGGCCACAGAAACCAAGGGGTCACCTCAGCAAAGAAAGAGCAGGACAGAAAGGTTGACCCATATTAAAGACTGGTATAAAACACCAATTCAGTGATGCTTCAGTTAAGAAGGGACTTGCAGATTCTATCGCCGACCCAAAAAACAAGAGACTGCTAACAGCTTCAAGTCCACCAAAAAGCTTCTTGATTGCTAGCAACACTTAGCAGCTGCTTAGAGAAGCATCAGCTCTGGCAACCCCTGGGAATATGAACACCCAATCTGAAGCACAGGAAAATGTGAAACAAGTTTCTCTTCTTTTAATGAAATAAAAAACACATCCACAGCTAACTACTAACTACACGAGCGTGCAGTTCTTGGCACTGTCGAATGTTGAAACCACGCTCAGGGGTTATGAAAGCCTTTCCCAGGAAAACAAGAAGCAGAAAATGATGCAGGAAACAGAAACAGAGGAGCTCTGTGGGCCGGCTGCAAAACGCCCAACTTATGAGCGACCGCTATGGTGCTGCAGGTAAACCACGCCATGTGCTGCATGATACCCTCTGCTTTGCTGTCCTCTCCTCATTTCTCCCTCCATCCCTTCCTCCTCCTCCTCCTCCTCCCCTCTCCAACAGGTTTTAAGCTCTGCCATGACATGTGACTGCATTAATCCCCCCCCCCAGCTTTCAGATTTGACACAAAGCCCTGTGATTTGGTGCATCAGTCGATGATGTGATATGCTAAGCTGTAGACCGAGAGGGGAAAATATATTTATATCAGATCACTGAGGCCTTGTGTGTTTGTCTGGAGTTTCTGCAACTATTAACCAATCCACACCCCGAGACAAGACAGCAGCCCACTGCAGGAGGTACTGCTGCTCTTTGCACTTACACACCATCCATAAGTAGAGTTGGGTGGCAGAGCACATGAGCAAAGAGAAAAGACTCATGATGACAGTAGAGGAGTCAGTGAGTTCATGTGTGCTGAATCTGACCAGACATGATATTTTACAATGTCCTGTACTTAAACAATCTATAATCAAACACCAGGGCAGCACGCAAACATGAAGAGATGACCGCGCAAAACAACGATTATAAAGAAGGAAACACGCAACTGCATGCAATGCAGAAAAGTCAATATAGCATTGCTCATGGGACGTTCAAGTTCACGAGTCATATACAGTATTTCAATGCGCCCCCACTCATCCTGAACAAAGGGCAGAGGCACGGGAGAAAGTGGGTCAACCTTTCACACTGAAGAGGTGGCAGATGCTCCTCTGAACCACACAAACAAACCCATACAGTACCGTCATGCATGCACGCCCAGGAGCATGCACCGAACGGAAAGCTACATACGAGGATCAAAGTGCAGGGTGAGGTAGCGATAAATACACGCAGACACAGAACACAAGCAAAACAAACATAACGCGCCCACGCACATAAGCACATTGATAACCACAGACATTACTCTGCACATCCTGTCAAGCAGCAGTGACGGTGTCAGACGGGCCATTTCCGACTGTCTCTGTTAATTTTGCTCTCCATTTATCCACTCCTCTGTCTCAGACTCATTCGCACACACACACACACAGACAAAACCACACATTCCCTGTAACACTTTCATCTCTTGGTACTGCAGCAGAAGTGCTCTGCCATCACCACAGAGACAGAAGGCCTCAACATAACCACCACTGAACAGAAATTACGATGAGCTCCACTTCCTTTTATTACCATCCACCACCCTTTCTTGGTGCATGCCTTATACACAACCGACTATGCACGTAGGTGTGAAGTAACGCTACTTTTTTGTTTTTTAAAGCGGATACAGAGCAAACACCCCTGAGTGGAGGCTGCAGTGGTGAAAACAATGACAACAACGGCATCAGCACATCAAGACAAACAACACAGACACAACAGCAACGCCGTCAAGAACAAGAGTCTGTACCTGAATCTTCATTTTCCAACAGGAATTCATGTCTGGATCCTGAAGCCACCTCACCTCTCTTCCACACACACACAGTCACACACACACATACACCCACACACACCCTCACGCAGACAATGGTTCCTCGGGGAGGTTACATGCCCCCTCTGTAAATCCTCGAGGTGAGCCGAGACGGAGACGAAGAGAGAGAGAGAGACAGGGAGGGAGAGAGAGAGAGAGAGAGAGAGAGAGAGAGAGAGAGAGAGAGAGAGAGAGAGAGAGAGAGAGCCAAGCCTCAACAAATATGGAAGTGGAGCTGCAGCAACAATGTCAGCCGTCGCCGTGGCGACTGCAGCTACGGCAGCACAGCGCGGAAACAAAGACAGACAGAGGAAAAGATGGGGAGAGAGATGGCAGAGGGAGGGAGAACAAGCGGCTGCCCTACATTTTCTTCACACACACACACACACATTCACACACTCACACAGAGGCAGAGCTGCTGCTGCTACTTGTCCGGGCTTGCTCTTTCTCTCAGCTACACACACACGCACACACACACAAATACGCACACAGAGTCAATCCGGCACTGTAATCTCATTGGCTGGGCAACCACTTCCTCCAGCTGATCTTTATGAGAGTTGGGGGAGGGGCAAACAGTTGTTGAATCATTCATGAGAGGGAGGTGGTGTCCTTTAAATAGACTCCCTCTGCTCCGCACACTGAGCTTAACCTTAAAGTACCTCCCCCTAACTCTGCTTAAGCCTGTCCAGCAACTACTACGCACTACCAAACACACACACACACACACAGACAAGACAAAGAGTCAGCCACCAGACCTCTTACGAGCCACAATCACCGTCCACCAATCCGAGAGGCCGTTACTGCTGACTCCACCAATCCCCAGCAGGCACAGAGGGATGTGAGGTGGAGCAGGGATGACAGAGGGTAATTTATTTCATACATGCTCACGGCTGTATTCAAGGGCAAAGCTACAGCGTGGCACAATCACTCAACACTGGGCAACACTGCAGACTGAGGTCCACTAATAAAACACACCAATTAAGCCTTTTAATGCAGCTATCATTCACTCAGTATAATGATGCTTGTTTGTCTTGTTACAGCAAGATGCTACCAGCTTTTGATGGATAGGGATAATGACTATGGAGGGCAGAGATAAACAATCATCAAACATGGCGTTTTAATCGCAGCCATCTAAACACACTAAAAGAGGCTGAACACACTGAAACATGTAAACACCAGCAGGTCACAGTACGCACAGATATGTGAGGAGGCCTCAGCTCTGGGCTACTGTGGAGTGTAAATTCATACTGTGTGTCATTTCTTTCACTAAATGTTCTTTTACCAACTGTCAAAGAAGAGCGTACAACCTCAAGGCTTTAATGAGGACTTTGATATGAACTTTGTACTTGTTGATGAGACTCTCTGCTCTGTAGTGACAAAGGATGCTCATTCATTTGATGTCACTTTTTCAGGCCATTCTGCTCTGATTCATGCTATTCAGCCAATGTTCTGTGTTCATTATTTCCTTAACATTTGTGTTTTGGACATTTTTTACTTATTATGGCCCCGGGTGAAAAGCTGTGTCCTGTATCGTTTTGCTTTTGATGACGACGATGATGAATATTCATGTGTGAACCTGTTTTCATATAATGCTCTGTGTGTTGTCATCTGAAAACGTGCGTCTGTAATCTCGTCAGGTGTGTAACTGATGACCCCTCAACCTTGTGAGAGACAGCTGTTCTGTGTGTATCTGAAGGTCTTTGTGAGGAATGCCCATATTTTGATCTTTTCTCATTTGTGTTTCCTCACATCTGGCACCTTTCTGTTTCACGGACGTTTTAGGAAACTTTTACCAAATGTTACAGTGGGAGAGAGACAGTTTGAGAGCCAAAGACACAGATGAAGCAGCGAGACTTAGTGTTCTCCACTGCACACTAAGGACAGATCAGGTCCTTTCTATTGGATAATGAGCTGAGCAGCTCTTTACTTTCATTGGTAACACTGACTTAAACAGCTTTGGCCTCTAAATACAGTCTTACAGCAGGTCCACTTGCCTGGCTCGTGGACTTTGGCCAGCTAACACAACAGAGACTTTGAAACACAACACCAACAGTGAGAAGTACATTATGTCCGGAGAGTACATTTCCAGTACAGTTCAGATTTGAGGTACTTGCACGGGATTCCTCACAGTTACTGCAACAGATTAAGATTTGACATGTTACAAACTCACCGTATGATCAGCATAGAAAATAGAAAAGATAAATATGACATGAAGATATGATAGATTATTATACAAGTTGTGTGTGTGTGTGTGTGTGTGTGTGTGTGTGTGTGTGTTTTGCATATATCTCGATAGAATTGAAGTAAAGGACCTGAATATTTCTCCAACTGCTGACTTTTCTCTCTGGACCCCTAAAAATCTCGTTCTCTGCTGAGTTTCCATTATTGTGAAAATATTATAGCTCCACCAGCTGCTTCTCTGTAGTCCACCCCCTGTCTCGCTCCTCTCCCGATTAGAGATTGAAGTGTTTATTTCAAACTAAACCACAATTATTGATGGTTGTTTGAACAGTGAACGATGAACGAAGAAGGTTTTGGTAAGTTTTATTTTGCCTCTGTCAAGTTTGAACGAAGTGTGTTTGATGAATATAAAATTACTGTTTTTGTGAATGGAGTCTGGTGGCTTTGGAGAGAGTGATAAAGTGGCTGTTTGTGGTTAGACAAAACGGGTTTTAGTCTTCAAGAAAAGGTCTATCTCTGAAGGGATCCTTTCCATAATGTCTTCAGACACTTAGAATGATAGTCTCAGCCTGTCAGTGGGAAAACATGGACGCACTTCAACGGTATACAAACGCCTGGAGGGATTACACTGCATCCCATTCTGTAGCTGCTGGCTGCAGCACTCTCACTCAATACTGAACCAATTTCAAAAACTGTTGACAAACTGTTGTCCCCATTTGCCACTTGAACAGAGAAACATGGCGGAAAAAAGGTCCAAAATGTCCATAAACATATAATATTTGACCAGAATTTCTCTGTCCGGGACATTGAAATCTTCCAGGAGAAGTGGAATAGAAAATCTGCTGCAGATACAGATTCACCAATGCGCTCTTTTCCTCAAATTTAAGATGCCCTGTGTATCTGACACATTATGAAGTGCTTATTTGGTTATGTATGGATGTTATTATGTTGTTATGTGTGGTTACATGAGGGTGATTGCACAAACAACTGAGGTCAATCGTGACTTAACGTAACTGAACACTGAATTTTATACCAACATTGACGATGAAACTGTATTAAGGTGGATCGACCTGCTCTGACCAACACCTGATCCGCTCAGCAAGGTCGTCAATACCGATCCATCGGAGTTGATCTGTGCATCCCAACTTTATACAAACTTTTTGTACAAAACAAAAAACTCTGTGTTCTCTCGTGTACTCCAGTACTGCATAAAAACTCCTCATGGGTAAAACGAGAGCGGGTACAAACCCCAGCACTATGTGGCTTGTAAGTGAACAGTGTGAAATTGGACCCAGGCAGCAGTTAAATGATGAGGCAACAGCAGGCAACAAGAGAGCGAATGAGCTGCTGATTTCACCGAATGAGGAGGTTTCTATGACTAGCTCCTGAATCCATTCAGGATTACATGGTTTCTAGAGGTGGAGATGATGCATTTAATTTACAGCACATCAACACAATGTCTCCAATCCTGCTGCTTCAGCAGCACTAATCTTTGCATGCTCTGAGACATATGGATACGATTCAGCCATCATGCCTCTTGGGAAGAAAGCAGGATGAAGAAGAAAAGAAGAAATTGTTCAGACAAGGTGAGAACAGGCTATAACTGCAGATGATGCGGCTTTGCGGTCGCTCAGCCCCCTAAGAGCCCCTCCACATTACAAAGTATAACATGCTGGTGATGTTTGAGCACAGGTTGAGGACCCCACTTCAGGTTTCTAATGTAAAGCTAAGGAAAAAAGCAGGTTACAGAGAACAGGGGCTGATCTCATTGTAGCTCCAGTCAGAAAATATCAATCACAGCTAATGTGAGACGTACAATAGCCTGATGGAGGCAAAGTCAGAGGCCCGAGAAAAGAGGAGATGAAATATTGGGGAGTTGGGTGGACGGGTAAAGACAAGGCAAAATGTGAGAGGACAGAGAGAGACAGAGAGTGGAAAGAGAACTCTGCAGTCTGTTTTCTGAGGGAGAAACATGTCAGATATCCCACTGGGCGTGAAATTGAGCTGTAATAGCCTTTTCAGTTCATATTCAAATACAGTCATGCATACTGATAACTACAACACTACAGCCTGTCTGCCTGCTGCACGTTTCAATCAAATCTACCTCAAATTAAGAGAACGAGAGCAGGGAAGAGAGACGGAAATGAAGAAGGGGAGAGAGACGGTCCGTGAGAAAAATCAAAGGCAAACTCTTCAGAAATAATTTCAACTTTTTTCCCTTGTTTAATATTCTGTAAAATGTTGAATAACTACGCAGGGATCCTTTGCTACTTATCTGCTGTAACCGTATGCAATGCTTTGATCTGGGGCTTTGCTTTTCATTTACATATCTCTGTGTAATGCAGCAGAGGATGGTTTCCTGAGCCTCAAGTATTCATGGGACATAATCTTCAGACCAAAATACACAAGCACAAACATTAAGTGGGCCGTCACTGCGGCAGCACGACCGCGGCACAATGCCATCAATTCACCGTCCTGAAAATAACAAGGGGCTGACTGTGGCAGCTTTATTGATTTGTGGCTCTCCCCCACTCACCACTGTCCTCTTGCCCCCATCTCACCATCTCTTCAATTTTGACACCCAATGGAGCGCATCTATCTCGACTTGTGAAAGCCAATGGAGACTTGTGGAAAGGGGCTCTTGCTGTGAGCCCGCGTGACCGTCAGCATGGCGGTCGGGTGCAGCGGGGGAACAAACTTTAAAGTGACCTCTTTCTGGGAGCCACATTTTCAAAGGCTATTTCTGGCCAGGCTGCGAGGCTGGTGACAGGACTGTGGAGCGATGCAGGAGGGAATCATTACGACGCTGAGCAGCACATGTACAATCCTCCATGGAAATTTTTAAATAAATGATTCATTCGGCAAAACTAAAGAACAGTACAATGAAGCTGATAGCACGCAGCAAACTTCAAAGATGAATCATTTTATCTGCATTTGGACACAAAAGCAAAGTTTCAAGTCCAGAAAGATAGCGATGTGCTAAAATGGTCAGTTTGAGTGTTTTAAAATGTACAAAGAAAATAAACTTCAGGCACCCATGAAAAATTGTTTTTATTCATGAAGGTTCAAAGCAGGAAAAATACCTGAATCTGAACTTCTGACATATTCACACAGGGGGCACAAATTTATTAGATAATTATACTTCTTGTATACACATCTCTGTGTAGGGGAGTTTCTGTGTTAGACGGCAATTTTGTGGTGTCAAAATCGAGTTTTATTTTTTTTCGGTTTATATTGTGCTCATGTCATGCATATTCCTAGTAAAGCTGCACAGTATTTAATCGATTTACCTCAATGGATCACTCTATACTTCAGCACGAGTACTGGATATACTGCACGTAATAGGAAGGTGGAACAGGGAACATGCACATTGCACAGATGACAGTAGGTAGGAGGTCAGCAGGGACTAACAGCAGGTTTTCACCCTGATGAACCTTAAGAGGTTAATCTGGTATAACATGTATGAACTCTTCTGTATAAATAAATACATTTCCTCATTCAGCGTTAAAGTTAGCTTTAGTCACAGCCTTCTGGACCTGTAACAGGTATTTTCAAGGACTGGGGATTCAAATCTGTATGTGAGCTGCCACTTTTACGTCAGACATGTTTAATTTGATTCGACTGGAGTCGAGACCAATTTGTCCACTCTGATGAAAATATGAACGCAGTGTTCCTGTCTGAGAGCGTTATCTGTCAGTCGTGATGCAGAGTCTTTTCACAATCTCCTGGTGTTCGGCTGCAGACTTCAGTTCAGAGCAGAATAAGCTCTGTATCACTAATGAGTGACTCACTGTTATGGCATAGAGCAGAACACACTGTACTTTGAAGTAACATGGTGAGAGACGAGGTGCGGTGTCTTATCAGAGCAGCAGTTCAATACAGCTGAGCAGTGACTGCATGTGGTCAAAGTGTATCTGCTAATGAAAACTAAATGAGCAACAAGTCAATATTTTGTGCTTGTATATTGTTGTCATATTTGTATTGTTATTATTATCAAGTCGGTTTTATTCTCCATTTTATTTAATTCTATTCCTGTTTTGCATAGAAAAAGCAACCTGAAACTAGAACCTAGAGCCTGTTTTGGAAGGCTCAATCAGGGCCAACCATGAATGAGTGAATGTGCAAGTGGGCAGCAGCTTTCTGGATCAAGAGCTTCATATCAACAAAAACTGGACAAAGTAATACAGCCTCCTTTAAAAGGCTAAAGCCTTTTGGGACTATCTCATGCACTCAGCCAGCTGTGGGAGACTCAGTGAAGCCGCTCTGTGCTGCTCTTTATCACAGTCGGGGAAGTTAAGCAGATGTGCATTTGCCAAACCAACCAGTTAGACTTTATCCTTGAAGCTCTTTCTCTTGTTAAAGCAGAAAATGCTGTTTGAAAAGTGGTGATAAAGCAGAAATCTCGTTAGTTGTGAGTGTGTTGTCTTCTTCACCTGACTCAGGTGCATCGGGCCGTAATGGGCTCATTACTTCAAATGCAGCTCCTGAGAACTGATGTTGTAGTGGGTGTTTTTTTTTCCCCTCACATCGACCAATAGAGGCAAAAATGAGCCCACACAAAAACAAACTTGGACAAGCCGCACAATGGTGAGATTTATGCTCCACTGAAAGTGTTTTCAAACAGCGTGCTTTGCTTTTATGAGAAAGATGCTTTCAGGAAGGAGGACAAAGTGGTTGGATTGGCATCATCTGGTAAAGTTTAGGAAGCTTCGGGAAGCGTAGCTGCTTTCTGTTTCAACAGGAAGAGTCCAGGAATGCCTCCCATGCAGTGGGCGAGAGTCTAAGATGGGCTATGGAAAAGGCAAGAGATACATGGCAGGTACGAAACGCTTGTGTTTAATGGTGATGGATGTCTGTACATAGTTTTTGAAACAGAAAAGTTATGCTTCTTCTTAGCCTGGAACCAGCACAACCACAGTCTGGTGTGTCTGTGATTCAGCAGCTCCACAGCAGCAGGTGAGGAATAGGGCGCCTCAGTGGTGGTAATGAGGGAGGAGGTAAGGATCATTTGTTCTGCAGGTGGTGGATAATAATAATTTGCCCCCAAAAAATCCTGATTTTATTCTTAATCATTGATAATTCCACAAGTGGTGAAGGCAGACCACTGCTAGCTCATGTTACTTAATAAGCACTAATATCCACACACACTCTGCCCTCTCTGCCAGCATCTGGGCTTATCAGCGTTTGGAGAAAGGAAAAAAAAAAAGCACCTGCAGCGATTACTGTGTAGACTTTGACTCCATCAGTATCCACATCATCTCCTGGGGCTCACGGTAACCTTCTAAATTAGATTAGCATTTCACCAGTGCGTTTGGCTCTGCAAGGAGCGCAGGACAACAGCCCAGGATGGGAACAGTCGTAGATGCAGCGTTACGCTTTCAACAGGATGAATCCAAGAGCTACTGAGCGAGAAGAAAGCCTCACTCTTTATTAAACCTCCACTGTATGCGTGTGTGTGTGTGTGTGTGCGTTTGATGAGACGAATCGCCAGAAGCTATTGAGATGCAGACAGCGGCACAGAGCCACAATGGCAGAGCTCATTGTGCTTTTTAACTCTTGACCTGGCTGACCCGATGTCTCCAGCTTAAGACAATTAGTCTGACCGCAGGTTAGATGAACAAAAATGGCTAAAACGCCAGCACAAATATTCAAACTTAAAACTGACTGACCACACATGCACACTGCTGGTACGTCTTACTGGCAGAGGAGAGGTAATTACAGTAGTTGTATGCAGTCTTTGAAGTAAAATCAATGGGCAGGCTAAGTCCGGCCTTGGCCCTGTCTCCTATAAACATCAGCAGCCTGATGAGGGTAATTAAGATTGCTATCATGTCTCTCTCAAACAAGAAGGTAGTATAAACAGTTTTAAGGCTCTGCTTTTTATTTCCCCAGACTTTTTCAGCCTCTGCAGGAGAGGAGAACAGACAGCTTTTCAAAGGCATGATTGATACACTCCATCGAACCATGTCTTCAAAAACTCTTTAGATCTATCATTTGAGCTGAACTTTCGCAATCCATGTGCATCATTGCAGCGATGACCTTAAAAAAAAAAAAGAACTAATCCATCCCTGTCCACCAGCTATGACATCATCAATCATCACCTGCTGTTAAACAGATGGTGCCCCATTACTGACCCCGGACAGGTGGAGAAGTCTGCATTGCAAATATACTGATTAGGCTGCTTTAAACACATGCACACACTCAGAATGCAGTAAGATCCTCTTCAACCACAGCTGCAATTTTCCCTTCAAAGATCGGGGGACGTGCATGCCTGGTGTTACAAAGTCACGTCTCCTGCATCTAAACCTTCCTGCCCTGCATTCAACCGCGACCAACAGGTCAAAACAACCTCAGTGAAAAGTCGTAGCTATTAGACCATCTTCACGAGCGGTACACAGACACAGCGGCGATGCAATGTTAAAATGGCACTAAGCTGAACTGCCTTACCTCTGATCTAGCTCAACAGGAACCAGCGTGCATCTCTTCATACGAAAGCAAACTGCACAGCGAGGAAGTATAAATAATTCCTCTAAGTCCTACCATCAGAGGACAGCAACTTCAGAGGAGTGTTGTTTTGCCAATCAACAAAAGACTACAGTAAACAGATACTCCTCAGACAGTTTCATTTCTGTCCGACGCAGCTCGCTTGTAGCATTAGACGCTTTGATGTTCTCTACACCAGTGGGATGCAACTATTGGCTCCTTTACACTACAGCTAGCTGAGGCGAGTAACCTTGGATTTACGCACGCTCTTCCTCTCCCACCTCCATGCTCTGATGATGGATGAAGGATAGAGAATGTGCCCCTCCACCCACCTCCTCCAATCGCCATTTTAAGGTCCAGCCTCATTTGGTTTCCAGATAAATACGGTCCAGAGCAGCAGTCGTAATTTGCATTTAAAGGCTGTTTGTCTCACATGCCTGCAATTCACTGAACAGCACATTTGCATTTTGAATGCCTGAAAATGCTCAAATCCAAAAGCTCAACATTTCAGGCAGAAGGGGGAAACCAGGGAACTAAAATCTTTGGGATTTAAGTGCTGTAATTGCTTGTAATTACAAAGATGACAAGTTCGATTTGAGTTCACAAAGTTTGAGGAGGAAATGTGGTGCGTTTAGGACAAAATCTCTCCTGAGGCTGCAGCGCAGACATTGAGAACCCTCCTGACTGGTTTGGAGACAGGTTTGAATTTAGCTTTATCTAAAACAACAAGAGGGATTAAACAAATTTGAGTGCATCAAAAGGCAGTTCCTGGTTCAAATGCAAGGACACTGTTTGCTCTACTGCCCCCTGCTGACAGGTCCTGCACATACCCTCAACTGAAATAAAAAACAAAATGAAACCACTTTCCTTGGGGTCAAAGGAGTGAGCTTTGTGTCCTATATAAAGGTCTGTTATTTTCTAATAATTTTCTGAGTACTTACTGAAGAGAAAAGGTCAGACTGTTGTTTACTTCAGTCATGTTACAAAGAAACTTCCTTGCTACGTTTTATACACTTCACAGATGTTGAATTGTGTGCTTCCTTGTAGACTAACAGTACATTTTGGCATATTCAACTGACCTGATGTGCACTGACTAAAAGACTGTTATCCCATTTTAGCATTTAATTGGAATCATTCAAATGCAAGTGTAGCAAATGAACGCTATCGCTATTTTACCTATAATTACTGCCAAATTAAATAGTTCATTCCAGGAAGCAGTAGGATATTTACTAATTAGGGATCTACCAAAAACAAGAGCAGCATGTTCACGACTCAAAGCAAAAGTGTGAAATTCAGTGGATAACGCTGTGTAATTCAGGTATTTCGACATAATTACAGTATGGGTGGTGGCTGATGACTCATGCTGACTTTGCTGCAAGGAATATCCACTCCTAAGTGACCTCCACCTCAAGGTAACAAGACCCTCCCTTCTCTGTAAACTCATTGTTCACTGCTGTTGCAACATCAACCATCCCACATCACACCCCCCTGACGTCTCAACTGTAGCCTTTCACATCCTTCCTCTTTGTTATTCTGTTTGTCACCTCAGCTGTGATCACTGATCGACAGGCGAAAACGTGCTGGCTTCCCATGCTAACTAGCACAACGCTCGTCAACACATGCGCCCCATTTCATCTCCATATGGGTGAAGCTCTTACGGTATCGGTCAGGATTGTTCCGTGTTGCATGACACAGCTGTGAGGGGCTCACAATGAGGACGCAGCAAGCTGTTGTGACTTGCTTCACATGGTTTTTTTTATGATGCTACAAGACAGCATGATAACAGTAAAATGGATGAGAGTCACATCATGGTGAGGAATGAAACAAGAGCCAGATTCAAAACCACAACGCTGTGTTTATGCATTTTGATTGTCTCAAATTCCCCGTCTCCCCACAGAGGGTCGTTTCAATTGACTGGAACAATGTCACAGTCCAAAAAATGCTGTATTCCACAGCCGCCGCCGCTCACATTAAGTAGAGGGGAGTGCGGAGCTGAGGCTTACATGCAGTGCTGAATGAGCCAGCGCTCTGGGACATGGAGGTTGTCTCTGTGAAAGAAAACTGCACAGCATATCAAACCGTAACTATTAGGCCTCACATTTCCTGAAATGATCCACTTCACCTCAGGTTAGCAGGAGAGAGACACAGAGAAAGAGGGCAGAAGGTGTGCAGAGGACCAGACTGCATTTAACAGGCGGCCTTTTGAAGTGATAAGCATGAAGTCAAAATCCCACCGCTCCCAGCTGACCCACTCTCCAACCTTTACTTTTTCTCTGTTCCATCTCCCACTGTTGCCATCTGAAACACATTCTGCCATTCCTCATCCTCCCCCACATCTTCCTTCTCTCCACATTTCGTCTTCATCTACATTTTCCACCAGCTCTCCATTTACTCAAATCACTGCTCCAATCTCACTCCACAGCCTGTCAATATTTGTCTGGTCAGCTCTCAGACTGCACGCAGACAGCCTTAAACAAATATCGCTGGCGAAGAGCAGCGTTGCCACGTGAAATGGGACTGAAATCAGCTCTCAAAGAGGGAGCAGGTGGTGATACTTTCCCGATGACATCTTTTGGCTTTTACAGCAATTCTCCACTGCCGGTTCCATCCCTCCCTCGTTCATCACAGTCAAGGCCTTACAACAAGTTCAACAGCCTGTCCTTAAAGTTTAGAGAGTCGTGAGCTGCTTGCTCTTTAACTCAGCCCTGAGTCAACAGTGTCATAGAGTGAAGTCGCTGGCAACTGCCTACACACACACACACACACACACACACACAAAATTTTCCAAGCTCAAAAACAAAGAAAAGTATTATTCCTATTCGGCAGTGAAGTGGCTACATATTCATTCCACTTGGACAAGCATAATCGCATTAAACATTTTAGAGGCACAAGCATCTATTCAGGATTTGTGAGAGATTACAGGGAGAAAAGACATCAGCTAATAACTAAGATACCAAATGTCTTCAGGAAAAGAGCAGCGATAAGATTTTTATGGGAACAGCATCTTTTTCCCTTTTCCTCATTTGCACAGTGGCCCTTTTCTGCAGCTTGAATTTCAGCTGTTTGTTCAGACTAATTCAGCTCTCTGGGAGATCCACAGTGGTCTATATGTTTTGTATTCAGTCAGAGTGCTTCGTCAATAGGAGCAAGGTATCAGATCCTCTCCCACCAGCCACTAATACGCCATTGTCCTCGCTCCATTCGGTTTCATCACATATCTTTGTCTCGCACAGCGTAGCAGTTTCAGCTTTCAATCACGTGGCTGGCTTCGTTTCTCCGTGTATGTGTGCAAGTTGGATGACACACACATACACACATCCCTGCACACACACACTTACACACTGTGAGCACGCTCAACAGGTTTGCTGCCAATCGAAGAGAAAAATCCTTCTCCCTTGCCCAGATGTGCACACTTCCTGGAGTCAGTGTGTGCAGCCTGAAACACAGCCGTTTCTGTTTTGTGCGTCAATCACTGCGGATGACTGTCATCTCCGTCAAGTCACACCGACATATAACTCAAAACAAGCAAACACAAACATACACACACACAGAGACAAGTCCCATGTGTGCACTCGACAGGCGACAGTTTGCCCACACCATCAGCTGTCACAGTTTACTGCATGTGTGCTTCAGAAGGTATTGTTGAGCACGCTCTGCTTACCCGATTCATAATGACCTCAGAGTGAAAATGCGAATAAGTTCTTATAAACATCCAAACGTTTTCCTTTCCTGCCCATATTTCCGAGGAGCTGAACAACTGCAATCCTGGCCTCAACTCGTTTGGTAGACTACGCTGAAACAAACAATGTGTGCGTACAAAGCATTCCTGAACATTAGTGCTAATATAAGCTGCATGTGTGCGTCTCTGTGTGTGCCAAAAAGCAATAATAGTATAATTACAGTTTGATGACCTTAAACTGGTTAATGGCAATTTCAAGATGAGCTCTGTTCCTTGAAAATATATAACAAGGAGTCCTTGTGGTGCTGAGTGAAAAGACAAAAAAACAACACTCAACAGCTCAACAAGGTCCTTGGGAGGTGGTTTCCATGGTGAGGACTCACCCCCCCACCCACCCCCTTGCTCTTCTCATCTAGCTGGCCTGAGATTTTCATGTTTCACATATAGAACGATCATAATCTGATAACAAGCCTGAGGGAGGCCACAGCCCTCAGAGATAGGAGGAGACAAGAGAAGAAGACGTGTGTTTGTGCATACGAGCATTCAAAAGGCACAGCCTGATTGCTGTCAGCCCTGCAGCGTGACCTGAGGCAACAGATAGATGGAGTCGCCACAAGCCTCCTTAGGCCTGTTTGGATGGCGGCGTGAGTTCAAATAAACAAGTCAATCAAAACGGCCGAGCACCGACGGCGCCCATCCACGGCTCATGCGCTCGCAAACCGGCTTCACCTCGGCTTCGCAGAGAGGACATTTTTCTTTGCCCTTGCAAAAGGATCTGCAACACAGGACATTAGTTTAGATGGTGGATGGTATCGGTCAGTAGACAGTTTGTGGGTGGATGGGAGGGGGGTCGGTGCCATCCACCTTGTTAACCTGCCATCCCCCCTCTCTCCGTTTCCTAGTAGCAGAGAGAGTCCAGGGGCAGAGCGGTTTAGTTGAATATGTTCGTCTAGTCTGTCTGACTCATTGATCCTCATTGATTCTTCTGACTGAGGTCTGTTCAAGTTAGAATCGACGGCCCCGATCACGACGGAGATAACAGTAGCCAAACTGTGCCGCGTACTGATGAATCCATGGATCTGTCCGTGGTGCTGATGTAGATGGGAATGTAACTGCGCCTTTTTCTCTCCGCCCCGCTTCTTCTGTTTCATCTTCGAGCAACAATTTTCTCTAAACTATGTACATAAAAGACTCAATTCTATGCTACTTTTGAGGAAGAGGATCATAGAGACACACTGTCGCCTGAAGTATTCTCTAATATTTCCATGATCATTCAGTGCTGCTGAAAATATTTACACACCCAAGACAACTCTGCAACAAACATTTTAGGGGAGCCATGACTACAGGTATAGGTTTTACTATAGGGGTGAGGGGGTTAGGGTTAGTTTTGACTTGGGTTTGTTAAAAATGAACAAATCACCAGCTGATATTGGTTCTCTGGGAGCCCGCGATCTGAACACTCACTGAAGTAGCAAAGTGGGAAACCACGGTGCTCCAGGCACATAAAGCATTTGACAGCTCTGACAGGAGAAAGGCTGAGGCATGCTGGAGTAAACAGCAGACTATTTCTTCACGTTCTGCCTCTGCTGCTTCAGCCCTGCCAATAGTACTCCAGTCTTTGCTCTGTTTCTACGGCAACAACACGCTCCTCTCTCGCTCTCGCCTCCTTCGCGTTGTTTACAAGAAGCCATAATTGTGCTCTCTTTCACCTCATCTTTTTATTCTCTCACCTGGCCCCTCACTCTGTGCTCGCTCTGCGCTCTACCTGCCGAGCCGCAGTCCTCTGCACTCTGCGGTGCATATTGAAGGCCTCATCAAGAGACCAGGTACTAGTGCATTCATGGCGCCGTACCATCCACAGGCTGAGGAGGGAGAAGATAAGCACGAATACAATTTCATGGATTCAAGAGTGGCTTATGACCCGTGTTTGAAGTCATCACGACTTCCCATTATTTTTATCAGTTACTCTCTTGTCTTGAACGTGTCAAGTGCTGCATTCATAAAAAAAAAAAAAAACGTATGCTTTGCAAGTTGAAGAGGCGATGTCTCAAGCTACAACTGCAACAGCAATTAATTTACATGAAAACCTCTTTGTCTAACATTTGGCCGTGCATAACAAAGCACTGATCTGGAGACAGCAGATTTTATCTCTGTAAACAAGCCTTGTAAGATGCTTCTTTGTTCAGACACTTGCTGTGCGTCTGCTGAAGATGGATCGCAGGATTTTAAAAATGTGCTCTGGGCTTCAAGCTGCAGACATTTCCAAGTAACAAACATCTGGTATTCTACTCTGCCTGTGGGAGCTCTTTGTGAATACAGTCTTCTTTTCAACATAACAAGACCAGATTCTCCCCCTGCAGTAAAGCATTACAGGGAAAAAGTAGTAGATTTGTCCATTAGTTAAATGCTCTTGGTGTATAATGAGCTCTCACCTTTGATTTAGAAGCAAAGCTAATGCATTTCTACTGATCTGCTCATCGTATTATTCAAAGGTGCATTTTTGAAAGAACATGATGTGGGATGTAAGCTTAATCAGCTCTTCAGAGGCAACAAATATCCCTGAGAATCATCATCTTGAGAGAAAAGACATGTTTCATAATTGATTGAAGCTGTAAATCATGTTTTGTTCAATTATGTATTGTTTTTAGAAATGATCCAGATCATTACCAGGTCTCATTTGATATCTATAATTTCCTACATCACACAGCTGCACTAAAAGGTGAGTGGAAGCAATTCAGTTTATTGAAGACGTGCTTCAAAACTGAATGAAAAACTGCTGCTTTTAAAGCTTTGATGTTTCCACTTTCAGCAGAAACCATAAAAATGTCATAATTGACATTACTATAAAAACCAAAAGCACAGAACGTCCAAAAATTTGGCCAAAATATTTATTACTCTCTGTGCTGTTCTCCTTTCTTCCATGGAAGAGAAACAATACAACAGTGTTTCTGTCTTAGTAACCTGTGAAAATGGCTCCCTCTTCTTAGGAACCTTATCATGCTGGCTTCAACATCATCACCTGAACTTTCATTTTCATCTCATGGATCAAGGTTCAGTCCTGCATCCTGGGTTCAATTGCAGCCCAAGCCCTTTCCTTCATGTCATTTCCCCTCTCTCTCCCCTGCCTTTCCTGTCTCTCTATAGCTGTCACTATCATAATAAAGCAGAAGTGCTTTTTGGCACCGCTGTTGCAAAGACAACAGGATTGTTTTCCATTTTCCTCAGAGCCAAACAACTACCAAACCCACAGGACACACTGCATTTGTTTCCAAACTTCAGTGAAACGATCAACACCACTTTGGAAAGCAGAGAGGAGAAAGAATCGTGTTCACTGTGGAGGTAAAGTGAAATTGGCATCCTTTTATATATAGTAATAAAATAGCATTGCTTCATGCAAACAAGTAACTATGGCAGGGGCTGGCATCGGGTTGGAAGGGGGAGTAGAAAGACATGAGGAGAAAAAGCACGAGTCCATTCATTCATTTAGTCTACAATAGAGGCATGAAAGCAGATAGAAATGGTGCCAGCTGGACTGGATCGCCAGTCAGCCTCCATTTTCCCGAGAGATCGTACGCAGCGGCAGACAAAAGTGCATAGTCAAAATGAGGCTTATAGGCAACAGATCTAAAAACCAGTGGCGTCATTATTCTATGGCCGCTACATTGTGCAATCAGCATTTACTTCATAATGATACCTTAAAGCAAAAAACTCTGCAGTGTAACTTTTGAAAACGTGCGCCTTTGCTGGCACGAGTCGTGGATAATGTCCACCCGTGATGCCCACGTGGCAGCCTACAAAAGACACGCTGCAACGCCGTAATTTAATCTGAGCACTGGAATTATGTCAGGCTAAATTTAACTGATATCTGTGAATTAAAATATGTCTAGATCAAGTCTTATTCCAGTCTCTCAGACTGACTCTGGACTCGCCAATTACAGCATCCATTCTTTGGCCCTCCTGTCTACAGTATAAACACCCACAGTAAAGTGATCCTGTTTTGTTCTATCCTGAGAAAAAGTCCTCAAAGCTTAAATCAAAGTTAATGAGTGTTTACCTCACTGTGTCATCTAAGCCTCTCAGTACAGTACATTTTCTGCATAGGAAGCACTATAACACGCACTCAAAATGCTGAGGTTTTGCAGCCACACTTGCATCCCTGTGAGGCTGCATTTAGCCATAGCATTGCTTGGAGCTAAAAGCTAACATAAGCATGCCATCATGCTCAGAATGGCAATGCTAACAAGCTAATGTTAGGCATGTATGATGTTTACCATGTTCACCACCTTAGTTCAGTGTGCTAGCATGTGAAAACTGGCTTATTATGATTAAACACAAAGTAAATGTTACACCATTTGTACACGTTAGAAAAATGGAAATTTTGGCCCGATGATGGCAGTAGAATAAAAGTTGTAGGATCACCAAAGCTGTTATGATTCATCCTGAGGTAGACATGAATGTCTTCACATTTCATAGACTGACACAGGCAACATGGCACGTTTGAAATGAAGCTTTTCACTTAAAAATGCACCACTATGTGTGCACCGCAGAGTCATAGTGGCAGAATTGCAGCACAAGCAGTCATAGCATGCTATACTAAAAAGCAAAAAAAGCCTATGTTTGAGTCAATGTCTGCAGCTGTTGGGCATCTGCCTCCCCAGACAGCAACAAGGAGGAGTTCACAATGTGGTCACACCAGTGAATCCATAGGAGAGATTAACTGCACTAATCTTCCTCTGGATAACACCATGAGAGGATGATGGCGGAGGATGAAAAACAGGAGGTGGTGGGCGGACGGAGAGGAGGGGAAGTTGGAGAGACACAGATCAAGACGTTTAGGGGGATGGGGACTGGACCAAAACATGAGATGCAGTCTCATTGTTAACAGACATGGCATGTATTTGTGCCTCCTCCTCCAACAAATGATCCACAACTGGAAATCTTGCTATCAGATCTTACTGGAGAGCACCTGACTGCCACTATCACTCACCAGTGGTGAAACTGGGGTGTATGGCTCCATATGAACAGCATACATTAGGCAGCAGTTGTGCACCAGACTACTGAAAACCAGAAGACAGGCTGCAGCGAGGGAAACATCTGCAGCGTCTGCTCGGGAATCTGGCTGGCAGTGGATGAATGTTCGTGAGTCGCAGGAGTCAAGTCAGCATGTCACAGGCAATTGAACGGTGTCCCCTGATGCCCCACGGAGACACCTTCCAGTGAACAGAAGTGCAACAAAAAGCTCTGGATGGAGAACAGAGCAGGGAGACGGAGGCAGCACAGATGAGAGAGGACGGGCAGATACTGGCTTTCATGTGGTGATTTCACTTCTCCATTCTGAAAACCACTTCATGTTCGTCTCAGTCTGCACGTCTGTCTCTGGTTGGCTCTGCTGGCTCTTCACACTATAACCACAGTTGCTCCTGTAACAGACCTATTCACAATGCACCCTGGGTAACGCCGCAAAAATTAAACTGGTTCCCTTAAATTTATTCTTGTGAATTTGGTGGCTTTCACAGCTGTGGCCTTCTTTGAGTTCAGTGCACTTTATGTTCCTGCAGTGTGACGAGCTGAACAAATTCCTCTGGTAGGTTAATAGCAATACATGTGTCGGATTAGGTTATACAACAGCCCACATAATATGTAAATCATGAGATTATCATTTGAAAATGTGTTTTTCCTAAAAGAGCACCTGAAAGCAGCTCAATGTATCGACATATTTACTTGCCAAGTCTTATTTAACAGTAAAGTGAGCTGTGTAAGTGCGTGGGTGAAGGTCATGGAAGGCAACGGGGCGGCGGGTTAATTAGCAAATACTGTCTCCTCTGCTCAGAACGTCCCTCTCTCTGCTAATAGCTCGTCTTCTGAAGCCAAGAGCTGAGAAAGACACAGCAAAGAATGCGCCCCCTCACACTGGAGACAAAGCAAACTCTCCTTCGACTCGGTATCATACAACGCTGCGCCATGCCTACTAGTATATAGAGCAGCAGAAAGGGCTGTAATTATTTCCTGCCATGCCTCTCAAAGTCTATTTTCTGCTGCTATGGGTCAATTGTAATCGCATATATAAAACTTAATATAGTGCCGAGTGTCAGAGCTACAAAAAAGACTGTAAAATAACCCGTGGAGCCATTGCAGGGGCTAATGAAATGAAATCTTGAACAAAGTGAAGCAAAGTCCTTCCTCAAAACAGTCAAAGCCCTCAAAGGCCCCGGCTGTCATTTCGGCTCTTCTACATTTAATTATGTTTTTTAGCACTTAAAAACCTCAAGTGGCTCAGTGCAGCCGCATCCTCCGGGAGACTCGAGCAAGTCCTGCACAGACGGGCTGACTAACAACACCAGCTGCTGGCGTGTGTTCGTGAGTACCTGAGAACACGTCCTCTTGTGTGTGTGTGTCTCCTGAAAGTGAGACCCAGGTAGCGAGATGGAGAGAGACACGAGGCCGAAAAAAAAGAAAACAGCTGCAGCAATATGGACTGCAGTAAACATACTGTGGGCCGTGAATCCTGCTGAACTGACGAGCTGTTATTTAGTGGTTTCAGCCCTCAGATGTGACAATTTTCTGCTTTCCTCTGCGATCTATCATTATAAATCGAATATCTTTGGGTTTAGGGGTCAGACAAAATGAGCAATGTTCAGATGTAACTTTAGGAACCAGTAATGAGTATTTTCACTGTGTTTTGACATTAAATTGAGTGAGATATGAATTAAAACCGACATTCATCACATCAAGTTAGTTAGAGGCCGACTGCCAACTACCACCAGAGGAAAAAGAAAACATTTACTCTATAACTTTCTCCAGTTCTCAGAGTGATTTCATATTTACTGTATATGAGCAGACAGGAGAAAGGCAGGATGTTTGTGAGCAGAGTTTCTGAATTTCATGAGCGCAGTATGTAAAGTAGGTTAGTTTGCTGACACACAACGTTCATACCTTTATGAAAACTTCTGCCAGAATAGAGAGAATCCCATTCCGCCTATGTGTTATCTTCTCTCTCCAGCTTCTGCTTTAAAGACAGGCCGTGGGAACCTGTTTGGCCTCAGAACATAGACACCGGGATGAGCGAGCGAGCGTGTGCTTGTGGATGTGTGCTTATATGTATGAGTGTTCGTGAGAAAGATAAAATACGTGCGCGCACACACACTCTTCATTTGTGTTACTAGAATATCAATTGGATTAACACCTGTGTACGGTAGGTGTATAGACTCTGTGTGTGTGTGTGTGTGTGTGTGTGTGGCTCAGGGTGAGATAATTTGTGCTTGCGTGAGAAAACAGAAATATGTCCAGTGACAGAATTGTTTGTGCTAAAGTCTGCAAAATAAACTGATCACATCCTCTGCTTCTCTCTACGTGTGACCACCTTGAGTTTACTAGTTATGAACTTGGGTCACACACACACGTAAACACTCGTTTCCTGATAATTCAGCATTTCGTGCTTAGTTTACTCAGCCCCAAGGCTTTCTGGGCGATTATCATGGCATTTCCATTTGCAAGCCCCTGGGCAGGACAATCTGGAGGGGGCTGATTTGGACAGTTTAGATCCACCAAACGTTTGGAAAATATTTGCCTGCCTCAGGGCTGAAAAACATATTTTCAAATATTTTCTAAACATACTTGTAAAATTTAATCAAACAGTACTTCTTGGACAATATATAGTAATGCGGGGTGCAAAGTAGGCTGGCCTGTCATCTGCCATCTCAGCGCAAAAATGCTGCAGCTACACCAAAGGTGCAAAAACGCTGTTTCGACAACGACATTATGTCGCTATACTAAAAGCTTTTCATTGAATTAGCAAAGACAGACACATTAAGCAGTCCCTGTCACGCCTGGAGGCTGCGTTGAAAGTTTTTAGCATGGCAGTCAGTGTTTGATATTGCTCTCTGCTAAGCCCGGCTCCATCAGTGCCCAGAAGCTGCGCAGCAACGGCGGCTGTTATCAAACCATCAAACAGAGGAGGAGACGGGGAGTTTTCTCCGTCCTTGACTCCGACACAAGCTTAACGAAGGACAAAGCTTCCGGCGCTGTCTGTGCTTTCAGAAAAAAATACATGCAGCATCAAAAAGGACGGGTATCAAGTATCACAGTGTTCAGTGTGTGCGCATTCACAGACATGTACTGCTAAATATAATACAAGTGCTTATGAGATCCTGTGTGTGGGTGTGAATACATGAGCGAATGTGAAAATGACAGCTACAGCTGTGTCCACTGAAGCCGCTTTTACAGTAAAAGCACCAGCAAGTGACACCGCAGATGGGGTTAAAGAGGTATGATACAATCATCTAAACAAACACTGACGGTGCAATATGCCTTTCCTCGATCCACCACAGGACCTGCTTTTTCTCCTTCCCCACCTGCTAGACTGTACCAGAGCTTACTTTATTGTCAACTCATGCATAATCCATTCGCTGCACGCCTTATCAAAAACCCCAGACTCAAATAAATCTGACCGTATTATTCGCCGAGGCTGAGAACTGTCAGGGAACTTTGACTTTTTTTTTTCTTCCCCAGAAATAAAACTCTTGCTCTCCGAGCTTTTTGACGCCGTTTTTAAACCATTTTTTAAACCTCAATTTATCCACCCAAACATGAATTCTCAAGTGGGGGACCACAGTGCATGGACAAAGTGCCCACAAGCACATACCAGAGGAGGATTTCGAAGAAGACAAATGAACTTGAGTGGGGTTGGAGGAGCGAGGCCACAGAGGGGCCAGCAACAGTTAAGGATGTGTTGCTCTCTAAAGAAGCAGCTGACTAACTCTGAATTCTAAGTAGAGGAAAGTTCTGCTTCTTTTCTTGAGGCGCTAAAAGACCAGTTGTGTTGTCTAAGAGGGCCAGATGGGCCTGTGCTCTGTGACTAAACTCTGGGCATGCACACACATGCACACACACACACTTACTTCCAGGACCCTCAGGCTGATCTGCATGCAAAGTAAACACTCGCTGTTTTCCCTCTCCTCTTTTCCTACACTCTGTTTCTCCTTTCTCCGCTCTGCTGATGGTTCCACGGGGAGGGCGGGAGTCACTGCCGTTTATGCACTTATTCCTCGGGGGAAAAGAGACTCAGCCAGCAGGAGACAGACAGAGAAGGGGGAGAGAGTGATGCTGAGCAGTGAGATGCTGGGCTGGAGCTTTACACTGTTAGCAAATATGGCGGCGGGGAGACCAAACGCCCCCAGGACATTATACAGCTTACAGTTTCACTTTTATTTCCCTGCAGACTGAGGTAACCTTGCTATGACAGCTCCCAAAGCTTAAACCCCTTAATCCTGTTAACAACGTACCGTACAAAAAGGTATTTAAGGCACACAGACTCACACCTTTGTTTGAATTAGGAATGAAACCAAAATGAAACCAGTTTTGGAATGAGTTCAGTTCACTTTCACTTCTGCAATGACAAGGCATAATTCTGAGCTTAACCGTGAAGACAGATTAGACTCGCAAATGATTATCAGGGAGGTACATGTGTGTGTCTGTGTGTGTGCGTGTGAAGTAAAAATACATATGTGCCAGCTGACAGCCTGTATGCTCACTTGTGCAGCATGGACAGATGAAACCCAGCACCATGTGCAGCATGAAGAAGCCTCTTAAGAACACCTGTGCTGCTGCACTCAGGGTGTATTGTGATCTGATGAGGCCGAGCAGAAAGGCCAGGCCACTGACATATTGTCTTAGCACCTCGCTTTGTTCCAGAGCTCAAAAAAGCAACTGCGCTCTGAGAGCACTTCACTGTGGCGTTTGATGGTGCTGGAGTACAGAAACAGAGAGGGGGAAGAGAAAGCGAAGACTGATAAGCTGCGCGTCAGACTGGGAACAGATTCTCGTCACGATCGAACACCTGACTTCCTTCATTATCACTGGCAAATCAGAAGTGATAGCCTCCTGATAATTCACAGAGACGTCCAGATGTGAAACGTTTCAAAATTTCTGAGAGAAATCTCAAGTCAAAATTCAAGAAAAAATTCCCAAGTCAGAAATCTGACACCATGTCCCACGAACCAGGTGCCAAATCCGGTTCCTTTCCGAGTCGACTATTAAACTGCACAACCAGATGGCCTTGGGGCGGTTTTGGGCACAAATGAAAAAGCAGACCAGACTTTAACTAGCCTCATTAGATGCAAAACCTCTGTTCTACCCACAGGCAGCACAGAATAATTTGTTTGCGAGGGAAACATAATGCAGAATTTATTTTGCAGCATTAGGACTGACCCCTCCTGGCGTTAAAAAATTAACTTTCTGATTGTTCCCTGATGAATGACTACAGAACACCTGGGGTAGCTTTCTCCACTCGCTACCTTGCATAACTTTAACTTGGACTCAAAACTTTCTTGCTTTTTGTCTACATCCAGTTGAAATTTCCACCACTATTTCTACGCTGCATTCAGAAGATATTTTAGAAGATTTAAAAAAAAAAAAATACTAATTTAATGCCGTCAAACCTGTTTTTAAAAACACAAATGAAAAAGGAACAGACATGGGAAAAAGTTTTAAGGCATTTGGCAGGCATCTTCGTCTTGTGGGTGTATGAATGACACTAAGGAGAACATAACTCAACATGGCACTGATGTGAAAACAGTCAACTCTGGCACTTGAAATAACAATAAAACAAAAACTGTGACAGTGAGGCTTTCTTTGCGATGGTGAAGTGTAGAAAAATGAATAGTAGCTAACGACTTTCTCTGGAGGCTGTGAGCAGCTTCGTTACATGCATGCAGACGTTCTGATGGATTGCGGATTTTCATTATTCCAGGTAGCGTGTAAGCACACGTTAAGAGGAAATAATGGCATTTCTATTATAAGTTTGTTTGGGTTGAGGCACAAACACAACCTGGTTAGGGTTAAGGAAAGATTATGGTCTGGATTAAAACGACTTCTTCATTAGGATTACGGGACTTTTGTTTCCATGGTTACAGTAATAACCCTTTGGTTCAGGTGCGGGAACAGCCATGGCTAAAAAGAAACCAGTGTCGACCGTCAGAAGGGAACAGGAAACTGGTCTCTTGAGTTAAGTCTGACATTTTGTTGACCGTCCACCCGAACTGCCTCCCACTGCGGACTCTGCCGCTCTGTAAGAGTCACATTGCTTCCTCTTTTGCTCCCAATGGACAAGACTCATAATTCTGTCAGCCGCTAGAGGATTTTGTAAACGAATCATCATCATGTCTGGTCGCTTGTTTGATATTACTCCTCGCTATCTATGCCTGGCTCTACTCTATTGGACTTGTTTGGGACGTGTGCAGATGTTGAGTCATAAATATCAAACATGCGCCTACGAGCTGTTGCAGGAGAAAATTGAACTTTATGAGATAAAACCAGCCTGTAATCCTCAGCTGTGTGCCCGGCCTTAAGAGCCTGTGACATGATTTGGCGTCTTCACATACCTGCTTGTCCTTGTCCTTTGCTTTCCCACTGCCTGACACCCGCGATGAGGTGACATCACGGGGGATGACAGAGATCTGGTGCAGTGGCATGTTCATCCCAACAGAGCCGACTGGGGACGCTCACACACACACTTCCTGTTCCGCCGCCGGAGCAAAGGGCATGATGGTCTGAACTACGACACCCTGCCCTGCAGAGGACACACAGAGGACGGTTTGGACATTAGCTACGAGACAACAAACCCACATTCAGATGAGGCATGAAAGCACACTGCTCGGGGCTGAAATACAAGGCTACAACAAGGAAGGAGAAATGAAAATCCTGAAGTGACACAGCTGCATTTTGTGTTTTCATCTCGTGCGCTGATCACTTGACTGACCTCTTCTGCCTCGAGGGCTCTTCAAATGTTTTCAGTTCAGAACCAAAAATGACTCGAATCAGATTTTGATGAGGACAGCCTCTGCTTCAAAGACTCGACCTTTGGAGTCCGTCTCCACATCGGTGAATCCACCAAGCTTGTTTTATCTGTAGTTACATACTTTATTTCTATATCACCTAGAGATGAGCTGAGACAACCATTTGAAAGAGCTGATGTGGGGCTGATTTTTAATATCAAAACTGTGAATTATTCATCTTTTAGTGATTTAGCATACACAGATGTTGAATACAAAAAAGGCACAAAAGCGAGTTGGCATAAAATCACTTTACATGTAAATACAGAATTATAGTTTCATTTGTTGCATTTGTCTGCTGGATATTTTGTGCATAGTGAGACAATCCTTTTTTACACAATGTTATTATATTTTTAGTGATTATCACTGAAGATCTGTACATTTTGGTAGACGTGTGTCTTTTGAGCGCTTTGTTTTTGTTAAATTGACAAACGGTTGAGTAAGGTTTGTGCTGAAAGAAGGATATCATGCATGTGGGATAAGGACATGCATGGAATATGTGCAAAAAATATCCTAAACTGGTAATTCTGGGTAATTTTCCTCACAGTTTTTACACTCACAAAAGCAAGCCCATGAACTTTTCTTGATACTGACTTACAGTAGAAACTTTACTCCCAAACCACCAAAGGCCGCCGTCTTTTGTGATTTTCCACAGGAGAGCAGCAGTGTGCCTCAGAATAGCCCGGGCGCGGAGTGTTATAAATTATCACAGAGGCGATCCCCGAAGTCTGTAATAAATCACCACAGAGGTGAATTCATTTTTTTCCAAAGACCTGGAGATTCAGGGCTATGACTTCCACAGAAGAGAGCTGTGGTGCGCCTGCTTCCCTGTCATTCTTGGATAGATTCAGACAGACAGTCATGAAAGCTGCAGCAGTATGGGGCTGTCCTGGGGAGTTACACAAGAGGGTTTACATATGGGTCGTTTTAACTTCAGTTAATGCAGCCATCTGTACTGCAATTAAGCCTCAGCTCCTTCTCACCACCAGGCCGTGTGTATGGCTGTGTGTGTGTTTGCACGCAGGCCGAGTTGCTCAACGCTCAAGCTCTGCAGCATGACATGACAGGATTAAGACACCAAAACGCAAGCAGACAGATGGGAGGTCATCGAAATGGCAGTAATCAGAAACCAGCGTTGAAGGGGGGGGCCCACACACAGATTCACTGAGGAGGTGCCACTTGGGCTCATCACTGCACCTTCTCTGATAAGTTTTCATCAAGACGGAGAGGTGATTATGCTCATACGAACTCACTTCTGCACACAGTCAGCGGTCACATCAGCCTCCCCTGCAACAGCTGGCAGACTCAGCTCGGTGCCAAAGAGGGTGTTAATGAAGACCAAGCAGAAAGCACCTCAGCACCCGGTAACACATTTCACCAGCAAACTGACAAACTGAACTAGTCCTGGAGGCAGCGGAAGAATCAGGGACACAGTCGAGGGTGAACAAGAGACACAAGAATCTAAAACAAACAGAATAATTATTGTTCATTTAAAACATTAGTCATCGCCTTACGTTTGCTCACAACACTAATACACATATTATCAATTGTAGCTCTGTTCTTCCTCGACTGAATGCAACTCAGCGTGACTTGAGAACATCTCCTGCTTGATGATATCTGATAATAACCTCATTTATCACTGTAAAGTGAAAGGGAACAAAAACATTACTACTTTCAGAGGAAATCTTCTTTTCATTCATTATGGCTACAAATAGCATTTACTTACACATTAACTGTCTGGTTATATTTCTGATCAAAGCTGGTCGAGATCAAGAAATGACATGAAGCTTTACACTGACATTTCACATGCTGTACATATTCTATGGGTGTTTTATTCTATTCTATTCTATTCTAATCTAATCTAAATATTTGTAGACATGTTCTATAGGTGTAGCATGAAGGGGCTACAACTTACATTTCATTGCATCATTACTATCCAAAATTTAGCAAACTCTTTTAAAGGATAGGAGCTTCAGAGTCCATGCCAACGAGCAGCGAAGCTCTTCTGGAGCCTCGTGGCGGTTTTTCATTTATTCGTTGCTCATACCAACCCTGATGAGGTTGTTGGTATAACTGAGTTTATACAATAGCAAGGTTAACTCAATAATGCAATGTGTAGACAGAAAGAGTTCATACAAGACTCACATTTCTGTCTTGAACTGCTGATTCACATGGCAGCAAAACCCCACAATGCCTTTGTTGTTGACACAGCACCGTCTCCCAGAGGCAAAAAAACAGGCACATCTGACGATGGATTTACTGAGCTAATGCATGAGGCAGCGCGCCCTTTGCTGTATGCAGAGGTCAGGGTGGTGCAGGACAGAGTTCTTCAGATGCTGGTGCAAAAGATGACTCATCCTTTTTCAACTGATGTTCAGTTCAACCCAAACCTGAACTTCCATTTTGCATTTTCAAAAGTCTGCTATGATGCTACTGTGGCTGCACGTGTCTCTGCACAAGCTGTTGTCTGCTGCCAACACACTGTAAACAGGAAAAGCTGGGATGGCCTGTTTACATCCAGTCACCAATCCTTCAACACTCTCTTGTCTGCACGCCATGATTGCTTCTTTCCAAAGTCATCACTCTTGATTTTGTTAAAAGAGAAGTGAACTTTGTCACTTGATTGCAAGCGAAGTCATCTCGCTTGGTAATCCTATCCTCATCACAAGTCATTCTGTGAGCTCATTGTGAGTTAGTGAGCTATGGCGGGGGTCACTTTGATGGACAGAGAGCATGCAGAGTCATATTGTGTGTGTGTCTGTGTGTGTGTGTGAGGCTAATGAGTTACAGTAAATAAGCATAGGTCAGAGGACAGATACCAGCCTGGGGGCATCATATGGTAGCATCATTAAAGCTCCGGCTGTATCACTCACAAATGTTTGTATTAATTACAAAGCGGCCATTCTTGTGTCAGTTCAAGTGACTATTCGGTGAAGTAAATAAGAGGGATGAACAAAATAAATCAAGATGTTATGTGTCATGTATTTGTTGTGCGCCACAATTGCAGAGCTGTGGTTCACTCAAAAGCCTCTGCAGCGTTCTGAAGAAACAACCAACAGCATTCATCACTGGGCCCCAACACAGCCGGCTCATTACTGTACATCTAAAGAACAACTGCAGTAAAACCCTCCACTCCACTCTTAATTGGCGTCGTATTTCAATCCTTTGTTGAACTGAGGGATTGTACTCATGGGGCAAGAGATGTGCTGGACAGACACTGGGGATTACACTTTATATATGGCTATATATGGTAAATGTATAAACATGCAGTTCAGCGCTATAGTGTGAATATCTGTAGGATTAATAACTCAATCTGTCAATCAAGCTGTCAGAGGGTCCCTCAGATGTGAGATCAGGCCAGTTCCAGTTGTGCCTGTGTGTGTCTTCTGGGCTGACTGCCAGTCAAAGAGTTCACAGCGACAATATTAATAGCTACAAATCCTGCAGCACTCCAACCAATCACAGGCCTCCTGTGGTGCCAATTTGACGCTGACCTGTTGCCATGGCAGCAGCTCCCAGGGTCAGTTAAAGCTGTTCGGGGGACGACAGCGTTGGATAAATGGACGCACGTCTCGTTGGGTCTAAGGAACCGCAGGCCGTTAATTGAATGTTATTTGCTGACTTTCAGTGGAACTGTACTGTGTGATATGATCACGGCGTGTTAACTGCTGAGTAAAATTCTGTTATCTAAATTAATTATTCAGAGCAAACTGTTATTAAAAAGTAGCACAATGAGTTATCGACAGTTTCCTTTTATATGTGAGGAGTTTTAAGACGTTGGTGGAATGCTTGGCACTTATCACCATAACAATTATTTAACCTCCTGAACTGCACTGACCCTCATCGTTGTGATTTCAGCCATCATGAAGATACAGCGTTAACTTGATGGGGGCTGCTCGTAATACCCAATACCTGCAAACAGACTTTGATTTCAAACATCAAAGTCTGCTCATGAGTATTACGGGGGGGGGGGGGATCAGGGAGGGATGCCATCCCCCTTGTTAAGCTGCCATCTCCCCTCCATCTCCCAGTAGCAGAGAGTATGCAGGAGCAGAGGGGCTGTTTAGTTGAATATATTAGTCTTGGCTGCCTGATTCATTGATCCTTTATCTGACTGAGGTTTGTTCAATTCAGGATCTACGTCCCCGACCGTGACAGTAGCTAAACTGTGCTGTGTCCTGATGAATCCATGGTGCTATCCGTGGTGCTGAAGCAGCAGACAGATTTGGAATGGCGCCTCTTTCTCTCAGTCCCGCCCTTCTGTCAGTTTCATTTTGATTTACAATTTTTTCTTTTTTTTTTTTCTAAACTGTCCATTCAGGGTCTTCAGGGTCTGATGTTCTAGGATGCAATAGCAAATCAATGAAGGTTTTTATGGTAATTAAGTTACTATTTCTACAGCTTATATAACTGCACCCATCTCATCATTTTTCACGAATGTAGCAAGGAAGCTAGCACGTACTGTAGGAAGATGTCAATCTTAACGCAGTTTACTAAGCTCTTATTGGTCAATTGTTTCTCTAACTGGTCAGACATTTGCCAGATGTGTTAGTAGGCCACTACTTGCAGATGCGTTCACCATATCAACTAAGGTAATAACGTCAATGTTTAAAGCTTGTTATGCTGCCACCAAGTGGCAAAAAATAAAACAAAAAACTTACAAAAACTGTTGATGTAAGATTAAATTAAAAGGGGAAAACTGGCTTTTAATGTGATTTTGCACACATTTATCATATCGTGATACTGATATAGGCCGAACAAATAATCGAAAATCACAATATGGCCAAGGGCAATATCCAAAAAGCAGGAGCTGCAATTTTCTGATAAAGGTAAAATGTGTCATAACGTATGCCATTGGAAATGAATCACTTGGTGCTACACAGATGCCCCAGCCTACAAATGATATTCTCCAGACATACGGGAACGTGCTTGTTTGATTCAGACCCGAAATGTGAAAAAGAAATGCAAAAACGACCATTTCCACTAAAACTGTGGCTCATCACAATATCAGTCAAATTAAATGCAATATGATTTTTTTATTTTCCTGCCCATCGTTCAGCCCTGGTAATACTACCGGTATGGGTAAAACATCCTCACAGGAGGTCCGCAGAGAGACGAGGCCATCAAAACGTTACGGTGGCTCTTATTACTGAAGTCCATTTATTTTAAAGGACAATTCCCCCTCTGCTCCTGCACCAGGTAAATCACAGTCCTGTCTGCTCCGCGTTCTGCTCTGATGAGCTCTGCTGCCATTCAGGTTGCCAAGAGGCCCCTCTGTGTCCCTGCTGTCAGATCAGACCTGAGATATGGCTGAGAGCCCGTTCTGTGGTTCCGATGTGCAACCAGGCAGAAAACCTCCGCTGTGTATCAATCAATCCTGCCATTACTGTACTACGGCTATAGACTGTAGTTAAAGAGGTGTCTTCCCTGAGGACTGGTGGGTTCTGGAAGAGACTGGACAGATTAAGCGAGTTAAAAATGTTGAGTCAAACAGATTTGACAACTGCTATATATTTGGATTTCAAGTTAAATTCATGAACCTTATGGCCTCGTTACAAAAGAAAAAGAGTCTGTTCAGCCTCTCATCTGTGACGTCATGCTAATATTAGCTATAGAGAACAATTTGGATGCCGTGAGAACAGATTGAGTGTTGATTTAACTGCCGTAGCCACTGCAATAACACAGTTCACTTTGTGGTGTTCCTCATTTAGACAGTTCTCATAAATTTTGCCTCCACAGAAATGTATTCAGCGTTCGTTTGGCAGGTACGCTATAACGCTTGAAAATTTAATTCCCTGCTTTGATTGCTGTTCCCTCCAGGGATGTGTCACTTCGTCACTGAATCATTTTATGAGAGGATGGGTTTTATAAAAAGAAAATAAGAAAAACGCGACAGATATGCCTGGACGTTGGACCGATGCCCCTGCTGGAAGGTACGACTCAGGGGACAGGAGGGGGGCATTAATTACATCATGGCACATATTCCATAGCTGTGTTGGCAGCTACGAATGGATGTGATGCTCTGCCAGAACTCACACACACACACACACACAGATTAACAGCGTGTCAGTAAAACCTGATGGACTCCTCTGATAAAGCCCGCTGCAGTTCACTTCCTCACACACACGGCGACACGACCAGAAACGCATCAAATCTGGCAAAGCAGTTCTTCATACGTCTGGATAAATTGTTAAACAAATTTAACTGTCAACGTTAAACTGTTAGACAATTTAACAGTCACTGACATTGTATAATTTCATAAGCATACACACACACACACACACACACACACACATATACATACAAACACACAGGCCTGTGCCGCGCTGAGCTTGAAGACTGGTGATTACTTGAATGCTTTTTCATAACGTACCGGGAATAAATTATCATAATGTTTTTTTAGCTCATTGTCATTTCAAATGTAGCTGCATCATTTATCAGCACCAGAGCTGTCGGAATATTACTGCAGCTTCCTCTCGGCCTCCTAAATGTCTCCATGCCTGTTTACCTATATGCGGAATTAATCACGAGCGCCTATGCTTTAAGTTCGCTGCATTCATAATGCCTCTGTCAGCTGTCCAATTTGATTATATGCTAATGAGTCCCAGTTTGCATGGGATTAATTGTGTGTCTGGGATAAACAGACTCGTTGGTCTGGAAAACGGCAGAGCTGATGTTGTTAACACAACTTTTTAACCAAAACGACCTTCACTTTTCACACACTCCTTCTTAGCTGCTGGAGGCAACAAACAAAAGGGATAACAGATGCAAAAATGCACATATGTGCATACAGACGGCCTGTGAAACTTCCTCTTCTGTAAATGGAGGATCTGCTAATTTACAGTAAATGTTTCATTTTCACTACCGCAACCAGAAGAAGATGCAGTGCCTCCAAAGTAGGCCAGTCAAAGTTCAGTTAAATACTTAATTTAGACAAGTCTTTTCAATGAATCCTTGTTGAATTCCCCCGCTGACATGTAGACACTCTGATGCCAGACGCACAAAGATCATTGAACTCTCTTCAACCTTCCCCTCGATCAGTTTCCCGAGAGGCCAGCGAAGAGCTGTTTCATTCATTGTGTTTCCAGTCAAAATGATGTGAAATGGCTCTCGCACCTTGCTGCCAAAGTCAAGGTGTCAAAATCTCCCTTTAATGAAACTCATCCATCAGCAACACCATCACACAGATATCTGATGTCGCTAAGCCACTCCTCTTCCAGCGTTAGGTGATGCAATTTTCTGGCTTTAAGAAAACTTTTTTCCCCAGACACCACAGCTTCATCTTTGTGACCAGAGTTAATGACAGAGAATTCAGACTGTGACGGCTCATTATGCTTGAAGCACGCTGAACACTTCCTGATGGTCCCTCCCACTCTTTCAGGAACAGTTCCACTGTGACTTCCAGCAAGACGCTGCTTGGTAAAGGCCTTTTTTACGTAACTAAACACGACCTGTGCTTTTTACACTTCCTGTTTTGTACAGATTAAACAAGCTAATGTGATCATCAGTGAGCTTTACAGATGCTGGGAAGTGGATTTTGACTCCAGGCAGAGCCAGACCAGTTGTTTCTTGTCGTTAGATTAAATTAAGCAAATCGGTGAGAGCGGATCCCTCTTTTCATTTAACTCTCAAAAAGAAGGCAAGTAGACATAAACTAAAGGTCAAAATATTCCCTTAAAATCTGGATCCAAGACCCGGATGAAATGCCATTTACATGTGAGCTGCACCTTGAAGCGTGTATATCGTGAAAGCACTGAGACAAAAGTCTAAAATAAGCCAAGACGGGACGGCACCACGACAAGGTTTGAATTTGGTTTCAGGTTGGCGGAAGCCTTGGATTCACTTAAGTCGGAACAAATCTCTAATTGAATCTTTTCTCTCATCTCGCTCTTTTTAAATAACAAACATCAGTGCACAAAATATTCAGCTAGCAGGCCCTGCGTTTTTATCTGGCACTTTCACCAGCTGCAATGACAAACACTGCCAGCAGCAGATTATATCAGCTGAAGCCTGTAGTTAATTAACGGTAATTCCCCAAGTACTTTACCCAAAGGCCAAACAGAAACTCTGGTTATTGTCTATTGTCCGGAGCGTTAGGCTACCGCTCACGACTGCAGCGTTTACGCCTCGTCATCCGACAAAAGGTGATTACAGATCTCAGTGAGTTTGGGTTAATTCTAACTTTGTTTATGGTGAACTCTGACCCTGAGTAGGCTTGATAAGGGATTTGAGAGGACTAAGATTCACTAAAATGTTAGTGTCCTGTCCCAAATCACTGCAGAGTTACTGACAGAAGACTGTGCAGTCGTACAGGCATAGTGCAGCCTGACCAGCTGTAAGCCAAAGAGGAAGTGCAGGATCCTGTCTGGCTGTGATTTTTAAAGGGGAAATAAAATATCATGTCTGTCCATTTTATTCTTTATATGATAACCTCACAAGCTGCTATGACACAACAGAGAAAAAAACTAAATACCAGTAAGTAAAGTATGCATGGCTGACTTTACTGTTACAACAGGATGCTGCTCAAGTGTGTGTGTCTGCGTGTGTGATGGCAAACATAAGAGAGTAAACATCGACACAGAATACAAGCAGGTCTGATTTTTGCTGCCGGAGCATAATGAAATATCTGGAGAGAAAAGTGCAAACACATCAAAAATCCAGAATGTGGATCCAGGAAGTGAAATTGTTAGACAGGGCAGTCGCTTACACTGTAGACACACACTCCAAACACACACACACCGAGTACACAGCTTCTGTAATCCCACCGCTACAGTTGATACTGCGAAGGGGAAGTAGAATAGTGCACATAGAGGAAGCCGGAGCTCTTAAGTCTATTCTACGCAGGCACATTTGAATATCAACCTCGCACAGGCTTAAAGATTTTCTAAAAGAAGTCCGAATCTAATCCCAATCAGCCTGCTGTTGGAGGAGACGCGTGTGCTCATGTGGCAGAGCGCCACTATCAAACCAGCTAACTTGTTTGCACAGATTCACTCAGGTACAGATGCAAATCTGAACCCACGAGCACAGACTCATTAACATTTTGGGACTTCAGCCAAAGCTTACATCCAGACTGAGTTATGGTAAGTGAGCAGGTGTCGCCTCGATGTGTACATGAACAGTCGCTGTTTGGAAATATAGTCCTGTAGACATTTTTTACAGCCCTAATTAAAGAAAAAAAAAAAAAAAAATCTGCGTTGACGTCTAGATGGTACTGATCCCGTTCTTTGCCAATGCGTCAGGTCAGTTTTGCCACTGGTGATGAGGCTGTGATGAGGAAGCCTGCTGTTCATTTTAATGAGGCACAGCCAAAACTGAGACGCAGCAGCAGGTGGAGTGTGACACTACAGGACTTATGTTGTGGATTTCAGTGTGTGAAAATGCCAACACGGAGTTAAACGCATCCCTTCCATAGCTCAGGCTTATCTCCTCAACTCATCGATTGATCGTTTGGTCAATAAAACACCAGAAAAAGTGAAATAGGATAAGTTCAAGGTGGCGTCTTCAAATGTCTTGCTTCAGCCGAACAGAAGCCAAATATATTCAACTTACTACCATTTAAGACGAGGAAAAGCAGCAGATGCTCACATTTATGTTGTTAAAACGGTTTCATTTTCTGGCAATCAGCTAATCGCCGCAGCTCTAAATCAACAGATTTGTGCTTTACAACATGTTGGCCTTGCTTTGATTTGTAATTAGTTCAACACTGATGCAATAACGACTCCATGATACAACTACAGTGTGTTGGTTCAGTCGGTATAGCACAGAAGCTATCGTGCATCGCTCTTATGGCTGGTGTTTGAATAACTGTCAGCTAGCTAATGAGGGCGTGAAGTCAGCTTTTCATGCCTCTTATTCCCTCAAAGTAGCCACTTTAACTGCTTCTACTTTCATGAAAACTTGATCAACATTTTGATGGTCTTGCAATACTTTCACGACTTGCTTCCTGAATTCTTGTTGTTTTTTTTTTTTTTTTGGTTTAATCTATTTTTGCTTGTGCAGCTGAAATTGCTTCTCTCTAACAAGCCCAGAGAGTGTGTCCGTCCGTGTGAAATAGCCAGGAAGAAGTTCGATTTTGTGTGCGATTGGTATTTTTGCATTCTAAAACACAATTTCCTCATGGGCAAGCAATTCAGATCTATAATAAATGAAGGGGACACGACATGAATGAGACAGACTCTAACACAATGGGATGTTCTGAATCCCAGAGAGGACACTGTCATGTTTATAGATGCTGTCCAAACTGCACATTAGTATTACAATGAGGCCAAAGAAGCTATTTTCCCTCGTGATTTTTGGAGTGATGCGAGAATAAATATGAAGTACAGCATCCACTGGAGCTAGACTTGCACCCATTTAACCTCTGAGCTCTTCAAGTCTTTAAAAACCAGGATAAAGCAACCAAAGATTAAATGCTTGGAGGTTATTGCGAGACTTATCACAGCAGTTTCTTTTTCTGACAGTGAGAGATGACTTCACACTGCTTACTTCATACCTGCTGGTTTAACAAAGGGGTTTCCACATTTCCTCATGGCTGCAGGTATATGTTATGATTAAGTCTTACCTATGATTCAAGGTGGGCTTGCGCTTGAAAAATGTCCTGACTGTTGAGTAATGAGGATTTCACCCACAGCTACAGACGCTAAATCAGATTGAGGAAAACTTAATATTGGAAGTGAATGGAAGTGAATCAGTCTAAATCTGAAAAGGTCGGTTCACTCATATGACATATTTCTTCACTTACATTTAGTGCGATCTAAGCAGTTGGAAATCATCCTTGTAGGAGCTTAAAAGCCGACCAAGTAATAGCAACGTTCCTGCTTCGAGTCTGGTCGAGGACCTTTGTTCCATGTTATCCCCCCCCCCCCCCCCTCCGCTCCCCCATTTCCTGTTAACTCCCTGCTCTTCTCAATCTAATAAAAGGAAAATGTGGCCTCAAAGTGCTTTTAAAAAAAGTCAATAAACACTGTTCACACCAAGGTCTGTGGATTATCCTGAGTAAGTGGGACATTGTTTCTGGAAGTTGCTTCTGAGTGTTTTTCAATGCTTTGAGTGCCGCACACCACACTACAAAAAGGACTCTTCCACTTTCATTTAGGGCTGCGGCTAACAGTTATTTTCATCACTGATTGATCTGACATTTTCTCGATTTTAAAATGACAGAAAGCAGAGGCCGGGGCGACGAATTCAGAATGCTTTGTCCAAACAACAGCGTGTATTCAGTTCACCATCGAAGCCTACATGACTATGAAAAGCAAGCTTGACCAGGAAAAGGTTGTATTTTTGCTTGAAATTCACTGAAATGACTATTGATTATTACCAAAATAGTTGCTGATTAACATTGTGTGGACTGACTAATCAATTAAACAGCTAATTGTTGAAGCTCAGACGTGGATATTCGGGGCGAGAGATGGAAAATTCATCACGCAACCTCTGACACATCGAGGCATGTCTTGATTTAGACCCTCGTCCACCTCCTTTACCTCACAGCAGCCATACTTCCACGGTAATTGAACAGATGAAGATGTCAGGCTGGTTTGACAAAACGACTCAGCATCCTGCGCACACACCCCTCCTCTCTTTGTAATGGGGATAATTAGACCGACGTGGCTCCAAAATAACACACCCTAGAGTCTGCGCGGCCTGACAGCTAAACACACATCTGTGTCCACCCATGTGCGCAGGTTACACGAGTTTGACTCGTGCAAATATAACGCTGCTGCTCAAACAACAATTTGGGCGCCTTTAATTGTGATCCTACCGACTGAGGTACCCACACAACCTACAGGTATACTAATATACTACAATCAAAAGCACTCAATTCTGGCTATGTAGCTTTTATAGATGGAACAATTTACTGAGTTCATGTTTGAGGGAGACAGACAAAGCAGACACAAATTTCCTCATGTGTTCTGTGTACGACCCTAATTACTGCTCTGCCAAAGGGAAGATGACGCTCAAAGTCAGAAATACAAAACATATTTTATCAGAAAATCTTTTATACCTCAAATAAAACGTTTATGTCCTAGATACAAGATAAGGCATGCAGTCAGAGCAGGATCACATGATGTGCGTGAGGGGAAAAGCACAACAAAACATTTTAGAGGCTGCAGAGGGAGAAGGCGAGAGGGAAGAACACAACGTTTATTACTGAAAACTACATGATCCCAGAACCAAAGGATGGTAAATAAACGTTTAATGTGGATTGTATTTGGGATAAAAGCTGCCATTTGTATCAAACTGTACTTTTTTGCTTTATATGATATGCAAATTAACAGCATGCTTTCCTAAAATAGATGACTTCAATTAGATAACTAATAATTTTGTTATGATGGTTATTCATATAGTAGTTCATATGGATGATATTTAAGAAGTTCAACCCTAACCCTCGAAACATCTTCTAGTCAAGAGGCTAAACAGGCTGGTGGTTACACAGCCATAATCACCACATTTGCCTCAGTGAACTCCTGAAACTGTCACGTGCAGCTGCTCGAGTCACGTCAGCTTCATCAGACCTGACAGATCTTAAACTCTCCTTGGACAGCAAACATGGTGCTGGAGGCTGTCAAGAAAGGCGGCTATCCCATCGTACCCATCACTCCAGCTGTTCACCTGAATGGTTTGAATGTTACCACAGCTGTCCGTGTCATCGCACCACTTTCAACAGCTGCACGCGCACACACGCACGCACGCACACACACACACACACACGCACGCACGCACGCACGCACAGCGACTTGCATTCATTCTACTGAATTAGCATTTGTCAAGCGAACTCATTTACTGCTCAAAAAATTTATAACAAACCTACAACACCAAATTATGTCCACAAAACCAATTTGGACAAGAAATAACAGGATGAATTAATTATCTAAAAACACTATTAATGACTGCAACGCACTGAGGACTGAATTAAAATGATCAAAGAATCACAGCAGAGATTTAGAGCTGGATTTGCTTCTGCCGCTGTAACAGGGGGCTTTCTGACATGGACGCATTATTTGTTTTTACTCGAGAATACACTCAATAAAAATCACAGGCAGCAAATCCACCTCTGGCTACGCAACAGTCTGCGACAATCGATGGGCAACAACAGAGAAGCCATTAGTAATAAAAACTCATTTCATCATGAAATGACAGCAGGGAAGCAGGGACCCATTCCGCCGTTGGGTTTGCAGAAATCCACATTAAAAGCAGCCGATTATATCTTTACTGTTTACAAACACTTGAGTAAATTACACATGAATGGCAGCTTGATAATGCTCCAAAGGAAAAGCCCCAGAAAAGTTCCACGACTTGCACGCCACTTCCCAAAGATCACATGACAACCGGTCTTTAAAATATAAGGACATCTACTCTTTTCTCTGTCTGCCTGGCCACAGTAGCTGCTGCTGCTGCTGCTGCTGCTGCTCAGGCCAATTACACAGCTTTTCCTCCAGTTAGTCCAAGCAAAACAGTGCTGCTGATGCCACAAGTTTAGCAGCGAGAAACTTCCATGAGATGCCTATAGGACAAGTCACTATTGTATTAATGAGACCGACAGTGGCGGAAAAAGACATGCATTTGCAGGGAAAGGTCAGAAATATTTAGCATACCATACGTACTAGACTTTCAAATGATTCTTTCTTCACTCCAAGACAGCCATTAGTCTCTGAAAGGCAACTTGCATAGACTAGAGACACGCAAGGGTTAGATCAGACATTCCAGTTAAATTAACTTGATCCTTATATGATTTAAAGTCAGGAGGGAACGAACGCAAGGAGGAACTTCCGCTAATGGACACTGTCAAAACGATGATGCTGATCCTGATTCGCTCAGAGAGGTTGTGCCAGTTAATGTGAACATGGCATCTGTCAGACTATCAGCAGCACATGAACGCACCACAAGACAGAAACACTTATCAATACAGCTGAAGCTCTGACAAAAAGAGATTTGTGTTTACTGTGATGAATTACCATCATAAAGGTTTGTGCATGTTGATTTTTTTACTCGAAAGTCATGAAAACAGATGGCTTCAGAAATCCAGTAGAATATGATGTGCTGCAGAAAGCAGTGGGTAGTGGTGTAAAGCAGCACGCAGCAGAGTGCATTAGTTCAAAGGACTAAAAAAATGGAGCTTGAATGAGCTTTGCTCGTCTGAATTATTGTTCAGGAAAACAAAACGGCTCAAAACGCTTGGAATTAGAAACTCTCTATTTGGAGAACCTGGGTTAATTAAACTAATTCAACTTTTTTTTTATTATCAAAAAAGGCCGCAAGTTTTTCTCGGTTCCCTTGATTGATTCATTATAGTCACAGAGCTTTTACATCAAATATTGCCGGCAGTCTGAATAAATGAGGGTATAAACAGAACATCCACACACTCTGTAGACACATTGCCACTGGAGAGACTGTAGACAAAGACTTCCATTAAATTAAATTCACAGAGCATCTGCTCTTAATGCGGAACTTAAAGACAATTTTCATCCCTATTTCCACACTGTCATAACATTCTGCTATCAGCTGCTCCTGTTTCAAGACGCCGCTGTCATCGGCAGGCAGTGTGTCAAGTCTGCAGTCAGTCTATCGATCCGACGCACACTCACGCAGATTCTTCCACACAGCACATAAGTGGTCACTGAATGCTTTGCTGAGCGTTTGCTCTGGACTTTAACCAAACTGACTCTTTATTGAGCCCCACCCACATTAAATATGGTTACTACACCTGTGAAATCTTAAAAGCATTCGAGAACGCTGTAAAAAGGTTTTAAATATGCGCTTGATGGCTCCATACATGATACCGCACTAGGAAGGACAAGGAAAACAGAGAGAGTGTAAAGTGTACCTTTGCTTCGACAGGACACAGTGGATGAGCTGGTTGTAGACTTTTTTTTTTTAAATATAATATAGCCTGTAACATCCCAAACTAATGCAATATGTTGCTTGGAAGCAACACTCAGTTACATTATCATTAGAGCAGACAGACGAGCTGTTAATCCGTTTCCTTAACTTTTGCTCTTCTTAGTTTTGGTTTCGGACAGACTGGAAAAAAAACACATCCCTCAAACACGGAGTTAAATGCATAGTTTCACTTTTACTACAGCGTGTACACGTGTACTCACATGTGTAGAGATCCAAAGCTTGGCAGGCCTGCTGTGCATTGTTACGATTGCCAAGCTGTGATTGGATGCTCGCTGTGTGTGGGTGCGGTTTAGGGGAAAGCCGACGAGTGTTCCGGGACTGACCATGACCAAAACACCAAAGAATCTATGCCAAGGAGCATTCCAGCTGTTCTGGGAGCTTATGACGGCCTGACACTTCACCGAGACACTTCATGTTTAATGTTTTCAGTTCATTTCTCATCCGTCTGAAACTCAAGAGGCTAATCCAGCTCCCAGTTTATCGGAATACGAATATAAAACCACAAACGGCATCAAATCCATAGTATTTGCACAAACCTGTGGCTACGGTAACACACAGGATTGTACTATCGTGGCTGCTTGCCCACACCTCCTTCTTGATTCGTTGCCATGATCAGCCCCGTGAAAGCCCTAATGACATCATCAACCATAGCCCACCACCTGCAGCAGTGCCATCCCACAGTCCATTCAGCTGAGCCAGCACCTCTGCTCGGCTGATGTATAGCAGCTGTCGAGCCTCCCCCCTCTTTCATCCCGGACTATATGAGTTCATCACAGCCCGGCAACACACACAGATGCAACTGCACACACACACACACACTGTAAGTCTGAGTGAGGAAGACTATTTAAGATCTTAATATAATATAAATATAAACACTGTCCTGTTGTCAATAACCTGTGTTTTGTAACTACTGATTGGCATTACTCCAGTGAGGTTGAACTCACAGGAGTGCATGACATCATCCATAAGAGGAAGTCATTAGATAGGATCAATACTCTATTCCCTACAGACGAACACCAGCCACAGTGGGACGCAGTAGCGGGGCAGGCCAGGATTGAGTAAGTGCAAGGGAGGCCAAGAGAAACGACACCGTATGATATCTTTAGCATGTTATTACATTACAGCGCAGCCAGACGCTGATACAACAAGACTAGCAGGGCACATATTCATACCATTATTGTCCAGGATCAGATAGCAGTCTGGGACAGCTGCACAGAGTCTACACAGAACTGGAAATCTTGTAGTACGAGTGCAGCTGCCATATGGTGGTAATTTTGTTAATATGCTTTTAATTAGTTCAGCTAAAGATCAATTAAAAAAAGTACAACTTGCAAAGCTGGAAGTCTTGTAAAAGAGGTAATAGCTGACATCACTGCGGCTTCCTAACAGTCACAGGAGTCCAGGAAAACCCACATCCTGAATAAGCACATACTTTGTAAAAGGGGACAGGATACGGTTTTTGTTGGCTGAATACATTCCATGTCTGCGGAATACAATCAATGTTATTTTACAGATTAACCACCACAGCGAGGAGACGGGGCTGAGCAGGTGCAGCGTGAGTCACGGAGCCACGTACGCAGGTGCCATTTTGAAGCAGGATGACATTTAACAAAGAAATTCAAACGTATTCGGACCGAAGAAAAGTGCTGTTGATTGGTTAGGCTGCGAATCGCAAGTGGTGTGATTAACTGGAACATGATCGCATCCTCCAACAACACTGAGATGATGTACAGGAAACAGAAAAAATGGAAGTGTGTGTGTGTGTGTGTGTGTGTGTGTGTGTGTGTTAGAGACGGGGGGAGAACAAGTTACACTTACAGTCTTGTTGATAAGGATAACTGCATCAGTTAAGGTTTAACCGAAACACCTCTCAATTGACTGATTATTTGAAACAAAAATGATGATTGATTAAATCCATTTTTCAAGACAAAATGCCAAAAAAACCACTATTTGCAGCTTCCTCGTCTTCTAAGATATTAAATCTAATATATTCTGGTTTTGGACTGTTGGTCGGACAAACAAGACATTTGAATAAGTCAGTCTGCAAATCTGTGACGGACATTTCTGACACAACTGACATTTCAGAGACCAAACAATTAGTCGGGGAAATAACATGACAGATTCAACGATGAAGGAAATAATTATTAGCTGAGGTCTGATGATGGAACCCGCTCGGGGGCAAATATCACCCACAGCACACACAAACACACACAAAAATAAAAATAAAGGTGGCCTGACTTGAAAAATGAGTCAACACAAAAATATTTCGTTTTCAGCTCTGAGCTATTTGAAACATGCTGCACGTTATTAGCAACAACAGACATCAGCTGTTGTGCAGTTGGAACTAATTAGCCAAAACACAAATGTGGACGACGGTGGCTGAACTAAACTAACCAGAACTAAAAACCCTGCTCAGAGACCCTGCAAGTCAAAAATGTTTTCATCACTTGTTAAATTGAATTGGACTGAAACTGCAGTACAATGGCACAATGGGGGCTGTCAAACCCATCCACTGCTCCATATTGTAAAATACTGTGGGAGGCACATTTCAGCATCACAACCAATTGTGTCAAACAATGAGGGCAGTTAATTGGCAGAAAGCTACTATCAGAGCCTTCAGATACTTTTGATTGCATTCTTTCCACCCTCCAATTACTTTCCTCAGAACCCATCTCTGAAGGCAGAAAGTATGAGTTAATTTGCAAGCGCACAATGGCACAGTCCATTAAGACTGCGGGCTCCTGCGCTCGCAGTTTCAGCAGCTGAACACAGTCTCAGTCGCCCTCCTCCTCCTCCTCCTCCTCCTCCTCCTCCTCCTGCTACAAATCAGAATCACGGCTCTGCTTTCTCATTTCTCCCTGTAGCCGGTCCCGTCAGAGCGACTGACGACCTCAGAGTCTGTTGACAGCTCGCGCTGCTCAGGGCTGGAGCAGATGAGATTTCTCATGAGGACGCTTGTTGATAACAGCGAAATCCCTCTTTGTCAGAGGGCACACGGTCAGCTGGTCGGGAAGGAAGGCGAGGGCAGGAAGAGGAAGGGAGAGAAGCGGACCGTTGTGAGTGTGTGATGTGGCCATAAGAGAGGATTTAATGCTGCAAATGACAAGCTGGTGCAAGTGCAGGCAAACTTTTGGGAAAAAAAAAAACACCTCAAATTTGCACTTTTTCTTCCCGTCTTCACTGAGAATAAGCAGACACCTAAGCTTAATGTCACTTGATGTGGTTCCCTACTTATTACAGTCAGCTATGAACAAAAAAAATCCAACCCCGAACTTTTGATATCGTTGCTGTAATTCCACTAATAATATAAAATATCTGTGCGCTCAACATGAAAATTTTGACAAGTTGAAAGCCGCTCATGAATAAAAGGCTGACCTCTCCTTTTGGCGTTTTATTTCTTCTGCTGCTGCAGATTAAAAGCATTCCCAATTACTTCTTCATCAAAGTCAAGATACTTCTTTGTTCAGCTCCAGAACGCAACCAAGATTAGAGCTCCAGCTGCCTGCCTACAAAAAGGCCACCGTCCGTCGCTGTTGTTCAAACACTTAGCTGTGTCAGAAACTTAAACAGTGTTTGTGTGGAAAAGAAGCCTATGTGGTAATCCCATGAGAGGAGGCAGGATTAGTTACACAGCAGCACAACGCAGAGAATAAGCATTGTGTTATCTGCAAGTTTATGCATGCACACTCCACAGATACCGTCGGGACAATGAGGCTTCTTATCGCAACACGACTTTTCACACTGGCAAAGACATAACCAAAGGCTACAGTGATATAACGCACACAGACAGACACAGCTGCTTCCTGCCCTGCCAGGAGCTGAACACCACACTGGAGCCTACATCACGGCAAGGATGGAACCAGAAGGAGCTGACTTTGACGTGAAGCCAAGACTTGTCACTGTGGAATGAAGATGAGCGAAGGGTTTGCCCTCCTGCTGGGGGGAATGAATTCCACAGTGAGCATCTGCACAGTGGAGGAGAAGAGTAGACAGGAGAGCGTTGGAAAGAAGAAGCTGCAAAAGGTACAACGACACACAGCAGAGGTGGAGTGTAAGCTGGCACAGCTGATCCTGCAGCCCAGGAGAGTGTAATGTGAGAGCTGCAATAGCTGTTCACTGATGACTGGGTGTGATGGCAGATTAGATTTTGCATTTTAATCCAAGAGTGGCTGAAAATATAAAAGCAGCTGATTTTCTTCAGGCGGCTGCAGCCTGTAGGAGCAGTGCAGCCAGGACTCTGCTTGGCTTTATTATGGCTCATTATAGGGGACCGTCCGGCAGGACAGTGCGCCCACAGTAGATGTGGAAATACAGATTCTCTGTGAGACAAAGGAAGCTGCTGGGAGCGCAGCTGTGGTCCATCATGCAAATGTAACCGCTAACATTGCAATCAATACTGATCCGGTGTGGTCACCTCAAAGGGGACAGAGACGCTGCTCTACCGCACTGTGACCCCTCATCTGCTCATGCGAGAATGCAAGTTCACAGCATCCTGGGGGGAAAAAAAACGCTAAAATGAATCGTGTCGGAAAACAACAAATCACATTTTCATGACCTGTCCCATCTCATTCCGCCGCAAACTGAGCGACTGACAAAGGCTCGCTCGGACACATCACGCCTCCACTTGAGTCCCAAGCACACAGTGAGCGGACAGACCGATAAATTCATGAGCAACAGCAGACATTTGAGGGGAAACAGCGCCGATCATTTCTGCTGCAGAGCGCACCAGCCGCTCACATTCAACTCAATTTCCATACCTGAATCACAACGGGCTACGGTGACCGTCACCGGGGACCGACTCTCGGCTTCAACAGCGACCAATAAAAAGAAGGAAAAAATGAAGAGGAGGCAAATTGTCACGCATTCACATCCCAGCGCAGTCCAGACGTCCGTCCGTCCGTCCGACCGAGCGGCCGTCAGCCGCCTCCGGTTGGACTGAATAAAGCGAGCGGAGACAGGGGAGCCTCAGTGTGGACGGACGCATAGCTGCATTGGGCCAAATGTCGGTCCTTATTCCAACTAAGAGACAAAAGAAGACACTCACCGCTGTGTTTGGCACCGAATGACGACGTTGTGTTTATTTCATTGCCCCCGCTGAGCAGCTGTGTGTAGTGGTGCGTCACCGACTTCCGCGTTAAGATGGAGTGAAAAAAAAAAAAACGCAAAGAAAATAATGAATTTAAAGGACAGGCGGCGCACGCGGGCGCACTGAGGGCTGTGCACTACTGAAGAGACGAGGGTGAAGGCGGTGAAGATGATGGAGGCAGTAGAGGTGGAAAATGTAGCCTATGGTGATGATAGTGGATGAAATATTTATTTAAAGCTTGGCTAATACATAATGTTTATATCAGTTGCGCATGTGAAAAACTGGCCAGTGGCACCACTCTTATCAACCCCACCCCAACCCCAACTCTTACCAACACCACCTCCAGCAGCTGCAGGCAGAAAAAGCTCTAAATGCACCCACAATGCACAAACAGCAAAGTAGCTGGTGAACATAGAGCAGCGTTTAGCAGCTAAAGTATCTCCTCCAATAATTTGACTTGCTCCAAATGTAGTTTTGGAGACTTTTTAAGCTTCAAATCAGCACATCACCAGCTTATTCTGGTTCATTGTCATCCAGTTATGAAAGGCATGTTTTACCTGGTGATTTTAATGTTCATGTCATTAGATCATCACCCCTTTTTAATGCTTCCATGTCTGCATCAAAACAGTGGAATGACTTGGATGACTCTGCTGGGACTAGGACAACGCTTGCTCAGTTGATGAGCTACTGCTTGATTTTAATAATAAACTGACCAACCATCAGTTCTCAGATGTGGATTTGGATTATTCTTTTAAAGAAAGTATTGGCACCATTAGCACCAGTATTAAAAACAGGTTCATCAACTCTTCACTGTGACATCCCGTAATATTCCAACAGATGAAGAACCTATGTGTTGCTATGACCAAAATGAAGTCATCCACACACTCATTAAATCCAACTCCCAGCGCCTTTCTCATGAAACAACACAAACAATCACGTATGAATTAGGTGAGAAGGCTGCATTTGACCAATGACTTTGATGTTTTCCTCAAGGAAGCAAACTTTTTCACCTGAGGAACACTGCCAACATCACACCATTTTAAACTCAGGACGAGACTGAAATACTGATACGTGCTTTATTACTCTGCACTTAGAATACTGCAACTCTCTTATTACTGCTCCCCCTGATAAGTCTTTAAGGAAATTATAGATAATTCAGAACGCTGCAGCCAGGAGTTTGACTATTACAAAAAAAAAGAGATCACATTACCTCTCTGCTCGCATCACTGCACTGGCTACCTGGAGCTTTAGAATTGAAATGAAAGTCCTTTAATTTGTCCACAAAGCCTTGCGTAATCTAGCACCTTCATATATGAGCCACTGCTTCTCATTTTATGCCCCAACATTTTATGCTGGTGTCATTGTTCATGTTCTATTGTACTGTGATCAAAGTCTTTTTGTTTCTGATTGTTATGCTACTTTTTAAACTATTATTATCATTACTATCATTACTCTTATTATATATTGATTATATTAATTGCATATTATTATTATAATCAAAGAGCTAGAGCAGATATTTCCCTCAGGTCACAGAGTTCACAGAGACCAAAATGGAGCCAAAAGGAGAGCGAATATTAGGCTACATTCATCAGGTGGACATGAGAACTGACTCCAAATGAATGCTAACGCTGCTGAATGTCTGGCTGAAGTGTATATTGGCAAGCAGGCGTTCCACCGCCCATAACTGTGACTAAAGTAATAAATGTATGAAGCTTTAAAGCAAAATATTTTACATTTTGGGACATTAGGCCCACCTGTATTCGCTTTCTGGTGGTGGCTTAAATAAAGAGACTGATATCATGTAAGAGTGCTATCGATATTCTCATCTCTGGCAGAAAGTGAATTTTTTCATATTTTCCAAAATGTCAAACTAGTCTTTTAAAGATGATGATAAACATCACATTTATTATTTGAGACATTTCCTATTATAACAACTGATTTTCTGGAAACTTCATAATAGATTTGTTATCAGCCGACAGAAGACAACTTCCAGAAAAGAGCTCCAGACTGTCCTGTCAGACTGTATTAATATACTCTGGTACAATGGTCATTATTTCAGATTGTGAATGGCCTGGAGTGCACTGCATGACTTTCCTAACTTGAGTGAATCACACAATGTACTGTAACTCCACTCCAAAAGAGCCCCTCATTCACAGTATGTCGGGAGAGGCTCACTTATTAGACGAGGGAATGTATCTTCCGTCGACTCAAAGCCTCGGCTCTATCTCTGTGAAACCTGTCATTGTGTTTGGGCTTATTACTGATGCACAGTCCGCCACGCTGTCCTTGGGGGTGGGACAACGGAGCCTCTGTGCTCGGGCTGGACGAAGTGGGAACCTCAGACGTGAGTCTGCCAAATTGTCATGCATGTGTCTCTGCGTCAGAAAGATAGGCCTACTGTCTTGCTGCGTGGCAAGGAAAGATAAGGATGTGGCTTGTTGTGTTAAAGAGAGGAGGAAAGTGAAGCACGGCTGTCGTGTTGAGACTAAAACAGCCTTTGCACCACATTTGCAGAACTTCAGAAATCCAAATAGGACACAGAGAGAAGCTTACATATAGTCACTCCAGACTGACAAACAACAAGAATTTCTGCTGTTCAGATTAGAGCTGGGTGTGTGAGATCAGCCGGGAGGACTGGAGGGCATAATAGCTGGAAGTTGGCATACCAAGCCCAATGAAGTATACAACATAGGGTTCTTAAGAAGGAGGAGGCAGAGGAAGGGAGGAAGAAAGGGGCGGTGGGTGAAAGCCAAACAGGGAAGGGGAAGACAGGTAGAGGAAGACTTTGTCCCAGGAGGTCAGTGGGCCTGTCAGTAGGTGGGAAGAGAGCTGGGGGCGAGGGCAGGTAAAAGATTGCCCTGAGATTTTCTTCACGTGTCCTCCCTGCTTGGTGAACCTGTCAGACTGGTAGTGCTTGATTGTCTCAAGTGTTTATCCCATTGGCCCTGTGCACACGTGACTCAGCAGAGAAAACAGTCTTGCTTCACACAGGCACGGATATCATTTAGAGCAACACACAAGCTGAGAGGTAACAGACTGTGATTTGATTATGCAAACAGTGCACGTGCCTTTGGAAGTTTGCAGAGTCATATTCAGCTGCAATAAAATCAGCAGATATCCACTGTCTTTGTGGCCGTGCATGCAGACTCCAGAGTTAGGAGTTGGAGAGATTACTTTTTTCACCATGAAGCAGTCTAGCAGTTAATGCTGTTTGCAGGTGGTGATAACAGCACTACAAACCCCAGCCTGTAGATTGGAGATTATTTATCTAAATGCAGTATTTATGTATTTTAGAGGCAAAAATCACAGTGCAGCTGTAAAAGTTCTGGGTGTGTTGTGCAGCTCAGCAGCCCTAATGGATTATTATTAAATGGGTAATCAGTAACCTGCAATGTATTGTGTTTTCAAAAAATCCTTTCTAGTCCTGCACACGTTTTGGTATTGAATATGCCCACTGCCACCCTCACTGAGCTGGATTTCTTCTTCTAAACGCCACGTTTTTAAAAAAGAGAGAAAAAAAGCATTGTTTTTTAGTCTGTGCAAAATATAGACTTGAAGCTCTTGGCAGAGCTGCAGAGCTGCAAGAGGCAAGCAGAACAATCCTGAAACAGAAAATAGACATTTGGTTTGTTGTGTTTGTGTTACACACTGCACAGGAACAGTGGAGGACTGCTCCACTGAAGAGGCAGCTGAAAGAAGACCAAATCAAAAACTGTATATCTCCCAAAAGGCACAGTATGGAATGAAAATGACATGACTCCACCCTTGAAAGAGTGATTTAGTGTTACACTTAAAAACTGAAGCGGAAATATTCTGGTTTTTAGTTTCTAATATGGGTCAAGCTCCAACAACGCTGGATCCTACACTTCCTTTAATGCCCTCTCCTCAACTCGTCTTTCAAACTACAGTCTGTGTTGTGGGACTTGTTAAAAATATGTTCTCCAAGGCCGAGCCAACATACCTGAGTGATGTCACTTCAGAGCAACAGAAAACTTTACACAACTCTCTGTGTGTTCACTTCACTCACACGGGCAACAGTGGTGAGCACCAAGTTCACCACCAGGAATCAGAGATGACCGCCTTTTTCACGTAACCCTGAACTGATTTCTCCGAGTTAACAAATAGCAAAGGTTAGAGGGTGCTGACATGTCACATTTGAGCATATTATTTAAAATAAGCTTGTGTAATCTTGTAGTTAAAAGGAAAAACATTCAGCTCTATGAGGCTGCGCTTAGGCACAGCAGAGCTAAATGCTAACATGTTGATGTTTAGCAGGTGTGATATTTTCCACGTTGACCATCCTTGTTTAGCTTGTTGGCATTTTAACATTTTGCTAATTAGCACTAAACATAAGGTACAGCTGAAGCTGAGGCAGTGTCGTTAGTTTTGCAGGCACTTGGTAATAAACACTTAGACTGAACTGGAAGGCTTGTTTTTGTTATTAATTATTTTGAAAGCGTTAAATTAGCAGAAAATTTTGCTTCCTGCTGCTGCACTGACGAGTTTGAAATAAAATCGGCATGACGTAGTTTTCTAAAACTCATCTTGAGATGCCTGTAGGCTCCAGCCTTTTGAAAAAAATACACCTCTTCATGTTGAGGTACATTTATCTGCCAGGGGAGACTTTGCAGCAGTATATGATGTCCAGCCCAATTATCTTGGATCAAAGCCAGACAACATGAAGGAGGAAAGTGGGGATAAAAACACTAAGACGTGACTCAGGTCGGGGTTTGTCTGTTGCACTGGAACAGCCTGCAAAGTGAAAGCAAAGTGAATAATGAGCGGCGCCCTCACTTTTCGTTTGAACCCTCGCGCTCAGTGACTCACCAGCGAAGAAAGATGACATGTTCATGTTTTTGATTACACAGAGTGTTTGCGTATTTACTGATTGCAACATTATCTGCGCTCCACTCTGCAGGATTAGCTGGTGTTTTGCATGTGTGCACATAAACAGAGAGCAGCTTTGAAGTGCTCTTCCTCACATTTTATTCACATGCATTTGCAGAGCGATCCATCTGTGGACAGTCCCATCAGAAAGATCTGAAAGGTTCAATATGGTGAATCTGAATATTGGTCTGTCTGTATTTCTAATAAATAAAATCACAGAATGTTTGTTTTCCATAAAAGATATACACACACACACACATACACACACACACACACGTCAGGGTGCTGGTTCCCAGTATGAAGATTACAAGTTTTACCTGTGACAGTTCTAATGAAGGATGACCTAACAAGGCCTGGTCCTCATCTATATTTGTCCTAACATTGTCTGGAGTTAGGAGAGTGAGGGGCTCGAACGTGCAACAGGTTAAAAAAAATTTGGGCTTGTTGCTAAGGAACTAGCCGCGGGTCTGCGTCAGGAGGACAGGGTACTGTGACAGGAGTGAGTCAGTGATACCAAACAGAAACTGTTTCTCATCTACTTCACAGTAATACGAAAACCATTACGGGCCAGGAGCCGGAAAGGTCAAACATTCAATGTGCAAATAACGAGGAAGTGCAACAGCAAGACTCGAGGCCACTGCAAGAAAATGGGAGGAAATTACAGCATGACGATGTGTATCTGTAAAAATCATCAGTAAAATGGAAATATAGTGTCGGATAAAAGCACTTTCACGAGTCCTCTGCAGTATGTACGGAAAGAAACTTTATTAGATCAAACCCCTGTAGATACTATTACAGCATTTAAAGTTTTTGCAACAGCTGAGCAATAAAAAAGACTTACAAAAGATTTTTTATGGCAACCACCTTACTTATAGACACATCATAAATACCGTAACCAAATCCCAAATCCTAACACACTTTACTTAAGGATTACAGATTACAACTGACATTCACACCTACACACATTGCATACTTTCTATTTTAAAACCAACCTTGAATTTAAATAAGTAGTATTCATTAATAAATATTAAGTATTTCATCAATAAGTGGGTGTACTGTTCTCTTTTAGGAAATATTTCATTAGTGATGTCGGTATGTATGTGCCCATGTAAGAAAGACGTTTAGAGGTGCAGAATATAAAAATCTGGTCGACAATAACAAACACTTCATAAGACAAACACAGAAATTTAAGAATCCTCCTCCCCTCCATCAACAATAAGGAAAGTCAAATGTATAAATATGATAGTTCTAAAGTGCATCTGTCAAAGACTTGTCGAATTAAAAGTCATCACCTATTTAAAAAAGAAAAAAAAAAAAAAAAAGGCTGACAAAACTAAAAATAGATATGTCTGAACGTGCAGCAGATATATTTAGCAAAAACTACCTACATACATGCACAGGGTTTTTTTTTTTGTTTGTTTGTTTTGTTTTTAGGCAATGGAAAAAGAACAAGGTGACAGATAAAAAGGATAAACATCTTCACATTGTCAAGAGATGATAAGTAGTTCTGTGCCATTTCAGTCTACGCTCGTTTGCTCACACTTGGCTTCGCAGAATATTTTATTGAAATCTGAAGCAAACTTGGCGGATTAAAAAAAAAGCACACAGTGGTGAATAAGTTCCTTCGTTCCGCTCTACCACTCGGTCCGTTCGACCTGCGGCTCTTCAGATCGTCCCTTGTGAGAGGCGAGGGTCGTCGGGTCTAGATCTTAGGCAGCTTGGGAGCACTGATCAGAGGGTTGGTCTCTTGAAGAAATCGCCGTCCTGCAGTCTTGTAGTCGTAGGTGCACTCGTGCGTCTCTGCGTAGCGATGGGTGGCGCAGAAGTTGTGACCGCACCTGAAACATTGACATAAACAGAGATTTTGGTACGAACGCATGAAAATACAGATCTAGAAATACTACTTTATTTATAATAATGTGTGTCACAAAGCCTCCCGGGTCAACCAGCTGCCTGGTTAGGTTGGCCAGGACAGACTGCGTGACAGTCACATGCTCCTCAGGAGATCTCACAGTCTGCAAATAAAAAACATTCAGCTTCTCCATCAGCAAACATCACCTGCTCACTCATCAGGCTATTCCGCTGATGCAGAGTCACATTACTCCCTTCTTATTTGAACCCGTCCATAGAGAGGTTTTCTGAAGCCTGAAAGCCTCCTTTATGTGCTTTAATCATTGTACTCCTATGAGTCCATTAGTAAAAGGAGCAACACGATGTCAGATGTCCAATTTATTTAATTTGTGAGCCCTCACAGTGAGTAAATTACATTAGCCACTTAATCGCAGAAGTTTCCCATTTGACAAAACTGGTAGTTAGTCTTTTGAACACAGTTGGGAGCTCCCCTTCAAGTGGCTGGTGTTAAGAGATTAGAGTTACATACTGTTGCATCAGCTTCAGTGTGCACGCTCTGGACAAGGCCCGAGAGAGGGGAAGTGATCCAGATTGATGTCGTAGGGAAGAACTTTGATAATGTTAATAACTTGTGGCAGAACAAGCAGCGAACAGAGACGTGTTTGCACTGGAGAGATGGCTGAGAGAACAAAATGATGAACTAGGAAAAAGACCACTCTCTACTAAAAAGGCTGCTTCGGGACAAGACTGACAAATAGGGAGAGATTTGATTTAGAGTTAGAAAGCGTGTGTGTGTGTGTGTGTGAGTGAGAGTGGGCGCAGGTGGAAATGCTGGAGGCACTCGTACCTGCACTCGTAGCTGGTGGCCAGGCCAGTCTTCTTGCCACAGAGGAAGCAGTGCTTTGAGCTCGTCTTCTTGCTGCCTGTGGGAGCCTTGACTGGAGGTAGGTGGTACGTTGGAGTGCCTTTGAGGAGAGGAAACAGTTTCTATTTACTTTACAGGTGCCAGTGTGGAATAACTGATTGTGTGGTACATCGCGTAAAAGGTTTGCATCAATGCCAGGGACTCATCTACAAACACTTCAATCATGTAGTTTGGCTCTCTGGTAAATTATAACATTTGTAAACAGCATAACTGGAGATTTTACGAACATCCTGTGTCCTTTTCTACTTTGTGACAAAGTCCTTTGCTTTAATTTGTGCTTATTAACATTTAACAAGCCTCAAATTTGCTCAAGCTGAGCCCATCCTGGTAATCATGGAGCCATAAAAGGTTAGATCAACACAGAACTATGCGAGGGGAGGGTTGCACTTCTCTATTCAGAACTTTCAGGCATGTTGTACTTCTGACCAAAACCCTGCAGTGATGTCAACGCAGCCGTTTTCACCAGCTGTCAAAAGGCAAATCACCTGCTGTGAAATCAAACGCTGGAGTGTGGCCAGAAATGCAATATGCTTTTAAATCTCACTGAACATTTCGGAAAAACTGTCAGTCTCCACTATTTGGCTTTGTTTTGTCTGAGTTTCTATTTTAAACCTGTTTCACTGAGGACAAAGAAAGCGTTTTCATATCATGCCTTAAGTCTGCTTGATGTCTGTCACCTGATACCCACAGGAAAAAAAACTGCCAGGAAATAATCCCTTAAAAACTGTGTTCAAACTGTCACATTCATGTTGTTCTATCGAGGGCGTCTTTGTCAGTCCTGACAATTCCTTTCAAGTTTGGTGTATATTTTTGAATAATGTAGGTAATTATCTAGATGTAAACAGCAATACGTTTGTGACACTGCTATTATTGAAATAGTGTAGACAGTCAATCATGTTCGACCCCGTTTCCTAAAATATTGGGAGCCTGTGTAAAACATAAATTAAGCACAAAGTGACATTTTCCTAATCCTTCTTGACAAATGCTCACTGAAAACGGTACAAAGACAGTATTTTCAATGTTGTGCCTCATCAGCTTCATTGATTTTTGTTTATTCTGAATTTGATGCAGCAACACGTTTCAAACAAGTTGGAGAAGCAACAACAGACTGTTTGGAACATTCCACAGGTAAACAGCTTCATTGGTAACAGGTGATAGTGTCATGACTGGGTATGAAAGGGGCATCTTTGAAAGGCTCAGTCATTCACAAGCGAGGATGGAGCGAGGTTCACCACTTTGTGAACACATGATCGTATAAAGGATGTTACTACACGGGCTGAGGAACACTTTGCTGTCGGTAAACACAGCTCACTCGAAAATGACTGCGTTCTGTTTCTATCACGTTTTACACAGCGTCCCAACTGCTTTTGGAAACAGGTTTGTTTCAGGAAATTTTCAGGCTTTGCCATGTGAGCCTTTCCCCTGGTGTAACATCTCACAATTGTGTTAATTTCCCAAGTCAGGGAACACCGGTTTATGTCAGCTTATACTCGTGATAATCACGTCTGTGGAGGCATGCGGCTCGGCCGGGTTTGTGAGCCGTGGAGTTTCAGAAATGTACAGATAAAAGTGACAGCTCTGTGATGAAGGCACGGGAAGCGAGCTGTCAAGCAGCTGGGCGTGGGATTGGATTTTTATTTGTTTTGTGTACTTGAATCTGCTATCATCAGACATACAGTGGGTTCAAACACCCGAGCTCATCTTCCACATTCTCTTGTGTAATAGAGCCAACTTGAATTTGATTACATTTAATTAAGGGTTGTCCCAATTAAGTTTTCTTTGCTCCCAATCCTAATCCGACTCATTAATGCGGAGGATCTGATATGCAGTACATTTTCTGTGCACGCAGCAGCACTGTCGACACAAAAGCACATTTTTTTGAAATATCTCAGCTTGTTTCACTCTCTGTCAGCGCTGATATTTTCACTGGAACTGCTGACTGTTTTTGTTTACGCTGCTCTACATTTAAGTCACGGATGACAGCGGAAAAGCTTCTAATATTTTAATGGAGCACAATGAGATGTTCACGAAAGCTGGTGTAGCTGGGGCATGCTGGGATTCTGTGAACAATAGATCTGCTTTACAGACCAATTAAAAAATGATTTATTTTACAGGTCAATACTTTCCCTAACAATTCAAGGAAGTTTCCTTGAAATAACTGTTTGTGTGTAACTGAAAGAAGTACTTATTGTAGGGAACCTAGGTTTTCCTTGAATTAGCTCCACTTAAAACCAAGTAAATATTCATTCATCATTTCTTTATTATTGGAAACTTTATCCATCTGAGCACTGTCTCTATTTTCCCTGTAATTACTACCAAATTATATAGTTCCTTCCAGGAAACCTCTGGCAAATTATTAGGAAATTACAGACTTGTAAAACAAAGCATTACGAACTGGTTGGTTCAGACGTTGCTTATAACTGACCCACACACCCATGCAATAAAACATGGAGGTAGAGCATCATGCTAAGAGGATCAGTCTGAACTGGAAAATGTCCTGATTGAGGAAATCATGAATGTCAAATATAGACAGATGACTGGAAAAAAGGAGGCAGCCTGCCACGGCCGTCTCGAAAACATTCTTCAGACTTCATTTTTAAAAACAAACCCCATGAGAACAATTAGGATTAAAAAAACAAAAATGAGCTTGAGGAGTAAATTCATCTTTTTGGAATAACTCGTGGTCAGAGTCAGCATACTTAGGGTCTCTGTTAGATGGAATTCATTTTGGAAGTCCTCTCCAATCAGTTTTTTCCTATTTAGTTTATTTATTCGGTATTCATTCCTTTCACGTCTCGGTGTGGAAATGCAGCTGAAAGTTGAGACATTCACAGTCATTTGCGTGCAGTCGTTTCACTACCACCAAAAAATTCTCAGCCTGTGGGAGACTCAGACTCTGATAACCAAATGTCCAGTATTGGGGAAAATGGAGAACCTTGACTCACTACTTCTTGTATAGATCCATGCATATTTATCTGTATTCTCTGTGAATAGTGTAAGCATATCAATGTCCGTCATAAATAAGTGAGTGCGCTTGTGTGTAGGCCTGGCGCCTTCTGTTGTGTGCTGCTTCTGCAGTTGTAGCAATAATGAATATTTAAAACCCTCGAGGAGCTTGTAGTGCTCATTCAACATGCGCTGAAGGTTTTCACATAATCGTCTCTCTATATGTGAATGCAGCTTTCAAGAACTGCATCTTTGTTGGGAACTGTGTGGCTGTGATGTGTGCCCTCTGGTACGTCTGACAGCACTTTGAAAACACAACAGGTGGCAGTAAATGTAGAAATTTCTTTCTGTGCTGGTGCTTTATGAAAACATAAAAGGTATTTGTGCGTGTCTCTTACCAATTCTCCCGAATGAAGTTATGACTCCTCCAGCTGATGCAAGAGTGTTGGTGGCCTGAGAAAACAACAGCAGCGTGAAATATAATATTTAGAGCAAATCATTAAAACTACCGCAGTGCTAAAAAAAATGTGCTGGAAAAGAACTGTAAGTAGCCACTATGACTGGTGGAGTACTAAAATGTATGTGCAATATCTTCGCTCAGAATGAACCCAGCAGTAAACAGGACAGGTTTAAACTTCTATCCAAAATCTATGCAGCAGGACAAATAAGAGACAAAAAGATACTGAGAAACCTTATATTCCAAACAGAAGGGAAGCTCATTACTACACGGACTAAAGATGGTTTGTGATATTTCAGCTGTTTACTATTTGCATCTCTCCTTGTCTGTCTACTTATTTGCAAATACACAGTTTGATATATTACAATTGAAAGGATATCATTTCACTGCATGTACTGTGACACACACGAGTTAATGCCTGATGAAGTCCCTCTACAGCATTTTAATAAAGCGTTTCAAAGGAGCAGCAGTGTGTGGGTGTTTTATTCTTTTATCATTACAGTGAGTGCTTTGCTCTGGGGCTGGGAGATACCATTATCTCATGGCTCATGACATCCTGACAGACAATTCTGATCTCTGCATGACTGCTCAGTTGGATCGTAGTGAAATTTGTCATAACATGACATCTAAAATATTTGACAATATATCATATGCGGTTTTTGAAGGTCTGTGATTCTGGTCTACCAATTTAAATCAACGTGATGAAACTAATTGTGATCTTATCATGTTATTTTGAAAAATTCAGTCAGTGTTGCACCAAAATAATGCTGCTACAATTCTAGCAAAAAGAATTTCATATCACCCACTTCTTCTTCACTTTTAAGCATCTGCTACTTTTCTGGTTTGGGATAAGCATAGACTCGTACTCCCACTTAAGTGAGAGCAATTTTCCAAAATCACTGTTTGAAGACTCATATAAATACTTCAAAACAAACAAACTGAGCATCAAGAACAATTTCACAAATCCAATCTTATCAGCAAACAGTGACACGTATCTGTGCTCACCATGTAAGAGGCTGCTGCCCGGTGCAACGGTGACATTTGTCTGATAAGATCATCCTGAAGAAGCCTGTTAGTTGGGATGGGTGGCAGCCTGGAGCCAAGGCTGCTTTGTCCTGAGGCAGTGGCAGGAGGCAATGCCAGTGCAAGTCCCACACTCTCTCCAAGGCAGTCCCTGCTGTTGCCACTGTCTGGAGCCCTTGTAGACAGAGAAGCCAGGAGTTCAGAGTTATTCAGTGATCCCAGTGGCTCCTTACAGGCTTGGTTGGCCATCTTAGTGATGCCTCTTGCTTCCCTCTTTGAGATAAGCTCTGGCCTCTTGCCAGGTGACTCTACTTTAACACCACGAAGGCGTGGCGGATGGGCTGTGGTGCAGGGTTGAGGGGATGTGTTGCCTGGCTTCACTTGTGCTGAGGATTGTGCTTGAAGTTTGGGCTGTAAACGGGAGACAGAGGAATCAAAAGGCTGAGGCAGCGGTCTGGTAGAAGTGGATGGTGAGGAGGAGGCAGGTAACGGAGACGGAGGGTTGATGTGAAATGATGTGCCAAGCTGTGTCCTATCAGCTCTGCTGAGAGTTTCGCTTGTCCCAAGTGTCCAGGTGTTGAGTGGGGAGGGGGAGAGTGGCAGCTGGTGCTGAGCCCCAACGTCAAGGGACCGACAACCTCCCTCTGGCTGGGTGGACACATCCACACTCAGAGGGTCTGACAGTTCCCCAAATGGTGCACCAGGTTGTGTTGGCACCACCAGCCCAGCAGCTTCCTCTAACAAACCCAGCCCGACTGCCTCCGCCACAGGCTCAGCTGGGTCAAAGGTGGCTTCAGGTGGCCCCCTGATATACAGTGGAGGGAGCTGAGGGTACACACAGTCCCTCATCAACCTGGTGCTGCCAATGTCTAAGCGGGACACTTTGGGAGGGGGTCGGATCTTCGCGAACGGTGGGCATGTCTCCCATGGTTCCTCCTCCTGAAGCATATAACAAGAAGGCGAGGAGAAAGCAGGAGGGGGCCGTCTAGGGATGGACAAGTGGGTAGATGTTGTAGCAGCGGAGAGCGAGGAGGGGTCTCCGGGCTTATGGTCTGCAATTGGAGGTAGTTGTGCATTTGACTGCCGAGGCTGGTTGATCTGGGGGAGTGAACGAAAGACGCGATGATGGTGCCGCGTGCTGGAAGGTCCTAGAGAGCCACTGAAGTGATGTGGGCTGACGGGAGGGCGTTGTTTCACCTTTGCTGACTTCTTCGGCTGGAGGACAGAGACGCGGACAGAGACCATCAGATTATACCACAGTACATTCTCAAATGCACTGTACATTTTCAGTGTTTTCCCCCATTCTGTAAAATTATAAATCGTTCAGCTTGGTTCAAACTACTCACAGAAGTTAATTATGAGCATAAAAACATTACAGAGCCAAAACAGTTTAATGTAATGAAGAGCTTCATCATCTTACAAACGTGCAACTTAGAGTACGGTGAAGTACATCTGCAGGAAGCAAAATGGTTGCTGGCTACCATTTTCAGTCTATAATAAGGATTAGCAGGATTCAATGTGACGATAACATCAGACGTAATTTGGCTTCATTATTTTACTGATCAAAAAACACAGCTATGAAAAATCTGCTTGAATAACTGTCACATAAACGGCATAAGACCTGTTTTAATAGTATGTGTAAATGTGAAAGAAAATGATGTGAAGGCTGCATTTCATAACAGGTTTTTAGCTTCCAACCTTCTTGTTGAGGTTCATGTCCTCCATCTTGGCTTTGAGTAGCTTCATTTTGTTCATGGTGATAGAGTTCTCAAGACTCTGCTGGGCAGCTGCACAGCTCTCACCATCGTCCTCCCCCTCTGCACACACATTGTACACCGAGCCACCACTGAAAGGTATGAGAGGCAAAAACACTTGCTTTTAGTGATCTAGCAAAGCTGTCTGCTTAACGGCAGTCTCTTCAACATTTGGCACTACAATGGGCATCAATTAGTCCCCCAACCACCACTGAATGATCAATGCCAAGTACTCAACTCTGCACTGGCTGAACAATTACAATCATAATTATACTTTATTAACTGCAGTGTGTTCCTCATCTGTGCCTTTTTTTTCTGGCACCATTCTCAATACCAGATGCAATTATCTCTGTTTACATTACGGTTACTGAGCATTTAATGATGACTAATGTGAGCAAACCCCATCCCTGTTATATGCATAACAATATAATGATTGTGCTTAAAAACAACAGACATAATGAAAATATCCCGACCTCAGAGATTCAGACAGCGGGGTCAGGGTGCCGTCTCCCCTGTCCACCACCCTGAAAAAGTTTAGCTGGTCACCCTCACGATAGACCACAAATGTGACCTGTTTATTGGACAGGCTTTTCTCCCAACCCTCCTCCTTTGTGCTCTCCATCAGGTCAGCGGCATCTTTGATTGGATCCTCCATGGTTACTGACAAAAGAATAGGGGGACATTTGTGGTTTAACAGCATCTTTTAATTATCTAACGTACTGGGGAATTTACTACCGACTAAAACTACCGATGTCCAGCTATCATGTGAGGGTGCAGTTCTTTGGTCTCTTTCTTACCTCTCCTGGTGTTAATGGGGCCTCCCCTCATAGCTAAGACCAGTTTCAAAGTGCAGCCCTCTGCAATGCTGAAAACACAGAGTGATGATCAGAACAGCACAATAAGTCAACAGTATTGTAACCCCCTCCCCTGTGCATGTAATTCTAATGGGAGAGAAGGACATAACAATAAGCAACATATTTACATTTGCGGTAAAATGCTTTACTTCTGAGGCAGAGGGGAGAGGCTCTGATCTAAAGTAAACAACACTTCAGGGCTCAGGATGATTTCCAGATGAACTTAAGCGCACAACTGGGAATTCCAATGGAACATTTGGTTCAAATGAGCAGATCTTTCACTGCCTACTCTGCCTCTCTGCTTCGAAAACTTCAAAAGCATGCGGCGGTGTGATGGGCGAGCCGAGCAAGATCTCACCAGAGGCTGTTCATGTGGAAAATTAAGTGACAAGCATTCATAACAATAACCACCATCTGCAGCCAGCAGAGCACTGGAGGGTGAGGTCTGCATCTCATAAACTGACACGAGTCAAGGGGCAAGCTCTCTAAATATGACCAGTATGTCACTTGTCTCACCCAGCTCTACATCTTTGGTCAATTTACAACAAGTTGAACTGAACTAAGGCTGAGTCACCATCACAGCAGAAAGGCTTTTAAAGCAAATCACTCTAAATGTATACAGCATGTTTTCAAGCATATTGCCAGCAATTGCTCTAACAAGCATTGCTGCCTGTGTGATTTTGCCACATGTGTCAGTGCCCTGAAGAACAGAAGGGGTCGGGAGGAATAGATTTACCCATAGTCATGCAGACAATGTTCATCATCCAGCTCCAGATTGTTCCAGATAAGGTGTTGCTGGGCAACAGGGATACCTTTAGAGATAGTCAGAGAGAAGGTAGGAGAGAAAACAACCAAAGTTGACAAGAAGCTGTTCATTTTTCAAAGACTAAGTTCACTAATCTGACAGACAGGCAAGATGGGAATCCTACCAACAGAAGCATCTACACTCTGACTGAGGGCAGACTGAATATGGTTCATGTCTGCCCCCTAAAGACAGAACTATGTAACTGCTGAAAAGGGTAAATCAGAGCAGATGCAACCAAAAAAAAAAAAAAAAAAAAGAAAAAGAAAAATAGAGGAAGTTTATTTGATGTGCTACAGAGTAAGCTCACCATAAAGGCATCTTATCTTACACTTAAAGCGGTGAAATGTAAGAGGTTGGTTGGATTATGTCAATATTGTATTGAATATTATTGAAAATGAGACCAAAATAATAAGACTCCCATCGAGGAATGACAGCCTAATGAATACAAAGGCTCTCTAGAGTTACTCCTTGGAATGAGATGGAGGGTATGTGTAGTCAGGAAGCTCTCTGAACCCACAATGAGTGAACTCGCCGACCCGGTGCTGGAGGTGGGCCAGTGTTAGTGAGTGAGCAGTGGTCCTTTCATTTGCAGAGTGGTATGCTCCATCACAAACACACAGCCTTGGCTGACACACCTCCTCACACACAGAGCACAGAGGGGCCTTTCTGACCAAAACTGAAAACAGCAGTAAAGACTGTCGATATGGAAGGTCGTCTACAAAAATCCGAAGTTTGAATAAACACATATTTCATTCAAATGAATTCCTAAACAATCCACAGAGCCATATCTTAAACTACTGCTTCTGCTGTGCTCAATCATGGTGCCTCTGCTTCCTCACGAGTCAACAGGTGACTCAACAGGTTTGCTGTTGTAATAATATAATAAGCCATTTTACAAACTTGATTCCAAAAGAAAGGAGGACTCTGTGTAAAGTGTAAGTAAAAATGTAATGCAATCATTTGCAAATTAACTCTGTTCAATGACAACAGTCTTACAAAATGTTCCCGAGCCCATGTAGTAACATCCTTTACACAATCATGTGTTCACAAAGTGGTGAACCTCGCTCCATCCTTGCATGCGATTGACTGAGCCTTTTGAGGAAGTCCCTTTCATACTCAGTCATGATACTATCACCTGTTACCAAGGAACCTGTTTACCTGTGGAATGTTCTAAACAGGTGTTTTTGGAGCGTTCCACAGCTTTTCCAGTCTGTTGTTGCTTCTGTCCCAACTTGTTTGAAACATGTTGCTGCATCAAATTCAGAATAAGCAGATACTGTCTTTGTTCTGTTTTCATTATATCAGTATGTGTCAAAAAGGATTAGCAAGTTATCACATTGTGTTTTATTTATGTTTTACACAGCGTCCCATCTTTTTTGGAATCACGGTTGTACGTCAACAAACAGCCTGACCTTTCACAATTTTGCACACTGAATCAAAAGTGCCTTCACACATTATTGCTAAGATGTTTTGACGTGATTCAGCACGGCTTATAACTTTGCTCCAGCTTGTCTAAATGAACTGAACAACAATACTGATGCATTCAATGGGTGAAAGTGACATTTAACGCCCACAGCTGGAGCACAAGGCATGGACTTATACACTGAATTTTAAAGAGGGACAAATCATAATAGATTGAATATTTAATTTTTTGCAACAGAAAATAGATAGAATATCAAACAACACCAAAGCACTCGTCAATGATGCTTCTGGTGTGTGGTGACAACAGATCTGGGGGCTCTAAACTTAACCATGACTTTTCAGCCTCACCCTGTTTTTTGCATCTGTTTGTTCTTTCAGCAAGTTATAATAAACCTGGTAAGCGTCAAGTAAACAACGAAAGAAATGCACAAACAGACTCCACAGAGCAGTTATATACAGAACAGCACAGCTCAGGAGAGACGACACAAAATGGTCAAATAAATGGCAGGAAGTAAGTATGTGGTATTTCTGTGACTTTTATCTTCTCTAGTCTATCAAATAATTGATACAACTTTCTGGCTCAATCAGTGCAATATCCTGACCTATAAAGTGTGGTTACTATTCAATAACAACTGACTAAAACATGCACAGTACACGAGTGAGTTTTGTACCTTCCAGCCTCTGGATCTTTGCCTTGACTGAAATGACAGCCTCAAAGGGCAGCACGCGCAGCTCAAAACAGGTCCCTGTCAGGGTCTCTATGAAGAGCTCCATAGTGTCATAGAAAGGGAGCTTATAGTGAAAAGCTCCCACACTGTCGTCATTAAAGAAGGGTGGCTCCTTCCTGTCAGTCATCTTGGCCGGTTGGGAGAGAGACTTTAGGGTGAGATGATTAAATGGGGGGGCTGGCCCAAGATGAGGGACAGAGGGACAGGCACTGTTTAGTGGCTTCACGACCGTCGCACATCATGCAGGATGACCACAGCTGCAAGCAGAAACAAAAACACAACGTGATTATACTAACTTTTTGAAAGGTTTGATTAGTTTAACTATTCCTTGCCTCTGCAAACAAGGGTCTTAAATATACTGTATATTCTCCCCACAGGTCAGAAATTTATTTGTGATCATCTTCACTCTGAAACATAACATCTGCAAGTTAGCTCAGCACTCACAAAGCCTTCAAAAGCTAACCTCTGAGAACAAGTCATTTCCATTTGCACATGAATGAATGCACAATTTTTACAGATTTCAATCAGTCCATGTATTCAACTGCATTTTGGTGCAGACTTTTGAAAGGCAGACAAAATCTAATTAGGTGGCCACACTAAACAACTGTGGGGATATTCATGTCCTGAATAACATAAAAACTGAGTTATGCACCTGATGAAGTAGTTTGTTGGTAACACAAACAGGATGGACCAGTGGTAACAGACAGCATGACAATAAATATGCTCATGCGTGGAATAAAAACTGTCAAGACGTTCTTGTGGCATGTTTTCAATTGAGGTGTAATTGTTTCAGAACAAGGACAAGTCTCGGTGGCAGCCGACACGTCCAACCCTCTCATAAAAAATTCATGCAGTATTTAAAGCCAGGGCCAAAATTCGAGGAAGATCAGGTGTGTTATATAAGCCCATGAGTGGTATGAGGTGTCCTGTGCCTGACCACAGCCCTCCACACATCACCTCTGGTGTCATGTCTCACCAACATTTTAGAGTATTCAATCTGCATCATTTATTTTACTGAAAAAGGAAGACAAGCTCAATTCAACATCAGAAATAATGTAGTGTCATATAACCCAGCTTATTTTGATCGCTTAACAGCCAAAAGAACAGGAGAATATACACTGCAGGTTCTTCTCTGCAAACCATACAGGCTTTCTCGTTTGGCACTGATGAGATTAATATACATCAATAAATAATCATCTCGTCCCCATGCGTGTTTGTGTTTGTGTTTGTGTGTGTGTGTGTGTGTGTGTGTGTTTTGGATTACATTTGTCAATAAGATGCTCCAGGTAACTTAACAGACGTGACCTTTTAAAATGAGATCTTCCACTTTACTGGGCCCTGACAAAAGCTCACCGATAACCTCTCGTGCCTACCACTGAGGTTTCAATACAGGAGGTGAACTGTCTGGCTGATTGTTGGCTATATAGTGTTAGTAAACGGGGCCTGGTGTGTAACGTTACCCATTCAGAGACTTCAGGGGTGTCACAATAGGCTATTCTCTAAAGAAAACGGTTTGGTTGTCAAGTTACAGGCGACGCAATGTGCAAATTGCCTCTAGCTAATGTCAAATTTCACCTTACATGAAGCTGTTGACCGCACCACTACAGCAGAAGCCACAGGCCAGGTCGGCAAAAACAAATGAACTCGGTTAGCTAGCTGCCGAAAACAGAGATGAATGGAGTTGGGAATCGCCTCAACTCTAGCGGCTAACGTTAGCGCAGAAAGGTCACACAAGCAGTATTTATCTCCCAGTGTCTACAATGCAGATTATGGCCTTGGTTAACGTTAGTTTTTTATCGTTAAATCCTTACCAGTATCTTCTGCAGTGACACGGTAGTGAAGCCCAGCTAACCGACGCTGCTAACATTAGCTGTCGTTGCCATGTTAGCCAACAACTCAAACAATGGCCACCTTTCTCTGTAGATGGCTAGCAGGCTGCTAGGCTACATTCATCGGTTTCAGTCCTGTCCCGTCCGCCGTAACTGTCGAGGGTGACGTTATGTTCAAAACTAAGCAGCATTTCATCACGTTTAACCTCAAAAACTGCACAAGGAACAAACTAGACTGCAAACCGTTGACGGTCGCCGTCGTACCCTTGTTGGCGACATCATCATACCTGTCAAACACGGCTGAACAACACCTTTGTGACTTCTGTTGACTGACAGGCAAGGGAACCAATAAGCGTTACGCATGGTGAGGTGGGCGGGACCACAAGTGTTCTCTGGTTAAAGGACGGTCACTTTCACATCCTCATGAGTTCAGTCCCAAATCGTCTACATAAATAAATAAAAATAGCAATAACGAATAAAACAAAATAATAGTTTGCAAAAAATATCGTTATATCTGTAATTATCACAGGCGTAATATTACATTGAATATGTAGGTACATCATTGGTAGAAACTGACCTATCAGTTTGTATGAAACTCTGGGTGCCGTCAATTGATTTTGGAAAGCTTTGTCTTTATCTTTTGAATGTAAAAACACTTAAAACAACCACGTTAAAAACATGTCGGAAAATGGAGTTGACCCGTATACAATATGATCACAAAGTTAAAATTTTACCATAAAATATGTAAATAAACTTGCTTTGTCTAACACATTTTGTCTGTTTCAAATGTGAGCCAATTTGTAGCTCCATGTCAGTAACAAGGTCCCAGTCGTATGCAAGAAAACAGGCTTTTAATGCCACGCTCAAGGCACAAAACAAAGCCAGGTCTTCACCCTGGGACTGATGAATTATGCCTTCAGAGTTTCTGGAGCTTTTACTTACGACCAACTTTGGAAAAAGTTGCAGAATCTCTTGCAGACAGGTTGGTTCTCCTTAAATGCTAAGAAGGCATCAGCTTCAGTTCCTCCTTTTAACTTTAATAATCCTGACCTCAGCAAAAACACTAAGCCTTAATCATCCAAAAATGAATCAGGCCCGGTCTTAATAATCAAGTTCCCCTTCTTCGGAATGGGCTTCCTGCTCATATCAGATACCGATCAATATTTAGTCTAGACAGACCCGGCACTCATGAAAACAAGTGAATTGGAAATAATCACACACATTTTAGATAGCATAAAATATGTTTCTTTTTAGTTATTAAAAATGAATTTCCTTTTTCATCACAGCCAAAGTTAAGAAATCGATGAATTTCTTATTAATAAAAACATTGTCAAAATGCCAAGGACATTAAGTAAACACACTGATGATATGGCACAAACCCAAAGACATGGAATCTCAACATGGAAAAGCCAAAGGATAAACATCTTCGGAACAAACAAAACAATTTACTGTTAATTTCCGCAGGCTTTGAGGCTAAGCATACAGTATGCTTATAAAGTGCTATCATGTCTAATAACGATTAACAGTACACAATAACTGTTACATAATATGATCTGATGCCGTGATGATTTTGGAAGTGCTGTTGGAAGATGACTGGAATCATTTTAAGACTTTATCTGCCAAAAATAAGCCACAGTATTTATATGAACTCATATGAATAAATACTCTGTCAACAGTGTATCCGATCTCCAATCTTTCAGCGATCCAAATGACAAATGAGCTAATCCACAATTGTACAAATTTGGCTACTCAGACACAACAGTTCAGTTCCCTCCAAGAGCGTTAAGTGGATCATCAAATATGTTGCTTGAATCCACTGCTGTACTGGTCTCCTGAGACAGTGGTGTTTTCTTTGATTTATGAGGAGCCTTCGTGACTGGCTTTACTGTGCTTGGTGAGAAGATGTCATCTTTAAAGAAGAGAGACCGACAAAATATTTGGTTAAATGTGCAAATTTCATACAGGACAGCATCAAACGTGTGCATTAAAATACATGAATGCCTGCATGCGTTTTTGTCATAGCTTACCCATGTCATCATCAAATATTGACTTGGTCTCTCCCTTTGTTTTGGACTTCTGTTTTGGCTTTGAAGTGTCCGTCAGGTCAGCAAAAATGTCTATGTTGTCATCGAACAAGCTGGCATCAACGGTCTTCTCTTTGTGCTTCTTGTGAGCTTTAGGCACAGCGGCTACTTCATCCTGAGAACACAGAGAAACAGCCAATAAAAAAAGAAACACAAGCACACAAAACCTCGACAGTGTCGCCAGCGATGTGAAATAAAAAGGTACCTGGAAGATGTCCTGCTTTGAAAAACTACTGCTGTTCTTGATTTCTTTACTACTTGTGGATGTGGGAGTGGAACTGTTGCTTATTCCAAAGATGTCCTCATCATCATCTTCATCCAAAAAGGACGAAGGCTTGGCTTTCTTTGAGGTCGACCTCGGCTTGACCTTTTGGAAAAGGTCATCAGTGTTGTCGTCAAAAATGGATGGGAGTGTGCTTTTGTCTTTGTCTTTCTTCAGTCCGACATCGCTGGCGGCCTGAGGTGGTGTAGTCTTGGTGGTTTGTCTGGTGGAAGGTGTGTTAGTGACTGAGGTGGCCCCAAACAGACTGTCGGAGCCAAAAAGGTCATCCTCATCAGAAGACGGCAGCACCTTGGTACTGCTGCTGTCTTTACTAGAGTCTTTCTTTCCAGTATTTGTGGTTACCGGCAGTGTCAATGCAAAGGGTCTGGGGCAGGTTTCAGAGAGAGAAGACTGAGAAGACTGTGAGGAGGCAGGCAAGGCTGTGGGTGCAGCTGAGTTAGGTAGTGCTGGACTGGCACACGCTTGGCTGGACTTTTCAGGTGGCGGTAAGACTAAACCAGACGGACTGAGGTTTGGCCCCGGAACATCTCCACCTGGGGCATCTTCTTTATCCACTGTAGATCTTTGGGCGGCTTGCTGCCTCGCTGCTCTGGACTGGGGTCTCCGTTGTGCAGAACCTTTGGCACGACCCTGCATGACGGAAGATTTGCACTCACAACATCACATCAGAAAACCAAACAATAGAAAGACAACTAAAAAGACTTCTAGACCACAGATATAATACTTCAGGAATCAAAAAGCCACCTTGTGTGCACTCTGCAGTGTTGTGATGTGGACTGGGGTGTCGAAGCTCACTCCATCCTCACGGTCTAGCTGGGCTCCCACAGGAGTTGTGGCAGGGCTGGGGCTCAGGCTGGAGCTGGACACCCCAGAGGAGGAACTAGGGGCCATGCCAGGGAGTACACTATCGGCCCCTGGCAGACTGGGGACAGCACCAGGGAGCAACGCAGCGGGGTTGATCATCAGACTGGCCTGAAAATGATAAGATCAGATTCACCAATACAATCCTTTATCAAGACACCATTGACCCTGAGCACTGACTGAAGACTATTTAAAGAGACTTTCCAGGTAAATACATACTACATTAACACACTTTACACCTCAGAGCTGCACATTTACAGCTAATCTCTTTTCATTAACTTTCTCAGAGGGGTTCCGAGCAGCAGATCGTTCAGAGGAAAATGAGAAGCCAAGACTGTGGATGGAAATGAGGCGAGAGCAAGATGCAGGAACATCTTGTGAAAACTGAAAGAGCGAGCAAATTCTTCCAGTTCAGCAAAATCAAATCAGAGAGCTATGTTCATGTCGGTGGTCATGCTGTTGCAGCAAGCTTTTAAATTGGAATATGAAAAAGCCCAGACAGGAGAAACCTTCAGAGAGACAATATGTAAGTGGGAATAGAAAAGTCTTTCCTCAGGAGGAATCAGAGTGAGATGTCAGAGATGAAGACATTTGATTCAATAAAAACAAAAATATTACTTGAAGTTTCCCAATCCTTGATGAGGAATCTTTAGGTTTTACAGGATGTGGTGCAGGTTTCTGTGTGGTCAGATTACAGCAGGTTCAGAATTGAATCCAACAAAGGCATTTCTCGTGTTCATCTAGAAACAACACTGTCTTTGCACCTGCTGTAAATGATGCGGTAGATGTGTCCATCACAACATATCAAAAACAAAACAGCTAGAACAAGCAAAAATAAAATAAGTCCTTGATATCATTGGTGCTTCACATGCTTACAGCAGACTCACCTGAATCTCTGATACAGACTCTGGACTTGCCAGAGGTGCTCTGTCATTAGGTTTACTGGGCTTCTCTGCTACTTTCTGAGAATGAAAATGAAAGAGGAAAAATAAAGGAGAGGTGAAAGTTCTCCCACTTTTATACAGTTTGTGAAGTTTGATGACTATTCAGACAGCTGAATTTATTACTGATGTAATATCAAATGCAAAGGAAAGCAGGAATTCAGTATAAATCTATTAATTAAAAAAAAACTGAATGTCTACCGGAGGAGGAGCTTTAGTCTTGATAGAGCTGAAGAGGTCATCCTCATCATCATCGGCAAACAGACTTCGTTCTGTCGTCTTCACAGAGCTGAGCTTGGAGCTCTAAAAAGCAAACATACTCATTTTGATCCTTAACTGCTTGTGAAAGACCTCTGCAGGCAGAGAGAAAAGGAACAGATACACAAACAGATACAGATATCTAATACTGACCGACGCTTTCCCTGAGGGGGCAAACAGGTCAACATCTGGGTCGTTGTCTTTCTGCTGAGTCTGACTGAACAGCAGCTCTTCGTCCTGGAACACACCTGTGCTCTTAGCGTGTGGCTGCTCCACTGTTGGCTAAAGAAAAACAGAACTTGCATTTTAATACCTTGACTGCAGGAGGAACGATAAGCTGATGGATTCGGTTTAACTGTACAACACGCAAACCTTTAGTGGGTCTCTTGCTGTGGGTTTCCTCGGCGTGAATATTGCTTCATTCCAATCGGACTCATCTTCCTCCTCATCATCGAATAGACTGACGGTGTTTGTTTTGAATTTCTCCTCCTTCTTAACATTTGGCGGCGGGCTGTCCTTAGAGAGGAAGCTGTCATCATTGCCACCTTCATCCAACGGGCTCTTTGTCTGCTTGCTGGCAAGAACGTTAATGCCTCCAAAAAGACTGACTGCTCCAGCAGGCTTCTTTTTACTTTCACCGCTCTCCGGCGAGGGCGATGACGGGAGCGGCTCGGGGGTCTTTGCTGCTGGCTTCTCCTGCTCTGAAGGCTTGTCCTCTGCTGCCGTCCTCGAAACTGAAACCTCTTCTGACTGAGAGGATGACTGAGAGGCTGCAGTCTGAAGAATACAGGTAATTAAAAGACTTTACTCTCAGAGTGGGAGATGATGCAAATTAAATGGTGTTCTAAATTAACAATCACAATCAAATTTTAAATATCAATGTTGTGTGACAAACTCACACAGCCAGCGTGATTTTTTTAATTTGATGCTTTCTGTTTGAAGGATCTAAACGGTCCTCTAGGGGGTGAGAAAGTCTCTGTACTGATTAAACTGCTTTTAAAGCAGACTGGAAGCAAGCTTCAGAACAGGTTTGATAGGTTAGCGCACTCACTTTAGCAGCTGGGGCTGCGGTGTTTGTGTTGACAGCAGGTTTGACGCCAAAGAGGGATCCTTTGTCTTCATCATCGTCACCCTCATCTTCAAACAGGAGGGCGACTCTTTGAGGCTTCTTCTGACTATGAAGGGGGACGGAAAAGAGGATAGAGAAGAATTCCTGGTGATGCAACGTGCCAGAAAGTGTAAATTATTCTGTTACGTATGATGGAAGTGATTTTCAGACACTTTTAACAGGGAGGTTTCTCATCATGATAGCATCATTTCAAGTGTAAATACCTTGACTCTTTAGTTGGAGCAAACAGGTCATCGTCTCCGTCGTCAAACAGGCTGCTTTTGTGAGACGTTTTGGCACTGGGGAGACTCGCGGGGGCACTGGCACTGGGCTTCATCCCTCCTGTACCGACCTCTGTCTTCCCTGTACTAGTTTTCGAACTCATCCACTGGTCCTGTCATTCAAATGTTCAGGAAAGTAATAAATCAAATTGTATGCTCCATCAAATGTTGGCATGCAGCAGTGAAATATTACTCTGTGTCTTCTCTTACCTCGTCATCACTGAAGAGGGAGCTGGACAAAGCCTTACTGGGCGTCAGTGAGGAGCCTTTAGCGTGATTAGGTTTAGATTTAGCTGCAGATGCGAAGAGATCCTGTGAGGTGAAGAACCGGATTATTGTAATGTACTCACAGCAACAACAAGCCTAACCTAAATCCGTGTTGTCAAAGTGTGTCAAATACTGGTTACTTATTGTCACCTCTTCTTCCTCATCATCAAACAAAGACAAAGGTGCCTTGCTGGGTTTGCTCAGGCTTGTAGGTTCAGGCTTAGACTGGCTCTTAGGGATGGTTGGAAATCCCTACAGAAGGCGGATACATACAAGGTGTAATTAAAACATGATAATATGATAATGGTTTTTCACGTTTCCCTCTGAAGCTTTAGAGCCTTACCTCTGTGTCTTCGTCATCAGAGAAGAGGCCTCTCGTCTGGGGTTTCTGCTTGACAGCAGCCTTCCCAGCAGTTGCAGCAGGCCCATTCTGAAACATGAAGATGAACATTTAATATAAACGGCTTTCTAAATTCTAACTTCCCTTTTGAAAGTATGACATTTTAGGTTTGAAAGAAAATGTCGGTACAGAGCAAAGAGAAGTGAACTGCGTCAACAAGAGCAGACGGCGAGCAGTTTCCTCCAAACTAAATCCAATTTGGCCTTTTCTCAGACTGCACTTGAATATGAACTCTGAGCAAACATCAATATACTGACTGCAATTAGGTTTGTCGACTTAATGGCATCTCTGCCTGATAAATGAGCTTGTGAGTCACTGTAGGAGCAGGCATGACCTCAAAACAAAAAGTAAATAGTTACACAAAAGCTGGTATGACCCTCGATAAAACCTGAAAACAGACTGTGGCCTAAAACACCTGATTGTGTAATAGAGGGCAGTGCAAACTGGTAACCAATTTAAGCTAGACCGCCTGCACACACTGTGGTTATTGAAGCCCAATTTTCGGTCGAAAAACCTGCCATTTTGCATGTGAAAACACACCAAATTTGATTTTGTCTGGAGTGCACTGTTGAACAATGATCTATTCAGACCTCCTCAGATTTCTCAGACTCCTCGCTGGTAGACGGCTGACGTTTTTTCAGGCCCTCACTGAGCAAGCTTTTAGTCCCGGGGCCGAACATGGAGATGGCGCCTGCCGGCATCTAAACATAACAATGAATCATCAACACGGGCCAAAAAACACTATGGAGAGATTCCAAACTAAACATTTCATTCAACAACTATCAATACTTTTAGTCATCAAGTACAAACCACACGTGTGTGTTGATCTTTACCTTTTTCTCAGGATGTTTAACCGGCTCTTCCACTACCTCCTTCTTGCTCTGAGCTGGAGCTGGGGCACTGAACTTCTCACTGAATATATCACCATCCTCATCGTCTTCATCGAAAAGGTCAAGAGCTTTCTTGGGTTTGGGTTTCTCCTGTCCAGCTGAAAAAGGAGGAAAAACACACCGCAGTTTGATGGGTGAGGCTCCCACCTCAACTTGGACTGTAGCACTGAAGCGTCCATTCTCACACACTTACCAGAGTCAGACTTTTTCAGACTTTTACTACTGAAGATGTCGTCATCATCATCCTCATCCTCGTCATCAAAGAGCCCGCCGCCCCCTACTCCACCAGTTAATGTAGGAACCTGTTTGGGGGCAGCTGGAGTTCCGTTCTCTTTGCTCCCCACAGAATCAGAGTCGTTCCCTGAACTGAACAGGCTGTTATCTGTGGAGAGGATGTGATTTGGTTTGGTTGAAGATGATGAAGCAGTCAAGGAAGTGATATTAACTGTCACACAAATTAACGCTGTTACCTGGGAATATTGAAATGGCACCTGCTGGAATCTTCTTTCCAGGTTTGTCAGATTCTTGGATGGAAAATAAAAGTTAAGTGGCAATCTGCTAGTTCGCTTTATTTCACGTGGTGGTGTCCATCTTACCTGTATGTCTTTGCACATATCTGTCGAGAAGGTTGGTCTTACCTGCACTTTGAGCTGTGCTTTTCATGCTTTCATTCAGCTCCTTCTTCTCTTCGTACACAGGAGGTTTTGGTGCCTCAGAGAAAAGATCACCCTGAATGACATAACATAATGCAGCACAAATCAAATTCCACCTACAGCCCAGAGTTTATGTAATGCTGAACTGGACTGAACACGAAAGGGCTCTGAAAATCATTCGCTTTAATGTACCTCGTCATCATCGTCAAACAGGCCTCTCCCTCCACTGAAGAGCCCACTTTTCCCTCCAAATGGGGAGAAGTCATCATCATCCATCTTTGGTGGCTTAAACATGTCATCGCTGTCCTCTTCGGCTGCTGTTACAGTAGACACAAACAGTATGGAGCAGCATTCTGAGTAACACTGGGCCTTCAGTGGAAATAACTTATGCAGAATGAAAGCAAAAAATGACTGAATTGAAGTGATGATGACTGAGAGTCCTACCCTGTGCCTTTGCAGGCTTTGGTTCTTTCCTGCCTTTACTTTTCTTCTTAGATGCCAATGCTTTCAAGACATGACATGGCACAAACACAAGATCCATGAGCATGCACATGCAATGATCAAACTCATTACTGAAATCTCAAATGTAAACTCTGATGCGGTGTTTTCATTAAATTAAATGTGAAGACTGGGAAGACTAGAAAAGTGAGACATATACTACCAGTTGGTTGATGATGACAGTGACTTACATGCGCGGTCTGCTTCTGGTTTGCTAGCTGGTTCACCTTTGATCCGGGCTGCCAGCTCATCGGCAAAAGACGATGGGCCCGTGTTCTGAATGTGACACAATAATAACCAAATGAGAAAAGGCAGCAACATGAACTATAAATAATCAACTCACAAAGACATCTCTTCACTACTGGAGCAAAGTTATAACAGGTGTACCTTTGTGTCGTCGTCGTCGTCATCCCTGTCTGATTCTCCAAATATGTCCGAATCCTCGTCCTCCTCCTCTTCATCATCCTCATAACTCAACATGGACGACTTCTGGGTGAACGCGGGGGGAGAATCCAAAATTATAAAGTTGTTCAAATTGAATGTAATCTTTGATGTGTTTGGCAGGCAGGCAGCTAACCTTCTTAATATTGTTGTGACCTCCTTCCTCCTCCTGATCAAAGTCGTCATCTGAATGCTGTTAGAAACAAATAAATGCAATTGCAGTAGGTGGTTATATTCCTCTACAAGGTACAGAAATAAAAACCTTGAAAAATGCTGTGAAAGAAAAGGGGAAAAAAAAAAGTCTTACAACTGCTTCTTTGCCATCTTCGCTCTCAATTACACTGTCTCTGTCACTGTCAACTGACATTTCTGGAAAGAGAATCACACACAGTGCATGAGGAAAATAAACCCTATAACATACAAACACCTGAAGAAGCTGTCGTAGCATATTACCGTCGCTTGAGAGGTCACCAAGTCCAACATCATCTTGTTCCATGAAGGCTTGGGAACCAATCAGATATGGAAGTGGCCTGTCCACATAAAGATCCTAAAAGGCAAGAGCAAAAACAGGCAGGCAGGCTTAAGTACACTGACGTAAACATACGTTATCACTTGCCTTTCTGCGGTAAGTGCGTTAATCCCGCTTCAAGATTAAGAGCTCACCTTGGGTTCCAGGATGGCCTCCACTTTGTCTGTGACCTCCTCGTCCTCCGAGTCAGAGTTTCCTGCTTTGATGTCCAGGTGCTCAAAGGCCGACTCCAGCACTCTTAGACCGTAGTTTACAGCTTCTTGCATCTTGGGAATCAACTCTGCCTCTTTCTGCTCTCGAGTCTTCTCCTGAAGGGAAAGCATAAATGACATTTACAGGGCAATGCAGGACTTGAAACAGCCTTGAAATAATAACACTGAGAAGTATTATTCAGTATCAAACAAAAAAGGAAAGATTCTTTCTACCTGCTCAGGCTGCTTCTCCAACGCATCAGCCTTGGGAATAGTCTCTTCTACCTCTTCATCATAAACTCTCTGTAACAGGACACAAAGTAAAAATACCTTTCAGATAAAGTCTGCCACAAGATCCCCTGCAATATTTTTACAAGTTAAAAAAAACAAACCAGTAAACTGAAATGTCACAGTTGTATACATTACATTTTCTATGAACTGTGTATTGGAAAGCATGAGAAAGTCGTTAAAGACAGAGTGCAGGCAGCTGTCAGTGGCCTTTGTGTCACGGATCAGACTGTCCAGCTGCTTTTCAATGTCATGTGTCTTTGACAGCATTCTCTGGGAGAAGTCTTGGAGGAACAGGAAGAGCTGTGAAGAAAAAAACAACACAACAAAAAACTTACTGTCATGATTTCATATTCAGATTTCTACAACATTTTACTGAATGTTTGAGAAAAGATGATGAATTACTGTTTTCTTGGCCTATTTCAAAGCTTAGGAAGAAGTTCCTGGCTTACCCCTGAGTCGGCTGCCAAGGACCAGTTGGCACTGGTCTGCCGTATCTCTTCAAGAGTCCAGGGTCTCTCCCAAATGTGAGTATCTTTCTCTAAGTGTTCACTCCTGCTTGAGCCATTTGCAATTCCTTCCTGCAACCCACTCATCTGCAATGAGATAATGTGTTATTAATGGATGAATCATCAGAAGGGCTTTTAAACACCTGTCATAAATAAATCATAAGAGGGGGACGTTCAATTCTTCTTCTGTTAATAATGTAGCCCACATATCAGTTTTAATTGGTATATTTGAACCAGACTCTGCTCAACTTAAACTCCTGAAAGACTGTTTGAATGTAAAAAAAAAAATGTAAAAGCTTGTTGGAAGAAATAACATTTAGGCAGTATAAACCTTATTACCAAAGGCCAAAAGCACAAACTGGTGCTGATATTGAGCAACAAGTGATAGAGCTACTGCACAGTGAAGTTTGGGAAAACTCCCAAGACACTGCTACAGCACCAGTGATGATATCATTGAGATCTACTGTCGGAACAATGACTGACACACAGAGCTGTCTGTGACAGGACTTTGGCTCCCCTCCACAGAATCAGGCCTACCAACCAGGCCAAATAAATCACAAAAGATGCCTCCCACCAACTGAACAACCACTGTGAAGGGCTGTGCCCTGGTCAAAGGTTTTAGACTCCCTCTGTAAAATAAACAAGGCGCTGGGATCATTCACTCCCATGTGTTTGAATGTGTGATGTGTTCATATTGTGTCCGCGGAGTCAGATTCAACGTCAAGGGAGCAAGTTCAAAAAGTACCTTATGACACAATAAGTTCAGTGTGTCGATCCTCTATTTCACGCTCATGCGGGGACTGACCGTGTGAGTATGTGTGTGTGTGTAACGTTAGATATTGACTTCGGTTTGCAGAGTCACTGACATTAAGCTGAATTCAGTTTTAACTTCTCTTTCCTTTGGCTAATGCAGTTTGACGGCTAAACTTAACGGCACAAGAAGCTAGGTGTAGCTTTCGCAATAACGTTACAAATGTGCAGAAGGCAGCTTGTTGTGACATATAACGTTGGCTACATGCAATTTCCTCCTTTCACATTTAAATCGACTTGCTTCTGGAAGAGAAAGCGGGCACTGTTTGGCTGGCAGCTAGCTCAACTTAGCTAGCCAACACCAACGTTAGCTACAGCTGTTCCAAGCAACACAGACGAACAAACCCGACCGAATGTGAGCGCTCTGATGCTTACCTTCAACACCTCCGCTCAACTGCTGTCCACAACGGTCAACTGTGATCAGGAACGACGTAAAAAACAAGATCGATTATGCTAAATTTGGCCTTTCCCTCATTGGTCTTCTGACAGGTCAGCCATGTTCTGTCTGCAGACAGTCACCTGACTAGCGTTGCCTAGCAACCCGGTGAAAGTGGGGCGGAGTGGAGGCGCAGCTCATTTTGACGCCTGTTCAGCAGCCGTCACACACACACACACACACACACACAAGATTAAATACAACCTGTGGGTTATTTCCAGACTTATGGATGTTAATGTTAGTTCATTCTCTGTTTACGCTATTTGTTATTTAAAATCAAAGAAAAACTTTTTTATACTTAATACATTGCTGGTTTTCACGCTGCACTCACCTCGTGCCTGCATTAGATACAGAAAGCTCTATTTTCAGCACAATGATTGACTACAGAACACTTCTGATCATAGACAGTGAGAATGGAGGAACCAATATGATAGATACTATGTGAAACTGAAGCGTATCTATGATGTAATTAAATGACAAAGACCCTTGCAGACAGAATGAAAGTGGAAAGATATAAGCCTCCAGCCAGTGACTGCAGAGTAAGTAAGTAATTTATTTAGCACGTTTCATACACCAGGCATAGACTCAATGTGCTTTACGAGATACGGGAAGCCAAAGGACATACTGGATCCTGACACAGTAAAAGGACAGACAGGATTAGAATAAGGCGACTTGATAGGAGACAAACAAGATAAAGTTTCTCATTTTGGCAAACACTCTCATAAGGGAACCTTAATTAAAAGCTTGTCTAAAAAAGAAAGTCTTTAGCTTGGTTTTAAAAGAAGACACTGTCGGAGCTGACTGAATTTCATGAGGAGGACAGTTCCAAAGAGTGGGACCATAATGGCTGAAGGCACCATGAGTTGCTTTGAGGTGTATTCTTGGTACTGTGAGGAGCCCTTTGTTTGGTGATCTGAGGGACCTCTCAGGTGTGTCATCAGTAAGCATGTCACAAACGTAGGAGGGTGCCAGGCCATTAAAACATTTAAAAACAATGAGAAGTATTTTAAAATCAACTCTATATTTTACTGGAAGCCAGTGGAGAAGTGATAGGTAAGGAGTAATATGTTCAGACCTTTTAGTTTTTGTTCTGAATGAGTTGAAGTTTATTCAATAGGAAGCTTGGTAAACTGGCAAAAAGAGAAGTACAATAGTCCAGTCTACTGGAAAACTGAGAAAGTGAACTGAGAAAGACATCTTATGTTAGAAATCAAGTCAGACTATATGCTACTTTATCTACATACAAATCTACATTAAAGGAGTACTGTTGTTAGTTGAACTTATATATGGGTTGTACTTTCAATGATAAATAATACTTAATGCTAATCATCAATTTTATGCATTTGTTTCTTGAGACTATGCTCAGTGTAAGACAGGATCTTACAAACTGGATGGTGTTAAATCAAATGACTGATCACACAAACTCTCAGATTTGCAAATACTGCAAGTCCAGAGCAAAATCCAGTTCGATGGTCAATTCGAACTTCATTATTGTGTATTAGTAAGACTGCTATACACTGGTAATAATGATGGAAGCAGACTACATTTGCCTGAGATGTTTTATAAATGCAACAAAGAATTTTTTTAAATAAAGTTTATTTCCTTTTTGGCAAAAGCTATAAAAAAAGTACTTTTGTCATTAAAAGGTATCTTCCAAGGAGGGCAATTTAAAAAAATGCACACATACAACACAACAGTGAAATTGTAACAAATCAACAAACAGGATTATACGTATGTGCACAGTGTTCCTGTCAGTGTTTCATGGCCCAGACCCCTCAAGGGGTCAAGGGAAACATGAATCAGTTATTGTAACTTCTGGTGAAAAAATGTATGATCAATTATGCTGCAAATCAGCCTGAAATGGAAACACTTGAGCCTGATCTGCAGCATAATTTAATATTACACATACAGTCAGCTTTACAGTTAGCCAGACTGGCTAAACAAAACATTTACACCAATAAATAAAGTCTTTTTGAGAAATTGCTATACTTTAACAAATCAACATGACTGGAAAGGAGACAAGAACGATCTAAAAAATATCCCTCCAAATAAACAGCTTGTTGTAGGCACTCCACTGCAGTATGTATATGTATCACATACTGTATGTAGCCACATATTTACACATTGCACATGACAGATGTCATTTACTGAACATATAAACATCAAGGTTTTTTTCAAAAATGACATACAATAAATCTGTATTTTGCTTCTTGTGCAACACAAAAAGATAAGGCCTCAGGCCTTAACAAGGTTTGTTATCTCTTCAAAAATGCTTTAACTCAGAAATATACAATTAATATTTTTATTGACAATGGGAATAGGCTTGTTAAGCAGATAGTCTAAATTGACTGTAACAGTAAGGCAAAGGCAATAAAAGCCCTGGGAACAAATCTCTATGACACTAAAGCACAAGCTGCTACCCGCTCATGCTGAGAAGTCTCTCTGGTCTCAACATATTCAGTCTCTACCTCAGCCCGCTCTACGTGTCCGGCCTCATCCATTACTTGAGACTCCACGTGTATTTGAGACTCAGTCTCTGGCATCTCTTGGTTCAGCTCCTCATGTATCAATTCTGTCGCTTCTGCTGTTTCCTTTGCGTCACCCATCCCATCATCTCCCTCCACTTCTTCTGGCTTTGTGTTGTCCCCTGTCTCCTTTCCGTCATCCCTCCCATCATCTCCCTCTTCTTCTTCTGGCTTTGTGTTGTCCCCTGTCTCCTTTCCGTCATCCATCCCATCATCTCCCTCTTCTTCTTCCTTGTCCTCAACGGCCATGACAACCTCATTCTCTTCAGTTCCACTGGTTTCCTCTTCTTCACCATCGTCCTCCATCACAGACCCTTCTCCATCATCACTGTTGTCCATCTCCTGTTTTTCTTTGCTGCTTATCGATGTATCCACAGGCTGCCAATAATCATACAACTTACCCTGCAGGAGGAAAATTGGAAATCAGACTTACATCTTTTGACTGTATTGAAGGACTCTTGAACTAAGCCTGTTTGAACTGATATGACTAAAATCAAATATTCATAGAAGTGTGTCTACTGTACATGGAGAGGCCTGGTCTTCTGAAGGAGCATCTGCCACTTGGTGTAGATCCTGGCCACCAGGTCCTTTAACTGGAGGAAATGAAGGAAAGTGGAAATTATTTCATGTAACACACTGCTTCTAGCGAGCACGCCCCAATTTAAATGACTGGCTTCCACGACTGCATCTTGAAATCAATGCAGCAGTAATTTAATCAGGTGACTGCTATTGACAGTGATTATTAAGATTAATAACGTTTACAGATTCATATTAGTAAATAAATGTCCGCCCCCGTTTCTGAGAGGACAAACAAGTCCCTAAAATATGCTGCAAGATTTATAAGCTGGTTATAGAAACTTATAGAAAGGGCCTATCTCTGTCAAAGCTGCACAACATCATAAAGTTTTTATCTGCATCTGGATCCACATGAGAACACGTGGATACACACAAACACCTGCAGCTCTTTTTGCCATCACACTCACCTTGCTCCTGTAAAGACACTTCTCGCTCTCTCTTATGTCCGACTTAACATGTGTCTCCAGCTGAGAGGAGAGAAACAGCAGCTGCTCCTAAGAGGCACAGAGAAAAGGAAAGGCGTCATTAACACAGGCAGAAAGATATTAAAGACCCCCGTGATTGATTAGCTGATTAATAACCAGTCCCCAGCAGTTAAGACCAGGATAAAAAATGGGAATGAAATGAAGTCGTACCTTTTGATGGGCTGGGAAGAACTGAAAATTGGAAGCTTCTTTTGCCAAAGTCAGAAGGCTGTAGCAGAGGTAGTAGGACTGAAACAAATACTTCTGTCAATATACGATTCTTTTACGTACACATCATCAGAAAAGCAGACACGAAAACTCTACAACTAATTTTAGGTCGTAACATTTTGAGGAGCAAGACATTTTCCACATCCTCACCTGTTGGTCTAGGTTGGCCATGTCTTCTCCTTTCTCACTCCTGATGGAGCAGCTCAGCATGCCTCGGAGAAAGGAGGGTTGCATACGGGGCAGGTACTGCCTCAGTTCAGAGAGCTGAATCTCTTTTTCTTTAGGTTTGTAAGTACATTTTCCGTCTAACAGCTTAGAGATCATGGACAGGCTCAGATGTCGACGCAGTTGCCTATTTAAACAAAAGTCAGGCAATACAATTCAATGAAATATCTAAAGAAAATAACACTCATTGTGTTGGAGAAATGGACACAAGCAGATCAGAGACAGAGGAACATATAAAAGGACTTACTTCCCACGCGTGTTGTCAGGCAGCAGTTGAACTAACAGGCACATGTTGTGGTGGTCATCTGTTAGATCAGTCAGGGCCTGGCAGATTCTGGGCAGCTGGAATCATTTCAGATAAATAATAAATTAAGAAAAATGTTAATGTATATACACTTCAGACTAAATAAAAAAAATTGCTGACAGTAAAAACTACTCGTGCTTTACATATGAACTGGCCGTGGCGTCCCAGTCCCTGATGTTGTTGACAATTTTGTACTGTAGGAGGTACAGCTCCACATTGGACAGGGGGACGAGCCGTGTGTCCAGGCAAACTCTTCCCACCACAGTTAGCAGCAACAGCAGCTCGTCATCGCTGTACGCCCGTGGACAGAGGTCCATACAGTAAGACAGGTACTGCAGACAAGAACACAGGACAAACAACCAGGTCGTGAATGATCTGACTGGTGAAACTGTGATTTCTCTGTGAACAGCCAACCATCAGCCATCTGTTTCCTATTGCACCTCACCTTCAAAATGTGGTTGCAGTTGTGTTCAGGGAAAGGTCTCTGTTCGTTGTTACTGGAGGGACTCTTGCTCGTAACGTAGACGTCCTCCCTACACAAAAAACACACAAATTCAACTGCATGAAGGACGACATCAAACAAACTTTCAGCTTATATCTTAAGCTTTGAGGAAATGGAGTAATACAATAAACAAAAACGTTACAGCAAATCTCCTTCTGTGAATGGAGGCTGCAGGTTCTCAAAAGGGAAGAGAGTAACAAACGCAGCTCCCATGTTCATCAGGACCAGCGCCACATCGGCCAAACTGGGCACCCACACTTTAAACTGCTGGCTTCCGTGTTTCACTAAGGATGCAAACACAAAAAACAAAAAGCAAACAAACATGTTAGCAGTGTCTTAACAATAGCGAGGAAATAACGAGGAGGGGGGATGGACTGACCTATCTGATAAGCAGCAGTGCAGGCAATGTCACAAAGGGCCTGTAGTATCTTTTCAGATACCAACCTCTCGTTATGGACTGACATCATCTGTCAAGATCAACAAAGAATTAGTGGTACTGCACAGACATTTTTGGGGAAAAAAAAAAACTACTGACATGGCATGGATGTGTGTGTGTGTGTGTTTATGTGAAGCCTACCTTGAATAGGAAACGGGTAACCTGAGTTGGACAGGGTGAGCAACAGTCATAAGCTTCCTGGAACAATCCAATATTTACATGCAATCTCAGTTGAGCAGGGCTGGACCTGGCAGAGGGCAGAGATGGAGAGAAGTTTGATTAATTATTTATCAAAACAGTCCATAGCTTTGCTAATGGCCAAAATGAGCTGCAATGTTCAATACAACCCACAGTATAAAGTGCTGGATGGAACTAGCAGCACACTGAAGATTTACTTTTCTGGTGGAAATACATACAGTATTTCCACATATTGCGCTTGACATGGGTCAAGGGGAAAGATTGAGCCAACACGGGTCAGGAATGAAAGGTCAGAGAAACACCAAAATTATCAAGAATGGCCCCGGGGGACAGTGATCACCCATATCACACTCCACTGCAATCTAGTCTTCAGTTATTAAGATATGTTGTGCTGAACCTTCATGTGTATATACAGACACAAACACAACTCACCAAAGAAGAGTTTTCTGCGCTCTCCCCTGTGGATTGACCATGCATTGTCTGAGTTGTAGCGTATCATGGTTGAAGATTTGGCCAAATTTCTCCAGGTTGAACACTACTTCTCCTGGAGGTACTTCCCTGATTGCACTGGACATCAATGAGTAGCGTTGCAGGAACTCCCTGAACAAATTACAATAATTGACATAATTACAGCGAACTACTGTGCAACAATTGCATCCCAGTGACAAGGTACACTGTGTTTCTGCATTCCTTACTGGTGTTCAGTGGAGATGCCCTCCCCCAGGTTCTCCTCAGCCTCCTCATATTCAGCTATTCTCAGCAGGTCCTCTTTACATGCAGTTAGAAGTTGTGTCTCAAATGCTTTAGCTCTGATGGGAGAAAAGAATGTGGAGAAAGTTGCAGTGACTGTGGCACAGATTGAGTAGCAATGCCAGTGAAGTTTTCTGAATAATATACTTTTTACTGTTGTTCATTTCCTTCAGCATCAGATCAAGGTTGTTCTTGTAGATGCACGACTTTGTGGTGGATGGAAATGGCTGCTGTGGGAAACACAACAAACAACGTTTAAGGTCCAAACAAAGACACAAGTTTTACCGATCCTTTCGCTCAGCGAGTTGGATTATCTTACATTTATAACTTTATATACAAAAAAGACAAGTCATGCAGAGCTTACAGTTTTTGATTGGCAGCTACTATGTCCAGGTGTACTAGGCTCTGAGAAGGCTCCCTTCTCCGGGGTATCTGGAGGCTTGGTAACACACTCCATCATCTCCTGCAAGGACAGCAGCTGCTCTTCCTCGCTGCTATGAGAGCTCTGGGTTAGATCCAAATCCAAAGCGAAGCTCAGGCCTAGGTCCAGCTCCACATCACTAAGATCCTCTTCATTCACCTGCTTTCTACCGCCTCCACTTACCTCCAGCAATGGAGACTGAGAATAGTAAGATTCAGAAGTTTGTTCAGAGGAAGCAGTGTCAGTCTCTGAAGAGCTTGGTCTCGCATTGCTCTTGATAGATGTGTGTTTCACTTCACATTTAACACTTTCAAGCTTCACCTGCATGCCTGAAGAAGTGACCGGCTTGTTTTTGAGTTCGCTCTCCTTAGGGTAAAAGGAGCTTATGTTTTCAAGTTTTACTCGCTCTGAAGCTACTCTTGGCGAGGAGTTTCGCGTTTTGCAACACAAGGATCCACTAACTGTGGTACTGGAGCTGGACGAACATCTTGTCTCTGAAGTGGATTTGATGATTCCCCCATTTGTCTTGGGTTTTGCAGTCTTATGGGCAGGGTTGACCACATAGGTCATGGGATCAGGGGTAAAGAGATCAGCTATATCATCAGGGATTGTGACAGGTCGTCGTGGACGGGCAGTTTTGTTCTGTTCTGAATTTGGCTTTGAGGCTGGTTTGGTAGTGCTACTGTCCAACTTTCTCCTCTCTTCCACATGATTTTCTCTGTTCACTGTCTTGGATGGTAAGACTGAGGTACTGTGATGAGTATGACGAGAGTGGTGGCTGCGAGGTGAGTTGCCAGTGTCCTTCTGGGGAACGTGTGAGGATAACGAAGTGCTTGATTTATGCCTTTTATAATTCTCCTCACATCTTTTCGTCAAATTTCCTTCACCTAACTTTAGAGATGATCTTAAATCAGTTAACTTCAGAGTACGATTCTGAGAGAAACTTATATAGGCTTGCTTTGCCCCCATTGATGGTGGTCTCTTTATCGAAGGCTTGGGTGACACTGATGTGCAGGATGACTGGGTGGGTTTAAATGTGGATGATAGTTCCAAGTGGTTTGATTGGCCACATGCTGGTTCTGTGCACAGATGGCTATCTGTGGTTTTGTGTGACAGTTCCATGACTGAAGAAAGCCCAGATGATGGCTGAGACTCCAGTGAAGTGCTGAGCGAATTGCCAACATTGGGTTTGCCAGAGTTTGGACTCAGAAGACACAGCTTCTTGGCACTGTCGTCACAGTCCTCACAATCCCTGCGCCTCTTCTGAGATGAGTGAATGGTAATTGCTAGAGACAGAAAGAGACAAAAACTAAATTTTACATTACATATTTACATTAAACAAGGCAATGTTGTTGTCGATGACCCTTAAACTCTGCTACTGAGCAATGTCAATCCAGACACATCCAACAGACCCAGAGCCATCTTCACCAGCCAAGTACAGTGAATTCACATCACGTACAGGTCAGTGACATCCTCGGAGTATTCACACTACAAAAGTAAACATTTTACTTGTTGTCACTGCAGTGCCAACAAAATTAAGGATTGCAGCTTTATAAGTAAGAAGTGGTATAGTGGAAAATGGACAGAGTTATTAAGATCTGCACGTGAGCAGTACAGAAAAAGAAAAAATGAAAACATTTTTTTATAGAAGCCAACATGTACTTATCTGTGGGGCTTATATCTGAATTATATGGTTACTTTTCAAACAACTACTAAAGCAAAACAAATGCAGTTTTACAAATCTGTGGGTACTTTAAATAGTGTAGTGATTTACTTTGACATTATTACCTGAAATTGACTTTTCACTTGAACATGTTCGTTTATGTTGTTGGTCCTAAAAAAGAAAAAAAGTGATGTCTTTTAATGAATTCACAACAGCAATAACAGCATTACTATGCATCCTATACCATCAATGACAAAAAATAACTGATCTAAGCAACCGCTACTGCAGCGTCTGTGTTGACTGACAATGGTAGGATCGATATATTTCTCACTACTGACCTATTAGAGGCAAAATAACAACACATCCCAAACAAGAAAAAAGCTAACATGAAAACGATGTCAGACAAGGTCAAACAAAATGGCACTTCAGTCTGATTATAAAGCTGTATCACCTGCCTCTTTGTTTTAAAAATCCTATTACCAAGGTTGAGAACAACTGACCATGATCTCCCAAGTGAGCATTACTCTGGCTCCAGCTGCACAAGCCTGACTTGGCTTGCAGAGTAAGAGGCAAAGATCTCAACATGTATCATCAAAGTCCAAATCTTGAACTTTATGATTCATTAAAAATACAATAAACGTCACCTGACAAGGGGCCATCGGGTTGAGTGTGGATAAACTGGAACAACCACCCCTGTCAGAAGACTGGGTACTTGGAGAAGGATGGTGGCCCTTCAGGGAGTCTGAGTGGGGCAGTGGACAACCTTCTTGAGCTGCTGTAGTGTTGAGTGATGAGGTCACAGGAGGCCTGGAGAGCTTGACAGTATGTATAGAACTCCTCACATCGCTGGATTGAGCCTAACAATAACAGCCACAACACTTCAGCATCACATGACTGCTACAGGACTGTTCATAAACAAGACATTTTACACAAATCTAGGTTTCACTAAGGTTGAAAAAAAAGAGAAAAGAATACCTTATTTGATTCTTCCCTTTGCGCAGTTACATTTTTACTCCCTGAGTAAGACGAAGCAGCCTTAGATTTAGACACTTGACCTCTCCTGATGTGGGAGGATGAGGAATGGTTGCTTAAATCCCTCATGAATTGGATGGATGGAGGATGAAAAATACTGGGAGGTGAGGGCTGTGGCTTATTAGCTGAAGTTCCATTGCTAGTTGGACTAACTGGAGCAAGTCTGGCAAAGAAAGACCCTGGAGGTTGAGCAGAGTGATGCAGAGGACCCGGTCTGTCTCTTGGCACAGAATAGTGCCTATCTGCTGAGGAACCGATGTTAGCTGGGCTGATTTGAACAAACCCTGAGGAATAGCTTGATCCCAGATGCTGAGGAGGGTGCTGTGGTGGACCAAGTCTGTCCCGGTGGAACAGCTCAGGGCTTTGAAATGGCAACAACCTCCTGGGTGGTGGGTGCGGAAGCCGGTTAGGGACCTGAGAGGGCTTCATTGGAGTTTCTTGGAGAAAAGATGTGAAATGAGGTAGGGGGCGCCCCTGGAGTGTGAGGTTCTTCACTGAAACAGATAAAACATTTGCACATTATGGTCTCAAGTCTCCTAAAATATAAGATGTCACTGCATACTCAAGTGTGAACAGGTTTGACATGTTGTCATTTGCCAACAATGCTTATAGTATCGGTTCATATCAGCTGTGGCTCATCCCCCCTGTCATGTGATGCTTTTCTTTGTCATGTGTCATGTCTTGACACAAGGAGGCTCTTGTTATTGCATTATTTTAGCACAAATAGATTTTGCTTCTCAGTTTTGTATGTTTTTTCCTTTTACAAATCAAACTCACATGCAATTGATTCTTCAAACAGTTGTTTACGTCATGCAAGCAACTCTCATTGATCACACTGATGGATTGCATTTAGTATACATTTACTATAATCATAATTCTGATTCTGATTTCTGATTAGACATTTTCTTTATATCAATGTTACTATACATTTGATTTTTGTGACCTTAAGTGACCTGCAGAATACAATGGTAACAGAATGAGAGAAGTTTGAAACTGTGAGTGTGCCTTCAAATATGATGATGTCTGGATCCAAGTGGAACAAGAATATGTTTGATGTATATTCCCATGAAGATATCTGTTAATGAGAATGGTGTCAGGTACCTGGTGCAACAGGAGTGTGCTGATACTCCCTGTATAATCAGTTAATGAAAAGGCCAATAAACTTCAGGGGGCAGTGATGCATGGTGGCAAGCACCCACAATTTAACAAAAATGTCTTGGCCAGCCAAAAGCACACATTGGTGGGAATGAATTTGGATTGAAGCTCCACATTAGGAGGAGTAAGAAAAAGGCAGAAGTGAGAGTGATTTCTGTTTCTGATTCAGTTGCTACCAGGACCAGCTCGGCTTATTGTGTACATTTAGGGAACACACGATTAACCTATCACATCACACAATCCTATCCCTTTACCCCACACTGCCACCAAAGCTTCACTGGAGTGTAGACATTATAGGGAAAAAAAACTAACTGAAATTAGGAAGTGACAGCAGCTTGTGCATCAGGTCAGGCAGCATTGCAAATGACAATTACAGGATTATAATAATAAGTACAACAATATGTCACACCACATCCCTAACTGTTCTTTTGTTGTGAGAACACATGCGCATGGCTTGTGCAATATGTCACTTATTTGCAACCTTAACCTCTAAATATACAATTATAATAATATTAAGACTGTTTTGGATGGTTGTATTAGACTGCTTTTTTTAAGGTACCCAATTAAAACACCTGGCTATGTTTAAAAACTGATTGCCTAACAGACAGTGTTGTTCCCTCCCTCACTACACAGCAGGTTTAAGTGCACAATGAGAAAAGGCATACATTTCCGCAAGCAGTAGACTCAGCTAAAGCTATACTTCATTTCCGAGATATCAACACTTGAAGATGCTGGATCTGACGCTATGACCCACCTTTACTCCTCGGGGAAAAGTATTCTGAAAGTGCTCTGCAAGAAAGCCAGAGAGGGGAGGCCGATCATGTTTGGATAGTTTGTCACCAAGACGACAACAATGCAGCTTAGCTGTGCAGTTTTCAGATAAGACAATTTAAAAAAGTGTCGAAGAAACCGACAAACATAACACGAAACAAGGAAGGTACCTGCCTGCCAATTTCTGCTTGGCCACCAATCACAGCATGCTACGTGAAGTCACAACACAGGTTCAGCGGCACATATTTTGAAGATTAAGGGGATTACCTTTCACTCACGGTTGCGTCGCTTTGACCTATTATTCAGCGGTACCCCCACCACATAATCTCAGTCACAAAACATAACTTAGAGTTCTCTCAGTAACGTTTAACAGTGACAGCGATAAATATTTGCAGCGTTTATGGAAGCAACTGAAAAATGGCTTGCTAAGCTAGTCATAAGCTTAGATATACACATGTTAGCAAGTAAACTGGAAATAAGGTCGTGTTTACAAAGTTAAAACAACATGGCTGTGTTATGGGTTAGCATTAACTAATTACTTAAACGTTACATACTTTCAGAGCATGACTACAAGGAGGTCTTCCTCTCAGTACCGTGCCAACTTTACTAACGTTTTGCAACTGCTCACGTTAACGTTAACGTTAGCGGAATTTGAAAACCGAATATTAGCAAGCCGTTGTTTCAGGAAGTGCTCTGTGTAGCTAGCTAACTAACCCGCAACGGTTTAGCAATGGAGGACAGTCAAAGTCCGCAGGCTTTCTTACCGAGTGTTTCCTCGATTTTCTGTTTCTCTGCTCATTTTGTGGACTGGACAGGCTGTCTATAACCGCAGACAGCGACAATAACGGACTAAACTCGCCTCATCGGCATGATCTTCCCCAGCCGGACCTACTAAAATCTTGGTATTTCACCCGGGGGGCGGTGCCTTACGTCCTGCATTACAAAGTATTGCGTCACTTTTTGAATAAGATATAGGTTATATGCAGTCACGTGAGGTTAAATTCAGACGGAGGGCTGGAAGTGAAAAATGCAACGGATTAGATGATGTTTAGTTCTTGCTGGGCTAGATTAGATGAAATTATGAGAGAAACGAACAGAAAATCATAGTATATGTGGGATGTGAGCCATATGTTATGAAGAGGAGCGATTTTTCAGCTGAACTGAAAGTTTTTGCTGCTACTGAGGCAGTAGATATAACCAACTGGTCATTCAGATGTCGTTCTACTCTAGAAAACAAATGAAAGCATACACAAGTATGGAGGCAGACAACTTTCTTGTTAGTGGTTGGGTCCACGACCTTTGTACCAAAGTGTTCCAGGATGACTGTCGTTTTGTTTTTGCTAGGGTGCATAGCTTTTATTGTCATGTGAATTAACCTTGCAACAAACTTTTAGCGCTGTGGTACTGAATCATAATGTCTACGTCAGAGTTGTTTGTTAGGTTAGGTCACCTGCAAACAATCTATTAAAACTGACCGTTGATTAAGTCTTAAACTGACACTAACATTATACTGGAAAATATGTACAACTAAGTAATGCTAAAATATGTTGTCATTTAGATGGCTGTGCTGCATTTGGCCACTTCTCAATTTCATCAACCCAAAACAGTTCTGGATTTGTGTTCTGCATTTTTACAAAGTTGCACGCAGGTTTTCACAGAAAGTAGCCTACAATAAACCTTAAGTGTAATTTATTTTCATCACCTCCAAGCACGCAGACCAAACACACCCCATCTTTCTCACCCTCAGGCTGAAACTGTCTGTCGCCCGCAAAACCACACCCACCTGAGTGAAATACCAAGTTTTTAGAGTCCCCTTCTCCCGCCTGCAACCGTGACTACCAACATTACGAACTGCATTATGGAACTTGGAGTCCAACAGTATTTCTAAACTCAACTATGCTTCATCTTCCCACCCCATAAAGTATTTGTTAGTGTTCTCACATTAATTATAGCGTCTCTGTTATCACCTTAAAGCATTTAAAAAAAACAAAAAACGGCTGATTTTATTCAGTCAGTGGTTTCTGTTCAATTATCAGTGTGAAGCGGTTGAACGAAGTTCTCTCTGGAATTATAAGAAATTATTTTTTTAAAGAATAAATTTCTGTTCTGGCAAAGTTTGTTGTTTGTCCGTTCAAAAGGGGTCACAGGAATTTGTTTTAAAATGTGATTTCCACAATTACAATATTAGTTTGATTATGCTGTTGGTAAAAGCAGGCCTGACCACCAATACTGGAATAATACTGAACACTGTTGTAGGGACTAAAATAAAACCCATCCATACAACACAAGCTGACACAAAAGGATTAGATTTGCACATAGTTGTACATGTATTACATCAGCGCTTTCAGGGCACAGAGAGAATTACATTTAAAATGTACTCTTAGACATAATGGGAGATTACAAACCAAATCCAAGCAGTTTTCCCACAACCACCACTGCTGCTTCATTAGGCTGTGAGCCCAGCTGTAGGCATTTACTGCAGGAACAGGAGTTGGAGGCACATAAATACTCGGGCACCAAGAGGCAAGGACAGACCAAAGGCGGTCATACAGTGTAACAAAGACAACGGCTACATTTTTTTTTTTTTATCTTCGGTATTCATGCTTCACAATGGTACTGTGAAACTGGGGGACTGACATTGTTTAGCACTGTTAGCACTCGGCTAACCTTGATGAAACACAAAGAGAAAAATACCAATTATCAAACACAACACAGACAGCAACAGCATACAAGGACACTGCCAAAAAAACATTCACAGACAGACAAAGTAGGAGAAAAGGACTGTTCAGCTGTCCTAACTGCTCTCAAGAGACTGCAAAATGACATCCCTTTATCAGTGGAATGCATCAGTTAAATGCTGTGAAAAGTGACACGTAGATATAATGTCCATACCACCATCAGTGCACTTGGAAAATAATATCTCACATTGCCATCAAGTATAAGTAAAGGCAATCAGAGGCCACAGCAAGAGGTCTGTCTCCACTCATGTATGGAGCATCAAAACACACACAGGAGCCTGATGTGGCAGTGACCACAGCCAGGATTTTACAGTATTTTCTGTAATTGGCTTAAATACCTTTTACCCTGACATTTAAGATTGCAGCCTAAGACGTCACAGTTTAAGACTTGTAGGAAAAACCTATACTATCTGTTTTAAAGTTATAATATTAATGGACCATTTCAACAAAAACTATTTACACTCTCTTGAGAGCGGTGGGTTCCCTGGTCCAAATGTATCCCAATTGTTCACCTTCTACTGTCCCTGTACTGTGCAAGTAGAGTGAGGTTACCTTTGACAACAATCTACAGTGTACTCATCATGTATTACAATCCAAAATAAATTAGGATTTAGGAAGAACGCTAATCTGAGGCCGGCTGTTAGGGAAGTCTACACTGTCATACACAGAGTGGGGCTTTACTTCTTGGCCTTTCCCTGAGCAGCCACAGCCTCCATGGCTTTGCGTACAGTCTCCTCGTCTCCCAGGAACTGCATCGGCTTCAAGGGCTTCAGGTTCTTGTCGAGCTCATAGAGGATGGGGATGCCAGTTGGCAGGTTCAGTTCCATGATGGCTTCATCTGACATTCCTGCAGTTGGCAGCACATACAAACAGGCCAGTTACAGACAGAACTGGGCAATTTTCAGTGTGTTGTGTTCTAAACATGGAATCACTGGATCACATGTGGTTGTATAATGTATGCATTCACTATTTTTACCAAGATTTCTACATCTATATCTGTACAATATAAAACTCTCACAATGTCATAATATTAATATTCCACAAATAAACATGTTAATGGGACATATAAGTACCCATCCATAAATTATTTATTGCACATCTTTAAGGATCAGTGTGCAGGATTTAGTGGCATCTAGTGGTGAGTGTGCACTCTGCAACCAACTCAACACCCCGTGCCTCACCCCCCTCCTGTCCAAGTGCAGGAGAATCTACAGAGTGGATGTGAAACTCCTGACAACACACTGCTCCTTTAAGTGCACACTGGTCTTAAAAATTTGTCTGTCATCATGTCAACACCCACCCTCAAGGTGCTTAACAATCCCCCTCAGACTGTTTCCATGGGCGGCGATGAGCACCCTCTTTCCCTTTTTGATCTGAGGGGCGATCTCCTCATTCCAGTATGGCAGCGCCCGCGCAATGGTGTCCTTAAGGCTCTCACAGGAAGGAAGCTGGTCTTCAGTCAGGTCTGCATAGCGACGATCCTGCAGGGAAGACAATCTCAATATGTAAATACATACTAGACCAGAACAGAGACAGCAAAAAAAAAAAAAATACTGGACATCTTTGTTTTTAACCCCCTTTCATTGAAACCTGTTGTACACAAATAGAGAGCAAACAGTATGGTGACATGTTTATTGTCATTTGCAGGCTACCTCTTTACCAGTGGTTCCATTCAGCTGTTTAGGTATGAGGACATGTTGTTCCAATCAGTTTCTACCATTGCTGAACTTTGAACTTGAACCTGGCAGACCTCATTCTTGCCAGTCATATATTAACTCACCTTGGACATACTATTAGGTAATAACATTGGAGCACATGCTACCGAACAATAAGGGACTATATCGCCAGTGTGTGGTGTGGCGGTCAGATTACATTTGCACTGTTTCTTGTGTAAACCGTTTGTATATTTAAGTTGGCCGTGCTGTGAACAAAAACACTCAGACACATGGCTATGACTATTTTCACTCGAAGCACTCCAGTCATTTCTGCTGATGTGACTCGTTCATGGCGACATAGCTGATTACAGGACCTGACTGCAGAGCTCAGTGTAGTCATGTCTCTTCTTTGTGCACATTGTTGTTCAATGTGTACCAAAGCATTTCTTTCCTCACAGGTCAACAAAGCTCCCTGGTTGTGTGTATGGACTGTAGATACCATATCTTACCTTGCTGATGATAGCGTAGTAGTCATGGTCTGGGCCCATGGGGGGAGGAGGAATATCGAACGAGCGCCTCCAGATCTTCACCTGAGCCTCTCCGTGCTTGGCGGCCGTCTCTGCCTTGTTTAGCCCTGTCAGGCCTCCGTAGTGGCGTTCATTGAGCCGCCAGGTCCGATGCACTGGCACCCACATCTGGTCAATGCTGTCCAGGACCAGCCACAGCGTCCTGGTGGCTCGCTTCAGCACAGAGGTGTAGCAAATGTCAAACTCAAAGCCGGCATCTGTGAGAGTGAGATACACGGGAGTTAAATGCATTTTGACTGCAACTGTTAGCAGAAAATTCCCCTTGGAGCTGCATCTGCTTCTTTGCATCCCCTTGTTTAGTTAATACACTTTCCCAGAATGAGAAACTCAACGTAGTTTTTTCAACTTGAAGAAATATCATAAATAGTAACGGTATATAAATGCAATTATTGTAGCACATTTTTTATACAGCTCTAGTTTAACAGCTGACTCCTGTCTGAATTCTATTTATTGTCACATATGAAAAAGAAAGGCAGCAAGTTACTGCATGTGAGAGGCTGCAGCAAAATAGTGTTTGACATTGCAAAATGACTAAAGTTGTGATGAGCATTTTTCACAATTTCTTTTGACGTTTTATAGACTCAACAATCAATCGATTAATCATGAACATAGCAGAAAAAGAACAGGCCAGATGCATAAAGTCCTTTAAAGAAAAGCGACCCAAAAGTGCCTGTTGATTTGCATTTCCTCTTCTCTGTTTTTGCAGGCTGCTCTGAGGCCAAAGACAAAGCGGAGGACATAAGAAGGATCCAACATTTCTCTGTATAACCTCCCCTGCACTGTACCACTGAAGCCACCTCATCACCTCTGCACGTCTTGCACACACCCCTGATGCCTCGGGGCGATCTGTGGTCTGATGCAGAGGCTGTTATGCAACCGTAGACGTGCACTGGCCGGTAGTATTTCAAAGATATTACAGAGGATGATGGGAGCGACATGACTGAGTTCCTCCTCACCTTTCAGGGCCTGTCCACCTCTCCTCGCCTCCTTCTCACCGGTTTTGCTCAAATCTGCATCGAACCAGCCGCAGAACCGATTCTCCTGGTTCCAGTTGCTCTCTCCGTGGCGAATCAACACTAATTTGTAGGCAGCCATGGCTGATTATAATATGGCTGAGTTCAACGAAGGCAAACCTGTTAAATAAGCAACTTCACAAACGGACACAGAGGATGTTCAACTGAGAACTCCCCACTCCAGAGAAGAGGACAGGTCCACTCTGCTGCTGTCAAACCGGTGAGGACTTTTATCCCGCGGATTGGTTACTCCCATACTTCCTGGTGTTCATATCCAATGAAATTCCGCCATAGTACGTCACTTTGATTCCCCGGCCAATGGCAGCGGTGGGCGTCAGGACTGTTCCCTGACCTTCATACTGCACATTGTACTCTATTGACTTTTCATCGTGTTTCTCTGTTGGACCATCTATCTATCTATCTATCTATCTATCTATCTATCTATCTATCTATCATAATATAGTAAATAAAATAATAAGAGAAGTAATAGACACATGCATGTAGACATATACCATTTAAAGGTGGTTACAGCTTCTCTTATTATCATAATGATGGTTCAAAGTTAGGTGTAACTTAAATGTTTCACTTCTTTGCAAACCCATGTCAAAGGGAAAATAAATCAGCTGACAGGGATTTTTAGACTTTGCACTTTTCTTTATGCACAATGACCATAAGGACCCCTGAAGCAGATATATGGATGAAGCAAGTGAGAAATCAATACAGAGAATTATTTTCAAATGATTATATCAAGATGATCAATGAATCCTCCTCTTCATAAATTGCCTGCTTCTATTTTCTCTCTTTCAATCCTCTCCCAACTGTTGCTTTTCTTCCTTCTCATCTGTGGGTGGCGAACTTGGCCACATAACTGTTGAAGTGAGGCGACTATAATAAAGCACCAAAGCTGCAAATGACCAGGAGCAGCACTGACACTAACAGTCATGTGATGCATCTTCAGAGAGATGCTAAAGGCATAAAGGGCTGAAGAGATGTTTGCTGGTCAGGTTTGAGCAGGTCCATCAGAAAATATCAGTAACGACAGGTCAGAACAGTTTTTTGGTTGCATTTGGCCCTTTACATACTGCGCACACATTGCATATTGGAAAACAAAACTTCAGTTTGTGTTCTTCTGCATGCACACTATAATTGTATATTTACATTACTGCTTATTTTACACTGCTGGAAACCCACAGCATGCCTTATCGGAGAGCACTGCTCCTGATTCTCTGTCTCCAACCATCTCAGAATAGTTGACTATTTTCTACCATGCTGATTTCTTTTATTTTCGCTTTTGTTGTTGTGTGTTTGTCTGGGATAAGTATACTGTTGATGTCAAGATTTATTCTGCTTCAGGCTGTGTGTAGTTGTTTTTTTCCCAGTTAAACACAGCTTTTCCTCACACAGACTGTGAAGAGATTCATTCTTCACTTATAGGCTTCTGTATGGTAGCCTGCACGGGGCAGCAGTCACATGCATGTGTGAATAGACAACTCAGCAACAACAACAACAACAACAACAACAACAATATAAACAGGATGAACTCCAAGAGAAGGTAAAGAGTTATTGGTGAAATCCTCAGCTCTTTACAGCTCTCTGTACATCTCATTTAAAGGGTTTTTAATGAACTTTAGTGGCATTTTACAGCAGACATTCTGACTTGTCTTATAGGAAAAGCACAGTTGTTACTAATGACGTTAACAATGGTTCTCTTCCCTTCAAGTGTCCCAGTAAGTCATGACAGTGTGACAGTGAGACAGCATGCACAATACCAGGAACCTGAAAAAAGAAAAAGAAAAAGAAAAAAAAAAAAAAAAAAAGTGCTTCATTCATTTTATTATTTGGACCTGTACTTTTTCCTGACACATCAAAATGTCTTCTGTAAAAAAATGCTTCCACATTTTCCTGTTTATTCTCAGAATACAGGATTAAATGTATCTCTGCTTTCATGCTACTGGATGAGCTTTGCAGATGCTGAATATGAGCCAAGCTTTAAAGGAGGTAAAGACACCCCTCCAACTGATGCAACACTATTTCCATGTACACCTAACTGGAACTACAGCAGGCCAGCACCAGACTTATGACTTTTTCCAGAGCTTTCGACCAGACTTTATAACCTTCACGCTTGTCTTTTAAGTCAAAGGAGACGACAAGTTGTTTAAGTGCAGTGGATATCATCTCCAAGCTCCAGAAAAAAGAAAAAGCACACAGCACAGCAACTGTTTCAGTGTGTCTTAAGGTAAAAAGAATTTATAAAAATGTGCCATTGGCCTTAGTTTGAACTCGAGTTACTCTGATGTTACAAGTTGACATTAACTCTCTCGAGTGTTTTGCTTCTCACCATGTCAGAGATTCATTATCTGAGTTCAATTGACACGTGACCAAATCTTGTTCAAGCTGTTGCACACAGTCTGTTTTATTACATTGGATTACAGCTGTTTGTGCCTGTTCTGCCATGTTGCCATTATGCAGAATATGAACCGCTACATAGATTTTTTTTTTTTAACTGTAACTTTACATTTGTACCTCTACTTTATCTGTACATGATAGCATTACAGTATGTACTCATACTGTGGCTAAAAACAGATTTTGGTCTATGTTATGTATGTAAAAGAAACACTTCTGCTTGTGGATTTCTGCTGTGGTGTCAGTTTTGGTTTTGAAATGTTGCTGTATTTCATGCAGGCCAGGTGACAGAGGATCACTATTCTCTGGCAAATTCATGCTTTGTGAAGCACTATTACGCCTCCTAGTGGGTAAATGAAATCATAGTTCACAATCTTGAGCAGTCAGAAGTGCCTTAAACTATGTGGGGATCTTCTAGTCAGTCAGTGCCATGAAGTCCATCAGAAACTATGCTGTCTGTGGCCTTTAGATTTAGACGTTTCTCTTGTTCTTCAGCACGTTCAACATGTTATATTATTTTGGCTTCATTTTGCTGTGGTTGCTCACCAAGGTATTGCACATATTTATGACAATGCAGTGTAAAATATTGATATATCAAGTAATTAAAATATGTGGGTTTTTTTCAGTATCATGGTCTTAGACGCTGGAATAAATGAAGGGGCTATGTTCTCATTGTGAAGAGAAAATGTGCTTTTGACTGTGCTGTTTTTTTGTGACAGCAGCAGTGTGATGCAACAGAGAGACTTTGGACACTGTGTGAAAACTGTGGGAAAAGCGGAGTTGGAAACAGTTCTGAGTAATGTGTGCTATTATCAGGAACGAATGGAAGGAATGTTTGCTTTACTTCCCAGTGTGTGTCTACTTACACGGTACTAGAGATGCGGGGCTCGTAAAGAGTTTTCCTTTTTGAGAGCGTCTCAGCTTGGATCGCAGTCATCGGAAAAGTAGCCATCACTCCGGACTCCCTCTTTAACATTATGTTCTAGTGAGGTTAAAATTACAGGTGATGAATGACGGAGGTGTTGCTAACGTCAGTGTCTAGTACAGGCCCAAGACAGTAAATGTCAGACAGGAAATTAGTGAATTCATCCACCCAGTGACCAAAACCCTCTCCCCTCCCTTCCTCTCAAACTCTCTCATTCACTCTTTAACACACTCTCAACATCTTGGCTAAAGACTGGTGGAGTGAAGGAAGCAGTGGTATTTTCAAAGCTCTATAAATAGCATCATTTCCCACCACTGGCTGCCATTGCCCTCACGCAACACATGAACACTGTGCCCATTCACAACTATTGTGTGGGCAAAAGCTGCTGCTACAGATGTGGGATCAGTAACCCCAGTCACCATGTTAGGAAACTATAAACTGGCAAGTCACAGAGGCAAACTACAAGGCTGACACGGCTGGAACACTGTGCAGATTCATGCCTTACACTGACAGGAAATGTCAATCTCAGACTCCTGCTTGGATCTTTACAAACACCTTCCCCCTCTCACTTCTGGCTTTTTCCTGCTCATTCACTTGTTCTGCCAGTCTCCATCTGTTTTCCCAGCTCCTCTTTCCCTCTCCTCTGCAGTGGAATGTGCACCTCAGCAGTATTTGATGAAAGTGTGGTTAACAGGGTGCTGCTGTGTGTGTGTGTGTGTGTGTGTGTGTGTGTGTGTGTGTGTGTGTGTGTGTGTGTGTGTGTGTGTGTTTTCATGTTTCATGTGTGTACATGTAGCCTCCCAAAACAAGACAGGAGACAAGGACTGTTAGAAGGGCAAAAAAAAAAAAAAAAGAGGCAGACACTGTTGGATAGGATAGAGCACATCCGCTGGGAATTACCCACCCAGAATTTGGGTGGGTAAGATAGATGGTAAGATAGGCTCTTCCAGTCCTGGGCAGCTGCTGAGTGGGTTATTACCAACCAAGTATACACACCTGGTTCAGTAAACTCTGTGTAAACTTTGCCTCTCTGCTCGGTGTGAACACAAAAACAAGGCTACTGAGATGAATGTCAGGACTGTGCACAGTGAAAGAATGTGGATTATATTTTCAAAATGAAGGTATTTTTTAAATATTAACATTTCCTGTCTGAGGTCAGGTTCACATATGTTGAAGTTTCTCTTAAAACAATACTGACTTTAACATATTTACAGTATTAAAAGTGCTTTTGATTGCTGTAATTGTTCTTCCTGTTCATATTGGCTGTGAAGAGATTCCCTTCAATCCACAGTTATGTGCAAAACATTTATTAATATCAGCTGAAGCCAATATGAGATTTAAGCAATGAATCAAATCAGTTGGGTGTCTCCCAGATTTGAAGTGCTTTCATAGCAAAATTCCCCTGTGACTGTGTTTCCTTGTTTTGATGGGAAGATGGTAACAGGAAGAGGAAGTCTTGCACACAAACTTTGGAAACTTTGGAAATTACCCTCTTGATTTGATTAACTCGGAGTGCTTAAGGCTCAAATTAGCTTCGGTTGAACTTCAGAAAGTATTTTTGCATATAAGTACTGTGTTTTGTCCTCTGTCACACACTGGAGTCACTGTAGGAACAGATCTCATCTTCACAGCCGGTATATGGACAGGACGAACAATTAGAGCGTCCAAACACCTGAAAAAAAAAAACAAAAAACAAAAACTATTCTGTTTTGTTAACGCTTGGAGTGTTTGTGTTGAGTGTCTTTTGTTTATGACAAAATGAAATAAGCTCTTGAAGAAACAACCTGGTGTATAATTAGAAGATTTTTATTTTATTTCAGCATGAAGACCTGAATTGAATACTTTTTATAGCAACCATCTGGCCTGATAAAATCGATCTGTGTTCACTGCCAGCTCCATTGATGCTCCTCTGCAGCTCACACTGTGTTCTGTACTCCACTATATTGAGTCATGGGAGAAATAAAAAGACGCATTCTTGCAAGTTCCCTGAGAGCAGCCTCATACATTCTTACCATTTCTCTACAGCAACCTCGTATGTGATTTAATTATAGACATGAGTCACAGTCATGTCATTGTCATGATGACTTCAGAAATCACTTTTAGATTTTCTGGCAGGGAACTCTGCATCAGTTTTTGCAGTTAATTGACATCAGTGCATGGAAACAGCATGCATGAAGCTGTGCTTTCAGGGAGGGCCAAAGGACCCATTTGGAGGGGTTATGATGACTATTGGTTGCTTGGGCTCTTGCAGATGGGTGGGAGAGCGCATACAGGAAATGTCTCTTTGGTTGAGTAGCCAACATAAATATCACACAGTTGGCACTGCAGAGAGGTGCCTGGCTCTATAGGTCCTTACAACAAGTTTTCAGGGTTTTCTTTGGTCTCTGTGAAGCTTGAAAGAAATACAACAACCTCACTCTTGTGCTGTCCACACCCTTCTGGTACTGTGAGGAGGTAACAGAAGAGTCCAACTCCGTATTATTACCTGTGATTAGAAGGCTTTTTTGTTTGGACACGGATGTGATGTTTAAGGATTAAATTCAAAAATGGGCTCATACACAAAATCTGAACAAAGATGACCTCTGTAAATGTGGGCTATGCGATAATAAGGAGCCTGTTAATGAAGTAAGCTCAAAACAACTTTCAGGGTAAATGAGGAGAATCCTTTTCTGGACTTAATTGCCAGCATATGCTACAGTTATGAGTCATCCAAAACTTAAATGATTCGCCATGGTTACTCTCAATATCAAACCGAACCCTGAATTCAGTGCTTTGTTTATGCGGCACACAGAGCTGTTGTGTACTGCCTCCCATCGGTTGTATACAAGTGCGTTTCCACAGGCGCCGGCATGTGGACAGGACAACACTCTCTGTGGAAATCTCAGAGGGGGAGAGGCTGGATGGGAGACGGGGGGGAGACGCTTTTCCTGCTTTAGAAGTGCTAGATTTATATCCCAGTGCTGCAGCTGGTTAACATTAACGCTTCCACTCCTGTAACTCTGGCCACAGATGTCACCTCAACACACACACACACACACACACACACACACACACACACACACACACTGTAGTTTTCCTGCCGTCATTGCAAAGAAAGGCCACTGACCCAGAGGATGAGCTGTTCTTTCAGAGTGATATAACATTGAAGTACAAACTGACTACATAGACAAATTAAGTGCGAATCAGGCAGAGAATGTTGCTTGCAGTCTGATCCGTCTCTGTCTTTATATGGTCACTTTTTGGTGCCTCTGAAATGTAGGCGCTAAATAAGCCAAGGGAACTTGTATGAATCATGCAGATATTCTCAGAAGCAAGCAGAAGACATTTCCCTTTTTCTACACTATCAGCTTCCACTTGTCTTATCACTTTCATTTACCGTGTTGCTGCTGCTTTTAGTCTAATCTCTGCCTTTTTCTTGTTGCCTTTGATTTTTTATTGTGAATCTGGAGCTGTGACAACACATCATTTTAGAACTTACGCCAAGAACAACTCTTTGCATTCAACTGCAAAGAGATGTGCCCAAAAATGAGAAGTGGGTATTTGTGTGTTAGTTATCTGCAGCCTGTCTCATGCGTCATGCCAGCCACAACTGAGTAACGCATTCAAATTTGTCAGAGAATTCAACAGCTGTTCACACATCGTACTGCTGCTTTCTTGCTGACTGTATGAAAACAACCAAAAGCAACTTGTCCACAGCATGTTTTTAAGAAGTGCATGCTGTTTGGAATAGACGAGACATTGAATCATCTTCCACTGCTTGGCTTCATTTTCATTGGCTGAAAGTTAGCCCACCTCCAGAACCCCAACAGACTGTTACGGTAAGAACAAGCCTCTTTCCAGATTATTACACACACACACACACACACATACACACACACACACACAACATACACACACATCGTTTCCAACAGTAGGATAACCCTAGTGCAACACACACATTCTCTCTATCGCACAGCGGCTGTGTTACACATTGTTTGTGCGTGTGTGTGTGAGTGACTCTCTCATTGTCTCTTAGAGATAGGTCTAAGGATCTGAGTCTTTCATGTGGTCAAGTGGCACAGCATATAAAGGATCCCTGCTGATTGGCCAAGTCTTTTATCTCCCAACAGGAAGTTCCTGAGGGCTTCCGTCACTACTAACTCTAAATCTGTGTTTCATTTAAGGAAAGCCACCAAAAGCACAATACATGCACATGGCCCAGCTCTTTCTCTAAATTTAGCTCAGAGTACTCAAACAAAATTAACAAAGCATTTTACGATACATTTTCCTCATTGTCTCTTTGTACTAACATATGACAACAACCAAAGAAACAGCTCACCGGCTCTCACTTACTGGTCTTTATTTGTACCATTTTTGCTCTTTGGCTTTACATAATGAACACTTTAGGAATATTTTTGCTCAGCATATACATTGTAGCACCAATCACATCCATACTGTGGGGTTGTTGTTGCTGCTGTTGCCGCCACAACCTCGTTGAGCCTACAGCGTTCTGACACAAGGCACTGATAAAGACTGTTTGCATTGCTCGAGTCAGACAAAACAAAAACAGAGCTCGTCAACAGGATGTCCGCGGGTGTTTTAGTCCGTCATGCTTCAGTAACTGCTCAATATAGTCTGCTGTCGTACAAAAACACATAAAAATATATACTTTAAAAAAAGGTAATGAGAAGAATCCCTTGAAGACAACTGTGGCGATCCTATGAGAGGTTTTACATGGACAGTTACTCAGTACTAACACAAGTCTACAAAACATATAAGGCCTTTGAATCGTAAACATGACACTGAATACACTGCTTGCTCACTATAAGTCCACGCAGGAACATCATAATGATTCTTTATGGGGGGGAAATTACATTAAATTACTGGGAAACAACCTTAAGAGGTGGAGGCGTGGTCTTAACAGCAACCACAAACATATCACCTGTGCCATAATAAAGGGGTATAACACTTCAGCCTCCTAACACATTTCCAATCAGACACCCAACCCTGGCAGCTAGGCCCCTGTCCCAGGAGCTGCTGTACTTTCCTGTCAGCCAACCTCAAATACTCAGACCAGAAGGATTTGGTTTTTGGATGTTTCTGGGGAGACAATAGAAATAAACCTGCGATTAGAGTAGCTGTTGAGTTAAATTACAGTGAAGTTAACTATTCCTCATCTTGCTGTGGATACTCCCGCAACCCCCTCAAGGACCCATAACCCCCTCCCTGTTGCCGTCACCCCCTTTCAGTCCCATCAGATGACCGTTTGTTCTCCCCGACACTTCCTGCACGCCCCATAAATAACCGACAGGAGGTAAACCAGGCAGCACAGGCAGGCGAACACGGCGGCCGTCAGGTAGACCTTGTACAGACAGAGGTGCTTGTACTGCTCCAGGTTGCAGTACGAGTTGCGATCCGTCTTGTAGATCATGACACCTATGGCCGGCAGGTAGAGCACGGCGGCGGCCACGTCGTGCGCCAGGTTGGTGGACAACCAGCGGTCCCCTCCCAGCAGCGGGACGAGGTCCTGCTTATCCAGGAGGGTGAGGAAGAAGAGGGCAAGGGTGAGGAGCCAGAAGAGGACCGCGACGAACAGGACGAAGTGAATGGAGCCCTCGTATTTGTTGGCGGCGATGGTCACCCACAGCCCGGCCCCGAACACAATCTGCAGGATCCGGATGATTCCCAAAAAACTGTTGAGGAACTTCAGGATATTCTCCCTCACCTGCGGCTGGGGAGGTTGGGGTGGCATCTCTCTCCTCCTCCGGTCACTCTCGGTCCCTTTTCGCCGAACAGGGCGGGTGCTTTCTGCCAGCTGCAAACAGCTGGGGAAAAGATGGGCAAAACGTGGAAAGAACGGTTCGGAAGGCCGGGTTTGTGGTCTAACAACGGAGCCAAAAGTGGACAAGTTTAGGTACACAAAAAGGAACTCTCTGTTCTTTCCACAGCCCCGGGGTTTTGAAATGAAAAACCTTCTTGTATGTTTCGTCTTTTCCGTTTCCTCTGTTGAATGTAGCGTCTGTGTTGGGGGGCTGGGTGATGGAGAAGGGGCTGGCCTGTAATTCAAAGCGCGCTCCTCCTCTGCTGGATTGATCCTGCTGATGGATGTCCCCGCGGTGCAGTTTCCTTTGGCATGGGTGTGTGTGACCTTTCCCCTCTCGTCTTTTGGGCTTTATGTAAGTGAAGTAAATGTAAATGTGTGACAGAGATTAATCAAAAAACATAATAAATCACAGGGTTCGAAGTAGTTTCTTTAAAAGAAGCCAGCACTCAGATATTTTTCTGATTTCACTGATGACAATAAACAGTGTAAGTGAGTGTATGAGCATTGCGCCTGTTCATATGGCGCAGATGTTTGGGACTCCATGCGTCATCCTGTTTGCGCAGGATGCTCACATGCTGACTTCCCTCTCACATAACTGACAGACACCTCTCATGCCAGCCAGGCTCATTGACGTCAATGGATTTCAGCGTACACACCCTATACGTGGCCAGGAGGCGGAGTCGTCGACCATCCGCCCCACCTCTCAAACCCTGTGATTGGTCGAAACAAAGCTGTACCCCCACCCCCGGTAGGAGGAGACAAAAAAATCCCTCTACGCTCATTGGCCTTTTGACGGCATTGATTTGTGATTGACAGTCGGCTCAAGGACACAAATTGGTCGCAGGTGAGGCTGGACGAGCAGACTGTCCGGCGACGCTTCAGCCATAGTGTTCACTTTGGACGTAAAGGAGCGCAGGTCGCAGAGGGAGATGCTGTAGGAGCGGAGCGCGCTGAATATATCGCTTAATCTTCGGGTAAGCAGACGTCCTCTCATTTTTCACATGACTCTCACAAGATTGTTGTTTACTGCCTTTCCCCTCATTCCCCTCAAACCCAGCATTGACTGCCTTATACAGTGTGCGCTAACTCGTTGCATAAGGTTTTATATTATAAGGTAGGATACGGATATTTTCTTCATAGCATAAAAAAGCATTCGGTTTTGTAAGGGATCCGGTATTTCTGCTCCACTGCGCCGGAACAGTGTGTCAGGCCTAAACAGTCCAATGCCAAGACACCGAGGGGAGGGAAGCATGTGACGCTTGGTTAATATTAACCCACTTCTAATGCCGAAAAATAGGCTTGATAACGTGCATGTGTTCCTCTGTGTGCAGCTGCATCCCATCATGATGATAATATATGGGAAAAATCCCACATGTGTCCTTAAATAACCCAGAACAGTCTCTTACTGGAGGTAAGGGGTGGGAGTTATGCACAGTCCAATGTAACTTCTCGCTCATGTTGTGATGTGATGTATTGTTTTTCTTGCTATTTCTGAATAGACCCGTTAAAAAAAGCTAAAAATTAGACATGGATGTTGGAACTGCATTAAATATAAAGGACTAGTTGATGTGTAATGAGGTGTAAAGGAAGATGTTTTGATGTCCGGTGGGAGAGAGAACTTGCAGAATGAAGATGAACTAAAAGAATGTGAAACTTAATTCCTGACTGGGGAAATGGTAGGTTTGACAAAATGATCCTCACGCCTGATCTTCATGTGAGAGTTGATCTGCTGTTTGAAGGCTCTCGCGGAAGCTTTGCTTAAGATTTAGTTGAAAGAAAGTCATGTGAGTGTAAAGGCTGCTGACCCACATGCAATCATGTCCCACTTAAAACCATGTGTGACTAAAGAGAGATAAAGTTGCCATCTGCAGTTTAATGGGCTTTCAAGCACAGCTCGTCACTCACTTCCTAAAGGAGGATTAAAGAATCACGACTGGCAGCTGACTGTGTTCAGTTGTGACAGCTGTCTATAGGTTCACAGTCTGTGCTCGTGTACTTTCTATGTTGTTTTCTGTCACATGTTAATCATAAATCTTCGGCAACTCACTTTGTGAACACACAATGAGTTTAAACTTGCACTGGCTTCTCCACAGAGTAGAGCCTGTGTATGCCACCTTTTCCCGTCTTTCTCCGGATGGACACCGGACGCGGCCACCCTCCTTCCTCCGTGGTGGCGGGCCCGTCCTCGCTGTGGCGGCTGGCCGAGAGGAGGAGCAGGAAGGCCGGCTCGGGGAACATTTTCAGCGATGTGAATCTGTGGCAGCTCCAGAAACTGTTCAGGGCGGCTGGGGACCAGGATGCGGAGCAGAGGGCCCAGCTGGTTTGGGGCCACGGGGATGAGGCTGAACTGGCTCAGGCATTGATAGGACTGAGGGCCCGAGGTCACAGGAGAGGGCTGAAGACTAAGGGGAGGGATGCACTGGGCTCACACTGGTTACGAGCCTTCAATCACCTCAGGTAGAAAAACTGCTCACCTGACCTGTCTTCATATACATTAACAGCATTGATCATAGTGACTTTTTAATCGCTTGGTGTCATCTTCAACAAAACTGTTTATGTTGTTCAGGATTGGGGAGAGCTCGCCTGGAAGCCCGGGGAAGGACCCCACAGAGGAGAGTGACTCTGAGGCAAGAGCACACAGCAGTCCAGAGCCACACCGACACACCTCCGTGGGGACAACAGGAAGAGATACAGAGGCCACAGTGGGACTAACTGAGAGCCAGAGCCCTGCAGGGATTTCTGAGAGACCAGTTAGAACCAGCTCGGGACTGAGGAGAGGAGGAGAGAGCAACCCAGAGCGATACCTCCACAGAATACTCCACTGACTTGGCCAAAACCTCTGAGATGCAAAACGGACTTTTAATCTGAACCTCTGAGAGTCTACCAGCATTTAACAGTCTGCTCCAGGCAGCTGATCTCTCCTGAATACTGTCCTGATGCGAGGTTGAACTAACTCAACCAGCTCATTCATCACCTTCAGTTACAAGGGAAACTGGATTGCAGGTTGAAATAATAGTTTCTCAAAATGTCGTAATGTCAGGCCTGTTTCACGGCACTGATCATATGGTGGTATACTGGCACTGCACTGATGCATCTCCACCTGAGTAATAAAGGCAGCACAGACCTCTGACTGGCTCCTGGTATCTCACAACTTTATATAATGGCTGCCTCTCAAGAACTGCCTTAAACATTTTCCTAAATTCATCCCATCACTTACACTAAACACGCATTCTGTTTATTATGGACAGTGATGTGGTATTGTAGGTCAGTAGTGTGGCTCAAAAAGTGAATTATGATCACTTTATGGCAAAAAACATTAAAAATGGTCCTGTCTTGATTTGCTGTATTCATCAGGCTGACCACCCACAAAAAAATGTAGATATTCATGTTTGAGATGATATGCTGTGTGTATATATATATGTATTGATGTTGACATCTTGATTTTGATTCATAGTATGGTTTGTTGCACTGTAAACACCCCAAATGGGTGTGTTAAGTGTCATGAGATGTGACCAAACAGGCTCGTCACTGCACGTTCGGAGCCGTTGACTCAACCTCAATGATCCTCAGTCAACATACAACAGCAGCTGCACTGTGAATTGAAGCCAGTCACTGGTTTGTAGTAATTGAAAGTGTCAGGTGATTAACTGCCAAGAGACCAGAAATAAAAAATAATAGTCACAGGGCTAAACTCATGAAGTAAAAGTCCCTCGCTGTGCAGGGAAAGACAGACTTGAAACAGTAATGTTCTCATCATAAAACGCTGATGGCAACAGTGTGAAAACCCACTGTGCCGAGGAAAGACTGCATGTCTTATCAGAGAGCTGGAAACTTGATGAAGCTTTTTTTTTGGTACTGTTTGATATGTGATTTTTAGATTTGTGGTAATAAAGACGTGACTCTTTGAATCGTTTGTCTTCGTGTTTTTACGTAGTCAACAGCATAAAAACATCAGCATTCAGAAAATGACAAAAACTCTTCAGCATACTTTTGCTGAAATGGCTTAAAATGAATGTGCAGGTTTTTATTTACATTTCATAACATCCATTAACAGTGAAGCTTTCTTCATCTTCCTTTAACTCGAGAACGTTTGTTTTCAGATGCTTATTGTAGCCTAGCTTCTATCAGTGCATGCAGTTAGAAAACATTCACAGCCAGGAACTGCAGCTTACCCCCACAGTCTGCTACTATTCACCACTGGGCGGCTCCACTGTTGGCTGTTAGGTGCCTTGCTCAAGGGCTGTTTTTAAGAAGAAGAGCATTACACATTTCCTGTCCCTGTCCATGCATTTCCAGCTGCTCTGACAAGTTCAGTTACTGAGTTCTCTGCATATATTCCATATAATATACAGTGTCTATACTTAACAAATTGCACTTTCAGAAACGAATGCTGCCCCCCAGTGGTCATATCTAGTAATGATGCCATCATGTAATCCTGCTTGCAGTCACTAGATGGCACAAAAGGTTTTGTCATGTCAGAGAAAACCACTACACAGAGTCAGGAAAGATCCTTCTCATGCATAACGCTGACTTTCCTACAGATAATGTAAAAATTCAGAGTAGATATTAAAGGGCAGACTTGTTTTAGTAGACAAAAAGGTAACCTCATTGGTCCTAGCTTGGTCCAACAGGGCTCTAAAATAGTGACTGACATGCAATATAAATATTACTTTCTCCATCCTTCCACCCAGCTGGTTACTGTCCTGTCAGGTCAGCAGGAGGAGAAATGGGGAAGCACTACTGAGCAGATCAAGATATGCAGGAAGGACTTTATCTTGCATGTGAAGTTAGATATTTGGATGAGGATTACCCAGCATCCGCCAGATGTCCTCTTCCCCATCAGCTTCCTCCAGCTTCTCCAGGGTGACGCCAAGGGATTCACAGGAGGACAAAATCCTGTCTGTGTATCCTGGATCTACTCAGCAACGCCTGGCGGGTGCAGTGGTCTGAGGCATCTGTAGGGCAGCTTTTTGAGTGGCAGAAACCTCAGCTGGCTCCCTCGGCGCAGAGGAAGCAGCAGATTGAGGTAATCCTCACTTTGCTGAGCTTCTCACCTTGTTGTGTAACATAAGCTCATTGCACAGAAAGCCTCAATTTAGTGCCCATATAGGTTATCTCAACATTTCATTCACTCCATAAATCGCATGACTATAGATGAGATATGGAATGATGATCCAGCAATAATACAGCTGCAGCTAGATTTAGTGGTTTTCTTCAGCCTCAGCTCATTCTTCACTCTTATGATTAGTGGTGGAAAGGAATGAAGTAGATTTCCCATATATCATATTATCCATAATATGCTACTTTATTGTTGTAGTTCACTACATTTCACTTAGAAGAATGTCTTACTCCTCTACATTTTAAATGAAACAAAGCTCCTGATAACCTTACAGTCATTGTGTAAGATGACCCTTTAAAAAAAAGCATCTGATTATGGTGGCGATGGCCTAAGCCAGGATATGAGGGAACACCTAAACTGGTCTTGGACGAGGGCACGGATAATGAGTGACTCTGTAAGACTCCTTTTGTAGTCTTGTTAAAACCTGATCCACAGCCAGTTAATGGCAGCAGGACCTGCTCCTTGAGCCAGGCATCAGGGCGCCATAGCTCAGCCTATATAGTAGACTAATACCCTGGAGAATCACAATCTTTAGATGTGTTTTTGCTTGGAGATATCCACCTCATATGTAGTATTAAAAGAAAACCTTGCTTTGATACAGACTGAATTTAAGATAACGTAGTAGAGCAAATCTGGGTTATATTATAACAGAGCTGCAGGAGCAGTCTAGTCATGCTGATGTCTGTACTTGTAGCTATTACAGTTCTGTACACAACAGCAATGTGGTGGCAAACTGCGATTCCTTTGTGGTACAACTTAGCACTTTTCTGAGTTATGTGCATATAAATGAATGTTTTTATACTTCCAGAATTATGAGCCCAATTTAGCAGTCAATGAAAAATGACTGAGGCAGGTTTTTTGTGCAGTTGTTTTGTAAATGGCATGCATTTCTGGACCTCACTGCTCAGTCCTTTGTAGTGAAAAATTGCCATTATGGACCAAAGTAGGTAAAAGTAAACAAATAAAGTGTTTAGAGGTTCTGCTCTGGTCCTTTTTCTGTTCACACACATGAATACAGTGACACAATGTGAGTTATACAAACTCTCGGACTGGAATATCTGCGTTTTTGCAGAAACATTGCATGAATGATCAAACTCGTCACTCGCTCATGATGTTTGTTCTGACAAACGACTGCAGCCCCATTTCCCCGGTCAGCACAGCTTCTTCAGAATAAGATGTGCAGAAGAGTGGCTGCCCAATTTAGAGTTAATCCTTTAAAAACTCCAGCGGACCATCAACTTTGCATCTACTTTGCATCTAGATTAAATTCTCATTTGTGGCGATAATAAATTAGATTTGCCTGCCGTCTGTCTTCTGAATCAGCCCAATAACTGTCACTTTGAGGCACAACAACTTTCTATGATCTCCTTTTATCTGAAACTTATTCTCAGATTTCAGATATGCTTGTCTCATTTTTTGGTATTGCTTTCCAGACATTTTAGCAGGGATGACTCAAGGCAGGGAGAGACAAAGAATGAAGAAAGAGAGGAGTGACAGCTGTATGGAGAGCACGGGGAGCAGATGAGATTTTCAAAAGGGAGACAGGGAGAAGAAGAAACAATCGCTTTTTCCTGTGTGTGTCTGCGTATGTGTGATTGACAACGGAAGCCGTGTAGAGATTTTGCATAAGCTAGGATCTAAGAGTTGAATGTGTCCCTGCTGCATTGTAATTAGAGCACGGAACGGTAATTAGTGAAATGATATATACAGTACATGTTCCTCGTGCCCTGATAATAATCCCAAACTCTCACATGCACACACACACACACACACACACACACACACACAACCCCTGTGCCATACTGGGCGTCTTTGTTCATGGTAGACTCACATAACACTGCGGCACAGCACTCATTGTTATTCCTTCCTCTGTGTCATTGAGTGCTTTGTTCTTATTCTCAGTACTGTACAGCTCAGGCTCTCGCTGGCTTCTGCAGTCTCGAAACATTGGCATGGCGCTTCCTCCCCGCCCCCCCCCCCCCTTTGAGGTGAACGCACAACATCAAACATGATTCAACAAGGGCGTCCTGCTGAGCTGGGGCCAGCACCTTTTCAGTTTACTCAATTTAAAGGCGCTCAAGTACAAAAAACCTTTACTGAACCTTCCGAAATGATACCACTTTATTGACATTGAAGAAAGATCATTTTCTTTAAAGTATGAAAGAGGACTTGATGTGCAGGCTGAAATATGGGCACTGGTCATGAAATGAAAGTGGAAACTTGTCTTTCTCATATAAAATGGACTATAACCCAGGTGCCTTCAATCTGTATGCACAAGGTCAAACTGCTTTCCTCATCTGAAACCTTTCTGCCTGCCTTCATGCTTTACTGCCTTCAGGACGTGGAGCCAGCATCACATCACATCATATTCCGTTGCATTGCCCACGCCAGCAGCCTGAGCCGCTCACAGAGGCAGACATTTTAAAAGCAGCCTCCTGGTACCTTAAGAGGTGGGGTCACGTGTCAGATGATTGTGTTGCTCCTTTGTTCTTTGTCCTCTTTGTGAACTCACTCTAGAGATACTCTTCATCTTTTTTCTTACACTGCCAGTCGGTTTTTTCCACATCATAAAAGAGCATTATGTATGTTGAGCATTTTCCAATCCCAGCTGGGTTTTTCGTTGTTTTTCCCTGGTTTATAAATCATAATTAGTGTGCATCCAAGTATTCTCCAAAAATGAAATAAGCTGAAATATGTTTTAACAGAGCTAATAAACTGGAAGCAAAATCACCTGAAGTGTTATCCATGTTTTGGTAAATCTGCATCTTAATTAATTAAAGGGTCATTTTTGTCTTTATCATAACACCATGGAGATTTTTTTGTCAATCAATATTTACAGTTACAGTTACAGTTTTTTTTTTTTTTTTTTTTTTTTTTTTTTACTACCATCTAAACATCCATTATAGTCAGGGGTCAGCAGCCTTTACTATCATAAGAGTAATTTTTGGCCAGAGTCTTGTAATGAAGATCACACAGCCTGTTAAATCTAAATTAGCATCAGCATTACTAATGGGTCTAAATGAGCATTCAATAATATGTTTTACAACACGGTGGCTACTCTGCACTGGGCTGTTATGGTTATTTGGTACTTTAAGTTTTTATATTGGCTACAATAATATAATTTTTGTTGCATTTATGAAATTATGGAACTACAACAAAGAAAACTGTTTACATTTTTTTATATTTAAATTGTGGACCGCCATGACCAACAAAACACAAGGCTGGATAATTGTGAAGTTGAGAAAAAAATCCACTGCTGTGTGTACTTTGAAACAGAGTAACTGTGAAGAGCTACGCAGGCCTACTTTGAGTCTTCAGTGTCTTTGTGCAAATTAATAAAATTGAAAATAACCTTCTTTGATAATAAGTAAAACATATAGCCTCACTAGTTTTAAAGTAGTAGAATTAAAAAAAAATATGGGGCTTTCCAGTAAAGTGTGAGGCTTTAATCTGTAGCAGGAGTGATACTCCATTGAAAAAACCTGCTCGCACAATTATGTTAATCTAAAGAAGGACAGAGCTCCAAAAGCAAATAATTTTCAGGAATAACCTTCCATGTTTCAAACACAAGCTTGTCAGGTTTTGGGTGCTTGTCAATATCGCTCTGCTTGTGGCTTTGAGCGAGAATAGCCAGGCATGTTCAACAGGTATGAGTCCATTTCTGGGGGTGTGACAGGGGAAGTGTTTCCCTTTTGGAACTCCCTGAATCTTTCCCAAAGGCAGTTTGCATTCTGATGATTCCTCCCCGTGAAAAATCACAACTGATGTGATTGTGTCCTTCTTTGAACTCTCTCAGCGAGGGTAAGTGAGAGAGCACGTCTCTCTGTACATCTCTTCACAAACACCGTCAACCTGAGCTCAAACACTGAAACATCCTCCAGCATCCGCTGCGCAGTACTTCTCTTTCTCTTGAGACTTTTGTTCCCTTTTGTTCACTGTGTTAAGGTGAAGTGCTGCTTTTACAGCGACTCTGGATCCTTCAGTTCAGGGTAGGTCAGGCTTGTGCTCTGCTGAAAAGTCTTTGCATGTTGTACACAAACCGTTTTAAGACCTTCCCCAGAGACAGCCACCAGACTTTGTTATGCAGCAGGAGATCAGACTATGTGCTATGTGACCTCATCTAGCAATGCACTAAACTGTTGGTGGTTTAAGCCTTTTACCATTATTTTGTTCACCATCTGGATGACGAGGTTCATGGCCTCCATGTACATGGGGAGGAAGTGTTCCTTCCACGGCGCTCCTTGATGCAAGATGCGATGAAATGTAAGCAGCTTTGGATCCAACAACATCTGTAGTAAAGTCCCAAACCCTGTTCATGTCCCTCTCACATTAAATACCCCATTTGTAGTCACTGACACATGTGTTTAGTTCCTTGCCTTTCAAAAAGTTTGACAGCCTCCCAAATGTCCTCCTATATTTGGCCTTTCAGTCGGATCAACTCGATGATTTCTTCCTACAGCCCATCAGAGTCACATACCTGCATAACAGGACTGCCTGCTCAATATCATTCACATCGCTTCAGTCATCGCAGGCAACTGAGTATACTGGGGCTTGATGCCCTCGATTTGCTGACTGGTGATGTTTGCAGCCATTTTTGTGGCCCTGTCTTTAACTTGCAGAGAAGGACATATCTTAAATTTCCTGGACAATCTTAGTTTTGCTGGTCTGAGGAGAGATAGTGTGATATTTTAATAAATGATTCTTTCATATGTTCACCGTCCGTGAATGGCTTTCCAAGAAATAGCCATTATTCATTTCCATATAATTGTTTGTCACAGGGACCCTCTGAAGAGGGGCATTAGAGTCACACGTGGCTCTGGAGCTGCCACTTGCCAACCCCTGGCTCACAGGCCATCTATGCTCTCAGTACTGCATGGTTGTAGTGTTATTGTGACATCCAATGTATTAGTAAGACAGAGCAAAGCAAAGACAAACCAAGGTAATGAAATTGGTTTACAGTTTACCACTGCAAAACAATCGAATTCCTGATATACGGTACCTTATCAAAGGAAAAGATACAATGGGAGCACAAGAGGGAAGGTTTCAATTTCTATGATTTATGGTTGGTATGGCACTGCTCAAGCTGGAAAAGAGCGCAACAAACCTTCAGTGACATCGTGTCTTAGCCTCATCGCCTTTAGTTACAGCCTGATTTAAAACTCTTGCAATCTGTCACTCAGTTTGTCTGTGTGCACGTTCTTCTTTCAGTTTCTATTAAACATAGGTGAGTTGGTCGTTGTAAAAGAGCAGGAAGTCTCCTGTGTTATTTTAGTTTCATTCACACTACATTTCTTGGTTTTTGTTTTTATGGTAACTGTAACATACTTCACTGCGTGTCTACAAACACTGCCAATGCAGCATGTTGGCATAATCAGTACAAATTGTTTCAAACAAACCAGGAGAAAACTCTCCCACTGACTCACGTAACTTGACAAGATGCAACTTTGATTTATTCAGAGATCTGGTTGCAGGCGCTGATTTATTGTGATATATAATAACAGCACATGCACACGAAGATCAGCAGGGTAAAGTGGGAACAATTTCACATTAACATGTACCATTGGGTTGGAACTAAGAGGGAAAGCATATCTGAATAATTCAGTTCAGAACAGACCTTGGACATATCACACATCCGTGTATGCAGACTCAGTGCTTTTGCCTGCACGCATGCAGCAACATGCATGAGCGCACAGACTTCATGCAGAATCATGCAGCTAGATGCTTTGTAAAAAAGTTCAGTCTTCCTCAAGCTTTGTTTTCTCCTGTAGAGGAAGATGATACCTGTTAAACATGTGACAATGCACAGGAGAGCAGTTTGTTCAGTGACCTTTTTGAATTTTACAGAGTCTGTCACAGCTACAGAACCTCAGGGATGGGCACACTTTGTAACATTAGATGCACGAAGGTACACTCGCACACACAGTCTTCAGACTGTGAGAGAGCGAGAGAACGGAGGATACAGGGCCTTCATGTGAGGATAGAGAATGGCTATGTACAAGCTCCAGAATTTGGTGCTGCGTCCTGCTCACGCATATGCAGATGTTTGCTTGAAAACCAACCACAAAGTGGCACAAATTCACCCCAACATAAGCATAAACTCTTGTGCACAAAAACAGCTCTGCAGTGGTTCAGTGGGTGTGATGATTTAGGTCTTCTTCAGAGGGAAAAGTGGTTCCGAGTTGAAACTCAAAGTGCTTACTGGCAGACACAAGTGATAAAGTGGGGTGGCATTGCTTCTTCTATTCCTTTCCTTTTTTTCCAATATATTGTCATAGAAAAAGGATGGTGTACTTGAAGAGCAGTTCCTCAGAGAATTTTGTTTTTCATTTTTTCCCCTTATTCCCCTAAAGCATTTCCATACAGCATCAGACAAAGCACGGAACAATACATCAGATATTTATATGTATCACACACGTTAAACATCCTCATCATGGTCTAAACATCAAAGTCACAAGTGCATTAGGACAAACATTAAAGAGAGGAAAAACAGAAAGATCATAAAGACATCAGCGTCATCTCATAGTCCCTCTGTAGGATACCGCAGAGCTACAGCTGCATGTGTCACGGAAAGAGCACATATATTCAAGTCTGCAATGACATGAAAAATAGAATTAAATAAATGTGAAGAGGCAAGTAAAAAACGCAAATATGAGAAGAATTTGCATGTGGTTTCAATGGATTTATTACCGTCACTCCCCAGTGTCTGCTGTGCAGAGCTGAGTCTGTGCTGAGGGGGAGGTACAAAGTGTACAAACACATAGTGAGGGTATAAACATGCGGCTCAAACACATGACTTCCAGCCCTCACTACCTTCAGTCCAGTGTTGAGTACACAGTACAGTTGATGCTGGGCTGTCAAAACAAGACGACAGTGCTTATAGTTGACAAAGTCCTGTCCTCACAGTGGTCTGACTCCACAGGTGGTGCTTCAGGGTACAAAAGCTGATGACAAGGTGATGGGGGGGCTACAGGCTCACCTAAAACAGGCGCCTTGGTGTCAGAGCACTCCTACCTCTCAGTCCAGGGGATTGCATGGTGGTGACACTTGATGGTGAGTCAAGCAGGACAACAGCTGGACAAGTTCAACAGTCACACTCAGCTCTGAGGTCCTCCCTGATCCAGACAGACCCTGAAAAACACAGCAAAAGGTTGTCAGTAATGAACAGTGACAGCGCTTTGTTGTAGGCTCATTGACGTGTGCCAGACTCTTGAATTAGACATCTAAATAAATGCATAAATGCCACACAATGAGTGCAATGTTGCTAAGTCAATGGGTGAAAGTGAATAGGCCTGGAGCTGACAAAATATGCATTAAGTGATGAGAAGTGCACTTAGCTGTCTGTCGTAGTTTTTAACTAAAAGCTTTGACAGTGCAAATGATAATAGTGTTGAATTTAATCCGTAGAGTGTTTAATTACTCAATGTTTCACTGTGGCTGATTAAGTTAATGAAGTGTTTAATGCTGAAGCAACATCTTAAGTACCTTTTGTTGAATTTTCACCTCATTGGTGATGTGAATATGATCTAAAAGGAGAGAAATTTTTAATTTTAATACTTTGGATCTTTGGATCCAAGATGGAGAGTTGGGATTCCATATAATAAGGTGCACACAGTCAGAGAGAAAAGTAATTCAAAGAAGCCAATGAATACTGAGAAAAGCAGTAACAAAAGAAACAGTGGTTGTTGGCTTCTCAACTGAAATTAATCTTTCTTGGGAGTTTATTCTTGTATATTAAGTTTGAACAAAATGTTTGAGGTTGTACACCTGAACGTGTGGCCATTCATCTTTATTTCATTTGCTAACTTTAAGTACAGCCCAAAAGTTCTTTGCCTCTGGTGTGGTCATTAAACATTACAAATAGCCTCTTCTACATCACTAGTAGCTGTAAATTGCAAATTACTGTATTCCACTAACAGCAACATTAGGAGCCATGTGCTACATTAGCATGCTACCTCATTAAACTAAGATGAGAAACATTAGCATGTTACCATGGTCATTGTGAGCATGTTAGCGGGCTGATATTAGCATTTAGCTGAAAGCACCGCTGTGCTGCTAACGTGGCTGCAGGCTCTTCTTTGTGTCTTTAGGAGTAAATCCCACACACGCAGGTAGCTTCATAATAATGAACATTCTGCTGTCCACATACAGACTTTCCACTAATTTCAGAAATTAGAACAAGTGCGAAAGATTTGAGCGTGAGTGCGTTTTGTATGACATGCTAAATCAGCACATGAAAGGATGGAGGCCCAAGAATAGATCCCTGTTAAGTTTTCACCAACACCTTTGAAGTCACTCAATAGCTCCCAGGGAGGACGTAACAGAGGGCTAAAATGAATGAGATCCTTAATGGAAAAAGACCCCCGAAGCCCTCTCACCCTCCCCGATCCGATGAGAGGACACAAAGAACGTGTGTGGCAGATAAAACCCTGCACCTTCACAGGCGCCTTCCTCTCCATCACTTTACATTCACATTACTCTCTTCAAAGGGGATAACTCAAACGCTACAAACGCAAATATGTCTGAACACAGTTCCCCGCAGGCATTGTCACTTTGAGAAAGAGAACTTATTTGAGACGCCGTGCAGAAGACATGTTGGTGGTTGGTGCCAAAAATTGCTTTCAAACAACAGTAAAGGGCCTAGGTTGGCAGGATGTCACATATTATACAGGAGATGTAATTGGCTGTGAGTGGTCTGATGTGTTATGAGGAGAAAAAAGTGGCCAGTGTGAGTGGCTGGAACTGAACTGAGCAGCCTTGTTAGAAAGTCGCCTGTCAGCTTTTGGTTTTATCAGGACTTTCAGGAAAGGTTTGACATTTTGAAAATCAGTTGGAAAGACAGCGAGTCATGGTCCCATTTCAACCCCACCTCACCTTTAATGGGACCCAATTTAATGCATTCAGATCTCTGGACTGTCTTGATGTGTTGTGACACTTTAACATGGCCCTAATGGATCCTTACATTAATAATGACTATCACGTTATCATTCTGTAGCTCTTAGTGAGCTGCATCAATCTATTAGTACATTGCGATATCAGGACATTAGCAGGAGATGTACAGTGTGAGAGGAGGAGGTGGGGGAGGCTGTTATCTAACAGTGCTCTCAACGTTATCAGATTTTCACCATATGCAGTTATCAGCATCTCTCTATTCACTTTGGTCCTGGAGAGGTTTGCGGCATTGACTTGAGTTCATCGTGAAAATGGCTTTTTATTGTGTTCAACTCGAGCAATAACCGCGTTCTCGCCTCCCACCGAACAGCGCTAGAAATTCCTATAGATTCCTCTATTTCAGAGACGTTCAAACATCCAATCACATTTCATTCAGTCTGTCAAACACACAAAGAGAACCTTTTGTGATGGTTATTGAATGTTTTTAAATTACCTTGTGAAACACAATAGTGTGCGACTGATGGCCTCTTTCATTCAGTAACAAGTTGGCGGCTGATGAGCAGAACACAATTACCCAAATGACATGTTGCATTGATTCATTAATAGCAAGTTTGCTGAGGACTTCATAATTGTTGATTTTCACACGTCACTTCACAGAGAAGAAAATAAAATGGCACAAAATGAGAGGACTTTGTGCTCTTTGCCTGAAATGGGATTAACAATAGTGCAATGGGATTATAAACAGAATGCAGGGATGATTCAGCGGCTTTGTGATGAGAGTGACTGAAATGTTCCAGGTTCAATGCCAGGCAGCAGTCATTTCAGTGGAACTACTGTTGAAGTGTCCTTCAGCATGAGCAACAGTGGACATGATCACTCACTGACGGTAAGTCTGCAGGCTAGAAATATTAGACATACCTGTCAACATTTGCTGTGCATTATGAATAAAGCATTTCAAGCAGCATTTGTCAAACCTTTTTCACCTGATACACCCACAACACAAGCCACCATGGTCACAGAGGGCTCATTTGAATGGATTTTAAACTGGACCGTGATCCTATTTTTTCAATTGAAGTTTTCATTTGTACTTATTGAGACTGAAGCTGGACATTTCAACTACCCATCCATCCCTCCCTCCATCCATAACCTCTTATCCTTAGCAGCATTGTGGGACATTTCAACTATTCATCCATCATTTTCCACTATCTATTTCAACTTCTCTGCTGGCTTGGAAGCTACAGTAGCTTTCGCACACTCTCATTTGCATCACAAGGAGTTCTGGTGTTACGGCTTACTCTGGTTGGAGAGATGTGTGTCCTCCTCCTGTGACCTGATTTTTCAAATTATCTGAGCTGCTCCACAGTCTTTCCCTGTATCCCCTGAGAACTGCAGTGCCCCCGAAGCACAGGTACTGCTGGTTGGGAATGACTGATTTATTGCAGCATTCATTCAGCACCACGAGCGTCCAGCTGGAATCACAGCACATATTTACACTCTGCGTACCTTGAAGAGCTGTTTCAGTGTAATTATTGTGGCTGCAATGTCCATCTTGACTGTATTTAACATCATGCAATGAATGAGGATTAAGTGCAAGTGTCATATACAGGTCATAGAAGGACACACAAATGCACACTGGGTCACACTCTGTGCTACCATGCTACAAACAAGAATATTCACGTGCAAGTTGTTAAAATTAAGTTACCTTTCGGCTTTGAGAGGGAGCTGGTTTTATAAATAGCAGTAACTGTGGCTGAGTGGCTTCACACTTGATTCAAAGCTCGGATATCAAATGACTGTGTCACCACTCCCACTTCTCTCTGTCTGCTTGTATCTCTCACTGTCTCTCCCCTTCTCTTAAATCTCTGCCATGATACCTTCCAATTACTGTGACATTGCACACCAGATCTGTTCTAATTACACTGAACGATACAGCTGTAGCACACGTTAGTGCATGTGTGTGTGCGCGTGAGTGACTTAGTGTTCTGACTGTGCTTCATTAAGCCCTGTGAAACTTCAGATGAAACCGGCTGGAGCTCAGTGTGTTGATTTGTTTTCACGCTGTGTGTGTGCGCGCGTGTGCGTGTGTGTGTCTCTCATGCTGGTCCTGTGTAGCTGAGGATTAGACTCAGGGGGCCGAACTTTGATCATGGGGTTCAGTGCAGAGTACAGCAGCGGGGTATAGATAGAGGGGAGGAGACAGAAGGGATGAAGGAGGAGAACAGAGTCGAAAAATATCTCAGCAAATGGGTGGCAAGATGTTTGCCCTCTCTCTCTACATGCTGTCCCTTCCCTTTATCCCTCTCTTATAATTTCTGCCTTTTTTGCTTGTCTCAGCAGTGTAAACAACAAGCATAAGGCTGGCATTGATTTTGTTTGCAACTTGTTCCATGAGCCTTTTTGTCAGAACTTGTCAATGTGGTAATAGATTTCCTGTGTTACATATTTCTCTGATGCACCTCCGTCACACAGCACAAGACGTTCCTACATGAATCAGTTTAATTTCTTTATTGTTTCCATTTCAAATTCAATTGCATATTGTTTTGTAACTCACATGTCATATGTTCTCATTTGAGAAAATACATCTGACAGGCAGAATTTTATATATATTTGATTTCATAACAGCGCCCCCTATTTTTAGTTTACGGTCAGTTGTCAGTCTATAGATGGAGAACTTCTTCATTTAAACCATATTTTCATCAAGCAGTAATGTCACCATTCCATCACAGCATCCTGCTACACAAGATAATTAAAAGCCACCGGGTTTGAACAACAACACAACCCATATTAGCTTTCCTGCTCAAGGCTCCTTCTTATCTAACTAACGGACACGAACACACAGTTTGTTCTGCACCATAGCTTGCTGAATGAGCCACCAAATAAACAGGCACCTGATAAAAGTGCACTGCTAACATCAGTTTGCAGGATGGACGGCCAATTAGCTGCTCAGGTGCAGCACATTACAAAGTAATATGTAAACAGACCTGTTAATGTCACTTCTGTCCTTTCAGATACCACTTGTTTGTCTTCCTTTTAATAATGAAAAACTATTTGCAAACAAACCCAAAACAAGCCAAAAAAAAAGCAAGAAAATGATGATTAAGTGTGTTTTCAGTCAGACAATGAGGCAGAAAAGGGTTAAATCCTTGCTCATCTCTGAGCATACATGTGATTAATCATGTGATCACTTAACAGCTGCTCATAAGATATAATCATATTAGTCTTCCAGCCAACAAAACTGAAAAAAATGCTGAAAAAAGCGACACAGTTCTACAATACTGCCTCCACTTGCAAGCACAGTGCATCAATCTTTGTAACCACCAGCACTGCAAATTCACAAGTCAAAGACGTGCAGCCAAGAGATCATATCAAAACAGGTGCACACTCCTGAATTTAACATGCAGACTTCAATTCAAGTGAAGGGGAAGTTTAACGTGACTCTGCCTTTAGGTATTTAGATAAAAAGGCCACAATGTTCTCACTCTCCCTCTGTGTGAATGCTTGAATGCTGCCTCTTGTGTGTGTAATAGTCTGCCCTCTTTGCGAGGCTTGACGGTGGAGAGGAGGTTGAGTGGCTCAGGTTCTGTTTGGCAGCACCTGGAAGTTTCCCTTCTGGGTCCATATCCTTCACACATATTTACAATCAATCTATAATATTGCTATCCAGATTTTCCAAATTTTAATACGATACATTCTGTACACACAAATTAATTGCACATCAAGAGGGATCCTTATCCAAATCAGTAGTATCTATGTTGTGCCACTGGCAAACATCACTTCAGCACTCCAAAGAAACCTCAGCCTTATTTTCTTATTCAGATCACCTGTACATTCACGAGGGCATCGAGGTCCTGCAGTCCTCTCCCTCCCCGAGCGTACAGCGATGTGATGAGACAGTAAATATGGATGAGTTTGTTGCTTTCTCTCGCAGTTTCTGGAGATTTGTGTTGAGCATCGGACCCCCGGAGCGCTCTGGCAGCCAGTCTTTTCATGAATCTTCTGTTCAATGTTCAATTATTCAGTCTGCTTCCATGCTGGAGATGGCAATGACAGGCTGAGAGGCCAGAGAGATGGATGCAGGGGAGAAGACCCCGGTTTACTGTAAATCACATGTGGTGGATATTTTAGTACCTCAAGTGGTGCTGAAAACAGAGCAGGTGAGTGGTCAGGAGGCATGGCAGGAATCGGAGTGACTTTTGCTGTCCTGTCCGACTTCCACATCTTGCTGTCTTGCTTTGTGTTTGTCCTGGGATGCACTGAGCCCCTGAGAGCTACATGCATATTGACGTTGTGACTAAACCCTTGCGCCCAAATGACAGGTACAATTTATGTCAGCAAGAACTAATAACTTCCTCCCAGCTTTGGTTTCTCTCCTGCTCCAAGCACACAAAGTCTTTGTGTTCTTGAATTGGATCCAGGATTGTAATTCTTCCAGAGAAGTGGGTTTAAATGACTCCTTCACACCCATGGCTCATGTTCACAACGTCGGTGGTGTGAATCCACCGGTTTGCTCATGCATGCACGCAAGCTGGTTCATTTTTACACAAACACGCACACTGCATCAACCTAACTCAGCAGGAAGTTTTCCACATAAGGTTTCATTTCAGAGATGGAGAGGGTTGATGCCGCGGAGAGAGATGGGGACACGGCACACACCAGCAGGGGGGAAATGAAGATTAATGAAATCTCCAGGGTTTCCAGGAAGTTTTTTGGGCAGAGCAGGAAATCTCAATGGCCCCCCCATCTGGGTAGTGGCTCTGATGTCGTCAGATGATGGACGAGGGGCACGCATCTCCACGGGTCTTCCAACAAACATGAATACTTAACTTTTGTCTTCATTAGCGCTCTGGCAGGAGCTGGCTTCATTCATTCACAGCTTTGTTGATGCTTTAATCACAGGGAGGGTTGTAGCCGTCAGCAAAGAGGAGGACACAACAAACACAACAAGGTCGAGGGCTGGAAACTGTTTTAGTCATGAAGGACACTTATGAAACAAAGTTTGTGAATGATGTTATTATGAAGACCAGATATTGTATAAATAGTGGACGAAGTGCCTCAAACCTGCATTCTTTCTAATGGCCAGCAGGAGGCGACTCCACTGACCACACAGAGAAGTCTGATTGTATGTAAGCTCGAGAGAAAATTACCTTACTCACTAATGAGTTTATGGTCTCAGTCACTACTTTCAAGTCTTTTTATTTAATTATGGTCCCATTTACAGTAAAATAGACGATAAAGCGTGTGCTTTAGGGCATGGCTATCTTGGTTGATTGACAGGTCGCTACCATGGGTTCCTTGGGTTCTCAGTCAGTTCCAGAGTGACTTTAAAGTTGATCAAATAAAAGTGGTGACAAAAAGAAAGAAAAGACAAAACTAAACAGCTTTCAGCTGTCATTCAGTGTTAGCGCGGGATGTCTGTTAGTCTTAATGCTATCAGAGTGATCTCGAGTCCTCGAGTCTTGATCAATGCCACTGGCAGAGCACAGCAAGCTGTTTCCTTTCCCCGCCATGTGATTGCATTGCAGCAGGGCCCATTGCCTCATTTCAAGCCATCACATTGTGTTGCTTTCCGATGTACATATCTGAATAGTCAGCACAACAACTCATGCTCTCTCTCTCCTCTGCCCCCTCCGCCCTCTATCTTCCTCCATTATGCTTCTTTGATCAGTTTTTCTTCTCTTTCTGTCTTCCCACTCCAACTCAGTCTCCTTTTCTCACTGTCAGAGGTGTGATTGACGTGATATGAGCTTTCACATAATTGCATCATAATTTCCCACCCTTGCACTTTTTACTGCTCAGCCTATAATAGATTCTGTAGATGTACATTTATCTCTCAGCAGATTTATTATAACCTCCGACTCAATTCTCACAGTCTGTCACTTAAAGTTACTAAATATGACTTCTCCGTGCATAATTAAGTTTAAAGATAAGGCATTACAGTTAGAGAATATGTGGGTGCCCTTTGCTTCAGTATCAATGCTTCAGTGCAAATTTATTCTGTCATGAATACTGTAAAAATCCTGAATTTAAAATTCCACTTAAAACTCCTCTCCAGTGTTTTGCTTGTTGTTGCTTCTCTTGGGAATTTGAACATCACAGTGCAGAAAAGTGTGTGTTCAACATTTAAAACAAAAAGTTTGCCTTCACATTTATCCGCTGAGGCGGAGAAGCTTTCTGTTTTTACATGAGCACATGCAAGCATGATTTTGTGACATTGCAACTAAAATAAATCTTGTATCCAGCAGTTTTGAAATGAAAAAATATTGTAATGTATATTCATAGATTCTGGACAGAGGGAGAAGGAGTGGATGTGCTTTTTTAATAAAGTAGTTTATTGAGTTTTCGTGAAACAACACAATAAGTACTCATACAGACCGACCCCATTCAGAGTCTTAGTACAGTATATTACATTACTGTATTATTATTATTATTATTACAGATTCAATCAGCAGCATTATACTGTTGTAGTTAGGAGCTAATTTTAACTACCATCTTATTCTGTTCATATTTTACAGGCTAATCATAGTTTTGTGATATCTGCAAAGTAACTATTATAGCTGTCGGACGAATGCAGTTAAGTATAAAGTAGAATCAAATGGAAATACAGAGGCTTTATTTTGTATGACTTTGGTCATCTTGTGGTGTGCAGCAGCAGAGGTTGATACCTCTGGCTTGTCCTCATGGACAGAGTGTGCTGCTGGACTCGACCCTCCCTCGTCATCAGCAGAACAGAGGGGCTGTTAAATGTGACGGCCCCACTGTTTCCCCTTTAACTCAGTGCCATCAAATCCAATGTGACATGCACAGTGCTGCTACGCAGATCTGAACTGGCTTCTCACTTCACACCAATCTGCATGGGCTTGTCACAGGGCAAACGCTGCTGTCTCCTCTAGCACTAGCATGACACACACGCACACACACACAGACACGAACAACCTCCCCACAAAACACAGACGGAGCTAAATGGCCAATTCATTCTCATTGCGCAGATGATTCATCTTTGGTGTCTGTCAATTTCCCCTGTGGACTCATCCCTTGTCTCCCCATCTCCTCTCTCGCCTTAGACACTCCTCTGTTCACCCTCTGGCTCCAGCTCTCCCTGGGGGCTATGATTTTAAATTGAGAAAGTGGAAACTAACAGGGAGCCTGCAAATCTGCCAGAAGTTTAATGAATACTAAAATGTGTTTGTGTCATTCCTGGAATGGAGTTTGGGTTTAAAGATATTCTGTGTTTCAAGTCTATGTACTGACACACCCTTTCCTTTGAAAATTGCAAATACAAATAACAACTGAAAATTGTGAAATATTTGAAAACGGTTCTATTTAGTGGTGCAACCACCCCTGGTAACCTCCATCTGGCCTAATGAAATGGTTTCCATGGAGGGCCAATATTAAGAGGCAAAGCCTATTTTGAATGGCTCATTTTAACTAGAGAAGCACTGAAGGAAATTAGTATGATTTCTGTAGCACTGAGGCTGATTGGCATGATTTCTCAATGACTTTATAATCGGATGCAAATTCATTGATGTTAATGTATTGGCTGAATGAAAGATGCAGTGAATTGGGGATTTTAAAGGCCTTTACATTAAGATTTAATGCATTATGGTTTAACTAATGAACTGTAAGTGTAATCATAATAAGCTCATTAAAAGCTAAACTTGTGTTTTACTGTACAGGCTTTTTTAATTGCAGACATTTTCCCTTATCGTAGCAGATAAATGTTTTGGGGTGTCATAACAGGCATCACAGGTGCTGCTATAATAACATGAATCCATTCCATTTAAACACTTGTCAGCGATGCAACATGCACAAGATCAGGCACACCCGATGGCAATGCAGACATCATTTATATCCCTAATTACACCTGTGCTTGATAGTTATGTGCATGCTATGATAGTCATGATATGTTCGGTGAAAAAGGTGCTGTGTTATAAATGAACTGAGATTAAATGGGCCTCCCTAGACTTTAATGGGTTTTATACCTCATAATAACTCACAAGCTGCTGTGCATTACAGAATGAATGCAGGCAGATAATGAAAGGTGTGAGTTATGTTTGTTTCTTCTTCTTGTTTCAGCATCCAAATCCCTCTTTAAAATGCATTGTTCTCATTATATGTTATGACTTCATAGTAGGAAAGTGCTGCTGTTACTCACATTAACAATGGCTACATCTGATCTAAGAACCCAGTAACCCAATTACAGCAAATGGAAATCTGCTGTCATTGATTTAATTATTTACATCCACGTTTTCCCTGATGTTGAAACTGAAACTGTTATTCAAGCAGCTTTTCAATTTTCATGTTAATAAGTCATTGAACAACCACTAGAGTATGTGAAAATTAAAATGCAATGCAAATGCATTTTAATTCTAATTTTTATTCAAATAAAATATACATAAACGGAAAATGATAATCAATTGTAGAATTGCATGTCATTTTCCAATTTACGTGAGTATCGTAAGATTGTCCCATATGCTTTACCGTATTTCCTCCTGTAAGGTGTTGCGTTCTACTCTTACTTCTCACCAGAGGGTGGCGCTGCTGCACACGCAGGACTAATGAGCGCACAGCTTGTTCCGGTTGATTTCAGTTGGCGGGCTAGCCAAATGCATGTTTGTGTAAACATGCAACCTACGAAGTTGCACAAAATTTACTGTGAAAAACCTTGAAAAGGAAAATGAAGAAGCAACCACGTACAACAGTAACACTGAGGAGGATGGTGACGGCAAATGTTTGAAGTCGAAGAATGAAAACAGTGAGGCAATGGGAGTGAGTTAAACGCCACCGATGCTCCACAGCTGACAGTGACACCAGCTGGCGGCCATGCTAGCTGATGGCGATGCTAGCTGATATTAGCTTTGCTAGTATCGGCTGCCTGTAATGACGGAAACGTCTGACCAAACTGAGTGAACACCTCGTTTCAGGTAAGACAGCTGCTTCTGTTACAGCCTGTTATAATGTGTATTTCTGTTTTTTTCATGAGCATTACAAAAGTCTCCATTAACAGTGCTTTGCTAATTGGTAACTTGGTGTGTATTGTTGGCAGGTGTCGGTGTAATACAGGTTTGACTGAGGTGTCTCACATGAGAAGAAAAATAGAGCACTTTTTTTTATGGATGTCAGCAACAGATTTATGGTGATTGATTCACTTGAGTGCATAGAGGACGTTTCCTTTGATGTTCCCTGCAGCTGAATGAATTTCACTAATTAAATACGGTATTAAATAGTGGTTGGTGAAGCTGTGACTTATACAATGCACTTATCTAGCATTGCTGGGTGTGTTTTTGCACCACGCATCTGATATGTATGTTTTTGCTGGCAAACAGCATGGTTTTCATACAGCCTGTCAGTATCAGGGATTGGAGAGTTTACAAGAGTGCTGGTCCGCAGGCCTCTGTGGTCTTAATCTGTGCTTAATGGCAGCCCAATCTCTTGCGTTTAAATCAGGGAGATGGACCTTGAAAAGATGAATTGGGTTTTAGTGAAGCTGGAGTCTGTGCGTTTTTGTACATGTGGGTTTTTTCTGTACTTTCCACAAGCAGCACATGCTGCTGCAAATATGAGTGATTGCTGTTTCTTAATATTTTATGGTTAACTGAGGACATGAGGTTACATATGAGGGAAAGGATGGATATGGATGTTTAAGGTGTGTGGGTGGTTTGATTAATTTTTTCCTCTCTTATGGTTTTATGAGATTAAAAAGGCCTTCATCTTGTTTAAAAAAGGGTTATAGGATTTAGTGATTAGTTAATTTGAGGGCTAATTTGAATTTAACTGATTCTGTTAAAGTGATGTGTGAACAATGTTCTGTGAAAGATTGTGAATTAGTTTAACATTTTGATTGAACATTATCAGTCTGTTCAAGTCAGTCTCTCTTTCAGTTGAGATACTGGCTTCTGTGTGACAGTGCTGCTTTTCATGGATTTAATGTTTATTTGCTCATATTTCCAAGTGACTGAATGAATAGATGTTAGTTTTTCCTTCTGGTCACCCCATGGCTACTTCTGTCAAAAAACCACAGAGCTGCAACTCGATGGACCAGATGTTAAACGGCTTTCAGTCCTGTCTTGCCAGCATTCAAACATATCTCGGGAAACATATCAGCTTTCCGTACTTTGTCATTAATGACAGCAGCTGATGGTCAAGAAGCACACTTACGATAAATCATGTGGGGAATCAATGTTGCAAATGTTGAAATCAATGATATTTGAGTGAATATTGATACTTTCCTGTAGGGAATGGATGATGCATGTAAGGATGTTAATGTTTTGATATGCTGTGTCACTTTTACACAGGAGGGAAATTTAATTTAATGTATAGTGTATGACAGTAGATCCATTATCTGCATTTTCTGTTGGTAGACTTAGGAGGCCACTGAATGAAACTGTCCTCCTATGAGTTGTGGTCATATGTAAGTATTCTGCAGTGGTGATTTATCTAAGAGCAGGAAGTAGGGTGGCATTTATCTCGAAATGTGAAAAGTAATAGTGGATGGTTGCCACTTCCCCAGCTGCGTATACTGTAAAGTAGTAAAGCACAAATTCCATTAAAACTATTTTTAAAACTGTGAACTCCATCCTGGTGAATCTCCTTCACTACTTTCAAGCGAGTGCTAAAAGAGTCCAGGAAATAATTTATTTCTCTGCAAGTGGGTCACTAAGCAGCAGCAGAAGGTGAAATATTGAGGTGCATTAAATCATTGGTAGCTTAAAGGTGGAATGTTGTGAGCTTAAAGGAAATGTGTGAGTACACGGGCCTGTCCGTCTGTGTGTGTGTGTGTGTGTGTGTGTGCATGTACATGTATATGTGTGCATGTGTGCGTTACATACATTTGGTCTTTAATAAGTTATGGCCACTGGAGCCCAGGGTTTAATTAAGAGTTAGAAACAGATTTAGGCCTCTGCAGCACCATGCTGGTCTTCTTGTTGGACACATGCACACACAGACACACACACACACACACACACACACACACAGACACAGACACACAGACACACAGACACACACACGCCACAGCAACAGGGATGTCCTTGGATGTTTTATGAATCACAATCTTAATACCTCTGAAATAAGATGGACACCTTTGCAAGTGCACAGAGAAAAGATTGATCCTAGAGATAAAGGCTGAAAGGCAAAAGAAAAAAGGAAAGAATTTAATGAATTGCAATAGAGAAAACAGGGACAAAGGCAAATGTGAAATCCCATCAGCAATCTCCTACATTCAAAGATTTGCACATCTATTTAGTTGTTGAGGGATAATGAGTGGAGGTGAGGAGAGCTTAGGCCCGCTAAGTGAATACCAGATTTTTTCATCTTAGCGGCAGGGGTAGGCCTTAGACCTGAAATGTACAATTTTAAAATAGTAAAAGTGAAACTGTTTTCCTGCATAAATGGAAAATTCTCTATGTTCACTATGTTGCCCCTTCACAGAAGGGAGTTCATGTTGTTCTTGCTTTGCACCATAAATGTGGGGGAAAAAGTAGAGGTGAAGTGAAGACAAAAATAAATTCACTTAAGTATCTTAAACTTCCTTAAAGATGCAGCAGTTTTTGCAGCATCAGTGATACTGTGCTTCATAAACATAACAAATCATTTTAGCACTAAAAACAAATATTTACATTTTGCCTTTATGGCTTGTGACACAGAATGTGGCTGAGCTGATTTTTTTTTAGTCAGGTCAGCAATAAGTCTTAATGTCTTCTTCAGGCAAACTGGCAAAAGAGACAAACACATTGGAAGTGACACAGAACAGAATTTAGTAGCACACTGACTTTCTGTCTGCACACACAAAACTTCAATTGTGTTGATTTTGTCCTGCAGCAGAAGAGTGGTCTTGTGTTGGTTGGTGCAATGATTTGTTAATTTGTCTAATCAGTCAAAAAAAATGGTTTACTTGTTACTATTGTTGTATTATTCAACAAATGTTCATTCATTTTTTACGTCATTTATCAAGCAGAAATTCCTCCAGCAAATGTGAGGATTTGCTGATTTTTGCTGCTAATCTCTTTGGGTTTTGGGCTGTTGGTTGGACAAAACAAGCAATTTGAAGATGTCCCTTTGGGCTGTGGGAAGTTGTGATGAGCATTTTTGCATTGCTTTGTGATTATTTATTGCTGTAATTGCAAAAATAATTGTCATGGTTATCAGAAATGAATGAATGAATGGTTAATTGCAGCCCTTGTTGGCACAGTCTTATCTGTGCATGGATAGACTTTTGTTTTGTGTGCCTCCATCCACATCTTTACATCTGCCCCTGATACAGTCAAGAACAAAACTAGGTCGGTCAGTGGAGCCTTGGGAGTATTGTGAGCGTATGACTTTGACCCAGAGAGGTAGGTTGTAATCAAACAAGGCTGTACTGACTTGTACGTGAGTTGTAAAGCTTGTGTAATGTTGTCTTTTTAGATCATCTGGTAGCATCCACAGTACATAATGTTCTTGAGATACCATTGTTGCACAGACAAAAGTTTGTGATGGCAATTGTCTGATTACTTTTTAAAGTTGAAAGTTAAGCATGGCTGTCAAAAGTAAGTAACCAAAGGAGAGATAGCTCAGTTGTGTGTGTCCTTGTGCAGGACACGGACAGGGCATGACCCCAGTCGAAGCTTTGCAGACTCTTCAGAGCCTGGGAGATTGACGAGGTTTGAGCTTTCAACAAAAACTCTCAAACCCCGCTAAGCTGCAAAGGCCTTCACTCAGGGCTACCTTTACAATAAAGTGAGATTAATGCTGTAAGGTTGTTGAATCGGTGGTACGGAAGGGCACATTTGATTTCAGTGATGAGGCTCCCCTGCTTTCTCTGCCTTACTCAATCCCTCATCCTCATTCCTCATCACATCCATTTACTTCACAAGATGATTTTTTCCCCCCAAAAAGGGAAGAGCTTCTTGTCAGTATGCAGAGCAGCAGAATACAAACGGCACACTTCTGAATTAAATATTCATAGGGAGAGAGACAGAGAGGGAGGGAGGGAGGGAGGGAGAGGGAGAGACACGAGTATCCGTCCAAATTTCCATGGTGTCTGTGCCCTCTTTCGGGACAGCTGTACTCTTCTTGCACCTGTTGCCGCTTTGAACCTGAACCTTTGAACAGACAGTGTAAAAAAAAATAACTAATTTTATTTTTTTATCCCTCCCCCTCTTTCAAACTGTCTGTTTTTGTGCTGTTTCTCACCTCCTCTTCTGTTCTCTCTTCCCTCTCATGTTCCTCAGGTTGCTGTCATTTCAGCAGCGTTGGTGATATCTCTATGGCAGCGAGTAGAAAAGACTTGGCACCATCCCAGCTGACAAACTGAAGGTGAATGAAATGCAAAATAGCTTTGAAGTCACGGAGCTGCGGCATTACAGGGTGATGCTACATGGAGGACTATAAGTGCTTTTTAAGTGCTTCAACCGGTGCATCGGTTGTGTACGTTTCAGACACAAATAGCAACTGAAAAGAGCTTTCAAACACCAAGAGGGGAAATGAAATGCCCACCGGAGGACAGATTGTCATATAAAAGTGTAAATGATGTTTTTTCAATCATAGTAATTGTTTTTGCAAATAATAATACAGTAAAAGACAATCTTTAAATATGTTTTTGTAATAGTATTTTTTAATTTATGGTGACAAGATAGAAGAGATTCTCATTCCAACATTATGGTACAAATCAGTTTATTTACACGCACAATAATTTTACACTTCAATAATTTGCATCCAAAATGAATAATATAATGCTTCTAGTATTACAACTGATATGTGTAGGGTTGTATTATTAGCATATTCAGGTGTCATAGCAGGCGTTTGTTCTTGCAGAGCAGGAAATACACAGTGTTGCTGACGTGTTTAACCAGGTTACATTATTAGAACGAATAGTGAAATGTCAATGAACAACCAGCCATTAGTACATCTAGTCCCGAGCTGGACCACTCTCTGTGATGTTTAGACACGTCTCAGTAGGGCAAGCACAGCTGTGAATAATAAAAACTAACGATGGCTGAATTCCATTTAGCTGCTTCAGTTTCAGGGTCCTGCTATTGCGCATACTGGAACACTGTCATGGCTTACTGGGACACAAATGGGACACTGAGCTTTGGGTTTCACATCAGCTGTGTTAGTTAAATCAAGTGTGCTCTCTCTGGGTTAAGCGCTTGTGTGGTGAAGGAGAAAAGCTGTCATCAATGGAGCTACGATACTACGATTCACCATGGCAACTGTTGAATAAAGAGCAGAGCCTGCATTTTAATCCACAGGAGACAGAAATAATAATGTGTGTTTATGCGGACTATGACATTTATCTTTATAAACACAGCCGCAGCGGTGAAAGAGAGTTGGAGGGGCAAATAAAGTCAATAAGTTAACAAATGTAAGTTTTATTTAATGTAGTCCACTCATTCATCATTTAGCAGACCTGAATTTCTGACTATGAATATATTTATTTGGTTGTATCCTGATGAGGACAGCAAGTGCAGATAAAAATAGATCAAACAGAGGAGACAGTTTAATTATCGACCTATGACTGTGACCTCATAGTTTGTTTCTGTAGGAAGGATTTTGGTGACGTGCAGTTGAAAACAAGTTCAAGAGAGTTCATTTAAAAATCCAGCTCAGCATCATTCTGTATTTCAAGATGCAGTGAAACAAAGAAAGTAAAACGCTGTGAAGACACTTTGAGATTTGATGCATCCTATATTCAAAAACCCACCTCTAAACACCTTTAATCCAGTCTTCTCAGCTGTCATCCTCACTCAGAACTCATCATCTCCAGTATATGATAACTATAATAGGACAGCTGTTCCTTCAGTGTCACCAATCACACCATGAGAAATATGATTGCTCTTTGATCATTTCTTGTGTCTTATGTTTTTAAAGCTTCATATGGATTTGGTTTGTTTATACAGAGATTACTGTGGTAAACGATCCAGTCCAAAGGGACGTGTCCTGACAACCTGATAGCTCGTAAAGAAAACTTTGACTTGCGAAAAAGAAGGAGGGCAATGCATAGATTTTATTCTGAGTTTTGGCCTAATCCACACTGTATAATAATGAAGCGGTTTTGCATAAAAGTAGTAATGTTAGTAAAAATAGTCCTTGGTAAAATAGTCCTTTTGCTCTCCCTCTCATGGCATGAACCTCTGCAAATGATTTTGATATCGACGACAGAAGTGAGGAAATGAAACTGTGTGTACGACGTCTCCTTCAGGCTTGACAGCAGGGGAGGAAACAGAGGGAAACTCATGGTTTGTTGGAGAAAACCTGCCACCGAGCAGGTTGGGTTCATAGAGTGAATTACCAGAGCAACTGACCCAGAGTTAAGGTGATCTCTGTTTTCCTGAACGAAAACCCAGAGTTTCCCCTCATTTCAGGGTCAATAAACAAAACCTGCTTTCTGGAACAGACCAGCGTGCTGTTAAAAAAAAAGGCAGACAGAGTGAGAAGATAGCTGCAAACAACATTCTTCTGCGTTACTGATAGGTTGAAGAAAATGCTTTGCCTAAATCAGGATATTGTAGTAAAACTATACTATGTTTTAGGTTTAATTTTAGTTTAAGTCTTTATTTTATTGCAAGAACAGATGATCAGTAAAAGTGGCCACATATCAACCATGATGATGTGTGCATGAGGTGTCTTGTTATTCACGGCAGGGATGACAAACCTTTCAGGGCCATTTCAGTTTTTAGAGCATCCTCCAGAGGCCATGTTAATTTATCAAACACATATACCACATCAACCTCTGATCTGATGGCTGGTACTGCTGCTCTTTGGAGGGGCATCTGATTTTGGATGGTAGTGGTGACGATGCTTCTCGCAGCTGGTTTTCCATGTTGAATCTTTGCGAGAGTCAGTTTTACAAAGAACTGCTCGCAGTAAGTTTTCCCAAACAGAGACAGCTTAAAGAAGTCGAGCAGAGGGAGGTTGTTGGACTTGGCTTTGAGCTCCTTGTTGCTTTGCAGCTCAGTGACTTTGTGTTGTAGGTTGTCAGGCACATCAGCTGGTTTCACATTAAATGGCGTAGCAGATATGTTCAGTTCCTTCTGTTTACTTTTCATGTCCTGAAAGCTCTCCGAACGCCTGAATGAGTTTCCCAACATATTCAGATATCATAGCAGGCTTGTGCTCTTGTAGAGTAGGGACTTGCCGTTGTCCAGTTGCATTTGCCACAACTTTCATTTTGCTTGAAATGATTTCACATGTGAAAGCAGAGAGCCAAGAAGCTGGTTTGGACCTTGAAACTTGACATTCAGCCCTGAGAAGTACTCGGAAATGTCCAGCATGAAGGCCAAATCACACAGCCGCTTGCTGTCACTTGAGTTCCACGACAGGTTTTCCCTTCATCCCCCTGAATTGCTTGCTTCTTCGCTCAGTTGGTAAAACCTTGTGGGCATATTTGTTCGAGTCATCCATCACAAATCACAATGGTAAACCAGATCTCCGTACTCAGTAGAACCTTGAACGGGTGGCTGTTTAGTCCTGTGCATTTGATGAAATTTATGGTGGACACAGCAGTTGTTATTACACTGTTGAGCTTCAGGGAATGTGCACACAGACTCTCTTGATGTATGATACAGTGGCATACAAGTAAATCACTTTGATTGAGGCGGCTTATTTCTTTTTTGACCAATGAAGTTAATCACTTCTGTGGGCCAAGCATGGTTGGGGCTCCATCCGTGGCAGGGCCTCTTAGCTTCTCAAATGGGAGTTCAAATTTGTTCATAGCTAAAATATCTTGCTCAAACAAATCCTCACCTTTAGTAGTGCCTTGCATGTCTTTTAGAGAGAGAAATTCATCTTGTATCCCTCGTGAACTAAGCACACTGGCTTGACCTTTGCTTCAACAAAAAAAAAAATTAATTTGTCCATTTGTCTTGGAAAGCGCGACACATCTACTCTTGTTTTCTTGACAGTCACCATGATGCATGTTATTAATAAAAACTGTGTGTAATGCGTTCACCCTGACCGTGACCCAGACAAGCATACAGCCAGAAAAGATTACCCGGATCACTCATGTCTGTGTTGCTTTTTTTGGATTTATTAATTGCCTTGTGGGCCAGATCAAATGGTTTTGTGGGCCCGAAGGCCAGAGGTTCCCCACCCTAGGTATATGGTGTAGTGGATGAGTGAACAAGGGGTTCAAAGATCACAACTTGTGTAAACCTTTTATAAAGGCTTTAACTCTTCAGGCCATTTGTGATTTGTGACTGATTGAGTACGTACAGTATCTAATTTCAGCTCTGCTAAGTTTGATTAGAATTAAAATTAAACGAGGAAAATTATTCCCAGTGAGAAAATACCTCCATATCTACAGTTTTCCATCATGTGAGTAGAAGCTCGCTTTATCTCGAAGGACGTCTTTGACGTGATAAAAACAGTCTGCATTTCTCTCTCTCGCTCTCATGAGCATGGATGTGTTTATGTGCATGCATGTACATGGATGTGTTGTGTATTTATCTTGATTGTGTAGCCTCAGAACTCTTCACAGAGGGTAGATGACTTATTGATTAAAAGGACTCATTTATTCAGATGAGGCATCTGGAGAAGCCTGGAGGCTTGTTTTAGTCATGAAATCAACCCCCCTCTCTTCTCCATCCCCCTCCCTGAGAAACACCTCACACATGGTATGACAGCCGCTCTGGAAACTGTGTAGCTCATAATCTGGGAAACAAAACAAAACAAAACAAAACAAAAAAAAAACATAGAGAGCAGAAGTTTTGGGAGTTGTACTTTGTCATTTGGTTCTTTGAGATTCTGTATAATCCTCCAGTTTTGCAGGCTCATAACCTTGATTTCAGTCCTTGTAATGAGACCATTCTGTTAATTACCCCTAGCATGCAAAATGAATATCACTTCTGGGTTTTTACAAATAATAAATGAGTTTTCTTCTCACGTCTCGGCTGACTTGGCTAACAAGAATTGCAACACTATTTACTATTGGCTCTTATTTATGACTGCAACCATCTTCAACAGTTAAGTGTAAAAAATAAATCTCTACAGCTCTGCCTTTTATCCTATAAATATTTATGCTATAGCAGCGGGGCTCTTGGAAGGGCAAAATTGATTGGTCTGTCTGTCCAACACTTTGCTGCAGATTTTGTGAAACGGGGTCCTGGGATGCTGCCAGTACATGGTATGTGTGCCGGAGCACTAGGCCACTGCTGCCCTGAAATCAGTCTTTTAACATCAGTTCGTGTTCCAGATGTGCGAGAGTTGTCCAAAAACTGGATTTCTAGAACTCAGGTTACAGCAGTGATATGACAGTAACCAGGTTGCATAATTCTATGTAAATTCACTGCGTGTTTTCTGTAGCCTTTAACCTCTTTCTGTCGGCTGGCCTATCCCATGCTCCTCCCTTGAGCTCTGTCAAATCTAAGGCTTCATGGGGGAGGGCAACAAAGCACCCGTAACTGTTGCTTGCTGCAAAGCCAGGCCATGATTCACTCACAGCTGACAGACTAAATCTTGTGTTAGGCCGAGGCTGATATGACATACACATGAGCCAGCTGTGTTGTGAATGCCTCAGATTTACTGTGCCTTTCTGCCAAATTGCTAACGTCACCTGCCGTTGATCTGCCCCAGAGCCTAGGATTTGCCCCATGCTTGCACAGGATTCTGCACACACAAACCTCCTGAGGTTAGTGATTGAGACGTGGGCTATTGGAATTAAAGGTGTCAATACTTGTTCACAACGTGAGAATGCACCACGTGTTGTAGAGAAATAAAAGTGATGCCACAGGTTAGACGCTGGTTTGGACATCTGGATTGAACTCTGTAGCACCAAGATGAGAATCCACGTTATCTCCTTCTCTGTACTACAAAGCCTTTAATCTCAGGCCTACGTCTTTTGGTGTGCTACCCTGTATCTTGGCTCAGTAAGTATGCCGTGGCCTTCATGCACCTCTTGTGTGTGATTTCAAGTGGAGGTTCTCACAAGTGCATGTGAAATCTCCTGTTTTGACAGGTGCTTGAATCAGGGATTAGAATAGGGATGAGGGTTGCATTAATCAGAGGATTCATCCTCTGCTGCTTCTCTCATCCCTCTGACTAAATATACTGCATTGAGCTCTGCAAGCCAGAGAGGGGTGGAGAGAGGTGGAGAGAGACTGAGATAGTGTAAATGTGGTTTCCGAGCTGTCAAATAGAGGCTTATTACTCCAGGGCTGGACATGCTTTCATAGGTCTGTGTGTGTGTGTGTGTGTGTGTGTGTGTGTGTGTGTGTGTGTGTCTTTGTCGATGTGGACGGGGGCTCAGTTGAGAGTGATGGGTGCGTCAGGTTTGTTTTATCTTCAAGCGCCGCTCTCTTGGAGCCACTATGCAGCTCCTAATGCACTAATGCACGAAGCAGATGGCTCTCTCTGTCTCTTTCTCTCTTCTCTCTTAATGTTTTCATCCATCCCTCTGACTCGGGTCACCTCTATTTCTTACAACATACCGTTCAGCGTGTGTATGTGTGTGTGTGTGAGGTGCTGAGTTCATCTCACGGTCTAATTGAGATGACATTTCTGCTCTCCAAATTAAATTATTCAGCTCTCCTATTCATTTGTTCTCCTGTTCCTTTGTTCCCCGTCCACTAACCGACTCTCTTTCTCTCCGGGCCAAAAACCTGTGCTCATAAAAGCACTGACCCCAAAAATAGAGAAACCATAACTTGTGTCTTTATTTGGGGGCTTTGTGAGTTGGCTGAAACTCATTCTGAGCGGTGTGACCTCCAGTGAAAGTCAGGGAGTAATGATATAAGCATTGCTGAAGGGAATCCTCCAGTTATAGCCAGAGGTTGAAAGCAATTGTTGAGCTTTGTTCGCTACGATACTATCTATTGTCATGGTGCAGAATCAAAGGCACAGAAGAACCTTGAGACGAAGTCTATGAGTTTTTGTTCTGCTCTCTAATCAAAGATTCTGTTTGTGTCTCAAATACAAAAGATTTTCTCACCTATCGCATTGTACTTGAGCTGTTCTTCAAAGAACCGTAAAGGAAAATCTTTATTTTCAAATCTATTATCAAGCTGTAGTTACATTGACCTTGAGGATGAAGCGGAACTGGATTTGTACTGTCTGTTTCTAAAATAAGCAGTCGTGACAGGAGGAGGCTGTTTTTGTCTTTTTTTGCGTTTGTCTTTTTAGCAGCTTGGCTCTCCTCCCCATCCTCTCATGCGTCTGTTCTCCTTGGCTCGTCTTTGATGCAAGAGGGTGTGGGACAAGAAGCCAGCATGATCTTTTGAGTTAAAGGAAACTTCTCGGCTCTGGTTGCATCCTGCTTGCATCACATACACACTTTCTTAACTCGCTCACTCTCACGTAGTGATCCAAGTCTGTGGGGGAGTGTGTGCATACCTTTTCTGTTTGTGCGTACATTTCCATCACTTTCTGTTGGCCTAAAAGCGCAGCTGATCCGGGGTTTTTCTCCTTCAGTCGTCACTATTGTGCTACATTTGCGTGCTAGGAAAAGAGTTTGACATCGGACAATTTCTAGTCTGCTGCTAAGGGGCGTTTCAGTCCAGTGTTTTGTCAGAAAGTCAAATGATGAACACGCATGAAATGTTATTGATGCTGTGTTGAAGAGGAGGAGGAGGAGGAGGAGGAGGAGGTTTGTGCTTGACCAAGTGCTTTCTAATTTGTATTTGAATAGGTGGGCTGAGTGTACAATGCGTAGGTGTTGATCTTTGCATGTGTGAGGAGTACAATGGAAATAAGAATCAGATTGTAACATTACTTTGAAATAAAATAAAAATTGGCACATGCCACTGTCCCAACATTTTACACATATTTAATGTAAATACACACATTTCTAATTTGTAGGCAAAGTGGTGCTTTGGGTGAGGTGGCAGCATGATGGAGAGCGTTTCCGAAAACCAGTACACCATATCGACAGTTCAAGTTTACAACAATACTTTGTAGAGCAGTGATCATCAACTGGCCGCCCGCTGGCCACATCTGGCCCACCAAAGCTTCCCATCCGGTTTGCAGAATATTAATGAATTCAGAAAATGTGTGCATCTAACTTTACTCACCGGTGGAAGAGGTCCAGTCTGTACTGAGGGTGATTATCAGTTAGCTTGCCAACCCCCTGGCAGTGAGCCAGAAAGTGGGACAGAGCTGGATTATTCGCCAACTCCATCCTCTCCACGCCGTGGACCCACCGTCAAACCACTCGGCTCTGAGGCTGGTTGTTCCCCTGGAGCAGAGAACAGGGCACTGGCAGGAAACAGGAGGTAACTCCGGACTGCCAGAGAGTCACTAAGTTTATAGGTTTATTTTTGTTGGCTGACTGTATTCAGCTCAAACTGACTACTATTTTTGTTATTGCTGCCTGAGATCCTGAAGAGGAGTTTTTTGTTGAGATAAGGACTCATTCATTGGTAGTTGAACTGTGGGTCTTGTATTGAGCACTGACTGCATGCTTGTAGAGGTCTGAGAGCATTTTTTAGTTAAGCATCGAGTTATCATAATGGATTTTCCATGTTTTTAGGAGTGTGACAATAGAAAATAACATTAATGTCTAACAAAACAACCGGCCTCCACATGTCTGCTTAGAAAAATTTTGGCCCTTGGACAAATGTAGTCGATGACCTCTGCTGTAGAGGATGCATTGTGCCATCACGGTGGCAGTGAAGGAAGTACAACCCTGCTTTCCTGCTGTGTATTTCTGAATGAACGTTTTGTCACAGTTAACATCAGAAAGGATTTTATGAACAGTGATGTTGTTGCTCCAGGAGAGAGAATAGAGGCTCAGTCTGTTTGGATATTAGGTGAAAGAGTTGCTGCATTGCCAAATTACTCATATATAGGTCAGAGACATGAGTTTGTGCTTATGTGAAGATGGCGTGCGTGCCTCCCTCTCGCTCGCTCTCTCTGTCTGTGTGAGACTGGCAGATTGTTATGGGGTGAAATCTCTTGCATTGCGAAGTGAATGCAGTAAACAAACATCAGTGCACTGTGAAGGCATGCAGCAGCCAAGCTGTGAATCTGTTGGATGCCTCTGAAATTGTTTTCTGATTATTAAAACAAAAACAATTTCCTCTGATCAAATCAGCGAGGGGAAAGAAGACTGACGCTGTCTACTTAGGCAAAAGGAAATAATGAACAAGAACAGATGGAATTTTAAATTGTGCAAATAAGTTGAACTAGTACTCTAACAGATAACAGGATTTTCATTTGCAGCCTGGTAAATATTGAATAGATGGTATTTATTGAAATTCTTTCAGTTGATGTCACTGCATATGATACTGCGTGTGATTTTAGTATTTAATTCAAGTACAGGCTTTAAGAGTGACTGAAGCTGTAGTGTAACTAGCTTCTATCTTCTCACAAGTTATTAATGTATAAAGTGTATAGCTTTAGTTCAACTTTGTTGCTATCTGGGGGGGGAAACAGTGTAATACGTGTCAGTCCAAGGCCATCATCCAGTTGAGGTACCGAATGGTTGAGACCTGTGTGCTGCTAGTCAGTGCAGTAGAGGGCAGGTAATTTGGTACCTTGAACTCGAGCAAGCTACTGTCATTAAATGTATCGGAAAAACACTTTGAGGAGAAAAGGGATGGAAAGGGATAAAAGTCAAGCTCACCAGGACAAACAAGAACCCTGACCAGCTCTCACAATCGAAAGCTACATCACAACTACCTCTCACTTGATCAGTGCTGGCTGGGAGATGCAGTCCAGTGTCCACTCCTCAGCTCAGAATACAGCGGTTAGCCACTGGTTAATGGGTGTTGGGCAACCGCAAGCAAGTTCCTTGTATTTTAACATCTTGAACTCACCATTGGTTTAATATCATAAAAAAATTAAGAAAACTTGCACAGTTGTTCCCACTGATGTAGCTGAAACAATGAATTTTGGATGTTATTTCGTACAAATTGACTCAGATGATCATCAGTTATCAAAATAGCTGAACATTAATTTCGAGTGGATTTCCTAATCGATTAATCAGGTAATTGTTTCAGCGCTAGATGTTTGTGAACTGTGTTAAGTTTAAAAACTGAGAGGAAATTTTGGAGTGCAATTAGCATTATAATTCAACCAGCGAGTGAAACTTTCAAAGTAAAAGCCAATAAAAGATTTAGATTTGAATAATCCTTTCAATAAAACAAATTTAGGTGCAGTTTCTCCTACTTAATCTTCAACATGCAGTGCTGAAAGTAATTACTGAAAATATTTCCAATATCTACCTGGTACCCAAAAAACCAATCCTGGTCCTTTTATCTCTCATAGTGGCTGTCGTATGTCTCTCTGTGCTTGGTGCAGAGTGGGTCATTTCAGAGGTCAGTGTTTTTTAATTGGATAATCCAGTCCAGAGCCAGCTGAGATTAGCAGCTACTCAAACCCAGGGAATTGGTATGATAGTGTTTGACCTGCTTGACCATACTGGGTTAAGCTTCCTCAAGCGGGAGCACACAGCTCTGCCTCAGGGAAACACACAAACTCAAGAAACATCAGCGACGACAGAACGGAGCAGCCCCCGGTTTCAAAACTTCAGATATGAAATCTCTGCAGGACACCAATGCTAATCACATCACAGCCTTCATGAAGTGTCAACAGTATGTCATGGCCTTCAGAGCGTCCTACTCTGTGTATTAAACTGTCTTTGTCTTCACTTCTGATCCTGTAGTGGAGCCTTCAACAGGAGTTGTTGAATGTGCTCATCATTCCTGCAGCCTGTGTGCCTGTGTGCAGAGTATTTTCACACACCCCCAGTTGCGAGTGTGCCTCAGAGTCTGGCACCACGTTAAGCCCGAGAATGTGCATGTGTTGGAGCTGTCCTCTTAATCCTTACAGCAAATAAAAGGAGGCTTACTCAGTCTGGTGCACACACACACTAGAGCAGGCGAGCGAGCACAGATGCACGCACTTCACATGCACTGGCATGTGCATGTATGCTCTCTCTTCCTGTTCATATCATTTTTGCTTCTGTCTCCCTTCCATCTGGCTGATGCCTCATCCTTCCATTATTCCTGTCAAAGATTTTCTCTCTCTCTTTCTTCTGCAGCCTATGCTTCATCCTTCTTCCATCCCTCTGTCTATCTCCCTCCCTGTCCTCTCCTTCTCGCCATCACTTACGGACTCGTACACAATTCCTGCTGCTCATAGCATTTCTATCTCTCTGCCAAACCAATCGGGGTTTTCGAAATTGTCACAAAAAGGCACTAGGATTACCTCCGCATCCACAACAATTACCCCCAACCTTCCTGAGCAGGGCACAACTGCTAGTGTCCCATAATGAGAGTCCTGCTGTGCTGCTGAGGTGGGAGTTACGATTAGCGATGGTGCACTCTGCCTCTCAGAGCAGCACAGGCAGCCACTGTCAGTGTCGTTAGTTGTGCCGCAGTCACAGCTGAGTTCAGGAAAAGTGCTCTGTGCGCTCTCTGTTTTTGTGTTGTGAAGACAGTCATCAACCACATCCATTTTGCATGACACCCCTCAGGGTCGGCCAGTTGCTTACGTATATATTTTCAGATCCTACAGTCATCATTATTTTTGGTCGCTGATAGTGGATATGATCAAGCAGTGGTGGGCTCAGCTGTCTCATTAGCCAGACACAGCTGTACTGCACTGCGCACATATACAGTATACAGTATGCAAGCATATCGATGGACAAGACACAGCAAGAGCAGTGGAGACTGACCATAATGCTCTGAAAGCAGAACAGATGACAACGGAAACTGTTTCCAGGGGACTCTAAAAGGACATCTGGATAATCACAGGAGACTGATTAGGATTTTTGAACAATCCAAAGATAAATTTTGCCCCAAAAATAATTTCAAAAATTGTTTTGACAGCTGTGTTTTCAATCTGATTTCAAAATGATTGACATGCTTGTTTGAATGAAGACTCTGTAAAACTGGTATGAACTACTGTCATGATAACGTTACCTGTTTTCCTCATTTTTGGATTGGATTCCTCCAAGTTCTTGTTGCTTGACTGAACGTGAAGCTAAATCACTAATAGTTGTAAATGTGAGAATGAATTGCTCATCATATCATACCAGGGATCTGTTCATGGTGGCTTTGAAGAATAGATGCCCCAGTGTTTCCCACAGAATGACAGTGTTACTCACCTTGCTTTTTCCTTCAGTCCTCTCCTGCGTTTGGGATTTTTTCACCCACGATTTCGTTTTCACGACGGTAGATGAGCCACAATGTGGAGGGAGCTTGTTGTAGTAGCCTATTGAAATGATCATAACCAATGTGGTACTGAATGACATTAGCACCAACCAGGTGCAGCATAACAGCATAAGTAGGCCTGTACACAGGAGGGGATGTACTATGTTCAGTACTAACCAGTCTCTCTCTCTCTCTGTCTCTCTCTCTGTTTCTCTGCAGAGCATGTTGATTGTCAGTAGACGGGGGGATAGAGTGAGGGGAGATTGTCCTCTAGTTATTCGGCCGTGGATGACGTTGGTCTCTCACACGGATAAAAAAATAAAATTAAAAAATGTTAAAATGGGTCGCCAAAAATACTTTGGCAGCCGAGAATATACCTGGGCGGCCTGCCCAAGTAAAGTCAGTTTTGAAAGGCTCAGATGTTCATGGTGGGTTTGGGACAAGAAGAAACAATGGCACCAATCATTTGTGCAGCAGCTTAACTTGACTTTGACGCCAGAGACGTGTGTGTGTTATTCTTTTGTTAAATCTGTCACCTGTCTTATGTCACTTTCCTTTAAATATGCTGCTGGTATTTTCCTTGCCTTAACCACGTGTTTTAGTTGTTTAAATCTTCCCACATTGTGACCACAGGGTGGTGTATTTGGAAAAGCTTATGTGTTGTTTTGGAATGCACAAACAACCTATTTTATTTAGAAATGAGGACTTGTTTAAAATAGCAGTAGTACTGCTCTCTGCAGTGGCTGGATATTATTTAACCACACAACCAAAAATGGTCAAAATCTACATCACTAAATTTGATTTTCAAACTATCCTGCTCTGCCGTATTTCCATGAGCTGACTTAGCACTTTAAATGATGACTTTCCAAAAAGTTGCAGAGAGACTTCTGCTACCTTGCATTAAGCTAAAAGGAGAAAGTGATGTGTGCTTTCGGATGACGTTGCCTCTGGAACTTGTCATTACCCACTGGGCCAATAACCAATCCAGTAATCATAAAGTTAAAGTTAAATATAGTTACTTTTTTATTTTTTGGGTATCTTTGAAGGTGCTTAGCCCACCATGGCACATTGCTCAGATATCACATTCCCAAATGCCCAGAGATCATAATGACCCTCTATGTTACAAGCCAACCTTAACATTTGTTGTTTGATATTTACTGTAAACTGTGAACCTGTAGCCTAAATGATCAAAACCACTAAGATGAGCGGACTGGGATCAATGTCCTTGAAGTGTCGTAAAAAATAGGGGGTGCATGCTTCTCTGATGTGTGTGTAGTGAGGTGCCTGTGTTAATGAAGCATAAGGAACTGTCATATTGTGTCCTGTGAAGTCAGTGTTCCTAACTTGTCCCTCTAATCTAAGTCTGTCACATTTTTGAATGTATGATTAAGCAGCCAGCAGGATGCTGATAATGTCTTCGCCTGCAGGAGTATGCACACAAAGAAATGCCGCTGTTACCAAGAGACTATGAGTTGAAAATGTAAAAAAGTAGAAGAAATAGACGAAGAGTTTGGACTCTCTTTCTTTATCCGTGGCATGCTGGTAAATATACTGACAACAAAACAATAATTGACCTTCACTTGTGTACAAATTGTATGGCCACATTGTGTTTGTAAGTGTTTAAAGCAGTGTGATTTGTTCTTGTGAATGGGTGCGTGAATTCCATCTGAATGGTAATGTTTTATGTCTTGACAGTCACACCTCTTTCACAAGTGTTGTACAACTGTGTACCTGCCATTAGTGTGTGTGTGTGTGTGTGTGTGTGTGTGTGTGTGTTTGTGTTTGTTTGTGTGCTACAGTACCAGGCAGTGTTGGAGTAATGCGACTTAAATGAACAAAACCTCGAGGACAAAGCTGTATTCATCAGTCATCTTCGTCCTTCGCCTCCAACAGAAACTCTTCTCCAGTGTTAGGTGTACTGATATTCAGCTTTGTTCCCATTTCCCATCTCGCTTTCTCCCTTCAAATCTCTGCGCCTTGGCCGTCTAACTGGCACTATTGTGATTAGCTGAATTCACAGACAGTACCAGACTCCTCAGTAGATTACCACTGCTGTATTTACCCCTCTGAGACCAGAGTTAATCCAGGCTCAATTGTGCAATACACAAAGGGATAAGGTGAGAAGTTCGAGAAGGAATTAATGTGAAAAATGTAAATGCTCTCATTCTCTTCCCGACTCACTCTTGAAACTTGTGAGACAGACAAAAAAAGACGAAACCCCTGACCTTGTACCAATTCCTTCTCAGAGGCACCAACCATGGCTGCATGTTACAGATACAGATTGGCCCTCTGATACAGTTGTGCTAAAAGCCATTACATGCTCGCCTCAAGAAACACAACACACAGGTGTACTGTGACTTTGAGCTGGCCTGCAGTATCCAGGTGTGTTTTGTACCCTATGATAAGTGAAACCAACTGTTGTTTACAGCGTACCAGAGAATGAATCAAGAACCAGCTGGACTAGCAACAAAGTATGTTGCGCTCTTGATATTTGGGCAGATTGTTTACTTGGTCACTTCTGCACCAGACACATGGGACCAGTGAGCAGACTTGCTTTCAGTGATGTCATTTGGTTTGCTTAAATTTTCTATGGGAAAAAAAACCAAACCAAGAGGAAAATGCAACATCTTTATCAACTAATTTTCTGGGACCAGAATTAAGCATCTATAGGCTTGAAAATGCCTTAACACTGTACTTAAGTGAGAAAACCTCAAACTGCTTGCTTGCTGTACATCCAGTTATCCACTTATTTGCTAGGTCCAGGTCATGGTAATAGCAGGCTAAGTGGGGAAGCCCAGATGTTCCTCTTGACAGTTCTTTCTGAAGGATTCTGAGGCTAAATGAGATATATAATCCCTCCAGTGTTTTCTTGGGCCGACCCCAGAGTCTCATCCCAGTACCTTCAGAGGGAGGCATCTCATGGATGTCTTTATCAGATGCCCAAACCACCTCAACTGGCACCTGTCAGTGTGAGGGAGCAGCATTTGTACTTGCTAGTTCCTTTTGTGTGTCCACCCATTGCTTTTCCCTAAGACCAAGCCAAGACACCAACTGCAGGAAACTCATTACAACCTCTTGTATCATTAATTTCTTTTGGTCATTACCTTAACCTCATGACCACAGGTGAGGATTAGGGCTGTCAACGAATATTTTAAATCCAAATGTATATTCCATTTGTAAAAACCCAGAAAACTGACCGTGAGAATTAATATTCCATTGTGGAAAAAGATTCGGTGAATAAGGAGTTTATTTCAACCACTCCATTTAGTTGGATGTGATTGTTTGAACAGTGAAAGATAAATCGAGAAGATTGTGGTGAGTTTTATTTTGTTTCTGTTTTTGAGTTTGAATGAAGTGTGTTTTATGGTGATAAAATTACTGTTTCTGTAAATGGAGTCTCGTGGCTTTTGCAAGGGCGATATAGCAGCTGTTTCTGATTAAACAAAAAGGATCTTACTTTTTAACAAAGAGGTCTATCTCTGTAGGGATCCTTTCCGTAATGTTTTCAGCCACTTTCAATAACAGTCTGAGCCTGTCAGTGGCAAAAACACTTAGTGGATGTATGTTGATGGTGCGCAAACCCCTGGAGGGATTACATTGTAGCCCGTTTCACGGCTGCCGGCTGCAGCGCTCTCACTCAGAAATGGACCACTTTCAAAAATTGTTGTTTCCATTAGTCAGTTGGACACAAAAACATGGGAATTATAGGATCCCTAAATACAAAAACTATTTGACCAGAATTTGTCCCATTTGTCTGGGACATCGAAGTTCTTTTTGATGTGTGGGTATGTGGATCTTTTAAAACATGATTATGTTGAATACATATACCTACACAGGTAGCATGTCTCTCTTTGTATTAGTTTGCTCTCTTATGGACATAAGGACTGGACTTAAGGACTTTTTTTTTTTTTTGTAGACGGAATAGTCCAATGTCACTTTTGGTCAATTTTGACAGGCCTAGTGAGGAATCGAGCTTAGTTTGACTGATAATTACCTCAACATTAAATTGTGATTTCAGTTCAAGGTTTGTGCTTTTCCAACTATGACAAGTCAAAATGTCTGCTCTGAAAAAAAGCCTAGTGGGCTGTGAAATATAGAACCTTGAATCGAAATCAAATTGTGAGGTAATGTTCCTTCACAACAGCAGTCCGTTCATTGATCTTGCGTTGATCACCAACTCACTCGCACAGCAACCCCATCTCCAAACCCAGAGGAGGTGCCGGGGCAAAAGAGATGTGGAATAGCTCTTGATATACAGTAAATGGAAATATTTTTCAACTGGAAAAACCCAGCAGTGAAGTCAATATTCATTTCACTTCTCCTAATGCATGGCTTGGTAGTGACTTTGAAAATTCTTGTTAAAAGAAGAAAATGTGGGTTGTGTTTACCTTGACTGACAGCAGTCAGTTACGTGAGTCCATTTTGTCTCACTTCAGCTCCACTCAGGCGCTGCACAAATGTGCATTTTCTGGCTCTAATATCTAAATGGCTATCTGAATCTCATAGCACTTTACAACACATGCAACATTCACGCATTCTCACACTCGCACTCACAGCAGTTTGGTTCAGTCTCTCGCCCACGGACACTTCATGCATGATTGGAGTAACGGGGGATCGAACCACTGACCCTCTCACTGTTTCCCTCTGACCCACTCTGCCTCCTGAGCCACAGCTGCCCTGACAAAGACTTTCACAGTCAAAAACCTTCACCAACTTCAGGCTTCAAAATGTCCCTTTTGGAATCTAATGTAGTTGACTCGCAAGATGCTGCATCCATGTTTCTCTACACTATTAGGTTTAATTTCAGCTTTTCCCCTAATGTTCATTACATTGCTTCTAACATCTCATATTTTAGAACTACAACACTGATTCCAAAAAAGTTGAGACGCTGTATAAAAGAGAAATAAAGCAGAATGAAAGGGGCATCGTCGAAAGGCTCGGTCATTCACAAGCAAGGATGGAGCGAGGTTCACCACTTTGTGAACACATGATTGCATAACGGAGTTGACTATGTGCTCAGGAAGACTTTGTAAAACCGTTGTCAGTGAACACAGTATTTACGTTTTACACACTGTGCTGATATTAGAGTTCTAAGACAAACATTTTGTACAAGATTTATTTAAGTATTTTGTCTGTTTCATCATTAATTTAGGAGGCTGTGATTAAATGTTATGCATCAAAGCAATCTTTAGCAGTTTCATAAACTTCAGTGGACTCTAATTGACACTGGGGGAGTAGATAGTAGACTGATAACTACATTTTATTTTGGGATGATGCGTTCTTTTATTCTTTTTGCCTGAGTCCTGTGTGCAGCTGTACGCATCTGAGCAGTTGGTGACTGTAATGACTTATTCAAATGAAAGTGAAAGTTTTCTCCTCTACGTCTATCCTTATTTGTCTCCTGTTTGGTTTGTCCTTGTGCTCAGCCGCGCGCTGATGCCCCCTCCGATTATGTAGAAAAGGACATACATGGCCTCTGAAAGTAAATGCTTATTCATTGTAATTACATCAAGAACAAGGACGTTGTGTTGCTCCCATTTTCAGCTCTAGAGTGAGTAGTGCAATGGCTGCATAGTAAGGAGCAGTTTCTAAGTATAAAAAAAAAAGAAATGGGCTCTTTCTCGAGCTGTTTTTTAGTGACGCATCTCAGTGTGCTCATTGCTCTGCACACAGAGCAGCGCTACATCAGAGAAACACAGAGGGAGCGAAGATTGAGGCAGCAGTGCAACAGCCTGTTTCTTTGTATTTGAATCCCCTTGACATTTTATATCTACTGACTGAAAGCGTTGGTCAGACTTTGGTCATCTGTCTTGAACACTGAAAGATCAAGAGGCTTTAGAGAGACGGCGGCTTCACAGTGATTCAGCCTATCTGTGCTTCTCCAAATGCTCACATCTATTTTGTATCAAAAGCGTTTGCCAGTTTAACTCACGAGTTTCTCTCTTTTTGAGAACACTGTAATATGCAGTCTGAAGTGAGACTCAATGAATGACTAAACAACGTTTGATTCAGATGCACGTGTTTGAGCATGTATTATGCACGTTAGCTACTTTGTTATTAATTCTTTTTCATGGATAGAAAAGCACAATGGAGCATGAACATTGAGTCTGCTACTCAAACCTTGAAGTACTTTTGCCCACAAGAAACTGCTGATATTGAAATTATATGGCAAATGATGGCTGCTTAAAAAAGTCCCAAGTTTATTTCTTTTGGGGGTTGATTAAGATTCACAACAGTGGGCCTTTTTCATGGAAGACCATTTGAAATGTCATAGTAGGAAAAGCACAGGTGTAAATTATAACATTATAGTGTGAAGTTTGCACGGTAGCCATTGTATCCCAGCGTGGACTGAAACTCCGGTGCTGGAGTCGTGACAGAAAAACCATGGAGCTTGAAGTGCTCCTGATCCTTGCAGTTTTTCTCTTTGAATCACTCTCTCTCTCTCTCTGTCTTCTGCTCTGTCAGATTAATCTTCATCTGTTTAAGCAGTGTAGCATTATTAATGATAGGTGGTATTATGTGAGATGATCAGAGATAAATCGTGGTGTTTGCCTTGGCTATTACCCCCTCTGTTAGAGCGAAGCAGCATGAGCACCTCACAGCTCATCCAGATCAGTCTAAATTTGCCTTGGGCAGGCAGGACCAAGGTCACTGAAGCCTTGCCGTCACATTCACGTACTGTGTACTACATTTAAGAGCTGAGGTCATTTGTTACTGTGTTGGAGTACAACAGTATAAACATGACTTGGTGAGTGGATAAAATGTATCCTTCACTAATGTGTCAATAATGGAGTAATCTCTGTTTTTGCTTGTGTGTGTGATGAGCAAGGACTTGTCCATGTATTTAGGAGTTGCTATCTGTGTGTCTGATATCTGAGCCTGGTGTCAGTGCCTATTTATTCCTCTTATTGATCTACTCCTGGTCCTCTCTCTCGCACACACCCGCTCCCACACAACGCATTTCCCTCAGGGGGCTCGCTGCTCCTTTCCTGACCTTCATCGAGCTCCTTAGTCTCCCTTCGCTTCTCTCTCCCTCTCACTGTGTGTGTGTGCTGGCATGAGCCTGAGAGAGCAGTCCACTAATAGAACGTCTATTGACTGGGCCAGTCACTCATTGCTGCTATAATAGCTACCGGGACCCTCTGGACGCCAGTCAATAAAGGAGGCTTGTCTTGGTGAGGGGCCTTTGTCAGCAATGGAGGAAAATTAAATGTTTGATCGACCGTTTTTAAGATGCACTTTGTAGTGCTTGTGTGAGCATGCATGAGAGCCACGTGTGTGCACGTGTGAATGATCAGAATAAAGGGAAATGGGACGAGCAGGTTTGACACTGCAACAGTAAATCCTGTGAGGGGAAGGTTTGTGTGTGTGTTGTGTGTGTGTGTGTGTGTGTGTGTGTGTGTGTGTGTGTGTGTGTGTGTGCATTGAGGATATCAGTGTGACCACAAATTCCAGGGAAGCCTGTTCTTCTGTGTGCCTGGACTGCAAGCAGCTGGCACTACTGTCACTGTTTGTTGCCGCCAATCCACAAACACACACACTCATGCCAAGTCTCCCCCAAATTACTTTTGGCAGCAGAAATTGAGTCTTAAAAGAGACAAAGTGACAGCAAATTCAACTTTGCATAGTTAAAAATGGACAACTGAGATAAACGTTCACCTGCAGCGTGCACGGTTGGATATCAATGGATGACCCAAATGTGTCTGTCGTGTGAAGTGTTGAAAAGTATGGAGAGCAGATAGTTTCTGATTTAAATCAAGTAGTTCTTGTACTGCTGTGTGTGCTTAGGCATTCAACAGTTGAGGCATTTTGTTAAATGGAAAAACTGAAACTCAGGTATTGTATCTAAAAAAGTTCAAACCATATTCAGCCCTTGCATCATGTGCTATAAAACTTTTTTTTTGCTTATCTACTGAACAGCTGAACTGAAGTTGGTATCACTGTCTATATTTTCTGTCCACACACACACACGGTGGTGACTGCTCTCGTATGAAACGGTCTCACAGGCAGCCTTTTGTCCCATAATGCCAACATACACCTCATTATAATCATCCCTAAGGTGGCCCTGGGGGGAGGTGAGGAGGCTGCTTGATTGACAGCACTGGCATTCAGACTTACGGGGTGGAGACAGTGCAGACACAGCACAGCAAGGTCACTGTCAGGGTAGAATAAATATGGAGAGACCTGCTAGTGCTTATAAAATCTTTGGCACATGGCAAACGACCTCAGTCATGTCTATGCACACTCACACAGTGGGGAGCAGGGCCACAGGGTGAAGGCCGTGGTGAGACAATGGTATGCAGCGTGGATGTGTCGGTAACTTGTGAGTGAAATATGCATGATATTTGTCTCTGGGCCACATGATCCTCATAGGGGTTCCCTCTTAGTATGGCAGCATGGTGGAGCTAATGCCGTTGTCTTGAGGCTAACCTCTGACACCTGGTTCATGCCATTACTGAGCTGTCACAGTGACAATCCGACACAAAGTCATCCCATTTGAGCTTTCAGATGCCTTGAGTTGCAATTCTGTGGCATTAAATTCCAGTGTCTGTTTCCGAGTGTTTTCGCCAGCACTTACACAACCTCAGAGTCAACTCTTTGTCAACTCTTAAGCTGCTGTCTTTGACAGCAGAGTTGATCACAGGCGTGAGATAACTGGGATGGAAACTTGCTGCTAATTCTGTCCCACATTTATGCTCGCGGCATATGAGGAGGGAGAGCAGCTAATATGATTATGGCTAATTTCTGCCAAACTGTTGGTAATGCAGCTCAGGGACAAAAACACGTCCACACGCATAGACGCAAACACACACACACACACACCCCGAGTCCCTCCATGCACGTACATGCACACACAAAATGTAGGAAGACAGGCAACTGCTGATTGATTCAAGGTAAAATTAACTGGGAACTTTGTGAAATTTGTGCTGCTTCCCCACAGGCGACAATCCGATTAACTTCATTAACATACCTGGCTAGAGCTTCAGTGCTGGAGAGGAAGACATGCTGACAGAGAAATAGACAACGTATGGATGTATGTGTGTGTTGGGTGGGAGGGGGAGTGGTGGTGGGCAGGGGGGTAAAATTGGGATGAGGCAGTAGCCAGATGGAGAGGTGAGGGAAGAGGGAGGGAGGAGGAGGTAAGGACTGTGCTGAGTGATATCTGCAGTGTGCAGGGTGTGAAGCGTGTCATCTGTCATCTAATAGAAAACCTGTGTGTGGCCGAAACTGAAATGCAAAAACATACTTTCCTTTCCCTTCTCACGCTCGCTCTCTGCTGCTATTTCTACCCGTCCATCCATCTGCCCGTGTCTCTTCACGCTGTCACCTGTCACGCGTTCAGTTGTGATGCCATTTCCCACGACTCGAACGCTCGACGCGTTCAGAATTTTAAGTAAGCTGTGGTTGAGAAGTTGATTGGAGGCCGTGTTTGTGACAGAGTTGTTTAATGCAGATTTCCAGATGGAAACGCATTTGCAAAGGCACGGTAACGAGCCTCTCATTTCGTTTTCAGATGAATGCGTCTGTTTACTGCTTGTTGGCAAACAGTTATCTTTAAATGAAAGGCCTGATTGGCAAAAGATGCTTCCAATTATGCCTTTGTGCGCAGGAAAGAGGATTAATCACACGAACATGCTGTCGTTGATGAACGCTTTTACCATTGTTGTGGTACAAATGATAGGAAGAAATTGCATTAATGCTCTGTTGTCTTACAAGAGAATTTAAAAGTTCAGCTTGTTCAACTGCAGCTGTTGTTCAAGGGCAGGGTGACCTTGTTAAAGCTTTGTACAGTGAGGTGGCCATAATGCCTGTAAGCTGACGTGTTTGGATTTAGTCTCCGAGGATCTTTTTACTCAGAAAGATGGCACCTGTCATGGAGCGTGTGTGCGTGTGTTTGTTTGTGTGTGCGCATTTATCTGATGACAGGATCGTGAATGCCAGAGCATGAATAATAAGTTTACCATTCTGCAGGTTTTTATTCATGTCAGCTGTCATTGTTTTGAAAGAAGAAAATGTTTTTCAAGGCGGCCTTGCTTAATGAAATCAAATGAAAACATTTGGATTAGTACACAAACTCAACCAACGCTCTTGTTTTCGTTCGTCGAGTCGACAAAAGTGACAAGTGACGACTCACATGTGCGAACTGTCAGCTGCCTTCGCACGGACGTCAAAACAGGCACAGATTTTAGGAATGACATCATCCACCCCAGGGATCTGAGATGTATTAGCAGTCTTTTGAAACCCTTGCAGTGTTTTTCATCCCACAGTGATCGTGATGACAGCCGCCCTCTGGTTTGTGACCTAAAAGATTATACGTCTCTCCTCACGAGGAGCTCAACCCAGTTAACTCCCCGGCCTTTTTACATTTACCGACACAAAAGATGAGCCTGCTTTCCGTGAAGTCACTTCCCACTTTTTCCTCCTCTAATAAAGGCTAAGTGCGTTTCAGTGTTCTAATGGCTCTGCATTATACTCTGTCTCATCCAGTTCACTTATACAACATTGGCTGATTAAGGCCAGGACCCATTGATATTCTGCTTTAAAGAGAAGGGTTGTGCATCATAAGTATTGTTCATCCATTTCAGAGTTTAATTATTCATTTCATGCAACTTTTAACGGCGGAAACACATATTAAATGGCTTCACACGGAGTCACTGTAGTGATTTATTTTACTAAATTTGTTGAAGTGTGCTATGGTTTCGTTATTGCTGCAGTCATAGTACAAAACATTCCAGTGCAGTCTGTAAGCAGTTGGGACAGTGACACCTTTTTGTTGTGTTTGCTCTGTACTCCAAAATATTTGATTTGAATCACACAATTTGCAGAACTTCACCTTGTTGATGTGTTTACATACACAACAAAATGAGTGGAAATTGTTGTCCTTTTGATACACAGTTTCAGTGTATTTAGATAAACATAAAGTAAATGCAATTTTGATGGCAGATCCTTTGTAGTGAAAGATGAAGTCTGAAATACGTGGAACATCAGCAGACATTTGGCATCTTCCTTAGTGATACTCTGCCAGGCCTGCAGTGCAGAAACACAAGAAGTAAGGTGGATTCTTTACTTCTTGCATTTCTCAGTGTCCTTTTCTTCAGTTTGATCTTAACTGACGTGAAGCACATTGTGTGAAGCCCGTGGTTTAAGGTCAGATGACTGATTGACTCCATTCAGCCGTAAAAGCTCCTCTGTGTTTAGGATCACAGTCATTTTACATCAAACTTGAAATTAACAGAAGATGTATGAAAATGGCTTCAATTCTACACTGTTCATTGTGAGCGTGTCAGCGCCCGCAACGCTGAAAGTCAGCACTTTACCTCAAAGTTGCTGTTGCTGGAGGACAAAAGTCAAAACAATAGAAAATGTGTCACTGCCGTGCTACTGACTGCACTCTATTTAAAGAGAGAAGTCTTAGAGGCTTTTGAAGTGCTCTGCATATATTCCGATACAACTAGGCCTTTGCTTTCTCTTCCTGCCCACCCCCCCACCCCCCACAGATAATGCTGATGCATTAAAAAGCTGGTGCCTTGTTCTGTTGCCGTGGACACCTTTAATTGTGTGTTCGTGACTGTGAGGTAATTTTCTGCTTAGCTGAAATGCTAAATTGAAGCTGTGGATTCTTTGCTGTTTCTGCTTAAGAGTCACTTTTTGTCTGGTTTGTCTGACATCTTGCAGCAAGGTCATCGCAGCAGACAGGCGTGCACTGATGTAATCTTCATTAGGCAGATGAAGCTTGTGTTTAATTTGCACCAAGTATAGCAAACCATGGGCATCATTGACATCAGCCATATACCTTTAAAGCAATGTTTTAAAGTTGGAGCTGTGTCTCAGTTTCACAGCACAGCCTAATTCTCGCTGCATGTTAACACGCTAAAATTGTCAAAATTAAGTATACTTAAGGATGTCAGTATGCGTCCTCAATTTTGATCGACTCTTTAGCGTGGTGTTGATTGACGCTATTCTCCCACGATGCAATTAAGACTGGAAATGGAGCAGCGGCTTACAGCCAGAAGATTAAGACGAACTGGTGGTGAGGCAGCTCCAGAAGATCAAAAAAAAAAAAAACATGACGTCTTTGGGAAAACATTTGCTTTTCTAATTCACAGCACATTTCCAAAAACAGTTTGATTGGAGTCCCTCGCTCCACATCTCATTTGTGTAAATTGGTAAGATACATGCATTTCCTCCATACTAACTGCTGAAACATTAAACTATAAAGATTAGTATGTGCTATGAGCACAGTGTGGATTTGATACACAGTCTTGCTTGACAGGAGGATGAAGACTAGAAGCTAAATTTAGGCAATGATGTGTAAACGTAAATGGAGCTCAAGAGCAGTGAGTAAACAAGCACCTGTCAGTCAATGCACAAATTCCCCGAAGCATAGTTCTCTTGAAGCCTTAGTACGGTCTCAACGGAAAAATTATTTTACAAATAAAAAATAAATGTAAATAAATGCTGACTTCATATCTCACGAGACAAGTTAGAATCCCCCCCTCTTACGTCCATAGATGCATTTAGGCCATTGCACAGTGACTTCAGCAATGGTGCTTATTGATACATCTATCTCAAAAGGACATCAAGGGACAGTCGGTTGACAGAGAGACAAAGCACCTGACTCGCCGCCTGCAAGCTTTGACAACCTAATTTCAGCTGCAGACAGACAGTCTGTCCATGTATGTATGTATGTCTGCATGCTGGTTACAGATTTAGATCCCTGGTTTGGGGTGCGCTCTGCAGGCTGGGGACAGGATGTTGAGATGACAGCAGTCACAGGGGGGAAACCATCAGATGTAGCCGTCAGCTGACAGACAGACTTATTACACTGTCTGTCCCCCCTCCTGAGTCGAGGCCCAGATACATACAGTATTAGGCCAAATGCTGCCTCACTGGCCCAGTTTACGCAGCCTAGTTTGGAGGAGTGGAGGTATTGTGGGACATCCCTGTAACATTCCTACACTCAGTCCCTTTGTTTAATGTAAGGCAGAATGTGCCAACTGCAACATGCAGCAAGGGAGACACTATATCATGTAAAAAGGTTCTCGGTAGACAGTGAATGTAAGTGTTTTTGTGGTGTCAGATGTTGTTTGCAGTTTGCAAAGGGGTCCCGTTCTATTTAAATTGAATTGCTTTTCCTTTGAACGAACGAGATTGATTTGTCGTGAAAGTCTCCAGATGGTGAAATAGATTTTAGAAGGAGCGTACATCTTGTAATGAATTTTTTAAGGTGCACACACATTGCTAAAGCTATTTGCCAAAACACTCACATAAATCTCAACACAAACACGCACATCGGCAAATGTGCCCGCACGCAAATTTACATTTTTGTACATAACTACGCAAAAAAACAAAAACCTGTATGTGCACACACATATACTGTATAGCCGTTTCCTTGAAATGCTGGTTCACAGTAAAGCATGCACACACACACACACACACACACACACACACACACACCCCTAAATGTACACTGGTTCAGTCAGGGGCTGAAACAGTGAATGTGTCGGATCAGAGTTTTAATTAAAGCTTTGCTGGCCAGCCGCTGAGCAGGAACAGCAAAAAGCTTTTTACTGGAGGAGTGTTTGGCACTTGGCAAAGCTTCCTCATTTGAAAAACAGCAAGCGACAGATTTGGATTATAGCAGAAGCCAAAACAATGTCTCTGCTTGACTGGAGCTACAGCCTTGTTGTCTTTAGTTTAAAACAAGGTTAAAAATACTGGAGTAATCTGTCAGGGTTACTCATGATATAATTTGATTATTATGTAACTGTTGGCCTCGGTCACAAAAGCATATAGGACACAAATTTAAAACAGTGGCGTCTGCATAAACACAGTCTTTGACATTAGTGTTACTGTTTCACTACTTGACCTTGAACACTGAACTGTAAAGAGTGAACAAACGTGCCAATTCGATGATTTTGCACATGTACTTTAAGCTATTTATTATGTTAATGTTGTGATCATACTGTGACTAATAGATACTGGTTTTAAAACCATTTTGAGTCGTGCCAGTGTCATGGCTAATGCAAATACTGCAGTCTACAAATACATCCTACCCACCTCCCCTTGGACAAGTGTGAACTTTAGGCAGACGTTTAAGGCATAACTTATTAAATGCAGGCAGATATACTTTATCCTCCTAAGACCCGAACTCTTGCATGACATGCATTTTTAATTTCTCTTTGCTGTTTGGGCTGATTGGGACCTGATGAGCGTAAAAACAAAGAGTTATCTTTTTACATGATGTGATCCAGAACATTTTATTCTGTCTGTCTCTGTGCGCATGCATGGTTTGGTCCTTCTTACATGGTCCAGCTGCCTTGACCTTTAAAAGGACAAGTTAATGTTAGCCAGGTCGAAGGTCAGCCCGTAGCCCTGCAAGAATAAATGAACCTGGATAGGCCACGGGTCTCTGCGGAGATTTTATTTTGCTCCTGTCTAACATGCCATCTCTGCCTTGAAGAATTAGCACCACTAGCACTTGTGGTGTTGGTGCAGATGCATTCAGCACATGTGTCTGGCTGTGTGATCCACTGTCTAAAATGCCAGCCGGGGCTGCGGGGCTGAATATTGTGATGGCGACAATGATTTCTGACAGGGAAGCTCTGACAGGCTCGACAATGAACAGCCTGCCGCATAGAGCAGAGGGGCGGGGTGGAAATCTGTTGCAGTTGGGCAGTCTGGGGTCACATCGCCACTGCTGACGGAAACAGCCAGTTAGGAGCATGCAGACGCGACATGTGACGCGAAGTGAGAGAAGCCGAAACTGTAAATCTGCTGTGTTTGATTTGCAGAACGGCTCTAATGGCTGCGTATTTATGTAACGAGACAAAAGGAAAAAGTCTCCTGTGCTTGTTGTCCTTGTTCTTTGTGATTATTGTAAGAGGTTTTTAGAGATAAATATCACTCTCTTGACAGCTACTACACCACTGTAACCTTTTCCATTGTTATTACTGAATGAAAGTACAGTTCAATCAAAGAGAAGTTCAGAAGTTTTAACAGCTAGTGTTGTTCCCCTCATGTTTTCAGGAGGGGTGATTGTTTACAGCTTCAAACTCAGACGGTGCTGTACAGTAATGAAGTTTCGCATCTTCTCTGGAGGAAGATTTTGCTTTGTGCCACCCCTTTGCCTCATATGTCTTTTAAAATGTCAACTGAAGACGTATCTCCGTCTTGACATTTTCAACAAATGCTTCTCATAATGATGCAGTTATACTGGGTCACAGAGGAAACTATGACTTCCAATCTAGTGGTTCTCTGGGTGCCATTACAGTGACTCACTGATCCTTCCTGCGGTGTGCAACAATTACACAATAAATTACCACAGCTAATTTAGTGTAAACTCCGCGGTGAGTTAGAGCCCTGCGAACGATTCAGACGAGTTTTAGACGGCGCGCTGTGAACTACACCTACAGTCGACAGATTACCTTTGCTGAGACACGTCCCAGCAGAGCATGGGGTTACAGCGATAGCGTTATGAATATGGATGAGCCCTACTGTGGGCTAAGTGGAGTTGTGGCTTAGTATTCTCACACCCACCGACTTATGGTACACAGAGGTTGGATGGCACAGTGGAAATGACATAACACCAGCTTTAATGTTTTATTTAGCTCATCTCCTGTTGACTACTGTGGGCCATTAAGAGCACACAGCTCTGATTTCCTCTCGCTCCTGTCGCTTTCTCTTCTCTCTCTCTCTCTTGCGCTCGTTTTTTTTATGCATTTACTGCACTGTTCTTTGTAAATAACGAGTTTGGCTTCCATTGAAGGACATTATGTGAAAGATGATAAACATTTTGTTGCTTTGTGGAGATATCTCGCCTCTCAGTCTAACTGTGCTCGTGTTGGAAGTCGGTGGGTTATTAAGCTCATTCATTTCAGCAAGATTTTAAGAAAGGCATGTGTGTGTTTTTGTGTTGGTGCTCTTAGCGCAGCCCGAACTTTCCACCTCTCTCTTCACACACCGAGCAGGTACAGCAATGTTACTATGGGAACTTTGCTGAGAGAACTGAGCTTTGAAGCTAATTGCTTGATCAGAACAGACACTCTGTTTTCGACTTTTTTTTTTTTTTTTTTTTTAAATCTTCCACCGTTTTCATCTGCTTTTTTAATTCAGAACAAATCCACAGAAGAGCACACGCAGTTCAGCTCACACCTCCATGCTTGTCGCATTTCATGCGCTTTGTACGGTTCTGTTTGAATTAATGACGAGTTGTCGCCTTTGTGAGAAGTCTGTATAATGTGTGTGAGTATAAGACACTCACACACACAGCTCCTGCTAAGTCGTTAGGAGTGCCTGCAGCAGGGGACATAAAGAGACAACAGTTATATTTGGTGTGCTATACGTTACAGCACTGTGTCGTCGGTACACAGTTAGTCCACCACTGACAAGTCAAATGAGCCACTCGGACTCACGTTCACTTTTACCTTCCATACAATCTTCGATGAAATAAGAATAATTAAGGGTTTCCCCCGAGACATTTCTTGTCTCTACTTCAATGTAGCTACTAGATGACGCTTTAACCCGTCGCCTCGTCATTGAATACTGGTAGACGTCCCTCTCTGTGTGAAGTGCTTGTTTTCTGAGAGGCTCAATATTAAATTTCTTCAAAGTGTAATCATTTCTTCAGATGTTGGCAGCTGTGCACCTCTGCTTTCAAACGCTGTGGGAAACCATGTAATTCTTAAATGTAGTAATTGTTAACCAAATTTAAGGCACTCTCAAAAAGCATCAGTTTAAATCAAAAAAATAATTTATCATTATCGGATTTTTGGAGATTTTGTCAAATATCAATGGCTGTTGGTCTCAAAAATATGGTTCTAATATTCAGTAAAATTCAGATTTGAATGATCTGTTGTGTTGTGAGAGTGATGGAGACGTTAAAAAATAAGAGGTGAATTAATAAGATCACAAATATTTTTGTGTTGTGATGGTGAAGAGTGTGCATACGTGCTAACAATGGACTGCCGCCAGTAGAAGCAAATTCCACACATCCACATGACGGTAACAACAAACAGAAAAAGAACACAGGTCTGGCTTTTGCAAGAGTAAAATAGATGTAGTTGTTGTCTTCATTGTATTCATCATCAGGTGTGTTTTACAAATGTGCTCACAGTACACAGCTCACAGCGAGTCTCCCACTGCCCGTGCAGTCGACAGCTTCACATACACAAACGCCCACCCGCAAGCATCGTATCACAGAATTCCTACCCATAGATACATCTCTGTCTTATATTATGTAACATCTGTTAAAATATGTGACTCATGGCACAGTCACCCTCTGCACACGCTGTGATGTCGGCACACACCGACACCGCTTCTGTTGTGAATGCACCAGTGCTGGAGAGAAGGGAGTCAGTGTAAATAGTCATCAAAACAGTCATGACGCACAACAAAAATGCTAAGTGACTCGTTGCTTTTGTGTTTTTCTTATGGCGTTGCTGACAGCAGAGTGATTGGTCATTTTAGACGTCGTGTTAAAAATCCAAAAGTTTGTAGTCCTGCGTCGTCGTTTTGGCTGTTTCGCGAATCCACTGAACACAGCTGTTATCAGAATCCCTCCAGGTGAGCCCGATCGCTCACTGTCCTCCATATGCTGGGTTTTGGTCCATCATCACTGACTCCTTGGCTCGAGATGACGTTATTTTCACAGATGGTTATCCGTTCAAAAGCACGACTCACCAAAAGACGGCTTGTTCTCATTTCGGTGCCAGCATTTTGCATTTTTCACTGATATCCAACAAATTTCCCTCCTCATCCTGCAGCTCAGTGCTGATAAACACTATAAATACAAAACTCTTCTTAAAACACAAACCTCACTATTTACACAAACCGCTTTTTCTCTCTCTCTCTTTTTTTTTTTTTTGCTTAGTTAAACTATTTCACTTCAAAGCCACATTGTGTGTTTGCTAATATTACAATGTGATTGCATAAAACCATTTCTCATCCCTATGTCTGCAGAGGAAAAACAATTTCTAATCAGGTCATTCGTAGTTCACTTTCTTCACCATGAAATGAACAAAGCACAAAATATTTTTTTTTAATGTGTGTACACACAGAAAAAAAGCAGAGGTCGAACCAACCAGAACTAACAGAGGATAGCTTAGCGTTGAGTGCTGTGCTTTTCAGTCCTTTTGCCCGGCTTACAGAGAAATGCTGCTCAGGGCTGATTTCAGCGCCTGCACAGGAAAGTGGAGCGTGTCTTCTCTTTGCTCGTCCTGTGACGCTACGAACCATTGTTGAAACTCACTTTACAGACACTTTGAAGACACTACAGATGAGGGATGTTATAGAGCGGTGACTGGTCTAATTTCTAGGTATAAAAAGGTTTTTCCTTTTTTTGATGAATAAATTCGATGTTGAAAAGAATCCAGTACTAAAAGGTGACCTCTTCCAGGTACAAGCATGTGCAGTAATGCATTACGAAGCTATCACTAGAAAGCAGCGCTATTGCCAAAACGCGCAAGCAATAGGTTTCAAAAAGGCAAGTGAATGCAACGTTTTACATTTTGCATGCATTGAATTACGTCCCAGTTGTATTGTACATTGGCTGCTACATGGACTGGGAAGTCTTTTTTTTTTTTTTCCTTCTGATCATAGCAACCGAAAAATAAAAATAAAATATCTACATCTCAACAGAGAAGAGAATTTCTGTCACCTCCGGACTGCATCTGACATCAGTATTCAGCGTTGTGGGAATGTTTTCAACAGTAGATGATTCACAAAGTTGCACAGACCCTCACTTCAGAGTTTAAAAGTCTTTGTGCTGCTTCTCTTTAGTGCCTTTTGTACTGTAATCATGCCACACCTCCACATTTTGATTATATGGAATATATGAAAAGATGGATTTCAAAATGTCACAGCCACCATTTGGGGGGGAAAAAAAGTGACACCAATCCACTACATTGATAGACAACACAGGATTCAAACCAAAAATACTTTTTTTTAAAAGGAAATTCATACAGTCTGTAATGGCTGAGGTCGTTGGATTTGAAAGTCTGGGCCTGAGTAGGTCTCAAGTGGTCTGAGAGTGAGCCATGCATGTGCCACCGTCAGCATCGCTGTGTATGAAATGCATGTAGAGACAGACCACTGTGTTCACACATGGATCGCTGTCAGAGCACTTGGGGGACGGCTAGTTACAGAGTTATTATTACTGCTGCTCTATGACGATCATTGGAATTGTTATTACCACTCTGGGCAACTAACTGACATCAGTTCAATTTTAGGATTGTGGTTCACACAGGAGTTATATGGCAATGTGCAGCCGCAAGTCTTCTGACGACGGTTGGTGTCGAGAACTCATATCAAACACTTAGGTGCTGAAGAAGTCTCAGAGATACATTTTTAGATCAAAGATAGAAATAAACACACTCACAATGACACAAATGTATACTGCAGATGCGCGCATGGATGCCGGCGACACCCATACACACACACAGACACACACTCACGCGCGCGCACACACATACACACACACACTGAAGTTACTCTGCACTACTTTCTCATACTCTTCACTTTCTGACACTAGTCCTTTTTTCTGAAGTTGTTTATTCCAATGATTTCTTCTTTCCAGAGTGGCCTGTCTCCGTGGCTTACTGCTGGTGTTGCTTCAGGCTGAAAACAAAACACAGGAAAGAATTTGTTAGCCTTGTTTTGTCTCTGATAAAGGCAGATCTGACAAGACAGGGCTCTTTAACCACAGGGAACATCGAGCCCTCTGGAGGAAAGATACTCTGTTTCTGCTGTACTCGTTCGCAGTGAAGTAATCTCATTTACCTGATAGATGGCAGAGTAAACAAAGTACTCATTTGTAATGTATCGAGACAAACGAGGAGAGATGGAACACGGCATTGCTTTTATTCCTCTGCTGCGTGGAAAAGAATTTCCTTTTACCGGGAATGGCAGCTCTACTGTATGTGAAGCATTAACCAATAATCCTGTTTCACAATCTTCTCGTAATTACAGCCGTCTATTATGCCTTCCATCTGGCTGTTCCCCAAATTGAAACAAAGGAGGAAGATAGGAGCGTAAACCCTCGTGTTTAAGGTGCAATAATTACTGTGGATTTGGTCTTTATCTGGAGCTGCTGATTGTTTTTCATGATGACAGGCGCTGCGGCCGCATTCTGCATTTTTTTTTTTGCCGCGAAACAAAGCAGCTTTAGAGGCAAACACGGCAAATTTAATTAAAACAAAGAGATAAGTGGGGTTGAAGCAACACCCACCTGAGTGAGAAAACATTATTTAGGACAATTTATTTGCCTTTAAATCCCCCCGTGCTGTGGGGTAAAGTCACCTGTAATCACGCAGCAGATCTTTGCAAAGTATAACTGAAATGACAAAATCACTTTAGAATTCAGAGTTGGCCTCAGTTATTCAGTGTCACAACAGAAAGTAATACAATACCTCTTTCATCGCTGCTGTTGTTTTTTTTTTGTATAATTGTCCTTCTTGTCAGTTTGAGGAGCCTTTTAACTTTGTTTGATGGTGCAGTTTTGACATGTTTTTGCCTCAGAGTGACCTTAAGCCCTGTCTGCATTTGTGTTCAGAGAGACAGGCACAATCAAAAGTACATAAAGTGAGAATAACATGTTTGTCTCCAACCATCGCTCAAGAGCCTGAGATGAAAACACGCCCTCCGAACAGCACAGCAAATTCCACCATTTTCATCACAGCCCTTGTTAAAATGCCACTCCTCCACCGTAGCCTAATTGGAGCGTCGCATCACACACACACACACACACACACACACACTTCCAAGGCTGTGATGGAGAGAGAGAAGGAGGGAGGGATGCGCAGCCACCCGAGCTGTCAGCACCTATCCCGGTAATGGTTGTTAAAACAGTGGCCTCTACACCCTGTCTGCTCTGTCAGGACTCATCGAGCACTTCGGACTCTCTGAGGAGTGGGAGGGCACGACTCCGGTTGCCTGGATTGTTCTCCGAGAGGGGACAGGTAGCGGCCAGGAGGAAGGGCAGCAAGAGGAGAGGGCCGGAGTGAAAACAGTGTAGGGCAGGAAGAGGGGTCAAAGTTAGGCAGGGGGGCAACAGAGAGACACATGGCGAATAGAAAGACAGATGCCACTCCACCTTCAGTCCAGATACGACTGAAGTATTAGTAGATTCTAGCCTAAATGTGTATGACGTAATACGCACATCCACATTCAGAATGGGTCGTTATTGAACCACAGTGGTGCGACTGGCTCTAAATGTTTTGTTTTTCTTCGAGCCCTCTGCAGGTTTAAACTGGAACTCGTCAGCCTGTAGCATGTTCACTTGATATTCAGTTCCAGTAGTTCTGACCCGAGACAAACCTATTTCTGTTTTGAAGTTTTCCAAAGCAACATGCCTGTTAATTGGCTCAGTAGCTTGTTATAGACATTATTGTGCCCTTGGCACTGAAACAGGAACCTGCTCTTTTTTAAAACTGGACAGATTTTGATGCTTAACGTCTGGTTTCTTTGACCACTGACTGGTGATTTCTTCTATTCTTACCTAACTGTTGCTCAGACATGTCTCTGTGTTGCCGCCCTGTCAGTTGGCAGCCTGGTTGAACTCCATACTTTGAATGGTCATGTCCTATTGGTGCAGAATGCAGTATGTGCTCCCATTCAACTTAAACAAACACACTTTCACACACAAGTAAGGCTGCAACTAACAGCTGATTTTTCTCCAGACGTTTCCATTGCTTTTGGCTCACGACCTCTTAAAATGAAGCCATTTCTGGCAATGGCTTTAGTGTCAGTATGAATTATGTGTGATGGTGCTGCAACTAACAGTTATTTTCATTTTCACCCTGTCAATTATTTTTACAATTGTTTATTCTGTAAAATAGTGAAAAATGCCCGTCACAGTATGACGTCTTCATCTTGCTTTTTTTAACTGACCGAATGATTCAGTGCACAGTGACAGAAGCAGATTGTCACCTATGAGAGGCTTGTACAGATACATTGATTATCAAAACAGTTGATTAATTTTCTTGTCAATTTATTAATGGATTAATTGAGCAATTCAACCAAAGAGACATAAAGAGGTTAAAGTAATCCAGCACTCACAAAAATAAATAAATATTCACTGAGTAAAAAGGGAAACTCATAAAAAAAACATAGTTTCTACTTTTAATCTCTTAACTGTCCTGAGACTGCACAGATTGTTTTGCTTGGGAGAAGCAGGTTTAGGCTATAAAATGTCAAAAAATAGTTTAAGATGCCCAAGGAAATTTCCTGGAGCCCAGGAGGACGTCCTCAGATCGCTTGTTTAGACCAACCAACAGTCAAAGACGTTCAGTTTGCAACAACAAACCTTCAAACCTTTAACAGCTTGAACTAAAAATGATTGTAGACTAGAAAGAAAAGCTGTTTGAGTCGTTTGATCGCGCAGAGTCCAGATGCTCGTCTCACCGTTATCTGTCATATTGTGTTGATGAGGCCGTTTCTATGGGAACAACATGGTACAAAGAATCACGGGACAGTTTTTACATGCCCAATATCTTCTTCCATTTTGGATTGATATTGATAGCTTTCACACACATTACCTTTCAAATAAATTTATAAATATATATATACACAAAAATATACATACAGTATATCATCTATGTTAGTATTTGGACACAGTCAGTGTTTGAGCACAGAGATGCAAGGTGAGGAACAGTAGAGTGAGGGCAGGAAGGACGACAGAGCCAGGGAGGGTGCAGGGGGTGGGGTAAAAAACAGGTCAGGGTCTGTCAGTGAAAGACAGTTGTTAATAGACTAATCCAATAATCTCTCCCATGACTACACATGTGGGATGTGAGCTATGTGAGGGTGAGAACGTGTGACACTGAGTGGATGTGTGTCCAGAGGAAGTGTTAGTGAGGATGTGAAGGTCACCTTGTCTGTGTGTGTGTGTGTGTGTGTGTGTGTGTGTGTGTGCGCGCCAGGTAGACGCAGTCCGGCAGTAGCAGTTGCTAGAGGAGCCGAGCTGTGAGTCATGATTCAAGCATGCTGCCCCCGCCCTCCCGCCCCCAACCCCCCCTCACCGCCTTCACCTTATTAACATCACAGACAGCGATGCTCAGGGCAGGCAGGATGTGTGTGTGTAAACACAGATGGTGTGTTTGTGCGATTTTTGAAGGGAAGGTGTGAGGGAAGACAAGGACAAGTGCCTTTGGGGGAGATGAGGAGAGCCTAAGGCGTGTGTGTGTGTGTGTGTGTGTGTGTGTGTGTGTGTGTGTGTGTGTGTGTGTGTGTGTGTGTGTGTGTGTGTGTGTGTGTGTGTGTGTGTTCAAGTGTGACAGAGCAGAGCAGACCAGCGTCAGTCCTGAATTAACCTTTCCCCTTGCCTCAAGGATACACACGCACATACTCAGACCATGACACACACACACACACACACACACACACACACACACACACACACGCAGCAAACCTGCCCTATTAGCAGGTCGATAGCTCAACCATTTGCATTCAGAGTTACTTTACACTAAGCACTGTAATCTCTCACACTGGCTGCCACCCTCTCTCTCTCTCTCTGTGCCTTTGCCTCTTGAATGTGCATTAGTTTGTTTTGCAGTTTGTGTGTATGCGGCCTCTGTGATACTGATGCTGAATAATTACCAGGGTGAGTAGGCTAAATGGATTGTCCCCGACCTCACCATCATACCCTCAGGACATGCGTTAACATCAGCATCAGCAACACACACACACTCGCAGTCGCTCATACACAACCACACGCTATGCACATAGACGCACATGAAAGGCAGGCCAGAGGTCAGAATTGTATAACGAAGCAGCGCCCAGAAAGCAAAGGCCATCCAATCCTTGTGAGCGATGTGAACATGAATAATATTATTCGGGTAGTTAAAGCAACGCAGCGTCATTGGTCAGAGACGCAACCCGGCTGACAGTTCCCATCAAGTAAACTGCACTTTACTGGTTGCTTTGTTTGCTCTTGCGGACTCCGTGGGGCTAATTAGAGCCGGCTCTTGTTATATTCTGTTTTTATGTTGTTTATTTATTTGTTTGTTTTTGTATTAATACACGCATACTTGGACAAAAACTTTTTAGGCCACATGAAAGCTATCGCAGCCATGAGGATATTCTGTGCTGTGACTATGAGCTCTCTAACAGCTCCGTTTCTGGTACAGCCTGCTGGGTGTTGTTAACAGGGACAGACAAGGATCTACGCAGCAGAGCCTGACTGATAGATCAGCGCGCCGACAAGCAAATATTATTGGCTCAATGTTGGAGAGTATATGAAAAGCAATTGCAGTTCATAAATGTTGTACAGACGCAGCGAGGTGCATTTTGTAAAAAAAGTACTCTGTGCTTATACTTTCCTGCTGGAGCTGCTTGATTTTCGTGCAGCGTCTGATGTCAGCGATGATGACGATGATGCTACTCGCAGCTGGTTGCAGCTCGCTCCACATCTATTTTCTTTCGTGCTGCGTTTAGGGAACAGAATATTATGCTGAGCCTCGCACTTGTCCCTGTCTTATCTTGTTCATTGTATATGTTTACATGTACACTGCACAGGACAGTACACAGGAGGGTAAACGATAACATGTTTGAGACTTCGAGCCAACGCACACCAAGTTGTTGGTTTGTTTGTTGCTGGCTTCCATGAAAACAAAACTAATTCTTTGACACAAACAAAACAAAAGAAGCTTAAACACCAACTTTCATGAAATAGTAGCTGCATCCACCAGAACATCTGAATTGTACTATTCCAGAGACAGACCAAAGATACAACCTTTAAAACTTTAGATTAGAAATTACCTGCTTTATGAGTGCTGGCGTACTGTCACCGCTGGGAGCTTGTTGAGTTTTACACAGCTGTAGGACTCAGCTCCTGTCTGCTGACTTTTTAAAAGCACTTGAGTCGGGAACCAACATGGGAATTTAATGTTCATCTGTCTGCTGCCCGCTTGTGTCCCTGTCTGCTGGCCAGCTCGGTGCATTGACTTAACAGCAACATACTGTAAACTGTGAAAATGTTCTGCCAAGTTTATCTAGTTGTATCTCCGCTATTATCTTCCTGTACAGGTCCAATTACAGCAGCCAGTCTGGAGCGACTGTGTGGAGTCTGCAGCGTTTCAAATGACCTGCAGCTGGCTGTGGATGAAGCAGATGCACAGTACAGATAAGGAGAGCTGGCAGATAGATGCAGCCAGCTGTTTAAAGAATAGAGAAATCTGTTGTTGTTTTATGATGACACATTCCTAATGCCAAACACAACGCACATGCGCGCACACACACACACACACACACACACACAAATAAATACACGTAGATGCACACACTCAGTTTTCATGGATGTTTCTTCGGTGTGAGCTAATCCCCAGCCACTGTCAGCCGTGTTTTCCTCTCCTCTGGAAAGCTCCTTACACAAGCCAAAGCTCATCCAGAGTGTGAAAGAACACACACACACACACACACACACACACACACACACACACACACACACACACACACACACACACACACACACACACACACACACACACACACACACACGCGCCCCATAAAAATACATATACATACACACAGTCAGTCAAAGTTAGGGTGGAAGATCTCACGTCACTTTGGCAAAGCCGTGTCCACCCAGTAAACAACCCAGAGATATGAACGAACAATAACCTCAATCTCAATAGCCTCTTTTCAGCAAGTACTCACACAAGTTTCGACGTTGGCACACACGCACCTACACATAGCTGCACACAAATATATAACACATTTGTGCAGCGCAACACTCTGTAATCAGACAGCTTGTTCTTAAAGGAAGTAGACGTGGGGGAAAAAAAAAATGTTTGTACTCATGCCATGTGGCGCAAAAATAAACCAGTGCTAATACACACACACACACACACACACACACACACACACACACACACACACACTTGCTATGTCTTAGAGGTTTTTTAGTCTCATATTTGTGCTGCAGCCACGGTGTATGTGTGTGTGTGCATGCATGCGTGTGTCAGCAGAAAAGTGACACTTTGCACAATGTTCTGCACAACACCAATGTGACAGGGCCATTATTCGCAAACATATCATGCCGCCATACTATTCTGTGTTGCCAAGTCCGAAATGTAATGCACATGGATGTAAGAGCTTTTCAGGTTTGTGTGTGTGAGTGAGAGGGACTTAAAGCGGTGTCTAATACACATCCATGTACCCGTATTGGGTTTCACCTGAGTGACTGGGTGAGGACAGAGGAAGTGAAGTCGATGAGGTGGAACCTTCGGTCTTGTTCTATGTTTCCCAGAGGATCGATGCAGCAGTGCAACGGAGCTGGCAAGACTTATTTCCAGTACCAGTGTTCACTCTCACAGACTTAACGGAATTCAGAGCGCGTTCGCAATAAGTCTGCGAGGGCTCCGGGCTGTCGCGCTGTAAAATCGCTTGTGCTTTGAGGGCTCTCTCATGGACTTTTTCACACTTAATGCACAGTGTCTGTAAGTCTGCAATCCTGCAGACACTGCAGAAGGCAGTTGCACACAATCCTTAGTACTGTAGCATGAAAGTAGAGAAAAAAAAATACTCTTCTGCTCTTAAACGACATCCAAACAAACTTATACAAGTACATGTGAAATATGACTCATCGTTAGCCACGAACATGCCTCAGCCCCAAATGTCAAGGTGATGTTTCATTTCCAGTATACTGTATAAAAGTGTCATTGTTTTGGTTTATATTTTTAAAAAGTAAAAACTTTATTTTAGAATTTAAAAAAATGACCATTTGCATTGCAGCACTCTGTATTTAAGCAGCTGTGCACATCAGGCTTTAATACTATAAACTACTGAACTGGAAACACCAGAACTTTCGGCTGTGTGGTTACATAAAGTCTGTGTGTAAATGAGTTCACTCCAGTTTGTTCTTTTTCAAAAAGTTGGCTGAAAATCATCACTTGACAATCATCCTGGGGTGGATGCTGAACTGTCTCCAGCTTGACTACTGTCTCACCATCCTGCTCCTGTCCCTTTTCAGTAAACCATTTGATAATCCATCTTTACCCACAGAGGCATGAAGAGGTCCCTTACCTTACCTAACTTTACCTCAGCTTCTCAGGAAAATGCCACCGAACACTCATTGTGCTACAGAATGTCAGTCTTATATCCTCTCCTTCTGGTGACGTCTCTGTGAACAATTCTGAATAAATCCGCCGCTCTGATGCCCAACCTGCACACCAAGCTTCCTCCACTTCACGCCACATCCTGTAATCCTGTCTTGTAAGGTGGATGAGACACATAATTTCTCCCGTTCTATCTAACCCATCAGTACTGCCCTCCTTGGTACCTCTCTGTCAGTCTGTCTCTCACCGCCGTCTGTCCGTCCATGCCCTGTCAATCCACCCTGTCCATCCACAGCTGTGAAGCCCTGCAGCTGACAGCACGCTGGGTTCATCTCGATCCACACTCCAGATCTGCTCCTTATCTCTCTGGCTCCTCCTTTCACTTCAGTTTAGGGAGATTTTTGCTGCAGTTTTGCTTTACTTTCTCATCCTCTTTGCACCTTTCTGTCTCCACTACATCCTGTTTCTGTCTATATTACTACATATCTCAATGTCCATCTGTCTATCCTTATCAGTTTTATTTCAGTCTTCTGCCATCTCTCTGCCCTTCTTTATTTGTTTTGCCTGTGTCTCAAACACGATTTGTCTTTCTGTCGCTCTGCATCTCTCTTCCCATCTGTCTCTCTGTGTCTGGGGTGCATACCGTCTCCCTCGTGTCTATCAGTCATGCTTACTCCCTCTCATAAAGATGACTCTTTCAGTGTGTCTGCCCTCTTTTCCGCTTTACCAAAGTAAAACTGACAGAAGGAGAGAGTTATGAGCCGCCATTTTCCCATGATTTACAGCCTCTGTGCAGAGACATTATACATCTCAACAATCACACTTTTTAGGAGGTTAGCTGCCGTCCTTATCAGGCTGACTTCCGGTGAGCGATGAGCTGTACTGGGCGTTCGGTATCTTGGTTAGTGGCATGTGGTAGTTAATGGCCTTCGACAAACATCAGTTCTGCAAGCTTTGGTCTCATCCAAAAACACAGAAAAACACATTTTCTTCCCACATGGCTGCATCTCTTTCCAAATGTATTGTTTCATTTATTTATGGTAATTCCCAAACTTTGCCTTAAGTTCTGCTGGGAACTTTCTACCAAAGTGTACCTTCCAAATGTCTCCCTCTGCTAAGAAAGGAAAAAAGTCACATCAGCTTTAACGTCAAGTAACCTTTCAATTCTGTTTGAGATGTTTGAATGTCATTTTTGGTGCTTTGATCTCCGTAAACCAAATTCCAGGTAAGTTTTGTTGTTCTGATGTGTGCTGCTATCTCAAATCTGCCTGAATGGACTGATGACACTCTGGGAAGAGAAAAATAAGTTTGACTGTTCCCTTTAATGTCTTGAGCTGTGCCGTTTTCTTTCCCATCTCCATTTGTGAATCTCACCTTTAGCTGTGGTGACAGGTGCATGAGCAGTTTTTCACTTCCTTGATGTTAACTCTTATATCAAGAATTGTGCCTTTAAACAATACCATTTTGAATATAGCACTGCGTGACAGAAATGCATCTCAACATGCTTTTAAATCTACAGTAAAATCTATCAATACAGGAGAGATAGTTTGACACATTTCTAACATAAACTTTTTTTCAAGTGAGCATTTTTCTTGTCTTTATATTTCAAAATATTGACCCTAATCTCTGGAAGATTTGCCCTGGACACAGGTCGATCTATCACCCAGTTAGCTGAGTTTTTCTTCTTGTTTTATGAACAGTAACACTCTCACCTCTTTTGCAGAGGCTAATTAGTTGCTTAATTAAGTGGGAGGAAAATCTGATAATTATAACTAGTGTCCATGCTGTGTGTAGCACACACTGTATAATCTATGCAGCAAGCAAGGGCATACATGGTGGTTCCCATAATAAATAATAAATCATAATAACAACTCTTTGACTCTTTTCAGTGATCACTGGGTACAAACATTTGAAATTCACCCCTGGCCAAAAGAATCTATCCTATTATTTACTTTCTGTTTTGTCTCGACCTCCTTCCCTCTCTGCCTTCCTCAACCGCATTATTGCCGTTGTTTCTCTCACTGCACCCACCACTCTCTGTCTAAGAGTTAACTTGTTTGCAGAAGTTTGGTGTGTGCAGCCCAGACGAGTTATGCTCGAGGGTGGATAAATACAGACGCTTCAGCTGAAGTGTCTCAACTCTCTCTAAAAAAGAAAGGAAAGAAGAAGCAGCCGCGACCACAAAGTTCTGTCCTCAAGCAACCTTTTATCTGACAAATACTCACATTCATAACACTCTTAATTTCCATTATGTTGCTTTAATTACAAAGGGATGCACGCACACACAGACACAGACGCATACACACACACACACACCAAAACACCGCCTATGGCCATGCTTACAGCCATCTCATAGTAAATGCATGAAATGTAACTGTTCCATATCACTCTCCTCCTGCTGGTGGGTGTAATTTCCCTCACATTGGCTATGATTACATTTTCCAAAATCAGTAATGAAAATGACCAAAACCTCATTGTGCCATTGTCATTCTTTTTTTTTTTTTTTTTTAATAAATAACCTAATTTCCATTATGCTGCCTCAGTCTGCTCCACATTTCTTTATGTAGCTTACATGTGCACTGTAAATGAATTTCATCCTTTGAATGTCAGCTGCGTCATTGCACTCATCAGATATTTTAAAGTTTTAAGCCCCTACACTTCCAACACAAACAGATTGTGCTGTAATTTTCAAGTGGCGCTGCCCAGTGGAACTGTCAGTCTCTCCTGAACAACGCGCTGTAAATGATTAAGCTATAATCCTCTTGGCTGAAAAAAGTCGAATGTTTGCATCCATCTGGATCATCTTAATGACAAACCATGTGGACAGTGCTTTGTCTCTTCAGCCCTCTGCTGTCTGTACAGAACTTATGTTATGTGAATTCTTACTCAAACTGTTTGTGTGATTGCAGGACAGATTTTTACCCCTGTAGCTTTGTTTGTTTTCCATGTGAAAGCACACTGACAGATAATGACGGTGGTGTAGTGCGACATCAAATGCACCACCTCTATAAGGCACTACTGGAAAAGCATTGTGGAAGTGTTCATCCATGTTTCCGATGGCAAAAAACATGTTGTCATAGCTACCTCCTGCATGCGTCCCACTGCCTCCCTTATCGCTCGTGCTGAAAGAGCTTGTGTACAATAAATGTTACAGGTGGGGATAAGGGCTCAGCCTGTCCTCATTTGTACACATAACAAATGCTTTAAGTAGGTACGTAAAAAAAAATGGATGAAGAGATGCTGAGAGAGAAGAAACTCTGGCTACTCTCACACCTCCACACACACAACCTGGTCGCTGCATCAACTGTCTGTTTCATTAAGCTACTGTCATCTCTCTTTTTTAAGGATTTGATTGACCACCCGTCCATCCGATCATCCATCCATCTGCAAGGCGAAGTTGTTGTACTCACTTGTTCTGGTGCTTGGAGCCCTGGAGGTGTGCATGGTACTGCTCAATGGAGTTGAGGACCACACTGCAGACACTGCAGGAGTAACTACTGCGAAGCCCTGGAGGGACACACAGACACAGGTACAGCAGCTACTGTGAGGACACTTTCAGTTTCAAGTACGGTTCATAAAAATCCTTAAAAGCAACAGCAGCAGCAGCAACAGCAACAGCAAGGCCAACATGAGCAACAATAAAAATTTGAACTGACACCAAAAAAATCTTATTTTTATACTCTGCAGTGCAGGGTAATTTTCCTAATTAGAGTGCATCTGGAAAAAGATTTGATTAGACTAATCATTAGCAGAAAGCCATTTACATTTTTAGATCTTTAGATCACTGCCTGCTTCTTTCTAGTCCCTGAGTGTGAGTGTGAGTGTGTGTGTGTGTGTGTGTGTGTGTGTGTGTGTGTGTGCGTGTGCGTGCGTGTGTGTGTGTATGAGTGTGAAGGTACTTTGGAAAACTTGAACTTCAACAGGGTGAGACGAATTAGGACACTTGGGGTAAGAAATGAACAGTGCAGTAGGTTGTGTACATGTGGAGTACTGTGCATGTGTGTGCACGCACGCACATTTGTATTGTACTGGTGAATGCGTGCTTGAGATGGTGGGGCTCAGACACAGATGTGAACTAATTAGAGGGTTTGCAGGTGGTCGAGATGAACACCCAAAAATAGATGGCTGAGGATGGAGATACTGACAGAGTGGGGTGAAGAGAGATGGGCGGAGGATTAGGTAGACAGAACGAGTGAAAGGAGGAAATTTCCGGGGAAAAATAATAATGTGCATAAAAAGATGAAGGAGATGGAGACATGGTAAGGATAATGAGTTGTCACACTGCAGCAGTGATGCAAAATGCATGCTGGGGTTTAATGATCACAGGAGAGAAAATGAGGTGTGTATCCAGCTCCGAAAAAATCCTCCTCTAACACATGTGGTAATGACAGCGTGGAATCACTGATTCTAGAATCTTCTTTCTTTCGCGGGGGCATAGGAAATGCTCTGTGTGGACGAGGGCAAGGCAATCAGCTGCATGACATAATTGGCTGTGTATTCTCTGTCAGTGTGCTATTTTTGTTTTCTCACATTTTGCTCACTGCAGCGCTGTCGCTGCAGAACTTTGCTCAGATTAGAGATGAACAACCTTTACGCTTCAGGGTTATATGACAAGACAGCCAAAAATGAATTGCTTGAAGCCCCCCCCAAGCCTGTCCATGCCCCCCCGGTCTGCCTTTTTATTTTTTCTTTTCGTTTTCATGTTTGAACGATGAATGTGTAATTCTGGGTGTGGTGACTGCAATCGGGTGCCTGCTTGTGTGTGGGCGCCCTTTTCTCCGCTGTCATTACTGTCCTTGAGATTTATGACTTGTCTGTATATTCCATCACCTTTTGACCTTCTGTGGCGGTAATTGGTGAAGTATGTTGGGGGATGAAGTTGTAATATAGTTAGGAGAAGTGGGAGGTCATTTATACTGGGCTAGAGCTGCATAATGTGGCATATCTACTCCCTGCTGTCTCAGAGTCGCTCTGTCTGTTTCAGGGTGATTAAGGACAAGCAGTCATTTACAAGAAAGCCAAGACTGAATTAGTTGCCCGGAGTAAGCAATGTCTTGGCTTAAATGTTGATATTTTGCATCTATTAGGAGCTAATAACTAAGTCGGTGTGTGTGTGCGTGTGTGTATGTGTGCGTGTGAAGGAGAGAAAGAGAGAGATAGTACATCCTCTTCTGCCAAAATGTCATTACTTCTGTTCTCTCTTAATGAAAAGGCTATTAATTGGAGAGGAGATAATTTAGAAAAGAAAGGAATGATAAGTCTCTCATTCTCCTTCCCTTTCTCTTCCCCGTAATTCTATACTGCTGCAAGGATTACACAAAGAGCTCTTTTCTTGTATACACGATTAAGTGTGTTTTATGTGAGTGTGTGTGTGCGCGCGCACACACAACGGCAGCTTCCCTGCTTTTAGCCTGATTGATGTCACCTCCCCACTGCCTGACAGAGTGGCACTGATGCACAACATGCTGCAGTTTGTGTCGGTGCCAGAAAACGTGCTTTCGAACACACACACACGCACACACGCACGGCCGCGCGCACACACACATACGTTTGTTTTGGTTGATAAAGCAGTTCTGGCATAAGACAACACTGTGCCCTAATCCATGTTAATTACATGCAGGGAAAAGTGCGTGCGCAACACAAGTGACAGCATGCAGTGCAGGGTTGTGAATGTGGGTTTTTTGTGAGCATGAGCAGTATTTGTGAGGGTGTTCTAAGCCTTGTTAATTACACAAGAAGATATGCCAGGGAGAGAGAAACGAGGGGGTGAGATGAGCTAAGGCAGTGGGTGTGGAGCTGTTTGTCGCTGTCGTTTAATGCACAGAGCCTTCTGGCATTGCTGGCACCCCTGGTCCTGAGACGCCTAAATGCGTGTCAAAATTGCAATGAAAGAGAAAATTATGTTCTTTTCAAGAGCCTTGTTGCACAGAAATTTAACATCTTCCTGCAGTTTCAGAGGCTGATATATTGTAACTCAGCCTCAGCTCAAGCGGCGTCGGCCCATTTGTAGCGTGATGTTTACGGCTCGTTCTGCGAAGCTCCGCCAAGCTCCAACTGCAGCTTCTTTTGTTTGTGAGTCTCAGAGGGTTTGCAGGTAGATGGCAGCGCTGACGATTGTGAAGTCTGGTGTTGCTTGAGCAGTGCTGGTTAAACAGTGGGATGGTTTCGAGATACACGTGGAGGAAATGAGCCTGGAGCTTGCTGTACAACCACCGCTGAACATCAAGTTACATATGGATAATTTCATGGAAGAGTTTCCTCTATTTTCCACTTCCTTCCTATGGGATGACTGCAACTGGGAATCTCACTGTAAAGTATTCATCTCTAATTTTATTCACCATGGAGGAAGGATAACAGTTTGCAGAGCTCTTACTACCACAGAGCCTTTGTGCTGTGGTGTGCACACCATTAGTTTACCATGTGCTTTGCAAGATTAAAAAGGAACTGGATCCCAAAAGAGGCCCATTGAGATGCAATCAAACCAGCAGTCTGCAGCAAAGGCTTGACAGTACGTCTCACAGGAATATATCACAAATACCATAGCAGAGAGGGCCTCAGCATCGACTGAGAGTCAGATCGAATCCAAGTGGAATTTTACCAAGCAACAAACTTTGAGGGACTTATAGGGAGACTAATTAGTTTTGCCGTGACTGTGACAGTAATTGGAAAGACCATCTGTTTTAGACAAAGAAATGTCACATGCAGGAAACAAACTATCTTCCTGAAATATAGCTTTTAAACAAAATCATCCGGTTCTTTTCCATATTTCATCTCAGCTCATTAGTTTGTCTTGTTTGTTTTCTGTCTCATCTTAACCAATTCATAATCCTTAACGGCAGTTTAGAAGAATGTATTGATAATCAGGTTGGGTTTTGTTTGAACATGTTTGACATCACTGCTAATGTGTGACCTGAGTTTCAGGGCTGATTTCAAAACCTCTCAATAACATTTTGGAATACTTTAGTTTGGGACCCAGAAACATGCTTTAAAATGTTATTTTCAACATTATTAAAGTAGTAAAAGTATTTTTTTTTGCCACTGGGGGGCAGCATAAAGACTGTAAACACAAAATAAAAATGTGAGAAGTCAATATAGCGAATTTGTTAGCAAACATTTACACATGTAGCAGACATATACAACATTAGAATTCATTTTGAGTCATGTTTCTTTACACCTGACAGGTAAATCCCCAATATCCACTCTCCCTTTAGCATTCCTTTATGGTCTCCTCTGATTCCTGAGAGAAATATCTCTTTAGCCGCTATGTGCTCCACTTTGTTCACCACCAAGTCTCTTTGGTTGGCTTTTTGGCTGACATGAACAATGAGCTGAAAGATGCTAAAATCCTCTGCAGAGCTGAGAGGAACTGTGGAGTCGGTCGATAATTGGATAATAATTCTAGGAGTCATGCCTTAAATCAGGAAATATCTGATCAAAGTGATTAAACAAGCCTAAGAATTAGATGCTTCTTGACACTTTTTGATGCTTGATTTTACAGGCACCTATCAGTTGGTACTCAAGAAGTATTCAGTTTTATACCCAGACCTTCATGTGCTGGCAGTGCGTGTGTGGATCTACAGTGCCTACAGTATATCTTGTTTGTGTGTGCATGTATGTAAGCTCGCTGGTGCGGCTGTGTCACAGTGTGAGCCGTCTCATGGGACAGGAGGTCAGCTCTGTCTCCCAACTCAGACACAGTCATCAATTACACACAATTTTCTCTGCTTTGGTTCTTCACTCTCTCTCAGGTTCTCTCTCTCTCTCTCTCACACACACCCACACACACACACACACACACACACACACACACACACACACACACACACACACACACTCATACGCAGACACGCACACACACTCCAGCCCTAGACACTTATCTCACAGCCTCTAATTCTCTACTGAGTCTCCAGAGAGAGGAGACAGGGCGCTGGCTCTGTCTTGAGGGGTTTCTACCCCTTTCGTGATTTATGGAAAGACACAGCTGAGTCAGGCGGGCTCCATCCCCCGTCAGTAGCCACCCCCACTGCAACTCCCTTGTACACCTCCGTAATCCATCTCCAAGGGTTTTGTCTGGCGCCTAGCCGTGGAAAATAATGACATTCTCCCCCGTGAACTGTCTGCACAATTACACCAGAAAAATCCAAGAGTAAGAAACGGTGTCGATAGAAATGTCATGGGGATTTTGTGATGTGTTTCAGTGTTGAGAGCGTGAAACGGGGTACAGGAGGTGGAGGGAGTAACATCGGGAGAATATGCAAGCACGAGGAAAGGTCAGTATCATCAATAGGACACAACCAGACAATACAGCAAGGCAGACTTTGAAGCCATAGTTTGGAGAGGGAGGGAATATCGGTGTGTAAATAATTCACCTGTGCCTCGTGGGGAGCTAATGAGGATGACAGATGAGACATGACGAGAGATCAGAGCCCCCGGTGGTGTACACACACACACACACTTACACACAAAACCACCACAGCGACGACAAACAAGGACACAAGACGGAGTGCAGCGGCAGGAAGGGGCTAGGAAAACAAGAGAAGAAGTATGTGAAGAGAAAACAGTTCCACAAAGAGAAGCAGAAAGACAAAAAGGCAGAGACGAATCTGCACTTGGATGAGACCGAGTCCCCCATTTCTCCCCCCTTCCTCTCTCTCTCGCTCTTTGCTCAGCTGCCGCCTCGCGTTCGACCCTCCCTCTGAGATTACACCTGGCACACCTGTGACTTCACACCTGAAGTGGTGATAAAAGCCAATCAGATGTGAGAATCTTGCACCCATGGAAATGTGTCTGACTTGAAGAGCAAACAACTTCCGACAATGGAGTTGTATTGTGAAGAACAAAGTGTTTCAGACTAAAGGCACTGGAACAAACACTTGATTGATGGCACATATAATAGATCACGTCAGCAGCGAGCTCACTTGGAAATCTTAGACCATTTGCCCTTGAAAAGAAGACGGCGTATAGATTTTGCAGCGGAGCATCGTTGTGCAATTGTCTTGGACTAAACAAAAGGAAAATCGGACTTCTACATATGTGTATTGTATATCTACAGTTTTAAATGTGTGCTGTAGTTACATGTGGAGTCCAAACCTCCCCAAAAACAGCTGAGCTTGTGGGATCTGGGTCACAGTGTGTGGATGGAGGACGATATCCAACATGACACCTCTTAAAGCCTCTGAGCCAGTGTAGGCGGCAACATGACTCATGCTTTTAATATGATTGGCTTCTTGAGATGATGCTTTATGTCATGGCACCTGGAGCACAAAGCGAACGGCACGGCTTCGGCTCACCGAGGATTTGCATGTGTGTGTGGCAGCGTCAAACTTGTGTACGCGTGTGCGTGCGCTATAGGTGTTGAGAGGCACTCGTGCATGCTGCAGTAGGATGATGTTGGACTATATCCCTCCTAGGAACCAGAAAAGGAAAGAGCACTTTCTGTGCCAAATACTATTAATAATTTCATTAGAATACCCCTCTGGCAGAGATGTGTGTGTGAGCATGTGAATCAGTGTCCTCTTACTGCTACATTTGTGCGTGGAAGTGTTTGCGTGGGAGAGGGAAGGAATAAAGGGGGAGAGAAACACACAGTAATTAATACCCAGGACTCGCTGTGGTAACTGTAATTTGATATCAGTAAGAAATAATTTCATCTTAACGTTTTTCTCAACTTCCTGATTGACCCTTCAGTCTGATTGGGACTCGTCTGAACTGTGTTATTATTTAGCTGCCTGAGCTCCTGCACTTTCCTCTTAAACATGCTGTACGCAACATGCCAACAGAGGTTCAGTTACTTTTTTCTGACAGTCGTACACATTGCAGCGCCTGCACTAACAAGTGTGAAGGCTGCGCTGTAACACGAGGAGACTGTGACCCCAGACAACCAACATGGAAAGTTTAGACTGTGGCAAACGCAACGATGAATAAGATGTGTCGAGATTTGAGTTGGACTGAGATTCACAGTTAATTAGGGAGAGACAAATATTTGCTTGGGTTGATGGATGAGCTAGCTCCTTCATTTTACTGGCCTAGAGTCCAACTCTTAAGAGTATTCTCCCAGTAAACACCTTTGAAAGGGTACTGAAGTGATTTAATGGCCCTTCTGCAGAGTAATTCTGCATCTAAAATTAAAGATGAGTGTAAGAAGGTATTCCAGCCATCTGTGAGACATTAATTGTTGACTGTAGATATAAACAGTAGAGGGGTTTGATCCAAGGGAGACTGGTTTAATGGAGACACATAAGCTTCAAGAGCGCAGGAGACAGGGGGTCAAACAGAACCACTGTGTGTGAACACATGTGTGGTGAATGTGAATAGGCCGATCTTTACAGTAACTGGCTGATGGTGCTAATTTTATCTGTGAGTAAGCGGTGTGTCTTACCTCAGTGTAATATCTGTGAAATGCACACCACATTGAAAGGCATATGAACATTTCAGAAGTCCACCCTCACTGCCACAGATCTTGAATGTGATCTCCCCCTTATCGTCTTTCCTTGTACAAAGTCCTATCACCCGTCCCGCCCTTCACTTGTCACTTGTGTCGGGCTCGGGGCCAAGAGGCTGACCTGTGCTCTCCGTGGCATCCAGACTGCCCGCTAGCTGCTCCAGGAGGCGTGCCCTGGCTGCGTTCCTGCGGTGTTTCTTGCCCTCGTAGTGTTGCTGGGCCATCAGCGGGTTGTTGAACCAGGCGCCGCACAGGCAGCAGTACTTCCCCGCCTCTCTTCCGCCGTTTCCGCCGACCACCGCCATGGGCCAAGGCAGGGCTGGTGGAGGAGGGGGACACGCGGCAGGATCTGTGGGAACCGGGGTGGACGGGGAGGAATCTGAACAGAAAGGCGAGGAGTGAGGGGTGAGGTGTTGCAGGAGGAGGAGGAGGATGGGAGAATCAGTGGAGGAGAGTGAGGGAGCATATTAACATGAATTCAAATGCAAATGGGGGTTTAAGGCGACATTGACATGAAATGAAAATATTTTCGCGAGATTACATTAACATGAAAATGTCGTGAGATTCATATTCAGATGCGCACGCTCTCATTCTTTCTCACAGACACACATGGAATCTTAAATACATGCTCACACATTCACGTTCACGTTAGATTTAGTTGGTACTGATTAAGACGAGAACAAAGAGCAATAGATGCGCTGGAGGCCACGTCTGTGGAACACAGATGAGGGTCAGGAGGAAGACGTCAGCCCTCCAGGGACCCGTCTGCGAGTGCTTGAAACTGGCTTTCTTCTTACATCTACTGTATGTCTGAAGCTTCCTGCTTCAGCTTTTTTACCTACATCCTCCTCTCTCATCTTTCCTCCCCTTTCATCCCTCTCCTCTCTCCTCTTCTCTCTCCTCTGTGAGGGAATGAAAAAACAGAAAGAAATGGCAGACTTCCAGGTGACCTGCTACTCGTGACATGACACCGGTTACCATGGAGATTGCCCATTAATAGCCAACAGGCGCTGACATGTCCGCAGGACGCGGTTGTGGCTCACGCAGCGAAGACTGCGTATGTGCGTGTGGCTGCATGTGTGCCTGCGTGTGCATGTGGGTGTTTGGGTGGCGGATTTAATATATATAATCCACGCCTGAGAAGACGTGCGAAGGCTTGGGTGTGCGTGTGTGTGCGCGCATGAATGAAGCTCCAGAATAGGCTGCATGTGTGTAAGGTACAGTACGTGTACCAAAGAAATCATCCCTGCTCAAACTGTTTATTTGAACACAGAGAGGGGGTGTTAGGTCCACAGCCAAACTGTGCGAGAAAGCTTCTGATGCCAGATGGCACGTCCAAATGTGCCGCTTCGCTATCCACAATGTGTCAATGACTCCAGAGTCACACCGACGATGACTACACGGGGACAATACCTAACGTTTAAACATTTTATATCACGAACTAAAGCCCACTCACATGCTTTTAAGCCAGAAAGCGTCACATCACTTCCTTCACAACAACTCACCGATCACAAATGAACTGACCAGTGACCGTGTGTGTGTGTGTGTGTGTGTGTGTGTGTGTGTGTGTGTGTGTGTGTGTGTGTGTGTGTGTGTGTGTGTGTGTGTTTTTTTGTGCGCGCGCCTGTGTCGACTTGACTCTAGCCCCTGCGAGCTGATTGGTTGCTCATACCTAGATGTGTCTTCAGGCTCTGTTCACATAGTTACTGTATCTATGGCTGTGTCTCTGCTCATCTCGCCAACCACACCCACTCACATTCCCTTTGCCTTGTGTTTGCCCTCGCCACGCTATCGTCTCACTTCCAAAAGGCAACCCTGTACTCTTTTACTGTCATTTCATTTCCCTGCGATTAATCCCAAAGACAAGGCCGTCCTATAATCTCTGCTGTTGCACTCGTGTGCGTTTGCGTGTGGCCGTCCGTGAGTGAGGCTCCTGAGCTCTGACAGCTCTGTGGCAGAGCAGCAACAGGGAGAGAGTGTTTTTCCTCCCCGTCCCCAGTTTTCCCACCCTTTCTTTTCTCATGACTGTGATCTCTGAAGCAGAAGTAAGTGTTTTTCACGGAGGGGGAACAGGGAGTGTGTGTGATGGTGTGTGTGTGTGTGTGTGCAGGGGGAGCAGGAGGAGGCGGCGGCGGCGGTTTGGGGATGTGATGTGCGAAAGGGGAGGGAACAGGTAGTCTCTGCTCTCCACCTCTCAGGGGCTTCTTCAGCACACATGGCCTTTGCTTTCTCTCTCCTCACTGTGTGGCTTGTGTGCGTGTCTGTGTTTGAGTGTTTCTGTATGCATGCTGGTGTCCATGTGTCCTTAGACGCGAGTCAATGTCTAACACAAACGTGCAGGCGTCCGTCATCCCGCTTGTGTGCGTTTCTGGTGACTGTGTGTGCATGCGTGTGTGTTTCTGTGCCCATGTGCACTCAAGGCTGTCAGCTTGGATGTGCATCTTCTGTGGAGCGCTCATCTCAGAGTGATCATGAAGGCTACTTTTGACTTTAATCTCTCCTGAAATCTTTTTCTTCTCTCCCAGGTCACTCTTTCCTCTCTTCCCGCTCTCTTGTTTCTTTTCCTCCAGGTCCCACTGTCACAAAACCGCGGAAACTCCGAGGCAGCGGCTGTGCAGACGTGACACTTTTCCAAAGTAGGCCAAAGTTTAGCAAAAGTCACTCAGGGGCTTGATTATAACACTCCATTATGTGGTGATTGTGTGTTTATGGCTCTTTGAATTTTCACTTTGAATCCAATTTGAATCACATTATGTAAAGCTCCCCTGGAGACGCCTCACCAGAGCTGACACTTAAAAAAGCGTTCATCTTAAACAATCATGAGCCCGGAAAAAAAAAAAAAAAAAAAAAATCAATTTGAGGATGTCTTGATTTGTTAAGGAGATTTTTTTTTTTATTAATCATGAGACTTTTATAAATTAAAGGCTGCTGCGTGTTTGCTTCTTCACCTTCAAAGTTTTACTTCTGTGGCCTGTGGCATGTTTGCATTTCCTGATACTTTCTTCCCTCTGTTATCCAGACGTTTTGACTGAAGCATGACCAAAACTTTCAAAATCCACTTCGGATAAGAATATATGCTTTGAACTAAAAATAGCTCAGTGATACACGTCACAAATTAAAAAAAGTGGACGTCTGCGTGACGCGGGCGTTTGCAGGCTGAGGCGAGCGCGTGGTTTATGAGGAAGTTAATTACCCTGGTCTTCAGTGAAGCTCTGTGTGCAAACATCAAGATTGCAATCCAATAGAGGTATTGATCAGCCAGGGCTGAAAGGGTAGATCACCAGTGTCGGTTAATAGTCAGAAGACTGATAAATTACATTTGTCAAGCTTTTACTTTCCAGTCTGACCTGACAAAAACCAGCTAGCTCAAAGAATCAGTTTAATACTCTGTTCTCTTCATTTCCCAAAACCCAGCCAGCGCTCCGTCACTGCCTCGACTTCTTTAGCTGATGTGATCTTGATGAAAGCAGTTCAAGTACTGTAAGACACGTGGCTCTAACGGTGCACGTTTGGATGTGTTGTTGCTACCAGACAGGTAGAAGGCGTGAGATACCTGTGTTTGTAGGGCTGGTCATGGCTGTGGGTAGGCTGGGCGGCTCCCCCAGCACCAGGCGGACTCTCTTGGCGTGAGTTTTGCCCTGGTAGTGGGACTGGGCCACAATGGCGGAGGTGAAGAACATGTTACACAAGGTACAGCACTTATTCCGGTCCACCTCTGTCTCTGCACAGTCCTACAGGAGGAGAGGAGGGAGAGTGGTGGATGGGAGAGGTGAGAGGAAAAATGCATCACAGGGGAGGAGAGGGTACGGGAAGTGAAAAGAGATTGGTGGAGGTGAAGAGTGAGAAGAGAGGCGGGGAGAGGAGGAGGTGAGAAAAGGAGAGAGGACAGGCAGGGGGAGATGAGAAATGGAGAGAGGTACACTTTGCACTGACCTCCCTGAGCTCTGTCTTTTTCTCACTCACTCGCTTCCTCTCCCTCTCTATCTCACACACACACACACACACACACACACACACACGCACGCACACGCACACACTCAAGCAAAGAGAGGGCTGATCAAATATTCATCTGTCTCTCTGGGCTGAGACTGTGGCTTGGCCCTTTCACCACTGCTGGTTCATTACTAATGATGAGGGCGAGTTGCTCCCCACGGGAGACTGGGAACACAAGCAAAAAGACCAACCGCCTGATTGACACAAATAAACACACACACGCTCACGCATGCAAATACACAAGATCACACACATACGCACACACACAGAATTCAAGCAGTATCACTCCTCTAACTTTCTTCTGTGTGTATGTGTGTTTGTTTTCCATCAGTATGGGGAAAAACTAACTAAAAGAAAGGTTCAAATAGACTTAAGGCTGCATGACAGGACAATTACAGCAATCCAATCATTTTTAGAAATCATCTGAAATTGCAGTAATGATTGATGGAGTCGTGGTACTTGTCTGTAAACTTTGCTCTAAACGGGGACAAAATGTTTCAAAAGTGAGAAGATGTGAGAAATACCCCTGTAGAAAGTTCCCGTGCACAGAGCAAGCTTTAGAAAAACATGCTCCTCTGAGTTTGGTGAGCCTCCACAGAGACCTGACCTCAACCCCGTCCAACACCTCTGGGATAAATTAGGACAGACCGTGAGCCAAAAACCTCCTGAAACCTCCTCATCCAACGTCGACGCCTGACCTCACTGATACTCTCGTGGATGAATGGGAGCAAATCCCTGCAGCCAGGTTTGTGGACAGCCTCGCCACAGGAGTTAAGGCTGCTGCAGCAGCATACTAATGTCCACAGTTTTAGAATGAGATCTCTTGTAAACAATCACATATGGGTGTAATGTTCGGCAGCCCACGTATTTCGATATATGAATTAAAACAGGGACGGCGTAAGATAAAATACAAACCATAGATCAAATACAGCATGTCTGTGTCTTCTAACAGAAGCAATATTTCACGCTTTTAGTGCAACATTTCAATTTCACTCTTTCACAACTTCCCCCTCCAGTTTCTTTCTTCTACTCAGTGCTCACATTGAACCTCCACCTTCTCACAGTCTGTTCATCCACACTTTGTTCTCTCTGTCTCTGCCTCTTCTCAACTCTCTTTGTTTGCACATCTTTCTTTCTTTCTTTCTTTCTTGCTTGCTTGCTTTCCTTCTTTCTACACCAGTGCTCTCTCTGTGTCCAGGTGTCAAGTCGAGTTGGGGGAGAGAAACCTCCGTCTTTGTGAGAGGGAGGACAATAATAGAAAAGTGTCTGCGACACCAAATCTGGGTGTGTGGGTGTGCGCTGTGTGTCCCTGTGGATGACTGTGTGTGTGTCTTGTGTCAGCCCTGGTTAGCATCACAGGCAGTGGATATGAGAGTTAAGGACACCTTTACCTTCCAGGCTTAGCTTTGCCTCTCAGCTGTCCCATCTCTCTCTCTTCCTCTGTTCTTCTTCTCTCTCTTTCTTTTTTTCTCTCTCTCTTCCTCTCTTGCTTTTTTGTCTTTTTGCCTTGTTTTCACTCTCAGCCTTTTTCTAACTCCCTCCCTGCATCCCCTCCCTCCCCCTCTGGGCACCAGTCTCAGTGACTCTGTGTGTTGTGGGATGAAATATTTATCTGTATTGGCAGGCCCTCGCCACCTCCTCTCCTCCTCCCCCTCTATCGCCTCGCCTCTTCTCCTCCCCTGTGTCTGTTCCTGCTGTGATCATGTTAAAGGCTTTCTCTGAACTGTTCCATACCCCCCACCCCCCCTACCCCCCCATCTCCACCAGTAACTCGTTTTCCTTCACTTTCTCAGTTGGTACAGATTCATCTCATTGTGCTTTATTAGCACATGAGGCATTACGTAGTTTTCCATCCAAATGTATCACAAATTGTAACTGAATTTCAAGAAAATCTGCAAACAAAATGCCAGTGAATGCTTGTTTCTATCCACCACGGTTATGCAATTATTAGGAGTTGGTTCATCGAGATAAGTGGGTGGTGCAGATTCTCCAGTCGAGTGCAATTATGCCACTGCAGAAGAAGAGGACGCAACAAGATGACATAATTAAATGAGCGCCAGTCAAACCTCAAGCGGTGAAAAACAATCTAGAAAACAGTTTTTTAATGCACAAATTGAAAATGCACTTTAAGACATTGGGATGGAAACTCACTTATTGTCTCATGTTGCCACAAGAAGAGAAAGAAAGTGTGCTTATTTGTTTATATATATATGTGTGTGTGTGTGTGTGTGTGTGTGTGTGTGTGTGTGTGTGAAGACAGCTTATCTATATTTATCCCATGATCTTTATTCATGATTGTATCATGGGAGACACAGTGCCCACAGAGGACAAAGCTCACTTCCTCTTCTCTCTCCTCTCCTCTCCTCTCCTCTCCTCTCCTCTCTCAGTTCATCCATCCCTCTTACATTACCCCCACTCCCTCATTACCATCTCTCCTCGTTCCGGTCCTCCCTAATGTGTACTTTCTGCTCCTCCTCCCGCCACGGCTCATCCTATTGTTCTTTGCCTCTACTTCCCCCTCGCCTACTTTGTCTACATCCTCCCTCCCTATGGGCAGCGATGCTGAGATCTTGTTCTACCCAAATCTCGTTGTATCAGGATGAGGAAAATTAACCGCAGTGAACCGATGTCCCACAACTGTGTGGTTTTTGACTCGGGACAGAGAGGCTGAGATGACTCTCAGTGGCAGCCTAGCAGTGGCCTCACCTGTCAAAAACACGCTGAAAAGTAAAAGAAGCAGTCGGAAGAGATGGAACTGAAACACAAAGAAGCATCGACTTGAAAGAGGAAGGCAACGCAAACCCTGACGCTCAATGACAGATTCTACACCAGGGATTTAGTGACAGAGCGGGGATTGTTTAAAAAGTTTTAAACAATCTCAAGTGTGGGTGGGTGACTGACATATGAATAATTACCAGCTCATTACAGCTGCCACTCCACTGAACCACTTTAAACAATAAACAGCATCTCTGACTCACTGTTTTCCTCCATCGTCTGCCTCCCCTGAAAGTCATCAACCTTTCTGTTTCTTCTCTTTTGATTTCTAGATTCCTCGCGTCGCTCATTTCAGTATTCCTCTCTGTATTTTGTCCCTCGCTCTCTCTTCCTGTCGCACCTCACACATCTGTTGAGAACCGCTTTGCATGCGACCTAATTGTCACGAGTGTTTCTGTTTGTGTGCACACGCTGCGTACGGGCCTGACAGTGACGTCTGTATCGCAGAATATTTTGGTGTTTGGGTGGCTTCATCCCGCTCATGCGCCTAACAATAGACTCCTAATTAGCTGTGTTAATCTTCCTCTCCTTCTGTTTTGCTTTCTCTCTGCTTCTCCTAACTTCTCCTACTGCTCTGTGTTGAGGCGCTGTGGGAAACATTGCTAAATATACACATGGAGCAGCACAGGGAAACAGACACTCTCATTTGGAGTTTGAAGAAGTGCTGAAAGTGTAAATTGAAAGGAGCGATGGTGCAAATATAGCATTAGAGGAGAATAAAAGGCGAGGAAAAGAGCATTTGTTGTCTCTTGCCCTTTGCGTAAGTACAAGCCGCTCAGATGGAGAGAAAGAGCAGGGTGGAGAATGGGGGAGAAAAAAAAGGATAAAGTCCCCCTCCCCTTTCATCTGGGAGCACCTTTACGACCTACTTTCTCTGTTTGTTCTGTGACAAACACTTTCACCTACACACAAACACACAAACCTCAAGGCATGGCATTTTACACTGGGGAGAAGCTGGCATTTGATTCACTTGGCGAAAATCCTTCTCTGCTCTTCCCATTGGACTGCACCATGTCAATCAGTGCGGGAACAGAGGGGCAAAAACACTAAGATGAAGTGCAGAGAAAAGATGTGCAAAAGTTCCCCTGGGAGGAAAAAAATTAAAGATGAAAGAACCGAAGTTTATCTGAAATTGAATGGTGATAACTTCCTCTGTGTAGAACTGCTCCATCTTACATTTCTCCAGTTTGTCAGATAATCAATGTCACATCTCGGTGTGAAAGGTTATGAACAAAGTGCTGGCTGTGGCGCTCACAGTACGTTACAGTATGGCAGATGAGGTGAGTGTGTGAATATGTGTGCGCGTGTGTGCACGGCCTTTTTGTGTGTATTCAGTGTCCCATATGAGGTGAAAGCCAGGAGGGGCTGAGTCATGTCTTGTTCACTTAGGGAGACAGATGGAGACGCAGGTGTGTATATTTCTACAGTATGTGTGAGTGTGTTTGTAAAGCCATGTGCCCTTGACGTGCCTGCAGTGTTTTCATGAGTATCGGCAGTGTTCTGCACGTGCATCACCTTTTTACGTCTTATTGCACACCTTGTGATAAGGAGCACATTCTACATGGCAGGAGTCTTACATTTTGAAGTGATTCCCAGTTTGTTTTATCTGACACTTAAATTTAAAACAGTTTCGTGGTAGCCATCTGTTCAAGAACGTTGCATTTACTTCATTTTCCGTCAGAATGGACAGAAGCTGCCCATATGCTACTTGTCGGATGATCGAACAGCTTTGGACAAAAACCTTTGCCCATGACTTTCTGGTGGTGGCTGAAAGTTTGCGCAGCGACTGTCCAGGTGTGCTGAGGTGACAAAGTAAGCAGGATTTGAACGTCTCCCTACAGCTCTGTCGTTGTTCTTTACATAACTATGTCTGTCACTTTTGACATGCATGAATAAGTACAACACTATAAATACTATAAATGCTTTCCAGGAGCCTAATCATTTGCCTCATTATTGCTATATTTATGCAATTATCACTTCTCTTTTCGCTTCATGTGGCTGTTAGGAGCAGCTACAGTATGAACGGCTCATACAAACAAGTTCTTGTCAAGCATCACCTGGCGCTTGTTTCCCAATGCAGCATTCATCAAATTTTTGCTGTGGGTTAAAAAGGGTAACGACAGAATCTTCTATAATGGATCTCCAAATTTCGGCTTATATAATAGTTCAGAGTTATGTAAAGGGACTTTGGGTGCACATGAATAAAGGAAAGGGTGTGAGGATGGAGACACACGACAGCACATGTGACTGTGTACTGTCAGGGACAAAACCATCCCCGGTCAGTAAAACATAAAAAGACCAAGTCAAGGTGTCACATACCAACAAAGAGCATCAGTATATCAACATGCATGGTCTAAAGCAGTAACCCTGTACTGCTGCATGCCTGTTATAGGTCAACTAAGATGTGACGACAACAAATAGCTCCAACCCAACTTGTTTATTCTCGCTCCTTATATCTGTAATGCCCAGTGGCATTGTTAGGGTCTCTTGGGGCTCCAAGCAAGAAATCCCTGGGGCCCCCAACCCCACCTGTGCACGCCGCAAAAATTTGGTTTTTGCACACATAAATGCACAATTTCTGGGACATTTGAGATGAATACTGAAAAAATAGATTAGTGGTTATCAAAGTGAGGTCCAGGGACCAACAGAGGTCCCTGAAAGCCCAGGCCTATCAATAATTGTTGTTGTAAATAAGTGGCCGGGGCCCCCTAGTGGCCGGGGGCTCCAAGCAACTGCCTGCCTTGCCTGTCCGCAAGCCCCGCCCCTGATAATGCCTTAATCCAGATCTGTGTTTATGCTGTAGCCCTGCTGGATGTGTGGATTTCATCTTTCATCTGTTTCCTTTCACGATGTTTGCTTGCAGCCCCAGATATTATTTGTCAGGCTTTTAAACTTTTCACTTCACATTCATCAAGTGCAACCTGTGATCAGTTACACGGGGGACGTTTTAGTTCCTTTGTTTTTATCGTGAATTTCCTGTCAGCGGAGGACAGAAGGTCATTGCCGTACCGAGCTAATTGGCCCTGCACTACGGCCCAGGGTCTTGGCTGTGGCACTGCATCGTTTTTGGAGATGCTCCACCTCTTCCCCTCCTTCTCTGCCCTCTCTGGCACAGCTAGATTTGTCAGTTAGTTTGATAAGCTTTATTTTTCCACCAGCTGTGTCCTCAAAGTGTGTACTGTATGTATTCTGTGTGTGTGTATTATGCCATGTGGGACTTATAGGCTTGCTTGATAAATTGGGGACACAATGTACGATAGTAAAGCTCCCTCTTCACAATAGTCTATTACATTCACATTTCTTTTCAGCGACACACACACACACACACACACACACACACACACACACACACACACACACACACAAAAACAGATGCAAGCACCCACAACTGACAAACAGTGAAAAATTTAATCAACGACAAATGGCAGATGTGCTTTATGTTCAAAATCCGGCAATTCACTGTGGATGCAGATGCACTGTCAGCATTTGCTCCAATTGTAGAACAGGGCCCTGGAAATATACAGACACAGTGGCCTACCTACAGCACACACACACACACACACACACACACACACACACAAACATCGGTGATGCACTGACCTCCCTAGCCATGGCCTGCAATAGTCAGATATAGAGCTGCTTGGTGGCATCTGCCTCGACTCAGTCTTACCAGAAACACCACAGCTAAGGCACAACCTCTCTTGGGAGAATTATAGAACAAAACTGCACACAACAGATCAAACAAATATTCCCACGAGCACTTGGCTGCAATGGCCAAGCCCGAGCACGGACAGGCCTAGTGAAGGATTAGACCGAGGCAATCGGGAGCTCAGGTTTTTGTCATCTACATACATGAAAACACGATGCAAATTCAGACATTTCAGTATTCAAATAACTGTCCTTCCAAACACAAGGTTGCAGTTTGTGATTACACTGCAAAACAGACAAATATTCGAGGCGTGTAGTTCATTAATGAATCTCAGAAGCTTTGAAGTTCGAATGAAGTTACAAATATTCATTTGAGGTGAGAAAACCTCATTATCGTTGTGTGTTGTGCAGTGCAGACACAGAAACACACACACACACACACAGTGGGAGCATACTGGGTTATCTGGCCTCAGCCTCTTGGAAGGTGGTCCTCCGTCCTCAGGGTGAAGCATGTAGAACAGACGTACCTTGTTGGCATGTTTCTTACTCTGAGAGGAAGAAAGAGAGGAAGGGTGTCAGCCAGCGATTAGTTTTATTTTGTCAGGTCAGCCAAGTGCAGAAAAAAAAATCAATGACCGTCACTCCACCTCGGCAGCTCCCTCCGAGCTCTTATCTCTATTTCAGCTGATGATGCTTGCAGACATTTTGCCCCCGGCTGAGTGACTAATGGCCCGGGACAGCCTCAACTTTCTGGGAGCCCCGAATAAGATGTCGGGCAGGGAAGGAGCTGCGGCTTTGAGGACTCTTTACTACACCTGTAAACACTAGCACCGTAAAAAGCTACAGGAGGCGACGGAATAATCTGGATGGCTCGAATAACAGTAACATTTTAATGATGATATTCAAGCTCCTTCGAAATAAAAACTGCAAGAGTCTTTTTGTTGAATCACTGATTAAAAGAATTACAGAGCAGATATTAATATATCAGCAAAACAGCAGATAATAGATTGGAATTGGTCTGCATGATATCCAAAGCTTTCGCTTGAAAAGATGGTTCAGCTAACTGTGCTGCTGATGGTTTTTGTGCTGCTTGCTCGTTTGTTATTGCTGCAGTGTTTTCGCCCCACCTGACTAAGCTATAATAAGTCGAAATATGCAGTGTGTTTACATGAAAGGACAGTAAGCTCTCCTTGAAGCTGCTAACTGTCGCTTTAATGCAGAACAATGAAAATCACTGGACACACTGCAGGGCAAAGATTAGTGCGTGTGTATGTGTTGAGACAGCTCTGTGTGTTTGCGTACGAGCTATCTTGCTCCATACATAGCATTTTACTGGCATGCTCTGACCTTCGCTGCTGTCTACTACACAACGTCTATTATTATCTATAAATTCCACTGCTGGTGCAGTTTTCCAGAAGCAAGTGTTGGCAGTGTGTATCTTTACTGCCACATACGCAGCCCAATGCACATTACTGCACGACGGAGCGCAGGGACACGAGTCAAGATCGTGATTGTGAAAAGCATCAAGGGAGGAAAATGTTGATTAATGAGAGATGGAGGTGATTAAATTAGAGTGAGACTATTCCTCAAATGTATTCGGGCGTCTTTGTCCAGAACTGGAGTTCCCTGTGGGGGGAGTAACTTTGCTGTTTAATCTACATGATTTGTGGAATTAAGTTTTGGAGATGAAAATTTACTCATAAGTTATGTGATGGCTGCTCAAAAAAGAAAGCGAATGGGAGACTCTGAGTAGACACTGTACTTGCTGCTCCAGTGCTTAGATTGGATCCTCTGCCCCCGGGACAACAAAAGGCCCCCCACCCATCCACCCACCCATCCACCACTTGTCAGACTACTTTAATGCATTTTGTCAGTGCTTGTGTGTGTGTGTGTGTGTGTGTGTGTGTGTGTGTGTGTGTGTGTGTGTGTATATTTGAGTGTATGCTTGTGTTTATAGGTGTATAAATGGTCATGCAGTAGATGGCTCCAGGATATGGGCTAAAAGCGGGACCTTGTGTCACCATGGTTACCCTGCACTGACCCTCAGTGCTCACCCTACTCTAATGGACTATGCATGTCCCTCCGTCTCTTCTGTCTTGGCTTTTCCCAGTGACAAATAAAGCCGGAGGAGACAGACAGGGCAGAGGACAATTCTAAAAAACAATGTCTGCCACATCATCCTTGTGTGATTGTGTATACATGCAGAATGTCCTCGTGCACGGTCAGATTCACGTCCTGAACACCAACAGTGGTGTGTATTAACTATCGTTTTGTTGTGGCATTTGTTTGATCCCTGAACAGTGAGGCTAAAGCTTTTGTTTTGCCCGTAGTCCATCTAGTTGAGTCATCCATGTGTGTATGTCATGGACGTATTATAAGAGCTGGAGACCAGACCCAAAAATGGCAGCTATTCAGTTCAATAGGAGTTACTCACCTGACGCATATGTCAAAAAATTGTCATTCTATCTATCTGTCACATGCGTGTGAATAAACACTTCTGATGGCAGGGAGAACCACAGTTTTTATAAATTCCATCCGCATTTTGGTAATTTCCACATTATTCCAAGTTTTACAGGTTACAAGTTTTTCTGCATCGTGGAAGTTGTAGGGTCTTTCATTCCTTCCATAATCTGGCCAACAGAGACGCATGTATATGTAGAGAAAAGGTGTAATCACAGAAAATCAAATCTGGGGACTCGAAAGGCCACCAAAAATTGGGCAGGACTCTTTTTTAATCCTAGCATCCTCAATAATATATCCCCCGTAATTATACCCCTTCCGTTAACCTGTTGTTGTCGTGTATGTGTCTCGTGTAAAACACTTCAGTTAACCTGTGATTGACGTGTTACACAAGTAAAGTTTCCTTTCCTTGCCTTATATCCTTATTAAATCTATCATGTAAAAATTCTCTGCCCTCAAACGACTTCTTCACTTGTCCCCATGATCTACTGACCCCTACAAAGACCTTTTGTAAAGGGTGACAGTGAGGACACACAGTGAATCAACTTGCCCATTTCTCTGCACAACTCAAGGCTATGTGTTTTGTCAGACTCGGGTTGAGAGACAGAAATAGACTACTCTTAAGTGAATGTGGATGGTACACGTGTGCAGACATACACACTGTTCTTGTCCTTGCTTAATTCTCTGCAGATAAGGGCCTTGTCCTCATTAGTCTGGTTGTTCATGCCAATTGGGTCTTGTAATCAAGGACGACCTCAATGTAGTACTACATGCATGCATGCAAACGCGCGAGCATATGTTCCCGTGCACACACATACACACAAAGTAGTTAAACAGTGCACCAGGCTGATTATTTAATAGCCATTCATTAATTTACTCTCAGGGAGTCTGCTGAGAGGTAGACAACATTAAAACAAAAGTGTGTGTGTGTGCGCAAGTGACTAGCATTACCATGCTGCATTAAGTCTATGTATAATGGATGAGCACTGTTTTGAACGGCACAAACACAAATTGGTACAAATAAGGCTGATGCAAAGTGTACAGTGCAGGAATCTGCCCGTCAATGCGGTGATCGTAGCATCGCAGCATTTATTTTTTTCTCATGTGCGAACATTCCTGTTTTATCAGAGACGGACTCACCTCATAGTGAGCGGTGCGCTGGGACTCGGAGATGAGCTGGGCATTGCAGATGTTACAATAGCTCTCTGTGAACAAGCCTCCATCCACGACGCCCGCAGACTTCATCTTCATCTGAGACTACACAAACACACACCCCCAAACATACGCAAATATGAATATGATTAAAAGGCAGAATGGAGTAAAATGTCAGTGAACCTCACACTGTGTGTTAGAGTTGCATGAGCATGCATGTATCTCGTCTTAATTTAAGACTAGTTTTCCTTCAGAGTGACAGATTCACCGTGACGTTTCAGCCGAAAATATGTTGATCCTCTCTGTCAGAACATCCTCTCGTGGATGATTTTGGCTCCAGTCTTGGAAACAATGGCCTGAGGCTCTGGCTTGAGTTTCTGCATTTCACTTAATAATAATGTCTTAAATATATATTTTTTAATCTTTCAGGTCATTTAGAAACACTGAACATGCATCTTAATTTTATAATGCGCCATTGGAAGTTAAATTTGTAGAGATGCATCACGTTTTATCAGTGCACATGCTTGGTTTAACACGATTAGTAAATCCCTGTGAGTTGAACAGTGGTGATGATAAAAACTTCCCATCTCTGCCTTCAGTGATACAAATCAAACAAAGTGCAGCAGCATTGTTTAAAAGTTTAAGAAAGCTGAAGAAACTTGTGTTTTTTGCTTTCTGGCCAACTTATAAGACCAAATATTGTCAGCTTTCCTTGGCTGCCTCTGCTCTCAAAGTTGGAAACGGGGAGTAGCGGTAGCAGTCTTAGGAGTTTTCAGTCTGACCTCTACTACATGGCTACACTCATAACTTGCCAACAGTTATTGTGCACTGGCCTCTAGTGAGTAACAACCACAAAACATGTCTTAGCCAACCTGAATTTGAAGATTTGAATATAAACATTCAATTTTATAAGCTAAGAAATCCTCCGCCGGAGACCCACCTTTCTAACCCTGTATGTAAACTTTAATGAATTTCTGAACATTGGCAGGGAAGTGAACAGCACAGCCAAGAGCAACTTTGGCAAGGATTTCAGTCTCTGAAGTAAACTGTTAAAAGGTCTCCAGCAAGATTCCCCGGTGAGAAGCAGTGTCTTAAAACCTTGTCAGCGCTGGGATTGCCTAACCAGTAAAACCATAGAGACCTGAGTATCCCACTGGGAGCCGTGGCTCTGGGTTCTTAACGACCTGGCAGCGGTGTTTTCTTTCTTTTATACTGGGAACTGTTATGGAAAATGGTTTAATGATGTGTTCTAGGGTCTTGTGTTCAATTTTCTATTCTCTTCATCATGTGTGCCCTGTAGACACTGCTCTGACAGGGCTAGGGTGAGTAACGGGTCTGCAGGGAATGGTCCAGGAACATCAACCATTAAACCCAGCGAGCTCCTTGCTCCAAGGAAGTAACAGGAGAGGGTGCTTACAGGAGCAAAGCGTTTCATAGTGCGAGACACAGGGATGCCGCAGAGATCAGCTCCAGTAACTTTGAAAGAAAACGGCCTTTTGTCCCGCGTGGTACCCCGAGTATCGCAACCACTCAGCAGGGAGAAGTGGTGACAGGAATCGGTGGTCTATATTTCACATCTAGGCTCTAATTACCCTTTAGCCAGGGCACTTGCTCAACACTTCCGTGCACACGCTCAAACATTAGTGCACACACACACTACTAGCAATTACTCCTGTCTGTTCTCTTTGTCTGTTTAGTGCAACCTGGACCTTCAGACTAACTACAGACATGCTGCACAGACACTTCCTCCATTATCTAATTGAATTTACAGTAAGAGCCTCATACATTACAGCTGGGTGGCATTTCAGATTAACGTAAAATGCATTACGTTAAGTCATACGTGTCTGTGAGGTATAATATTCATTCTGAAATGTCTCTGATGACGAGCTGGAAACTTGTTTTGTCTAGAGGCTTGGATCTATTATTACCTCCAATAAGTAAGGTGTCCTATGAGGCACGATGGAGCAGATATATTTTGCAAAATGACACATTGGATTTGCTGCAGAATTTGTGTGCTGCCAGACTTTTGTGTCAAGAAAAAGACCTTGCGCTGTCCGTCCGGGCGTCAGCCAGGCAGAAGCGAGTCTATCTTTTAATCTTCCGGCTAATTAAAACTGATTGTGACTGCAGAAATATCCTTATCTTCCTAATATCTCTATTACCTCAGATTATTACATGCAAGATGGGAGATGTAGGCTAATTAATAGTGGCAATCTGTTGGTGAGATTAATGGAATGGCAGGCCCAAGGAAGCGAAAGGATAGTGAGACAGATAGTGAGGAAAAAATAATGAAAGAAGGAAGGAGAGGGAAGGGAGGGAGGGGAGGGAGGGAGGGGAGGGAGGGGGAGCTTTGTAATCTGCGCACTGAACGTGATTCTTTCATGCGACACGGTTTTAGAGATCTTAATGAAAAAGTAGTTTCATTCCCACCGTATCAGACCAGAGCGATGGACTCTTACTCTATGTTATGCTTTGTGAGAATCCAGTTTATTGAAACTTTAGCATCAATTTGGAAACCAGCACGAATCACAAACTGGCACGTGTTATATTTAGTATCGGCGGACCGTTCGACTTCAGTTCATCTTTCAATTCCTTCATCATAGTTCAGCGTTCTAGAGTTACAGTACAATCTGCATCTTATTTGTCGCTCAGATGCACATAGAGGTCACTGGAAACTATGTAATCAATGATGATGGAGGTGTGTAACAAGTATAGAGTTTATATATAGATGATATGTGCGAGAAATTCCAAGGCCCTGAGGAACCTGTTTTTCTCAATCAGTGATGGATTCTGTGCAAACCAGTCCTTATGGCACAGTTGGACCAGTTCAGTGAGACGATTATATGAAGCAGGTGACCGTTAATGGTAAAGATCACAGGTGAATTTGGGAGAAAAGGCTCTGCTATTTGAGGGAACTCTCCAGGATCTCAGGCAGAATCTTTTAAATCTTTCCTAAAAAGAAACTTTATTCTTGGTGGTTTTTCTTAACTGATTGTATTTGATTAAAACATTGTAGACGACAAAATAAAGGAGCATGTTTTACATTCACTGAGCTGCAACAAGAACTGTTTCTCCTCTTCCCTCAATATACATACATGATTATTATATGTTAACGTGGTGGGGTGGTGGAGAGAGAGCTACAGCAGCAAGTGGTGTTGGCGTGTCAGGTTATGATGGCCGCGCTGTCATCACGCAGCTGTGAATGAGCCAGTTGTGAAGCATGTGTGACACAGCTGATGCCACTCAGTCAATCTTGTACAGAGAAAAGTTTACATGTCTCCATGCACCAATCAGGATTTTGCGATATTTAATTCACAATCAGGTGAGAGTTGGTGGGTTGCCTGCTTATGTTGCTTGGCCATTGTCAAACTACACCCCCACAGTCCCGATGATGCAGATGAGCATAGTTTTTCCAGCGTGAGTGTTAATAAATTCAAGTTGAATAAATAATCATTAAGGATGTTTTTCTGAACCTTTGATATTTGCATGCTCTCATTTGGTGGTGAGTATTTAATGTTATAGAAAGACACTTCAGATTCAAAGGTGAAAGTCAGAGAACAGTGCTGCTAATGAATTAGTGAGGTGGGGTCAGTCAAAATACATATGCATGAGAGGTGAATATATGATAAAATAGAGAAATGTCTAAAGGTTAAGAGTAGTTCCCTGCTAGAAAGTTGCAAGTATTTTTTTTTAAATTGGTGTTACCTGACCACAGAAAGCAGAGAAAAGCACTGTGATATTCCTTTTTAGTCAAAAGGGAGGATCAGTGACGCACCAGTTGAGCGGTACTTGATTTTGGCTCGTCTGGTTTCAAGCACAGGCAGCCCGGTCACAAACTTTCTCATATTTCAGCTAAACGCTACAATAAATACGTTTCTGGAAACATCTGAGGCGAGAAATAGGCAATGCAGTAACAGAAACTTGATTCATAATTGATCAGCACCGCATTGATTGACAGTCAGAGCCTTCCCTTTCTTGGTCCGACAGAGGGGGAGAGAGGGGCTCTTTCTCTCTATGTTGGTATAAGATAAAGTATAAGACAAACAGTCGCTCAAATTAAGATGAAAAAGCCCTGAACTCAATTAGAAACAGGATTGCAGAAAGTAGAAACGTCTTAGCCAGAGCATGAGAACCTGAGGCATCTGAAGACAGAATGAACCTTCAGGGGATTCCCTTTTAAGACCACATCAAGTATTTAACATGGACGTGAACTCTGAGCCCGCCCTCAAATCTCAGCCTCTGCTCCACCGTTCGTTAAAAAGCTGGCATTGAACTGGACGGGGCTTTTTTGTTCTTTTCTAATAAATGCAACCACTTCGACCGTTTCCTGTCGCTCGGGCTTAATTAGTTTGTAATATTACTTGCAACTAGATAGCGTTGTACTAAATCAGAGCCTTGTTGTACTGACAGAGATACAGTTTCATGTTTTACTCCACTGCTGAGCTTCAGAGACAGCGCTCCAATAAACACACCTTAATTGGCAGGATGTATACTGAAGATGGACGAGTGAAAGACAGACAGGCGGATGTACCGCAGTTCATAAATGACATGAGAGACAGACAGAGAGACTGAGTGATGAGGAGGGAGAGAACAGCAGGTGGCTGGGGCAGCAGGGCCTCTTTTAACCCCCCCCCCTCCTCTCCTCCCTCCTCAATCTTTCCATTTGTGCTCCGTGAGGAGGGTGACCGCTGTGAACCGCACTGTCTGTTCCCCTTCCCCGATCTGCACGCACATTTCATATAGCTCCTATCTCCTATCCATTTGAAATAAATTGACGCTCTGATTTAGCTGTCAAATTATGCACACAGACGATGACATATTGACACCAGCCTGTGAGGCAATGACCTGCCTAATGAGTCCCTCGTGAAAAATAACAAGGGAAAGGGTTTCAGGGTTAATAATATGGGACCCTATATCTCAAAGGCACTGTGCCGTGTCACTTTGATGCTCCACATTACAATATTTTTCCTGTTCACACTTGGTAATGCAGTCTTCTTGAACGCCGTCTTCCCTTCCCCTGCCCTCCCCCACAAAACAAAAAAAAAACTTGCTCCAAGATTAACAACCCTCCCCTTTGTACAGTAGCAATCAAAGGTACTAGACTGAGGGAATAAAGTCTTTAAAAGGAGCTGGAGCCTGAGTCTGAATCCAAATCCGCATTTACTCTGTTTGCACTGCAGGAGCTCGCTTTGTTGCTCAATACTGCAAACTGCAAACATGCTCAAACTCAAATACAGCTAGGGTACAAGCACACGAGTCTCGCTGTGCAACATAAAACTAAGAGCCAAAAGATCCTATAATGAGTGACACAAATACGTGATTATGCTTCCTGTCTGTTCCCCATTGTTCACGTCAACAACGTCAGAGCGAGGGGGTGAATTCTCCTGGGAAGAGACGGAGTGTGATACATGAAAATACACACTTAATGCCAAGGTCAGGTCACACACTCCTTCCCTGGAGTCAGTGTGTGTGTGTGTGTGTGTGTGTCTGTGGTTTTATGACTCTTTCACTCTCTTTGCTCACTGCTTGTTGTGCCCTAAATTCTATTTTGGACCTAATTCTCCTCTCTGAGTGATGTGTGGTGCATCTTGATATTGACAGTCAAGAGCTGTCACACATATTCACACTATGCTTTTCTATCTCGGTCTCTGCCGTTCCCCATCTCTCCCACCTCCCTTCTCTCCCAGTGGTGGAAATATGGCCTCGAGGGCAGGGATTATTCACGAGGGATGGTGTAGGCTAGACTTATCTACTCTTATGAGAGGAGAGCAGATAAGCCACTGTATTATGCACCTTGCTACTGCAATAAATTGCAAAGCGGCTTGAAGTTAGAGACACTCATTCCTCTTAGAGATACTTGAAGATATATTTTTTTATATCTCTCAAATATGCTGGCTGTATACATTCATTCTCTGCTGTGCCTTGCAAAATAGATAACGATCTTAATGAGACTTACTGAATAAATGAACAACAAACAACAAAAGTTTAGCAACAACAAAGAAAAAGGCCTTGTGCACTATCTTTTTTTAGGACTGTTGTAGAACATCAAAACCCATTTGGTACCGACTGAAATGTTTCTGAGAGTATAAAACAATTAAAAAATTGAATGTTAATTGGATGCATGGACAGACTTAGTCCCTCCCCTTAATAACTAATGTAGTAGGTCAAGGTTTAACATGTACTCCAGTGCTTCTCATGCTTTTCCTGTCATCCCCACCCCCCCACAACCACCACCACCACCACCACCAAAAGCCAAAAAAAGTTCATGCCCCCCCGCCCAACACTTTTAACAGTTACTTACAATGACAGAGAAAGCAGCTGATGAAAACCTTTAGTGAAATAAAGGTCAGCACAATGGCATTAGCAAACTCTTGTTATTTTTCTGTCTTAAATCATATTTATTCATATTTATTTCACTCCATATTTTTCCCCTGGTCATCCATGCCCCCCCTGCAGTGGCTCTATGTGTAATCACCAGGTAAAAATTTCAACTTTCAACTCCAAACAATTGCTTTCTGTCTTAATCCCTGCAAAACTAATGACTTCCCCGAAAGATAATCATGTTAGCAATGTAACTGTGAGCATTTTAGCATGCTGATGTTAGCATGTAGCATCGTATTTAAGGTATATTGCAGTGAGGTAGCACAGTGAAGACCAAAATTTGGTTTCTTCTTGGTTTTTTGTTGAGTTTCTACAGTTCAAAGGAACATTTGTCCATCAGAGGATACATGAGATTGAACAGGAAGACATCCACTATTGCTCTCTTTAGACTTTATAACCCCTCTGCCTTCATCAGACCTTTTTATTCATGAGGGTACTGTGGTACTTTTATCTCTCTCTCTTATCTCCCTCTCTGGGCCATTACTTGTTAATGGTATTAATAGCAGATCTACCGCTTTAGGCCACAATATGGATTCATTAGAGGGTGAATGAAGACTATTATCCCGGGCAAAGTTAGGTTTTCCCAGTTTAACCGAGCATATCTCCTTGCATTTATCTGAGGGAAAGAGAGAGAGTGCGTGCATGTGTGCGTGTGTGTGTTCAGTAACAGAGTTAGGCAAACTGAGTTAATGGTGGGAAGCAAAAGGCGACCTGAAGTTTGAATGGGGGTCGTTATGTTACTGTAACATATGGGGGATGCTGGATGGCAGCAAAACTGTTGGGGTCTATCTGTTCCACTAGCAACTAATTGCACTGTTTTTATACTTTGGCACATTTTGTCCAAATGCTCTCGTCCTGTTTGGTACGACTTTGTCGGCTCAGTTTTCATCTCTGTATTTTCCACTTGAAAGCGGTAGAGCGATTATAGACCGAACACCATCTTGGTTTTTGCACTGAGCACCTGTATTCAGTACCAAGTGTATTATACCTGAGACTGCAGTGATGGCACAGCATGGTTTGAGCATCCAACAAAACCAAGAAAATGGTGTGATCAATAAAAACAGGTCCTTAAAACATGATAATGCACTAAGCACAAAAGCACACACTTTTAGCTGCTGGAAGCACACAATCACCTCAGTATAATACACACAGACTACCTACTGTAGGTGGTGAAGACACCTCAGAATTATATTGTTATTCAGCATTTTCATGAAAGTGTTTTGCTAAACCCAAACAAAAACTCACACATGAGGAACATTATGCTGTTTTTCCAAGTCCAATATGGATTCTACCAGTTGGCAGATTAAAGCGACTGAAAGGGGAGTCAGCTGATTTCCCACGAGGCAACACGCACCTCAACACAAAAGTCATGCGTTACCTCAGAGACTGAGCTGGAGTGAGACACACAAATAATTCATTCAAAAGATATTGGAAAGAAAAATAAGAAGTGTCAAAGAAACCAGGCATAAAATTGCCATAAGTGGAACAACTGAAGTGACGAAAGCCAAACAGTGCTTTGTAATAACTTTCCTGTCTCGATGTCTCTCAGTCCTCTCTCGCTTCTTCCTGTTTGTCTTCATCATTGAACTGATACAACTGCAAACAGCTAATTAGCAATATGACAGCTTCTCACTAATTAGTAATATAAGCTCCTTGTTCTGTAGAACAAAAGGCTCGACCAATGTGAATATGACTTCAAGTGCGGTGGTCTCGCTATAAAGCAGGTGTATAAATAGTTTCAGTACAACACGGCTGAGAGTTGATGATGCATCTCGGTCCTCAGGGGACGTGAACATAAAAACATCCTTGAATGATCAACTGTCAATCACAGGATCCTATTTTATGTATGTGCGTTACGTGTCTGTGTATGTGTGTATGTTTACTTGAGTAAACGTATGCTGACATGCCTTCAGGGAACCCCACAATAAGCCAGAGGTAAAAAGCTATTTAATGCGTCTTGTGTAAGAGGTGTGTGTCTCTGCAGGTGTGTGAGGGCAGTGTCTTCTTTCAGCGTGTTTCTATGAATGCTTACACATATGCCTTAATTTCTACCATATGCATGGCCAGCTGCATGATCTAATGTGTGTGCTGTAATGACGCAGGTCGAGGTCGGGGTAAAGTAAGGCAACTGCAGCAGTGTTTAAGGACAGTTTTGGTTATTTTCATGTCGGGCTCATTACATGATCCTCAGGATTGATTGTAACTTAACTTTCACACTGTGGAGATCGTTGTTTATTCAGTGCCAGCGGCTCTCCTCTCGAAGCGAGAGTGTTTTTACATTGATAGGATTAGCTTTCGGGTTCAATTGTTAAGAGTCTTGGCCCATGAGTGCGTGTCAGAGAACAGCACTTCCAGCAAACTGGAGCTACAGGAACAGGGAAGCAGTCAGTGGCATTGATCATGGCAGTCGACTTTAAATGATCACGCAAATGTTGAAAAAAGTCCGATAAGAAAGCGACTAAAACTTGGAGTCGTTTTTCAATGAGGCTCATGGTAAATCAAATAAGATGAAACAAGCATTAAAAAATTGTCTGAAAATGAAAGACCTCTTCAAAAAAAAAAAAAAAAAAACCCTCAGAGTGAAAGATGAGTGACTTTAAAATAACAGCACTCACCCACTCACCACCCTGCAAACGGCTGCCTGTTCCGGTCACATGAACTCTGCCTCCGATGCCATTTGATTCACAGAATATCATGTTTTCTAAACACGTCAACAGTTTGATAAGGGAATTGAAAATGAGACCGCAGCGTTTCTTCATTTTCTCTCCCAGAACTGTTTCCAGGAAAAGCGAGAGGGACCAATGGCCTTTCCACTCCCAGCACAGATGCTACGATAGAGCGCTAAGTTATTTGTTATATGAGTTCTATAGTGTCCACATGCACACACTACCCACGTGTACAAAGATAGCATGCAAGTGGATAAACCTCATACTGTGCCGTGTTCATATGCTGTGAAAAGTAAATGAATATGCTGTTTATGTGTGACTGCATGCTGTGATAGTGCACACTCACACACACATATACATAGGGCATGACCTTGCAGCACCTAGCCTATCATAACTAGGAAGCTGTGAGCAATTATGCCCGTGCTTCTTCAACGTGCATCTATCCCTTGGTGTGAGTGGGGTTGTGAGAAGGTTTATTAAGTTCTGACAAAGAAAATAACCTATTTAGACAAATTCAAAGACATAAAAGGATGATTTATGCATCAGATAAGCATATTTTTCCCCCTCATTCACTAATGCACCCACAATATCGCCCTCTCGTTCCCTCGTTCCCTCCCTATCTGGCAACGGGCCAGTTTCCGAACATGGTGATGGAGCAAAAGAAAATTGATTTCTAAAGAGCTCTGTCTGCTATTCCTGGATATGAAATATGCAACCAGTTATTAGTCTAACGCTGATATTAACATAACACGACAACCGTGTCAAGATATATATTAAAGATGTCTCTCTTGTTCCTGCTGAGAGATACATGAAATAGTGTAAAAATGAAAAACTGCTGCTTGTTCAAAGCGTGCCAAATCATTATCAATACCGCTCAACTGTGATGATATCTGTTTTGTTTGAGACAAAAGAAGGACAAAATGCTCTTTGGAAAAGGTTGGCGCTGCACTGATGCTGCTACGAGACAGACACATTCAATATCTTGATCGTGTAAACGGGCACAGCGGGTGGTCCCATTTTAGATATTATGCAGCTATTAATGAATGTACCCTAAGAAAGGCCAACTGGCCCACACACTGATGTAAATGGACACACACGCTCATGCACATTAATACAGATGTGGATGCACCCATGCAAAGACTGGCAAGCACAGTCAGCAGAAAGGTCACTATATACGGTGTGTGAGAAAATGATATTTGAAGAGGATGTGCTGCCTGTTGCTAAGAAGCACTCCTAAGAAAACATACACGCACACACAAAGACACACACCTACACGTGATGCTCTGTCAATCTTAAAGAAACTGGAGCAACCGCACGCTCGTGAACACAAACACGCTGGTTCAAGGAAGCAGCAGCTACTTTTCAAGAGCATTACTGCCTCAATATCTGCTCTCTGACTGTGTGTGCGTCAGTGTTTGTGTCTTTCTTTGTGTGTGGCCTTTGTTTGTATGTATAGAAGGGAAAGCAGGCACTTTTCAAGAACAACATCGCTTCTCTGTTTATTCCTTTAGGACCGGGATAAATTATACCAGTTGGTTAATCAGATTCTCCCCCAGATGCAGCTCAGCACCTCATGAGAGCCAGAAAGAGGGAGAATGAAATAAGCTCGTGGACTCGTGGCAAGAGCTGCATATGTTCCATAATATAAATATGCTAATTAACATGCTTGATTGTTTTCTTTTGCATTTTTTTTTTTTTTATTAAATTGTCACTTAGCGTATAAGCTCTACAGCTACATGCAGCGCAGTGGATGGGGATTGGCATGAATTCAAGCTGTCTACAACATTACCTTTAATGTTAGCACAGATTCTTAAAGGGGACAGCACACTGAAATGTACAAAAGCATCATCTTCAGCTGTAACTCAGTGGAATATGGGGTAAGGCTGAAACAATTAGTTGATTTAGCAGTGCTCAAAGTTTGCTCCTACATGTGATTTCCTGCTTTTTATTGTCTTAATGATAATAATATGAACATTTTTGGGGTTTATAATAGGGCTGCATTCAACGATTACTTTCATTGTCGATAAACGTGCTGATTATTTTCTTGGTTGATAGAATAACTGTCTGATTTACCTGCATATGACAAATAAAGAACTTGTAAACTTGTCAGAAACTATACTGAAACATGTCCTTCACAATTTCCTGAAGCCCAAGATGACATCTTCAAATCCAGAACCCAGAGGCATTCAGTTTATGATCACACAAGAAAAGAAGAAAATCAAAATAATTGATTACTTTTCTGCCTGTTTAACAATCGATTAATCAACTAATCATTCTAGCTCTAGTTTAGAACTATTATTGGATGAAACAAGCGTTTGAAGAAGCCTTCCTGTTTCCTGGAAACATCTGTCTATCAGATGTTTCCAGGAAACATTTTATAGACCAAAACAATCATTTAATTAATTGATTTGCACATACACAATAATGAATATGATTGCCTGTCGCAGCTCGAATACTGTGTGTAAGGTAGATTACTTTATATTCTATACTATTCCAGCTCTGAGACACCTCGCAGCCCTGCCTGCTGCAGTGAGCTGAAGTACAGTAGAAGTCAGCACATGCTGATCAATAACTGTATGTAAACAGAGTGTGAAGCCTCAGCTCGGTTGGACGGTTGGGCTGCATGTGGAAAAACAGCCTCAGTGCAACTCAGAGAAAATAAGAAGACACAGAAGACTGTCGTGAGTGCTGCCTGGGGTAAATAAAATGTCCTTTTCAAAGGACTGATATGATGGAATGAGTGATGATGAAACATATTGAATTGCTTGTTAAGACACTTGATTTCAGTGTGTGTGAATGAGTGATTTTTGGGGGTAGCCTGTACTTGTGTATGTGTATGTGTATGTGTGGGTCAGGCCAGGTGACAGCCAGGCGATATGGTATAAAGGCCATAAGCCGCCTCAGACGGCCCCTGTGAGGCTGACTGAACATTCTTCCCAAAGTGACAAATGCTCACAACGAGAGGGCTCTGAATGAGATGGATCGCAGCCAGTGAAACTAGATGCAGCGAGTATCAGAGCTAATCCATATTGTATCTGATATGTGTCACATTTTCATATTTCATAGAAAGTCATTATTGAAGTGGGCAGAGCTCGGATTTAAACTATTGTGAAAAGTTTGGAAATCATTGCTGCATTCACCTCAGACTACAGCAGTTGGCTGGCTTTCTCTGAACTCATTCAAACTACACCAGAGCTGAAATGATGACTAAATTATCTCAATCGAAAATTAAGCTTCAGCTATTTTGATAATTCATCAATAATTTAAGTCATTTATTAAGCAGAAACAGCAACTATTCTCTCAACTTTTCCAGTGAAAGGATGAGCTGCCTTTCTGTCTGAATATCTGAATATCTTTGCACTGTTGGTCGGACAAACAACAGATTTGGTCTCACCTTGGACTCTGGGATCCTGTGATGGACATTTTTTTTGTTTGTTTGTTTTTTTGTTTTTAATATACATGTTGTGGACCAAATAATTTCACATTAACCTAACAGATGACTCGAAGTGCTGCTGTGATGAGAAACTGTTGTATAAAACGTCCAAGACGGGTTTTATAGGCATTGTAGACAAACTATGTCATGCAGTAGTAGATGAGGCCAATTGGCAAATGTCGATCAATACCATGCCTCCAATTTATCTACAGATAACAAAAAAATACCCTGAAGTTTGAAGAGGTTGCCACAGACTCAACTCACTATCCCAGCAGGAATTCCATAGAAAAATTGCGCGATTTAAGGTGCCAAAACTTTCGGGATGCTGCTGGAGGAACGATCCAGACGTCAAATTACGAGGTCAATACTGGTCAATAATTCATCTGTTGAACAAACTCGACCGTCTGTATTTCCCATTCACTCACCTTGTGCAGAGGCAGCGACTCCTCTCCGCGAATCCGACAACCATCCGCAAACTGCCGGTTTTTAATCCTCTAACGCACCTGTGCAGTAAAATCCCTCAAAACGTGACCGGAGGCTGGTCAGGTGGAGCGTCCCTGGTAACGCTGCTGTCCAATACAGATATTTTGCTCATTTATGAAATCACGCCGTCTCCTCCAAAAAGAACAAACAAACAAACAAACAAGCAAACACAAAAAAAAAACTCCCTCGCGCTGCCGTCCGTCGTGATGCGCGTGTCCTCTCCTCTCCGATCTGTGGTACCGCGGAGGTGAGAAGAAGCGAAGCTCCGCTGGTATCATCCGCCACTACTCCGACCAAAAGGCACCGCGGAGGGAAACAAAGTCAGCTATTCCTGCGTGAGGGAGGGACGAGAAGAAAGTGTGAGCAGGCTTCACCGGGATGAATGAAAGACAGAACGCGCTCTGGCTCATAGCGCGTGTGTATGTATGTGTGTGCGCGAGATAGTCAACACTGAATGCTGGAATTGCAGAGTGAGTGAGTGGGAGCACTGGTCGAGTGAGTAGGTTTCGCACAGTGCACCCACATGAATATCATCTTACATAAAAAGGAGACAGATAAAGGTGCCCAAACATTGTAGTATTGATGCCGTGTTTCCAGATCTTAGGAGTAGCCTGATCATGCTGCTCAGGTGTGCTACAGTCACCTCACACCACTCAAAGACATCTTTTATTCTCCTGTGATTTTATTATGATAGACCTATCTGTGTATTGTTACTGTGTGGACCTGATGTGATGTGTCCGTGGTGCAAAATACTGACTACTTGTACTTTATGGTTTTCACCCATGCGGTTTGAGACCAGTCACCCAGATAAATCAGAGGGATGGTAAGAGGATTGATGACATGGAAGCAAAGAAGAAAATGTATTTCTGCTACACAGTTCTATTTTTCTTTTATCTTTGGGCCTTTTTTTTTCCTCGTGTTTCACTGAGTTTGACCTCTTCAAACCTTGAGACGTTATTCAGACAGACCAGAAAGAGGAAATCGCTGCTCGCAGACTATCTGTTACGAGGGATGATAAGTCATGCTGTGTTTTACAGGGTTGCAAGCCTTTAAAACACAAGTTAGGAACCACTGTGAGAGCCTGTCGTCTGTGAATGAGCTCATTCCTGGGCCGTGCTTTTTACGGATGGGTTGGTGTAGTGGGTATTGCGAGTTTCTGTACTGTTTTCCCACCGTGCATTTGACTGAAGACAGGGAAACGTATTTTGATTTAAGGTTTGGATCAACGGTGCGGTTAATCTTTACAGCTTTGTTGGAGTGTTATCAGGGTGGCGGTGGCTCAGGAGGTAGAGGGGGTCGTCCACTACTTTCTGGGTTGGTCGTCTCAAGTTGCTCCAGATGGTTTGGCCGGCTCCTTGATGGTGTGTGACTGTGTGTAAATGGATGAATAAGCGGTACATTGGAAAGCGCTTTCTCCGTTCAGGTAGAAAAGTGCTGTATACAGTAAGTGCAGTCCATTTACAGTCTACCACAGTGCTGACAGCTGGGCCATATAAAGAAAGAAATGGCAAAAATGCTGTACCAGTTTCCATATTATTGCTTTTCTCAGTTTTATGCCACTTGACGTTGCATTGGGCTCAGACAACTTGTGACCATTTTCCACTTTTTTTTCTCACTTTTTGTAGACATTTTAGAAAGACAGATAGGTTGCAGTCCTTCTTTATTCAACCCAACCAAAGCTATCTGAATATCTGCAGAGTTGTTGACTCTTCCTGTGGCTTCTTCATACTGTGGTCATCTGCAGACATGTTGATGTTACACTGAGGACCCAATGGCAAGATGCTGGCCAGCCAACAGACAAGCTGCAATATGAGAATGATTGCGACATGTTGCTGTACGTCTACTTCCAGACTCAGATCCACAGGAACAGAGCGTACTCCTGTTAGACCTGGCAGAGTCTACAAATCCGTATCCCAGCAAAACCAAATTGCTGCAAATTACCTCATGTTTCAAGAGAAGGTATTTCTAAGAAATTTTGAATAAGCAAGCAGTTGCATTTGAATCCCAATCAAACTAACATTACACAGCCATGATTCAGAGTCCAGCTCTCAGAAACTCCGTGTTTGGTGCCAGAATGCTTTGCACAGCCAACAATAACCTCCATTGATCTATCAGAAATGGCCTTAATTCACTGTGGTCCGCAAACACTTCCCAAAGCAATCATATGCACCAAATTTAGAGCTTAGCTGCAAAGAATGACATTGCTATGCCCCTTTTTATAATTTTTCTGTTCGATTATCCCGACTCTTTTTGAAATGCCACATTTTCTCACTAGTGTATGGATGTGTATTCATTCCAGCAGAATGGGCGCCTATTACACGCTTTCAGAGGCTGTGACAGCAGCCTTCAGTGAGGAAGCCAAACACTTCACAGCTCAGACAATGTACCCAGGCAGACGCACACACACACACACACACACACACACGTACATACACACGAGCATGCAGTCGCAGATCCACATACACACGAACCCACTGACACAATGCACATCGACGAGATGAAAGGGCCAATTTATCAAACCACCAGCCGAGGCAGGCCTGAGGACGTATAGTGCCAGCATTGGTCTGGAGAAAGAGGGCAGGATGTGCCTGTGTGTGCGTGTGTGTCTAACTTTGTGTGACTTTACTTTTGTTCTTTGCCTTGACAGTAAAGGCGGTGCTTCTAATATTACATGCACGTTTGCCTTTGGGTAATTTTCCCAAGTAAAGCGCATCACCTTTTAACGCTGATGCCGGCTGACGTGGCTGCAGGACAGGAGAATTTCTAGTTCTTGTGATATGCAGGTGCATTGGCGTAAAGGCGGGAAAGTGTGTGTGTGTGTGTTTGTTAGAAAGGGATGGAGAGTGAAAGAGAGGGAGGGAGAAATGGTGCATGGGGTCTGTCCCACGTTATTTCTCATTAAACTACAAGATCAATGTTCATTCCCGGAGCTTTACAGCGTTTACAAGCCCAAACTAATCCACTATTACAGAGCTGCAGAGAAGGCACAGTTCAAAGGAAAACAAGAGCAGAGCAGCACCGAAACGTGTCAGACGTCTCTATATGTTGTTCCTGAACATCTCCAGGCACAGCACGCTGTTCTGTGAGGACATCCTCACTGCATGGCATTGATCAGTTGTGGGATGTTGTATTGTCTTGAAACTGTTTGTCTTTGTAAGGAGACAGGCAGAGACACAGACTGACACAAAGAGAAAAAGATTTGATTTGAGCTTGATGTTTGACAGTGACAGATGTGTTGCGTGAGTCAATATTATATAATAGCAGATATTGAAATATGGGGCAGTGACATGATGACTCCTGGACGGCGGCTGCAGAAGAACAGTATGACGTTTTATTCTCTTTAGTATTCGATTCACTCATTAAATCACTGATTATTCTGTAAATGAATAATTGATTTTTATGAATTCATTTGACCATGCAGGAGATTTGGTGTGGTGGATCTGGAACACAGTGACTCGAGGAGGTGCTCCTCCACCTGAAATAATTACTGTGGTGTCAATGAGTAGTTTCAATGTGACACGGTGGTGTGAATGTTAGAGACGTGCAGATGCTTAGAAGGAAAAAATTCTTGAGGATGCATTGAATTATTAATAAAACACAAAGCACACTCAAGTCTCTGAATACAGACATAAATTATAAATAATAATAATAATTTGTCAAGTTAATGATGATGTTACTATTAACACTGCCCTTTCAAGACTCACACAGTACTGGCAATACAATCATTCACTCCATTATACACGAGACTTTCAGTGGAAAAGTAAAGCCATGTTGAGACAAATACAAGGGCAAAGAGAAATCAGTGGAGATTAAATTAATACATCAGATTTTATTTCCACTCATCCACTAACTCCCCTAGCTGAGGCAGTGTTTATATTTAGATGTGAATATGTGTGTGTTTATGCGAGGGAGAACATTTCAAATGCTAGTCCCCCTGATTTTGTGATGTCGGCTTCACTGCGGTGCATCTGTTGGGTTTTGGCTGCTCGGATACTGGCCCAGTCTGCTTGATACTGCTCCAAGGTCCGGGGGCAGCTTGCCGGCACTGCCAGTTGGTGGCCAGCCCTTGCGGGGTGGGTTGCCCATTATAGGGGGGAAAAAAAAAGAAAGACCAGCTCCAAGAATCATGGTCCCAAAAGTATTTACAAAACTGATACGTCTTTGTTTGTCCAGCACTGGTCAGAGATACAGAAATAGACCTGGACTGCTGGGACGCAGGCAGTGCCTGAACATGTGAGGCGCATGTGTATTTAATGAGTAATGGGAGCGTAGAACCACAAGGATATGGACAAATATGTGTCCATACTCTGGCCAAACAGTGTTTATTGGTAACAGGTGAGGGGTAATCCAGAGGTAGAGGTTTGATTTCAGGAGCATCAGCAACTCTTACACTTACAGCTCGGATCACTTACACACAGCCACATATAGAGGACAGCTGACACTGAGAGCGGCCAGAAGATGCTAAATCAAAGTTAATGTGATCTTGTCACCACCCTGAACACCAGACGAGGAAGAAAGAGCGAGGACAGAAGCGTAATTGATATCAACAGCGGCAACCCCGACACTAACTCACCCTTGTGATTAATGTTTCCTTCCTTTGTTATCCACGACTTATTAAAGCAGCTCAAACAGAAAGCCCAGCTCTTATTTATATTGAAATGATGGCAGGAAATGTATGCGCCTTAAACCTTACATAAGGGAAATTATGGAACATTTTTATGCCAAACAACTCCTCTTAGACTTCACTTAATTCCACGAACAATGTCAATTAATTATGCACCTCCAGAAACTCCAGACTTAAGTTTGTCCGTTTCTCAAGTCACTTGCTTTTAACCTTATTATGACAAATTTTTAAAAAATCAGGGACAGAAGTGGCTTTGCGTGACCTCAAACAGCTTTACTGTGAACATGATTTATAAAGAGCTTGCAGACAGATCTACTGTATATCACCCCACTGCACAAACATGATACTTGTCATCAGATGTCTGGACCTGTATTTTTACTCTTAATGACACCTGCAGAATGGGAACATGCATGGGGTTCTGCCATGTGGTTAGCATGTGAGAAGCAAATTACTACTGGAGAGTTGTGGAAAAAAAATCTTATTCTTTCTATATCAATTCCAACACATTTCATGGCAATACTTAGTCTGTACTCTCAACATGACATATATCTGGTTTTCTAAATCGTTTTTTCCTTCACACAATAGTCAAGTCTGCAGTGACAACCTCTGAAACGCTGTACTTTCCTCATTAGCATGTGATCGCTTCAGTGCTGCTTTTGGAGAGCGATGACTTTGTTTGACCTCCAAACATTTGTAATGCATCTTACTGCACCGTGAATACCGTCCACCTCGCTCTGATACTCTGGTCTGCAGTTGGTAGCTAAGGCCATCTAGAGGAAAAATGAACACACTGCGCTCCATCAGTGTGCCTCATACCAGTGGCTCCCAAACTTCATTAGCTTGAAGACAGCTTTGTCTGCTTGCAGCCTCTTGCTACAGGGTATATGTTTCTACATATGGGTGATGTGTGTGAAATAAGTGAGTACAGACAGAAAAGACTAGAAATAAACTCAACAAGTTCACTGGTTACCATTAGCCACAGTTTACTCCAGCCAAGTTTGAAACAGCTTTGGATCTGATTCAGCATGGTTGAGTACAGTGATATACAGTATATAGAACAACTTAACATACTTTTTAAACTTTTTTTCTCAGCGTCTTAATTTTATGTCCAAAACAGGGCTGCATGGCCATCCTGCCTGTTGTAGGATGCATAAGAAGGCACAAGATGGCACTAGAGCGCTGCTGTTTCTCTCCATGCTGGCGTGCTCGGAGGAGAGGACAGAGGGAAGTGGAAACCTCAGCAATGTTTTATGACACACAATCAGCTGAGTGCTTCCATTTAAACCAACATTAATTAAATTTATGGCGAATTGAGTTTACACACTGGAATTGAGTTTTTTTTTTTCCCTCACTGAAATCACTTTGAGTTGATTTACTCCATCTTTTCCACTCGGTTGCCCATAATTAGATCCAAATGACCCTGTCCTCATTACAGATGTCTCCCTGGAATTTAAACACTTGTGTTGACTTGCAGTGCATCTGCCTGTCCTTGTGTGTGTGTTCGTGCGTGTGCGTGCGTGTGTGTGTGTGTGTGTGCGTGTGTGCGTGTGTGCGTGTGTGTGTGCGCGTGCATGCCTGGAGGAATTTAATTATGCTACAGTACATACTGTATATGTGTTTACATTCTGTGTGGAGAGTGGTATGTCTTCTTCTCCGTTCTCCTTGTGTGTTTCTCAGCCATGTATGGTACTTTTCTCCCGGCCAACAGCCTCTGTGACTTATGACTGAGCTCCTCTCTGGCTCTTGGGAGGTGGGGTCACTCTAATCCCTTAAACCCCACTTTCTACCTCATCAGATCCCAGCCTTCCACTCCCCAAATCACTCCCTTTGCTCCAAAGGATCTTATCTAGATCTCTTTGGTATATTTAAGCTGGAATAGTGTATCAAGGCTCTGCATTTTCCCACAAGCATCAGATTATAAAGATGCCCAGATGCATACACACACACACACACACTTTGAAATTCATGGTGCTCTATGTAGGCATGCAGTTGACTTTGACTTTACACATTAATCTCACCATCATCATTTCTAAACATTTTGAATTGCATTCTCTACATACATTCTGTGAATTTCCATTCCCTGTGTATCCATGCCGCTCTGAACAATGACATGATCCTTAAATGGCTTTATTCTAAATCCCCAGAAATCCGTAACAACCACCGGCACGAAAGTAAAGCAGGGTAACCCCTTCCAACAAGCTGTTATTCTCTTTCTTCTAAACAAAAGGCGCTCGGCTTTCCAGCTAACGAGACTGAACTCGCGGTCTTGCGGTTGGAACAGAACAAAACCATTTACTGGGACTGTATGCTGTAGGGTCCCTGTGTAGTCACAACCATGTATGTGTGCATGTGTGTGTAATCATTACTGTTCTTATGCATGTGTGTATATGGATGTGTGTGTTAGTTTCTGAATCTTTGTTGATGTTTTGACCTGTGTTCAATGTTTCCTCTGCGTGCATCCCTCGGTCCAATAGATGATGTGATTACAGTAGTGGTTTTAGGGTCTACCTGCGGCCTCCACTCGGGCTCCCAGGGGCCAAGTGTGTATGAGTACATTGTGTGTGTGTGTGTGTGTGTGTGTGTGTGTGTGTGTGTGTGTGTGTGTGTGTGTGTTGGGGGGAACTTGTGTAATCTAAATCAAGACAATACAGTGGAAAAAGTCAATAGATTCATGTTACAAAGCCACCCACAACCAACAACAACAACAGGAGCAGCAGCATGCTGACAAGTACAGTACAAATGCAGACAAAGGGCATGTAGAATACAGTACACACAGGTAGAAAAAAGACTTGTCTACACTCACCTTTGCAGACTAACAGCTTACTTCCTGCTTCTATCTTTGTGCCAGGTCATGCATCACAGCCAGTTTAAGGTGTCAAAATTGTGTTGATAGGCTGCATCTACGTGATGCATCTTTCACATCTGCTGTAGATTAATTAGTTGAAAAGTTTTTTTTACTAAAGTCAAAGCGTTAAACCCAATGAATTAAAGGGAAAAAAGTCCATACTATGAGTTGAGCCTTTGAATTGTGGTATTTCAGGAATGACTTGTGCACGCTTCTCGCATGTATACACATAATTTCTTTGCTGTCTTTGTCTGCGGCTGTCACTGAAATATCAGCTTTCATCTGGTCACATCTACCCGATAGCACAGCGACATCTTCATTGTTGGCCTACAGTGTCATCTTGATGCTGTCTTTTTAAATATGATTCTTTCGCTCTGCCTCAGTAGGCTCGTGCTATTGTTTTGTGGACCCCTCCACATCCCCATCACTGCCAAGTCTTTGCAGATTCATCTGCTCATCATTTCATCAGCCCATCCATGAGGGGATTTATCTTGCTGCTGCTCAGGGCAGACTCCCCTTGATTACATCTCCCTGTAGAGTCTTTCTGATAAGACTTAACTACGACATATCATCTGTCATAATAAACAATTATCCTTACTTCATTCGCTTGTCTCCTCTGATTGAAATGTCTTTGTCCCTGTTGGCTCTGATAAAGACGCAGTAGCTCAACAGTCTGTTTGTGCTACTGGCTGGGAAATCAGTGTCTGTGCTCCAATACTGATCAGACAAAGCAGCACAAAGACATTGCAAAAGTTTCCTGCAATTTTGCTGCCAACTCATTTGCATGCCACAGATTATTTGACTGTTGATCTGAACGTAAATTAAACAATCTGTAGAAAGGCCATAAATAAAACATTTCTTTTGGTGTGGGTCACAAGAGGTCGACTTTTTTTGGGACAAGAAGCAAAAATGTGTTCTTGACGAAAGAGAATTTGATATGTAGAAATGTGTTAGACACGCAGGCCAGATGAAATGAACCCTGGATTGAATGTGCTAAATGAGCTGCTGTGATCAAAAAATGTGTTCCACACAGCCAAAATTTTAGTTTATTACAAAAACTCAATCTTCAATCACTCCTTAAATATTCGTACTGAAAATGTGACAGTGCCACTTCTGAGGAGTGCTCCAGCCTGCTGTGCACGCTGGGATCTGCGCTGCATACTTCTTACCTTGTTCCTATAGGTTGGCCAAATGGCCAATTTGGCCTAACCAAACAGAAAACTGAATATTACACCGCAAGTGTTTAAACAGGCAGTCTTAGAGAAATGGAAGTGGTGGCTTGTTAAAGCCATCAAACAGAATTACCTGTGAGGACTATGCTAACCTCACTGTATGCGTGCTTTGTGTGATGAGTGTGTACCTGTCTGTTTGTGTGAGTGTGAAGACTGTTATTCTGCTAATTCAATAGCCGTCATTTCCTCCAGTTTTCTCCTCCAGTTTTGAGTGTGTTTTGCCAAGACATGATTGACAGCTGTGCCGAGGCAGCGCTCTCTGATGTGTGTTTGTGTGTTTGGCTCTCGCTCAATAGGTCCGGTGTCTGTGATTTATGCCCTCTCAGGTGGACACACAGTTAGGCATCCTGGGGAAAAAGTCAGATGATACAGAGATCAGCAATGTAATTTCTCTGTGTGTTATGCTTCAACGATGTCTCTCAGGTGAGTGTGTATCTAAGGTGGCCAGGGGAAAGGCCTGCCTTCCTGCTACTTTACTGTGCATCCATCATAGCTGCCGATAACAAGCTGTTTGGTTAATTGCACCTGGAGAACCATCATGCAGCAGACTGCATGAGCTCTCTGTTTTTGGCAGCTGCTGTGTGTCCCGTTGCTTCACATCTGCCCTTCTGAGGCTGTTCTCAGTGTGTTTAGCAGAAAGCCATGTTTGCCTCCACTCTGAAGTTTCCTCTCACTGTGGGACTACTGTGTAGCAACTTCTGTATAAAGTTGATTACATAAAGAAGGGATTTTCGGATTGTGCCTCTTATGCTTTGTTTCCCTCCAGTGTGTGTGTGTTCTCATGCATGTGTGTTTGAATCCTTGTCTGGGTGGCTCGGCATGAGCGCATGGACATGTTCTGTGTGTGCCTCCGTGTGGGTATACTGTATACATAAGCAAAGAGCTACGTGTGTGTTCTGGTCTGCTAATGAAAATGTGTTCCTTACTGACGTGGTTTTTGGAACAAGATGTTTAGTGAGACAGAGGCATGTGTCATCAGCCAGGGACAGGGTGGGGAGAAGATTTATGGGGTGCAGAGACAGACACAAGCCTTACTCATGGCGCTAATGCTCATGTAGACTTGGAGATAAAGAATAATCATAAACACTTTTAGCCAAGAACAAACCAACACACACACATATAATGCACTGGCCAATGCATACATACCGTACGCAAATTATACAACTCATCTAACACTCATAAATGACCACACACACAGAGGCACATATTTCCCAAATGCTTAGGGGCGACAGCTTTGCCAGTCTTCTGTCCACACAACACAAACACGTTCTAAATGAACAGACAGGGAGAGGGAGGGTTGAAATGTATTTTATATTTAATGAATTTATTAGCTGCAGATGGACAATTAAATAGTTACTCTGAACAAAACAGTTAGGACACAGACTGAAACATCATTCTGTACCGTGTCCTGCGCCTGCAGGCTTTGGAGCCCAGGTGCTTTAGCTGTTCTGCCGCAGCGTGTGTTGACCATGACGGACTGTACTCCGGCTCACCTCAGGCCTGCAGGCCTTGGTTAGCTCCAGATGTGGTCTTTGGACCCCGGATGATTAGGTATGTAATGGAGGACCAACTGGACTTGGCTAGTGCCTGCCCAGGGATCCCCACTGGGCCAAAAGTGAGTGCTGGCCAGGGTCATATGATTTAGATTGATCAGGGTGTCATTGCTTTTTGATGATGCAATGGGTAGTTCCGCCATCCAAGTGCACTGGACCGATGGGTGACCCAGACATGCTTCATGTGTCTGTAAAGTGCACTGAGGTGTGTTTTATGGATTGTTTTTAAGCTACCTACAGTAGTGGTAACCAAGGATCTAGTTAGCTTCATTTGTAGCCTTTCTCTTCTGTTTATATATCCGACAGAAAGGCGACTGTACAGGCTGCTCACGTGTCTGCAAAAGCTAATAAAGCCAGTAAGTCTCTTAAAGGTGTTCTTTATCATCATGCCTTTTGATGAAGCTAATATTTTTAAATTGTACATTAATGTAAGTTTAAAGATGGCTGGCATAAGAACTTGGACTTTAGAAAATTGACGAGATTAAAACAACTAAAAGGAAAAGTTTGAAAAACAGGCCAAGTTGAATCAAAGATTATTCCAACCGTAGTCTTTGGCAGAATGCTTTTATGCTGCAACATCACAAATTCACTAAGTTGCTAAAAGACCAGAAACATTTTTATTTTCAAATACGGTGCTGAGTTCCATTAATCACTAGTTTATAATATATGCAATAACAAAGCCATGAGCACACATACGGTACAGTGTGCTCATGCCACGTATGCACCACACACACACACAGTGCCATACTGTACTCACACATGAACACATAAATATAAGTGCATGTGCATGCACATATATACACATAGTGGAGTGCCAACTAAAACAGGGATACATCAAGAAACCTCGGTAAGATTTACTGCCGGACTATGTGATATGCAGCCAGTGGGAGTGAGGGGCAGCAGGAGGGTCTGCAGGTTACAGTGTTCTCCAAGTCTGAGGCTGAAAAATGGAACCCACAGTGGCCTTTGGACAAGTAAGGACTAAACTTTCCCTTCGTCCTACATTCCTCTATTCATGTCTCTCATCAGAGTCTAATTGGCATTTAGCTGCTTCAATGGTGCTCTGTGTGTGTGTGAGTGTGTGAGAAAGATAGAGAGAGAGAGAGAGTGTGTGTGTGTGTGTGTGTGTGTGTGTGTGTGTGTGTGTGTGTGTGTGTGTGTGTGTGTGTGAGAGTGATCATTAATATCTGTTTTTGTGAGGACCAGTGTAAGTTTTAGACCTTGAAAGTGGGGACATTTTTGGAAAGGGTGGAGATTTTGGTCAGATCAAACTAGAACTACTGCACGGCTTGTAATGGACCTCATGAGTATAGACTTACAAATGTGTGTGTTTGTGTATGCAAGGATGTGCCTCCGTGTGCACGCTGCTGTACTGCTTCACCCTCAGGATAATTTCCCAACAAATGTACTCAGAATCTCAAAATTTCAGCATCAGTGCATCAGACTGGCTGCACTGCCGTGTGCCTGTGTGTGTCTTTGTTTAGATGCACTGTAATTAGTCATTACCTGATGCTGACTCATAACCTGTTTTTGGACAACTGGACGCTCTAAGCTCCTTCATTTGAAGTGATTTGGAGGAAATTTAAAGCAAAATAAGGAACCAGACTAAACATTCTTTACCTTTGTGTGTCAGACTAAACAAGATGCAGAGTCAGAAACAGTAGATGTGGTTTATTTCACATCTGCAAGTTGCTGTTCTGTAAGCAAACCTGAGGAAATGTGCAATTAAAATAAGGGGAACATGTGGCCCGGTGACGGTATTGAGTAGTGAGTATCTGCAGAATACTGACACCACAAAACATTTGTGGTAGACAAGCTCAAAATATGTGTGCGCACGTATGCATGTGTTAATGTATATGTGTGTGTGCATGTTCGTGTGTGGCAGGGCTGACTTAAGTCGAGATGTCAGTATGTGTTTGCACAGACCGTAATGATTCTGCCAGGCAGCTCTCCCATGGCGGCGGTACAGTGGCAAAGAGACACACGCACACACTGCTGCCCCCCGACTACATTCAACACTCCCTTCCTCTAAGGACATCATTTCCCCTCTCTCTTATTTACTTAGACCAGGAGCACTGCCATGGCAACCAGCAGTGTTTTGGAGAGTGCTTGTTTAGGGAATGTGTGTCAAGGGACAGATGAACGAACACATGGGACCCTCTCTGCTTCTGCAGGCACCTGAGAGGGGAGGAAATCGAACGAGGGAGGGGGAGTTGAGAGGGAAACCAAAGGGCAGAAAGTCCACAAGCAGAGGACCAGCACTTTTTCATAGCACCTGACCTGTAATCTGAAGTGTTGGTGATGTATGACATGCACAGGTTATGAGCATATTTATCTCCTAAAACCTGTATGTGTGTTGTGTAATTAAATGGCTGCACAGACTTTTTCTTATTGAAGTATTCCAAAGCACTGTAGCCTACAGCTGAAATGTGTTACTGCGATAAAAAAAATATTGTGTTTTTGTGCATAATCATCAAACCAGCTCTTTGCCCTCTGACGCTGAGGAGGAGAGCAAGATTTTAAGATTCAGAACATTTCCTGTTGAGAGTGAGAGCAACAGCACCGCTCTGCAGAGCACCAGTACACTGTTGCATGTAATGGCTACAGTGTCAAGTAGGATTTCCAGGGTGCCCACATCTGTATATGAGCTGAATGCCTGAACGGGTCCCTGCAGTCAGAGCAGTAACTCACAGCTCCCCGTTAGAGCTTAAAGAGCTGAGAGCCTTTTGGAGCCACTGGGCCGCAGTTTTAAGCCTGACCAAGATAAACTCAGCTCAGCTCTTCCATCTCATAAAACCCAAATCCTCATGACACCACAGCACAGCAGAACCTGGAAACGGCGAGATCATGAACAGACAGTCTTTTGCTGTCTCTCCCCTAACGTGCTCCTTAACTGTCGAATAACAAAACGACAGAAATACTGATCGTGATTGAGTATGCATACTCATATTCATAACCACTGCGTTAAATAACAATTATACTGTATGCAAAATTCTCCCCCGTGTGTACTTTAAAATGACAGATCAAACCACTTGACTCACTTGATGTAACTACGACCAGAAGAGGGCAGTCATGTGCAGTATAAATAATGACTGGCACCCATGTATGTCTTCAGATTAAGTTTTTAGATTTTGTCTTATTTTGTCTTACGCGTACATTGTACATTATGTGTGTTATGTATGCGTCTTCATGCGGTGGGTGTCCCCCATCCAGCAAAGAATCTGAGGAACGTGTATGGCCTGACGAGTGAACTAATGCAGAGGTGTAAAACAGGCTTAGCAGATACACAGTGGCTCTCTCGCTCTCAACCAGATACATATTCTACTATTGTCGCTCATCTTTGTTGGGCAGAGTGTGTGCACCGCGATGGACTTCTCATTAGATCAGCGGGAGTTGGACATCCTGCAGACAGGCGATGCAGTGAGCACAAACACAGAGCCGATGCTGAGTCTAACTCGACTTCAAAGGGAGCGGCTCCTTCGTGTGGTTGGAGTGATAAAACTGCCCTTCAATGTAAGAATGTTAATGATCAGGGCTGCACTGCTTTTGATGGAAGAATATATATAGAGCCAAGTGAGAGCGTGTGAAAGAGCTTAAGTGGGTGTATGGGTGTCTATGGTATTTCACAATAAAGGCCCCATAAAACAGTACTTGAACATAGTACTTAACATAGAAATACATGACAGAATCACAGAGATAAATGGCACAGTTTGAGCTTAATGAAGTATCAGTGGAGACAGTCCAGTGTGGCTGCTTTTGGTGCTGGACAAGCCTGGAGGTCACTGCAGGTTTAGAGTGTGTGACCGCAGATGCTGATGAATAGGGGCCGTGTGAAAGTGAGGCCTGCTAAGCTGTGTGAGGGGCTAATTCACAGAGCCACTCAGGGGAAATTATGAATCAGATTGTTTTCGACATGACAAGTTGAATATGGGCTGAGAGAGAGAGAGAGAGAGAGAGAGAGAGAGAGAGAGAGAGAGAGGGGCATGGAAAGAATCACAGAGGATTTATGATGTCTGAGCCCTCCTGTGAGAGGGCCTTTCCTCTGACAGGCAAGGAAATACTTCTCCAATCTGTCTCCCTGCTGACACCAGTGCGTAACAGACACAAACATGCCCCCCCTTAACCCACCCGTGCCCCTTCACTTTCCCTGTGTTGCTTTTCGTCTGCCCTGTCTTTAAATCTGCTGGTAATGATGCAGCTCATTGAAAGTGGTGAGAGCAGGGGGAAAGAGAGACCGGGAAGGGGAAAAAAATGAAGAGAAAAGGAGAGATATGTCCAATCCCCAGAGCCTCAGGGATTCCCGAGCTGTGGAAAATGTGCGCTCGTCGTCTCTTCATCCTCCTCCAGAGAGCACAGTTTCCAGGAAGTGTGGGGGTTAAGCACACACAGTTTGGCACTGACCTCTCACCTCTGATTAGCCTAGCGTAGCCGCTAAGTGGTTCTCTGTGACTCCTCCACTCAGCCTGCCAGCTTCTCGGCCCATTTTCACACAGTAGCAGCAGGCATGATGTATTTCATATGTCACGTGGCCCCGGATATTGTGGTTAATGAATAACCAGCCCGGCATGAGCGGCCGTTCACTGTAGCTTGGTTTAATTTAGGGCGCAAACATGCGTGTCCACTTTACCGCTGATGTACACCCAGCCCAGTGTAGCTGAGACATGCTAACTAACAGCAGGCTTGGGTTCTGTTGCTGTACACGAATGCCTGCAGGCTGTGAGGCCGACTTGTTTGTGGCTTTGCGTTGTGTGATTTTAAAGCTGTGCTGCTGTGAGCATAACCACTGGCTTTGGTCTTGTTTTTTCCTCCTCTCCCACAGCTGACCCATTTATGACCCGTTTTTTCTCGTCATGCCTGATATTAGAAAAGTTTAATCATTGCTGGGAGACATACAAAGAGGATTAACATTCCTAGGTCTCCTACACTCAGACGTTGCCCTTCTCCCTCCTGTTTCTCCTCCGTTTGGTCTCTCACCCCCCTCTCTTTCTTCCTCACTTAGCTACACTTTTTGCCTACTTCCATTCCTTTGCGTGTTATTTCAGTCTGTTGCTCCTTTCATAACTCTGCTAATACTCCTGTTAGCAATCAAATATCTCACTGACTGCAGTTCTTTCACCTCTCATCTTATTTATTCTACTGTAAATCCAAAAGTACTACTGGACGGGTGTAATACTGCTGCCATACAGTCATAGTTGTAATGACAGCATCAGACATTTAATGATATTCTTGTATTGCTCTTCCCCTTCCTTTGTTTGTTTGCATCTGTACAGGAAATGACCAAATTGTTTGTGTTTGCACTGGACAGTTAAGCTGCAATTACAGCATTTCACCATGGAGGCTTCTTTTGCTCTCAGCCTGAAGGCTGAAGACTCTGTGTGTGGTTTGTGGGCTCTCTGGTGCCATGTCCTCTGTAATACATACAGGATGTGTCTGCTGTCTGTGTATACTGTATCAACAGAGTATCTGTACGCTGTCACCTACTGTACACAGCCTTCTCTGTACGGATACTAACAGCAGGGCTGTATTTCACTTAGTAATGAGTTTGAAGAGAGATTGGTGTGGTTAGAGTGTACAGCTCTCTGTCTCCAATCAGCTCCTCGTCCCTTCTATCTTTAACTGATCATGTGTACAGTACATGTGTCTGCCCCCCCCCCCCCCCCCCCCCCCCCCAACCAGAAAACCACACATTGCAGAAGCTTGGGTTTTTTATAACAACAGATAAGATCCGACGGATCCAACCAACTCTTATCAGGTGTAATCGAGAGAGAGGATGACCACCATGGCTCTCACACACGTTTTGGGTGTAGCACTCACTCCCTTCTAAAACACTCTCCAACTATTCAGCAGTGGAATGAGTGGATCAAAACATATTAGGGGAGTATTGAATGTTTCACATGTTATTATCATTAGACAGTCCAGCAGCACCAGGTACACATTTGACCCTGGAATATAAAGACGGATCAGCTGTCAAATCTTATTTCACAGTAAACACCTGTAATACGAGTTTAAAGCCAATATGTAGGTTCAGTGTGTTGATTGTGAAGTGAGACTGTAACGCTGATTTTAATGCTGAAAGTCCACAGTTTAGAGCGCCCCCCCACCAAATTGTTGGTGTATTTAAGAATTCCACATGTGTGTTTTCCATGTGTGGCCTAAAACCAGATAGCTCTCTGCCGCAGCTGAAGTGCAGGGTAGTATTTCCAGAGTTTGTTTGATGTATGATGCTATCTACTGGATGTATAGCACCACCTTAGTGCTGTCTCCAGATTGATGGGTAGTCCGCCCGAGGCTATACAGTAGAGACTCTGCTGGCCTTTGAAGTTCTTTGTTGATGAAGTCCGCCGTCATCAGTCACAGCCTTGTTTCAGCTGTCCTACATCATGCTTCAAGAGTTAAAGTGTTTTCTGGCTTACAGTTGTATGTCCAACTAATTTGGGTCCTCAAATAAATATTTTTATAAGCTACACTATTAAAACCCAGCACTACACAGGTAGCCAAAATACAAAGTCGAACAAATATTAAGCTTTATTACTGTGTTGGACCTTTCCCAAGCCATCAGAACAGTTTGAACTCTGGCATCTTATTCTATGAGTGTCTGCAGCTCTGCTGGAAGGATATGACAGCGTTCTTCCATGAAAGATTACATTATTGGGTTTCTAATTGCAGTTGGTAGTTGGTGGAAAGCACCGCTTCAGGCGTCAGTCCAAAATGTTCCATTTAATAAGTGTTAAGATGTGACTGACATGGCCGTGGCATGTGGTTCACATCATTTCTATGCTAATCAAAATGTTTTAGTGACCACCAGGGCCCAATGGATACGGCCAATGTCATCCTGCAGGCAACCGCTCCCGTCAAACTCATGGAACGAATAGGATCACCCAGACTGCCTTTGCATTTATTGATATTTCCCATGACCTGTAGCAACTGGGTAGATGTTAAACATGTCAGAAAAATGCACTCTACACGGGAAGAGAAATATCCTTTATAGCTCCTGAAGATTTAAGTCTTCACTAATTTGCTATAATTTGCAGCATGGCTTTCATGTTCTTGGGTTTTGTTTTAGCAGCCACCCTCATTGTCAGTGTGTTGGCCAAGCAAGTGTTAAACGGTGAAATAGCTGTGTCATTAGCGTTATCTTTTGTGAGCTGTGGTCCACCTCGCCACAGTCTGACCCCTCTCTCTGCCTCAGCGTCGCAGCAGCTTTCATCAGTCACAGAGCTGTTCTTCTCAGCCTATCATCAGCTGTCATTAGTGCGTTGAGAGGCCCCTGCTCTTACTCACACACACATACACACACACACACACACACACACACACACACACACACACACACACACTCACTCACACGCGCACACACACCGGTGACACAGCACAGGATATTCTTCAAGGTTAGGCCACATGAGAGACTTTGATAATATTTCAGCCACAAATTTCAGAGAATGAGGGACATTTCATTCTTCAGTCATTTATTCTTTGGGTTCATCGTAATCAGATGATTTGTGACACCTTTTGTTTGTCTCATGTTTTCGACCTTGTCGAGAAAAAAGAACCTTTACCCAGAAACCTCAGCACACACCCTAATTGATTGCCATTTGTCATTGACCATGACCGGTCATAACACGCACACAAACACACATACACATGCACAGACGCCCCTTTCTGATATGATATCTTCTCTAAAAGCATTGCTTGTTGACAGGTAGCCAATAAAGCCATCGTTTTCTGGAGCAAGGGTTTGAATTATTGCAACCATTCGGTCTCTGTCTCACTGAATACACACATCCGTCTCCCCGGTAGTTACTTTGACAAAGACATGACCCAGTTTTAACCCTTAAGGCCCACAACAGACCTTTATCACCACTGGCTTTTTCATGGTACATGCAATTTCACCCTGTTAGCAGACACTGCAAGCATACTTTCCCCTTTCAGATACTCTGATGCAAGTATTTTTAATGCTTGGAAAAAAGTTAGTTGGGAGCTGTCTTTAAACATTTGGCTTGGCTAATAAAACACGAGTGGTAACATGTGCTGCCCACTGATTAAATACATCAGACATTTACATGCCACATTATAGAGGAGTTGCTTTGTGGGAGTATGCTGCTGTTCCTCTGGCTGTAGGCTTTTTGCTGTACTACATTTTACATTTCAGTAAGCAAAGCAGTTGGAGAAACAAACAATAAAGAGAAGTATATTTAATTTGTGTTTAAGAGTCTCCCTGCTTGCTGCTACAAACTGATTCAGTTAGCTCTGGCCTCCTCTGGGGCGCCGTCCCTGGCTGATCGGACTGACTCTCAGAGCCCCTGTTGTTGGTGTGAAAATGTGTTGGTGTTTGCTTTGGCGTGGGGGAAAACCTGTAAAAGTCTATTCTTAGCCTTTGAAAAATTAAATCAGGCAGCCGCCAAGTTGCTGGCTGTGAACTGAGTGACTGTATCACGCTAGCACCCGGTAAACATAGATAAACATACGCACACATCGGTGACGAACCTGCATGTTTCAAGTGCAACCATGAGGTTAATTACAGGCGTGTGCAAGTGCATGTATGTGTTTGTTCTGCAGCTATTTGCATGCATGTGTGCACACTCCTTGTCTATATCTGCATATGTGTGGATGAGCCAGTGCAGCACAGTTTGAGCGTTGTTTGATGAGTTTGGCATAGGAAGCCCTTGATTTGTTGACTTGTCCCTCTGCATCAACAGAGACTCCAGCAGCAGGTCTACAGTCAGTGAAACGGCAGAGAGAGAGAGAAGACGTGAGGGGCATTGAGGCTGCACTGGCCCATCGAGCTGTTCTGGCTCCAAACTTATCATATTCTCCTGCAAACTGTGACCTGAGGATACATACACACACACTGGCCCGTACTGTCAGCAAACACAGTGCATTGTCAGATAGAAAACAATGCCAACCACAATTTTCAAGGAGTGCAAGGTAAAGACTTAAAACGGCTTATTTTGCGCCATCAAACTATCCTCTTGCACCACTGTGCCATTTAGTACATTTTGTAATTTACATTTTATATGCAGACAGGTTTGCGAGACAAAGATGTGTCTCAGTGAAATGTAAAATGTTATTCTTTTGAAATTTGTTTTATGCAGACGACAAAAAACACATGAAAGAAGTGTCTCATAGCAGTGACATTTCAAAGAGTCGGGTCACAGCATCTGAATGTTTGGGCGGTGAGCATTAGCGTGGATCAAAACCTGACGCCATGCCTTCCAGGCAAAGGGTTGGTCCCCTGGGTTGTGCCGATGACACATCCAGCAAGGACAGCTCATCCAAGGCACAGGGTGGTGAGTAAACAGAGACTTACTGGTCAGTGCTGGCTGGACTGATGAATGAAAAGTGGATGGATAACGGCTAGTTGGTGAATGTCTGTCAGGAGGGGGGTGTGCTTCCAGGAAAAGGCTCTAAGGGACAATAAGGGATGAGGTGGTGGGGTGGCAGTGTGGGTTTTGCAGTCAGAACAGATCAACACAGTCCTCTTCTACTTGCAGCACACATTCATAGCCCAGGAATCTCCCTTTTGTTCCTGCCCGCCATTATGCATCAAAGCAAGTGCACCACTTGAAAAATGGTGCCATTCAGCTGTAGCTACAGATATCCACTCTGCAACTTCTGAGCTTGCTGCTCGTGTCTCGCATTGTAAGGCAAGGCTGTGTGTGTCTGCAAATGTGTGTATATTAATGTGTGTTGTTGGCCCGTGACGGCTTTTTCTTTATAAGCTGGTGCTGACAGGCAGAGACACAGGTTGTGTAGAGTGTGATGAAGGAGCTAGTGGAGCTCTCTCAGACAGCTGAAGGTCAAAACTATCAAGGGTTTCATCATCACTCACTCACTCACATCGACTGCACTGACCAGAGAATGACCGTGCTCTTCCTCACAGTGTGGCTATGTAATTTACACTCCGAAACAGGCAGACACAACAGCCAAATCCCAACATCCCTCAGCATGGTATGACTCATATTTTTATGGATTTTACAAACAAATGTGCAGATTTTCTAATAATAAAAGCAGCATGATGAAAAAAAAAAATCTAAAAAACATTATAGTGTTAATTGCAGTAGTATCTTTTTTTTTTTCTGGAAAAACAATTAAGCACAAAAAGTCATTTTCAAGTGTGCAGGCAACTCACAGGAAAGTGTGTGAGTTACTGTAGATTGGAATGCAAAGTTATTGCACTTAATCTGGATTTGTGCATTTTTTGTCAGAGGATCAGTTTTGAATATTGCACAGGAGGACCTCTTAACAGCTCTAAGAAAGTCTTGTAAATGGGGAGCACCAGCTATGCACATACATATGCATTATGTAAGTGGGAGGATTATAGTCTGTTTTATGACTTTTAAAAATGATCCCTTGATCATGTTGATCCCATGATCCCTTGGCCTCATAACACCCTTTAAGCCCTTTAGAGAGAAGCACAAAGACACATGGTGGTCCATTTGAAGGCAAGGCTGTTTCTCTTACTGAAAAATCAGCATGTACCTGTACAGAGAAATATGACTCAAGAGTCGATATGTACAGTTTTCATGTGGCTACCACGTAATAACTAAACCTGCTCCTGTTGTGCAGGTAATAGGGCATTGTAACGTACATTGTGCGGTGCAGTGTAATTAATTAAAAAGCAGTGAAATGCAGTTTGCATAGCTGCACCCGCTCCCTCTCAGTGACTGCGATCTCACCCAGTCTGCCTAAACAAATACTTCATCCCTCTGAAGAGGAGGAGGAGGGGTGGGGTGCAGACACTGTGAGTGAGAGGGAGGGAATATCTGTACCATGCCGTGTAATGAAATATGTATTAAAGGAGACACGCTCATCAAGAAAACACACATCCATATGCAGTACCCGGCCTCCAGGGCTTCACCTTTTCATTGTATGTGAGCTACAAAATCCTCGCTGCCCATTTAGCTTCATCCTGACCCACCTGAAGACACAACAGCATGATATGATACCAGGAAACCCAGGAACATGGTGTTAGTTAGTGCTGCATGGTTATTGAAGTGAGACTGCAGCATGTCGAAGTACGCAAGAAACTTTTCCTCATCCTGATACGCCGTCCAAACGAACTCTGTCACCATGGGCCGTCTTCAGTGCTTTTCCATATCGTTGGAGTTATTTAAGCAATCCACAGAGCAATGACTTCATCATTATATGATTGATGTAAGTGTTTTCAGCTGCACTTGCCTTTATCTACACATGAAACGTGGACATGCTGAGGGTCTGTTCCACCACTTTAGTTTCATCTGGTGTGTTTTTACCACATGTGAGCGGGGTTTTTAAGTTGTTAACAAAAAGTGATTTGATCAGACTGTATTTCAATGAAATGTACTAAATGTATCTGGGAAAAGAAGGTGGCACTCAGATGTGATTTATAGCCTTCTAGTGTGAATGTGTGTCATCACTGAAACATGCCTGGGCTGAATGTGCTTGTTTATTTTATTGTCTCATATGTCCCATTTTGGTTATATTTATGTCGAAAAAATGTATTCACAAACAGACAGCTGCGTGACTTTTGCATGTTTGAAGCACAAACTCCAGCTCTCACATAGTTTCGGTGTGGACTCCTGGTGGCTCTGCTCTGCGTCTGTCATCCCTTCAGCTCTAATCTCTGAGGCAGAGACGCAGATGCAGACGCTGTGATGTGTAGATAAACAGATAATGCTTGATAATTTAGATGACAGAGTGACTGAGAGAGGAAAGTAAATACAGATCTGGACAGGGGCTACATGCATGGAGTAAAATGAGATTGGATGGACGGAGAATCGGCCGCTGAACTGACTGACCTGGTGCTTGTCTTGGCCAGAGATCAGTATGCAGAACATGTGAGAAAAACTCCATCTATGGCAGATAGTGAGCAGGGCTCATTCCCTTCCTTCAGTACATGTTCGAGAGGATCACAAGTTTCCAAAATCATGTAAGCTGAGCGGAGAACAAAAAAAAAGAAGCGCAAATCATTTACATCTGGGTCAGGCCTTTAGGACGGCCACGAGCTGTGTGGTGGAGTACAGAGCTGTCTTCTTTGTCTGTATCTAAACAGGTTGAGGGCTGCAAGTAATTATTGTCATTATCGATTGATCTGTTGATTATATTTTTGATAATTTGATTCTGGAAATGTCCGAAAATAGTGGCAACATGCCCATCACGTTGTCCCAGGGCCCTTGGAGGTGACATCTTTAAATGGTTTCTTTTGTCCAACCAACAGTTCCAAAGAACTCACAGTGATACAGAGAAAAACAACAAATCCTCATATTTGAAAAGCAATTAAAGGGCGTTTTTGCTTGATAAATGACTCAAATGATTTATCAGTTATCAAACTTGTTATCAATAAGAGCTAAAACTAATGATAATTTTCATTACTGATTAATCTGCCAGTTTTCAAGATTAATGGTTTAGTCATTGAAATGACAGAAAATTGTGAAAAATGCTCATCTAACAGTCCAAACCCTATTTGCTATTATAAATGAGTGTGTGTTTGACATTTTTGCTTGAGAAATAACTGAAATGATTACTTGAATACCAGAATAGTTGGAATAGTTGAAATTGCATTTCACTGTGTAAGAACCGAAAGATTAGCAGATTTATGGATTGGTTGATCAACAGAAAATTATTTGGCAACTATTATTACTATTAATAATCACTTTAATAATCATTTTAATAAGTCAGCAAAACATTTGCTGGTTTCAGCTTCTCAAATGTGAGAATTACCTTTTTTCTTTGTTTGTTTTGTATCATTTTAAATGGAGTATTTCTGGGGTTTGGACCATCGGTCAGACAAAACAAGCAAGTTTTGAAGACGCGGGAAGACTAAAAGATTTCGATCAATAAAGAAAAAAAATGACAGACTGATCGATGATGAAAATGCAGCAATTGATAGCTGCAGCCCTGCACTATAAATCACCTGAAGGAGCAGACGTGTCTCAAGCAGTTCTGATGGGACCAAAGTGTGACATCTGTCTTCACTTCACTTCTCCTTTAATACCTGTTTTTCATCGCACGTGTTGGATGTGCCTGCAGTCGGACAGTCGATGTTTAGACATCCCAGGGGTACTCACCAAACCCAGACCACACAACCCTCACATCCCACACTATAAAACAACACAACTCTTCTGATGAAACATTTTCCATTGAAAATGGAAATGCTTTCTCCTCTTGCCCAAGTGCTCCTCCATGCCAAACATGTGCTGCTCTTTTGAAATGTTGGATCATTAATGTCCATAAACACTTCAAACGCTGAGGAGCGATTGCTCTGAAGCTGGCTTGGTAGAGCTGCATTTGGTGGGGTTATTGTTTTAGGCAGCGGCGTAAAGTACAGACCGTTTTTTGGGCAAGCAGTCTGCTCATGGAAAGGAATCAGATGAATAAGCCTGTGCAGTCTGTATTCACACTAAGGACAAATACCAGTGGGGAACATTTAAGGACTTTGGTTATAGTAGATTTGTGTGAATATTTATTGCAGTAGGCTTCATTGTAAAAATTATTTGAGGTCTTTCTGCGTCACTTGTATATTAAAAATCCTAAACACATTCCTGCATCGTCTCTGGAGATATGAAGCTGCGCTCACGCCAAATCATTAAACTCTCATTTCGCTTGTTTTGTCAACCTGAAAGACAGAAGTAATCACATCATTTCGGCTTCTGGGCCAAACAAGCCTTTTATTTTTCAAGTGGTGGCTAACTGAGCGCTGTAAGATGTATCCAACTGTGAGGAGTATCTCAAGTCCTCCAGTTACAGAACAAATGCGTGTTTTGTTATCTCAGTGGCCTACGTGATGATATTCCTGGGATTTATTATAAGCAAAGCCTGGCAGAGGAGATGTGGTGAGGTGCAGAAAAGGGTCAGTGATAATGAAACAATGAGCAAAGTTATTGTCTGAGAGTGGGTAAATCATGAGCTACGGCTTGTCATCAGGATTAGGAGGAGTGAAGAAAACGATGAGAAGAGTGAGAGGTCTGTCAGCCTGAGGCTAAAGAGGTGCAGAGGATTGAGCAGGCTTTAGACTGCCTAAATAACGCCCAACAAGGCCGATTAAGATGAAAACGCTTGTGTAAGTAAACACAGCTTTTCTGTAGTGCTGAAAGGATAAGTGGATCACTCAGTGAATTGCTCAACAGTCATTTATCAATTAAGAACGGCAAATATTTCCCGGTTCCAGCATCTCTCCAGTGCTCCTGGTGGCCTTTACTCAAGGGCGCCACCCTAGCTGCTCTCTCAGAGACTCTGAGCTGATATTTCATTGGGCAAATATCTTTTTCACTCCTGTACAGTTCTGCATATTCAGAAACACAAGAAGTTATTTTTTCGTCCGTCCAGCTTTGGTCAGCAGCTATTAACTGCCTTTGAACTTTTGTTTGAACCAAAAAAGGAGACTTTTATTACAAGATTACTGCCAAATTTTCAGCAAACTTTTTACTTCTTTTTTTCATTTATTTGCATTTTCTAAAGTGACTACTCATCCTCTGAGCTAAAGCCTCGTTAGCTTTGCTAGTAATCACTTTAGTTTTGGTGAGTCTTGGACTAGAACACACAGTACGCCAGCCTCTCCGCGGTTGGCCGGCACATTGAAAACATTTTAGCCAATTGTTCTGGAGTTGTTAATAGGACCAAAGTCTTTTGTTTGCAGCCATTTGTCACCACAGAATAATCTGCATCCACCATTGGTCCTGATTGGATCGAATGTAAAATCATTTAAGACCATAAACAGTGGATCTGTGTATCTCTAAAGAGCCCTTTGTGTTCAGTTCTCTCGGGCAGATGGAGGACACTTGATGGCAGAGCTAACAATGGCACTGAGGCTATTTCCAGCTAACAATAGCAGAATGCCACCCAAACACACACTCCCCGAGCCACACTGATTATCCCGGCCTGTTTGAAAAGAGACTGACAAGTAGGAGATGGGAGATTATGTCAATTAGTGGCCACTGACCCACCTGACGAGACCGCCTCATCTCTCAGGGTCTGATGGGGTCAGAGTTCACGACCTGACTGCCAAAACATGGAGGCTGCTAACCCCCAGCCACAGAGGAGGTCTTTGACTCTGTGCACAGTTTTATCAGCCTGCATGCCCACACACACACACACACACGCAGACACACACACTTTCACCTCCCTCTGACCTTCCGCTCATCCCTGCCTGACCTTGACCTCTGCTGTTGTGTGTGTGACAGAGGGAGAGAGAGGGAGGTCAACAGGTCTCCAGGGAAACGGATTTATTTATTGGCTGATGCTTGTCTTTCCAAACGGGTGTAAATCTCCGCGCCAGCCAAGTGTTCATGCACGTGGGTGTGTGAAGAGTATGAGCTTTTGTTTCCGCTCATGTGTTTGCACCAATATTTGTTTTGTCTATGCCTTTGCATCCTGGCACGCTTCTGTATAAATACATGTGGATGCGTGTTTGGCTGCAAATACAGTATGACTATATCCTCTCTGATGTCTGTCTGTGCGAGGGGTGTCTGTGCGTGGACGTGTGTGTGACTGTGTGTGTGTGTGTGTGTGTGCGTGTGCATGTGCATGTGCTTTCCATGCAGCTGTAAATCTCCAGGCTGACATGTTGGTTCAGTAGGGAAACAGCAGGTTTGGGACACACTGATGGCCTTCACAGATGGCTTCAGGACCCTGCCCATGGGAGGCCTTCTACTCCACCTATTAATTTATTCATTTTCCACTGCAGAGGAGACACTGAGGCCAATGTGATTGTTTCCGAGAGCCCAGATCCCTTGAGAGCAGCTTGGGTGTTTTCTTATCCAGTCCCCTCTCCCCCTCATTCTTTCCCTTAGCCTCTTCTGTCCCCCTGCCCTCTTTTCCCCAGGTTGGTGTTGTTGTGCAAGTGTGTGTGTGTGTGTGTGTGTGTGTGTGTGTGTGTGTGTGTTCTGTGGATCTAACCTCATCACCCCGGTGCAACAGGCCAGCTGACAGACTCTGAATGTCATTGTCACAGTGTCATTGTGTCAGTGTGGGACACAGATCACTACCAAGACGAGGGAAGGCTACAATTTGACTGTCACTTATTATTGCTGTCACACTGAGCCACTCACATGCATCTGTGGTGGATGACATAGCTGTCTAATTCCAAAAATGTGTAGATGCAGCCAAGAGGCGTGAGAAAAGGATTGCGGTCCCATTGGTCAGAGTTGGTTGTAGCAATCAGATTGCAATTTGTGTCTGTGTCACAATGTGTCCTCACCTCGATCAGTGGTTTGAGATGCATTTTGGCCAGATGTTGATAAGGTGTAAATTAATCTACTCTCCAAAAAATACACACAAATTTAAACAATATTTCCATATCCCAGGTGTGACTACTTCACTAAGCAGTCTGTTGAAGTATCCATTTACTGGGTTTCTGCTCCTGTGATGCTGACAGATGATGTGACACTGATCTTAATCATTTTCCTGTCATTGATTTCAACACTGTGGCATTTAGATCTGATACAGATTCACATGTTTGTGTGGACTGATGGAGCACAAGTTATTCTTTTTCTGCCATTTTTTAATAGTTATTCCAAGCAGTTTCAGGTGCATCTAGTCCAGGAAAAGCAAGATGATCTTATCTTGATATGAGAAATGACCAGAGAAAACGTGAACACACATACACACACACACAGACACACACACACATGCAGCCCTTACTACACTGGTAGTGAAATATCATCATTTCCTCAAAATCCTCCAATATGTCATTTGGTTTGAAAACTGTCACAATTCATTTGCTGACTGACTCTTTGTGTGCTTTCTATTTGGCAAACATGACTCCTTCACTCTACCTCAAGTCTCAGCTCCTCCCAGCGGGGCCATACCAGCATTATTTTGAGGAGACATGAACTATCAAATGTGCCGAAGTCAACTCTGAATCACGTTTGAGAATGCCAGGTGTAAACAGTGTTTACATTGGCTTGCATGTAAACATGTGTCTTGGGTGATCAGATCACAAGTGGACAGCACTAAACACCAAGAAGCGTTATGATCTGATCACTCAAACCACTCGCCGAGGTGGTCTGGGACGCATGTCACCACATATCTTTTGTAGTGTAAACGCTAATGTGTCCCCCACAAGGACAGAACAGGAAGGTACCTCATCAAGCATCATTTTTTCATTGTTTTTGTACTGTTTTGTCGTTTTATGTACAGCACTTTGTTTCAGCTGTGGCTGTTTTTAAAGTGCTATATAAAGAAAGTTGAGTTGAGTTGAGTCTGGTTAAAAAAAAAAAAAAAAAACACCTCCACATAACATGCACCTGTGCACCTGTGGAGCAAGAATGGGAGGAAGCATGATTAGCAGAATGGAAAGCACTCACTCAGCCCCACATCCTCCAGTATGAAGTCATTTAAGATGTAAAACGGCACATTTAGTGTGAATGTGATGGTTTCACAGAGAGCAGCAGATTATCTCTTTGGCTCTGAAGAGCAGTGGTTTCATATTCCACATGCATTGTCAAATGGTTCAGATTCCACGTCGCAGCGGTTTAGACACGACATTAATGGAAACAATCCTCCTTTATCATTCATATTCATCATGACTGAGAAAATTACTCAACTAGCAGAAACTGGCTTTTTAGCTCGTGCAAATATGCATGTAAATAAGAGCAATGTTGTGTGTGGGAAGCAGCCTTCTCACTGTGTGTGTGTGTGTGTGTGTGTGTGTGTGTGTGTGTGTGTGTGTGTGTGTGTGTGTGTGTGTGCCACATGAAGAAAGTTTCCCTGACTTTATTATAGGGAGAAAATGATTCCCTGGCTCGCTCTAGGCCTTTTAAAGGGAGTCTACACGGCACACTTATGCACATCAACAAACACACTCACAAAGACACACACGCACACACAGAACAAAACGCAACATCTTTAATGCATTTTACTAAGCGAGCGCAGGCCAAGGCTTGGAGCCAGTTCAGTCCTTCTGCCCATGTGCTGCTGTTTCCATCCTCTCTTCTTCTAAATGAATGTACAGCTCTCTCTGTCCTCCCTTCCTGCAGACAGGTGGTCTGGTGGTTCAGACCAGAAGGATGTCTGGCTTACTATCTAATGCTGTTTTAATGGTGCCTTGTGTGGTGGGTAGAGAGAGGCATGCTGCAACTAATAGAAATTCTTCTGACTCCGCAGGACGTTATATAATGGCCTCTTTCTGTTGAGGTGGACTAGTCGAAATCATAACGTGTGTATGAGCGTGTGTGTGCACGTCCATGTCCGCATCAGTGCTTTAACTAAATGTTGAGATTATTCCAGCTTGTTCTGATAAAGGAACTTCATCTAGAAAGTAGCAAAGTGATCTTTTGAATCTGTCTTGTTTTTATAACCCAACTGGTAACAATTTCGGCCTTTTTACTTGTTTTAACAAAATTGTAATTTGTTGCCAGTGCACAATACCTTGTCCAAAGACAATGAAGTTCAAAAAATCAGCAGTAATTTTTTTTTCTTTTTGTCAGTGCCCAGAATCAAAGAGCGAGGGCTTCCATCCAGACTCACAGTTTCTCTGTAATGCTCTCTCCACCCATCCTGAAAACTGGAGTGCAGTTACAAAATCTAATATTGAATATTGGATCACTGTATTTGTTGGTCTTTCATTGTCCATAATTTATAAAGGAATCAAATGAAACCTCGGTTGATAAAGAGATCACTACTAGAAGCGTTTTACAGCCACTACTTTCATGGTCAGTATATGTAAAAAAACATACCATAAATCTGATTTAAAGTGTGCGCATTCAGGCTTCATTAGCTCATTTCCCAAATGAACTTCATCATTCAAGGAAAACATTTTCTTGAATGCTGAAAAAAAAAAAAAAGTGGTTGGAAGTCGATCACACCCACCTTTCTGGATTTAATCAAAATAAATTCTGGGAAGTGCAGAAAATCTCCAACTTAAGTAGAACAAGAGGGTGGATGAGGGAAAGCATGTTAAATGAAAAAGCAAATTATAGCATTAACTCCTGGAATGTGCAGTGTATCATAGTGTGTGACTTGTGAAGATGAGGTATTTGCATGTCTGTGTGTGAGAGTGTGTGTCCATGCACACGCGTGCGTGTGTGTGTGTGTGCGCGTGTGTGCAGGTGACAGCCAGACAGGCAGCCACTATTCAACTGTGAAAAAGGTGCTGCTTATCAGCGGACTGCAATCAAACAGACAATGTGGCCATTCTTCTACTGTGAGAGAGTGTGTGTGTGTGTGTGTGTGTGTGTGTGTGTGTGTGTGTGTGTATTACTAACGTTGTGGGGATATAAATCTGTTAACACAGTCACATTGTGGGCACTCATCTTCCTTATTGAAACAATATGCCAAAAAGTCCCCATAATGCAAATCTTTATATTTTGGGGTGAAATCTTGGGTTAGGATAAGTCTTCAGGAAATGAATGTAAGTCTATGTAATATCCCCAACAGTGTATGGAAACATGAGTGTGTCTGTGTGTGTACGTGTGTGTGTGTGTCTTAGTTTCGTTTAAAGATTCTTTGGGAACTTCTCCTTGTGTCTTTGTCCACTGTCAGACAAATACAACCACAACAGAAAAGACATTTGAATTTAAGATTTAACAACAAAGTGCTCCACAACAACAGCATCACCATCAACCAAGAAGTGCCACACACCTCATGCCACCAGGATCTGTTTCACAGAGCTATGCTGGAAGGTATAAAGGATAGCTGGGCACGGGAAGCCCACAAAGGCGGTATCCTGTCCCTCCGCCCTGATGGTAGCAGCTCATATTCACTGTAGAGAGGGTGTGACACATCACTGAGGATTGCCCGCCCTCTTCCCCGCCACTCGGGGCTCACAAAGCGTGAGCGTCATGCTGTGATGTTGTCGACCCGCAATCCTGCTGGACATATTAACAGTCTGACCGAGTTTGTTCTTGTTAAATACAGACAGTGAGAAACACCAAGTAATAAAGTTGTGTGTGTGTGTGTGTGCGTGTGTGTGCGTGTGTGGTGGTGAAGTCCCTCTGAACTACTTTTCTGTTGTCAGTCAGTGTTGCAGCGCACAGGCTGTGTGTTCGATGGAGCTGACGTTTGTTAGAACCCAGGTGTCATTGGAGGAAAGTGAGACAGTGGGAGCTTGTAGTTATATTCTCTCCGACATGTGTGTCTTTTGAGTGTATGTGTGTGTGTCTCTGTGTGTGTTGCTGGTCCTTCATCAGGCCCTTATTAACTCCACACACTAAGTGACCTTTGAGGAGGTGCTGATGGTTGTCGTTGGACCCGGCCAAGTCTCTCCTCCATCTCCTTTTTCACCTTCCCTCTATTTTTCAGCTCACTGATTCCCCACATCTTGTTTTATGAAAGCTGCTCATCATCACATGTCGTCTACTGTGTGAGATCTGATTCAGCTCTGAGGGAGGGGGCCAGCGCTTCCCAACAAAGGCTTCTCCACCTGTGTGGAATTTAAATTTCTAGCTCAGCGTTTATCGTGTTTGATCGCTGGTTTTGAAGTCGCCCATAAAGGCAGATCCTGTCCGACACGTTTCTACCCGTGAACCCTGTCCCCTCCTGTCTCTGTCCTTCCATAGTCCAGAGACAGAGTGTGCACTATCTCCACAATCAGCTGGAAATAGGTCATCGCTTTACTGGCGCCCATTCTTCCAACGGTCTCCAAAAGTCTCCACATTTCGGGAAATGTGGGTGGAAGACAATAAACATTGTACAGTGTCAGAATTGATCCATCTTGCGTTCTGGGGAGCAAAGATGCCAAATTCTTTTTACTGCAGTGAATTAGTTGTATGTGTCCGGAGTGATTAAGCTCTGGATGGTTTTGATAAAGCCGGTCAGCTACGTTGCAGCCTGCTGTCTGTCTGCGTCACCCTTTCGCTCTTTAACATTAAATACTGGTGGTTTTGCAGCCCAGGCTTTGTGTAAAGCTTTTGGCCTTGCACAGAGCGTAATTAAGGTTTCACCTCTTTTTTCCCTTTGAAGGGAGAAATGAAGGAGCAAGGCAGGCCATGTGCACTCTTCTGATCCTTTATTAGCCTCATGCTTTTGGAAGACGTGCAGCTTAGATCAGATCTGCGTAACGCTTTGCTCAGTTTCATTTTCTGCTTAAAAAAATCAGTTATAGAACATTTTCAAAGTAAATTAAATTATTGTATTTATTGATTTGTAGATCAGTGTAAAATTAAGATTTTGGACTGTTAAAAGCATAGAAAATCTGAGTAGTGTCTTTTTCTCTCCGTGCTATGGGCTGGCTGCATCTGATTGGCTGATGGGAACAATGTAATCTTATTTTAATTCAAAGTTTTCGATCACTTTTCTATTTTCAAATGGAAAATTAAACTTGCAGTCTGGAGAGTAATCAGCTGTGCTTGTAATCAAATGAGAACTGAATTTAGTGTGTCAGTGTGCATTTATGGGTTTCCTCATCTTGTCCAGGCGATAACGTCAGAAATGAGTGTGGTTTAAATCATACTGCTGAAGAAATGGCACATGTCAAAGAAATATTCTTTATAAAAATTTCAAATATATTTTATTCATTTACTTTTTTGTAAAACAAAGACGTATTTCAGTAACAGAACTACTTACAGGTTAACTGATTAGAAAATATTGTCAAAGTTAAATTTTCATCTTTTATTGCTACGGTGACAGTGAACTCAGGTGCTATGTCTGTATGTATGATTTCTTCTGTCATACAATAGAAGTTTAACTGAAGCAAAGTCAAAAATTGTAAGTACAAAACAAAGAAACATTTGAAGTGTGATAGTGAAAAACAGCGAGTACCAGAGACTTATCAACCAACAGCGTTGGCTCTGTCCAGAGTCTCTTTCTCTCTCTTTCCTTCTCTTTTATTCTCCACTTGCTGTCAGAAACTTCTCTGCCTTAACCTCCTACTCTCTCCAATTGGAAAAAGCAAAAAAATATTCAAGTTTCCCTCTTTCAGGCCACGAAAAAACGGTGCTGTACAAAGTCAGTGGAAGCGTCATCCAGTCCGTCAGTCTGTCTCCTTCCATCGGTCTTCTTTCCCGGCAGGGATAAAAGAAAAAAGCCCAGTTTTCTAATCATCTAGTATTCATCTGAATAACCTACTTTTTACATTATTAAAACATACAATTAAGTGGATCATCTACATTTCTCTGCTTTGATGTTGTTCCTGGGAGCTCTGTGCCAGTGTGCGCGCTGGCCCATTGCACAGCCCACATGCAGTGCAGCGTTTCATTTCTCTCAGCTCTTTTTGCGCTGAAACAAGCCCCGCCTTCCCGCTCAGCTGCCTTTCCGCTCTGTCTGTCTATAACCTTTACATTATCAAACACCTTTTCCCTCCAAGAGTTGCCTCACATCTTTAGGTTCCCATTTCTTACTGCTACTGTCTAATTGATAAGGTTGCTGTAAGATATCATACAAGTGATTGTTTCTACTATATCAGAAGAGGAAAGTAGAATTGTTAAAGAAGATTCTGTCAGATTGCGAGGGATAGATCAAAATTTCTCTTAATAAAATGACATCGTGATTGTTATAAAATCTGTTTCTTTGGGGCTTTTATTATCCAGAGGGGCTGCAGAGTGTGCCTCGTACCCCCTCTCTAACGTTAATGTGTCTGGTCCATCTAAGCAGATCAGACCTCTGTGTGCCTGATTCATGTTTAAAGCTGCGAAAATAAAAGCTTAACCACCTTGCGACCCCTTGTAGGACTATGTAGTGGGCTGGTAACAGATTTTGCAAGGATCTGGGTTATTGAAATGAGAATTAGGATCTACGTGGAACAGGGTGGAACGTCGGGAGCGATCGTGGATTCTGCGAATAGCACAGCGAGCCGCGTCACTGGAAGACGGTGTGGTAGGTGGGACACTGATGGGACTTCATGTACTTGATGGCGAACTTGAGCTCCTTGCTCTTCTTGTCCCACTTGTGAATGGACATGAGCAGCAGCTGCTGGTCCACTTTGCGGCCCATGATGAGGAAGTTGGAGCCCAGGCTGTCCAGCTGGGAGCACGGGCAGTTGGCGCCGTTCTTGATGTACAGGGTCAGCTTCTTCAGGTCCTTCTTCTTCAGCACACCCTGCTTCAACACTTTCTTCTTCTTTTGTGCTGCAATCAGCTTCCGGTCACCCTTCTCCTTCTTCACCTCCTTGATTTTCATCTTGAGGGCTGAAGAAGAAGAGAGGGAGAGGGAGATATTTGAACTCAGTTCAACTTTTACTCTATAAAAGACAGATATTTACACCCAGAAGCTGTTTATGTGTCACTTCCCTTGTTCCCCTCTGCTGTGAGCAGCTGTGACATTTCTGCAGGACCAGCACTGAGCTCTGTGCTGTGCTATTTTACACCTCTCCTGAGTATCATCATTTAACTTCTCCTGCAGCGTCCAAAACTGCGCCCTGAGTGTATGTTTGTGTGTCTCACTCGGGGAAAACCCATACGCGAAAAGGAGGACGTTTTTTGAGTTACGACCAAAGTCTTTTGAAGCAAGTTTAAATCAAGTCTTGATGCGGTGAGAGTGAGTCCAAGTCACAAGTCTTTGTAGGCGAAGTCCTCTCAGTACACAGACCTAATAATTCAAATGTGCTAGCTGTTAGAAGAGTACTCATTTTCTTTCGCCGTATGAACAGCTTGGTAGGAATATTGTCTTTTTCAGAATAAGGGCAAAGAAAACAGAATATTTAGCACATGTAAACGCATGGCAAATCTTGCAACTTGAATGTTTTTGCTTTCAAGTCAAGCTTTAAGGGAGTTTGGTTTGAGGTCCCGCAGAAGTCAAGTCAAAGTCATGTCTCAAGTTCTCGTGTTTCAGACCTAAACCTGATTCGAGTCAAAGCCTTCAGTACACAGCTGTGGTTTAACGTCAATAATGTTTCTACACGGGACCACAGTCACTTACACACGTTGTAGTCAGATGTAATCAATGTTAAGGTCTCATGCTCTTCTTGGGATATTGAGCTTACTTTGTGCTTACCGTCCTGTATTTTTAAAACAAAAAATACAGAACAGATACCTCTTTCACTCTTTGTGTGGGGGGTTACGGCAAACTCTGGTTTATCAACCCAATGAAGTACCGACTTGTATCTCCCGTCGAGCTCCATGTTTATAAGTTCATATTTGAACATGTGAGAGATTAAAATTGAACTGCCAAGCGTTTGAGAGAGGAATTCTCTGGGTGAACATTTTGACAGGTGAAATTAATCACGGGCCGGGCATGGGCGCAGGGTCAGTGTGAAGCATCGCTATGTACCCGAGCCGGTTGGAAGATGGCCATTTCGCCTCTCGCCTGCTTGTCTGCAGTTGCATAAACATCCCTTGGTACACTCTGATACGTACCCAGCACATGTGAAGCGATGGCATGTTCAAGAAGGAATGTGTGTGTTGAGTTGCCTCTGATTCACATGCAGCTCCTTCACTGAGGGCGCATTTGCCCGCATGCGTGTGTGTGTTTTTATGAACAAATGCATTTACGTATATGTGTGTTCAGTAGAGATAGGAAGGCTAAAGTCATTTCCCTCCCCTGTCACTTTGAATGCCCACTCGTATTCAGCCATAAGTGATGCAGAGGGGCCCACCGTGCAGCCTGGCCAGTATCCTTGTGACAAGCTGCACCCACGTCTTTATACAAGCTGACTTTCTTTAAAGTGAGCAGAGGCGGTGTAGAGGTGTAGAAGCATGGAAAGAGACGGAGACAGAAGTGAGCCGTCATTTTGAGAAGAAACAGGTTTTCTTTAAGCAAGCAACCTCCCCTACCAGCCCGGTGTCAGCTTCATGTCTGTACCCTGCCAGACCCCCCCCCCCCTTTCTTTTCTGCTCTTGTCAAAACTGCGCACCAAGCTGCCGGATGGTACAACAAGGAATGTGAAGGGATCAGACATCAAAAGTTGGCTGTAATAAAACACCATGTGCTCTGAGGGTGAACAGTGTCCAAAGATGAATAGGTAACATTCATGAGGCGTGAGATCAAGCTGTAGTCAGCTATCGCCCTATAGAATAACACGGTGGAGTCATTCACGCCTTGATCTCCAAATCCATACGTCATGGTTATCTCGACTTCTCGACTCATCCCCATGTCTCATCCACTCACATGCGTTAATAGCCAGTGAAATGCGTCTGTGTGGCTGCCTTTCTGCTTTCACCTCTAATCATGTTTCATTCCAACGAACAGAAATAATCTCTGCGACGCTTTCTGAAGTCCGAAATACCCTCATGTTGGAAGATTGAGATATGTAATCCCGAAATTAATCACACAAATAAATATCTGCGACTTGGGAAAGTCATGATTAATTATGGGGATGAGCCTACGTTTTGGCTGCAGCTCAGTGTGAGTAATGTGCACGAAGATGAATTTTGTTGTTGTTGTTGGATGTGATGTCTTGGGTGTTTATTAATTTATGATTTATAATGGGTCATGTTCTGTATATTTTGTAGGTGTGGGCAGTTGCCAGAAGATAAATTATGAAACTTGGTCTCTTTTAAATTACAGACATTTCCTCTGTGGGACACTATAGAACAGAAATATGGTTTTCAGCACTGGTCTGGCCACATTTCATTTAAAATTACACTGTTCTCACTAATCTGTTCAGAAACATAAGCATGTTCTTCATGTGTCTCCCAAGGTTATGAGTTTTTTTTCTGTTACCATTTCTAGTTGAGTGCTCACAATCCTATGACCAGAGAAAATAGAGAGCAGTATATCATTAACTCTGAAGACTGGGGCAATAGTCCATGCAAGCAGAAATTCAGCTGCTGCAGAGTGTGATGGGCCAAAAGCCTCGATGAGCAGAAATAATGGAATAATTTTGTTCTGGCTTTGCGTGCAGGTCATTACTGTGGTGAAACTGGAATGCTGGAAAGTAGAAAATTGAGAAAATACTGTTGAATGGACACCGGGGACTGAAAGCAGTTAAATTAATTTATCAGTGTATGAGAAGAAAAGGGTTTGGTATCAGAGCGAGCAGAGCAAAATTAATGTGGCTTCTACTTGTTCTTGTCTGTGCTCACATGACCATTTTCAACATGTGGTTTAACAGAACATATGGTTTAAAGTAAGAGGAAGAAGATGAAAACACTAAATGTATAATGAGAATCATCATCAGCCCAAACCTCATTATTTTTTATGTCCATCAACAAAGTATCCTTTAACTGAAAGAGAAAACCAAATTCAGTGTGTAATGTATGATATATATCTGCTAGTTAGCTGGTGTTTGTGTCATTTTTAAATCCAAGCCTTTGTAAAGTCATAGCACATCAGTTTTTTCATTGATAAAGAAGTGTGTGCGTAACGTTTCAGTTGATTTTTATTCATTAGATTTTTATTTAACACTGTGTGTGTGTATGAAGTTATTTTGCAGGAGTCCTGCTATTATTTTTGCTTTTTTAACATAATGTAATGTTTTTAGACTACTGGTGGTGGAGATGTGGCATAAACTGCTCCTTTTAGTGTAATTTAGTCAAGCTGAATTTATGAAAATAAATATTTCATTTGTTCATGAAGGCATATACCCGTGCATTTAAAATTCTTTCTTTCATGTTTTTAATTTCAATATTTCAATATTCATTTTATTTATTATTTTCTTATTGACTGATTGAAAACAGGCCTGAAACTTCTCATTAAGCCTGTGGTATTTTGTGTGCACTGTTGCACTTGTGATTTAATAAATACAAAACTCGAAGGCCGCTTGAAGAGAGCAGCCGTTATTATTGCTTGTTTTCGTGAAGCGTAACATTAAAACATTTTTCCTTGATTATCTTTGGTAGAGTTTATTGCAGACAAGTCACATTTGGATGGATGAAATCAGGCCAGTAGTCTTTTCGTAATCCTGCTGACAGACAAACCAACAATCGGCTGAAAACATAAACTCCATGGTGCACAATGCCAACATACTTCGTTGCTGGCACCCACAGACTCGTTTATTCACGTTCAGCAGGTTGCAGATTCTCCACAAGGGGGAGCTGTTTGGTCGTTTCCAGATTAGCGTTATCCATGCTAACCTGCGCTGCTTCTTGAAACGTCAGTGTCGCCACCTTCAGGCAAAGAAAACTGTAGCTGTTGCAGTTTTAACTTTTGTGCCACCTGCTGCCAATGAGCAGCCCTGCTGTGCGTTAAGTTCCCTCTGCTCACCTGTGCAGTATATATGCAGGTCTCACTCTTAATTGCTGGTACTTACCGAAGTCACTGGCGCAGTAATGCTCCATGATGTTGTCTGTCTTCAGCTCATTGTCACATGGAGGGCACACCTTGGACACTGAGGGGACAGAAGAATGATTTGTCATTAGCAACTGCGCCTTTCATTTTCCATTATGGCCAGATTAGATAATATCTAAGGGCTGAATTGAGGTCATTGTTAGTCAAGTGCAGTCAGCAAAACCAAAGCCGTGTCAGTATGAAATCGTTAAGCCCGCAGCACTTTCGAGGCACTTATTTGCAGCCCCCCTCCTCTTGTCAGAGGCTATTTGCTGCGGTGCGAATATACAGTCCAGCAGGCTGACTGGTGTTTGCCCTTCAATTACACCGGACAAAATGTTTTTATTCTGGCCCTTGTATATTTTGGTGGTGCAGGCGTGGTCTTGGCTGTGCAGAAAGGTAAACGCTGCAGCAGGAGCAACTGAACTCAGTGAAAAGTGATTCAGTACACAGACGCAGCCAGCATGTAGGCCACACAGCAACCTCACATTGTGAAACAGCAAGGGGAAACCAAAGCAACAAGCTCAGTTTATTTTTAACTCCAAATTTATGGTCATGCCTGCTTTGCTCAAAAGCATGTTTAGCCTCACTAACTTTGATTTGTTGATTGTCGTTATTGTGTTCCAACTCAGTATGAAAGAGAGGTACACGTTTTACATGAAGTCTTCTCTACTGAAACATCTCACTTCTGCACCTATATATACAGCAAAAACTGACAAAATGTGCTTGGAAGTACAAATAATTATCATGACATCGCCTGTGCCTGCTTTCAAAGCCTTCAATCTGTCCTTAGACACATGCTTCATCATCCCTTTCAGTCTTCTTCTGGCTCCTCAGTACAAAAGTTTACTATGGCGATACAGAAACTCCCAGAGGGGCTGGTTCACGCTGCGTGCATCTAATATCAGTCCACTTGTCCACAAAACAGAGCCTTGTGCCAGATGAGAGAACGAAGTGTAATATTAGACAGAGTCAGGGAGAGAAGGATGTGGTATAGAAATCTTCCCCACACCGTATATACAGCTGCAGGGCAGATAAATATCATTAGACAAGACTCATCTGGAGCGACAACAGTGCTGATCTTCTGCTGAGTATGCCGCCTTTTTCAGGGCGACTGCTTATAGGGGAGCTAAAATTCATTTTTCATTTCCATTCACTCTCTGCAATATCCAGAACACGTTCAGATCTCTTCCCCTGAAAGCTGCCTGCTCTTTCTCTTTTCCTCTGTGTCACACTTACAAACGCACACTCGTGCAAACGCACACAGGATTATCCTGGCATGGTCCAGTCCAGGCCCCTGGGTTAAAAGTCAGGGTTCAAAGGTTATCACCCCAGTCCAAACCTCTGCGTCTGTGCAGATAATGAGAGGGGGTCAAAGTTTAGCATGCTTCGCTGCTCGGGTCGTCAGGAGGTGAACCCCCTTAACCCTCAATGAGCGTATGCATGTGTGCATGCGCTCGTATGTGTGTATCAGAGGGAGTTGAACCATGTTCTTGGAGAGTAAATGCCAGTTTTTCCTCATCTGAGGGTTCCCATGCCTTCACAGGCGGGAGACCTGCGAGGCCTACAGGGGGTCAGTCCTCTAATTGGCTGGTGCTGACATGAAGACTGGGACGAGAGCACAGAAACACACACACACACACACACACACACACACACACACAGATCAAGAGACGCCAGAGCTCTGGATTTGTCTGTTTTGAATGATTCCCTTGAAGCTGGTACGTCTTATTCAGACTCCGTGGTAATTCATTCTGGTTTCACAGGGGTGGTATGTTGGCAGGAGACCCAGCTGCGTGGATGCCAGACCATGCGTCAGGAGAAAGCAGCCCCTCCATGAAACTTCGTTCAGCTTGGACCGAAAAACCAGTATTTGGATGCTGCCGAGGAATCAATTAAGCAACGACTGCCCTCATCACGCTCCGCTCTCTGCGGAGGGAATCACCGTCATGTTCTGATGGGAATCACTGCTGCATGGCATGGTGTTTTTTTTTGTTTTTTTTTTTTCCCTGGACACATTTCTACTCAAATATTTTGACATTAGGTCATTAATGTACTTTGCCATCATCTCAAAGCACTTAAGGAATTTTTTTTTAACCTTGCCACGTGATTACATTTTGAGAATTATGTTCTTGCTTTGGTTGACTTTGGACTTGTCTCCCTCTTGTGTGCTGCTTTTCGTCATTTGCACTCTGGGCTATTACAGAAACTTTAATGTTCCCTATCACAGTGACGAATGTAATAATAATGTCTGTCAGAGCCGTTGCTGTGGAGGATGAAGATTGGGAGTTGAGGATTGAGGATAAGAGGAAAAGCACGATGGGAGCAGGGTGAGTAGAGAGGTGGTCTTGTTGGAAAGCCCTGCTGTTAATCCTCAAACAGCAAGCCAGAGTGGAAATGACGTACGGCAAGAGTCCAGCAATTTAACCGCACAGCTTCACTTAGTCATAGCTCTGAGGTTAATATCACTTTCTCCATTTCAGTCTCTCTCCCCGGCTCTATCTTTTGTCTCTTGTCCCCCTCTCGCTGTCTTCTTCTTCTCTCTTTCACATAACCTTCTTTTCCATCTCAGTAACAAATTAGAGAGGCTGATGCTACAGAATCTCCCCAATAATAGAAAAAAAAAAAAAAAACATCTTAAACTTTCTTATGAACACTTTTGATGTTCTTGATAAAGAAATTGTCAAGCAGTGACATAATTCTGGAAAAGAACGCTCCCTGAAGAAGTGTCAGTGTGAACTTATATTTGCCAGCTGAGCCCTCCAAAAACATTACAACACAGTAATGTAATGATATCATCATCATTTTGTTGTAATTAGTTGGTGCAGTAGGAAATTGCTATGTGCATTTAATTTTAAAGTTTCAACAAAAATGAATTACAGTCATCACTTAGTGACTGAAAGAGCAGAAACGCCTTGCCCAAACAGTTTATTCCGAAAAGACTCCATTTGTCATTACATGACGTTCAGGAATCCTTTTCATTCACTTCAAACATTCTGTTGAAAACACAAACGCTGTAAATCACTTTTTTACGTTTGCAGCAATTCAGAAACTTTGCCTAAAAACAACTGTTCCAGTTGGGTGTAATCCGAGTCGCAGTATGTGCAAATGTTACATGCTTCTGCTCACTTTCTCCGTCTCTCTCTCACACAAATCTTCACACAAACGAGATCTAACAGTGTCGTCATTCGATCCCCTGACGTGTCTTGTACCTCTTCCCCTGCAGTCGGAGCATCACAGCGACATTAATGGGAAGAAAGTTCCATTTAAAGTATGCGCGGGTCACTATCTCATGCCTCATTTGGGCCCTTTAAGTTATGAGCAGCAGTTCTTATGACATAAAACGGTACTGTGCCGGAGATGAAATGCAGCGTGTGATTTATGTCGGAGGGCCTAACATCTGTTTTAATGTGGCATGCAGACAGACAGAGGAGGACTTAACTGTGGCCCGCAGGCAGCCCCCGGGGCCCCTAAAACACAGCATGCTCCTTGCATCTGTAGGAATCCTATACAGAAGAGAAAATACATTCTCAAAAGGCCGAGGCAGTCTTCCATGCACACAGCATTGGATCACATTTTCCCTTTCATATAGCAGCCAGGGCCACATGAGTAGCGCCCATTGTGCTGCTGGGGACCTGACAGTGCTGCCTGTCTCCTTCAGCACGGTTGTAACTTACACTGGCCGCATCAGTGAGTACGGTGAGGACAGACAATATCTTTCACACCATGCAATTTCAACGACTTCCACTGGACAGCGTGTGTGTTGTCTTGAAGAACACTTTGTGTGGAATCATGCAGGGTGTGTTAATGGAGTTTTCCCCACGCAGACTCTAACAGTATCCTACTGACACGTATCATACCTGTTGATTTGCTGATGCTGACAGTAGCTAAAGGTAGCCTCATTACAGGTGGAGTTGATGGGTGGCATTGACTGTGCTCTGCCTGGCAGCCTGAGCTCAGCTGGCCTTTTTCACTCCCTGCATGCCTGGGCCTTCTTTTGTCAGCAGTCTGCTTGTCTTCCCTAGTATAATATCTACAGACTTGTGTTTCACATAATCACCCCCCATCGGCCCCTGTTACACACACACATACCCACATACCCACAGGCACAAATGCCAGCACATGCCAAAAATCATCCACACACACACACACACACACACACACACACACACACACACACACACACACACACACACACACACACACACACAAAACCTCAGCTCAGGTGGTGTTCCTCTCGGTTTTGGCTATGACAGAGAGGTGGAAAGTGAATCTAACTCTGTACTGTTAGTTTCCACAGCAGCCCTCGAACCGTGCTATATCATGTAATTGCAGAATAGCCCAGATAGCATCGGGGCCTCGCGGACAGAGAGAGCAGCAGGTAGTACAGCACTTAATTCCTGCAATTGATCCAAGTCCCCAAGAATCACCTGGATTACCACAAGAGTCCTCATATGATCCTGTGTGAAGAGGATTGTTCATCTCCTTTGAGGATTCCCAGGAAACTCACTTCTAACAGCGCTTAGCTGAAATTCTTTTCTTTTTTATTGTTTCTGGCTCTGTGTGTATGTGTGTGAGTGTGTTTGTGTGTGCGTGTGTTTTAGAGCCAACAGCTTGTCCTCAGGATGGCCTCATCGGCACATCTGAGAATCTCTGGTTCTTAACAAAATGTCAGTGACTGAGCCTTCGGGCTACAAGTGATATGGGTTCGCTCTGTTTGAAAAACACACAGACTCACAGCCACACATGTACACAAGCACACACTCCATTGTTAAACTTAACCAATATTCAATTTTTGATATATCCTTGAAACATTTACTTCATCATATTTTGTCTTTTTTCTCTCTGCACAGAATTGCTTAATAGCAAAGTTCCCTCCACATTTCTTCCCGTGGTCTCACACCACTTTCTGTAATCAAACCGCCTCTGATCATTATTTGATCAGATAGGATCAACAAACAGTCGCCTGTTTGAGGAGGTGACAGACAAAGTTTAAGCTGCCTCCTTCTCAGGGAGCATGTGAAAGAATGAGTTATGGCTGCGCAAAGCCAAAATGTCACATAGTTGATACCAGTCCTACAAAAACAGAACAGCCATTTTCCCTAATGGAATAAGTCAGCTCTGCATGAATTCGCCAGAGACGATCTTTTACCCTTTTTTTTTTTTTTTTTTTAATCTGGGCAGATAGTTAGATATCAGTCTACTGTGAACGTTACTGATAAAAAGCTGAGATATGTCACACGACTTGTTATGATTGACGGGACTAAAATCATTTTTAGTGCTTTAGTAAATCCGTTTAATGCATTAAAGGACAGCGGAGGTTAAGGAAAACACATTTACTGTGCTATGTCAAATTAAATATTAACATTCGGGAACATTTCACCATAAGCAGATAAGAAATGGCAATAAACGGTTAAAGGCAAGAAGTAGAGTAATGAGAATAATAAACCATTTTCTTCAGGTCTTTATTGAAAGTAGAGAGCCAGACACTTTTTATGCTGCAGGAAGCAGCTTTTCTCCCATTCTATGCACTGTCTGCCTCTCTTCACTCTCCCGCTTCCCTCTCCTTTCACTCCTCTCCATTCGGCTCTCTCGGGGACAATCAGACTTTAGCTGTTCCCGGTCTCTGCCTGCCTCTCTTGTCCTGTCATGTCGGCTAATTAGTGGGGAGCTCCGTAATTGGCCTTCTAGCTAATTGGCCTGCTGGCTGCCAGACCCAACAAAGGCCTAGCAGGCTGGGACACAGTGGGGACTGTCCCCCTCCACTGTCTAAAGACCCTCATCAACTCCCTCTCTCCCGCTCTCAGCACTGACTGCTTTTGTGCAAGAGGCTGCTTAAGTAGTCGTGGTGCATACACACACACACACACACACACACATGCACACACCTATTTCTCTCTATTTAGTTCCCACTCGGCCTCTCACAGCTCACTGTTGGCCCATCTGTCTCTCCTCTTACTCACTCCCTGTGAAAAATTATATAATATTTTCCATTTTTTGTGAATCAAATCCCTCTCAGGAACCCTAGTGTAGCAATTTTCCTTCTTATTTCCTCCATCTTGGGTTTATTTCTTCATTTACTGACACTCTGCAGACCAGCTTGAGAGCTGCATGCATGACAGCTTGAAATCAGACATTCACTCAGTTGTAAGAAAGACTGATTGATGCATGTCTGCTGATAAAGGCGTGTGTCTGCATGCATGTGCGCGCGTGTCACCTTTTCAGTTAAGATGTGTTTAACATAACAGTCCATTAATCTTAACTCGGTGAGCAATCTGGCCGCCGGAGTCTCTCAGTCTCCTGTCTGTCTCTCTCAGTCTGTCTCTGTCCCTCCCTGAGGCGTATGCAGATGGCAGGGAGCCGTCCTGAACTGTCCACTTACCCAAAAACTTTCCCCCGTCGCCTCCTCCTGATTTTGGCTCTCTCGCTGATCTCCTCTGGATATTCTCTCAGTTAAACGCTCTGGCATCATTGCAGTGCGGGTAAACCATGTATGAGCCTCACAGGCGTTTTCAGGGTCTCACTGTTTCTGACTCTGCAGGCTCTTGAACTCATCTGTCTCAGTCCTGTTAGTTAATCAAAGCCCTGATATTTGCAATGCAGAGACACATTCCTCCTCATTTTCTTTTCTTTTAGTACTGTTTTATTTTCGCGTTTGTAGCTGCACAAACCAAGTCATAGTAGAGCAATAATTTCTTTTTTTATGACAATTATTTAACCCAGTTTAAAATACTTGCTAATTTGTGTATTGATATTGCTTAAATGCGTGTGTCATACCTCATCAAAAACTAAAATTTGTGCAATATGAGCCATGTTTTGAACAGAATATTAACAGATCATTAAGTTACAGCCTGCTTTTATGCTGGAAAAGTTGTATTTATTGATTTATTCAACTTAATTCGAGTGGGATTACTGAGCTTGTCACATAACATTCTGAGATTTTGAGAAGACATTGACGGTAGAATTGTCAAAACACATTTTACTCTCTGTAAAAGCCACAATTCAACACAATTCTTTTCACAATTTGTGTGTGAGTATGCTTGATTGAGGCTGTGTGTTGGAGTGGGTGTATGTGCACACAGCTGCACCCTACCTGGTGGCTGGGTCGCGTGGTTCCCAGTGAACTGCATGGGGATGCAGAGGTCGTTATCAATGGGAAACTTATCACAGGTCAGCATCTCTGGCCAGGGGAAGCCGTAGGTCTCCATCACCGGAGCACAGCTGTCCCTCACGGCCTCACACAGGGAGCGGCAGGGATAGATGGGCCTGTCCAGGCACACCGGTGCAAACAGCGAGCACAGGAAGACCTGGGTATCAGCATGGCACCGCTTGGCCAGGAGGGGCACCCAGCTGCCCGCCTGCTGCTTGACTTCTGGCATGGTCTCGTGGTCCAGGAGGTTGGGCAGTCTCATCTTCTTATAGCCCACATTGTGGCACAGGCGCAGGTCAGCTGGTATGTCCACACACTGGGGCTGCTTGGTGTAGAAGCGGCCATTGTGGAAGTTGTCCGACTGCCAGCTGTAGTAGTCGTACTCGTCTGCGGCCGAGACGGTGAGGAGGAGGAGGAGGAGGGAGAAGAGCGACAGGCCCAGTGCCAAGCTGAAGGAGCCCTGGGTTAATGCCCACCTGGGGCTCTTTTGTCCGTGTGCCATGCCTCTCTGAGCTCGAACCAACAATTCAAGAAGGTTGTATCCAAAGTCTCCAAAGTAACTTAGTGAAGACAAAATGCGGAGAGAAGAGAGGAACAAGTGGGGCAGGCGTACAAGCTGTAATCCCTTTTTGTGTCCTGAGTATGGACGCGGTGGATTGGAAACAAAAGTGTTTAATTCCCTTCTTCCCTGGAGAGTCAGCCCTCTAAGCCTCCCTGAAACACCTCCCTGTGTGTGTGTGTATGTGTGCCTCAGGTAGTGGAGTGGGGAGGCAGCAGTCAAGGAAGGGTGAGCACACAAGTAGGACTGCTTATTCCCTAACTTTCCCTGTTCACAATTTCTCACTCCTTCCCTCTCCCTCTCTCAGCACTGTCTCCAGCCCTCCCCTGCTCTCTGTCTATCAGTCTGTAGCTGTAATGAGGAGTACCTTAGGTTTTAACAGGCAGTGGTGGCTGCTCTCTGCGGCTGCCTGCCCCCTAGCAGGCTCCCAGACCACTCACCTTCCTACTGGCCTCCCCTGCACTCACTCACAACAGCCTCGGCCAATCGCAACCCTGGGGGAGGCTCCCACTGGCCTTCAGGACACTCCTCCTACCCCCTCATCCTCCAGAAAACCCCTCCCCTACAACAAGTTAACATGAGAGAGAGAGAGAGAGAGAGAGAGAGAGAGAGAGAGAGAGAGAGAGAGAGAGAGAGAGAACAAACTAAGGCAAGTTCCTCCAGCTGTATTTTTATGTCCATCTCTCTAATACACACACGATTCTCAAGTCAGAATCACACCCACAAACACAAAGACAGTGTCTTTTCCTTTATTCATCAGAGGTTCAACAAGCTCCCTGCACATTGCTCCACTCAACAATGCCTGCTTGCCATTCAAGCCTGCTCACTTCATTAGCACGAAACAGTCTAGCATAACGGGTTCCTGCTGGCATCAACAGTGAGAAAACTTACTCACACGCACTCACACACGCAGAAGCAATGTGTTTATGCAAGAAATCCAGGCGAGGGAAGTGAATGAAGTGGGTGGAAGAGAGCTTCAAAGTGTGTTGTGCAGCTTACAGGTGGCTAGGTGGTTTACCCGCGCTATGGGAGTTATGCTAATGTGCATGTTAGTTGTGAATAGAGGCACGCTGCCCCTCTGTCTCTTTCTATCAGTGCCACTGACACATTGAGGGCCTTCGCCTTGGCAGCGAATTCACTAGAAGGGTCACATTCAGATTCAAAGGGCTGCAGCATTGTGAGCAGGATGTGGGATCGGTGCCTCACATGGAGCGTGTTCTTGCATCTTGCATTTGATCTACGTCACGCATTAATGCTCGTCCTCATGTGAATGGGCTGTGAATGCAGGTTCACAAAGTGTTTGCTTGCTGGTGCGAGCTGATATTTTATCGCGATGTCGCAGGATTGTCAGGACGCAGTCTGCGGCCGGATACTCCTGACACCGAGATGAAGTGAAAAGACATGTGATTTTGGATTATTATTATTATCTGTATGTGGCAGTACAAACAAGGAGACTAGGAAAGCGTGTGTGTGCGTGTGTGTGTGTGTGTGTGTGTGTGTGTATGAGTGTGAGTGAGTGAGTGTGTGTGTTTTGCAAACAGTTGGAGGTGTACTTGGATGGGAATCAGGGACAGTATTGTTCTTCGCCTGCAGCGTAGAAGATAAAATTCCAGAAACAGCAGTCGGTCCATAAAATCTAATTCAATAAGATGAAATCAAATAGATAAAAATGCGGTTCAATATCAGGCAACCAGCAACATCAATAAAACCCTCGAGTCCACATTATCCAAGCACCCATATAGTTTTATAGTATCTTGACCACAATTTCACTTATTCCCAAAGCTGGAGGATTATGAATAGGATTACTGCACCGTCGAATCATTTTTTTAACTTGAGAATTGAGTTGAACATGTTTCAGCCTTATCTTCCCGAGCTTTATTTCAAATCCCTGTTGACTTATTGGTGTGTGCAGACACCGCCGAGTGATTTTCCTGGGAATCGAAACGCTGCCAGCAGAACAAACAAGCTCAATTTTCTGTTGGAGAAGTTTTCATAACCTGCATCGTGGAAAGATGGGATGGCGCTGAGCTGAAGTCACCCCTAGAATGTCGTCATCGTCATTAAAAGCATTGCTGAGTGGACACAAAGCGCTGTTTTGCTTTGATACGTTTATAGCCGAGGCTAATTGAGCGTATTTCCTCACCTCTTGTCTTCCGTCACTCCGTCCCTGCTTTCATTCTCCAAAGTGTTTTGTTATTCAGAAACGAGCTCTGTTAACCTTTGCACTGCAGATAATCAATATTACTCACAGCTAATAATCTGTGGACCTTACTCTTGAAGGGGTGGTGAGATTGTCTTGTGCACGCCTCACTATCTCGGTGACGTATCTCGCATGCACGTTAGTGCGGCAGTGACCTATTTTAAGACTGCTAGCGTTTCCTCTTGATACAGGCACAGTGTACTGCCTCCAAGTCAGTAACAAAAGTGTCTTTCATGGTAATCAATCAACAATGGTTGTCTCCTCTTGTTCTCCTTCCCCTAACTGGCCCCTGTGGCCACCGGCCAATCAATTCCACTCTTCAGTTTCCAGCCCTCTGATTGGACGAGGGCTTTAAGATTAGGTCCAGCCTGTATTGTTGGGCCTAAAGGTTTAGTATGGTTTGAAAAGAGTGTCTCAGCAATTGTATGAGTGTGTGTGTTTGGAGATAGTGGTGGTGGGTATGTGCGGTTGTGTGTGTGTGTGCATGTGTGTGTGCGGATGAGTGTGTCAGGGATATTCTAAAGAGGAAAGGCTGGGGTGGGTGAGGTGGCCAGCCGCCCAGATGCCCTCCAAGAAGAGTTTGAATTCCAAACCACACAAGAAGATGTAGGAGATGGAGCGAAAGGGAACAGACACATCCACATTTTTGTCTTCCTCTGACTCAATCTGAACACGAACTGCGGAGCGTACAGAAAAAGGCCTTGTACTTTATGTATCTTTTAAACTCAGTTCAGTAATCTGTTACTTAAATTTGACTCAGGCCAGAGTAAATAAAAGCATATAGAAATGTTTTTTAGAGTCGGTACACTGTGGTAGAGCTTCTCCTCAAAGCAGTCCCTTTACATTTCAAAAAGATTTTTTTCAGGAAGCAGACAGATTCAGAGCAGCAGATGCATCCATGCAAAGTTATGCAACCACAGAAGAACGCGAATCAGCGGTGGAGGAGGCTACGGAGAGGCAGTAACAGGTTTTCTCCAAGAGTAAACCCCCACCTCCTCACCACACACACCTCCCAGCCTCGCAACACAACAATAGGGATTAGGTTGCAGAACTGTCAAAACATGTGTGAAACACACAGACCAGTGTCTCCCACAAATAGTTTTTCTTTCTTTCTTTCTCTCTTTATCCGTCTCACACACACTCACACACACACACACACTGAGACTGTAAATGCAAACTGTGGTAGAGGCATAACCACTGAAGGAGCCACTGCAATAATACCACATGAGGAATTATTTGGACTTTAATTAGTCTGATCATTTTTCAAGCTGCACAAGCAACAGTGTGATAGTTAAGTGCATGAAGTAAGACTTTTATCTGCTTTCTCAGCTCACAGTGAAGATTTTACTACTTCAAAAGTAGCTTCCACTGTTCTTCCCTTTTAATGTTTCTGTTAAAATGCCTTTGACATTCAGCATGAGCCATTAAGGCCTGTTGGGTAATCTTCTTATCCTGCTTGTTTGCAAACAACGTGAGCAGGGTCAGTCAGTCCACAGACACACAAACAAACAGCATAAATCAGCAGAGAGCTTTAACTCTCCAAGAATGTCACAGACTTGCACAAAAAACTGGCAGCTTGAGAGGAAATATCAGTCTTGTGCAGTATGACTGATTTCTGCCTCAGTTCAACCTGTTCACTGAGCCACAGGCCACGGTGGGGGGGTTGGGGGTGTGTGGGGGGGACGATTGCACGTAGTTGCTGAAATGTGATGAAATTATGTTGGAAGACTTTAGCACCACACAGTCACATAGTGCTACACCCGTAGATGCCTGTCACACCGGGCAGCGGTGAAGAGATATGCTGACAAGTGTTTGCTCTCTCCTGTCTTTGGCCCTCTTGTTCACAGATTCACCGTCAGCCAAAGTGTTATTTGCTCGGATATTTTGCTCGTTTTCTCTGTTTGTCTTCCATCTTCGCTCCTGCTTTGGTGTGTTGTTCTTCGGATGCTTCTCCTTTAGACGTCAGGGCTCTCACATGGGGTCAGAAGGTACATTCAGTCACCCAAACCGACAATGTGACAACCCTCCCTCTGCCCACCCGCCACACACACTCAGGCACACACACACACACACACACACACACACACACACACACCTCCCTTCACTGTCAACTTAAACCCTTACAACTGGCTTCAGCTTCCCCCAATCGGAGTCTTTGTAAAGGCGCTTTGACCAGATCACCGTCATGGAACCCAATGTAAAGAGACAGTGAGGAGAAAGGGATACCCAAACTGGGGAGGAGTGCTTTTTTTTAGTGTGTGTGTATGTGTGTGTGGCCAACATCTAGTCAGCTTCCAGTAAAAAGCCCTAACGTGATGGGAGACCTTCTCTGAATCACGTGACACACATATGCATATGAACAGAAGCAGCAGCAGCAGCAGCAGCAGCAGCAGAACACCGCTAACAGACTGTTATTGTAACGCCGGCTGGAGATGATGGTTCTCGTCAGCATTTTGGGTAGAACTTCCTACCACCATGCTAGAATTCACACAATTGGTACATGTGAGCATGTTCACATATCCAGTTGATTATCTCCAACATGGAAAAAATGTGTTTCTTCCAACTGGGGTGTGTTAAGCGTCAGCGTGTGTGGACGGATGTACGTGCACGCTGCTTAACTGCGTAGTAAGCTAGTCGCAACAAGATGGCAGAGGAGAATAAGGAGATGATGAAAAAGGCGAAGAGAACAATGGCCCACGAGACTCGAGTGACAAAGCACCGTCGTGGCACATTTCGTCGACTCTAGTCGTCAGAAAACTGAAACTCTTATTGAGTGATTTGACTAACTTCATTACAAGCTGGACAAAGTTAAGAGCAACCTTTCCCCTGTGACATTTCTGCCACTTGATCTGTGTATTTTTAAGAAAATGCCATGGCATCAGTTCAAAGAAGAGTTTTTATTAGTTTTGAAGATTCAGCAGGGGCTCAGCTAGGTGTCAGGCAGTGAAACCTCACCGGGCTGTAATGCTTTTTGGAGAGGAGTTAAACGCTCAGACAAACCACGGCTCGGGCTGAGCACCAGCACTTCCAGCTCCATTCACATAATTGGATATGCAGAATAAATAAACGTGGGGCTTTTTGAAGCGCTGATTTGTTTAAATAAAGGATGTCGACTCCTTTTGGAAGCTCACCAGGCTCCTCTTTGACCCCGTCCGTTTGACTCGCGACCCGTGTGCGAGCTACTGTACAGCCGAGGGTTGGAGCAGAGAGGCTCTTTGCTGTTGTTCCAAGTGTCACCGTGTGTAACGTGAACCCAAGTGTGAGTGAGTTGTATGTTTAGACTGTTGCTGAGATCTGCTGTGATTTATGAGCCACAGACTTCGTTGTTAAACACTTTCCTGTCACTTGATCTGTTTGCTGCTGGTGTGTGTGTGTGTGTGTGTGTGTGTGCGTGCGTGCGTGTGTGTGTGTCTGTGCTTGTGTCCATCGATCCATCTGCTCATCTTTCAACATGTAAACCCAAATATGTCTGCGAGGACAGTGACAACCCATTTCTCCTCCTCACACTATCTCTTCATCTATTTGTTTGCGTGTATGTGATGTGTGTGTGTGTGCGTGCGTGTGCATCCACATGCCCTCTCGGCTCGTCTCCGTAATGGCCGGGGTCATCAGTGAAGGATCAGGCCTCACCTCTGTTGAGAAATAGAGAGATAGGAGTTTCAGCAAACAGGGGAGGATTTTCCCCTATCTCAGTGAAAGATCGCATGATAACATTTTTGGCTGATGGGAGAAAAGGTCTCGGCATTTGTGTCAGAGCTTCAGCGGTAACTGCGCATTTCAACTTTCCTCCTTTGAGTAGTTCAGCGTATTATTTAAACTCTAAGTCCTCTGCCGGACAAGGTTATTTTCACAACCGTCCACATTTATCAGCAGGAACAATTCGGACACAAAGTTAAAACAAGAGAGTAAGGGCTCTTTTTATGGTGCCGTCGCAATAAAAAATTCTGGATGTTCTCCAGTAATCAATTTTATGGACACGGTGACCGTACTCTGGGTCATTCCAGTACAAGATGGAAATTAAATGAAGCTCAATTAGATGGGAAATACAAACCAAGTCTTCAGCTCATTTCAGCCATCCAGTTTTATCTCAGACAGACCAGTAATAAACTTTATCTATACAGCACCTTTCATAATAAAGTTATAAAGTTCTCTACATGGTTGAAACAGGACAAATGAAACAAAAGGATTTTATAACATGCAACAATCATATCTCCACCATAACATGTATAAACAGTCGAAGGAACATTTCATAACAGAGTCAGACTCGTTATTTTATAGTCATGTCTTCAGTATTTTTTAATTCATTTATAAACAGTTTGATTTGTGCACATGCACAAGCAGTTTTTACATTTGCTATCAGTATCACAGAAATCTAACGTGTGAATAGTAAAAATAACAGGCACATTATTCGTGCACGGTGGGAAACCTCGCCTGAGATTAAACCATCACTAATGTTCTTCCATAGCAACTACTGTATGTTTTAGCTGTCCTTGAGCAAAGCATGTAATTGGAGCCATTAGTGGCCAGCAGCAGTAGACGACTGGGAGGTGCAAGTGCAGCGTGCATAACAGAAAGAATGTGACAGATTGCATAAGACCAGAACAAACCCTGCCCAGATAAATGAAAGTAAGAACAAACTAGTTAATTGTTAAGCACAATGGTGCTTTTCACTCATCCAGTGGGCAGACATGCTACTGTACTGTGTTAATGGAAGAACAGCAGTCTCACATTGGCAGCGAGGCGACTGTTCCAAACCACTTCATCTGTCCTCTTCCAGTCTGGTTACCATACACCTATGCTGGTTTTGGACAACACCGACGTTGGAATAGGAAAAGCATAATTCCCTCCTCTCTCTCTCTCACTTGCCCACTGTGTTTCTCTGTGTCTCTCTCTCATGCACATTACCCCACACATACCAATTTGCACAGATGAAAAATGTCAAGGGCAGACCACCTGGCTATTCCATGCCTGGTCAGAGGAAAATCTTCCCGTCTTCATCAATGAGGCGCAGTGTGCAGAGCGTGCTCTGTCCCACTCACATATCACAGCCATTAGACAGGCATGTGTTGGGCTGGCTCCAGGGCAGTGCCTGCTGCTCTGCTCACTGAAGTCCCATTCAGGGTAATCTACACCAACCCAACCAATTTCACAGGTGCAAAAATGTGTAACAAGGAGAACTTGAAACATTATTGCACAGCTCAGATGATCCTTGGGTGAATTCAGCGGCGCGGAAAGGTCTATTTTACACGCCCAAATGCTGTTGTGTCAAGTATGAAAAAAGCAATAAAGCACACCAGGAGTTCTTAAACTTTTCCACTCAATGACCGGGCATCGAGTGTCTGCTTAGATATACTGTCATATTTAGGAAACTATGTCATTAGAGAAGCTAAATAGAAATGGAAAAAACAAGTGTTTGTTCTGTTTCCATCCAAACAACATTTACACAATCATTACGTGATTCAGTCTCAAATGTATGTTAGTCGTTCTGATCTCCGAGGATTTCATGAAATTTCATGAACAGTTATAAGACAATGTTAGTGGGCGGGCAGATGCACAACCTTTTTCACATGAAAGAAAGTTTCAAGCAAGAATAAAGTTCAATAAAGGTGCTGTATAAATATAAAAATATAGATCGTGGCTGCTTTAAGTTAACATTTTGGCAACAACAGCACTGTATCAAAGAAGTGTGAAAGAAGTCACTTGTAGGGATGAACCTATAGAGAATTCTCACCTGGATCTGCAGCTTCGCTCGTCTTTATGTAGCTTTATAGTGAGTTTCAACCCATTGTTAAACTGTCTGCTCTGCAACTCAATCTCACACCGTCATTTCTGGCTGCAGCAGGCAGCTGTTTTCAGTGAAGAAGCTCTAAAAACCAACTGTGCGCTACCTGCTCGGCACCAAACAGCAGACAGCAACACAGTTGGTGACTAGCTCGTGAACATAGAGGAGAATTTAGGAGCTAAATAGCCAGATATTTCCTTCAGGAGTTGGTAGAGGCCAAAAACAGAACTGAAAGAGCATGAATGTTGGACATACATTCTTCAGGTGGCCAGAAACACAACTCCAAAGGAATATCAGTGCTATGCTTGTACTGTTTTGGGGCAAAATATCAGTTATTGTAGGTTTAACCCCTCATCTAAAGGTTTGGTGTAGAGCATCCTGTAACCTTCCTGTCCAGTTCGGGCTATTGTCATGTAATTCTCTTTGTGTTTGGGGATCTTCATATAGTTTGTCTTTAAAAGGTGCAGGAATTTGGATTTCATACTGAAGTTCATTTCAGTAAACGTTGAGAGATCCTGATCTTTATGATGCCCCCTGTGTGGCTGATCAGTGCTACGTCTGTTTATGAATTATTGCTGCACAAAACTCTCTAAAATATATGCTGTCAGATATTTATGTTTATTTATTTTGTATTTGTTGGTAACAATGATTTTACACTGCATTGTGTCCTGTGACTCAAACTGCCCTCTGCCTGGTATGATTACCTTTTTTGTGGGCTCACGCAAATACTCATACAAACAGACGCTAACATTTTCCTTTCCCCCACTCATTTTGATCTCCATCGTGGGTGACCCGTGTAAGGAGGGAACACAAAGAATAACCACCTCGAAAATAAAGAAAACAATTTAGCTTGGCAAAAAAAGCGTGGCCCAAATGACGCACGTCGTACGATTTCCTATCCCAGAGCCTACAGTCAAGAAAGTCACCACAGTGTGTCCATACAGAGTGTCGATGTAGAGGAAAGCGCTGCAGGCTCTAACGTGTGTGAGCCAGAAGTCCTGGTTGTAAACAGACCTGTCTCAGCAAGGTGAGAAAACAACCTGAGCAGCTGTGGTCGCCTCTACGGTAGAAACAGACTCTCCGAAGCGCCAAAGATCATACAATATATGCTGTTTTTGGATGGAATTACAATATAGCTTCTATTGTGGCACTGCTGGCATTTCCCAGACAAAAGTCGAAGAATTTCTCTCCCTCTCTCTCGCTCTCTGCGTCTCCCTGTGCAGTGTCATTTTAGATTAGCAGGCTAAACTGGGTACTTACTGTAATTAATCTAAATCCATCCAGATGGGAAATGGTTTCAGTTTCATCTACAAGGAAGAGCTATTAGACGCTGTATCCTCTGGGACTTTTCTCTCATTCTCTCTTTCTTTTTGGTGACAGTACGAGTGTCCTTCTCGTGACAGCAGATTTGAGGGCAGCCTCTGAGTCACAAGACAGCTGCTCTCCTCCCCTCCATTTATTCAGGTCCACACTGGGTGCTGACAGACGCTCCTCTCGTTTGATCTTCATCCCTGACCCCGTCCTTCTGTGATTGTCTTCGTGTTCGTTTCCTGGGTCACTGTGCTGATTATTGTTGCAGTCTGGAAACATTTTGTGCCATTTGACAGTTATAATTTCCCCCAAAACAAACTCCTCCCTTCCTGAACCTGACTGCTGTCATCTTGTGTGTATGGCTTTTTTGTAGCTCTAATTGGTTCCACTGGGGTTGGTGTATTATACATTAGGCACAGCGCTGTGGAGTTAAGTCCATACAGTAACCACTTTGTCCTCTTTACACTTCTGATTTGTTCAAAACCAAATATGCCCATCAGTAGATTAAGGTTAAAATTCCTCTTCCTGGAGATCAACCAGAAATACATTTGCATATGGGTTTGGTTCTTTTACGTTCTTTTTTGATTTTGTTCTGACGTCTGGAAAACTTAATCGATTAGATCGATCATCGCTGCTGGAAACGGAGCGTTCCCCTCTATAAAAACTCAGTTCTTTCACTGCAGACCTTTCAAAGTGGAATCTTGGCACAATGTGAACCCCTGCACAGCTACCACATTCAATAACTTCTTTTCATATTCTGCAAGACCCCAGACAAATTTATTAAGGCCTCTGTATGCTTCCAGATGAAATGGCCTCAGCGCTGGCTCCGACAGCCGAACCACCCTTTCTGTGCATTATCCTGCCACTCTCGTCCATAAAATGCATACCAGCTTTTTTAACATGTGGACGCTGACGCCGTGCTGCCAGAACATTATTGCACCAATCTGTCTCCTCCTTCCTTTCAGCTCTCTCTCACTCCCGCTGTGGTCTCACCTCTCTTTTCCCTTCCTCTACTCCCCGAAAATGTCAAATAGATTTCTGCTGATGTGTGACGAGTGCGTTAGTTTGTCTCCATCACTGTTAGGAGGCGATGGGACATTTGGAGGACAGTTAGAGCTCAAGTTCCTTTGAGTCCGAGAAGAGGAGAAGGTGTAATTTCCTGCGTCTAAGACCCAGGTGGGCTCTAAAAATAATCTGGGCTCACGCTTACAGCTTGGAAAATGGCTGGTTGATTAAAGGTACCTGAGCCAAGAAATTCTGTGATCTGCTCTGGGGCCACCCTGTGTAGCTTGGTGGGTGGACCGTGGCACTGCAAAGACAGGTTTATGTATCATCATAATAGAGCGAGAGGAATCAGAAGGAGTCCGGAGTGACAGGAGAAGACATGACATGATGGAGTCAGACATACTGAGGATGGAGATCGAACACATGTGCGGCTGGACACACGGGCACATGCACACAATCTGCTGTAATTAGCAGCATCTCTGCATTTGTCCTTTCCCTGTCAGGCCGGGGCCAGCGCTCAGCACAGGGCAGGCAGGCTGTCTGAGTGTGGAAAGCACAAAGCACTTCAAAGCAACAGAAGACTGGCAAAGACAGCAAGATGGCTGGGGAGATAGAGGAGAGAGAGAGGCAGCACATGGAGGGAAACAAGGGAAGAAGAATATCTCTAAATCACACAGCGAGAGAAAGAGGGAGAGAAGGCCAGAAGAAGGGAGGAAAATTGAATTGCACTGCATGCTGAAGTTATTATCTTTCACTTGATTTGGTCTTTCTCTCTGTTTCCCTGCATCATGTTTCTTTGCATTTGTCAGAACTGATGTTCATATGATTAGTTAAAGCTTTCTGGTAAATTATTCTGGGTTCTATGGAGATTTTTGATGATTAAAAAACGGCTGAAATTACCATAAATGTTAATGTGCGTGTCTGTCCTGTCTGTCTCTGCTGTCTCTCTCACACACTTCAGCTCTTCTGATTCAGCTCGAATAAAGTGGCCAGCAGTTCTGGGAAGAAGTGGCCATTGTTCTGCTCTGTATGGCTGCTTCCAAGTACCTGTGATAATGCAAGCCCTGTGTGCATGTGTGCGTCTTTGCGGGTGTTCTTGTGCGCATTGTTACGTACTGATTCATTCATTCGCGCTCACAAGCTCGTGTTTGTGTGTGTGTAATGAGGCCTGACAGTCATTTCCTAAGAGATAGTGCAGCTAGTGTTCGTCATTTCATTTTTAGAGCCTGCAAGTTGCTGTTGTTGTGCTCAGGTGAGTCTTTATCTGTTGTTCTCTCCATCAGTGTTTCTGACTGATTTGATAAGAGCTTCCTCAGTAGTGGCTCTCAAAGGTGTACAACAGGACAAAAGTCAGAATCTACCCTCCCAGCTTCCTTTCAGAGTAAGTTTGATAACACAAATGTGCTGACTGGTCAAACAAGGTCTCCAGTATCCTTGGCTCACATGGGCCCTCAGAGCTGAGGCACTGTTTCCCTTTAATCGCTCAAAATGTATGTTTTGATCAAATCGTTAAAAACATTAATTGCGGCGCTGAAACGGAAGATGGTGGTTTATCAAAAACAGACAAAAACAATCCTGTTGCTGTATTAAGTTCCTTCTGCATTTCTGCCCAGATGATAGAATAATATGAGCCCTTCTGTTCTTTCCGTTATTAGTCTCATTTCCCAAACACTGATGCATGGAAAAAGAGTCGCAGACATTGCGAATCAGATAATGAATCACTGATTAAGTTTCTCTTTATCTGAGCTATGTTTTTAAAAACACCCAAACCAAAACTCCTCATAGCAATGATGCTCTAAGCAAAAGGGATAAACTTGCATTCATTCCATCCTGCTTGTCTTCTTTCAACTTTACTTAATCTTCACCGCTCTGCCATCTGTGGACCCCCACTAGAGAGGCGCAGTGGGCACGGTTGATCTTTGGCTGACCTGTCCTGCCTGGAGGACTCTGAATCCGAGTTGCTGCTCTTTCTAACAACGGAAGATTAACTTGATACCTCTATAACAGTGGAAGCTGCCAGAATTGAAGTTTCATGCCTGTTGCTTTGAACAGGCCTCAACCTTTATTGCGTGTGCTTTTGTGTGTATTTTTAATCAGAAAACAGCTTGCGCTCTATGCAAGCAGTGCTCAGTCACACCTGCTAGCAGGAGACAGTGAGGAAGTGAGTGCTTCTGATGGAGAGTTGGATGACAGGCTGTAGCATCGGCCCTCAGGACTCTGCCATCTGCTCTGCCATCTGAAGGCAGGAAACTGGCGGGCGTCATCTTACCTTCTACTACACACTCCACCAGCCCGCTCTGTACTTCAGCCGCAGCAAGAAATAACCAACAGCCTGAAATTCTGCTCTCACTGAGGGCTAGAACAAGGCAAACCTGGCATGCAGCCCGAACTCTCACTTTCATTTATGATTACAGCCGTTTTCATATGGCGAGAGTCAGAGCAGTGTTACTGTTGGATTTAATGCAGGAGATGTGCATCAGTCTGTTTCTCTGGAACCTGATTACTCGCAATTATGAGGCTCATGTTGTGAAAGTTAAGGACCATTACCGTGACAGTAATAAAAGATGTCTTCTGGTCTACCAGCTGCACACCTGGTGGTTCTTGTTGCATGCATGCCACAGCATTGGCTGCTCTCCGTCCTCAGCTGGATCCTTCCACCCTGTAAACAAACAGCCACCAGATAACTGGCAGGCCTCTTCTCTGGATGTTTGATGAAATAAGTGCATTTTAATCTGTGCAGAGACTTGGCTGCGAAAAGCAGATCTGCGGCCAAACAGCACATCAGAACTTTGAGGGGGGATTTTTTTTTTTTTTTTTTTTTCTTTTCTGTCTTTTTCTTTTCTTTCCCACTGACAGACTCATTTTTCTTCTCTCAGTAGGACGGCTGCTGGTGGTGGTATCATTACACTCCACTACATTACAGAGTACTCTATCATGGGGCTCAATCCAACAGCTTTCACACTCGTTGCTGTCAGTATCACTGACGGGGCTTTACTGTGCAAAGTCCTGAAAGCTCATAAATTCTGTATGTTTAACAAGTCAACCTTTTGTGTCTGGTGCCTCGCTGTGTGTGCTGCCAATATTTTCAGAGCACCATATGAGCACAGGAGCTCTATGTACACAAAATGCTTAAAAGCCAAGACTGTCATCGGCCGAGTGAGAACTCTTTTATTTCAGTTTTTGTGTCCTCTGCTCACCCCAGCATTTGTTCAAGATGGAGTGGACAGGGGAGTCTCAATACTCTTAAAATCACCTATTATGTAAGAAGAACAGAGTCTTCTCTCTTTTTCTCCCTCTCCCTCTCTCCCCCATCTCTCCTTCCTGGCAGTGTAGACTAATGCAGCGTCATCTGCCTCCTGGCAGGACCCTCTCTCTTCATTACTGAAGCAAGGCCCTTTTTCCCGACATGCTTTCACTTCACTGTGAGTAGAGCTGCGTGTGTGTGTGTGTGTGTGTGTGTGTGTGTGTGTGTGTGTGTGTGTGTGATTCACTCACTTCCTGTCATCAAAATCAATAGTGCTGACCATAATCTGGGTTAATACCAGCAGCTGGATGTATGGAAGCTCTATTGAGATTATTCTTAATGCTTTTCATCTGCAAAGTAGGGCTGTGCAATATTTCATATCCCAAAATAGGCAATTTCATATTCAGATAATGATGCATATCATGATATAGCACATATTCTGTAAATTCAATATAAATTTATCTAATGTGATCAGATGGAAAATTCTATTTCATATTACATTTTGAACAAATAAAAAGTACTTACTCATTTTTGCTTATTTATCTCCTCTTATTTAGAAACTTGGTGCAAATTTTCAATTAATTTCATGTAACTAAATATAAAATATTAATGTAAAAAATATAGAAATGTGAAGTAGCCCTACTTTTTGGTACGAGCTCCTCGGTTTGTCTTTGAGTCCTTCTCCTGTTCAGAATGACACCGTTCTGTGTCTCCTTCGCTCTCCTCCATGTTTGTTTGTGATGCCCTCATGCAAACTTCCTGCCTCACCCGTGCCATGCACAGGAACGCAAAGAGTCATCCAAGTGGTGAAAAATACTGTCATAAAGAGTGTGACAGACAAAACGACAGATGTTACTTCATGTTAATACACTAACAAGCTGTATTTTGTTGGGCTATGTTTCACAATCTCTCTCTCCACAAGCTCCATCTTTTGTTTCTCGAAACCAGCTTTTTATAATCTTCGTTCTCTAATCCAGAACAAATAACACAGAAATTCAAAACAATCCAACCTGACTAATTTCAGCACAACGGCTTCCTCAGATCGTACAGCTTTGCAAATAAGAAGCAGATTTAGCCGACGCCATCCATTTAGGAGGCAAAAAGCAAATGTAGCTGAAGCCTCAATTAGCACTTACAAGCTTAAGAATCCCCCAACCAAAGCATGAAATCACATCATGGCATTATAGCTGTTAATGTGGCTTTTGGTGAGCCTGTGGCTGCTGTTTAATAATCATGCACAGTAGCTTTGATGCTAAGGCTCTAAGGGACCCTGGTGTTGCATTTGATCAAGCAGCGCTACACGAGCAAAGACAGCGCCGACACAAAGCGTTTATTTTAGTTCTTATGGCTCAAATCAAACAGTGCTGAAAATAGTGTAACTGAGCAGACAAAGAGAGAGAAACACAGTGTGTGAAGTCACAGCAACACCGGAGCGAATGTTTTTCAGAAACTCATTGATTATTCATACATCTAGTTCCACGGCAGTGGGAACTATTTTTAAAAGGAAAAATCCCTTCATTCCTCAGTAACAAGTTTTATTTTTGGGATGTTTTTTTTTTTTTTTTTTTTACAAGACACGGTAGCAGGCACTAAGGTGAGTGAAACCATGGCAACAAACCAGACATATACGTAGGTAAGCGTGCTGTGAGTTCCACTAGCTCAGTGGGAAGATATGTGTGTGTCAGTGCACCAGCAGACTTGGATGTTTTCTCTGCCATAAAAGCCTTTCCACATGTGTCCATCTCAAACCTGCAGCAGCTTCAAAGACCTGTCGGCTATATTGCAGAGCTGAACAAAGTGAATTTAAAGACTTAATTTTAAGGTGCAGGTGTCTCTCATTAATCATTGTAAAGCACTTATTGATGCCTTATTTTGGTGTTTAGGGTTATTGAGATCCTAATTCATGTGCAACAACTTCCTTACTCGCTGTGAATAATCAGTAATTAGAATGTTATTGAGGGAAAACTCTTACTTAATGGCCTAGTACTTGTAGAATATGCTCATGCAGAATGAGGCATTAATAAGTGTTTTATACTGACTCATAAAACGCCAAATGCTACCAGTGTGCATGCTAATAAGTAACTGGTTAATGGGGAATTTTCATACCTCAATAGTAAGTGTTAAGGAAACGTCGTATCGTCTCTGCAGCCTTAGCGAGGTCATCATTTCATTGGAGTCTAAAGTGGGAAAACAAGCTCTGTGGATCCGGGGTTTCGCTGCACTGTAAGCTTGTTTACAAATCTAGCTTCATGATTTTACAAAGCTCTAGATTAAAGCTGGATAAACACTGAATAACGATGAGCCAAGGCGTGCGTGTTGACACTGCAACCGTGTGCTTCGGCAAGGAGGGACGGGCTATTCTCTTTTCTGCGTCTCTTTAAACAAAGCTGGATGTGTCTTTATGTGGCAGCGCAGCAGTGTGCATATGAACGATCCAGGCAGGAATCTGTTGGCTCATCTCGTTTCTCTCATCCCCTTCCCGCTGGCACTGGGCGTACTGAAGGACCACAGTTGTCACCACAGCGCACAGTGAGAATATTATTATTCAGTAAGACAGTGAAAAGCCTGTGAACCATCTTTCCGAAGGGATTGCAGGAATGCAATACATGGCATTTTGAAGTGGGAACGAGATTAATTAGTTGTGTCAGTTTTTATCAAAATATACAGTCATAACCATTGCTCGTCACTTGTCATTATTAAATCAAGAATGCCAAGTGTATAAATGACTCCTTAACGCTGCAGTGAGCAACAGGCGCTGCGGTCATATTTCTGTGCTTATAGCTGAGGTCAGTTGGTGACAAAAGCATTAAAATCCTTGTCATTTTGACTCCTAATCTACTCTATTTATTCCCGCAAAATCTGCATAATGTCAGTCCCTCCTGGATGCACAAAGTACCTCGAAGTGGCAGGAGAACTTCATTTGTTGCATGTTATTATCATCCTGGCCGCTGAATTAACTATATTGTCACTCACAAGGGATTTCACGTGCGCAAATCACATCCTCTCTGTCTTTCTATATTTCTGTTTTTATCTCTCTTCCCCCTCCCCCTCTCGTTTTGTCTTCCTTTGCATCCCCTGCCTGTGATAGCTCAGAGGAACTAAATCCCGCTGATGTCTCTCCCGTGATCTGAAAGTTATTAGAGGCGGATCTGTTTTGCCTCCGGCGCATTGCTCTGCCATTCCAGCTGTCCCATTCAATTGCAGTTTAATATTTGTAGCCGTATATCTATACAGCTGGATTAATGTACAGTTCAGTTGGCATTGTCCCTTTCATGCCTGTGAGTGCCCTTTTCCCCCACGTTTCAGCTGTGATTGGAGAACAGTCATGAAATCATATGTGGATTATTACAAAGAGGAAGTTTTTTCACTACTTCTGATTGTGTTTTGGCCCATGTAAGACATAATAAGGAACATACAGAGATGGTTTATCTGTCAGCCAACTCTTCCCTGTTATTCCTTAGTAAGAACAAACAAGCACTCCTGTCCTACATCCCTTTCCATTTTAAATATGCTATAATTAGCCTTTTTCTTTCTTGCCATTTATTCATCCTTTTCATCAACTCCTCTCTTTAACTTCTTTGCGGCTCTGGATGTGGCTCTTCAATCAGTACAAGCAGATTATTTTCCACCAAATGCCTTCCTCTCGTTTCTTCTTCGAGGTTTGTTGCTGTCATGACGTGTGAATCAAGATGATGAAGTTGCTTTGTGTCTTGTGCAAACTGAACTAATATCCCAGCTGGTATGCAACATTTAACCAGCCCGCTCTGATATCAGAAACGTGAACATCCGCTGGCTCTAAAATGAAAAGTCTTCAACTCAGATTTGATTGCCAGCAAGAGGGACGGATCACCATGCCTGCAAGGCCAAACCAACTGTTGACAGGCTGCACAGATGCTCAGAAAGACACTAAATAATCCAGCCTGTACCCATGAAAGATGGAGGATGTGTGGCAGACACTTCCAAATGCAGACCCCACTGAAAAGATGACGTGGAGTTTTATTAGCTCGGCTTTGCTATCCAAATGTTGGAAGGCCTTTGAGGAGATGTTTATTTGCTTTTGAAGATTCCAAGTTAATATATATGTATATATATATATTTTATTTTTTTGGTTTGAGAGTTCTCATTTCCTGTCATGTTGGAAGAGAACAAGATCTCTTTCAGTGTGCTCCTCTGACAGTATCTGCGTATTTGTGTGTGAGAGATTCTCAACTTGTGGTTAAGTCAATAGGAGAAGGCTGTTTGCTATGGCACAATGCCCAGACGACTTGGAGATAGAAAACACAGTATGCATGAGCACAAATCCCATGCATCACCCTCTTGAACAGGTAGCATGTGCATGCAAAAGTAGAAGCTGATGACACTGTATGACACATACAAGCTGCGCTACATAAACAAATGTGCTCCAGCTCTCAGATCTCACCAATTTAGACTTTCTGCTTTAGGAATGCGAACCTCCCAGGAAATACAATCTGCTCTTTTCAGCTCTGATTTGATTGCCAAGAAGGGGGACAGGTCAACATACCAGCACGGCACAGTCACACACATGCTCACACACAAAGCCACAAATGAGGACAAGACTTGACAGCAAGCTAACACGCAAACAAACACATTTGTGTCATTGTGGGGAATGTTAGATCACAGCGCATTCATTTCTGAATATCTAATCCGATACTTAACCCTCTTGCACACATGTGAGCAAACACACAGGGTCATTCAAACTGAGGGTGACCATCAGCCGCCTCAGTGTCTCTGCTCTGTTCTTTGTAAAGAGCCAAAATATCTTGGATCTGTTGTTCAGCATGGTCACAAACAACTGGAGCAAAACTGATACTGACACTGAACAGGAATATAATAGCCTCATATGTTCATGAGCTCATGTGGATTTATTTCGAAAAGCTTCCTGCTCACAAAAACTCAAACCAAACTTCCTATAAAAAAAGATTTTATGGCAACATTGCTTGTTTATTTGTTTGTGAGCATCTGTCTTTAATAAGCTGAGAAAAATGCAAGTAGTTATCAGTAATCGTGCAGAAGTTGTAGTATTTTGTGTCCACACTCGAGGCTGGACAGATGAACAGTCTTCCATAGCACAGGCGATGATTTGATTAACCTGACAAGTTAAAACCACATTAACCAAGCGACCCTGACAAAGTGCTTAATGCCATCTTAACGCTGCGCGTCGAAGGACATAAGAGCAGAGAGACCGCAGTAACAGTTCGTGTTTTCTTTAGTTCTTCTTTCATTGCAGGGTCAGTATCACCATCTTAAACATTTCACAGCACAGGCTTCAAATAGAAAGTGGCAGTTTTGGAGTGAAGCGGAAACCAAGAGTGTTTTGCTGAAATAAATATTTCATGAAGTTTGAAATGTGAAAAGGCAATATTTGTGTGTGGTGTGTGGTGTGCATGTGTGTGTGAGTGTGTGTGCACAGTGCAGTGGGTCATTATGATAATTTAAGGCTGTGGCAGAGTTATTATTTTCTGCTGAAGTGCAGATTCAGACACACTGGAAGACCAGAATGAGATGTAATATGAAGGCTTCTTCTTTCATTACATTCTCAATATGAATAGGAATGCATATGTTCAGCCATGATGGAAGTCTGAATGTAACAACCCAGCAATTTTCTTCAGTCTGTTAACATCCGCTGGTAACCCAAAAGACAATCAACCCAAAGCCCAAGACCCAATATCTTTCCGATTTCAGTCAACACACTTTATAACCAAATATACATATCTGTGTCAGTCTTGTGATCCAATATTAATACTTGTGACAAACTGCGCACACACACACATACACACCCACACCCTACAGCCTTACTGCAGACCCCAGCTGTGCCTTTCATCGTGCCACTGTCCTACAGCATACTTCCTTCTTAATCATGCCATCAGCGTGGCTTCAGGGATCAGTTTAGCACTTGGTGCAGAGATCTGTGGTCCCCAGTGGTAAAATCCTAATGACAGATTAGACTCAGTGACTGGCGACTTCACTTGATGACAGGATACATCTGAAATGACTGACTGCATTCTTGTCTTGTCTTCTTGAATTATCAGTCTCATGAGCATGCTTGTAGGTAGGCAGTGGAGGATGGACGGCTCAGCAAAGCGTGTGGTTCCTCTTAGCGATGACCATGATCTTTCCCAAATTTGAACCAAGTGGATCTTCTTTGAACCATGACAAGGATGATTTCATAACTTTAACCAGGTGTTTTGGGGTTTGTTTGTTTTTTCAGCACAAACCATGATCTCATCCTCACCCACACCAAGTAGTTTTCATGCCCAGCCCCAGCTTCAACGTAGCAGTGACAGATCAGAAAACACTCGTCATTTGTGATGGTTTTTGGAAGGTACTGACTAAAGATGTCCTGCTGGAGTGTCGCATCAGAAAACATTGCCGTTTTTGAAAGGAAATGACATAAATCACTCTTTCTTTTACCCCCACCTTCGCAAAGAATCTAAACGGTCTAACATGGATTCAACAGTTTTGTTTTTGCTTGTATGTAATGAGACTAACAGCTTCATATGATTGCATGAGGTTTACTCTCATTGTATTACACTCCACTTCCTTGACATGACGCACATATAATAAACACTGATAATGAGTTACATCCGTCGAATAGGTTCCTCAGGCTCAGGTTCATGTGATGCGATGAGCGTGTGCTGTTTGTGTGTTTATGTGTGACTGAAAGCCTTGAGGAGAAAATACACTTGAGAAAGCCAAATGGGGAATACACACACTAACGTGCACGAACACACACACACACGTAAATGTGAATATAAATACACACACCCCAAAGGAGTCTTTGCCAGTGGGTGATTAGATACGCATCTTTTCAAGCAATCTGGAGCAAGCAGCAGGATCCTGGCAAATAATATTAGTTCTGCGTAATTCTCATTTTGTAAAAGCTCTTCCATCTTATTTTTAGATTCTGTTTCCATTCACAAGAGTTGGACGCTGCCGTGTCTTTGTGGATATAGTTGTGTCTGTTTACGAGCCTCTGTGTGCACTCGGGCGCCTCCGCCAGAAATTTGATCCGAGCATACCACGGGAAGTGTGTATTGTAGTGATAGAGAAAGGGACTCATTTCAGCACGTCATGACTCATGATGACAAAAAAAATGAGAGTTTGACCCCAAAATAGCCCCATCAAAGTGATTTCACTTGCTATCATTCTTCCAAGTCCCTTTTATCTGATCAAAAACATTTTCCCGTCCTTGGGAGTGTCAAAAACACAAAACATGAGCTTTTATCTTGCTTTAGTCAACCTTGTAAAAAATTCAAACCCAGTAAGACCTTGATGTTTTTCTGAACTGGAGGAAATTGCTATTCTTGACAGGAAAAAAGTGGCAATATCATACTCCCAAGTGGGCTCTGATGAATGTTTAATATGAGCACCTTCTAATGGTGCATTAAACATATGGGCTACAGCATGAGTCACTGCAGCATGACCACTTTGCACCAGAGCCAAGCGGCTTTAGAAGGATAGCAGTGCTGGCTACAGTAAACACCTACTGGGTGACTGTACAGTGTCGCCTAAATATGGAAACAGGCTTCAATTTGCATAAACTAGAGCCTCACAGCATGCGGGCTGTAACAAGTGATTCATGCTTGACAACAAATTTGCTTTAATATTTCACTAACGGCTCACTTTGTCACTCGCTAAATAATAATTCAATAGATTTTTAAGCTGTATTCTTATAGCCACGTGGAGTTTTTGATATTATTCTTACAAGTTATCCAAGCTGATTTTCCTATGGGAGCTCAGCATTAACATACAGGATACACGTTGTGTGCAGGATTGGGTTTGCACACGTGTGTGTATTTGATCAGAACATCTGATTATTTCCATGCCTGAAAAAAGCAGCTGCACGTTTCTTGGCTTTCCGTGAAGAAATGTGAGATGTTGTTATTGTGCTTGGATGGGACTGTTCGCAAATAGAAGCGGAAACCAAAGCACTTCATGTGAATTATTAATAATCAATGAAATTATTAATAGCCCACCAAAAGAAAGACTCGGCCTCAATAAAACGCGGAAACATGGAAAATCTTCTCATTTGCGCTTTCAAAGTCTCGCCTCGCGGACTGAATCTGGGAGCAAATTATTCTTGGGTTCAAGCATTAATAGAAATTCTTGTGTAATTAGCATAGCGCGATAACACTTGCATGCGCGCGCCCGTCTCGCACGTGCACGCGCGCTCGTGCCTCTGGTCTTCCTGCCAAGCTCTATAGTCGACTTGTCCCACTCAGCGCGAGCAAACGGTTGCCGATTTCAGCACGGGACAGATCCTGCACCCTCTGACTGCAATATGGCGACAGAGGTAAGAAATCCGGCTCTTTCGCTGCCTTTCCCTTCAGTGTTTTATAAACCAAATGATTCAGTGCCTCCGTTTGTGCTTCTTTTATTTAAAGAAATGTAGGCTGAGAAATGCAGTCTTGCAAACTGAATATCTTGCTTGTTGTGCCTCCGATTTCTGGCTTATCGCGGCTGAATGTTCCCTTAATTCAATCAAACGGTTGCCTTATCATGAATGTGAAGTCGAGTCATGCAACGTTTTCTTCATGCAAGAACATATTTTTCCATCCATGGGCTCTAATTTCACTTACTTGCATCATTGTTTGTGAGCTCTGTGATTGCAGACAGATGTCCTCAGATGGAGAACTGACAGTTTTTGTGTTTTCTAAATAGTTTTGTATGCATTGTGTGGTGAGAAACAGAAACCAGGGTCATCCAGGTGGAGAATACCCAGTCGGCTCAAGGCTGGAGAGACTGATGAGAGTGGTGGTGATGATGATGGAGCAGTCAGCACCATGGACAGGGACAGCCTCTCTCTCTTTCTTGCCCTCTGTCATACTTTCAAATTAGCTTGACAAGGCTTTGTCCTTGCATTTTAAATGAGCCCACACTCTGCTGTCTGGTGCCATCCTCTCTCCATGCCTGTAATCAATGTACTTCTCATGATTGGCAACTCTACACAGCCACAAGCAGAAGATGCAGAGCGTCCATGACAGACATGACATTGTTCAGGCAGTGCCACATAGTAGAGGTAGTTACTCCAGACAGCATCAGCAGCGTTTGCAGATGTATTTTTAGCCTCAGTAATACCTGGTAGCTCTCAGGCCAGCAGCACGTCTTCCTCTCTCCCCCCTTTGTGTCCTTGGTGATGTCATCATAATGCTGAAGACATCGCTGCCTTAGTTATCATAATAATGATCTCACTAGAGGAGACAGCCATTAGTTTGGTGCAAGATGCAAGTTCTGGGCAGCTTGCACTCATGCATGCAACGTTTGCTTGAATGCAAATTTACAGCATTTGTGTGCGTTTGTGACAGAAAACTCCCAATTTATGAGCGAGTGAGGTTGTAATTCAAGCCTAATGGTGCTGCAGGTAAAGGTGCAGCGGACAGCAAGCTGGGCAGGATTCATGAGTATGTTTTTGTTTTGTTTTGTTTTTTTATCCTGAGCTTGCAAGATGTTGGCAGAGTGGCCCTGGTTTCCTCTGGTGGTCTGCCAGAATCCCTGTCCAAGGCCTGTCAATTACAAGCGCACACACACACACACACACACACACACACACACACACACACACACACACACACACACACACACACACACAAACATGCATGCATGCACACAAGCACCTACAGTGTGTGGAACCAGGATAGATTTTATGTCCAAGCTCCATCAATTATCCATGGCATATTTAATGTGAACAGGCTGCTGCCGTTTGTAACCGTCAGTGATTGGAGTTTGAGATGAGCAGCACAGTTTACTTCCCAGCCATGCTTTTATCCCCCTGCCTCTCCCTGTCTCTTTCCCTGTCTCATTTTATATTACAAGTCATCTGTGACATTTATTGTGTGCCAAGTCAGCAAATGACCACATTAAGTGACTTGAGTAATAATCAGCTCATACTGCTGACTGTTTGTGCAGCAGGAGCAGTCTCTGGATCCATTAAGTCCACTATTGCCAGATCCTCTCAGGGTAGACTAGCCCTGACTCGAGTATTTCACTATTGACGAATAATGTGTCAAAGCACAGCAATCATCTCAGAGGTTGGCAAAGCTCAGCGCTCTACTGAAACAATGCTACACCTTTATCCAGCAAAAGATTTCCTCTTTCCAGCTTTTTTGGTCCCACAGTCACCGATCTTCCACCTAGATGTCATGGAAACGTGACTGTTTTGTCAACACTGTCTAAACTTCAATGATTTATGGAGCTCTGGCTCGCGCAGCTTGGCAGTATACGTGAAAAACGCTGCTCACAATGGCAGAAAACCAGTTATATTATGAAGAGATGAAAAAGGAGAGCTGACAGTAAGAAAAATGCTCAAAGAGCTGTGAGACTAGAACGAAATGTCTAACTGAGTGAATTTACTGTGCGTGCTGTAGTTGTGTGCGTGTGCCCTTTGCATTGTCTGCCCACTGGCAGCACTCACCCGTGCTGTCGCTACGTGTTCCTTGAGTCCGAGTGACTAAACTCGGAAACATGTCATGGCTGTGGGAGTCACACAGAGCCACAGATCCAAGCCGGGGGGAGGGTATCAGAGTAAGGAAATTACACAGAAAATATGTTAAACGTGGTAATGCCTACTTTACTGTAGCTTTCATTTGTCTGCTCAGCCAGCAGCGCGTTTCTGTTCATAAAATACATTTTTTGTGCATCCTTGGAATTTCACCAGGAAAATCCTCCATGGTAAAACTTTTTAATGAGCTGTGAACAGGTTGAATCTCTATTTTGTCAGACTAATTAATAAAATACATATGTGGATTTAAAGTTTATGAAAGTTGTGCATCTTTGCCCGACTGATACGTCGTCCTTCTGTAACTTATTCTCGCTGTGTTTATGTCACCTCTGCATTTAATCAACGCTGAAACAAATGTAAACTGAATGAAAAGTAATAGATGTGCGGGTGGAGGGAGAGGGCAGACAGTGCAGCACGATGCAGAGCTTCTTAACAGAGTCCTATGTGTGATCAGTATGACACTTTAACACGGCTGTCTGCTTGGGTGCTATATTTAGATGCTGGATTTGAACCCCGATCTCCCACACAGGAAAGTAAACATCAGCACTCTGCCAACAGAAAGCATTCATCTTTAAGGCTTAAATGGACACAGACAAGGCCAGTCTGCCAGTAACATAAACACCACGTGTCTGAAGAAACATTTTATGAAGTCCTCTAGTATCAAAGCAGAGTAGCTGTTGGAGGACTTTGGCAGTGACTGAAGGGGGGGGGGCAAGCAAGCCTCCCAGTTATTCAGAGTGAGATGGGAGAGAGGGGTTGCTGAAGGTAAACAACCGATAGTAAGCTGCAGAGAAGTATCTAACATATTACGTATACATGCCCTAATATGTAAATGTAATGTGTCTTCCCCAGTGTGTGCATGTTATATGTGTGTGTGAGTGTAGCAGTACCTTTTTTTTAAGTAACTGACTTTCTCTGTAATGATAAAAATGTACGTAATGTAATTATTTCAGTCAAAACTCCTCAGTTTCGATGTTCTTACTTATTTCACACACCACACAAAATAAAAGCCCTCCCTCCCTCTTCCCTCCAAACCCACCCCAACAGTCTCCGGCCCGTCGGTCTGTCACCTGGACGTCGTGTGAGAACGCCGTCCTGTGTATCTGAGGAAGCCCATCTATGTTGTTGTTGTTGGCACTACCGCAGTGCTTGCATCTTGTAACATTTCCCTGTAAACAGTATGCAATTCACGTACTTTTGGTTTCACACTACAGCCTCAGACATGCTAAAAAAATCTCACACTCTGTTTTTGTTTGGCCTCACTTAAAGTTTCACTCGCAGTCTCGCTCTGTCTCCTGGAACGGAGTGTCACAATACGTCAGCGCTCAAGCGTTTTTGGACCCTTGTTGTCAGATGTATCAGTTCTGACCTTTAACCACGACATCCCCATTAGACCAATCAGTTTTAAAGTCTGCACCACAAGTTTCCCTGTTCATTAAAGTCTGAGGAGTGCTGGGAGAGATATCCTCTGTGATCCTGCGCCTGGATAAATAAATGGACTCAGTGTTTGATTGGCGGCCTCAGAGACACATGACTCCTGCCGGCTTTGCTCAGCTGCAGGCGACGTGCAGCACGGAGATGTAAGGCCGAGGTCAGTAGGTCAACAATGACAGGCCAACACACACCGAGATGTCCCACTGGCCTGAATGCTGTGCATGTGACTCATTTCACTCAGATGCCTCCGGACTGGACTCCTGTCAACTAAAACGTCTTCTTCCTCTCTTTCCTTTCTTATTTTCTTCCCTTTCTTTATCTCCTATCTTTTTTCCACCTTCCTTTCCTCCCTACTATTCCACTTCCTTTCCTTATGTTCCTTGTTTCCCTCTTTCCTTCCTTGGTTACTTCCATATGTCCTCATGTATTTCTTCCAGTGCTTCTGATCTCTTTGTCTTACCATCTTACTTCCAATCTTTCCTTTTTAAACAAACAACAAACTTCCATCTTGAATAATTGAGTACATTTTACAGCTAATATCTGTTTGACGTAAACAGGTTTGTCCATAACTGCACCACAGCATGACATACCTGCATGTATGCATACACATACACAAACAAACAATGGACCTGAACAATCTTGATGAACCTGACTCTTGGCCAACGGATCCTAACTTAGATAAATGATGCTAAATCGTGTGCTGATAATTGCTTCTATTAATAGAGTGACTTGTTGTTCATCATGATGGCCTGAAGGTAGCACGGGGGAGGAGGAGAGGAGCTGTTTAAGGGAGACGGAGAAGGCAAAAGGAAGGATATGAAAAGCTCTGGCAGACAGAAAGATCTAGTGGCTGTGAGATGATTTTGGCTTTTAGCTGATGAAAATAGCAGCTTGGATGCTATTCCTGGTTGCAAGTGATACACCCTGTATAGAGATGAAAGCCTGGCACTGTACTATGTCTGCTTACATGGAAATGACTCTCTCTGGCTCATACATGCAGGTAACCTCATAAACACAGACTGTGCTTGTTTTCAATAATAACAACACTGCAGCAGTTAGCCAAACCCTGGCCGTCATAGCCAAAGAATTAGTAAATATTGCATTTTTGCGAAATATGGAGTTTCTATGAAATTATGTGAGGCTCTAAAATGAGTAAATACCTCATGTCTCTCTCTCTGTTTCTCAGCCCCTTTTTGTTCCTCCTCCTCCCTCCCTCCACACCTCCACTGTATCTCTAATTGCCATCCTCTTGAGGGGAGTAATTTCAATCAGCAGGGGACAAGTTACACTGGCCCACTTGGTTGCTGCTGTATGGTTCTCAGGGGAATGACTGCTTGCATGTAAAACACACCACTCAGCACCAAAGTGCTGTGAAAGGGAGTCTTTCAACATGTTTTGTAATTACTGCAATTGGGCCGATTGATGCAGGAGTGAGAGTGCTAACTGAGCCTGCACTGCTGGTGATGCTGTAACATGGAACTGTTACCTCACTGAGCGGCCCTGTTGCACCTGAGTTGTCGGCGCTTGGATAACAAGCAAAGAGAGATCTGCTGCTCCTGTACCTGCGTCAGTATAAATGTATTTAACGTGTGCTTTTTCCCCTGTTGTGTGCTTAGTTCCATAACCTCCAGGAGCTGAGGCACAGTGCATCGCTGGTAACAAAGGTGTTCATACAGAGAGACTACAGCGAGGGAACCGTCTGTCGCTTCCTGACCAAGTTCCCCTCAGAGCTGGACAACAGGGTGAGTACAAATACACACTTATTCGTATCCAGGCAAACGCTGGTGAGACCCCAGCTCACCTGAAACAGCACCCATACCACTATTTTACTCAGCTAATTTACTTTACACACACAGAGGGCAGTGGGAGTCCGTGTGAAGGGACCATTAGAAAACATTTTTTAAAATTACTTCTCTCAGACGCTCAGCCCGCTACCCGACGCTGTCACGCTTCTGAGTAATTGTTCATCTTCATTCTGCAAGTGAGGTGTGTTTCCAAATTGTTTGACAGAGTCAGAGTGTTTTGGGTAAAGCAGAATGCAGCTGGTACGTTTGGCAGGCTGCTTGATAGCCGAACAGCTTGCTCCCACAGTTCACTTTCGCAGGCCTTCTGGTGTGTGCATGCCTCCACATCTCTACCTGGATGTTTGTTTGTGTCCGTAAGTAGATCGAGCGAACCTTGCTTGAGGAGACGGTGAAAACCCTGAATTCTTACTATGTGGAGGCCGAAAAAATCGGAGGTCAGTCGTACCTGGAAGGATGTCTGGCTTGTGCAACAGCTTATATCATCTTCCTCTGCATGGAGACACGCTATGAGAAGGTAATAAACCTGCACACACCTACATTCTAGACTGCAGGATGGACATATACCATCTGTGGACCAGAATTAAACACATAGTTTTGGGAAATACACTTATTTGTTTTCTGTCGCGAGTTAGATGAGATCATACCACTCGTGTTTGTGTGTTTTATAGGGAGAAAAAGCCAAAGTGTGGGGAAGCAGCTAGCCTGTCTCTCTCCAAGTTCAAAACCTCTAACAGCTTATCAAAACTTTATATCTCATTTGTTTAGTCTGTGCACACACAGATTCAATTGGTTTATAGGGTGTTATGTGCTGTAACAGTGGATGGGCAAACTGTTGTGCATTGAAAAGTGGTTCCACCACAAATTCTCATTTTTACATTAAGATAAACTGTGTTAATTAGTGAGTGTTAGAGGAGTTGGGAGGCACATTTTTCAACTTAATCAGGCTAGCTGTTTTCCCCTGACTCCAGTCTTTACACTAAGACGGCCACAGGGCCTTTTCATGGAGGACTTTTTGGCACAGAAACGCACAGGTGTAAATAATACAATCAATGATGGCTGAATTCCATGTACAGCAGCTGCTAGTTCAGACTTGTTTCAGGGTCTTGGTGCTTTGTATTCTGGCTGACACTGTCACACTCTCATGGCTTACTGGGACACTTGAAAAGAGCCTGTGAAAAAGAGTCTCCTGTGGAAATGACTCTGTTGCCTTCTGGCTCTAGCTCCGTACTTATCGACCTCTTCATCTTCTCCCGGAAAGAAAGCAAATCGGCGTATTTCCCAAAATGTTTAATTGCTCCTTAAAGCCTCCACAGCTTTTATAACTTTAATATTTCCTTAGAGCACACCGAGCTGGGCTTTTTATAGAGCTTGTTTTGCTATGGTTACTGTGTGTTTTGTTCTTTCTGCAGCTAAAACAGACCTTCTGCAGAAGGTCGAAAAATTATTCCAAAGGCCGAAGTCGCATAACACATGCTGTCAGTGCAATATTGATATATTATTGATCACAGAAGCTGATGAAACCTTATGGAAAAAAACAGAATAAATATAGAAAAATAATACAAATCCATCCATTCTTTTTCTAACCCGGGTTATAGGGGGCTATAGAGTCTGTCCTATCTTATATTGAGGGAGAGGGAGAGCACATCTTCATCAGGTCGCCAGTCTTTCACTCCACTAATGCATATAGACAAACAACCATCACACCCACAGGCAATTTACCTGTCATAGTCTGTTTAACACCCTGTATGCCTTTTACCTTGTGAGGCAGCTCGCAGTGCACCTGGGAAACCAGCGCAGGCCTTTGGAGAACGCACTGAATGCACCCAGCGGGCAGCAGGTTCGAACCCAGAACCCTCTGAGAAATATGAAATGATTTCAATATTAAAGATATGAGGCCAATTGAAAAGATCTGGATCCTGTTAGTGTGCAGTAGAATATTAATGTGGTCGTTGGAATATTTCAACTCAATATTCATTCACAGCTGGTTATTATAAACTCCACTGCCCATCCGCAAGTCTTATTTACTGCCATATTTGTCCATTTATTTGGGAGCCAGCTCTCACACACGCAGAAATATTCCAATGTATGTTCTACTGCACTATGGCTCTCTGCGGTCAGAACACACACAGGACAGCAGAGCCAAAAAACAGGAGATACGATCTGATTGCACAGTGTTCCTTTCAGCTGTCCGTCCACTGTAAAAACCCACTGCAAAGCGCGCTCTTGTGTGTCAGTGGGTTGGCCACATTCACCTTCAGCGGCACCGAGATGTCCATGTTGCGAAAGGGCAGGTGATTAAACTGTGTTCCTGCTTGTCGCTTCATGGGATGAAACACACACATGCATAACACAACCACGGACGCAGAGACAGACACAGTGAGTTTGATTAATCCTCTCGTGACTGTGTGGGTACCTGACAGTGTTTTAGATGAAGCTGGAGTGGTGTGAAGTCCCAGCATGCCTCTCTGTTCTGATCTCTGTCACCCACAACATTCATCTCCCTGGTCTTGTTACGTTTTGTAAACATCTCTTTATCGAAGCAGTGCAGAGGTACTGGGAGCTTGACCAAGAAGCACAAAAGGACTCATTGCTGTTGAAGCCATGCAGAAATGGCCTGGTCTGAGGCTCCTTTCATCTCCCTGTCAGCTGGGTCTCGCTCCATTGAGACGCTGAGATGCCATCAGCCCCACAGGAGAGTTGTTTATTTACTTGTTTAAGTTAATCATCCTGGCTGAATGATGTTATGAGTGACGATGATCAAATATACCCACCCAAGTCGATGTGTGTGTTAGTGTATGCTGATAAAGAGGCCACACACCAGTGAGCGTGGATCAGCGTTCACATTCATTGGAGCACCCAGAGCCCTTGAAGCTTATATCTCGCCCTATCAAAGGACACTGATTGCTCCCAGCATGTCAGCACAGATTCGTAAAGCTTTCCTCACGCATAGCATGAGCCCTCCACCTCCTATTTTTCTTCTTCTATTATTCTCAAGAATGTGGCTGCACATATGGGACTCACTCAGACACATGTGCACACACATCATTCCCTTTATATTGCACATTGTGACATAGACAACTGTCGTTTCGGCAGTGGAGTACAGTAACATGCACATGAAACGGACCGCAACACCGTCGCTTCTTCTATGATACACACACACACACTCACAAAGCTTTTCCCAGAGGGGCTGTCACACACATGCCAGTACAACAGAAGCACAGCTTGTATACTTGACTGTCATATTGTTACGCTGAAGAGGATTGAGCTGCCCTGAGAGCTTGCTAGCAGTGAAAGGACTGGCCTTTTCCCTGCACCACAATAAACCTATTAGTCAGGCCTCTGCCTTGTGAGTCTCTGCTTCCTCTCTGCGATATTTGATTCCCTTTGATGGAGTTTTTAACAAAAGACACAGTTTGTATTGTGTTAAGAAATGTGTGGATATACTGTCATTGTTCCAAGCCAAATACTGATTGCTTTCTGCTGAGGTACACTTGACACAGATCTGACTGATTTAAAGCAGCCCAATGGAGCAAACCACTGCCTTTTGATGGCTTCTTAAATGGCTTTTCACTCAGGAATTTCATGTCGTGTTTGCTCCCCGATTGTAACATTATCCACACATTACATTGCAAAAGTCTCTTCTTCCTCTTCCAATGGGAGAGAGAGAAGTATTCTTCTGTGGTTTAGTCTTCACTAGCAGGGGTCACTATATTAGCCAGCTGTGCCTGCAGCTGTAACAGGCCTTTGACATCCCAGAGGAGCGCTGCGCAGTGTGTTGCTCAGTCTCTATTGTTTTAATCTCTCAAGGCTGAGAGTGCTGCAGTGACCTTTAGTTAACTTACGAAAGAGGATGTGAGTCTGTCATGTTGAATAAATCAGTGAAGGAATCACCACAGAATTTGCATCCCAGTGCAGCGTACTTCAAAGGATAATTGTATCTTGTAACTTGAATCCTGTTTTGGTGGTCAGACAATCTTAGATGTTTTAAACAAACCACTTGCTTAGCCAGACTTTCAGGTGTAGTCAGTTTCCGTTTTAGCTCCTAATAAAGTTGTAGATTATATGACTGAACTGTTTGCTTCTTCACAACTTGTCTGATCGTCTGACTGCTCATGTTTCTCGCCCAGTTGAATTTTAGTAATGTTGCCATTTTCCCAGGTCTCCACAATTAACTTAGAGAGTAGAAACGAGCGCTAAAGCTATAAAAATATGACCAAAGTTGAAGCAAACCAGAGGTTTTTGTTAAATACACAGTATAATAAACAACATGCAATGCTGTAATTTTGTCTTAAAGTGATACAAAAAAAAAATGTGCTGAAGATTACATATCCTTTTTGTGTACACGAGGCCCAGTGGAGCGTGATGTAGCTGATTGACATGGTTAGGAAGAGTTTAGGGGAGGCGTGACACATCAGCACCGTTGGTGTCCACAGAGGCTTCGCTGAGGCTGCATGAGCTGCTCTAATGATGCCACTTAATATCTTTGCATTTAGCATCACTGGTCATCAGTCAGCAGTCATTTGGTTGCTATCAGCAGCGACCTGGGACTACATCTCAGTGCTTAGGTTTTCTTAAACACTTTCAGTCTCCAGGGCAAACTGAGTGTGTAGCTGTATTGCGTAGGATAATGTATACAGGCGTGCTTGTTTGAATTTGTGTGCCAAGACGTAGTCTGAACTTGGTGCTCAGCTTCACACCACTGCTCTGCGGTTTTCACACAGTTGATGCAATATGCACTTGCAAAACTGAGAATTAAGTCCAGCACCAGCGCAATCTAAATAAACTGTCCACCTCACATATTTTAGAGTGTTTCCAGTACAGTAAACCAAAGCATGACATTTAGCCTGAGAGAGCCATCTTTGGAATTAGGAACTAAAGCTTCCAAATGGAAAATTTCAGAAAGAGAAAAGCACAGGCTTGTCAATTTGAGTAATTCATACAGCCTTGCTTGACATGAGTGGCTGGGAAGTATAAAAATAACTGCCGTACTTAGAGCATAATGGAATTACTTGAGTTTAGTTTATAACGTTCAGGAAAAATAAAGACGGCCAATGACTCGTCAGTATCATATGCCGTATGCTAACTATGCACAGAAAGACTGCAAACTCATTTCTTCCATTTTTCATTTTTTCCACCCAAAACAGCACAGGAGGCTGCAGGCCTGCCCATGTTTAGCCTCTTTTAGATACGTGGTTATTACAGGTAATCCAGAGTGCACTTTGAAAAGTGCTGTGCAGGTCACGTCTGTTCACATTACTTTCTGCGAGACCACATGGTCTGCTTGTGCTTTTACTGTAGGTTTTCATCATGCCTCCAGTGGTTCTAATCAAATCTGGATTAGCTCCAAATGTACATCTGTCCTTTCCTAACCCCCCTCCGCTCGTCTGTTTTATTCCAGGTGCTGAAGAAGATATCAGGCTACATTCAGGAGCAGAATGAGAAGATCTACGCTCCGAGAGGTCTGCTGCTCACAGACCCCATAGAGAGAGGAATGAGGGTTGTATCCTTGGCTCATCAGCTGCTGCCCTCTAAAATACAGTACAACCCTAACTCCAAAAAAAGTTGGGGTGCCGTGTGAAACATAAATAAAAACAGCAAATGAACTGTAGGCAGACTTATAGAAGACTGATAGGAGGTGGCAGCACTTTAGAGGTTAGAGAAACCAGGCTTCATGAGTGGAAGGTCACCAGTTAGAATCACTGGAACTGCTATCAACATCTGGATTGGAGGAATGAATAAGAAATACCTCCTCTTCCTCATACACTACCATCAAGGTGTCCTTGAAAAAGGCACGTAAACTCCAGCTGCTGCAGAGGAGCACTTCAATGGCCAACTATCATTCCCACGAGTAAATCTGAAGCAGGGCAGGGCTGAAAAAAGCATGACTGTCAAATGTCCTTTGAAAAAAATAAAAAAGGGGGGGGGGGGGGGGGGGGGGGTGAAAAAACAGACTCACATGATGAATCAGCAGCTTGGGGTGTATGTGCACTTGTGATATTGTGTTTTCTTTGCTCATTCTTCACTGTGAGGCCATAAGAGGAGCCCATTCTGTGGACTTTTATAGTTGAGCTGCGGCAGTTGCGGTGATCCTCGAGCAGTTAAAGGCAGAAGGAGAGAGAGAGGATGTGTCCAGTGGACCATCACACAGGCCTGGCTCAGACTGGCTGAACGAACAGGCTCCAAGTCACAGGGCCAACCCTTTACCAACACTTATTAGTCAATACACTCCTTTACACTGTGGCGTCTCTGTGTGAAGGCTAGTTAGACCACATTCGCAGCATAGCACATCTCACTTAGCTTCAACCTCCATAACATTTTTTCATTAATCATTAATATATCATCAATTTGAGTAAATTATTTTGAGCTTTGAAACTGGTCTTGTTCTTCATATTGGGACCCATGAGGCTAGGGCTAGTGATCCATCTTGGATGCAACTAAAGCCTTGTGCAAACAAAATGACTTTTGCATTGATTTGCCTGTCCCCCACTATTATTTGAGATGTGAGTCAGAAAACCCCTGAGTGGGCAAATCCTCACATCTAGTTTGATCGATATTGACACACATCTTGACCTTGTCACGAGCTGTTCCAGATGCTACATCTTTCCTTTTCGAACACGTTCGATATTATCGTAGCCAAAAACAAGATGCGATGGTATTTGAGCACCTTGGAGACGAGTCAGAGTTGAGAAATTGGCAGTATCCAATGAGAAAGCAACAGGAAACCGGGGAGGAGAAGGAGTAAATATTCACGCCAGTCACTGATCTCTCCAAGTAGAAACATCTCATGAGTACACCTCATCTGAGATCAGTTGCTTAGGTTGTGCACCCCCCCACATTAACATGACAGCACTCTGGGGTGAAAAATGTAGTGCGAGCAAAGCAGAAACTTCCAGATTTTGAAAGTCTTTTCGCCTCCAGCACTTTCTCACTCCTGCGTTTTGGTACTCTCTCAATCATGGTGATCCTTGACGTTCTTCATCAGCTAGAGATCAGTGTGTTTGAAGACCGGGGCTCGGGCAGCTCCAGTCCCAGCAGCAGCATGTCGTCAGCAGGCAGCAGCGCTCGGTGACTGGAGGGGCAGCGCCAGGCTTACGGGTACCACCACAGGGGCAGCGGGACACTTACCAACATCCGCATGCTGAAACATGAGAGCACCAGGTTCTAAGACGAGCGGAGAGAAAAAGGCGAGGAGGTGATCCACAGCATTCACATTCTCCCTGCTGGGGCCTACGACGTACCACCTCGAGAACAGGAGCTGGCTCACACAAACACACCAGATACAGAACATACACTCTAACAGAACCCGCACATGTGCAGCACACACGTACAAGCCAACATCCAGAGTGTCTGTGAGGGAATATCTGTCACTCCCCATGAGCCGTCCAAACCAAAATAATCATCATTTCTTTTGTTCCAATTTTTCCTTCCACATTTTCTCTCATTCCATCACGTCTGTTTCCATGAGCCACACCATCTTTGTCTCACAGCTGATTCAGCAGGCTCGCCCTTCATTAAATGGGACGTCAATGCTTGATTGTTTTCAGGGGGGTCACTGTCACTACGTCTCTCAGCTGCAGCGTAGTCTGTGCAGCAGCTCTGAAATCTGGAAGGAGGAAAGCTGCCAGCCTTCTGGGAGACCCAGTGTTCTCCGGTCTCACTGAATGATTGCATTCATGTCAGGTGGGTTGAGGTCAAGGCGCTTTGAATGCTGGCAAATTGGGTCTGCTGTGGGACTGCTTGCTTCTATGCTCTGTTCACATGCATTTGGCTTCAATATCAAACAGCTAACAGAGAGCACCTTGGATTATTTATCCTTCTCATTCACAATAGTGGATACTGGTGATCCACATCACAGCTGTAGGTCAACACACTCCTACGCCTGCACACATGCACACACACACACTCGCACACACTCTCTCACTCTCCTACACACACACATGCATAAAACCGTTTCCTAGTGCTCATGCAGACACGTACTAGCAAGAGACTTGCACACACATGTAGTATATACACATCCACACACTTGTGGCTTGTGGCCATGCGTTCCTGCACACACACACACACACACACACAGATGCTGGCAGATGTGAAGCTGTGGAGTTAACCTCGCCAGACTCTGTGGTCTCAGCTCATTGGGAACGCAAGCAAACTCAAGCCCTGTAAGGCTGTGATAGTTTCTTCTAGTGTGTACGTATCTGGTGTGCTGTGGGTGTATATGTGTCTGTGCCATCAGTTCAGGCCTCAGCGAGTGTGAGATGAAAGCTTTCTGATCATTAAGGAGACGTCAAAGAACAAGGATCAGCACCCTAAATGAGAGCCAAACACACACTGACACATTTGGTTATGAGTAAGCTGACACAGTGTGGGTTGTTGTCTCTGCAGCTGCTTTTATGTATGTTGATAACCAGAATGGGTGTTAATGAGAAGTGTGTGTAGGAGAATCAGCCTGCATAAGGTTCAAGACCTGAACCTCGATTAGTCTGTCTGCACATTATTTTTAATTAAAATCAAAACAGCAATAAATGAGTAGACATCTAGAATGTATTGTATACAAGACATTAAGAAATGACAAGATTTAATATTTATCATCAAAGTCTTTGAGGTCATCAGTGCCAGCTGTCATTTGTCTGTTTTGTATTATCAGAACGATAGGGATCAGTTCATATGTCATTTTGTCAGTGGACCACAGTTGTAGCTCCCTCTAGAGTCTGACTGAGGAAGTTCTGACAGAAAAATCACTCAAAAGGTAGCGTGACTCAAACCATTCTTTGCTAATTAATGAAGCGTAATCTAACGCTGCTTATTTACACCACTGCACTGCTCTGCAGGTACCTTTCCAATGCGACATCTTCAGTAGACGACGATTGAATCTGATGAGCATCAGTTCTCTCTCTCGTTGTGGAAACTGGTGCATCCTGTCTGACTAACATGCGTGTGTGTGGAGGCTGATGAGACAAAACATGATCATTATGTAGCAAAACGGTTGATGCCAGTAGACAGGACACCCACACAACGTCTAACAAAAGACAAGACCTCCTGAAAAAACTTAAGCCCTGTTTCAGTGTCTGCATGTTTTATTTCTGTCGCCACAGTTTCTTCTTTTACCCTTTTCAGTTTTGTTTTCTTTAAACTCGCCTCACAACATGATCTCTTCATTAACTCTGGAAGCGTAGCCCTTTTGCCTCTTCTTCACCACATAGTTAGCTGTAGACAAACCTTCAGCAGAGTCCCTGCCTTGCAACCAGCCTTGTGTGTTCAAACCAGCGCAGTGTCCAGCTGAAGTTAAACTACTCACTGGAAAGTCATTATAGAACTGAAGGCGCTTTGCTTCAGCCCAGTGGATAGTTTGAGTTCAACTCAATGTTTTAATACCTGGAATAATGAGAAAACCCACAAAGACATTTTACCACAGCAGTTGAGTTCAGTTGTGCTTGTGTTCAGCCTCCTGTGCTTTTTGATGCCTTCATGTTTCATCCCAGTGGAATGGATACCCAACCTGGGGCTGATGGACTGACCAATGAACAAAAGACTCAACACTGCCAATAAGCAAATAAAGCAGCTCATTGGACAATGTATAAAGAAAAAAAAAGGAGCGTGTACGAACTGTACAGAAGAACAGAAGTGTACACGCTTGTCAATGATTATCCATGCTGAGTTTGTGAAGTGTAAAGTGGATGGAAATGCCATAATGCTATTTAATTCCAAAAAACACAGGTGCCCAGTATTAGTCCCTAAATACATTTTTATGTTTTGATATCCTCTCTAATTTGGGCATCAAGTGACAGAGCAGCTATGAAAGCATATCGTCTGTACAGCTGTCGGCTGCTTTGATGTATCTCCTGGAAAATGGAGATGACATTTTGTCCAAAATAATGTTTAAAGTGTTCACAATGTAGTTTATAATATTGTTAATAGCAATGATGATGTCAGTTATTATAATGGAGGTAAATGAAGGGTGATGATGCTGATCCTCAGGGGAAAGTAAAATGTGCCAAATGTCAAAGGCTGAGGTGAAGGATAGGTTCACATGTTCAGCCATGCTAGCAGCTTTAGGGATGGCGATGTTGAGCTGTTGATACACGACTTTGCAGGCGGAAACATCTCAACAACTGTTGGATTGACTGACATGAAAGTTAATTCAATGTCCATGGTGCCCAGGAGATGACTTATCCTGACTTTGGTGATGACTCTTCCTCTAGCGCCACCATGAAGTTGACATTTGTGGTTTTGAATGAAATGCCTGAACAAGTATTGGATAGATTCCCAGAGACGTTGGTTCATACGTTCATGTTCCCATTAGGATGAACTGTAATAACTTTGGTGATCCCTCAGCTTTTCATCCTGCGCCATCACCAAAATCTTAGTTCGTCTGAAACTCTGGATCAGCCTCAGCTGTACTTTGGGTTTACTGCTAATTAGTGTGAACACTGTGAACATGCTAAAATACCATGGCTAACATTTTACCTGCTAAAATAGCTTGTTGTCACTGTGAGCATGTTTGCATGCTAACATTAGCATTTAGCTCAAAGCACCACTGTGCTTAAGAGGAGCCTCAGATCTGTTAGCATGGCTGTGGACTCGTAGTGTTGTTTTAACTTTGTCTTAAAACACGGCGTGTGTGTTGTGCATTTAGATATATTTGAACAAATCTGAACCTATCCTTTAAGACTGAGGTGAAAAGAAGCACTGTGTGCCACATAATAAGGCGTTATGTAGCTTGTTCTTCCAGGAATGACTTCTTTGATTAATGAAGACAACCAAGAGTGAAGATTATGATATGGTGTTAAATGTATTCTCATGAAAAGATGTGTTTTGAGATATGAGTACATCATCACGGAGCAGATTAAACAGTGGGTCCTTGAACTTCTATCACGCCGACTATCAAGATAACCTCCATGCCAACTTGTCTTTGGAGGAGAAGCAGATTTTAAACTCTGTGATGATGTACAGTCCATTTCAGTATGTAAAATCCCATGTCATGTATTTATCCTGTGCTTTTCTTGAGAGTGCAGCAAGTCCGTGAAGTCATGGGTAAGTCCAGATACTGTGTGTGTGTTATGCTGTCACAAGTGAGAGATTATTCATAGTGCAATATGATGTCTTCCTAAAATGTGAAAAGATGTGTAGAGTCTACCGGCCTCTTTGAGTTCCTTTGAGTTGCGAGCTGTTCTGCCTCGAGGAGACTAAAACTGCACTGATGTTTAATGCTGCATGATGTGTGTGTAAACAAAGTGAGTACCAGATGACAAGAACTGAAATCCCCAATCAACAGTCCCACAGTTGTGCTGCTACGAGAGAGGAATTTCTATCTTATCTTGGTGTTATCTATGTGTTTATATCGGATTATTTGCATATTTATTGAAATGGATTCATGTATTTTTTTTCTCAAAGCTGATTATTATTCAAAGCCTGGGGAGACGAGTTTGAACTGTCTCCTAGAGATGAATAAAGTGTCTGATGAAGTTGGAAAGAGAATTATTGTGACTGCAGGCTGCTGTTGGTACCCAGCAAGGTTCAGTTCGTGCTGTTGTTTAGAAACTCGGCCCATGCTGTGTCTCTGCTCTGAATTCATGTGAGGCAGCGGTGGGGGTCTCTCTCCCTCTTTCTCTTGCACACATTTCTCAGGATATCTACAAAAGGAAACAGCACAGTGAGTTATGAGTTTGAGTTATCTCCAGGTTGACGGCACTAGAAGGTAAACTCTTGGGCCATGTGCCTCAGCTGCCTCAGACTTCTGTTGTTTCATTATGTGCATAAATGCATCAGTGGTTGAATATTGCAAAAGACTTTGATTGGATGCAAAGTAATTGTACCACAAACAAACCTACATGTGAAGTCATTTAATCCAGTTATTTAGTCTTAAAATCTTATTCCTGTCAAGAAAATGGAGAACATTTGCCTGTGGGATAAAATCATGAGGTGTTTTGGCCACTTGGGGGCAGCAGAACAAGTTGCAAACACAACACTGACATAAGATCACTTTTTAAGTTTAACTCCACTTTGTTCACCAGCTAATGGCCAACTAATGCTGGGAAGGTAGTGTACAGTGGGTTGAACACAGCTTTGTGGCTGAAAACAGCAACCTGCTGCTACTGGAAATGATGCAGATGAGAGCAGAGAGAATGACCTAAAACCAAAACAATGAGCTGAGAGATGCAGAAGTGCTCCATAGATGATAATTCTCTGTGGTTTTAAAGCAATCCCTTTCACATATGCTTAGTCATGTGGCTCATTGTTAAAACATAATTTTTGATTATAGCAGCTTTAAACTTGCAGCTTTACAGTGTTGAGGGCATTTGTTGGTGTATTTAATGACTCATTTAGATTCTTTCGCACCATGAGATGATACATGAAAGAGAAAAGCAGTTATTGAGATTTTTCTGTGTTTAGGTGTATAGAGAACAAAAGGTTCGTATCAAGTATCACAAAACTAGAACCTAACGACACAAATGGATCAATTTCTGTAAACAGCATGACTTCAATCAACCAAACAATTTTGCAAAGGGTGTATGACTAATACATAATTGTCCATAACTAATCAACCCTTATCATCACAGCAGTTGTTTTGTAAGTTCACTATGGGGACAATGATGTTTGCAGAAATTTTAAAGAACCCAAAGGAGAGCATGTAATATGCACAATGAGTATTTCTCCTTGTGACTGATGCTTTTAATTACATTTTGGGGAACTAAAGGTGAAAATAATTGAGTTTGGTTTTTGACGTAATAGACCACCAAACTTATTCTATTGCTAATAAAAGTTTTGAGACACAATATTTATCCTTTCATTCCATTTTATTCCCCGAATTTAAGAGTAATTAAATTCAAAAACTGTCCTTTTATCAAAGCCACTGTAATCAATATTTTTATGTTTGCAATGGATCAATAACTGTACTGTGAAAGGTGTCACTCATAGCTGTAAGGAGCGATCATATCTTTAGCAGCACCATGCAGCTGTTTTTAGCAGTTTGAAATGATCAACCACCTTTGACACAACTTGTTAACATATTGGCAAATTGTCACCATTAAAGTATGCCGAATTAACTATTAGCAGTTTCTGTTTGTGATGCACTAATCCATGTACAGACAAGTGTCACTAGATTTTGACTTTAGACTTTGATGGTGAAGAAAACTTAAAAACATGATGATTCTCAGGCAAGTTCTGGTTTTTATAAAAGGCATATGTTTGAAATGATTTCTAAGCACATTTTTGGACATTCATTGCATTGCAGATGTGCTTGGGAAATGTAAATCACACTGAATTTGAAACTATGGATGCTAATTCCAGCCCACATCTCTCCAACAGCACCCTTCCACCCACTACTGCACCCCATGGGGAGGGATGCATCATTTTGAGAAACTCTGCTCTAAGCTATCAGCTCAGCAGCAAACATTACCCAGACAAAGCTAATGACTATCTGAAGAAGCTAAACAGACAGATATATCCTGACAGATGTGGTGGAGACCAAAACAGAGCTGAATGAGATGCTGGAAGGAATGTTGGCCTTAAGTCCATCAGGTTAACATAAAAACAACTCCAGTAAAAAATAATGTTGTTCCATTACTGCTAGATTTTTTAAATCGCCGCATCAAGTGTATAAGATGATAACACACAAATGTTTTTTGCGTCCAACAAATCATTAACGTCGGCTTCAGGGAACATTTTTTAGTTCTAGACTGACATGCTCTATCGACCGTCTTTTGCAGCGGTGGCTGCTTTTGGTATCCTTGTGTATGTGTGACCGTGTGTGTGTGTGTGAGTGTGTGTGTATAAGAGGCATACAGTAGATCCATCATAGCCTGTTCATAAGGCTAAAAATTAGCGATAACGTTCTGGCAGATACTGAGGCTTAGTGAAGATCACAGGAGTAAAGACGGCAGAGAAGCACTGAGAGTGAGCTGATATTTTGTCAAAGACAGCAGAGGAGTGAGGAAACATCTCAACACCTGTGGGGAAAGGTCAGTCTCACGCTAACAAGCTGCTCTCTCCCTCTACACAGACCTCCTTTGTTCCTGAAAATCTTTCCCCCCCTTCCTTCTGCTGCAGGTTGTTGCTGCAATTGTTTTGAGTTTCCAAGTTTTAAAATTCCTCGTCCTTTGGCTGAATGACACTTTGCCTGTCCGTTCTACTTCCTCCACGCCCTTCCTGCTCTTTCATTCCTTGTTCTCTAAACAGGAAAAAAGTGGCCTGCTTTACCTTTTCCAAAGATTTCTGTCTGAGTCACGGATATCCAGGAGGGAAAAAATGCACTTTCTGGTATTGATTGGTTAAAATGTTTATTCCTACAAATGACAGAAAAATCAGAGCCCCACCGCTGCCTCTGTGTTCCAAAAATATTTTAACTGGCACTGGTGCCTGGCAAATGCAGAGAAGTCATTATAGTGAAGTTTACAATTGTGTGCTTGCATGTAATGCTTCAAACACGGAGCCCCTCAGGAGAAGCTCTTGGCATCAGAGAGAAGTCGGGCCTGTTGTGATGAGGAGGATGTTCACTCCTATATTCTGCTCTTGACACTCATCTGTGACTGGAATCACACACAAGTAGCCGTTTACTTCAAGTCCCTGAACAAAACTAACAAAACAACAGGAATGCAATCAAATGAAATAATTTGTTAACTGCGGCATGTCTACCACAGAGTCTCACGAGGCATCACAACGCTGGCTGTGCTCGCTCAGGCCCACCAAACATTTATCCACATCTGCCCAAATTCAAGATCACGGTGAGTTATGATTGTGCATTAAACCGCTGTGTTGAAACAGAGATGCAGTGCTACTGCTCCCTTCGAAACATAGACAATCCGTGCACAGAACGCCACCCACACACAGACCCTTTAGCATACTGCATGTTGTATCTGAGTTTTCACATTTGTTTAAAAATTCTGCCGTGAAAACCACAGTGCAGAGACGCTCTTTGAAGAGCTAAAACATGTTGGAAACTGCAGGATTTGTCTGTATTTTGGCCACACTTGATTTATTGTGCTTAGCCCAGTTTTGGAGACTCTCCTTTCAATCGATTTTTTCCCTACTAGCCTGTTGGCTTTGGCATGAACATCCGCTCGGTTTGCTTAACCTCAGTGTGATTGACAGCACTTGTGTTGTATTCGCCGCTGGACCTCCCCCAAGCGCAGGCCATAATGTACATGAAAACCCAGTCTTTAGCGTCCGATGCCGGAAACGTGTGGTTCCAGTTAAACTGTCACTTGTGATCACCTCAGTTAATTGTGAGACAGAGGTTATTGTGTGTCATTCTCTTCAGATCTGTTACTAAAGGCAAATAAATGATCCCCTGTCCGTCACTGCCCCTCTAACTACTTCTAAATGCTGAACAGAAACAGGGATGAAATATCACAGAGGAAAAGCTTTGAAACATTGTTTTCTACACCCGACAAAAAACACAAAGCCAAAAGCTGGGACACATTGTGTGTGTGTGTTGTCACAGAATCCACATACAGACTTATTTTGTCTGAAAGCAACTCTGAGTTGAGCTTATTGGTGCTGAGTTTGCATGTTCTTGTCTTTGTACGTCAGGTGGATGGCACACGTCTCTTTTTTGTTATTGTTGTTGCTGTTGGCCTTTATTCTAAAAAGGTAATAATCAGTCATGTTAAAGTTCAGTGTTGACATCTGGAAACATCTCAGAAAAGAAGCCCAGCAGGGGAGGAAACATGAGGCGTCAGAAGACCACACACGTTTCAAACTATCCCTGAGGTTAACACAACTTATTTCGAAGAGAAGTCAAAGGCAAATTGTAAAATTAATAATAACAAACGGACTTCTTGGTTCAACTCTCACCGACTGTACGTGCCACCTTTGTGCTTGCACACAGTTATTCTGTGCAATGAGGGAATGTTACCAACATTTTGGATGTTTAGATAATCTGTCCAGACAGTTGGCTTGTGTACAACCTGTCTGATCATCATACTCCTCCTGTTTCTCACCCCTTCAGACTTTATTGTAGTGATGTCACCTTGCTCCCATGTTTCAGCAGTTATTTTAGTGACTACAATGATGTTATAAAGGAATGAAAATGATGAAATGAAGTCTAATTTTCCTTGAACTGCGTGTCTTCTGCCCATTGCACACTGGGAATTGTTCCAGCTCCTTGTCACACTGTAGCTAAAGAAAAGGAATGAATGACAATGCATTTCTTATCTGTTTCCACTTACTGAATTATCTTTGACTTGTTGAAAAAAGAGGTTGAAATTAGCTGCAATTACTATAACCTACAACCTGTTTGACAGCCAGCTGTTGTGCGCAATGCCGTTCATGCTCAAGTGGTTGTTGAAGCAGCTTAATCTGTAATGTCATTGACTTGTTTTAGTGTTCAGGCACGGTGAAATTGGTCAAATAAATTGGAATCAATTGACTTGAGGTGTGCTCAGGCAATTATGAACAGGAAGGATGAGGCATTCATATGATCTCATGCTGCAGTGAACCTCAGTGCATCCTGACTGGAATCAGGCCCACACTGGCCGGAAGACACAGGAGACCAGAGTTAGCACACAGCGCTACTCTGCTCACGAAGCTCTGAAAAACAGGCTTGGGTGTTTGCATCAGGGAAAAGAGACAGAGAAAATAAACACACACTACATATTCTCTGGCTGCAGCTAAAAAAAATGGCCACTGGAGTGTATACATCCACAAATACACATCTTTTTCTTCTTCCCTCCAACCACTCCATTCTTCTGGTCATTTCCGTGCAGTACAAATACTTTCTTGAAGTATCCTGCCATATCTGATCCTCTGTCACTTTCTGTGACCAGTTCATGGCGTGTGTACGTTGTGCAACTGCTGTGTGTGGGACATTTTGTGATTAGTGGTCTGAAGCACAAAAAACGGCTTTCGGATTATTTCTCCACACGGAGCACATGCCCACACGCAAAAAGGCTGCACAAAAACACAAAAACACACACACACACACACACACACACACACACACACACACACACACACACACACACACACACACACACATTGAGCATTGTGTTCCAGGCTTTATTTTTCACAGGGACATCTCAGCGGTTCATTTCAGCAGAGAGAAACACAGCTGGAGCTTCTGGGACGCAAACAATGCTGCGGCAGTGACCATGCCAGACACACACACACACACACACACTGGATATCATTCAGTGTGTGTGTTCAGCAACAGTACACAGTTTCCTGTAAATCTTACCTTGTCCTCAGTGGAGTCCAGTCTGTCATTGTACTTGCTGATGACGTGTCATTTCTCTACCTTTCTGCAGGTCAGTTTTTCCACTTTACCCCATTAATGTGTAATTGCAATTCCAGTTATGTCTAAAGTGGTTGAGCGAAGTAATCCATCACTGTGAACACTGCATTTTCATTTATTTTCTTCAGCATTTCCTCTTATTTAAACTCCAGTTTCACTGGACACAGAGAAGCTTCATATCTGAGTCTTGTGAAAACTGTGATTTTCAGACAGCCCCCGCATGTTTGAGCGGGCAGAGCAGATACAGTGAATCCTGTACACAGTATGGATAGTCGCACATTGCATGTACATAAAGTTGTCAAATCAACCTTCAGTGGTATCCTCTCTCTGTTCACAAACTTCAGAGTTAGCTGAAATGCCACAAACCATTTCAACACATTTTTAGGAAAAGATACAAACTGGATTCACATAACCATGTCTTTGACAAGAAGGAACTACACTGATTCAGGACTGTGGAGATCAAGTAGGAGAATGTGAACAAAAGGGTTAAAACAGCTGTATGTCCTCTTAAAGCGTGCAATTTTGATAAACACTCGTGGATCTTATGGGTCATGCAAACTGTGAGCTTACATGTCAGTCCTTGGTGATGCAGTTCAAGTCTGACTGAAGAGTGCGGTTCAAACGATAAGAAGGGTTTCCATTCTGTCCGTACGATAACATCTTTACGGCATCCTCGGCTGAACCTCGGGAACGTACCTCGCAGTGAAAACTTCTGAGCAAGCTGAGCATATTCAAATATTTAACTTGAGTTGACACAATCTTGCTGAACCCTTGCTAACTCTCACTCTCCACAGATTCTTTGGCTTGCACAGAGAGCATGACAACATCGTCAGCCTGGATCCAACAGAGATCCGTGGTGAGTAATTTTAATTGCTTTAACACATCCATCATCGTTTGTTTATTAGTTTTTCATGCTCCGATGCCTCTTAGTTTTCATTAAAAATGTCTCTGTGAGAAAGAAGTTCAGTCTCTAAATCTCAGCTGAAATGTTTGATATTTACAGGTGGCATCTGTGGTCTGGGTCCAACTCATTAGCAAGCTCAGGGACGGATGTCAAGGGCCCGAGTTTGGTGCTCTATCTTAAATGGAATGTGTGAGGTTTTTGGCTAAAAATGTCCAAAAAATATAACACTTGCCTCAGCGAGTGAATAGGGAGAAATCTATGAATCACACACACACACACACACACACATACACACACAGACACACACAGCCACTACTCTGGAGGACTGTACAGGCCAACGATTGTTGTTGATGAATCTACCCCCACATGACAGTGATCATGATCTAAAACTGGATGAGTTGTGCAGTTTCTGCTCTGGGACCACTGCGAGGTGAACTGATGCTCCCCTGCAGAATAATGTGGGAGCAAAAGTCTGTCAGTCAGCATCTCGAGGAGGACACGGTTTCCACTTCTTGCTCGCCTCCTCTGCCAAAATGTTTATTAATTCGCTAAAAAGTTTCAAGAAGCATGTGGCAATGAGCGTTAAGTCAGAAATGAAAGGTCCCATGTGTTTTATGCCTTTTGCTGCGCTCAGTCGAGGCCTTCAGCACGAACGCTGCATGAACCAAAGAAAAGCAGAGAAGAATCACCTCATGCACATGAGAGTGGTGAGGGAAGTTTGCTTCAGTTTACTTTGGAGAGTCACAGCCCCCAGATGTTCATGCCCCCTTCCCTTTCTTTGTGTCTTGATCTTTATTTCATTCAAATATTTGAGTTAATGTTTATTTAATAGTCACATTCATGAGATATTTATGATTTTTCTTACTGTCAACAAATCTCTTTCAAAGACCAAAATCCACAATTACTAACAAGTACTGCCACAAAGCGTGATATCATTTATTCCACTGTGCCAGACCGAAATTGTTGTTCAAACATTATTAAAAACACATCAGTGAGCCTCAGAGTTACATGTTCCTTCATTACAATGAACCTGAGCACTGCAGTTCATTTTGAGTTATGTACACAGTCCGCAGCTCTAAGTACCCAACAGAAACTATTTAGTCTTGTTTGAGCAACATTTGCTAAAGACTACCGTCCCCAGCTGTTTTAGGAAATCATCCATTAAGATATGAAGTTTTAAAAATGAGTATGTTTGCAAAGCGTTCAGTCGGGACCGACGGGCTGGAGTCAGAATGCCACAGACAGCGTAGGGAGCGGCTGAGAGGCTAATGCATCACTGATTTTTTATTTATTTTCAAAATATGATTTGTTGACAATAACAAAAGTCCAGAATATTACCAGCCTTATGCTTTAAGTTTTACATTATGTGGCAAATAATTTTTAAAAATGTGTTAAATAAATGATGGATTCAAGTACACTTTCCAGCTACTGTGCCTCAACTTTAAAATTTGTAGCTTTTTAACAGTGAGGAAATTAAAGCAAATTCATCACATTAAATGAACGGGTGAATTTTTGTTTGAAAAAATCTAAACCTTTTTCATTTTGGCTTCATTTTCTCGTCACCTGCCCATTATTTTATTTAAATGGGGAAATAAGCATTAAAAGCTAATTTAGCGATTAATGTTAGCAGCAACTATTGTAAGCCGATGCTCATTTAAAATGTACAACTTAAAGTTCTACATTAAGTGGAAAATTATTTAAAAATTGCTCAGTCAGTTATGATGGGTTCAAGCAAACCTTCCAGCTACTTAATTGTACTTATTCTTGTGCTCACACACACACACACAGACACACACACACATACATGTGTTTATACTCTCCACTGTGCTGCTGTATTATTCCTCGGAAACAAAATGTAACCTACCATCGGAGACAGATTGTCTGGCATATGTTCTTCTAGCCGAGTGCCTCTTTGGACGCACACACAAACATACGCATAACCTAAAGTTTGGAGACCTGGAGTTCCTCAGTATCCCAGTAAGACCATAATAAGAATGAGAGTGACATCGTAAGGATTAGCATAGCGGCATTGTGGAGATACAGATGGGGCCTCAGCGTGTCTCTAATGAATGTGGTGTGTGGAGCCAGTGGATCGGCCTGCTGTACAGTATGTGCGGTGGTTTATATGCTGCAGCTCCACTTATTGACTTGGCCTCAGTTCAGGTCCCACTAAGATAAGTGCCAGGTGATGACGTGAGGGCTCTGCGGGTGTGACACAGTTAGCTCTGAACCCCGTAGCTCCCAGCGAGCATGCTCCCTGTGTGTTTCTTTATAGTCCAGAGGGGGCCGGGAGCCAAGAGGTGACACATAGCAGCGGTGAGCAGGGGGCAAGACTGTGAATAACTGGTGAAAAAAGATAGCAGAAATCCACAGAGGAGAAGGGGAGTTGATGTTTCAGTGAAAAGTTTGCTCCGAGAGTTTCTGTACATCCCCATTTAGCAGTGGAGAGAGTTATGAAGGGGAGAAGACAGCGACAGTTACAGTAGTCCAGTCTGGAGATGAGTTGAAATGAGTGGTAGCACAGAGGCAAAGGGCAGCCAGAAAGAAAGGCCCGACCACTTGCGTTCCCCAGAAGACCGCGTCCCCCCAAAGTAAGCCACCTGGGCTGCAGAGAGAGAGGCAAAACAGAGGGCAGGGAAAAGTTAGCCAACATCTGCGTCTTTACAGCCGAAAGAGAGCTCATTCACATGGGGGAGTTAGTCATGCAAGACAGCGGGGTGCAGAGAGGGGACACGGCCAGAGGAATGCTAGCACCTCTAAGCCTTTACTCAAAACCAGAGTAATTAAGGCAGCTTAAGGTCTCTCGTTCTCTGGCAGTGCTTCCTTTGTTCTCCTGATCGTGGTAATCCAGCTAAGTCTACCTTGACTCTGCCAGGACCACTCACCCACACAGGCTGACCCATCATCGTTGGGCTCAAAGCCCTGGTTGCATCTCCTCTTGGCGCGGCACTTATAGCTGCCATAGGTGTTGGTGCAGACAGGGCGGTCAGAGGGGCACACAGAGGGGAACTGGGTACACTCATCTTCATCTGAGGGAGGGGGAGGCGAGGGAAGGAAAGACACTTTTTGTCTTAAGAAGGACACGAGTATGGAGCAGATCAACGGATAAAATCTACGAACTTACCTGTGCAACGGCCATTCTCATTCAGGGCAAACCCATGACCACACTGTAAGAAACAAGACTAGTTTTGAATAAAAATCCTTTAAACCCACGATAAAACTACAAAACCTGATTAAATGAGTGGAGAAACGTAACTAATGCAGATGCTTCCACTCAGCGGCATTTTGCCGGCAGGGTTTGGATCCTTAAAAAGGGTTATTGCTACTCATCATGTGTTGAGTTTTCCTTTAATTTGTCACCCACCTGTAGAATTTTTAAGTTCATGTGATGGTGAAGGTTTTCATTTGTAGAGAAATTACATGATCTCAGTGAAAATTTGTATGTAAATTTGTATGCATGGAATTAACCTAGTCCCAATTAAATCCATTTTCTTCCCACTTGTTTGATCTTTTCGCTGGATGGGCCAAAGTAGGAAATTTTAAGATTCTGTGCATCATTTGTAAGCCAGTTCTATAAAAGCTAACAATCTTTTAGATAATAAGAATTTAGGATTAATATGAAGTACTGCTGTACCTCTATTTCCACAGTGGGCGTGACCTCTTCCTCATCTCTTGGGTAGTGGATCTCCAGCACTGAGTTGACGTCTGAAGGTTCCAGGGGTCGGGCCACTGAACGGCCGTCTGGCCAGTACACCTCGACATTGGTGGCCACATCCTTACCTGGTCAGACACACAACGCAGACATAACACACACATATGTTCTTTAGCGATTCTGAAGTGCTCACACAGTTCAGTAGAAGTTTTCTCCTTCCTCTCCTTTGGACAGACAGTGTAGCACTCTCCTCTTTCCATTAACTATTTTAATCAGGCATAGAGAAAGCCCCTCTCCAGAGGGCCTCTGCGGGCCTTAATTAAAGTGGCATTTCTAATGTAAACAGATCTTGAGTTACCTTGCCAGACAGTGATCTGCTCAGCAGGTGTTCTGCCTGAGAGCCAAAGAACGTTTCACCTGTTCTGCTCCCGCATGACGCCCTCTCATTAAGCGGTGGGGAGTGCATCTCACATGTCGACCAGTTTGCAAGTGGAAAGTTTGCTCCCAGAGTGCGTTATGAGTAATCAGGCAGTAAAAGTGGGATGATCTGTGCTTGGACCATGTCCCAGGTACCAGGCCTGGATGACCACCAGCTGACACTCCTATGGGGGCAGAAAGAGCTGGTTCCAGGCTGGCTTCCAGCTGCAGCACCTGTCCCCCATCTCTCTCTGCTTTGTCCACTCAGCTCCCTGCCACAGACAGCTCAGTCTCCCATGAGTGTCTAATCAAGCTGGAGGTAGTAAAACAATGCTTTCAGAGCTTCCACTTTCCCTCTCGCCACCACTCACTTTAAAGCTCATTCTCTCCTTTTTTGTTTGTCAGTCCCTTACCAGGCTGTAGCAAGGAGCTGAAAAGGTTTGTCAATTAATCGATTAATCAATCAACAGAGACACAATCAACAAACAAGTCTTTTCAAAACTTTTCAATACCTGAAATAAAAACTCACCCAGGCCGAAGTGGGCGACAGGCTCCATCTCACACAGGTACCCAGAGCCACCATCGATGATCCGTGTGTGTGGGCCGCTTTTTTTAGTGTAAACCACCACTTTAGCTCCTCTGGCAAAAGCACCAAATTTGGTGCGGGGAATGACTCGCAGCCAGGAGTTAGTGGTGCCCTGAGACACGGGCAGAACCAGAGAAAATGGAGGGTTTGGGTTAAGGTTACACTGTCAAACAGATGTTGAGGCTTTTGAGATGTCTCCAAAACACTCACCTGGTTGACTTTGTAGACGGAGAGCGGCTGTGCTGCACTTTCACCATGAGACACCAGCAGTTCCAGACGCCCGTCACCATCAAAGTCTGTGGCTACAGCACCTGGAGAGCCATCAGAGTAACGATGCGGATAAACACTTCAGGAAACAGCCTGCACATCATTTATTATCCTCGTGCAGGGAGACACGGTCGTAGAACTAATTATGTGGAAGGCCTTTTTCTTTTATGAAGCACATGAGGAAACTCCCTTGTGGAACTTTGGTGCCACCTAATGGTGAGATGCAGGAATAGCAGATACTTGTCATGATTCATGAGTCTGTTCTGCCACACTCACCAGTTCCTCGCCCTTCAGGCTCTGACGCCTCCCCGACGTTCAGCTCCTCTATCTGGGGGTCTCCATGCTCTCTCCTGCTAACTCTGTCAAATCAACATCACAGCAATTACCCATCAAATCACTGTAAAGCATTAATACCAGTGTTGGATAGTAGCTAATTTACCCAAGTACTGTATAATTTTGAGGTACTTGTACTTTACTTGAGTATTTTCATTTTATGCTACTTTATACTTCCACTTCATTTCAGTGAGAAATATTTCACTTTTAAGTCCACTGCATTTATTGGGGAATAATCTGACAAGAATTACTCTGCAGAATAAGACTGAACATTCACAGCAATGATCAGCAAATAGGTAAAATCAGGTCCCCTTGACTAGCTACAGTATTAAAATGGTGATTACATGATATATTGAATTAAAATGACTTAGTTTTCATTTATTTATTAGTGATTTTTCATTTTTGTGGTTTTATCTGTTTGTAATCTTTCTGTAAACATTTATTTATTGGTACCTATAAATTGACTTCACTACATTGCCAGCTGCCATGTGCCTTCAGTCACAAAGTATTTCTATACCCAAGTTTCTTTAAGTTATAATTCCTTTTCATAGCCCACTAATGTGCTGATCCTGCCCGTTAAACCCCCTCAGCTCAGCTAAATATTGATTAGTTGTATTGAATTAATTAGCTTGGGCACAATAGTCTGAACCTTTGTTTTCAGTGCCAGAAAGCAGAGTTAAATAAGCTGATTCATCTTCATACTAGACAATGGCAGAGCCACGGGCTGTGGAGCCGTGACCCCTGTCAGACCCTCATCGTGTCCAGAAAGCCAAATTCTCCTCCAGTGACCTGCTGTGCAGGAATATTCTGATCCAGGAATCTCTGGGGCTTACACTGATTATTGATATTCAGTATGAATTGACCCACCAGCTCATGGCAACATTCACCATGACGTCTGCATCCTGTTCAGAAAAATATGCCAGATCAGATTTTCATTCAGACAGGATGAGTTTATTCTACTATTAAGTCCCAATAATTGATATGTATCGTATACAGAGCTGAGTTCATTAATATTATCTAGAGAGGAAGCCAAACCGTGAGCCAAAAAGAGACCTAAAACTGTCTTAATGAAAGATTCATTCATGTGTGGAGGAGGAGGCGGGATGCCAGACTAGATAAGTATCCTTGGCTGGGAATTTGAAATTCTTCTCAGCTTCCAAGCCCAGTTTTAGAATATTAAATCAAGACACAAGAGCAGTTCATTAAGCTCATCACCAAGCTCCTATTAAAATCTACCATCATACTTGTACAACATGTGTGTGTGTTCATGTACGTGTGTGTGTCTGTCTGTCTGTCTGTCTGGATGAGTACCTAAACAGCCTGTTGGCGGAGGGGCCCCTGTAGGCGATGTTATTGAAGAAGACCTCGAGCTCGTTGTCATTGTCAAAGTCTGCAACAATGACGGTGCGAACCGGGGACGGCATGGAAAACTTCTGGGATGCAATGTCCTGAGAGCAGAGCAGACACATTGATGAAACACACACACACACATACACACACTCACAAATACAAGTTTGTTTGCTTTGTTTTGTTATTTTTCCCATGGGGGGAAATGCTTGAAATGCCTTTTTAGCAGCAGCAGCAGCAGAATATTCAGTAGCAAAGATCACAGAAAAATCATAATTGTGCAATCACAAGTCTAAACAAATTCTGAACACAGACTTTACCTGTGCTGCAGGAGTCTTTACTGGCATGCTCATCACGTATTTGTGCACAGGGACAGTTATGTCACAATCTAATTTAATTATTGCTTGTGTATTTGGGGGATAAGAGCCTCGTTTAGGAATATTTAGTAATACAACCCTGTGTGCTGATGGCAGCATATTCTAAATTCAATTAAATGCAAGTTAGGAAGTTTGCTTTGTCTTAAATGGGAAATATGAGATTGGTTGTTGGTCAGCTCCACAGAGCTGTCAGGAGTTAACTGTCTTGCTCAAGGGCACTACACTGTTGCAGAAAAACTACAGAAAAAGATGCACTGAAGTGAACTCCTCGAGGCGCAGTGTGTAAGAACACCACAGAGACCGTCGTGCTTCTGCAGGTGAAGTCCTCAAAGTAAGGATTCTCACTTGAACCTGTTGTAATCCTATTTGTGTTCAGTCCAACATGTGGGCAGGTGGTGCGAGCTGAGCCAATGGCTGGAGAGACTGTTCCATAACACGAAGGTCACAAGTTCAATCTCAACAACACACAACATCAATAATCCAGTACTGGGTTAGGCACTGATCTGTCATCTCACTGTAAGTCACCCTGGATGAGACTTTCATCTGAAGCCTAAAAATAAGAGCAAAGGCCCATTTCACATCCTCGGGCATCAGAGAACTAGACTGCAGCTTTCCTGCCCCAAAAAAGTCTCCTCAGCAGAGGAGCTTTTGCACGAGAAAGTAACGGATATCTCATCGCTTCGCTGACACGGTGATAAGTCGGGGAAGAGTTATAGAGCAGCCCTTCATTCCCTCCAGTATTTACTCCCTGTTTTAATTATAAGGCTCATAAAGCCGGTCGGGGGGAGGACGAACAGTGACCTTCTGCTTCGCAGGTGAAGGAGAGGGGATGGCCAACTGAGGCCATGAGGGAGGGAGGGACCCTTCTAAATTTACTATATTACTAGGCGGATGAGTAGATGAGCCATAAGGAAAAGGAAAGGCACTATCACCAAAACAAATATATATAGATTTACAGGAAAAGAGGGGGAAAGTTTCAGAAAAAGTAGTGTGATTTTATAATAATAATCTTAACATGAAAGATAATTATTCAGATTTCTTATGACAAGGAATTCATTGTTTTTAACATACAAATACTACATACATTTGTGTATTTTTAGTTGTGTACTTGTGTAATTTTACTACAATGTTTTCTGACAAAAATTCAACCTCCTCATCAGATACATACACATTCATATATACATATATCTGTGTGTGTATTTATATACATGTATATTAATTGCTACCGTGAGTAAAACTTCCAGTTGAGACCTTCTCCTTCTCTTTAAATCCATATTAGATATGTGTGGGGGTGTTTCAGCGTGTGTGTGCATGCTAAACCTATTGCTACGAAAACCTGGGCAATAGATTTTAATTAAAGCACAAACAGGCCTAATCGGCACTTTCCACTGCCCAGGCAAGCTGCTGTTTCAGCCCAATTTAATTAGCGGTTTACTGGAGTGATACAACAGCTTCATTATGCATGCCAAAGGTCAACACGGCTTGTAGGAGTGTCAGCTTGTGTGGAGGAAAGAGGTATAAAATGAGTTGTGGGCTTGTGATTTAACAATCTTTAAAAAAGAAAAAAACATCGGCTGGCTAATTCAATTTGTCTTCTGTGTGTGTGTGTGTGTGTGTGTGTGTGTGTGCGTGCGTGCGTGCGTGCGTGCGTGCGTGCGTGTGTGTGTGTGTGTCACGTTGATGGAATTGTCTCTGGGCTAAGCATCACACATTAACCCCTTCTTTGACCCCTATAAAGATGTCTCCTGTGACGTTTATCTCTTTGGTAAAAGATGCAGCCGCAGGTGCTGACAAATAGATCACCGAGCACGAAACTCCAAGATTTACACGCAGCAGAGCTCGTCCCTGTCTCTGCCGCTCTTAACTGTACTACACAAACACATGCACACTGCTGGCTGTCTCACAGGAGTTGTGTATAGTCGGGGATTCATTAAATCACTGCTGTCCGTCTTTAAATCCCACTCAGTCCCAAAGTGTGCCAGCACTGACAAGTGCTAATTCACTAGCCAACCGTTAGCATCGATAACTGTGATTCACAGAGTTAATGGGTGAGATTTGCTGTCTTTGTGCTGCTCGTTCATTAGTCATTGATTCTGGAGAGAGAAGAAGGAGAAGAAGAGAGAGCCCCGGCCTCGCTCGACAGCCTGCAGTCCACATGTGCCCAGGTATTTTCCAAGACGCAGCTTTTTCTGTGCGTTGTGTCACTGAAAACAGAGCTCTGGGAAAACTCCTTCCAGGGTGAAGATATTCAGAAACTCTGTTTGCAGTGTTGCCGTGTAGATTGGGGAAACAGAGCTTTTGGCCACTGGCTATCCACTGCTTCTTATTTCCTTTGTTTACCGGAGGAGATTTTGTGCAGGATCAGACTTCTAGTTGCAGGTATCCCACTGGTGATAGCTTTTGTCAGGTTTCTGGTTAGCCAACATGGCTGTAAGGTTAGAGCTAGATCGCCATATGACGGTTTGAAATGCTCTTTACAGTGCTTCAGTTGTGTTTTTGTGTGGATGGGATTTTCGTTTGAGAACGAAGGAGGAAAAACACCTTTTTTACAAACACCTGTGTGAACTAAGGCAGAAAACTCTGCACGGTTAGATATCACTAGATGCATATGTATTTTGTAATTTGGGTCATATTTACACTTTCGACGTGTCAGTGTTTATTTAGAGGATCCCGAGGCCTTAAACCCAACATGGATACATTACATTTTTGTGTAATTATTGGCATGTTTGGTCCCACCTTGAACTTCTGCTTGCGGTTATTCAGTTGTATGTACAGACGATGAGGTCCATTCCAGTTCCCGTAGACAATGTCTGTCTTGCCGTCACGGTTGAAGTCTCCCAGAGCGACCCCTCTGCCGTGCTGCATGGGGTCCTCCACACCTGCAGGAGTATGGTAATACCAACCTGTTCTCATTCTCAGGTCGTTAAATACCAAAGTTTTGTAACTGTAATACAATATAATGTGCCTTCTGTTTTGTTTTTGCACCAGATTCACAAGAACTGATCCAGAAACTGTTCCTCTCACCAGCCTGCTGCGCCACATCAGTAAAAGTTCCATCTCCGTTGTTCCTGAACAGGAAATTGGGTCCATACTCATTGTCACAAAACACATCAGACAGACTTTGACTGACAATGGGCCCCACCACGACACCTCGCCCTCCTGCACAGAGACAGAGAGACGACGCTCAGTGGTAAGAGAGAGTTTAGGAAGTGAAAGAACAAAAAGAAGCAGGATAGGTGCAACAAGAGAGAGATCAGCTCCATAACAAAAGTGAATGGCGAGAGATCATTACTGTCTTTCCAGGCCATTTCCTCTAAGCAGGGCAGGTCTTTCTGCTGACACAGACACTGACTCTGATGGGCTTCACACACACAAACATGCACAAGCACAAACAAATATGAAAACACAAACACGCTGAGAATCTTTTGCATTGACTAAAAACAAACAAAAAAAAACCTAACTTTCCCCAGAAAAGATCTTTGTGACCATTCAATACTCTCTCAATATCACCCCAGGATTTTCAATGACATCTATAAAGTGAAGTGTCTCATGTGAGACCAGCGGAGTCTAATTATGGAGTTGAAAGGGCTGTGATTGGCCCTCCACTACGTAGAGTCAGTGCCGTGAGTCAGGACTCGCTCCTGATTTACTGGCCCGCTCCATCAGCCCAGACAAATATCACTCGCCCCCTATGGCCATAAACCACTAATGTCTCTCCAGAGATATGTAACCATTAGATATACAACTTCAATGACTGTCCCTCTGCTCTGATTAACGGCAGTTTGATGACAAAGCCATCTACCGTCCATCATTCACAGCGATTCTGGACCAGCCCACTCTGCCCCCCCAGTGACTTCGATGACATCCTGCATGCAAAAGGACCCACAGATGATGAAGATTGATTCTATTATGCTCAGATCCAAAGTCGTCTCCCACTTCCAAAACTTACTTGGACATCAGCGTCAAGGACTTTTCAGTGGTAACAATAAAGTACCGTGCAGGCAGCATTTTTTACTCACAATGGTATCTATCATCAAAGCAACAGATCACAGTGAAATGGTTCATTTTGGCATTTATTGTCCTCCTCTTCTATACCCAAGGAGATATTTATCATGGGGTTAAATCAAGTGTTGATCCAAGCAAGGGAAGCGGGCTGAGGTGTGGCCATGGATTCCAGTGCTATGTCTGAAGTAAATAATCAATCTCAGTTTCAAAAGCATTTAGATATCACATTTGGTCAAAGTAAATCCTTTGCTCAGCTCACTTCAGATCTTTATGTTGCCACAAATGCGGGAGATTTTACAGTGAGACATCTTAAAAAAATAATAAAAACACATTAAAATTTAAGACATTAGGAGACATTAAAATGAAGACAATTACACAATTAAAACAGAACAAATGGCCAATGAGATTAAAAAAAAAAAAAACTGCAGCAAGTAAGTGCTCAGCTTTGTAGGAACTGATTTATGGAATAAATTAAATTACTGCACATGGAATAAATGAAAATTTGATCCTGTTGTAACAGGAGTCTGAATCATCTTTAAAGAGAGGATAATGTAGAATTGCTAAGATGGATTCTGGGTGATTTGCCAACTAAAAATGTCTGACAATGTTGCCATGCTTCCTGTTTTGAGCTCTTAAATCCCTTTACAAACCAATCAGTCGGAGGGTCAGGAGTGATTCCATGACCTGTCTGTAAAATAACACCAGCAACCAGCAGCAGAAAATGCAGTCTTTGTTCCCTCTCTGGTGTCTGACCGAGCTGGTTGCACATAAAATACAAAGCGCTGTAGCAGCGTGCACATACTTACATTCACAGCTTCAGAAGTCTGAGGGAATCACAGCAGGCTGTGATAGATGCCATTTCTGGGCCGTTGAGCTGGTCTGATGTATGTGTGTGTCGTCCTTCGCTTCCCTGTGACTTTGACTGGAGTAAACAGCTGACGGGGCCAAAAGAGCCCACAAACTCTTCTCCCTCGCTCTCTCCTGTCCCCTCTTTCTTCCCTCACACTTACACTTGTCATGTTCTCTTTCTTTCTCTGGCCTGGCACCCCTCCAACTCTCCCTTTCTCACCTTCCATCTGTACTGAAGTCCTATATTTCAGACTCTATGGGTACAAGCAACAAGCACATGCTCCTCTGCAGACGTCCGTGTAAATCAGACTGAAGGTCCTGTGGTGCTGAATGATCTTAAAGCCTGCATGTACGTCACACACACAGAGTCATTTTTTCATTCCTACCGGTGAACTTGTTGACTCCGGCCTGCTCTGCCACGTTGGAGAGGGCGATGACACCCTGTGAAAGGTCACTCGCTACCTCATCCATTTCTATGAGAGCGTGAGGACCCACGTTGCCACTGGCGTAGTTCGCTATGTAGATGGCATAACGGCCTGTTCCCTGGGAAAAAAACAAATGTGGTTTGCATTTATTAATATATATATTAATATACTGTACTTATATATTTAATATACTTAGCATGAGATACCATGGGCTGACTTGTAGCTGGATGGGAGATGATGAATCATTTGATGATTCAGCTGAACCTTTAAACAGTCAGTTCACTCGATTTACTAAAAATGAATGGAATTTAATTTGTGGTGCTCACAGCATTTACAAATAATATTTTACCACAATAACACCAACACCACCGACAAAACATTATTCATCTCCTTTGTATATGAGGCAGAAATCTTAGAGACGAGTGACAAAAAAAAAAAGAGTGTAATATGCAAATCTTTAAAAACTGGTAATGAATATATTCCTCCATTTAAACCTGCAATAACTGGGTTTCTTTTTTTGGCCACTTGGGGGCAGCGGAAATATAAGTTAATATGACAGATGTGCCAGCAAACAGCTGCTTATTTACACATGCAGCAGTTAACAAGCAACCACAATAAGTGGCTTAAACTGGCATTCTTTCTAATGGCCAGCAGGGGGCAACTCCGCTGGTTGCCAGAATAAGTCTAATTGTATGTAAGCTTATGAGAAAATGACTCTACTTCTCACTTGATTTATTTCCTCAGTAAACATTTTCTGAATGAGTTGATTGTCTCAATCACTAGTCTTCATTCTTCTTTAACACAGCATGATGTTCATTTTGGAAATGATTTTAGATTAAAATAGACCATAAAGCAGGGTATGCTTTAGGGCGTCGCTAACCTCTGATTGACAGGTCGCCAACGTGGCGTGTTCTCAGATTCTCAGTCAGATCCAATCAGGATAGAGATGTAGCAATGCATATCTTCCTCAGCTTCACTATCTTATCCAAATATGGTCACCTCTGAATTCAAAAAACCAAGATGGCGACGGTCATAATGCCAAACAGTCCACAAACCAATGGGTGACATCCCAGTGGGTCTGTCCACTATTTATTATACAATCTATGGGAGCAACATTATCATTCATTTGGTATGATATTAACCCACTTTTAGCTCTGTTTTTGGTCTCTACCAACTCCTGAGGGAAATCTTTGGCTCTTTAGCTGCTAAATGCTCCACTTTGTTCACCTGCTGGTCTCTAACTGTGTCTGTCTGCTGTTTGGTGCTGAACAGGTCATGCTGATGAGTTTTTAGAGCTTTTTAGCTGATAACAGCTGCCTGCTGCTGCCAAAAACAATACCATGAGAGCAGTGAGAATGAATCAAAACTGTAAAGTTGTGGCTGGACAGCTAAACAATGACCTGGAAGTCACTATAAAGCTGCATGAAGTCGAGGGGAGCTGCAGATTCATGTGATCATTCTCATGAGTGAGTGACCTCTTTTATATATTGCTATTCTAAAACATGAGAATAGTTTATAACCATCGTTTTTTATTCTTTTGTTCTCTTTGTGAATATTGTGCACAGTTTCACCTCCTCCCAATCCAACCTTTTCTTTCCCCTTTATCTCCCTCTACCCTGTTTCCTACCCTTTACCCCCTTTTCCTCAGCCTCTCTCCCTACTCCTTCCTCTGCCTCCCTTTGGAGATTAATTTCACACTCCATTATCAGTCAGAGTCCCTGCAGACACAAACTCACAGACGGAACCACACTAATAGACTACACACTCGATTCCAATGAGCTTTCCCACCAGGCCTTACATATTTCAATCAATACAAACACATGCACACATGCAAACGCACACACATACCCACCATTTCACCATTTGTGATATCTTTACTGTTATCACAGGACAAGAAAATTAAATGAGTCTAGTTGATGTAAATGTCATAAGGTGTCACATTATGGCCTGCTGAGGTGGGAGGAGTGGTTTGCTCCTACACACACAAACACACACACACACACACACACACACACACACACACACACACACACACACAGAGGCAAAATGAGAATGAACTACAATGAAAGACCTGAAGGCCACTGGCAGTTACTTAACAAACTTAAAAGTCAATGATTTTTCAATAAGTCTTCACCCAAGGCTAATTTCTGTCACTGGGATTGGCAGTGTGAATAGTGTGACATGCATGCCTGCAAAGTGCATGCTGGTGCAGGGCTACGTGACTGCGTGCCCTTTACATCAGTCTTTACTTCCTATCACCGAAAAGCCTGAATAATCTAATTTTGTTTTCAAAAGAAATATACATCGTGCGTTTTATCAACCATATTTCAATTATTCTGGCTTTTAAAATCCACTTTTTTTCAGAAGCTCCATCCTGCCTCACAGCCAAAAGCCAATCCATCAGTTCAGTGCGAGACCCCTCAATATGTCAACTTCATCAGTTTGTATAAGACTAATGATGGGACGTCGCTTTCAAGGAGACTGGGAGGGATGAAACAGCTGGATGAATAATTATCCCTCTTTTTTACTGACTGATAACACTTTATTTATGAGCAAAGCAGAACACAATAGCTAGCTATCCAACTATGCAACATGCGTTGATTTTGGCCTATGTAACCTTCTGTTCTAATAAAACTTGCTCAGCAATAGGAAAATGTTTTCTCTCTCTCTGTCAGTCTTCTGGAACGAGCATGGAAGAGCACACATCAGGGTTTTGGCTTCCTCTAAAAGCATTATGCCATTAAAGGCAGATATCTTTCCAATCGGTTTGGCAGCTGCACAACCTATCAGTGCTCAGTGAGATGGGACTGTGGTTAAAAAAATCTATTGTAATCCCTACTGTCCTCTTCCCACTATTACTTTCTTTATCCCGTCCCCTGATTGCAAGTGAGAACTGTACGCGTGTGTGCGAGATAAGAGACAAAGAAACAGTGTGAGCGTGTCAGTCAGAGAGAGGAAAAACAGGGAGTAAAGGAGGTGGAAAGAAGAAGAAAACAATAGGAAAGGGACTGAGAGGAAGAGAGAAAATGCTACGGTAGAAAGCCGTAGTGTGCAGTCATCACTCCTCCCCTCGTACGATGTTCTATAAAACAAACGAGCCCTGGCTTCTGTAATTACACTGGTGCGATGGACAGAAGAGAGAAAATGGCACACCATTCCCCCAAATGAACTGTCATAGCACATGGTGAGAAGGGCGGCGTAGGCAGGGCATGAGTTATCACTGGTAAACAAACAGAAGCACCCATGCATGTACGCAGAAGACACTCTGGGGAGTTTATGTGTGTGTCTGTGTGTGTGGTGTGGATCTGCATATACTCTAGTCTCTGCGTGTGTTCGTGTGTACGTGTAGTACCTTTCTGTCCACACAGGCCACTGAGCGCCCGGCCATACGGTTGGCTACATCTCTGTGTTCGTTAATGTCATCGTTCAGCAGATCTTCAAAGCGTCCATTACGGAACTTAAACAGCTTGTCAGAATATGTTGCCCGACCTTGATGTGGAGAGATGCAGAGTTCAGGAGAGGCAAAGATTGTGTGGAGAGTAAAGAGGTGTTACGCAACACAAGAACCGTGGGTGATTGGAAGCAGAGCAGCAGTTTGTAGTGGCTGCGAGTGACCTCTAACATTTTTAGAAAAATGATAGAGGTGAGGTGTTGTAGTTTTGGCAGTGCACGCTCTGTAGCTCTCGGATTGATTAATAGCAGCACAAAGCTTATCTGTTATCTGATGAGGACTCAGATGAGATAAGCTTAATATCTGCATACTGATTCTCCTGCTTTGTCTCTGTGCGAGACAGGAGGGACAAAAGAGTGTGTGCACAAATGCATTTGTCAAGTATTCTTATGACAGCGTATATATGTGTGTAAAAGAATGTACTGTACCCGAGAAGGCGTTATTGGTGTTTAGGACATAAATCTCCTCCCGACCGTCTCCATCGATGTCACACGCTGTCACCCCGATGGCGTTGCCTTGACGGTCTCTCAGGGCGTAGAACGGGGAGCTTCGGTTGTCAACAGCGATGTTGACGAGCCTTTTCTTCTCCTTGTCGTACTTTAGCACCAGGTTTGGGCCGTTGTAGCTGTCGACAGGCACCAATGGAAAGCTGTTACATCTTCATTACATAAGACTGTCAGCAGGAATCTAAATCACAGAGTGCCACTTTTATGCTCTACAATCCAAGAGAACAAAGTCAGGTTTTTATAATTGGCGTAGCTGTAACTCACTACAAATTCTATATTATCTTCAGGGTACAAATTAAATCCATCATCCTGATTTTTTGCAATGTGGGTGAAGCAACAGCTTGCAGTCAAAACCCATTTTTGTCAAAACATTAAAGTTCCACACGCGTACAAAAGCTTTGAGTGACACCAAAAAGAGGCCTCAAGGAGGGTGAAAATCTGATCTGTCAACACTCTCCTCTGTCCTGACGGTTAACACAGTCTGAAGCGAAGGAGCATCACTGTTAACTAAAACACTGCATCCTAACATTCCTCTCATCTCCACTGAAGTTGTGATGCCCCCCTGTCCAGGATAACTACTGAACATGATATCTAGGCTAAATGACGTTTATTAAGCGGGGTCATTGTGGTCCCTCTATATTCTGTTAAGCACTGGGAAATTCATTACTGCTTCACTGGATATAGGCAGGCTTGCCAAACTGTTCCCATCATAGGCGCACTATCCAATCACATCCATTTTCATCAGCTGAGTGAGCCTCAGGGCGCACTTACTGTCTCTGGTCTTTTAGTCTTTCGCCTTTGTCTCCAACCTTTAGCTTGGTAAATGACAGTGCACTTTTATTTTAGCCGCCGATTTAGAGTGAGATATTACTCGGCGGTTAATTAATTGCTCTAATTGTCCGTGATGAAAAAAAAATTAGTGTGCTTGTAACACTGTGAAAAGAGCAAGGGGACATAAGGGCTTTAGGATTCACAGGGCTTGAATTAAAGTAACTTTGAGAAACAAAACTGTTTTACACGACCATCCTCTCCCTTTCTCACCCTGCTACAAACATCTCCAGGTCTCCGTCCCCGTCCACGTCAGTGACGGCCACGCCATAGTTGAGCTGGGTGGGGTTGTTGTCATAGTCGGGAGGAAGGACGGTCTTGGTTATGGCTGAGAACATGGGCTCCGATCGCTGAGCCGAGGAGAGGGCAGGCAGGAACAAAACCAGCCGCAACAACATCCTCACCTGAAGGGAAAAACACACCATTTGCAACAGCCTGAGTATGAAGTAAGCTACCGTCATGTTGTTCATTGTTTCACAGCCTCAAAAACCTCCCATAGTTTCTCTTTTTCAAATGAATTCCCCACAGATTTCATATGTGCAGCAATAATGTAAGTTTGGACTGAAAAATAGAACAATGCAGCCCAGAACATCAACACTCTTCGACTGGACTGCAGCAAGCGTTGGTCCAGGCCGCCGAGGCAAACGAGAATGAAATAAAAACTAAGTCATACACTTGCAGACTGCAACACATGCCGTTGTTGCTAATTCTCCACATCCATCGTGAGGCAAACATCAGCAGATCGTTGGCAGAATGTTCTGCTATACTCAGACATAAAGATGAAGATATACCACCACAATCAGCGGCGTTCTGCAGGGTTAGATCTGAACAACCCATCACAGGCAGACAGGCTGAGGAAATACAGGACAGAAAATCCATACGTGGAGCAGGGCATTAGCCAGAGGCCAAGTGAGCACAGAGGAAACCAATATGACCTGAGGCGCTGTTTCCTCAGAGACGGTGACCAACTCTAAGCTGGGAGAGCTTTTCTTTTAGGGATAAAAGGGCTGCGATGTGTTCTTTTAGTGCTCAGTCGATAAAAGGTGAACGAGGAGGAATTGATTCAATCAAATTGTCAAGTGCAGGCAGGTAGAGGTGTGGTTCCTGATGCTCAGCCTGAAAAGAGGGAAGAGAAACATGACTGTGGGGAGAAGGGAAGGTCACCTCCTTAAGACTAAAGCAAAAAGCTCATCAGCAGCAGCACTGCAAAACTTAACACACACACAATACACACACACACGCTAAATGGCGTTTGCAAGCTGACAACTTGATTTGCTCTCCCTGTGGATTTATGAACGCAGCCTTCGTCATAGTGCTCATTGCACCTGTAATGCCGCTGAGCCGTTCCCATCCCTGCTTCCACACCGCTGCAGATTCTCCCTTTCTGCTGCGAGTGTCCAGGTGATGTATGGCTCTTTAACATCTCCTTCAACAATTCAATTTGAGATAAAACCGCATTGCTGTTTGAGTAATACTCTCGAAAGAACGTCGTCAGGGAGAGGAAGCACCTCCGCTGACACCTGCAAAAATATGGCCAGCTAATGCTAGCTCTCCTGGCAGGCAGCGGGCTGATAACGCTGGCTGGTGGCAATGTAGACTGTGGCTGTTTGCAAGAAGGGTTAATTAACAACACTGGGAGCTCAAGATGAGGGAGTTTCTCCCCATTAGCACAGGATGTAATGACAAATGAGCTGAGAGGTTCCAGACTACACAAGGCAGCTTCACGGACTTGCTCGTATAGTGCATGTTAGATAGGGGCAGTGAGGTATAAATTAAAAGGAGGAGGATAAGGAAACTTGAAAAGTGAAAAGAGGAGTGTGTTGGAAAAGGTGACGCTCTTTGTGGGATATATTTTTATGTGAACATGCACTTGGAGCATCCTTTTAAAATAGACTATTAGGGGACAAAACACCTACTTTTAGATGATATAGTTTCTGCTACAAACTCACAGCTGCACAGTTGAACTTTAACATCCACACAAATGATAAAATATAAGACGGGTTTTATTTCTATTATACTGCACCAGAGCAGTAGACATATTTCAGTTCATCACCAGTCTGAAAACAGAGAAAAAGCAAAGTCTTCCCAATAATCGAGCCATAATAAGTGGTAATGAGATAGAAGCGGGACGTCGAGAAAGGACAGATGAGTACTTGGAGATGTTGGGTCCCGGCCTGATAAAATGGTGGGGTACCACGTTACCCAGTCAAGGACATACAGCCACTTTGCCCCACGTTCACTGCAGTAACAGCCCCCTCCCCCCCCTTCATTTGCCAAGTAAAGTTGCAATGTGACTTTTCCACAAGCAACAATTCACAAAACAATTGATGCGCTCACTGGGGTCTATGTAACGTCTGCAGGGTCAACAACAAGCCATTGTGCAATAAGAATATGAAGCATCAAATGAAGTCATTTGTACTAAAACAGTCAAAGACCATGAAATAGCCCCGGAAAAAAAACAAAACTGTTGTTTGAAGCAGAGAAATGTTTTCAATGTGGTTATTTATGTTGGCATTAAGAGGCCATTACCACAGCGTGCAACATCAGCATGTGCCTTCTGGAGCGTTCAAGCCCAGCTCTGATCCTGATAACACTGCGACAAAGAGCCAGCAACATCTTCAGTTTCAAACACACACTTCCAGAAGCTCTTCACTGTGAAGGACACCCTCACTGCAGAACACACACACACATACACACACACACACACACACACACACACACACACACACACACACAGACAAAAGTGCTGTGCCAGTGAATTACACTTAGCAGTCACTCTGAACAATCAACAATTGCCATTAATGTTAAGCTCCAGTTCATCCATCATTTACCACAGTGAACATGAGACAATAAAACATTCATTCCAGCAGAGACACACAGTGCAACAGCGCATTATAACGCCTCATCTGCTTCACAGCAAAACACTTTATCAATAGATTAAAACATTTGACATGGCAGGAACAAAACCTCAGGATGAAAACAGTGATGGCAGTTTTTATAGAAAGTTACACTCTTGAATTTATAATGCATGAAACTGCAAACTTTCAGATTTATGATCATGTGTAGTGATAGTATAAATCTATAGTCTGCTATATTTTTCATGCAAGTTTGATAAAATGCACAACTTTAAATGATTAGAAAAGCGTAAAATATTTAAAAACAAAAAATGATGAATGAAGAAATGTGCAACCAAGACAAAAATCTCTTTGAATCAGGGATAGTTGCTACAATGAAGAGTCTGCACAGGAGAAAGCTGCGGTCTGTTCTCTCTGCTCATCGGCAGGTTGTTTTTTCCTTTTCTTTTCCCTTTTAATCCACTTTGTGTGAAGCAGCACTTAATCCGTGGCGTTACTTTAGCTGATGATCAAACAGCATCACGAGCTATCTGCCTGACAACTGATAAAACAAGCGTCTGACTCGGAACTTATGATTTGCTCTGACAAGAAAGTTGCGTTCAAACCAGGACGGAGATCAACTTTTTCTATCGGCAGCGGATCCCAGCGGAGCGCTTTTACGGTCATCCTGAACGCGGGGGAAGGCAGCAGCTTCAGCAGCAAGCAAACTCAGGTACTCACAGATGCAGAGACGCTCGGGAACTCCCGACAAAATCCTCCAGCGATTGACAGCGAGGAGAGAGAGAGGAAAAGAGAGGGACTGTCGGCTAATTGTGCTGCGGATGCCGCAGTTATCTCAAGGGTTTTTTCCCACTTATCCCCTTTACACAACTTCCAAAAGATTTGCTTTATGAAATGACTTGTGTGGCATTTGAGCCAATCGCCGGACAGCTCGCGAGATGTTTAAACACGTAACCAATAACAGGGCTGGGAACCGGTGGGTGGGCGTGTCCCCAGGTGTTCATTATGGCACGGCAGTGGGGCGCAGCTGGGATGGGGATGCGGAGCTGGTCCAGCTGGGATGCTGACTCTTGCCCCATCCACGTGCGATCAAATATTTTATTTTGTCCTCACTTTTTCTTTCCTTTCGTCTTTTTTTTTAAAAAAATAAACAATAAGGAATAATAAGTGCCGTGAATAAAAGTAGCTCCAGTAATAGATGTGAGAAATAATGTATTTCTACAATTTTAGACTTAAATTATTTCGGAGCTTCTCACCATGAGCTCAGGTCAAAACTCATCTGAGGTTTTCTGAGCAAAAATCTGGACGCTTGTGCTGTTGTGCGGTCTAATCCCCCAAAAGTCAAAATGTCAAATTTATATGTGAATGTTCTTATTTCTAGAGGCAAAAAACGACTTGTTAGCCCTTTAAAGTTTTGACTTTGATGCATCAATTACCTGACCGAAGAAAACGAGCTAATTAAAGTAATTAAATGCACACTTTCAAAGGAAAGGGTGCCTTCTTAAATTGCCTCCTTTTGACTTTATCTAAGAGGAGCCAGAGAGCTGTTTCAGCTCTCTTTGAGGAATAAAAGTAACAAAGTAACAGCATCGCATTTGCATAAAGCAGCATTACAAGCATCAATAGCAATGATCCCCCAGAATAATAAATAATTCTTTCTCAGATTGATGAACAAAAAGTTAGTGTTCTGTCTCATAACAGGCACAAGTGTGTGTGTGTGTGTGTGTGTGTGTGTGTGTGTGTGTGTGTGTGTGTGTGTGAGAGAGAGAGAGAGAGAGAGAGAGAGAGAGAGTTTGCAGGTTTACTGCTGCCAGATGTATAATTCTTATGTCATGCTCCACTGAGTCCAGCCTCCCAGAGACCCCCCAATGAAATGAGTTGTGTGTGTGTGTGTGTGTGTGTGTGTGTGTGTGTGTGTTGTTGCGCACAGCCTGGTGAAATGAGATGTTCACATCCCAAGGACGTCTCCCACCATAATTTAAACTCACTGGTGCTGGAAGGCTTCAAACTGAAAGTGCTGAAGTCATAAACCAGTGCACTTCTGTCTTTACTGTTATTGTCTGTGATCTACTGGTGTAAATCTGCAGGCAGGTGGCTGTAACTCAAACAATGCAAATACCAGAACGGAAGTGTTAAGCCTTCCCATTCTGTGATTACTGCATATTGGCTGCAGGCCATAAAATTAAGTTAAAGACCCAAAGTCAACACTGCTTTTACTTATTTTGATCGCTCTTGTGTTGCAGTTTATCTGCCCAATTTGATTTACAGGTCGCAGAGTTCTCTGACACGGCCGCAAAATGTGAAGGGTTAGAAGAAAGAGAAAATCCTCCGGGCTTGACGTACTGCAGCGCATGATACCTTCGGCTATTTACTCCCTGATCTACAGTCTCTCCCAGCCGAGACCGGAGTGTTTTTATTTATGAGGGGACAAAGAGACATCTATCAGCACTCAGCTGAAGCCAGTGACAGTGTATGGTGTGACTTTGAGGCGGAAAGTGAATTGTATTCCTTCCCCAGGGGCACACTGGGACAAATCCCAGACAAGATGTTGTGGTTTGTGACTGTCTCCATCGGCTACACACGCTCATCCGGCAGTTCTCACCACCTTACTTCACCCTAGCTCTTTGCCAAGGTCGTGCTCCCTCCCCTCTCCGTAGACGCAATGATCTTAAAATAGAGGATCTTTAAGTGAAGATGAGGAGTGAAGAAAGCTCAAGGGAAGAGTGGAGAAGGGAGGGGCTTTTACTACAGCATGAAGAAATGTCCCCATTCCTCTTTAGGGGCTGTTGAAAGATGTATAGTGCTACAGCATCATGATGAATCCCCTCCGCGGTGGATAGGAGAACACTTCTCATATCATTAAGCTTTAGTAATGGTCCCACTGCTGCGTCCCCTCTGGCAGGGTTGCCTGGTGTTCACTCCTCTGGCTAACAGGCCTGCTGGCTACCTACAGTGTCCCACTGCTTCACTACTGCTGCTGCTGCTGCTGCTGCTGCTGCTGCTGCTGCTGAGCTACCTCAGATACTGTGCAGCTGAGGAGGAGTCAGCTTCCTGGAGCTATGTTTAGTGGAGCTGCTAGATCTAGTATGCATGCTCGTCACATTAGTTTTATAAGTGAAGCTAAAAAAATGCACAAAAAATGCATTTTGCATTTTTGCAATGCAAAAGTAGAATTTGTGAAGCTGAAACCACTAAATGTTTTTAGGAGAAAAATAACTTAAAGATTCAAAATAGTTGCCAATTAATTTTCGGTCAATTGAGAAGAAGAACAGTTTTACTTGGACATTTTCATGTCTTGTGGGCAGAAATTTTAATTTGCAAAGTAACTCGAGCTGTAAAATGTATTGGAGTAAAAAGTGTTCTATTTCCCTCTGAAATGTAGTGAAGTATAAAGTAGAATGAAAACAAAAGAATCAAGTATACATATCTGAAATTGGTAGTTAAGTGCAATACTTAGAGTAAATGTACTTTTCCACCGCTGTTATAATTCCAAGGAGCACAAAATGAAAGCAGATTTTCCACTATTATTAAGAGCAGCTCAAACACTTGGATGACAAAATAACAGAATTTGTACATGATGTATGGTAGTTAATGATGTATTGAAAGAGTGATTTAGTGTTGCACTTCCAGACACAACACAGACAGAGTCAAACTCCCTCTGACCCGTCTTAGTCTTTAAGTTTTATTGTAGCAGGAGAGAGATCTGTTATCAAAGCCTGCGCGTTTGTGTCTCACATGAAAAATATGCATGCAATACATACAGTGGACATGTGTTCATATATACACATATATATACATATACTTACATATGTGTGCAAACAACCACACACACACACACACACACACACACACACACACACACACATATTTGTTATAATTGATATAATGATATAATGCATTGTATAGCCCCTAACCTTGACCCTGACCCTGATCCTGACTCTAACTTTAACCTAAACCTAATCCTAACCTAACCTAACCCTTAAAACCAAGTCTTAACCTTCACACAGTCTTTTGAAGGTCCATCTGAAAGTGAGGACCATACCATTCATATCTTACTTCCACTATAGATTATATTTTTACAGATTTTTAAATATTTTTTCAAGTGACAGTTTGTCAGTCTAAATCTTGCCGTATATATATGTATCTAGTGTATATGCACATGTGTACATGTGCATAATCATCCACCCCATGTATACTGGCCTATAAAGCCAGTCTGATTCTGATATGTATACACTGTGCATTTGTTTGTGTGTGTGTGCACTCGTCTTAGAGTCCTGTATCTGTGTGAAATGTTACACGTGATATCAACGGAGCACTTTTAAGATGGAATATCTCTCTGTCTAGCTATTGAGCGTGGGTGGCGGAAAATGTTCTGGAGGAAAATAGATTGTGTAAGCTGTTTGTTGTTGTTTTCTGTCTCATTTTAAGAATACTTCGTCTAAAAAAAAAAAAAGTCCAAATGGACTTTTTAATTAGTTTTGATGTTTAGAATAAGGCTTCATCTGTAGTGAGTTTTGTTGCAGACATGAACTGATGTGCTTGAGTTGCTGTTGCTGGATGTTTTGTGGCATCATATGCAAATGGATGCGCTGTATTCTGCATCTGGCTTGTTATCATATTGTTACACATTGTGCCATGCATACACCTTGACTGCTGCATGACACAATAATAACTATAACTAAAACTAAACTCCAACTTTTCATCAAATACACACTTTTGTTTTTTTTTTTTTTGCAGTTGAGCAGTTTCTCTCGCGTTTGCCATCCGCCTGTTTTTTATTCTCTGTTTCATTTCATGCTCAGAATACACATTTGAAAACATTTGATTTTCTGTGTGGATGAGTTCTGCTCTGATCTTTGAACCTGTGCACTGAGACTACTCTGCTGTGCTTTAGCCTCCAGGGTGTGAGTGTGTTACTGCATGTGTCGGTGTGACTGCACTTACGAAGCACACACACACACACACACACACACACACACACACACACACACACACACACACACACACACATGTTGGGATATAGGTTTAGCCAACAGGGTCCTTCATAGATCAGCCTCCCCTGACAGCTCTCTTAAATGTCCTTGGCAGTCCCCCAACCCCCAGCTCTCGTTCCCTCTCTGTTCCCGTACCTTTTTCTCTCTCTGGCCAAGCCTCTGATGGATGCTGCCATATTTCTCTGCCTCTCTCCTCTGGAATGCTCCCATAACCACTGGGCCCTATAATGCATGACACAATCTGTATATATCCCATTAAGTGTCACTTTGTGAATGAACCTGTTTCTCCACACGCAGCTCGCCTTGCAGAATGACATGCAGAGGGTAGAGGCTGGAGGCTGACCAGCTCCTTTAAAGTCAAGATAAATGTCTCTTGGACCACGAGTTAGCCTTTTAGCACTAGTGTTTCCGTTGTGAGAACTGTTGAGTAACACTACGTTTGTATTTGAGCTCAGAAGCTGATAGTTATTTACATGATCTGCTTCTGTGGCCACAGTTTTGTCAAGTGTCAGATTTCCTTTTCCTAAAGCAGCAACTCATCTCCTGAACTTGGACGTCCTCACAAGGCTGTGAAGAATTGCACTTGAAAACAATGTTTGCTTTCTCTTCACCCTCCACAGTCCCCAACTAATATTTGTTTTTTTACATCGTGAGGTTTTGTACACACTCTCCGCATTGCTATCAATCACATTTTTAATTTAATGTATGAATATGTGATTTATGTTGCTCAGGCAGAAGATATAAATCTATTTTGCGGAGGGGGGGGCGGAGGGGGGATAACAGCGCTGATGTTCCCTTATTGATTGGCTGGCTTAATAGTGTTTGTTCTTTATAGCTGATCTCAGGAAATAAAGCAAATAAATAGTTGAGAATGAGTTCAGTCACTGTGTTGCTCACAATGGGAGAGAGACGGAGTGAGGAGGAAAGAACAGGAACGGAAAGCAGGAGAAAAGGGATGATACAGAAGTTGATTATCAGATGTGTGTTGTCACATTTGAGGTGATACAGACGGTTAATTCAGATCATTCACGCAGACAGAGTTAATTGCTGGAATCAACTTTTCATTTTCGTGTCCTTTGAGTTTGAAGTCAGGGCACAAGTCACATGATGTTTTCATCACGTTTCAGTGAAGCTGGTGGCCGAGCTATACTACTCTTTGCTTCCAGGTATCGCTGTACTCTGTGTGTTCACAGTGCTAACCTTTATCGACATCTTACCACAATGTCACAAGTGACAGAGCACGATGTTTCTTTGTGAACCCAGAAGCCACATGGTTAGGCTTCAGTCGTGAGTCATATCTTTTCTGCTAATGCAGAGTGTCAGGCCATTATTTGCTCCAAGACTGTTGTGCAATTCGCTGAAGATTTGTCAAATTGATTTGAAAACCAAACTGTGGTTATTGCCCAGCACCAGGCTCCTTGGAGTGATGAGTGAAATTTGTCTTGACATGTCAAGTTAGGGCAAAGGAAAGAAATGACTTTAGGTGAAGTGCTCGCCCATGTTATATAAAATCATTAAAGTCACAACTGTTCTGAATTCAAGCTCAGATTTCACAGCTTATCGTAGGAGCAACCTTAGTTGAAAACAATTAAAAGACCTCAGATCAGTGACTTCAGCTTCTTCCAACTCGGTCCACCGTGAGAGGAGGAGAGGAGCGCATAAATCCAGCCCATTAGCCCTGAGGTCTCCTGATGACAGTTCCCGCCCCACGGCTGATGTAAACCAAACTTCCTGTTCGGAGATGAAGAAGCCTGTCAAGCAGCTGCAGCCACCTAGACCCCTTGTCACCCTCCCTCTGTGATGCTCCGGCATTAATAGCAAATCGATTCTAAATGAGGGACACGGGAAACAAGTGAGAAACAAAAGGAAGCGTCCATCTCCGGTGGAGGGATGTGCAGAGGTGAAGTGTACGCTGGAAGGCAGGCTGGTGTAAGAGAGCTCCACGAGGTATCTTGAAAACATTTCCCCTGACATCCCCGTCTGCTCTCTGCAGCTCCATGTCAGATGCAACTGCTGGTGTGGACGGAGACAGAAGTAGAGCTACAGGTTTCATAGCGCGCTTTCCAAAAAGACTGTCAAGCCATTTGGTGTGTAACACTGATGAAATACACAGCACCTTTACTACACTCCTCCCTCTATGGCCCTTATGAACTTTCTCCTACACCTCATGCTTTTAATTTAAGTATTGTATTTTTTAATCACTAGAGGTCTTGCCGCCTGACCAGAGTCCCGGTCTGCACTTCTCCAAATGACCTTACGATAGAAGTAATGAGCACTCATCTCATCACACCTAATAGTGTATTGATCCCCTGGAAGAAATGACTACATCATCTCCTAGTTGGGCTGTGTCATCATGAATAACTCAGACTTGTTCTGTTACAGACATTTAGCACTGACTGCTACACAAAATCTCTCAACATCGTAAAGCTGTGATATGTGATGTTGGCAGCATAATGAATATCTGTCAAGGCACAGATCAGTTTCTACTTAATCAGATGCTCCCAAAATGACTATTCTGATGTTTAGCCGAATTAAAGCTGGTAGTTCAGGGCTTGGTTGAGCAAAGTATCAACATCTGTGCCATGTTTTCTGTGGTCTGCAGCTGTAAAAAAAACAAAACAAAAAAAAGCAGTAAAACCGTCCTTGTACTGACTACCATTCGAACACTTTCCCTCCGCTTGTGTTTCTGCTGCTGTCTCCTCAGCGGGATAATCAGCCGTTCTCCTGCGAGGTAATTCCTGCTCAGGAGTGCATGTGGCCGACACTGCGGAAATTCATTTTTTGGTTTAATTTCAGGCCTATTGATCGTGGAGCGCTTTACAGCTGCATGACATCCATAATCACAACAATGGTGTGACAGCAGAGATAAATAATGTGGCACAGGCACGGACGAGATGAAAGGGATGCAGAATTGAAAAAAAGGAAGAGCCAGGTTCCATCTCTTGCTGCATTCTGTATTAATTACTGAACCCCACCCTATTACACCCTCCCAACCCCAGCCCTGTCACCTGATTGATCTCCCTCAGAGGCCATAAATTAGTTTTCTTCCCAAACTTATCTGAAATCTGTTTGTTTAAGCATCCATTAAAGGATAGGAGCCAGTGCACTACAGTAATTACCAAGGCCACTGTAATATCTATAATTATTATGATTAGTGGAGCAGAATTAAGTCACTGCTATAGAAACCACAAGGGGCCAAAGCCACAGCATGGTTATGAGGTTTTGCATATACTAATGCTGTAGTCGTGTGCAAGCCGGAGCGATGTTCCTGAAATGTTGATTCAGGCAACAGTGGATGCATACTGAAAAGCAAAAAGTATCAGACATGGAGCATGAAATGAAATTGGCCTGGTGGAGCGTGTTGACCAATATATGACATGCCACTGTTTTAAAATTAGATACTTTCACACGATTTTACACTTTTATTTAGATATTTGTGGAAATATGCACACATTCCCGGCATGCTGTTGAGTCATTTTCTCCTCAGTAAGCAGAAATGACTATTTGAGAAACAGCGAGAGCCTGTGCGGTCAGTGTTTGTGTGGGCAGAAACTTTAAGAGAGTCCAGAGAGCTGGTTTAAGCTGGCAGCAGAGGCCACAGCAGGTCTTTTGCCTCAGCTAGGTGTGTACACAGAACTGTGCTTGTGTGTAATTTCACCTCAGCTTTCCTCAGTGTTACCTACATCCAGCTCAAGAACAGCTTTGAAACGACATTATATATATATATATAAATATATGTCATATAATGAGATGTGATAAATTGAAGTCCAATATGTGACCTTTCGTAGTGTATATGCAGTTAAATGATAATGGTGACTAGTAAACAGTGATGCAGCAGTGCATAAACCATGCCACTTCTTGTTGTTTGAGTCTGACGGGGGCTGACAACTCCCGCTCATAAAATGTCTCAAGTCAGAAAGGCGATAAGGGTGCAGGGTTAATGCGGCTTGGCACACAGTTTTATTTGTGCGGAGGCAGAGAAGTCCTGCTCTTCTCCCCTTCTGGAGGGAAGTGGAGCAGAGTGGATACTGTTACAGGAGGAGAAGCAGCGGTGCAATGGGGGACACTTAGCAGAGACAGAAAGAAGCAGGCGGGAGAGAGAGGGACTGACCATTCTTGTTGCTACAAATCGAGATACTATGCAGGGCTGAACCGATGAGCTGGTCAGAATTCATTGTTTTACAAAATAAAAGCTAGCAAAATGGGTATCTGAAGTATTATTTACAATTATAAGGTGAGGTGCTGGTGAGTTGCATTATGGGAAATGTAGGATCATTGTTTTTGGCACTTGACCCATACAAGGGACCAACAGTAAGGATATCTTGATCTCTGCTGCATTGATTTGTACCATTTTTTGGTATCTGCCCATTTCAAGCCCATATATTTGCAGTATAGAAGTCAACTTACAGCAGCGCTTTGATATTTTGAAATTGATTTAGAAAATTTGGGTAAAACTGTACATGCTGATGTCTTGCTGCGCTTGACATGACAGTGCAGGTTAGGTACAGAACCACTTCTGTGCACAGCTCTTATTGGTGTAATGGAACAACAAACAGCAGCAAATTAATGTTCATAAGAACTGATTCTCAGTCATCTCATCACTTGCTTTCTTTATCGTGTGCCGTAGGAATTCTCCGCAGCCGCGCATGCATACATAATGAGACAAGGCTTGGTTTTTTGTTGGTGTTTGGGATGAGCACCACTGGGAGTGAATTGTACTACAAGGCTCCACACCGCTGATCAGCTATAGCTATTTGTATGTGAGTCAACACCCAGCCTGCTGTCTTTTTAGGGAGGGCCAGTGACCCTATCATGGACACGACCTGTTAAGAGAAGCAGCCTTTTCTTATCTGCATGCCCTTGGAGTACGCGCCCATTGATATGCCACCTTGACTCTATCTTCATGCCAAGATGCTTCCAATTATGCGAGCCGCTGGAGTGAGGCAGAGCGTGGGTTTTTGTGCGATGAAAACTGGTCTGTGGATAATGTGATCCTGCTGCTTCCCCCCCCCCCCACAGGGATGGTTTCCACTCAGCCATTTCTCTACTCAACACTTCCCAGTTCACCACTTTTCCCACAGTTTCATGACCCCACATGATAGACTGATCTATTTACTAAATGGTTCATCACCGGGTCTTGAGCTCTGCAACAACCTGCATCTATTACATCCAGCACTTCCATACATCATATGTAGGGATTTTCGCTGTGACATCAGTTCCTGCGTTATCAATCTTTCTTTAGATGCCTCTCTTTAGGCAACGTGATGTCACCAGACAGCAGGGTGGAGGTGACGGCGCAGTCAGGGCAGCCCTGTGACTGACAGCAGCTTGTCACTCCGCTGAAGTGACAAGCTGAGTGTTGGACGGCCACCGGCAAAGTGAGAGATGGATGAAGAATCAGTATGGAGGCTGACTGTTTATAGCCGGTGGAAGCTTCTTCACCTACCAGGATGGCTGTGTCAAACATTATTCTCTTCTTTATGTCTATTTCTTGTCAGGCATCAAGAAATCTCTCTCTCTCTATTTGCACTGTGGACACTACAAGACAAGCATGGTGATTTAAATCTGAAATCTTTTACAGAGGAAATGCGGTTGTTGTCACTTTTTTTTTTAAATTCAAGTTCTCAAATTCCTCTTATCTGGTTTCGCTCACTTCCAGAAGAGGGCAGCACTTCTTTACCAAATGTTATTGTAACCTCTGCCATATTCTACAGTATTCCTGCACTGAAAGCTCTGCTGTGTAATTTATTGAGGAGAAGTATGCAGACAGGGGTCATCATCTTGACTTTTGCTGCTCATTCCCTACATGCTCCTCAAGCCCTTTAATCTCATCCTCACAATTCTGAAAAGGAAGCTTTTCAGACTAAAACATAGCTTGTCTTATACACTGTGATTTACGAAAGATGCACAATACAATTTACAGCAGACTTCAGTCACTTCCACTGGTGTTGCCTGTCGCCCTTTCTTTCTCCCTCTCTCTCCCCTTCTCTCCCAACTCGTCTCACTCTTTCGTTTCCCCCCTCTCCCTCTTTGCCTCTGCTCCACCCTATAATCACGCCAGTTCATGGCTCTCATTTGGAGTGGTATATATAGCAGTAATTGTCAGGGTGCAGTACAGAGACTGGGCAGAGCATGTGTACTCTCTCACAGGGCTGTTTTGCAATAAATCTGGAGAGGAGAGGATTGAGGTGGAGAGAGGTGGGGGGGGTATGTACGTGCACGCAAGCACTTGCACACATGTAAAGACACATTCACTTACACACAGTGCTCAAACAATAGAGTACGCACATAGAGAAGTGGATAAAATTGTTCAAGCACCTAAGAAAAGACATTGTACTAATTTGCAAGCACTCGCTTTGCTTCTGTGAGTCATTATATCTCCCTGCCTATTCATTTACTCTCTCAATGGGCCAGACATGGAAATTGAATGTGTCTCATAATGTGTTTTTCACTAAACAGGATGGCACAGTTATGCAAATGAATTCATTATTCAGGAGAGCGTTATCCTTATCAGTAAATATTAACAATCCCAGGTGATGAGTTAGGGCCTGTATGTCAGGTGGTCTGCTTATGATCCATTAGCGCATGGAAACACACTCGCATGCTGTGCACATACAAAATAATGAACACAGGTAAACCAATTACACGTGGAGGAACGCGCTAATGAGCCTTCTCATCAGCTTCCTAGATTATACAGTAGTAGCTCATCACACTGAACGTGATAAAAAGGCAAGCCATCATGGGGGCCCACCGAAACCAGACAGTTTCTATTATCAAAGCTGCCACGTGGCTTTCAGCAAGGACATTCCTGCTCAATAATCTGAAGTCTGATCACTGAAATCCTCCATCATGTCTGTCTGCCGTATAGACCATGGAACACTGCTCCCAAAAGAGAAAACCTGTTCTGCAGTCCACTTGTTTGTATGCGTGTGTGACGGGGTGGGGGTGACGGGGGGGGGGGGTTCCTTGTAGCTTGTATGGACAGGTCTGTCATTCAGAGAGTGCACACAGTCTCCATTGTGGAGACGTCTGTGGTCCCCATCAGGTCAGGGTGGGGTGGCAAGGGGGCCTCCCGAATAAAAACACGTGCCGCAAACAGGAAGTGGGCCTGTAAGGATAAAATGAGAACTGCATGGCCGAGTGTTTATGAACAGAGTTTGGTCTTATTTCTCAGCTCTCTCTTTTTTGTTTCACAAATTGTTTTCTTTCTCCTATTCTGATCCATCTTGATGGAGTGATTTGCTTGGGTTTAACGTTGGACGTATGGGTCCGCACACGTCCACGCTGCACAAGAATGAGCCTTCCAGGAGATGTAATCAAGTTCTGACTTACAAAATCATATTCTCTTAAAGCAAGTTCCAGACACTAGTATCTAGTGTCTGCCAGCATGATGAGATAATTTGAGCTCTTTCCACGGTAGTGACATGTTTTCAGTGGTTTTATCTCTGGCTTGCACTTTCAAAGGTTCAAAAGTTCAAAAGGATAAAAAGAAAAGATTTTAAGACTTAATAAAAGTCAAGATAATCTGAGAAGTCCACTGTGCTCGCTTACAGTATGTGTGTGTTTGCGTGAGTGTTCATAGGAAGAAAGTATGCTGAAAGTGCATGAAAGGATGCTGAATGTGAGGGAGTACACGCCGTGAACCCAGGTGCTCTGCTTTCAAGTATTCCTTTCCTGTTTGCCCAGCAGCTGTTTCATCCCAGCAAGTGACCACTTCACAGCTCCTCTGTTTTCTTTCTGGGTGGACTTGTCAGCTGTGATCAAATCAGACTTTTGTTAAGAGTAAATTTCCTTTCCAGACATAGCTGATTACTCCACCCACTTGAACCAGATTTGATATGCTTGAATTTAGTCATTAATTCCTGGACACTTTGTGTATTTTTGTTACTGAAATGGTTCGGCGATTTTCTCAGTTCCCATGAGGGGCAGTATTTGCAAAGGATTAAGTCACAGAAACTCTAACAGCTTGAAAGGGTTGTCTTTGGGTAGCCGAGTCATTTTAGGGGAAACCTTGTAAAAAATGTTCCAGTATTCCAGCGGCCGTTAAGTGTCCTGAAACCAAGAACCCAAAGTCCTTGAGTAACCAGTTTGGACAAATTGCTCACATGTATCAGAGCAGGTGGAGGGAAAACGCTGCTTCTCGATACAGAGAAAACATAAAATTCAGGCCACTTTCTCATCAACAAAGATTGTGCGGAGTCATGAATTGACAGCAAGAAGGAGGCAGGAAGCAGAGTGATGAAGTTTTATTGATTCACAGTAATGATGAATGAATGGCTTCTGATTTGTTCTGTAACTGAAATTTGCTTCTGACTCAGTCAGTGTCTATCCAGTTATCCTAACTTTCCTTGAGGAAAAAACACAACCTTAAAATTTTACCTGCAAAATAAAACACGTGGGCACAGAATACTTTGTGTAATAGCACTGACAAAAAAAAAAAAAATACAGCTGCAGTTCATTTGGTGTCATCTTGTATGCGTCACAGCTAAAAGCAACCTAAATCACATCAAATGACATGTAATTTTTACTCTTTAGATGAGTTAAAAGTCCCTGAGAGCACAGCTTTCTATGAATGTGATTGTACATAAGCACCACGTAGCTCACACTCTCAGCTTTAAGGAGAAAGTAAAAGCATGACTGGCCATGGCAGACACTGTCCCAGTGCTGTGGGTACAAATACAGTAATGTGATGAGAGTGGTGAATGTGAACCAACGTAAGCTATGGAAAGATATATACTTTTAAATAACACAAAGAACAGACCATGGTAATATGTCAATAGCATCTGTACACACGTACAAAACAACAGAAAAGCACATCAGCAAACACTCATTTTAGATGTTCAGGTCTATCTTCTGACATTTGTATCTCCGACACTTGTAAAAAGCTGCAGATTCTTTCTTCGTGGAGTCAAAAATGATGAAGGCCCAGTGAGGAGGAAGATGATCTGCTATAGAAACTAATGAAGTCTGCAGTTGTCTAAATGAGTGACGTGTCCTTTCCACAATGTGTTCTGGAAACTGTCCATTAGAAAACCATCCAAACACGTTTAACCACTCAGACAGTAAGCCCAACACATCAAACACACGAGTGGGGTGAAACAGCATGATTAACACAAGTTCCATGTTGTAAAGTGAATGGAGTTGCATCATTGTTTGGTGTGGAGCTAAGAAGTTAGTTAAGAGAGAAAGATATATTTTAGCAAGCCCAGCTTTAGTGAAAATAAGGTCACTGTTTACGGTGTTGAAGCATGAATTGAGGAGTTTATTTTTTCTCCCAGACAAACATGTTGTTCTCGTTGGGGAGCTGAAAATGCCAGCCTGTGGTCTCTGTATGGCTGCCTACAAAAAGGCAGCTCTGGTAGTAAAAACCGTATGTCTGCATAAGTCTTTCTCCGAACTTCATCTCCTTCTTTCCCTCTTTCTTACTTTCTCATTCTTTCTTTCTATCGCCGTCTCCCTCACTGAATCTCTCAGAAAGTCTTTCTCTGTGTAAAGATGGAAATTCGGATTCTTTTTCCCTGATTCCAACAAGTAACAAATCCATAGTGTTTCTTTATAAAGCACATGCTATAGCCCTAACCTTAACCGTAACCTTAAGTCTAACCCAAACAGACGTAATTAAAAGGCTTTTTATATGCTCTCAAAACCCAGCCTGCCTGCCTACCACAATACTGTGGTTTTGTCATGCCGGTTCTCCCTCCCATTACAGAGGCTGGAGGAGAAAACTGTACAGTTACAGTTGTTTTAATAACTAAAATAAATCAACAATTATTCATCTGCATCATGGGAACGCTCATTTGCTCTGTAACTACTGCACGACATCACTTTTTCTCCCTGGTTATTTAGTCAGAAAAACAAAAAAAATTCAATATTGTTAAACACGAGCTAACAGTATGTGTGAAGACCATGAATAAATAAAGTTACAGCATAAATAGTACATTGTATATGAAAACTAAACACAAACCTTATATTTCACTTCCTGAAATGTAAAACATAGTAGAGCATTGTTTAGATAAACACCCTGAAAAGTCAATTTGGTAGCTAATTAAGAAATTGTGGGGCCAAAACCAGAATACTGCTGTTTAAAAGATAAAGTGCTTTGTTCCATTAAAAATCATTTGACCTTTTCTTACCTACTCTAGATGAGAAGAGAAACTTTGTCGCTCAATTTCTAAAACAATGATTTCGTTCAAACCAAAGCAATTTTAAAATACCTAATTAACTGTAAAAGAAAACAGTGTAAATTGTACAACACTGTCCACCTGAAATGTAGTGAGGTTAATATAATGACATACAGTATTGTTAAAGAGCACCAATATTGAAGTAATGTAAAAGCGCAAGTTACAAATGATTCAATAAGTAAAGAATTTGCCAATTATAGTACTTTTTGCTACATGTGAATTAAATCAGCAACAGAAATTACACAAACTCACAATATATTTTTTTTCTCAGATTTTCAGATTTTTGAGGCTGGGAATGAGATTTCCTAACAGCACCTACTTGTCCGTTGTCTTCGTGACAGATTAGTTATAGGTCTTTCATGCGTATATTTGTTTTGAATAACTAATTTAAGTTTCCAGTCGTCCACATTCACAAAATATCTTCTTAATTAGAGTAAAAAAAACACGTTGAGACATCTGGCACCTGTTCCACTCTTGTTGTCAATGGAGTCTTTGTGATGGTCGCTGCTGTGATATGATATTTTATCCACATCTGCCAAGGAGATGAACAGGTGCCATTTTTGTGTGTTCTCTGTTATTGTGGGTCCTATGGTCCCAAGGGCCTGGGGCCATCGACCTCAGCCCACCCTGAGTAGTCTCTGGGCCCCACTGGAAGGCCTTCGTACTGGGCCCTAGGAGGGGCTACACAAAGTTGTTGGTGATTTGCCTCTGGTGCTCAAACAGGTCTTCAATCTCTGCACTGTATGCATCACCTGTAAGGAAAAAAGAGGAGAAACTATCAGTGGCTGAGGAGGGGGTGGGGTTGAGATGAAGTGAGAAAGAGGAAGAGGGTTTTCTGTCCTCACCTGCATGGCATCCATACATGTAAGCTCTGTGGCCGTCGTATTTGCACCGGCATCTCATGACATTGTTCATAAAGTCAGACTCAGCCATGTCCATTGAGGGGTTGACCTCCACCTGCAAAAACACACCGTCATGCTCAACATCTGCTGACAGCAAGCCCCAATTCAATATCACAACGGCACACGTCTCTGGCCTTACGAGTTGCAGCTGTGTACTTCATCATCGCGACAAACATTCATTAGGAAACAGGGAGAATTTATCACTTTGTTGTTCTCACTTTAATCGAATACTGTATCTCCAGCTGGCCGGGTACACGGTCAAACAAGGAATAAGTCTCCTCTCTCTCCACACAGTGAGAAACCCATTTCAATAAAGAGCAGTTGGATGTAAAATTGTTAGAGGGCCTGTTATTAAACAGCGCTAGTGGCTGGTATTGTTTTTATAGTCAATCCCTTTCTCATCTATAAAAGGCTGGATGACTTTTCCATACAGTATTCCTATTTGGAAAGATAAATACACTATACCCTCCGTTCTCATGGACTTATGTGCACTTGGTAGTCTACAGCCAAGCATATGGACTGAATAAAACGCGGTAAAAACTTGCTTTTAACATTTGTTCTGCAAAGCACGAAACATACTGGTAGATTAAGGAAAGCCCATCGTAAAATACTTTATAACTTGTATGAAAACATGTCACAAAGACTCGTCTGCCCACACAAAACATGATAACTAACTGCATAAGAGGTTGTGCAACTTTACAGCTGAAGTTCGTGGAATGTGGTTGTACCACAGTGCAGCCCCCAGCTTCTGCAGAGGAGAGATGTGCTCTGCTCCTCATACCAACACACTGTAGGTATGCAATAATAAGGAGTGAATTAGCCTGAAATTGAAGTCTATTGCAATAGAGTTGTTATGCATAGGCATGTTTATATGTCTGAAATCAGTCTTATTCCGAGTGCTGCCGTACACTGTACTAATAGTCTGTCATTTGCAGAGCAGCTCTGTAACTGCTGATACAACCATTCTCTTAATCTGGTCTGGTGATAATACTGAGAAGCCATTTACTCTAATAGCTGCTCTGTAAACTGCTACACCCACTTTAAGTACATGTTACAAACAGCTACAGGGAGAAGAAGGCTAACTGCACGAAAAAAATAACTTTAAAAAAGTTAGTGAATGCACAAAAACTCCTCTCTCTTAATTTTTCTGGGTAAATTACAGCGTTGGACCAGAGTGTGTGAGGATTTTGCTGAGGGCTGGTTCAGTAGCAGAATGTGTCGCTCAGTGAGAAAGTGGCAATAAAAATAAAAACAGGGCAGGAGGAATTCCTTGGTGGCAAATTAGCCGTTCCTAATGGAAGGGGGGACTTGCTGCTGTTTGACTAAAGGGAGGCAATAGTTAATCTGGGTAATTGGTGTGTTTCATTAGCAGTGGGTGGTTCAAGGGAAGGCCTGCTGAACCTTTCTGTAAAGCCCAGGATCAGAAAAGTCGAGCATCATGTGCACTTTACCAGATAAATGAAAGAACACAGCAGAGAGAAGGAGCATTGTTGTAAAAGATGTTTGTATTTTTCCAACTCTGCAGCCTTGGTGAAAAACTAACACCCTGTTTGGCTTCTTTGTGTTCTCTATTTTCTCTCTCTTGTTCTTCTCAGTTAAATCTGGGTTTGTCCCTTTCGTGCTGGTCTCCTCATGTGACCCTGACCTTTTCACATTCCAGGTCTCCATTTCTCTCCTCCTCTATCATTCCTTCTTACCGCCTCCACATTGTCCTGCAGCAATGTACTTCTTTATAATTACACCCTGCTCAACATGCTTAAAATACATGCAGTTGGCACGTATATGTTTGTGTCATATCGATTCAGAGTAAATTAAATAAATCCACCTGCAATAGAGCAGAGAAGTGTAATTACAAACATTGTGACCTCTCAGACAACAGCAGTGCTTATCAGACAGTGAGGTGCACTGTAACCAGTCCTGCACAGCTGTGGGGTAATTGGCAGCATGAGATCTGAGAACTGCTGCATGCCACGGTGTCGTCTGAACTACAAATGCAGGGTAATGGGACATCGAGGCCTTGATGTGTTTTAGTGTGGCGGCCACAATGACTCGACTGATTGACCCTGGTCAAAGTAATAACAGACAGAGGAATGGTTGAGGTGATGACTGTGATGAGGCAGGGTGTACTGAAATAGACAGTAACCCCAACGAATCATGAGGAAGTCCACCTTAAGAGCCTGTGAACATCTCTCACATAAACACATTTTCGGCTTTAAAGGAATAGTTTAAGGTTTTGAAAATATGTTGTTTGATCTCTTGCTGAGTATGGAAGAGACTGATCGCACTTTCATACTTGTATGCTAACTATCAATCTTTAGCCAGTTAGTTTAGCCTAGCAAAAAGACTGGAAATGGGGAAACAGCTAGTCTGGCTCTGTCCAAAGGGAACAAAATCAAAGAAAAAAAAAAATTCTGAAATGTACCCAGACTGTAAAAGGGGAGACGTGAGGAAAACAAAATGACTTCTGACCTGGAAGATGTAGTCTCCTGGCCGTACATCTGTCACGTCAATCCACTGGCAGTCGATATCGTGGCGATAGGTATCCCAGCAGCCCACAGAGATGCCCTGATCACCCATGTTATAGCAGGAGAACCGCTTCTGGAGGCCTAACACAAATACATGGACCAGCAACATTATCAATCACCCCATCAAAGCTCATTTGATGCTCGGCACTCCCAGTTATTTTTCAGAGCCTTTAGCTTCCTGGATTGTGTTTGACTACATGAACACTTCTTCTTCATGAGTTATTTCATCCATGATAGAACAAGTAAATGGGGAGTGAACGAACAACAGCAGCAGTGATCTAATACATTAACCACAAAGAAAAAATAGCTACAGCTGAAATATTGATATTAATTTCCTGTCACTAATGGGAAGCACTATTTTACTGGGACTCATGAATAGTGGTGAACGGCATTACCATCGGGGCAGTACGTGTCCTCCAGACAGAAACTGGCCTTGTGTCCCTCTGCAATCCTCGTGCCGTTCAGAGTCAGCAGGTCGTAATGGGTGAACACCTCGATGCTGTGATAGTGCCTGGGACGACAGAAGGGAAAATCCAAGTGAGAGTGTGTAAGTGTGTGTGTCTGTATGTCCATGAGTGTGTGTGTTTACGCTAACTGAACACTGGCTCCCTATGGCTTGTCGCCTAATGACCTCACTGCTCGAACACGAGCGTGGGTGTCACCGTAACACCTCTCACAGAAGCTTGTTTTAGCGCCAGCTTGGTCGAGCTGTTTACTCATACCGAGTGAATGGAGGGCTTTGAAACACACACCCATAGCTCTGAAGTGTTGTTGTAACAAACTGAGGCGGACCTGACCGAGCGTGGGCTACCCTGTCCTTTGTATTACACCCGCCCTGTGGTAACTGGATTGGTTCAACCGTCATTTCCACAGACACGTGCTGCAGGGCGGCTAATGAATCAGAAGAGATGACAACACTGTTTCAGGCCACCCGTAACTCACAGGGACACATCTCACACAGCCAATACTGTGGCCTTCAAACGGCTCCTTCTTCTCTCATGACGACAGGCCTGAAAGTGCTCTCGTCATCTGGCAAGAAACTAACTTACTGAGGGGAGCAAACCGAGAGGTAGAGTGGAATGTGCTAAGAGCAGACCTGGGGACAATATTTCATCTATTTAAAGCAAATGGACAAAATGCTGCTGAGAGCTAGTGACAGACAAAGGCTCTTGTGTTTTATGCCTGTGTTGCATGCTACCTGCAGAGCCCTCGTCAAACCAAATGTTCACTGGCGCACAGATCACACTTTAGCATGTTTTCTTTCCTGCTAGCAATTGAATGCAATTAAATTAAATATAACTCAAATTACTCAACATGGAAGGAGCTATGTCATTGATGCATGTACGAGCAATTTAGCACGAGGAACAGGTGTTTGGCAGAATATTTTTGACACAATTCACCCATGTCCAGGACACTCTAAACCACAGTTTTCCCAAAAAACACATGGAATGACCGCAAGGGCAACCACAACATCCCACAAATAGCAAGTATTTAAACAGTTTTTCCATTGCATTAACCTACACACCTAAGCAATGTAACGCCTACATAGACTCTACCTGTGACACTGGTGCCACGTCCAGCTCTCTCTTGTTGCTTTGGGTCTGAAATCGGACCGACCCAGGTTCATGATGCGGGAGGAGAAGCGCAGCAGGCGTCGGTGGCCATAAGGCCAGTTCATCCTGGCAGCAGACGAGGACAGACAGTTCTCCTCATTGGCGCAGGTCAGCAGGTGGAGGGGTCGGTCTTCCAGGTAGGCTGTCTCCTGGACCAGCTGGGCATCCAGAACGAGGTCAGGTGCCGCTGAAGCAGGTCAGACGTGAGAGGTTAGGAATCACACAGATTTAGAAGCAGCAGGGGGAGATGGGTAGCTGCAAGAAGATAGCTGGACTTACTGTCTGAACAGCTGACCCCAGCGGCCTTATTTCCACCTCCTCGAGGACAATGCACGTGGTTGTTGCGGCGACACTGTTGAATCGAAAACTCTGTGCCCACACAGTGAGTTCCACTGAGAATCACATCAGCTGCATTTGGGTCACCGGACCAGTACCAGGTCTCCTGTCAAAGGGTGGGTGTGGGGGTGGGGTTACAGGACATCAGGTTTTCTATCAATGAGCAGTATCATAGCTCATTGTCCACCACAGTGAATACTGGGGTTGTGACTATGGATTGGCCTCCATGTGCTCATTTGTTTAAACATCTTTTGTTTGCTTTTTCATCAATAACTCAGACACTGCTGATGGGATTTTGACAAATCTTGGAGGAATGATGCGTCTGACTGCCGTTATCTGACATTTTCAAAATGACACTGATTGGTTGAGAGCTGGGAGAGCTACTTTATTTGTTCCATCAGGACACCATGCCCATAATTTAAGATAGTGATGATCTGAAAAGCTGCTGGGTGTATGTTGAGTCATTTTACTCAGATTACTCAGGTTAAGGGGTGGCACTACAATCAGAGATCAAAATGGCATGCTTGCTGCCACCTTGTCAGTTATGGATGTTGTGTCAGTCAGGGGATTGTTACCTGATGAGCGCTGGCAGCAAAGCCCAGGCCAAGCTGTCTGCATACCACCATGGCCTCGTTGATGCCCCAGTTCTCACTACAGACAGTGCCCCAGCGCTTACGACCCCCAACCTCCATCAACACCTCCACACGGCCTTCTGATGCCACTCTACCACCTGCAAGCCGCACCTGGGAACCCATTAGATTAAAGGGATGAAATGGGTGATTTGTTATCAGTGAAAGATGAAAGTCTTGTGAGTGTAGTTTTCATACCGTGTTCTCTATGCCAGTCTTTGGGACGTTACAGCGTACTGAGGCATCCTGGCTGTGTTTGAATGTCCATGGTTGGACTTCCTGGAAGTAGCAGTCCAGGATGGAGCGCTCTGACCCCATACACTGAACACTGTTCATATGGATAGGTCCTGTGCCTGGAGAGGGAGGAGGAGATGTGGTTCATTTAAAGACTGTGCTGATAAAAATAAAGCAGGGAAAACACAGATACCAAAAGAACATGGACATAACTATAGAGCAATATTTCTTGTGTACTGCTTGAAGCCGCCCACCATAGACACAATAAGATTAGCAGACTTTATCACGCAAAGGAGCACACACACATAAAGGCTCTTAACTTCCTTTTAAATGTTCTTTCTTGACTTTATCACCAAACCAACAATGAAAAGTTGTCATGACAAACACTCCTGCAAGCCAAGCAGAAGAACCACCAACATCTACTTTGGGGATCTGTCACACCTCATTTCCATCATTCTGTTGCTTTAGGCACAACAACAACACCACTGTGTGTAGTCCACCACCCTGGGTGAGCAAACAAGACCAAATCTGTCTCAACGAAATACAAGACTTTCACTAGTATCCATTTGTTTAGAACCAGATAATCTCTAAACAACATAGACGATGGTGGCAAAAAGCTTAAGATTTTGTGAAAGGAACAGCTGCTGCCATAATGATGGCAGCATATGAGCACACAGAGCAAACTATGGCTTCTGTGTTTTCTTAAAACAAAAGGCACAAACAACAAACTTGCCAATGAGGTTGCATTGAAATAAACACAACCAAAGCCACTAAAGCTGGGGGAAAATGAGAAAAACCAAGAGAGAAGGGCGAAAAAGAAGATGACTGAAATGGTGGCGACCAGATTGCAGCCAAACCCAATCTGTCTCTGTGTTGGTTTTAGTAGATTGTAGGCCTGCTTCCACGCTGGTCACCAAGCGTGGGTTCACACATATGAAAAAGACACATCCAAACCACTTCCTCTATCTGTATGGTAAAGGCCACAAACTAGATCCAAACTCCCACTGTTTAAGTTATCAAGACAAACACGTAGCCAACTTGAGGGATCCTCAAAACGAACAGTGACATGCTGTATTTAAATCTTAGTTTTGGTAATCCACGGAAACCCAAAATAAATTCCAAGAAACTGGCCACACACACACACACACACTTAACATGTACACATACACATACAGTGCAGGCACTCAGGGTGATTTACCCCCTTCTGTACGTATGGTGCATTACACGTATATGCACTTCACAGGCAAAATTACACTTTAAAATAACAATGTTGGTCAAGAAAGGAAATAGAAACACTGTCCCTGTAATTTGATGATGATGATAAATGTAATGATGATGGGAGTTAGAGGGTTGGCAGATGGAGTCTGAACAGAGCTTAGAGTATTTTTATCACTTTCATTCTCCCTGACATTAATTTCCAAGAACTTCAACATTAAATGTCTAAGATTGACAGCAGATACTACTACGAGAGCAACACAGAGGAGAGAATATAAATGTGGCGGCTTAAATTCAGTATTTACAAGTGTTGCCATATAATTAGAATTGGCAGATGCCACAGGTCATTTGGACAGATTAGAAAATTGACTTTAAAGGATGGAAATAGGGTTAAATTGGTTGCATTCTTGTTGAGAATAGCACAAATAGTTGGTTAGCGGTTACAAGGGAAACCCAGTTCTTTTCCTCTCTGAAATTACACTCCGTTTTAGGCACATTAATGCAGTGTGTGTAGTGTTTTTCTTTCCATGGAACGTCTCTTTCTATGCCTCGAACAAAAGCTTCTGTCATCAGAAAGATCTGCATCTTAGCCAACTGCTAAAATCATGTGCATTTCGAACAAATCTGTCTGCATGTGTGCTTTTACATGCTAGAAGTCAACCAGCACCAAAGTAATTTTTTTCTTTGTCAACAGGATGTTGAAGCTGGCTGACAATTTATATGATGACAATTCACTTATCGCAGTGGAGGTTAATGTGGCTTGTGTGTGCCTGTATATCACACTTGCAAGTGTAAGTGCATATGTGCAAGGAAGCGTTTCAACAAATCTGATGAGTGAGACCACATCCACCAGCAGATTGACCACATCCTTTATCACATTATGTTTGATCATCTGAAATAATTCAACGCTCTCATGTACAGACTGGTGACTGAAAGATCTGATAGAAACCATGAGGATTTCTTTAATGATTTTAAAGAGAAATTCACTTGAACAACTTAAACATTTGTACAAATCTACGTTTTACCACCCTTTCAGGACATCTTTCTCAGAGCCCTGTGAAAGAGTTTAATTTAGGCCTTTTCCAACGACATATAGGCCTGTGTTTATGTGGGTTCGAGCACATGGAAAATTACATGTCACGGTAAAATGTCTAACAGGCTGCATGTTATACAAAGGAAGCTGTGAGAGGACTTTGAAGTCCAGTCAACCAGCAATAGCAGCATATATGACAGACAAGGAGGGAGAGTACTGTAATGTATGTGTGCATACAGATGGGTGTGTATATGTAAGTATATGTATGTGAAGTTTATTTTAATTGTGAGAGGACAATCGCAAAGCATCGAGTCTACAGCACACTAACTGTGTGGGATTTTGCAGCAGAGCAAAGTGCAAACGGGCTGTTGAGTGAAGGTGAATCTACATCTGAAGGGTCTGGTGATTAATAAATACACTCTCAGCTCGTCACATCACTGGTCTTATTGTTCTGGAACAGCTGTGTCAATCACAGTGACACATGTTCAACAAATGGAGAGATGCCTGTTTGGGAAACTATATTGTTGAGTGGATGGTGCAGAGCAGCACAGTGTGAACACACAGGACCACCAATCTGCAGCCAGAGGCAGATGGGAGAGTTTTTTAACAATTAATTAGTACAATGATGACAGGAGGAAATAATAAAAAACAGTTTGGTGAAGCAGTTTCTGTGATTGCATCAATGCAATGCTATTTCAGTCAGAATTCTGCTGTATTTCATGTTGTAAATGGTCCCATCATAACTTAAAATGTGACACAGCAGCATTTGCTTTGTAATAGATTTCAAGAATAGAACATGAACAGCTCATTTTTTTGAAAGGCTTTGACGCACAGGTTTAATCCGATGTCTCTCACATAAATGGGTAAAATACCAGTCTGATGAGTGTGTAGAGGTGTGTGTAGTTATTCTGGAGCAGCCTGGTGTCATTTCCATGTAATTTAAGAGCTAAACACAGTGGACGCTGTGCATAATGGCACTGCACTTGGGTGTAGCACTTCTCAAGCCAATTTCTGAGCAGCAACTGATTGACAGAGTGCTTAATTAAAATTGTTGATTCACATTTTATGCATTATTGCCTTATTTCTACACATTTACACAGCCCACCTGTGTGAGAACCAGCTTTGTTCTCATCTGTGCACCGAGCGCTCTGTGCTGGGCATCAAAATACCACACTGGCGTGCAAAGGCAACTTTAAGATCAAGAAAATACCAAACTGTTGGAGTGCTGCCTGCGCTGGTTGTGCTGCCACCACAAAAATAGGGCCAAAAGTGACTAACCAAGGAGGCATGGCATAAGAAACCTGCACTTCCAGGAGTGAGACAGAAGTGTTGTGACATAGAAGTACAGGGTAAGCCTGTCATTTGTCAAATCAAACAGAGCCACATCTTAATATTTCTGAGAATGATTTTTTTACACACACACACACACACACACACACACACACACACACACGACCATACAATAGCAAGCAATAACCTCCAAAAACCTCTAAAAACTGTAGTTCCTCAAATGGCTCCGGTTGGCTCCGTGTTCATGGCTGTCTCGGGGGAGGGGTAGAATTTTTATATAACTCACTTGTTTAAATCATATTAAAGCGTTCTAAGGTTGTGCACAATTATGGGCATGGCCGCTTTGAGTGACAGTTAGCCGCTAGGTTTCAACAACCAGGCTTCATTCGGCCAGCCTCAGCTCCACTTCTTTGTCCATTTTTTAGATTAGCCAGGAGTTTGGAGGAGTCAGACACTGCCTAGATGGTGACAGCTGGAGCCACTGTCCCTGAACTTCACAATGGCTCCTCAGGAATCTGTAGGTGACGTCTCAGAGACTATGTCTGTCTTAGACAGTCTACGCACAGTACACGCTAGCACTTGCACGCTTGAACATACACAAATGTAGCTTTGTGGCTAGATCAGGGAAAACCTATTTTAGGTTGAAAATTGAAAGCTTTTTTTTTGGCTTTTTTTGTCCCCTACAATTAAACACCTCTGCATCAGACTGCTGGAACCAAGATGAAACTGAACACTGACCCAACGGCTAAAGGTGCTGATTGAAACCAGACAAGATGGGGTGTGAGGCCTGGTGCAAAATAAATCTCTTTAGTGGAGCCAACTAAACCAGATTTGAGTTCTGCTGGACTCATCAAAAGAAAGGTAGCGTGAATGACATCATATGCAGAAAAATCAATTTATGAGGTTGAAAAGTAAGGGACTAATCCAACACATACAAAAATATCCTTTGTATGATCAGCTAAACCAGCAGACTGTCATCCCACATTTCATCTCGATCAGCATGATTACAGACTACACCCTAGCCTGAGGCATAGGGAGGCCGTTCTCACATCTCGTAAGGGTGGAGACACCACTGGCGCAGCTGGAGACTGACTGAATCTGTGCATCACCAAAGCTGGAAATTTAAAATCGAAGAAAAAACGACCACAGCACTCAGTGAATGAATGAAAAGCTTGCGCGAAGCTAGCAAGATTATGTCTGTGGATTTAGTTACCAAATGCCGATGTTAACCACCATAGCTTATAGTATTACACTTTGTGTGAGAGTGTGTGTGTATGCACATTTGCATGGTGTTTGGGCAGCTGGTAGGCCTGGCGGAGTACTCATGTAATCACAGCTGGAGATACTGCAATCAACACATTTGCAGCTTCACAAGGTAACATACACAGACAGACAAACACACAAGCCCATACATTATCTGATCAGGCAGGGCAGACGGGTGCGGCCTCTAAGATAAGCAAAAGATAAGCAAAATGCAGCAAAAGTCTTCCTGTCTTCTCTAGAATACCATGACGTATGATAAACACTTTCAAACCAAATTGCAGACTCAAAACAGCAAGATTAAATGTCGAGTTTTCCAGAATTTCCAGCCTCAGCTTTGTGAAAGCCTTTGCTCTGAGCAACAGCACTTCTTTCTCACCTTGACCCATAAAGGCTCCTTGCAGGGCATCCTTGGCAGTACCGAAGCCCAGTTCTCTGCACACCACGCTGGCTGCAGTTCTGTCCCACATGTGGTCCACGATGGTCCCCCATTTTCCCTCTCTGAGCACCTCCACGCGACCCTCACCCAGCCTGGGGCCGGCCTTCAGACGCACAGGCTGTACAGGGCAGCAAAGGGAATATACCTCAGCTTACATGCATTTCATAAACACACTGTATGAATGTGTTGGTGTAGCCCTAACTTTAGAAATTTTACCACAACTGGATACGGGGCCTGAGGTCTTCCTGAGGAGATGCGAGCGAACTGAGGTCCTGGTACACACTTGACTACTGCATGTCTCCCGTTCTTACAAGGGGTGGGACTACGGGGGATTGACAGCTGAGCCAGGCACTCTGACAGTGTGTTCTCAGTGCCCCGACAGTGAACTTTTTCTACCCAGAATCCCTTCTTCCTTGACATGAGGCTCAATCTAGAAAGAAGAAAAAGCTTTTGGTAATACATTCTTAAACTAAGTTAGCGACAATCAAAATTGAAGAAAAAACATACATAGATATTGTTTATTAAGAGTTCAACACTCAAAAAACTCTAATCTGCCTCCTCAGGACTGTGTGGGTTTGGTTTGATCACACTTGACTGACCGTGCTGGCAACATAAGCAAACAACCCCCCCAACTTTCATCAGACTTTGATTTAAATGTTGCTAAACTCTGATTGGTGCACAGAAATTTGTGAGCTCTGCCCACTTAAAGCCAGAAAAGAAAAGACAAGAACTCTAAATCTCTCATGTGAAAACTTTGACAGAAAGTCGTGTCTTCACACTGGACCCCATCACTCAAAAAGAAGCTCAGTTCAACTCGTTAGGTCTGCCAGTATCTCACAGGTTTACAAAACAAGAAAATATGCCATTATGAGGAATAATTGTATTTATCTTACCTTGTTGAAGGATCTGCAACCTTCGTATCCCATATTTTCCTTAAAAAAAAAACAAAGAGCAGAGACGGATGTTAGCTCTACAAGATCCGTTTATTTGTTGAGGTTACCGACACACACATATCACCCTGTGAGGTGACCTGGGTGACCAGCTTCTCATGCAAAGAGGTAGAGGCTGGAGGATATGCTGTAACATCTGCTGTTTGTTTTATATGTAACCTTGCCACACAGGAGGGATTTATGCCACAAACACATACAAAAAGGTTGTCTTACAGCTGAGACGCTGACTTTATCAAAAAAGAAGAAAAAAAGAATCATAAAGCTCCAAATAGAACTTTTGTTTATAAAACCAGAGTGACTTGTGCATGCGGCTTTGCGGTCAGTGTAAAGTTAGGCATATTGATGGTGATGACTGGTACAGTTTAAAGAAGAACGCACTGTTCTTGTTCTCTTTCACTAACTTCACTTTCCATCTCTCTTTCTTGCTTTATAGGTTCAGTAGCATATATTTCCATCTGGACTGTGGGCTACTTGTTTATGTGTAGAGTCGCCAGTGTATCATGTTGGTGAAGTACTTCCTGTCACCAACATAAGAATAAATGTTCAACAGGAATGTGCCGCTGGGTCATTTTATCCAAATTACCCATATTTATATTAAACAAAATGTACTTGTCTTTATTTGTTCCAATGTAAATAACTACAGGATGTAGAACTATAAAAGGGTTTAAAAAAAAGCAATATATTTTGAACCATGTTGTTAACCTCCCAAGCCACATGCCAGCCAAAAAAATCACGACATTCAACATCAATGATGTTCAACATTTCTGGGAAAACAGGGTTTGACCAAGCACGATATACAAACAAAAACTCTGGCACTATGCTGCGCTGCACGTCCGAGAAATGCCAGAACCAAATAAAGATTTATGCAGCAAGTAGGCTGGCTTACTCGGGCAAGCGGTGGAGAGGAAAGCCTTCTGTTCTCTTGGCAGACACGCAAAGCAGACATGCCACACAGACCATGTCAGGACATCCTCAAACCACTGCAAAGTGCATGCACCATCACCGACATTCACATCAATTACACCAAAACACTCAGAGATACACACGCTACAGCCTGACTGACAACGGTTTGACAAAAAAAGTTGTGGATACTACAAGCACTGCTGGAGTTGTGCCCTCCTCAGACTTTTCTCCATGCATTCATCCATGGAAATAGGGCGCGTTGTGCCAGAAATGCCTACTCCTGCCTACTTTAAAGAGCTCAATATCAGCCATACATCAGCCTATTGGTACATTAAATCACAGATATTCTGGTGGTGCCAAAAATACATCATCATGGTTAATGGACAAAAAAGAAAGTCCTGTTCCTAATGCATTACGTAATTTAGAGACATAACATAGCGCATTTATCCAAAGCTACAGTTTTACCTCTCATTCACCTACTTAAACCCTGATGGCAGCCCTGATGCAAGGCAACCTGACCTTAAGTAGCAACTTGGGGTTCAGTGTCCTGCACTTCAACATGTGGATCATCCACCAAATGTCCAGAATATGTAGCCCTTGCTGTTTATCAGGCTCTAAAATGTGCACTCTGACAACTGGCATTTCTTAAAATGAGCTGGTGGGGTGCCCTTATATTACATTAATTGAACCAAAACATCTTGCAAAGCCCACACACAAACACGTTTTCAAGTTTAATCTATGTGAAGCTGTACATGTGCAGCATGGCAGCTCACGTGCGGGGGACTTGAAGGGTTTTTATTTTTGTGGCGGCTGACACATTGGGGGAAAAAAGTCATTAGAAAATACTTGATTTCAGCAGCATTCCCCTTTAAAGAAACAAATCTGTCTCAGGGTATTTATATGAAAGCACACGCGAGTCAATATTTGAATTTCTGACATGAACCTTTGCAAAACAAACTGAGGATGTTGGAATGAACAGGATCATTGTCATTGACATGATGTTATGTAGATGGCTGTGTGAAGTCATGGACTGCTGACTGAACATTTTCCAAAATCACATAACAACTTGTTTTCTGATGTCGTAAGACGTAAATGAGCCAGAAGAGACCTCTCATCAAAAACATTAGCATTTGGTAAGGAAAACAGGTACACTTCCAGCAAATTTAGCAAATAGAAGCATTTTGCTAATTGCAGATGCTATTTTTAAATAGCACTCTTCAAATGGACTTAATGTCATTTCTCAGGCCCATTTGAAGGATAAATTGAGCTCTGAGGGGCTCAGTGAAGTTCTTAAACTCTGAACATCTGTAAATTAAATCTCAGTAGCTTAAACAGTCTTCCAAAGCTATATCAAACATTTGACTTGATGCAAAAAAAAATCCCATAATTTTACAACACGTGCATGCCTCTAAATAAAGCTGCATGCGATGTCACGAGACCTGCTGTAAATTGCGACACACTGTATAGAATTTAACACTTATTCTTTACAGTGTCTTGAATTACACTTGTAAAATATCTTAAATGTGTCTACCATGTGGCTCTGCAGGAACATATCATCAGGGATAGACAGCGAGGAGCATACACACACACACACATTTTCCCATGAGGCAAACATGTCTGTGACTGTGACCTCACCACAGACCAATCAGCTAACCATTTTCCCTCTTCAGAAACCAACAGGACTACTACACAGGCTATAAATGATCCCTTCAGGTCTTTCATTTGACTGAATTACGGCACTGTTTGTTAATGAAACTTCATTCAAGGGAAAAAGAAGGCATAAACTGGCACTCTTCTAATATATAAAATCAAACAGGTAACATTTAGGTCTTTATCTTAGTTATGAAGGATATAACTATAACCATATATAAAAGTTTGTTTTCCACCTCCTGAGCATTCATCACCCTCAGTCAAACAGTGTATCCAGCACATGTTGTGGAGCCGACAGAACACAGGCTAATGATAGGGAGTCCCACCCACCTGTTAAAAGACAAGCATTACACCACTGTTTGGGTTGCATCACCCTTACACTGCTCACTGGCTTAATTTCCAAATATATCACTATATCTTTTGTTCATTTAAAAAATCATGAGAAATGTCTCTTAAATTTAATAATCAGGAAATGCTGACCCTTCCATATCCTTCAACAGGGGAACTGAGAATGCTAAAATATATCACCATTAAACTTTGGTTTACAAGATGCTTATTCTGTGGCATTATTAGGTCTGTTAGGTGGCATCAGGACACCTGAAAATATTTTCTTCAGGACAAGAATTTACTGTAAGAGTGGACCTCATGATCAGCTAAAAAAAAATGAAAAAGAATGCATCACATTGTAATTGAGATGATTTCATTTTGTCCTACATCAAGTATCTATGAAAAGGATCTTGCATGTCAAATAGTTGCAAGATATTTCCATACTGTCCAGAGAGAGCTGATAGAAATCACTATGCTCAGTTCAACTCTGAACTCAGTGCTCAGTTCTGAAAGCTGGCCTCCACAGTCTGTTCCGGGCCACAAAAATAGCCACTGGCATGCATACAGAAATTAAAAGATGGAAAAATAAATTATAGAGAAGGTCATTGAGGAAGATCACATAGACATCAGACAGGAAAACCAGACTCGGTCACACAAAATGTCACCCAAAAGCCGGAAAATGATACCCTCAACGTAAAAGAATTTCGTCTGAAACGTAATTAAACATAAAATGCCGGTTAAGTCCCCAAATCACTACGGTGACAGCGGAAGACAGACAGCTGCTGACACAGCGGGCCGCACTGCAAACTGCAGCTGTAATTGAACATATTTCACACGAGCAAGCGAAAATCTGGCTCGTCTGACTGCTGCTCTTGTTCGTTCATCTCCTCTTTCTCTTGTTACTCTCTTCCTCCTCCATCGCCAACTCTGTCTTACTCCCTCTCTCTCTCACACACACAGCTATAATTGGGGGTGTTTTTTCACTCTCAGCAGAAACCCCGGAGAGCCTTGGTCCTGACCAACCTGTAATTACAGCATCTTCAGAGTCTCGTCCAAGAGACACAAGGAGCCGAGAGACATGGCATGGTCCGGGATTTCTAAGAATGGACTGAGAGACATGGAGCAAGGTGGAGAAACGGGGGGGGGTGTGTCACCGGCTAAATTTGGCAAAACCATACAATACAATCCTAAGCTTTCCTGGCAACCATTGGAGTGAACGATGTTATATGAACACTGAACATCATATTGTCTCAAACACAATTGTTTCTCCGTGACTCTACTCACATTTTGTAATTATAATTACAGTGGCAGTTTCAGTCAGAGTGCAATCCTTACAATTACCCCTAAGTCAAGGCTGAAATAGCATTACCTGCATTTCCAGTACTCTTCTGTTTATAACTGCCGGTTATATATAAACATCCCAATACAATAACAAAGACAGGGTTTCATCCTGATTTTAGAAACCAAATACTGTAAAAGAACTCGAGTGTATCACTGGCAGCTAAGACGCATGTGTGCACCTACAACCACTTTGAAGTCAAAAACACATGTTGGGAGAGAACAAATATCCATCTGTGGAGATAGAAAACAGGTACAGATTTGGAAACAAACACATCATGGTGGTTCAGACCAGCACAGCTGCTGGGGCTGCAGCAAAACACCAAGTCATAGAGAGGACAGCAATCCGGGATGAAGTCAGGACCGCTTCCATGCCAGAGCCGTATAATTTACACACACAATAAAAAAAATCAACACAATAGCATACGCTCGCCCAAACTTTTCACTGTAAATTTATAAGCAGATACGCTGGATAAACATACTATATATATGCTATTGTTAAAGTTCCCTTTCCTTGACCTTAGAGGGAGATTTAAAAAGAACATCCTGAAACAGCCAGTGAGCATATTCCCTGCAGGCTTCACTCCAAGCCCTTCAAGCTACAGCAGCCCTGTCCTCCTCTGTCACATCCCTCTTCTTGGTGAGCCGCCAGATCTCTTCTGTTGCATTCATACAAATCTACCCATCTAATTCCTCACTCAACGACTGCTTGTACTTCTCATCTCCCGATCTTTGCATTAAGTGGCGAAGCTGTGCTGCAACAGAAAATCGAAAAGAAGCATGAGAAGCATCACACCTGCAATGCGGGGAAGCCACGTTCTAATAAATGATCCTGTACAGATGGTGTACAGAGTCAGGCCAGGCTGTTCAATGACACCTCATTCTTTTATTACTGAAGATATGAGGGCTGATGATGCCCTCCTCCGACAATAGAATCCGGTTATAGCGTCACTGTGTTCCCAATAACACAGAGTTCAGTGGAGATAGCTTAATTCAAGTGCAATGCAGAAATGCTTTCAGTGAGTCATTGTCAGTGGGGGCAGTTTGTAAAGACAATTAAGTTTGAAAAGTCTATAAAACAAATAAGTTTGCCCTCAACAGTTTCAGCCTTTCGGTAGCATGAAGAATCTAGCACCTACAGTTCAAAGCAGATGTTGCGGTCTGTCGCCAGTTGAGTCAGAATAACCGCGGCCAAGAGAGGGAACGAATAGCTAAACTGTGAATCACCTAGAGCCGACAGCTCTCCAGCAGTGAGATCCAACTGGGTCCCTGTTCCACGAAGGACAGCGAATGGTCAGACACTATTCATTCTTATAATAGCAATAGAGCAATTCTCTGCTAATGTGTGGTCCTCCTGTGGTTTAAGAGCAGAGCCTTCCCAAAAACCACTGTCAGTGCTTTTTTTTTTTTTTTTTTTCAGTGGCAGAAGTGCTGTAGATCTGTGTCAAAGGGGCAAAATGAGACACCTAAATATAATGCGTTTCAGCACATGTCTGAAGGGAACAGTGTCTGCATGAGGGTATACATGCGTACATGCGGGGACTGCATATCAAACTTCAACACTTGCGAAAAGGAACAAATCAACATTTGATGAAATCTGCTTCCTGCTTTGTTATCGAGAGTTAAACGAAAAGATTGATACCACTCTCATGTCTGTGAATTGAGTATGTAGCTGGAACCAGTTTCCAGCTATACATTGACCATACAGTTATCAGAACAGTACGTATTTTCTCATTTAACATTTGGCAAGAAAGCAAATTAGTACATATCGCATATTGTGAAACTATTCCTTTAAGCAGACTTTGAGTATCAAAATGTGCCAAAAGCACCAAAACCAGGTATTGGATACTTGCTCATTCTTGTTTATTTGTCCTCAAATTTAGCCTGATTTTAGAGTTTGCTTTATCTCAGAAACTTTCGTTTTGATTACTTTGCCTTCAGACAAAATTAAAGACTGATGAATTTGCACGATTGTATGTTCTGTGATGTCATGCAAGTGAACACAGGCAGCATGTCACTATTGGAGTGGTGGAGCGGGATGTGAAAATGAAGAGATGCATGGCTGACTCAAGCCTGCAGAGGCTGCCCTGCCAATAAGACGAGTGGCTTCACAAAGACACTCATCCCATTCTCCAACAGCTACCTCTGTCTCACACATGGCATCGATGGGAGAGTTAAAGCACAATCAGCAGTGATATTACACCTCGGCATGGGAATCTAAAAGTTAAAGTGAGGCTGTTTGTCTGAGAGCTGCAAGCTGAAGATAGCATCAGAGAGAGAGTGAGAGAGAGGTAATGAGGTGAGCAGAGGTGATTTGCCTAGAGAGGGGTGTAGAGAAAGGGCAGTAGAGAGGGGACAGGGATCCCTTTATCATCATCCTGAGTCTGAGGAAGGGAGGGGGAATAAAGGGGACATGGGGAAGAAGTGGCTGGGGGAGGAAGATAAGCCCAAAAAAAGTCCTTTACTCAAAGTGGCTCTAAATGGGATGCCACTGTTGTTTTTCATTCTCCAGGATGTGTTTTTATTCACTTAACAATGGGATGAATGACATGACGTGTTGCCCTTTCGAACTCCACTCGACAACCCTGTGTTTTGTAATTTTTTTTTTGTTCATAAAGGTGAATTGTGTTGCTCTCAGTGCAGCTAGCACAGAAAATTCATACTCACTTGTATGTTCTGACATTGTGCTTTGTAGCCTCTGGAAAGCCAAGCATCCCACACACAACCCGGCTGCTGTTGAGACTCCAACCCAGGTCACAAACCTGCCTCCATCGCCCAGCATGCTTCACTTCCACCACACCCTCTGTGATCAGGCTCTTCCTCTTGGTAGCCATGAGGATGGGACGAAGACGGACCTCTTGGATTTGCACCTTACTGTGACCCTTGGGGAAGATGTGCATCACATCCACTGTTATACGTCTTTCTAAGAAAAACATAGAAATGTATGAGAAGTAAACTGCTGTACCTGGTAGTGATGGTGTCTTTGGAACCTTGGGATCTCATGTGGGTGTCCGTTTCCGTAATAGCCATATCCTGGATGCCCACGGGAAGCCACCTGGCCCTGCCACTGAGGTGCGGGGCTGCCATTGGGCCTGGCGGCGGTGGTGTAACCTCTGCTGACTGTCTGATCCAGCCTGCGCTCAGTGGTGCAGACCACCCCCAAGTCTTCAGAGTGTTTACAGTCATTCACCCCCCAACCGTTGTGTTTGCAGTCCTTCAAGGACTTCTCTGAGCCGTCACACTGTACATTATCCATCCATATTGGACCTTGTGGAAGGATGAACAATTCATTACTTTATTCATTGTGATTTTCATTGATTGTTCAATAGACAGACTGGGCAGTGCATCTACACAAAGGCCTGAATCAGGTCCTAAACACCTAACACTTGACTTTTACTGGCGTGCTGATTTAAGGTTGCACCTTAGCGGCATGTAGATACACAGTACTTTACAAGGCAGGGTGCTGTAGATCCTGCTCCCTGAATCCACTCAACCTTCTCTTTAATTTGGATTTAAAAGCAGCAGTAAAGAACGTACATAAACCACAGCAAGTGTTGCACAAGTCTGGCAAGCGAATGCTGTCATTATTCTGAAACAAATGCTGTTTTTTGGCCATATATTTGCTCTACCGGCTTGCCAGGAGACCTTAACAAGATGTAGACTCCAGTCCCACAACAAGTTATCTTTGTCACTTTATGATGTTAGTTATTTTGGATGTCTTAATCAGTTGACGTTTTGTAAGGCCATACACATAGTTTGTTGTGGGGCAAGCACATGATAGAATGGAAGTTTCTGAAGGAGACAGGTTGGATAAACTGATCCAATATGGCTACCTGCTACTTGAGTATAAGACATCTTAAATAATAATAATAAATAATAAATGACTGTTAATCTAATGGGCCTTTTCACAGCACAGCTGGAAAACCTCAGGTGTAATTAACACAATTAATAATGGCTCTGGTCCAATTAAGTATTTTTAATCACACCTGTGGCTGTCCTGCTTTGACATGACAACATGTCAAGATAATGTCACACACATGAAGTCAGATTGGCTTAAACCTGCAAGGAAGTGGTGACATTTCACCTTTGTTCAGTAAAAATCGGACCACCAAAAGTCTCTCCCTTGTAATTTGGTAGAGGAAGTGCTCTCACCCGCTCCCTCTCCATACTTTGCGCTGTGTGCCCACGTTACACCGCCCTGGTAGCCCAGCTCTCGACACACCACGTTGGCCAATTTGATGTCCACTTGATCGTCGCAGACGGTCCCCCAGGTGTTGTTGTGCAGCACCTCCACGCGCCCTTCGTTCGGTTCTCGCGCGTAGTTGCCGGCCAAACGCACCTTTGCGGCTGGTGCGCGAGCCGCCCTGCGCTGGGAGGTCGTGGTCCGTCGCGGTTCAGCGCGAGCGGGACAGCAGAGGGTCAGCAGCAGGAAGAAGAGGAGGAAGCTCAAGCAGAAGGTGCCGGCCATCGTGACTGAGAGGAGGGGGTCCGTCTGCAGACAAAGGTCGAAACACTGTATGAGACAGCTCGTTCTTCATCCTAAATTTGACCATGTTGTACGTAATTTTATTCACTTCTGTTAAATTGACCAGTGGAGTCATTTAACTGGCTTGTCAATTAAGCAGGCACTTTAGAACTTGGGGCTAATTTTCTCTTGATGAGAAACATCTATAATCACTTTTAGATACATCCTGTGACTTAAACTACTGTGCATTAAGATTGAGTAATTCCCTTTAACACCAGTCAATCAAACAGCCAGCCAGGAGGGAGCACAGGGGCCTGAATATTAAACGGCCCAACGGTGACATCCTCTGGACAAAATAGTCCAGGAGGCAGAATTCAGCCACTGGTATGCACTTCAGTGTTATCAAGAGTGGTGTAAATGAGACAGTTGCCATTGCAGTGGTAGCTTATCCGCTCACAATCAGGGAGATAAAAGTTGTTTCATAGTCCCACATTTGATTTTAATCACTTCTTGCAGCCATGCAATGGAAGCCTAAACACATAAAATGAATGCTTTTCACTCATGTCAAACATAGGCATATAATTAGAGCTACACCGGCGCACTTTTGTGTTGCAATTGACGTGAATTACCATTCCCCAAGGCTAAGCAGACAGAAGCAGGAGGCAGGTTTTAACTGGAGGTTAACAAGGGATACAGGCAAACAAGAACGCAGTGGTGGAGGCAGACGCTGCAACATTAAATCACTGCAGGCCACAGGACAACACTGAGCATAAAATACACAAAATCTGTTTGTCTACAGTGATGATAAAATTACAAAGCAACAAACCAGCAACAAGCACAGAGACGGGCCTCAGTAAATCATAGTGAGTAAATGTAGCTTGTATTGCGTAATGCCTTATGTACTTATACTCTGTATGTTTTCTGTCTGCTTAATACAGTGTAACAAGAAAATGTCAAACAAGTATTTCCTCTAAATGTGTCAACTTTGGCAAAATTCTAACATTATAGCTAACAGCTTTTTTTTCCTTTTTTTTCTTTTCTTTTATTAATCTGGTTAAAGAATCCAGAGAGGAGAAAAGCATCTCAGTTCTTAAAACACCTGTTACACTCACGCACCCAGATGTACCAAAAAAAAATAAAGAAATAAATAAGAATAACTGAGAAGCAAGCAAGTGAAAATAAAATAGTCTTTAAGAAGAAAAGTGTAAAGGGAGAAGGTGAAAGTTCACTCACCTGGCAGGCAGCAAATGTTTGCAGTGGTGGACGTCACTGGCAAGGGGAGAATGACTGAGTGAAGGAGTGTGTCTACTAAAAGCTCTCCTTAGTCAATCCTCCCTTCATCCCTCCTTCTCCCTATATCCCTGCCTCCCTCCCTCCCTCCCTCCCTCCCTCTTTCCTCCTGTTCTCTCTTTCTCTCATATAGAGGCTTTGAATCCACTCAAATGCTAAAATGTAAAGCTGGTTTATTAGATTGCAACCTAACTGTCATGATAAAGTTCTTATCAGATCTAAAAATATCAGAGTGGTGGGTTCCCTCCGCTGATGGAGGATTTGTCATTTTAAGTTCTTTTCTTTGCTGACGTTTGTACAATAGTGGAGGAATACTTTTATGCATTGCCGAATGAGCTCTGAGACGCAACATGGGGCAGCCAGTCCTCGCAGATAAATGAATCTGACGGTGAATGTTTGAGAAATTTGTCTCCAGCGAACACAAAACTCATCAGTTTCAGGACGGGATGTTTAATACCTTAGCAGAAATGGACGTCATACATTATAAAACCCATTTTGGTGATTAAATCAAGTGCTTCTCTCTGATTTGGCCTCTTTACACCTCTCTTCTCTGATAGGCTGAGCAACTCGGAGCGTTACGAAACCTTAAGAGCGAACGTGTGTAAATGTAACCAACAGGAAGGACTCAGAATAGTTTCAAACACCAAGTTCCAAGTGTCTCAAAGAAGCTCCCTATACCACAGGGTAGATATTTCCTTGTTGAGATGGCCGCAAACCACCAACTCTAAAATAGGCCCAGCCTCACCGTAGCCATGGTGAACGTGACTGATGAGAATATGCCATACTGCCCAGGAGTGCGTTACTGTAGTCTAACCTGTCATCATGGTACAGAAAGCATGAACATTTAACTAAGCAGTGCGGAGCCCGATAAAAAAAAAATGAGGAAAAACTCCTCCTCCTACGTCTCTCCTGCCGGGGTCACTTCAGTGCTCTGTCCTGATCCCACTTAGGTTTCCACTAGATGTCTACTCAGGCCTTTCTACATGTTTAAAACTTGTTTATTTATTTTTTGAGCCATTTCGGGAGGATTCGGGATGTATTTAGCATTTAGCGGGACATTTTTGGCCTTGGGGTGTTGTGTTGATAAACTGTATTTCAGTGTTCATGTAAACCTCAGTGGGCACCTTTTTTCAGGCAGCGAGGTTTATTCATAGACATGAAAAATTACAATCATGACTGGGGAGGTAGGAACTGAAACATCAACCACGACCGTAAAAACACTCACGCGTGGAGCCGAGTTCTAACAGGGTGAAGGAAAAAAAAAAATAAAAAAAAAAATCATATGCTACATATGTGTGTATTTGTGTGCACACATGTAAACTTTGAAGCTGTAATTGAGATGTTTGTGTGTGCAAGTGATGGTGCGACTGGGTGGCAGGATGGTGGTCCCTCCCTGACTGGTAAACCCGAACAGGAAGAGCAGACCCCCTATTACCGGGGCCAAATCAGAGGGATCTCCAAGGCCGACAGGGAGAGGAATGAGAGATGTGTGAGGAGAAAAAAAAAAAAAGGAAAAGGGGGTTTAAAAATATAACTATCATTGCTTTTTGTGACATCCTTCCATTATAACTTGACGCACTGTTGCATATCAGACTAATTAAACTAGACTAGACAGGTGTCCCTGCTCTTGTGCCAATATTTAACAGCTAAGTGGGTGTGTGTGTGTGTGTGTTAGTGAGAGTGCGCTACAAGGTCTCGGAGGGCTCACAGGGCTAAGAGTATCTGAGCGAAGCAGCTCTCTGTGGCAGAGCCCTCTCTCTCTCTCTCCACCTCTCTAATTACGCCGACCGAGCCGGCTCTGCCCTTACCCACAATCTGTGGAGGCATGAAATAAATACATGCTCTCCAACAATAAACAAGTGCTTTTTCAAACGACAGCACCCCCTCACACTCACCCCCACAGCCGTCTCTCCAGCTTTCATAATGCTTTTACTTTCAAACTCGCTATAGGAGCATGTGGGCATGTAGTGTGTGGAGGATGTGCTGCACAGGTTGAGGGCCGAGAGAGCTGCGCATAGAGGTTGACATCATTAGATTCAGCATCAATCGCCATTTTTAACAATAAGGTGGGCTAAAATTTGACTGTGAGGTCAAAAATATTTAAAATGAGGTTAAAATCTACGAGTTACAATGAATGTCTTCCCATGCCTTCTTAAATCTGATAAAAATGGTTGAAATAAATGCATGCATGCAATTTTAAAGGCGTACTCCACCAATTCAGTAATGTACTTTTGCATAAGCAGGGGAATTTCCAAAGCAGCAGATGCCTTGATATCCTAAAACATGATTTAGTCGACCACCCCTGCCCCCTTCTTTCAAACTCCACGCCTCGTTTGGAATGCAGCCTTTTGTTACTGGGATATTTCTCAAACGGTGGAAGGCGTTATACACATGTTTTCACAGGCCATGCAGTTCATTTTGATGAGTGAATTTTACTTCATGTGTACATGTAAAATCCGTGGAGTGCCCCTTTAATTTTGCAGCATCACGCACTCACACTTGCAATGAAAGTACACGCAGGTGGCATCAGGCTGCAGTTCCTCTCTATTCAAAACGTCATCTGTGGCCTAATGGTTGCTTTTCCCACACATTCTGAGCACCATTAGTCATGTCTCCATCTTCCACTGGTCTGGGTGGTTACAGAGTCCCTAACGCATCTTTCATGCTGGCCACACAAGTGTCTCCTACAAGTGATGAGAGGGTTACCATATCCCCCCACACCAGTCTGGTCTGCTTTGATTTACATCTTCGGGGTTTTAAGCATCAGGAATGACTTAAAGCACCGTCTTGGTTCCTGGAGATCAAAAAAGATGAATGCACCTACTATGCAGTGCGTATACATTCATCCTTGTTTCATCTCTGGCTGGTTAAGTTGGTGACATGTTTCAGTGAGAAGCTTTCATGTACAACACTGCCGCCTTGTGGCAGGCCGGACACCCACAGACTGCTTCCAGAACATTCCCATTTATGACATATTAACAGCATAACTGCATACCTCAGACATGTTTCCCCCAGTTTGTGCCATTACTCATGTAGAGACTCATGAATATGTGGTATAGGTGGTTCAAATACATTTATTAAATATAAAAGACTCTTTTGCAGTGCAGTAACGATAATACAAAATATTTGGAAGATTAACAGGATTGCAGTGCTCTGGTTATCAATGTGTACATCACAATTAAAAATCCATTTTCCTCAAATAGTTTGAAACAAGGTATAACGACTAAAAACATGCCAAATAGATAAGATTAAACTCAGGGAAACGTTGCATCTGTCCAATTTTAAAATATCCACAAGGTGAAATCAAAATATGCTATGGCGACATCCAACGCATGTTATTAGTCTGCAAAATTAAATGCACTGCGCAACCACAGTTAACAGCACCAGTCAAAGAAGAAACAAATCTGTGTAATTGACAAGTGAAGTCTTAAGGTGTGGTGTTCAATTCACGTTTCACAAGTTTTAGCTGTAAGACCGAGAGTAATACAAGAGGAAGTGCGGCATTAGACAGTGTTTGCACCAATGGTTCCTAATAATGCTAGTCTCTAAAAGCCAGAAACACAGAGGAGGGGACATTTCTTTAACCTACCATGAAGTGAAAAGACAAAGAATGAAAGACTTAAAAGCTGTATTCAGCTCCCATGGTATGTTGTAAAAAAGAAATAGAAAAAAAAACAAAACTTAGGTATAAATAGGAAAATAAATACTCTGACTGTGCTGTGCATAGTGTGCTAGTCAACGTAGTGTGGACTTAAACCAGCTGTAATTGTTATCTAATGGATGATACAGACACATGACAATGGGTTTTAATGCACTGTCTAGTGTTGAAACTCAGGAAAGATTGAGGCTATTTTCAGTGCAGGTTCATCAAATGAAGCATTCTTTGGTTCACTGAAATACTGAAATGGAGACCCCCCCCCAAAAAAAAAAAAAAAAAAAACAACCCCACTGCTTTTCAAGGTTCGTAAGCAGATAACGTTACACATGTATGCACATGACTGAGTGTGAATTTTTGTAAGGCAATGTCCTGTAGTATGAACTACTTCACCAACGACATGGCCCTGTTGGTCACAGACATTAAACTATGAAAACAGACTACTTGTGCCAGAGGTTGTAGGTGTGTGTAGGTCAGACACAGAACTGACGATCAAGCACTTTTCTTTTGCATAGACATAAAGCACTATCATGTTTACTGCGCAGATGTACCTGGAAAGCATATTTCATATTGTAATGCTGAGATGCAAACTCAGGAGGGCTATTCACTTGCATTGCATGCGCAGACCAGTGCCACAACTAGTTCTCCTATAGTCCGCAAAAACAGGGAGAAGTCTGCAGAACCGACGAACGCCACACCTGACATTTCACACAATGTCATACAACGAAACCAAGAACTGTGGCCTCAAATCTGACACAGTCCCACCAAAAACTGAATACTACAGCCTTCATAAAGGCAGTATTGTCCTGAATTTCATGATATTGCAGGTGTTTCTATTACTTCTTCCATATCCAGCAATTAGGGTTATGAAGTACAGTGAGTCCTCAATAACCTGTCAGGACAACTGAACAGGCATGCAGTGTGTGTATCCAACCGTTCAACAAAAGGGCAGCCAATAAGCAAATTAAATGACATACACGCCTACTGCATGCATTAATACGTTCAATTCTGCTGTCTTTTTAGCCACGTCTGACCATCTTAAAAGGCACCTCTCAGGTTCTCTGTAGTTTACCAGCTCAAAGAAAAGCCTCATCTGCATAGAGGAGGTACTGAAATGTCAAGTTCGCCTGTTGGTGTGTCTTTGGTCTGGTGGATAATGCGCAGATATTGGCACAGGAACGAGTAGGAAATGGAGCCCCAGTATGAACCGCAGACTGGCGTGACCAGTTGAGGGCCATGGAAAAACCTAAACTGTATTGGTCAAGTGACTGAACTTCAAAAATGGGGAGGAACACTGCTTTGTGATGGGATTTCTGAAGAAGGAAGGTCCCCATGACCGTCACTAAAGAACCCTGGCCTGTAAAAAAAAAAAAAATCCATACTGAGTCCTTTCATTACTGCTGTATATGACGAGCCATTACTCCTTTTTCAACAGCGACTGGGACAGTTTCACTTACTAGTCGTGTTGTCTGCCTGTGACATTAGGTTGTATCCCCTAAAGCAGGAATAGGTCACTTTGTGCCCTGAAGTGCTGCAATTATGAAGGTTTTCATTCAAAACAGAGACTGGTTGATGTACTACTGAGCAATTTTGCTCAGTTTAGTACTGGGTTGAAGTAAAAACCTTCATACTCCCAGACTTTCATGGCACATGTATGACTATCCCTGCCCTAGAGCCTGAGTGCTGGCTGTGATCCTGTGACTACTCCAGTCCATTCTGCTACAGTAAATATTTTTAGCCCAAGGAACCTGGTCCAGTAAGTGCCGGCCCCTTTGGCTTAGTCTGTGCATCCTAGTTTCCTGCACACTACTGGAGCAGAGAGCAGGCCAAGTTCAAGGCTGCCAGGGCTTCCGGTCCTTGCCTTTCTGATCAGGAATGTGTTTGTAGCGACATTTGTCCCCAAAATGGCAGCCGGTTGTTCTCCAGAAGTAACACTCGTCTCCGTTCACTGGGCCACGTCGTCGCGGTCTGTGCAAAGAGGAAAATTACATGGAGACACAGCAGGGAACAGAGAGCATATTACGTATAAAAGCAATTAAAACTGCAGTTCTGTGGGATGACTTCAGTGACGTAGAGAGATTCTTAAGTGAGGCTGAAGTGCTTCTTACCCAGCAGCTGCCCCTGCTTGCTGTGTGACAGGGAGACAGGTCTTAAGTGGAATGGGAAGGACCCTCTGAGTGCGACGGTCAGGATAGCGCACCACTAAACGTGTGTTCTCGATACAAAAACCCTGTGAGAGGAAGCGTACATGCAGATCTAAGTCCACAACAATGTTCTTTAAAAAAACGACAAAAGATTGAGAGAGGGGAACCAAGTAAGTGCTCACATTTAGTTTCTCCATGGCACGGGCAGCCATGTTTGCGTTCTTAAAGTTGACGAAGGCACAGAATCTCTCATGCAGCACACGGATACTCTCTATTTCACCATACCTACAACGCCAAGCAAACAATTTAACAGACAAGTCAGTCACTACCTGGGTTAGATTTCAATGTCACTGTTCAAAGAGGTACAAAAGTGTTTTTGGTGAAATGCCTCTCCACTTAGTGAATTAGGGACATGAACATTGTGATTATATCGACTAACTTTAAAGTTATAATCTCAAAAATTTTCCTCTAAAGTGAATTTTAAGTCACTATTGCCAAATGAGGTGACACAATAGTGACTGAGCCTATGGCCCACTGATGAAAGCACTGGCAGACTAATATATTGGCAGCATTAACAAACTGCTTGACATTCCTGGAAAAAATGCTGTATGAAGTTACCGCTAATGCAAACCTGACATTTTCTACAGCTGCAGCTTCACATTAAAATATTTTAACTGGTGAAACAAGTTGACTTTTAATGTGTTTGTCAGCGAGCTTTGCACTCACTGCTATCATTCATCAAAATCTTGTCAGTTTCGTCATTTTTGGCATTTTTTGACAGCAGATCAGAAACAAGAAGTAGCAGCCACAGTGAGCTCTTGGATGAAGAGCTGCAGGCGACAGGCTGCATACCAACCTCTCAGCAAGGTCACTGACTCCTTTCACTGTGCACTGCTGTTTGCAGGGTGCAGCATAAAATCAGATCACAGTTGCTCACAGAATAATGGAAAAAAAGGACAATTATTGCCTGACTACTTTGTTAAAATGGCAAGAGTTTGTTTTGCTGCCCTGAGAACTATGTGACCTGCAGTATTGAACCGTATTTACAATTATCACCAGTAACAACAGGTGTCGCCAAATCAACCAGGACTGAAATCTTTGAAATTGCCACTTTAAGTCAGTAAGTTAAATAAGTATCAAATGTTTTATTGGAATAGGATCATACGTCTTAAAAAGGTCCCAAAGGTGTTTCTCAGTTAGCTCAGTTGTCACGTTTCCCACCCACAGAGATGGACAAGGGCTTCTGAGGGGAAGAGAAAGAGAACGTAACTGAAAGCAATAAAATCACAACTGAGATCAATTGTTGAAACTTCTCCAAAGAACACTACATGCGCCACAACCTATACAGACAAATGTGTACACCAAAGTGAACAAAATGTATTTTAGCCACAAGAGACGCTGCAAACCGCTCTGACCCCTCGCTTTGATCAGGCAAACAAGTGGTCACCTACCCTGGTGGCACGACGGATGGATCTGGGCTCCAAGCTGCAAATGAAAAAGAGCTCCATCAATAAAATATTCATGTAGAACTACAACTACCGCCTCATGGCTGTTGAAAACTCTGAAGGAAATTAATAAAATGTATTAACTGCACTATATTATATATGCACTATATTGACATGTATGTTTCCAGTGAAAACTGTAAAACATGGATGTTTCACACTCATCTTCAACCCGGCGGCACAGAAGATCTACAGCATCAGCTCAGTTTCAAGGTGAACACCAAGATTAGTGTCACCAACTCAGTATCTGACCAAATGTGAAATATGGTCACGATCTCCCCTTCTGTTCCCGAGTTTTGGTGCTCAATAATGGCCAGAAAAGTGTTTTAGCAGAACATTATGATGTTTCAGTGAAGCCGACCTTTGACCTTTGGGATACAAAATGCCATCATTTTATTCTACAAGACATTTGTGTCAAATTTTGTCATGACTGGTGTATGGATTCTTCAGTTAAGGTCAAACACGTGTCATGTGTGGTCACAGTGACCTTTGACCACCGAAGTCTTATCAGTTCATGTTTGAGTCCAAGTGATTGTTGTGACAAATTTGAAGAAATTTCCTCTAGGTGAGAGCAGACGGGCGTATGGACGGACAGCCACGAAGCCTAATGCCTCCATATGAAAACACAAGCCCTCTCTATCAAATAAGAAAACATGTGCATGTGATCTTACCCCTGGGAACATCAGAACAAGAGGACAGAACAGCCTGCACAGTTGAAAATTTCTCCAGCAGCAGGACACTCTGCCCCTCTTCAAAACCAAGCTCCTGAGGAAAGAATAGTGGAAAATGAGTAATTAGTCATGAAAATACAATCAAAGGTGTTAAGTTTTGAGTCAGGATGAATAGTTTAACAACAACATGTCGCTTCTAAAAATGCAAAGTTCAGAGGTCGCTCTGGTTATTTTCATTCACAGCTGCAAACATTTACAGGAAACACCTTTACCACTTTGTTTACGAGTGGTTTTTTTTACCATCAACTGCAGCACTTTGCAGTTAAAGAGTTCAATGACAGCCTCCTCACAGTCTTTGTCCAGTCTCAGCACCTGCTCCATAGCCTTCTCTGCCTCGCTGTACCGCTACAACACACACAGAGACCCACAAATACGAGAACGTAAAGGCTAATCTTATCACAAAGGCTTGCGTGTGAAGCTATTCAGCAGAATTTTCTTTGACTACAAGCTATATCACAAGACCACAGTAGCGTGTGCCCACCTTCATGCCCATGAGAGCACTGCCCTGGCGGAAGTGTCCTTTGGGCCAGTCTGGAGCCAGCTGAATGGAGCGTTCAGCATCGGCCAGGGCCTGAGGGTACTGCTCCAAGCAGTAATAACAATAGGAACGATTCCCAAAGAATCTGCAGGACGTCATTTAAAAAACACAACAGGAATATGTTACATGTGTCTCAGATGTATGCTCTCTCTTTGTAATAAACTAGTCATGAGCACAGGTGATGTACCTGTTATCCTTTGGATCACATTTGATGGCTTCTGTAAACATACTGACTGCTTGTGCGTACTGCCCCTCTTGCACCAGCTTGATCCCTTTTTCTGCTAGAAAGAAAAAAATGCTTGTAAATAATTCTCTGGTGAGCCGGACGCCCCAGGCTGCACTGACTGCAGTGCTGCACTCTGACTCGCTTGTCCAAAAGGGACACGTAATCAATAATAACCTCCAAGGCTTTGTTTCTTTTTCAATTAATAACTAATTAAAAGGATGATCATGTCCCCCGATGTGTAGAAATCATTCCTCACCTGTCAGTGACGCGCTTTTCTTACTCATGCTGTCAGTTCCATTTGTCTGTAAGAAAAACACCTGTTTATTATTCACAGCTGTGAAAATGTACTTGATCATCACGTTCTGAACATTCTCAACAGGAAATACTCAGATTTGCATTTGCTGACAAAACTATAAAGCGTGGGCTTGACTCGCTGCACAAATGCCCGAGGTCTAAGCGTCACCTACAGCTGAGATAGAGTAAGTCACACACGCACACCCACACATTTCAACAACTGTTGTAAAGGCTTTCATGGTCCAGAGTCCACTTTTCCACAAATCAGACTTTTGAACTGCTGCCACAAGAAAAATAGTGGACAGTTACAACAGGAGCTCCTGCTCTTCCTTCTCATCTTACATTATATATCAGCATTCATTCACCTCTCTCTTGGCCTCATTCTCTTTGTTTTCTTTGGACTTGCGACTTGATCCTTTGGGTTTGATATGGCTAGCAGCATTAGCAAAGAAGGCACTGCTTACATCCCACTCAGGCTCCTGCGGGACACAGAAAGTCAGAGAATCCTGTCGTCTAGGCATACAAGCATGCAGGCACTCATATTCAAACAGATACTCTACCAACTGATTCACAGACTTTAACTAGAGATCTGACACTTAATGTTTGACTGGAGGTTCATACATGCATAATTCTCTAATGTAGTGCCCCTACCTCTTCAGTGGATCTGGCCTGGGTCCTCTGTCCTTTGATTCCTGACGGAGTCATGACTGGAGTGGCAACGCACTTTTGTGAGGCCGCTGCCTCATTTTCCTCCACGTTTTGCACTCTTTGTTTCTCCTCCTCAGCGCCAACTTCTGCTTCTGACTCGCTCTCATCCAGTTCAGACTCTGCACCTCCATCTTCGTCTTCATCATCCTAATGAGCAGAATTGTACATATATATCCAGTTAATCGCGGTCAAAGCAAAGGCATTTCTAGAAGGAATAGTGTGATCGTCACCTGTTCAGCACTCTCATTTGGCTTAACTTGCTCCTGCTTCTTGCGTTTTCGACGACGCTGGAACAGATGCAGTAGTTGACACATCAGAACATGGATGACTTTTCCCATCATTCATAATATAATAGACCTTATTAAAAGTGTATCAAGTGGGATCTTTAAGTGGTGCGAGGATTTGCGTGCTGACCTTCCTCTTGGCTTTGCGTCTCTCCGCCTTCCGTCTGACCTTCTCCTCCTCACTCAAATCCTCCTCTCCATTTAATGCATCCTACACAAACACACACAGTTGAACACTGCACATTGTACCTTCACCCTTACGGCCCTAACAATGCCCTGTCGGTCTGACACCATTTGTTTACCTGTGACAAAGTGGCATCATTGCTAGGGTCAGGGGTTGCGGCACCACAGTCCATCTGCTCCTCCTGCTGCTGGACAGGGGGGCCTGGTGGGAGACGCACAGCACATCTGCTTTTAAGAACTCTGTTGCACTGCTGCCTTCAATTTTGTCAGAGTTTGGGAAGTAGATATGTTGTCAGCTGAAACTGCTCCAAACAAGAAAATGTCTTAATTGTTCAGAAATAGATAGAGCAGCATAGAGGAAAAGTTCTTATTTATGTACACTGTGTTCCATCTTGCTATAAAGACAAAGGAACAAAAAGCTTATTCACATGCACGCTGACTAAGACCTTTGTAAGAGTCCCTACCTGACCCAGAAGAAATGAGGGCTGTCTGGATTGTAAACATACATGTTCCTCCTTCCTCATTCACATTCAAGTCTAACCGCTACGAGCTTTGATAACAAAAAGCTAACTTCTAAGTGACACTGGGTGGAGACAGGAAAGATGATGCAAGACTTTCTAATTAAAAAAAGGCAGGAAAGCACAACCTGAGACAACAGAAGAGAAAACTGCGCAGTGAGATCGATTCAGGTTGTTTCTTCTAGGTCTTAAGACAGACGTTCCACACGCAACGCACAGCTGCCTCGGGCACTTGCTGTTTGAACACACGATATCTTTCCTCAGAAACTAGGTTGACGATGACACAGACAAAACAACCACTGCCCTGAATGTAGGATATATGTGTGTTTGTGTATTCTGGGGGGAGGGCACAGATCAGATCAAACCAGGACCCAGTCACTGATTTAGGCCCAATGGCAGCAAACAAATGGCAAAACAAAGGGAAGCAAAACACTGGACCATGCAGGAATCTATGTGGTGTCAGATTTCAATTTGTTCAGCAAAGATCTCCAGAGTAGTGACAAATTCATACTTGGTCGGTGACTCATGTTGTGACTCGTGAGGCATTGATGCGAGTGACTGCAGCTCTCCTGCTGCTCAGTGCAGTTTTGCTCTATGTGCTGCATTCTACGTCCCTTGTGGTGAAAGGAGGACAAGCTGCCACTGGACTTCCTCATTCTCTATATTTTACAGGGTACAGGGCCTCTGGCTAACGTTTGAGACAGTGCTGTGAAATGCATTAAATACACGATTAGAGAAAGTCACTTTCAACCCTGACACCAACCATCCATGTACATTTTTTTTAATCTCTTGAACAAAGTCTGGCCCAGTAAAGAGTCTACCGTTCTGCCATTGCAAGGAGCCGGTGTCTCTTAACATGCACATGAAATGGAAGGAATTTCAGCTGTCCGTGTCTGGCTTACGCCTCAAATGTCAGGATGCAAACACCACTATAGCCCAGCTCCATCCCATCAGCTGAATCTGACTTTTCGTTAAATCTTAACTAGACACCTTCCCAACACAGACATGACACAAGATACGTGGACAAACGCAACAAAAGAGTCACTGTCTCTCCCTTTCAAGGAGACTGCTTAAATTAGTGTTGAGTTGAAAGGTGAGCTCTTTCCACAGGAATGCAAAATAACAGTGTACCATGGTGGACTGTAACCAGGAAATCAGCTTCACGTCTCTTTTTCTTTGCCTTCCCTCAGCTCGGCATTACAGAGAGAGAGAATATAACCTTATCATTAAAGCAGGCACTACCAGGCTAGATGAAGTTTGGTGACCAAAGACCAAACAGTAACATGCTCAGTGAATCATCAGCCTTTCAACCCACAAAGTGCAAGGCTGCAAGCATGGAGGTGAGTCTTCACTATGCTAATATGCACGGACAGTGACACCTCCTTCATCATAAAACCAGAAGGAAAACAGTCAAAGCAGAGGCAGATCATGTCATCCGGTCCCGACCAGAGGTTAAACACAAGCAACCTGCTCAACTAGGAAACTGCACAGAGATGGAGAAGCGAGAAGAGGAACCAAGTGTGAGCACATGACATATTTACAGATATAATTTGATGCTCGAAATGTACCGCTGAGCTCGTCCTGAGCTCCAGGGCTTTCACCACCTATTTGAAGCATTGTTATCATGCCGACATGCACGAGGGAATGTACCTCTAATCTGTGCTAGTTTCAGTCTTTTAGGCACATCTCCTGCTACAGTTTGGTTGCAGGTCGTTAAAGTTTTGGTTTAAAGTTTGGTTATTATTGGTTCCGCGAAGGTAAAACTCTGTTTAAGTGTGTTTCTGGTACGTTATTACAACTTCTTGGCAGCGACTGCGCGAACTTGGAAGCGGTGCGAGCAAGGGTGGACCTGGAAGAAGCGACATTTCATTGTTTAACCAAGAACTCAGTTTGAACCTCACGACAAAGACCCGAACCCCAAAGACGAAGCACGACCACACATATATCGTCTAATAACCCAGGCGTCGGATTTCACCCCCAGTTTCATTGTCACACGCGTTTCGTTACCGTTTACGGAACCAGTTGAACTTACGGTTGAGTTTAGAAAGTTTTGAACGTTGGGACGTTTCTTACCGCTCCCGAGTCCCAACAGTCGGCATATATCTCTGGTGAATTTCATGAGCGCAACCATCCAGCATTATCGTCTCGAAATATCCCACTAAAAATATTCAAACAAAGGTTTAGGTTAGTGCGAACACGCCTGTTATATCGGGACAGCCGACAGCGAATCTGCGGGAATCTTTGGTGGTTTGGTCCACTTCCTGAGCGTCAAACGCGACGCGGGGTCCACCCTGAGCAGCGTCTTAAAGGGACAGGACAGCCCGATCGATTATTGAACGGCCCAGATATAATCACACAGAGAACGACCTTTAATTATGACTGATGTCGCATGTAATGATTTGATACCATAATAAATTGGAGTATATGCATTTTATGGTCAATTAAATGATATTAATAATGTATTACTTAATGCATGTTTATCACAAGTGACAAAAACGAGGGAATATAGAAATATGAATCTCACAGGCTGGACACTTTATTTCACTTTGTACAGTTTTCAACTAAGGTTTGATCTACAAAAAAAAAAAAAAAAAAAAAAAAAAAAAAAAAAAAGGGGATAAATAAATAAAAATCTTAACTCAAAGTCAACTTACTAGATTTTTCCTTGCACTGTCTGTCAAATTTCCCATCAAAATGCTATGGAAGAAATCTAGGAAAACTGAGCTGATAGTTTTGTTTGTTTGTTTGTTTGTTTGTTTTTGACACTGCTAAAGTTATAATGAAGCTTTAAATTCATTTTAAAAGTCTTTTGCTCTTTAAGACACGTATTGTCATTTGAAATATATAAACAGACTTATAACTCGCCAGAGGAGAAACCAGTTTGGTCACCCCACAAAAATGTTAAAATAATGGTTTTCTGTCAAAGCACTGATCTTTAGGCCACACTCAGTCAAACAGTCATCGAACAATAATTTAATTGTTGCTTCATGTTTATATGCACTGAAAGGATAAACAGGCCTTTTTCACAGGACACTTCAGTGTCACACTTTCACTAAACAGCATGTACACATTAAAGAAAACAACACATTTGCCTCAATTTATTTAATTTATTCATACAAAGTTATATAAGTCCCATTGTGTGTCATTTCCATCATTAAAAAGTTATTCTAGAAATGCATTTGTCCTCAACATTAATGTTGTGTTGTGCTTTAATAAGTAATGTCACAAGATTTTGTGATGCAATATTGCACTAGTGTTTAATATTAGGAGTGATATTCAGTTTTTCCCTGGACGGCCTATAAAGAGCCAGGAAGCCTCTTTCATGTCTCTCCTCGTCTCTTACATCCAATGAGAGTCGTTAACATTTAGCCTCTTTCTTTTCTTTTCAGATACCCTACAACGTAATACTGTTATTATGGCTCAATTTATGGCTCAAAATCAGACAAATTTACATGAATCAATCAAAAGAGGGGTTGAACATTGATGCGCGAACCACACACTGCTGTCAAACGTTTCAGTGTCCTTTCAGGTCAGCCATGACAGTGAGCGCCGCGTTCCAGCCGGGGGAACCCATCACACCACCGCCTAAAAAAATAAAAAAGAAAAATTGTGTAGGGAATCACCTGACATCCCCAAGTGACTCCATCTCTTTATCATCAGCAGTGAGTCCAAAGGTTCATGTGCTTTTCTAACACCAGACAACATAAAAGAAGTGATTACACTTATACTACACTACACTACACTACACACAGCATACAGCTCACATTTGGAATTTAATGTTCAGCTGAGGATTAAGCATTAAATGCAAACCTGGATGACAGCCGCTGCCACAGAGATATAGCCCTTTAACTGGTGAGCGGTAGTTTGAGAGAGAGGGCAAAGGTCGTGCTAGGTAGAGCTGGTCCAGTGACATCGATCCATGGAAGATATTCTGTAAAAAGAAAAAAAAAAGACCCATATGTTTACCTTTCTTTTATTTCTTGATATAATTAAATGATTATGGGAAAAGTAGACTGCCATTTGTTGAAGGATTGTCTCGTAAAATCTGACACAATAAACAGAAGCGGATATCATTCCCTGGGTTGGTGTCACTTTACACAGCTGATGTGAACTTTGATTCTGCGACAGTGGTAAAACTGTCTGTAACCATTAACTGCTTATACAACAGGTGTTCATCTGAGCGGAGAAGTGCACAGAGCACTCCAGAGGACGCAAACTACTTCCTCGTCCGGTGTACAGTCGATTGTGTCATGCGAGTTAGATGTGTATCAGCATTCAAATTGCTGCTCAGTACTGCAGTGTCTGCAGTGTACAGAATATCACCTACCCCTCCAGTGAGCCCAAAGATCCTCTCCAGGTCAGGCGGGGCCAGAATGTCCCTGCCCACAACCGACTTCTTGAACCCAGGGGCGTATTGTTCCACCCACTCAAATGCTAAAGAGTCAGACAAACACATGCTTTTTAATCGCTAAAACAGGTTAATCAGCGTACATTTGGAGAGAAGCATTTGTTTAAACATTGTTCATCCTTTTTGGAAAAAATACCCAGATTATGCTGTAAAAATACTATCACGTCTAAGTGAATTCCCATTTTCAAAAGGTGGATATCTTATTCTAAAATAAACATTTTCCCTTCAAACTAAGCCATGCTAGAACTTGTGTGTATAGATTAAGTAGCATTGCGCACTTTGGCACATGTGAAGCTACAAAAAGTCCTTGATCACTGTGTGTTACCAGTGTCTGCGAATGCGTCTCTGTCCTGGTCTGTCCACTCCCTGCCTTCTATGTGGTAGGGGGTGAATTGGGTGAACAGTGACACCACGTGGCAGCCAGGGGGAGCCAGAGTGGGATCCAACACTGAGGGGATGGTCATCTCCAGCATGGGCCTACAAAAGTAGAGCAACATGATGAGGGAAGATGGTGGGGAGTGACGGCTGAGTGAGTTATTGACAAAAATCAGGGATAAAAGAATAGAGGAGACATTTTGGGAGCGAAGAAACCATCTGAATATTCAAAAATGTATAAAACTCGCACCAAGATCACATGGTCAGCTGTCTGCAAACAAACAACGTGATGTACAAACAGCACAGGACTGAAGCCTGTTCATTCAAGGCTAAGCCTTATCTATGAGATAAGGATATGCGGACATCATAACCCAGTCTGAGTTCTGTTGACATAAACGTGTGTGGAGAAAATATCTACTACAAGCAGTGACGTGCGGTCAGAGGAGGCGGGGGGGCAGTGCCTCACCTGTTAAATATAGTTTAAAAAAACTTGCTGTGGTTTATAAATTCATTAAGAAGAGGAAATTCAGACTTAAGCTCATGACTGTCCTCTTCTGCAGAGGTTTAATAGAGAGTGAGTGATTGGAGAATTAGTGCCACTCACTCACTTATTTTTAATATTCACATAATGGTGGTGATGGAAGCACACATTACTTTGCATTATCCTTTGCCGATTTTCTGTAAAGACAGTTGGAATTTGTGCTACATATGGATGGAAACCTGGCTAACATGGGATATGTTGCAACAAATAGAAAGTGCATTAGGTGTGTTTCCTTCAGCTGGTTGAGGAAAATAAAGTGTCTACCTGAGCACAACATTCCAATATCAAGAAAAAATATGAGAACATATTTTCTACTTTACATTGACATAAATTACTGACTATTAAATTGTTAACTGCAATTATTCGTTTGACAATTAACTGTCAGCTAAAATCACTCGGTATGACTTGTTCTTATGTACAACTTTGCTGAATGTAAGCTGTTGACTCTTATGTGAAGAAATGAGAGAAAGCTGTAGGTGCATCTCACTTATGTAAGAGTCTGAAGAGCTACACACCTTGCTGAGGGACGTCCATTCATGGCCTCTTTGTATGCAGTCTCCAGTAACCCCACACTTTCACAGTTGAGATGAATGGAGCACTGATGGTGGGGTCCAGGTTTACCATCTGGTGTGGGAGATGCTAGGAAGTTTGGTAACTTGTCCACTGCCACTGTAAAAACAAAGAAAATGAAGTGAAATGAGTGTTTGATCTAAGACTATGTATCATTGTAATGTCATGTTTGATTCAGCAAAGTTTCAGTTGACTAAACATGTGAATTATACAATAAAGGCAACTCTCAGTGCATGCGTCACGTTGTATAACACTGCTGAATTCCTTCACCATAAAGCTACGACTGTTAATCTCTATGAAACAGACTAGACAATCACTAAGTCTAAGAAGCAACGCACTTTAAAAGATCAGTTAGGAGTAGTGACTTCCTGAGTAATAAAGACCTACAGCTTAGGCTGTGCTGTAATTAACAAGCAGGACCTACAAATGGCACCACACAGGGAGCTGAAAAACACTGAACATCTTCTTAGCTGCATGTGCTTTACAGTTTTATAATACCCCAAACTTTGAAACTTGTGTTTAGAGTACAAAGAGCTTAGGCAGTGACATAATCTTACTCTGTGACAGAATGCAGCACTCACAGCGGGGGGAGTAAGAGCTGATCCCTCCTGATACACTACATCTGTTTGGGCCTTATTGTCTCACACCACCTCACTTCTTTGCAGCTTTCAGAGTGTGTAAGTAGTGTGAGAACAGAAATAAAACAGTCTACGTACGACTAAATAATGCAAGACTTCACCTAAATGTCTTAAACATACAGCTGGAGAAACAACGCTTGCACAGAGATAAGACAATGAGCCACACAGCCAGCAGCCTACGTGGTTTCGCAATTCTGCTGTTTTTGAGGCTTACTGTGACACTGAACATTATCATTCTCCAAGGCAGCTTTACAGAGGAAAAGCTCCCACTGTGGAAGCATTTTATAACATTTTTACAGTCAGCATCTTTGGATATTTTTGACAATATCCGCCCTTAGTTTTAGCATGAAAACAGCTAGTACCAGCTAATGAAATAAGCTTTGAACAAGATCTTGATTTGTAATCAGCATAGCAAACACAGAGCAGATTTACCATTTATCTTGGTAACAGGTGAGGTGTAGTCAATCTGATCTACGGCTTTGATGAACTCTGGAGAGAGGGCGGCCTACGGTGAAAACAGGAAGTCAGAATTAATAATATTGTCTGGTGCCATGGTGACATGTGGCGTTTATCTTTTCTTACCTGTGGTGTGAGGTTCTTGAAGGTAATATATGGGGTGGCATTTGATAAAACAACTTTACTGTGGATCTCTGTGCCGTCCTTCAGCACCACTCCCTTAGAAGCACCATCTGAACCAACCAGGACCTGTCCCACATCCTGCCAAGGATACACGTTGTATGTGCATAAAGAGCAAAATACAGATGGTAGAATGAAACAAAATAAAACAGTATAAACTGCATCAATATACTTTCTTACCTTCTCAGTGAAAATGTCGGCACCATGGGATCGAGCAGAGCTAGCAATAGCCTTGGACACACCTCCCATGCCTCCCTCCACATAACCCCATGCTCCCTTCTCCTTCTCCAGCTCTCCCATCACATGATGCAAGAGCACATACCTTCAAGGCAAGTCAATGAAATCAGTATTTCTGAGAGGTCAGGGTTTAATTCACTGCAGATAAGCCTGTGGTTAGGAGTGTTTGTGTGCTCACCCACTGCCAGGATTACTTGGACTGGTCATGGCCCCTATCACAGCATCCGTAGCCAGTGTTGCATTCAGTGGCTCCGACTCAAACCACCGATTGAGGATCTACGACACAAAGCATGAGCTGGTCATGCTGCAGTCAACAGAAAACAGCAACTGATGCCAAACTTTGTGTGTAAACTATAACAAACCTTCATTACTGGAGCAGTTACAATCTCATAAAAGTCTGGAATGTTTGTACCCAGTTTCAGACCTTTAAATTCAAGAACATAACTCATCATTATTCAGTTACTGCAGAAAACACAAGTTTCTTTCCCAACCGTGCACGCTTAAACGCACCGCATTTGACAACAGGCGTCAGAGTTTTAGCTGCAGCCAGCCTCTTCCTCAGTGATCCAGCTGTAACACCTGGAATGTCTACAGGAGGAGCGTCCAGAAGAGGGTGGATAGCCTCGGCTAGCTTCTCAAGGTGTGCAACAAATTCTGGGAAAGCCTGGGTACATGTCAAAGAGTGGGTGAAGGATGTGGGATCAAAATCACTGACAGTGAAGAACTTTTTATGTACTTGAATACACCTGCACAGGTGTGTAAAATGCAGATTCATGCACAATACAGTCAAGCATTTACCATGGCTACCATAACGCATAAACCACCTTAGCATCCTTCTGCGAGAACTTGCCAATCTCCTTTTGGTTCATGGCCACATCTGAACCCAGGGTGAGAGACCTTGGTGGGGCACCTCTCACCCCCTCCTCCAACATGGGGGTGAAAGCATGGGGGTCCCTCATATAAACCTTCAGCCCGTGTTTCTGAAGATATATGGACAAAAATGTTAAATGCAGCAAACAAGACAAATCACTATAAAGAGTCTCATAATGAGTTGAATTAATATACTTTACAACTTGCCATGTTTACCTTGAGCTCCAAGTCTGCATATATGTGGGGTCTTAATAAACTGAGCAAATAGGAGCACCTGGAGAAGTGGAAACCTGCACATGAGAGTATTGTTATTCTAACAAGGACAAAATCCATGTCATTTGAGTATGACTTGATACAACATACAGTGTCTGAAGTTAGAACAAAAGTAAAAATTACAAAACCCTGTATGCGATAGTGTTAACTGAACCTTGATCCCTCAAAGCACATTTGCTTATAAATTAAACCTCCTGCGCCACTAAAGGGTCAGTTTACCCAAATTACAGAAAACCACATTTCTCCACTTACAACTAGTGGTATCAAGCCATGCAAATAGATGATGTTGTTGTTGTCTTTGTGTAGCAGCTATTGTTAATACATTTTCAAACGTACTACTTGTTAGTCAGGAAGTGAGTTCCAGTTAGTCAGGAAGTTAGTTCCAGTAGCAGTACATTGAGATAACACTAGGGGTACACAGGAAAATGTGCTTGTTTGTTAATTTGGTTTCAACGGACCCTTTATGACCTGGATTTCTCCAGGATTGTATCCCAGCCAGGGGCCACCTTACCAGGGAAGATTTCCTCTGAAACAGCAGCTCCTCCCAGCACATGCCTGCGCTCCAGCACTGCTGTCTTCAATCCTCCCTTCTGAAGATAGGCAGCCTACACACACACACACACACACACACACACACGTATACATACACGACCTTTGCATCATCTTTACCCTGTCATTGAACCATGCTTTACTGACTGAATGCCGTGGGTGCATGAACTCACTGCCACCAGTCCATTGTGCCCTGCAATGAAATGTAAAATATGTCAGTTTTCCTGAGAATGTAAATCCCCTTAGATATTTCTTTAAACTCTGCTTTATCGTGAGTTACTCAAGCCGCTCTAGAGTACATTTTACAGCCAAACTGAGTGAGTTCAAAGTTGAACAATTCACATAAAACTATGATTTTGAAAAAAAAAAAAAAGAAAAGAAAAAAAAAAAAACGAAACAAAACAAAAAACTTTAACACAGAGAGAGACGGAGCCAGCTCACTTCTCTCAGGAGAGAGAATGAGTTTTGGTAAGTGGGAGAGAAATTCTCACTCATTAGCTACTTCTGCAAACTTAGCTGAAACACTGCTTAACTACCGCTCAGTGCGGCGCGGCTTGTCTCCCTGCAGCAGAGCTCCAGTGCGCTCTGCGCTTTTCCCAGACCTCACCTCCTCCGATGACCAGCGCGTCATACTGTGGTTTTAACACGGTGTGACTGGATGTGGATCTGGTCACTGTCCCCAAAACAGACACAGCCTTCCGCCCTCGATCTGTCCATACTGCTGCAGCCATAGCTGGAATGTGAGGCAGGATTACACGTCACTCCTTTCCCTTGTCGCCTAGAACCGCGTAAAGTAGATCGGGGTTTCCACAACGCCACCACCCTCGTAGATGGACGAGGGGCAGGATATGGATTAATACAGGGGGGTGTTTATTGTGTAGTATGAGTGAGTGTATGTGTAGATAAAATGTAGATGCACCGATCGTTTAGAAGCAGACTCAAATTTTGGAGCTCACTGGGCGAGGCATCAACACCTGCGATGCTGCAAGATGACAAGACATCTAATTTACGCAGATATTTTAAGATTTCATGTGTGGAAAAAGTTCAGCAATTTTAAATGTCGCCTGTTCCAATCTACACGTGTGCACCCATCTACCCCTTTTTAGTACCCGTTTATATTTTCTTCGTTCTTTATTGTTTGGACGAATAAACCAGAGGCCCAGTTTAATCTTGTTTCAGAATCACTCTATCAGCCTGTCATTATACAGCTTTCCACTTGGTGGCGCAGTTGTCCCATTTATTTCAGCTCCAAAGCCCTGCGTCATGGCTTTCCACAGGCAGCTCATGCATACTGTGCAGGGTAAGGTATGTCCACACTCACTCCTTCATTTGACATCTAATTTGCATTTTGCGCGTGTGTAGTGTCAGTTTTTTGGGTATTGGCAACAGCTTAAAGATGGCCGACGAGTTTGTGAATAAATACCCTTATTCATTTCATATTTAGACTCTTTCCAAATTTTGGGAATATTTACAAATATGTAAATATAAAAATGTTCGCAAAATGTCATAATACAATGTGACCAGTATGTTTACATGTGAAAATACTCACTCCACAGAGCACTTGAGACTTTGCAAAGGTGTTTTTACACAAAGTTAATGAAATGGTATAATAATCAAACAGAACAGTTCAACACATCCATCCTGTTATAGCTGGTTAGGATTTGTGCTCAAGCGATTTCACAGTAAGGGCCTCCGTTAAGAGTTTGAAGATGAGCTCTTAGACTGCTTTCTTAGTGCTGCAGTTGAAGATGTCACTTTGGCCTAGTGTTCACTTACCATGCATCAATAAGATAAGAGGCCATAGATCATCTGTTGGCCTAAGCAGCGGTCCAGGGAGTAGATAGAGCCAGAGAAAGAGATTGTCTATGGGGATCTATGGAAGGAAGTGTGTTAATTGAGACAAAAACCACCGCAAAAACAACGCAGCAGAATATAACCACATTATCTTCTCATCTTGCCTATATATTGTAGATTTTACACTATGTTTTGCTTAGACAGTGTAAAATAATTCCTGAGGCTTGTATAGATTGTGCACTCTGAATGAAATGAGGTGTTATGGTGATCTAGAGTTTCCCGCTAGGCCTGACATGCCTCTCCCTTGGTGTATTAGAGTAGCATTAGTTTCAGGGAAGAGAAATGATCCTGATATGCTGTCTGCTTGGTTTTCCTTTAAGGAAGGTCTGCGGACAACAGCCAATCAACCATAACTAGATCAGATGCAGGAGATTTTGTTCTTGTAAGCAGAAATTAACACTTTATTCCCCTTTGTCGGCAGAAATTCAACACTGCAGCCCTTGAAGGCTCTCCCAGGCAATAAAGGAGAAAATTCAATTATGTCATAACGGTGCCGAACCAAAACACAATTACCTCATTTTCTGAAAAATATGTGCTTCTTTTCCTCCAGGCAAGAGGTTCACTGCTGAGGATGTTAGGCCTGGAGATGTTTGTCTTACAGCTACCAGCATTGAGAATTATGAGATATAAGCTAGAGTTTCATGGCAGATCATAAAAGGTGTAGTGTACACTTAGTTTTTACTCTGGGAAATTGTGCATGCAAATGTGGTTTAAAATGTAAATTTAAGTGGTTTTTTTTGTTTTGTTTTGTTTTTTTCATTGAAATTTTGGAATGCAAATATTCAGAAATGTTCTTCTTTTAATAAAATGTGTACAATAAGTAAAATACCCTGAGGCTCCATGGCTGTCATACTAATTTTCCTCCTGAACAAAATATTGCCATAGTATGTATATGTAAATACTGTACATTTGAAGTTTGCAGCAGTGCAAAGATAACCAAATAAGCTAACCAGCTACAATAGGCCTGCTTAGTATATCACTGATAGGGAAAAACAGAGTGAGAGAACATTGAAAATCAGTGGTCTGCATCACAGGTGGAAATTTACATAAACCAACACCACAGCTGATGTTATTTAGCTGCTTTGCTTGATTTTGCTCATAAGATGACTATCTACACATTCATCAGTTGAATTTTTGTCAGGCTTCACTATGTAAACTGCAAGGGTGAGTTACAGAGATATGCAAAAAATAAGAGCTGTAGTTCACAAAGCAGCATTAAGTAACAACTGCAACAATCTTACGCTCTTCGTCGTCACCTCAGCAGTTTCAAACATGTCTTTCAGAATGACCTACAGTGACCTAGGTGTGTGTCTTTGATGGCTTTCACAGACGCGCTTGAAGTGTTGCCTTAAACACCATGAGAAGTGCCTCATGACAAGGTTTTGAAGCGTTCAACAATCGTGAGTGGCATGTCTGTCACCCAGTCGCGTGAGAGGGACATAGCTGCAGTAACCAATCAGAGATTACTTCCACATCGCGGCCTGTGGTGCGGCTCGGTGTGTGTTTGTCCGCCACGGCCTCCCTTGCATGGCTCTGGCTGAGAAGCGTCTAGGCGGGGAGGGAATGGTGTAGCAGGCGAGGAGCTGTGAAACCACTCCAAGGGAATGTAATACTTCGGGACTAATACCACCCAGAAGACACCGTGCCTGCTTGCCTAAAGACTTAACGTATTACCTGGTTTCTCATGGAAGCAGATGGATTTGTGAGGAGGCGTCGGGTGACAGCGGAGACTGCAGGCAATGATCCCGGGGTTGCTGGCGCATCTGCCGGGGCAGAAGTTCGATGGCTGGGGGGCAGATTCTGGGGAGTTTCGGAAAGTATCGTGGGGAGCCTGACACCCCGGATCGGAGGAGAAACGGAGCTACAGAACGTTGGGTTTATCCGTAATGCACAAGGTGCACAAACAGAGGACTCTGAACCAGACTATGAGGGTTTGCCACAGGGAGCCTCCACTAGCACCCACATGTTGGCTGGAGCCGTGGCCGGGATCATGGAGCACTGCCTCATGTTCCCCATCGACTGTGTCAAGGTAGCTTAGCCCAGTAGCTCACCAGCATACCCACCACATCTCCTAAATGTTTTGTGCTTTCACACCCCGCTCGTTGTTGGGTGTTGTTGATACTATTCTCGTAGCTAATATGTTTTGTTAGCATAGCTTATTAGCTCGCTGGCTAACCAAAACACGCTGCAGAGCTGACGGCTGAGGACAAGGTCAGTCGGCTCAGTTAGCCTCATCCCTGTTAGCTAACTTGTTAGCATGTTGTAATAAGTTAACGCCATTACGTAGGCTAATAGCTAGTTGTTATGACAACCTTCAGCGGGGTCGCACAGAGGAGTCCATTTGGTCACTTTGCGCAAAACTACTAAACATCATTAAATCGGGCTGCTGTCAAATCCTCAACTGATAATGTTACGTAACTAAAGTCGATGTGTAAATTTCACGTGACAGTTAATCGGACAGTTAACAAGTTAGGTATGTAATTCAAGTAGCGTTAGCTGGTATGAGGAACTAGTTATCAGTCAACCGCAACAACAGTTCGAGATAGACCAAAGCTATGCTCTCTGTTTACAAAAGCAAAGGCTTGGTTGTAGGTTTCTTTTCGTAATTCACGCCCTGTTTGCCACTGTTATTACAAGACACATGAATTGAACTACACAAATTGACGCTTTGCATCCACAGTGGAGCATCTGTTGCTTCTTTTCTAGCACACGGTTTGGTCGTTTTACAAAGTGTGACAACAGGCCTGCTGCTTCACACACCATAACTAACTGTTTGAAAAGGTCTTCTGATCATCACATGTGAGTCATTCAGCTTCACTGGGTCAGTTCTTATCATGTGGTCTGTGTTCTGTATGAGGTAGCTTACTTTCTTTTAAATTTAAACATAGTTAACGAGGCATGAACTATTGTCCCAAGAGGTCAGTTAGATATGACCATGCAGTTGTGATCATTGTACAACACAGACACAGGGTTAGAGAGATGGGGCAAGTGATGATGAGTTTACAGTCAGCTGTCCATGTCAGATTGAAAAGCTATTCATATGCCAATGCTTCATCCATGTCTCTTCCACCTGTAGTCTCACTCTGTTTCAGCCGGTCCAGCCCCACACCTGGACAAGACCAATGTTTACAGAGCCTTCTAGTGTGCAGAGTGTCTGCCACACCGCTATTTGATCTCAGCATGTTTCCAAGCAAGCCACAGGAGATTTAGGGCACTGTGACTCAGCAGAATGAAATCTACTTTACAGAAACAGCCACACATTTAGCTATTATCAGGAAGCTGAAAAATATTTATGATTCATCTAACACATTTCTTTTTCTTATTTATAGGTTTCCTATTTAGAGATTTCCCCCTCTACCAGATAAAGACTTTCCCTCCTGTGTGATGAGCTCCTCACTTAAGAGATTGCTGTGTAATTATAGTGTAGAATAGCCTCAGTCGTTCGCCCTTAGTGTATCCTAAATCCCGGTAATTGCTTGTGGATTTAAAAAAGCTTGTTGCATTTGTAGGTCTGTCAGTAAATACTGCACAGTGCACATGAATGGAATTTCAGTTGAACTGAATCAGTCATTGAGAGAAACCCTGACGTTTTCAGTGTTTACTTTAAAGAGTGGTTGATGTAGTGCTTGCAACCAGTACAAAGGTCACCGCTCTCTAAATGTGCAAACATTCTATAGATAAACACACTGACCCCATAGCTGTTACATGCATGGTGTTCATGCATGTGGTTGTATGAGGCATGAATGAATGAATGAGGAAGCTGGTATTCAGATTACAGTCTGTTTTCATTATCTAGGCAGGAGCTGTGCAATAGGCTTGCTTGCCAGGTGTGAATTAAATTGATGCATACCACTGTTGGCTAACTGTCTTTGGGCCCTGCGTTCCACAGCTGCAGTATAGACTGACTTGAAGCCATGTTTATGCTTTTCAAGAGCACTACATGCGCATACACAGTGGGTTGTAAGTTTGGCCATTCAGCTGGAAGTTAGGTATCCAGGAAGTATGTCGCTGTTAGTTCCCCAGAAACAGACACACTCACCCAGTCCGTCCTCGGGTGACCTTCTCTAAATATTAAAAAGCAGGTGACTGAAACACTGATCCCTTGCACTTGTCCTTTAAATAATATTTATTTAATCTATAATTTATCTCAGTGTGCACATGTTAAAAGGAAGAGAGAGAAAGGTGTGCTTCAGGGTCAGTGGGAAAAGAGGCTTACAGGAAGTCAGCTTATGTCCCCTTGCGACCTTGGAGCTTGTAACTCCACACTTCCTTCTATTCAATTATGCGTGTACACCAACACAACGCACACACAATGTTGGACACCTCATTTCCCTTATTTGACCCCTTATTCACACTGCAGTCTGCTCAAGACTCTTTGCTGTATCAGGCAGGCATATGGTAAGACGTAAATTATGCATTCCATTCTATTTTTAGTGCAGGTGCAGGTCAAATTCATTGGACATATAACTAAACTTAATACCTCGTCTTGTTGGGCAGGAAAGGAACACAGTGTTGATTCTGAGCTGCCCACTTTCTCCTCTTTTCCAGACACGAATGCAGAGCCTCCAGCCCGACCCCGCAGCCCGCTACAGGAACGTGATGGATGCTCTTCGCCGAATCATCACCACAGAGGGAGTCTGGCGGCCAATGAGAGGGCTGAATGCAACAGCACTTGGGGCGGGACCTGCCCATGCCCTCTATTTTGCCTGCTATGAGAAACTCAAAAAGACTCTAAGTGATGTCATTCACCCAGGGGCTAACAGTCATTTGGCTAATGGTACCATAAAACATACATATACACTCATTAACAGTGACATATAAATGTACAGATCACTATCTTAACTTTGAAATAACCATAATTTAGGTCATAATATTCAGGAGTTGTCCAAATCCAACCCTAATGGCAGGCAACATCAGTGTGATCTCTATAAAACTGTTGACTCTGCCTAATCTGGGTATAGACATGCCCTGACCACTCCTCAAAACCCCTGACAGGCCATCAAATTGGCTTTTCATAGCTACAGTTGCACTGCAAGAAAGTGTCAGGGTCAGTTGTCAATCTGTCCCTGGCTTTTAGGAAAGTTAAATCATTTGGCTTATTTGGGTTAAGTTCAGCACCTCTCTTACAAAATAGAGATTCCATTAGAAAACTTTGCTCTGAAAGTCAATCATTTCCTTATTCCTTGTTCTCCCTACTCTCTCTCCTCCTTGTTTTTCAGTTTAGTGGGAGGCTGGGTAAGTCCTCTTTCTCCCATCTTTTCTGCTCTCTCCTCTGTTGGTCCTGTCTTTTCAAGCTTATGGGTTTGGTTCAAATCCCTTTGAGAGGAGCAGTGGACTGCCTTGTCCACTAGGTGGCTCTCTTTGCTCAGGTTTGGCCTCCTGAATTTGGTCAGGCCTGATATCTAGTTTACACCTGTGCAGTTTTGCTGAATAAGCGCCAATTCTGCTATGATGATATATTGTTTTGAGCATGACATCAGCAGCTTTTAGGTACAAGGCAGTGGAGGCCGTGACACGATCAAAATGCTTTGTCCTTCTCTGTCCATGCCTCTCTGTTGCAGTCTCTTCTATTTTCCTTGTGCGTGCGTCATGATTATCTCAATGTGTATTCATTTCTGAGGTTTGTTTGTTTCAGGAACAGCTGGGTGCGTGGCCACACTGCTTCATGATGCAGTCATGAACCCAGCTGAAGGTAAGGCCAACATTTTACAGTATAAAGCCATTTGTCTTTGACACCAGAATTAGGTATTAAGGCATTTTCTATCCTAGAATCAAAGTTTACTATATGTACATTTCAGTCAAGAAACATACAGGTGCCACGCCTGGGACAGCCATCTTCACATGTTGGCCTTAACCCTGCAGTCTCACATCTTGACTTTCACAGCTGCTTCTGGTCCATCTGCCCGAACATGTCAGTAGAAGGACACTGGTCAGAGTCCTCATGTGCAGCTGTTAGTTGGGGAGCAGCTGTCTGAACGAACACCATTAACATGACCCTCTACATCTCTCTGTGTTTATTGAAGCTAAATGTGCTTTAAGGACAACTTTACTGTTATAGCTTACAAATTTCTAATGTTCTTTTTCCATTTTTGTCCCCTTTGTACTGCCAACCGTGGACTCATTTGACCTTCTCCTCCATCGACATATCCACCCATGTGTCCCTAGTTGTGAAGCAGCGCATGCAGATGTATAATTCGCCCTACCGCGGCGTGTTGGACTGTATACGCGCCGTGTGGCAGAAAGAGGGCCCTGCTGCGTTCTACCGCAGCTACACCACCCAGCTCACCATGAACGTGCCCTTCCAGGCGCTCCACTTCATGACCTATGAGTACCTTCAGGAGCTGCTCAACCCCCACAGACAATACAATCCCTCGTCCCACATGTTGTCCGGAGCTTTGGCCGGAGCCATCGCGGCCGCGGCCACCACGCCTCTGGACGTCTGCAAGACCCTGCTCAACACCCAGGAGTCTCTAACCCTCGGCTCCCTGTCCTCCGGCCAAGGCCCCGGCCAGGGCCAGGGCCAAGGCCAAGGAGCCCACAGACAGATCTCAGGCCTGGCCCATGCCTTCCGGACAGTTTACAGGCTGGGCGGCCTGCAGGGCTTCTTCAAGGGAGTCCAAGCGAGGGTCATCTACCAGATGCCCTCCACAGCCATCAGCTGGTCGGTCTATGAGTTCTTCAAGTATGGACTCACCAAGCACCAGCACAAGAGGAGAGCGCAGCACATGGAGGCTTAGATGTAGACGTCTCTGTGGTTTAATTTCCTCTAATATTTCTCTGCCCTCCTTGTGAGGAGAAGATGAAGTCAATACGCACATAGTATCTAACTAAAGCCCACCTCAGTTGTCCCACCTCTTTCAGACATAGCAGATAAGAAAGACACCTTCAGAGGCAGTTTGAGTAGTTATTTTCCTGCTACACTATTTCAAGACTAGGTTTTGAGTTTTGTTTCACTCTTTTAGGAGAAAATGTTTTACACAGTATCATAGAACTAGTTAATCTGGAGATTTTTTTAAGCCGTTCTAGTGACTACTGCGTTTGTCTAAGCCGGGGATAAATATGAAGAGTGCACAAGTTTTGAGTCGGAGAGGTAGTCAGCAGAGGGCAGTACTGTTACCTTGTTAACTCTTGTGGTTTCAGAGGTTTTGCTGTCCTAGAACCACATTTTCTTTTCCCCTTTCTGGATTTAGGAATAAAACTTTTTCTTTTATACATCTAACAACAGACATTTCCTAGTAATCCGGGACAATGTAATTGTGGTGTCTAGTTTGGGCTACACACAGGCATTAAGTTCTTCATCCAAAATGATCCCATTTGAAAGTATTGAGCCATTTATAATCAAAGCAAACACACCGATTTCCCGGCATGGATCAGTACCCAGATACCTTTGTAGGTGTAAGGGAGCCCTGCCAACATGGCAAGTCAAATAATTGAGAGCAGAATTTCAGACCATTTTTAATGTCTTAATTAATTGAACAGTGTGATTTAAAACGTAGTCTGATACTGTAATTAATACAACAGATCAGATTTAGGCTTCCCTTACTGTTGTCAGTTAACTGTATAAATATGATGCTTAACACTGGTCTCTGTTCTGTAATTGGATTGAAAAAGTGTGTGTTTGTTTTTAATAACTTTCATTCCTTAAATGGTATTTTATTTTCAACGAATACATTACTCTGAACTTTGATTTTTCCCCATCCATTTGTTTGTTTAACCGGCCCTTCGATCATCCAGATACTCACCATTAATGCCTTGTGTACCTGTTTGGTGGAGCAGACCAGGACAGCATTAAGATGGCCATATCTGTGCATTCACTGCAGCAATCGACCTGTTTTCAGCTCGTGAACTACTGAGTTTTAATATCGGCATTCAACAAAAAGGATGTCTACACTGCATTGTGCCCAAAAGAAGAATTTAACTCAGAATATCAAGGAGTTCAGGATCCCACAAGATATGTATCTGTGCCCCCTTCAAGTACACATAAGTGGAAGCTGTCATTCTTATTGATTGATGTCTGATTGTTTCCGACACTGAATTGCACTCATTGAATAAAGACTGAGCGGTGGAGCTCGACTCACTGCTCATAAATGATGGGAGCCCTCTTCTGATTTCTTTAAATGTTTCTGAATAGAAGCTTCTTGCCTGTTATAACCGCAAACGCAAGTCAGTTTGGGTGTGTGTGAAAGATCTGAAGTCTTTGTTTCCCGCTCAGTGGAAACCAATGAATGAAAATGAGGCAGCACCCTGAGCCACATCTGTACTGCCAGAAACACACGGCGAGTTTCTGTGTGTGTTTTCAGGTATTTATTTTTAGTTTGAGGCAGGTACAGTTGTTTAGTCTTGAACACAGGTGCAGATTTCAACTTTGACCCTCACGACTGAAAACACAATTTGAACTTGTGGATGCAGCCTGCGAACAAACAGCTGGAGGTGAGTGAACCTCGGAATTCAGCAAATGATGCATGATAAAAATAAACTTTGATAAACTGGTAGTCGGTGTGGAACTGGGAAGAAGACTGCATGTTAAAAGCTCAAAAAGATAGAGCTACTGCAGATAACAATCCCAGCATACAACTCTATCCTTGCTTCTCATCATTCTGCAATGACATCTGGACCCAGCAGGCTTCTATACCTTTAGGACTTAAGATCATGCTATTGGTCAGAATTGAACATGTTATAACAAGGGTCCTGGAAATGTGCATTCCCAAGAGATCTGTGAGATTAGATTTTTCTTACAAAAACTGTGAGGACCCTCAACTGTCATGATCCATTTTTGTAAATCCATACTGTAGGAAAAGTGGAGTGATGTGAGCAATGACAGAGACGTGATAATGTTTGCATACATGTCCCTCTATTACCGGTCACTATCAAGTCCACAGCATCATTGAATTGAATAAAGGAATATTGATTGATCATATTATAGATTTATATACATATGGGAGAAAATCTTATTTGTGACCAAAACAACAGTGTGCTGTGGGTTGGAATAGTGGCAGTGGTCTTTTGAAGGGAGAAATATGAAACAGACTCCACAAACACTAAAATCCCGTAGTTAGAATCTGTGGACACATCAGTTTCAGAGACGCAGGTTTCACGCTTTTGCAGATCACAGTGAGGAGTGACAGCCTCCACCTAATCAGACTCAGACACACACACACACTCACACCCATGCTTGTCAGGCAGACACCTGTTCAAACAGGGAGTGTTAATGAACCGTCTCTGCCGCTCTCTCTCTCTCTCTCTCTCTGTCTCTACATACATGCATACAGTATGTGTGGCCTGTTGTAGTTTGTGCTGTTAGAATGGTGTGTTTGCCCGATGAACCTCGTGAGAGACTGACTGACATGCTTTACATGAGAAGGACTGTGATGGGTTGAAACAGCACTTGTGCAGAAATACTGTGGTAAAGATACAGAGGGACATCAACCAGTAGAAAATGGATGTGTTACAAAGCTGAGTTCAATCTGCTCCTGTCTGTCTGTCTGTCTGTCTGTGTGGGAGAGTGTGACTGAGCGCGTCTGCTCCAAATCTCAGCAGTCTGAGAGGAGTAACCTATTTAATCGGGTCACTTTCCCCTTTTCTTTCTCGCTCTGTTTTGTGTAAGAGGGTGTGTGTGTGTGTGTGTGTAGTCTGAGTAATATGCAGAGACAGGCAGTGTCAGAACAGAAATACTCAGAGACACATCTCAGTAGTTTGAAGTTTGTTGTATGGGCTTCCTCTTCTCTTGCATGAATGACAATAAATAATGGCTTCTCATCACCAGACTTTCAGATTTCTGCATCTCTTTGAAAGGTGTCAAGCAGCAGAGCTTGACGATGGTTCAGCCTTTACAATGGGAATTATGTGTAACCTCAACACAGAGGTCCACTTACTGGCTTTTTCTGGAGTTTTCAACCTCATGCCAGGTGTCATCATTTGACCTGAGTGGGGAACTTCGGTCATGTGATAACAGACGGACGTGTATGTCTGCTAAAGAACGGTCTTTGGTATCAGATGTGGTTGCCTTGTTCCTTGTCACTCACTGACTCCTGGTGGATTTTTTGTATCCACCAGTTAATATTAGTTTTTATAAAGTGGCAGCTCATCTGGCAGAAGTGTTGGCGTGTAATTGCTTTGGTGTTTTCATACATCAGACGGGATTCCCATCATCTGTTCCCTACAAACACAGGGCTGCACTCCACCCTCTCTATCCTCATCCTCATGAATGGAGGTGGGAGGGTCCTCAATACTGACTTTTTATGCTGTAAATGGTAGTTAAATATTATTTTTGGCATTTCAGCTTTATCAGCTGGAGAGACACATTAAAGGCGGGGGGGGGGGGGGGGGGGGTGACATGCAGCAAAGAGCATCAGGCTTGAACCTCACTACATTAAGGACTCAGCCTTGACACATACGAACTCCTCCAGGTGAGCTGTAGATGGCTTCTCACATTTTTTTGTTTCAGTTGTTGTTAGTCGTGTGGATGTTTTAACAAATCATTGCAGGAAGCACAGGTGTAATTAATAACACTTATAATGGCTGCTTTCCACTTCAATGTACCACCTCCAGAGCCCTGATATTGAGTGGCCAGGACACTTGATTGAAACTGAGCCATCATTAACGTTATTATCAGCAGTGCTTGTCCTGCTGCAGGTCAACATGTCTCATGTATTTTGTAGATCAGCTTTTCCTGCAAATGTTACAGCATGACTTATCACTGCCTTCTTCTGCTGCTGCTGTAAATGAACCTCCCTTTAAAAGGGTTTGACTAGTCTGATGAGTCATTTAAGGATGAACCATCATCCACTTCAACCCTCATGTCTCTTAATAGTGGTATGCCATTATGATGATGAGTAATGATGTTGTCACAGCAATTACATCCCTTAAACAACATTTACTTTACAATTGGCCATTTTAAATTGATACACAGACATGACAGAGAGCATAGAGTTATTGCTTTCAGAGTTGCACACTTTATGCTGTCAGTCATAATTACCCTGAGGTGTTTGCCCAGTGGGTGTGTATAGATTGTGCCTGAGTGTGTGGATCAGTGGCTTCTGCCCTCTAAACTAACCTGAAACAATTTCTCTTCTTGACTGAATATTATCACTACTTCAAGGCCATCTTGTCTGACTATTTAGATAATCACACACACACACACACACACACACACAAACACACACACACACACGCACACTGCATATATCTTTTCTGCTGGAAAAGACCCTTTTGAGTTGAAGAAGGGCTGGCAGACACACACATGCATACACTCCCTTGTGTGTTGGTGTAAGCCCATGTTTTGGAAACTGAAGCCTCCAGTCAAAGCCCCTCACAGCAAGCACCTGTGGAAGGGTGTATTTCACACACACACACACACACACACACACACACACACACACACACACACACACGCTCACAAACACACTCTTGAAGAGTACTTAGGAATGTGAAGGCCTGAAGGACTTGGGTCCTCTACAACTCTCCCTCAGTCGCTCGCCTTCTCTCACTCTCTACATATTTATGGCTCTTTTGTTGCGTCTCTTGTCAGATCTCTCTCCATATATAAAGCCAAATCATGACTGGACCACTCAGCATGAATTACAGAGTGTTACAGGATTACATCGTAATGTCCTCTTTATTCCATCTTTGCCAGCAGCTAATGGATGAGGTGTGATTACAGGCTCTTTGTCTACCTCACTGGGATACACACAGACACATACAGTTTGTGATCTCACGCTCCTTGGGGGTGCTGCTGGATAAAGGAGCTGTTGTTGCAATCCCTTTGGCTGCAGTCTCTCCCACTCATGGACAGATACAGCGGGTTTGAAGGGAGAGGAGAGGAGAGGAGAGAAGCCAAGAGAAGAGCGGAGACCAGAGTCTAAAGTAAATAGGCTCTAGTAGAGAGCAGCAGCACAAACAAGCTTTTTGGTGCATAAATTTGACAAATAAAAGAACATGTGATGCACATTTCTAGCTGATGTGATTTGTTTAGATTTTGTTCTTTACTGGCAGTCTGTTAAACTTGATCCTGTACAACAATCTGTAGGCAACATAGCCATAATTGAGACGTTATCTGTAATTCTCATCATGGTTCATGTTTTCATTATTGACCACAAGCAAAGTGCTGATTGCATTTATGCAACGTGATATTAACTGTGTTCTCAGAAAAGTGTGTTTTTCTTTAGCTGGAGTGATGCTAAAATATTATCTTGGAGCCACACCCTTGACCTGCTTGAGGGCCGAGGGTTAAAAATGAGCTGTGGGCTCCTGACACCCCAGCCTGGTCTCACTGCCAAAGGCGTCAGATAGCACTGCGTTTTCACGCCCCTCAGCCTCTCATACAGACGCACAAGGTACCCTTCAGTGTCTGATTGAGATGCACCAGGCATTCAACTGCCTCCACTGTAAACCCACCTGTGGCAATATGAGATGCTCAGAGCAAAGTGAGATGGTATAAAGAACAAGAAAATCCACAAGAGGAAGGTTTGGTGGATGGATGGATCACCAAGGAGAGTGCATGTCTCACCAGATTTTTGATATTTCAATTTTGTGTATTTATTACTATAATTTTTGTAGTTCTAATAATTTTATCTTATTAGTCAAACATAATCTGATTATGTCATCAGGTCATACCCATATCAAAAAGTGACACACCCCCTTTCCCTATGGGAATGGTTTCTTCCTGCTTAAAGCTGACAGCAGGTAGCCTCCGCACCTGTACGCACACACAGCTCTCACTCTGTTGGCCATCAGTGCTGGAGGAGATAAACTACAGCTTAATGATATGTTACTCAAGTGGTGAGCAGAGCATTAATCCCTTTTTGTGAAAATGGGATGCAGTCAGTAATACATACCTAACTGCCTTTCAGAAATGCAGACATATTTTGCTTTGCAAGATAGTTTGCTCGTACCAGCTAAAGTTAGCCATCCCTCAGGCCAGTTTTAGCCCTCTGACTGGCTAGCTAGTAGTGACTTGTGGTAACATAGCATCCCGTTTGATATTAGTAAAGCAGTGCTGAGTGAGTGTTATGGCAGTGTTATGGAGTTGATACCAACACTGTATAGATATGGAAATCTGCCCTTTACTCAGGGACGTTTACGCACAGAACTTGTACAAGATGTAGCACAAATGGTTCCTGGCTAGATTTCATGATCTGTTTATTCATCGTTAATTCTGACACGACTCCAAAGGTGGCACCGTCAGACTGAATTATGAAGCGTAGCAAAATGTGAATTCCAGATGAGGGTCAATCTACCGAAATAACAAAGATTATCAGTCTACTGTGCCAGTTGTGGCTTGAATGTCTCCCATAGTGCTGCGCTGTGGAGAATTGGGATGCGGGGGAGATACGGCTCCTGTCATCACTTAAGAGAATAAGTCGAGGAGGAGGAATTCTTCCCATCACCACCACCAAGGATACAAGATGATCACTAACACAAATACACAGACTCACACACCCAGCAATTCCTCAGTGCCGAGAAAGCTGCAACAGAAGAGAAAACAGCTGTTTTTATTATGAGCATTTATGCGTGGCGACATGTGATGCAGGACAACATGGAAATGGTGTGTGTGGCTGTGGCGTGAGTGTGAATTTGAAACAGGATCCTTCTCACTTCTCGTGCAATAAAAGAATCGCATGCAAGACTTGCTTTGAATAGGCAGCTCCTCGATAAATCCAAGTGTTTACGGTAAAATGCCGTTGCTAATGGGCCGGAATACGGAGAAGGGGAGAGAAGGGTTATGATGCTTTTACAGCAGGGAAACTGATATTTTCATATGAGCAGGCAAAGTCAAAGTGTGAGGATGAAAAAAGAAAACTAGGTAAAAAAGCGATTAGGGAGGCTTTGTGCAAAAATTTCAAGTTAAAGAGGAAATATTTCATCTGCATTTGTTGCCTAAGGAAGGATTCCCCATTGAAAACTTAACCTGTCGCACTGCTTTCATGATCAAAGCAAAAGGCACATGCACATATGCACGCATACACTCAAAAACACACACACTTATCATCCCTTGGGCCTTTAGGAGTGAAGCCTTGGCAGGGTGTGATGAACTGCAGCATTGTTACGGGTGACTGCAGGTGTCCAGCACTTTCTCTCCTCTGCCCTTCCCCTTCTGTCTCAAATGTTGTGACAAATTCCTCTAAAAGGCAAGCGAGGTCATGAAATCTACTTGCAAACACTTCAGACACACATACACCCTCCGTGCACGTCCAGCATGTGTGCAAATGCAATGACACACACAGTCTGAGATGAAAACTCTGTCTGTCAGTGGCGTGGACAGGATTGCTTGCATGTGTGTGTGTGTGTGTGTGTGTGTGTGTGTGTGTGTGTGTGTGTGTGTCTCGAAGCAACACAGGTGCAGTCAGGGACACTGAGGAAGAAACAGGCCTCCTGCCCTTTGAACTTGATCTTGAAAAGAAAGCTGTCTTCCCCTCCTGTCAAATAAGCTTAGCTGTTATGCCTTCGAGCTCCAGTCAGCACAAAGTGGTCTGGTGAAAACCACAAGCCATTCATTTATTCACTGAAAAATATCTTAGCAACTCAAAACATTTTCATTGCACACTCGTCTGTCACAGGTATTATCAGTAATGATGTATGTTGAAGCCATTCTTTTTCTCATATTGCTATTCTTTGATTTTTGCTGTGGAAAGTTGCTGACAGTCCAGTTAAAAATGTGTCAGAGGGTTTCTGGACATATCCTGAATTTATCAGCACATGTCCAAAAATGTTTTGCGCCGGCAGACAGCTTCAGGGACGATTGGTCTAATTTACACTGTATCTCTCAGTGTGTATCAGACTTGAGGTTTGTGTGTGTCTCTAGACCTCTGTAGAAACAGGAATAGTTCAAGGTTAGGATGTATTTTTTGCCCTCAGTCTGTAGCCCAGTGAAATATTCAACTCTGACCCTGAGAAGTTGGGACGCTGTGTAAAAAACATAGAAAACAGAATGTGATCATTTGCTAATCCTTTTTGACATATACTCAAATGAAAACAGCACAAAGACAGTACATTTAATGTTTGACCTCAGCTAATCAGCATGTAAATATGTGCTTTGATGCAGCAATAAATTTCAAACAGGTTGAGACAGGAGCAGCTAAAGACTGGGAAAGCTGTGGGATGCTCCAAAAACACCTGTTGGGAACATTCCACAGGTAAACAGGTTCATTGGTAACAGGTGATAGTATCATGATTGGGTATGAAAGGGGCATCCTGGAAAGACTCAGTCGTTCACAAGCGAGGATGGAGCGAGGTTCACCACTTTGTGAACACATGATCGTGTAAAGGATATTACTGCATGTGCTCAGCTAAGATTGGGAGTAAAACTACTGCACTGATGCAAGAGAGAAAACAAAACGAAAAACAAGAAGACAGGTTCAATTTGCAGCAGGTGAGAGGAAGGCAGCTTTAAAGGACAACAAGATCACCTCAGAAAGGCTTTAAGATACTTTAATACTCTCTGTTTCACACAGCAGGGATGAGGATCCCTCTCAGTGGAGATGCGGAAAGAGACCAGCAAAGGGAGGAGGGAAGTCTGAGAGGCCGTAAGTGGGCCTGAGTAGTTCCTTTATCAGCTCACTGATAGGAGACGTCTGTGTGTCAGAGCTGCTCAATGCTCTCCTTGTCTCAGCTTATCAGGGCTAATTAAAACATTTGGATTCCTCTGGCCGGCTCTGGAGGAGTCTGTGTCTGTCTGAGCATGTGTGTGGGAGACATGAGAGCGGAGAGGAGTCAGAGGAAGGAAATGTAGCAGCTTGGAAGACTTCCTGTCCATCTATGGACAGAGGAGCTCAACACACACTCACCGTCAACAGCTGATAGACGCACCACAGATGCATACAGACACACTTCATACAACTTTTTCAAGGCCTTGTATGGTTTGCCGTATATTAGACTCAACATTCATTGTGTGTTTTACAACCCTGATTCCAAAATATTGTTTCATTTCATTTCATTACTGACAACAGTTTTCCAAAGTCTTCCTGAGCCCATGTAGTAATGTCCTTTATCCAGTCATGTGTTCACAAAGTGGTGAACCTCGCTCCATCCTCGCTTGTGAATGACTGAACCTTTCAAAGATGCCCCTTCAACACCCAATCATGATGCTATCACCTGTTACCAATGAACCTGTTTACCTGTGAAATGTTCCGGTCTTTTGTTGCTTCTGTCCCAACTTGTTTGAAACGTGTTGCTGGCATCCAATTCAGAATAAACATATATTTACATGGATTTACATAAATACAGATAGAAGATGTCTGGCGTGGGGATATATGGTGTCTTTTTAGTCTTGCTTTCCACTCCCTCCTGTGCTTTACCTTCGTGCTTTGTCTTAATCTGTCTCTCAGACTCTCATCCCTGAACATCCTGTATCTGCTCCGAACGGGTACACACAACTCACATAAACACACACAGCATGTGGACTGGACCTGTGCTGCTTCCAAATGAGTCTGTTCTTTATAAGTCCTGGGTGGGCTCATCTCTCTGTTCTTTTCTAATCCTCTTCATGACCCCTGCTCCTGCTCTGACAAACGCAGGCCTGGGATCACTGCATTTCTATACATGCACAATGTTACAACCAATAACTGCTGGCTGCTATACTGCACTCAACCCCAAACATCTGAACAAGAGGTGCGTGAACCGGTTTTTACAAAACATTTTCACTTTGGTACCAGAACTTTTTATAGAAATCAGCAGTAACTTTGAACTTACCAACATGCCAAACAGAACAATGTGGGCTGATTATATGGAATTGTGCACAAAGGTATGACGTCTTAAATCCTTTTGAAACCAGGGGGACTTCTGAGTGCTGATGTAGTTGCTGTGATGGATGTGTCTGCCCCAGGGGGAGCTGATGTCCTATAGCTTTACTGTAAATGTTTACATTCCTACATGCTCTGATGCTATCTGCTAATAGTTTTTGGAACAAGCCTGAAGAGTCCTCTGGGTGGGATTATTTGCGGCGTGTGTGTGCGTGCGTGTGTGTTTGTGAGAGAAAGCGACCAGGTCAAAGGGAAGCTGATCTGTCTTTAAACAGAGGTATTAACCGTGACCCCCATCCCTCCTGAGTCCTGCCCCGTGTCAATGCATTAGCAGCAGCAAAACACACACCGCTGCTCCATCTTTTCCCCCAAAGCAAAACAGTTAGCGGTTGTTATAATTGCTTCTGATAGCACAATCAACAATTGGCTGGGCATGAATCATTTTGGGAGGCAAGCCTCTCCCAGTCCCGCTTTGTGTCATCTATAAATCTGCTCATAATACGCAGCAGTGTCAGTGCCAGCAGCCGTTAAGTGAAGATGATATTGTTTAAACCAACAAGGCTCTTGAGAAAATGATTCCTGCTACAATAGGCGCATCGGAAATGTATGTGTAATTGCTGCTCAGGAGCCCTGTGAGAATTCTCTGTCAATAGATCTGTATCTTAAAAGTGCAGCCAAGCATGGATTAGGTGAGGACTGTCATTCCTGTGTTGCTCACTGTTGCTCAGCCCCACCCTCATCGCATTCCTCTCAGCTCAAAAATCTGCACTGACAAAAAAGACAACAGGAAATTACCTGTTTCCACTGGCATTAATAAGTCCTATTCAAATCTGCCCTTTAATGCTTTGTTGAGTTGTGGAAGCTGCTGCTGATTGTTTGAAGAGGCAGACTAACATGTTCTTCTGCACTGCTATCTATCTCCTCTCATTCTCTCTCTCTCTCTGCTCTATGAGTCTATTCATGGGGAGGCACACTAATAAAGTACAACTCAAAATGTTTACATACTTCGACGTTACATATTTAGACATACAGTAATGCTTGATGGCTCAGCAGAGCATGGAAGGATGGTTTCTGGAATCTGGAAATAGAGCAAAGACGTCCGACAGGGCAAGAAATCTATCAGACAATCATACAGGTTTTAAACAAACATAGTCACAAAATGTAATTGGAAGAGAAAACAAAGGTAAAATTATTAGCAAAACTCTGTGGGAAACAACCTGGTTCAACTTTGACCTGCCGCACTTTCCATAGACGTGCAAGCACACAATTTTCCTTTGTAACAAGGGATAAATACATTTATCTTCAGATAAACTGCTTAAGGTTATATGACTAAAATGTTTGTTTGATATCTGACATCTGTCATCTTCTTCTTGCCCCATTACACTTTGTTGCAGCAACATCGTCTTACGATTTAATCTGTGGGTGGAAATTTTATCCCAAAATCAAAATAATAGCCAAAACATGGAAATAAGACCTTATTTATACCAAACCAGAATTACCCTTTAAATGAAGATGAGGGGAGTTCCCTCTCTCAGATGAAAGTGAGGTGACAAAAACAATCTAATGTGTAAGCACACTTATGGGTGAACATCCATAGCCATTAAAATCATCCTGTCACTCACTCTTCTCGGTGCCCGACTTCATCTGAAAGGAAATTGACAGCAGTGTGACATCACAGACTGGTTGCAGATAAACACAAAATCTTATCTTGTCACGGAAGACAGTGATGACTAAAGCAGCTATTCACCAGCACAATGTGAATAATCAGAGCACATACAAAGTGGCATACCTGGGAGCCGCAGTGCAACACCGTGACCTTTTCTCCTGCATAGCGTTAGTCGTCTAAGTCTGGAGATGCAAATACACCCTGCATGTAGAAATGAATGTAATTGAACTTCGTGGTGCCCCGCTGAGCTACAGTCAGACAGTCAACAGGAGATGCATTACTTCTCCCTCCCAGAAACCTGTTGTGTCAACCGCTGAGGATAGCTTGAAGTGGTGTTATGATATAAGAGATAAATGAGGTTTGGGCTGGTGCCAAAGTGTGGCACAGGAAGATCATCTGTGCCAAAGCAGCAGGGAAAAGAGAACTTGAAGTACCTATTTACATCACAGTCCTTTGATGTCACACCCCCTTCAATGTTGTGATATTGGAATATTTGATAGGCTTTGATAGACAGGGCACGACCTCACTGGAGACAAATAATTCACTGTGTAGTGTCAGCGTGATGTCACTGAACATGTTGCACAAATACATCCATTTTTTTTTACATTTCTGGTCCCAAGAAAACTTCTTTTATCTGCTTATCTGTAATACATCAGTCAGGAGAGTCACAGTGTGTTCTCTGTGCCCTCCCCTGCCGCCTGCAGGCTCCATTAATACCACACAATTCTGACGGTTAACGCTGTTAACACTGCTAAGTGCCATCAGTTAAGGGCTGAGCCAAAGCATCAGACACCTCATTTTGGAAATATGTTTTTATTTCCCTATCGAGTGTGGCCGTTGTGTATATTCCTCAGTGATGAGGGTGTAGTCTTTTGAGTGAGACATGATTAATGTGTGCTGTCTTGTGTAGCCCGGCTGCGTGGTGCAACATCTCCACGGTCTATTGACCCTCTCTGACTCATGCAGCACACAGTAGAACAGAGTAGGCCTACGCATGACTTTTTACACACATACTAAATATTCACCCTTTCAAAAACTGTCTGGTTGAGTCAGTAAAATTTGTCAGTTTTGTCAAATATCAAAGTAAGAAGAAAGTAAACTCAGTTTGCTCAGATGGATATTATACACTGTATCCCTTTCCACGAAGGCGTTTCTTAAAAGCAGAGAGTAAGTTATATTTTCATGCTGTCTGTGCAGCCAGACTGCATCTTAATCTGCTAGATACACACAGACACACTGCCCAAAAGGTTATTAAAGGTCCATAAAGCTCTCATAAAGAATGTATTCTTCCAGGTGTTATGTTGAGTTTCATGGTCAATAAAAATGTCCCATAAATGAAATAAATACCTACTAAAAATGTCAGAGACTCGGTCATGCTACTCATACTTCGAGATAAGCTACTTTCTCTTGTTGGGTTTGTATAAATTCAGGATTCCTTTCTGCTCTGTCTGGTAGCTTAAAACGGACCGTTCCTGGCAGTCGTGAACGATGAAGGACAAAAAGCAACATATACATCATCAAATGGACTCTTGAGGCACAAAGTCAGGAGTCATTGCTGTGGACTAAAAGCGACTCGCTATACCTGATTTAGTGTATTTACACATTTTGTAAATAACTAATAAATACAGCTACATCTTTTCAGAGCCATGGGGTTATTTCAAGTATTTGTGTAAATTGGCAGATTTTATTTTATTTAATTGTGCTAACAGAGCATAAGTGTGCTTAGTTTTAGGATATAGTTTAGATAAAAGCCTTTTAAATTGCAGGACCCTCTCCGGCATTGTTAATATTTTATGTGGAACCTGTTGTGATGGAGTGGAGGAAATTGCTTTGGTAGAAATAACATGTAGTGAGATAAATCCTGAAACAGAGACAGACTCATTGTCGTCTGCAAAATGCACCTTTATGACCCACTGTGCACACTATAATCAGCATTTGTGACTATTTGATTTTTCAAAAAACTAATCCCAGAAGGGAGTGTTGAAATGTAAAATCAGGGCTTGAAAATGAGAAGACCTTTCTCTGCTTCACAGTACGTCAGCCTGTCCTCCCCTCAGCAAACACAAGAAATACATGACTCTCCCTTTTCCTGACCCCAACAAAAAAAAACGTCCCTTTGAGGTTTTGTCTTTAAAAAAAGATAGATCTACATAGAATATTAAATAAATTATATAAATGGTAAGATTATGAGAAAACTACCCAACAGATCAGAAAAACGTGTGAGAAAGTCAACAGTATTTAGAGTTAAATTTTGTTTTTCGTGTAAATCATTACAAAATTAGAACCACACTCAAATCTTGGGCTTAAATGCTGAAGATCTCTTCACACAGTAATAATCTGATCAAATATCCCATACAAAATGCCCACACCAATCTTCACTGCAGGCTAATGTTTAAAATATTTTATCTTATTTTCTCGTTTCCTTTCTGAATATCTCTAAATGTAGCAAGTCATGGTGAGAGACATTTGCATGCCATGGACCCTAAATAGCTGGTCGAACTCCAATATCATTTAGCTTTAAGAAAAAAAAAAAAAAAAGAATGACAAAAAAAAAAAAATAATAATCAGGCTTCTTGTTATAAGGGGAAAAAAATAAGAATAATAGAAAACAGTCAGTTTGACAGCATACAGGATGGTGTCACCCTCTGACTGTACAGACAGCTTCTGACACCTTGAGTTGGCTCTTGTTCAAGTCTCTTGAGGGCTGCAGAGCATCCCCCCACACGGCACACTGTTCATGCTCCACGGCTGGCAGCAGTGCTGCAGGTAGGGGTAGTAGTGGTACGCATGATACACTGGCACACCCACTGGGACGTGTACTCCATTCGCCTGATGGTACTGCGTTTGATTGTCCCTCACCAGCACTTTTACTGCTACTTTCTTTGGTGGGCCGTACGCCGCCAACTCGGCCGACATCTGGCGCCGTTTGGTTTTGTATCTCCGGTTCTGAAACCAGATTTTCACCTGGGTCTCTGTTAGTTTCAGAGCTCCTGCCAGATCGGCCCTTTCAGGGCCTGAGAGGTACCGCTGCGCGCTGAAGCGACGCTCCAGCTCGTAGACCTGTGCGTGAGAGAAGGCCGCCCTGGAACGCTTCTTGGTACCGGACCTGCACTGTCGCTCATCGGATGAACAGCTGACCCTCTCCTCGCTGTGGTGATATTCCTCCCCCTCCTCCTCCTCGGCCTCCTTCCTCTGCTGTTCATCCCGCTCCTCACACTGTGGTTGCTGGTCTGCAGCGCCTAAGAAAGATTTATGATTATTCAGCGATTAAAATGGCACTTTCATGACATAAAGTGTAACTATTCTGTGTCAAATATGTCCTTAACATATCTGCCATTATTTTTTTTTTAAATTGAGGGAAATAAGTAACAAATAAATAAGCATGCCCGCTGTAAATACTGGTGAAAACATCCCAACATGCCAATTAAAACCGTACTTTATTTCCAAAAGGTGAGATGAACATGTCATTGGACTGAGACGATTTTTTTTTTTCAATCATATAAGTTTATTGTCTTCTTTCAAGGTGCCAGTTTGTGCAAACACAACCTAAATTTGCCACACAAGCCAGCAGGTGTCGACCGGCGCTCACCTCCTCTGTGCTCCGTCTCCTCTCCAGTGAGCTCGTCGCTGTAGGTATCAGACCCGAGGATTCCAACAGACACACTGAGACCAGCAGGAAGTGTCTCTGAGTGGGGGCAGTTCTTATCCGCGTCTCGATGCGACAGATCAGGGATTCTCGTACCACCCTGCCCGCTGCAGATGTTGCGTTTCGGTGCGCGAGGCTCCTCTGTACTCCTGGCATCGGGCTTTCCCCGAGCATCGCGTCCAGTGAGAATGTCTTTGATTGAGAAGGACGAAAAACGTAATGTCATGGTTAAAATTAACGCATTGATATTTCCTGCACTGTCGCAAACGATTTATCTGGAGGCATCAAGAGATCAGCCCCGCGAAAGCAACAGTCCTCAGCGATTCGGTCTTTACAGCCTCTTTAATTGCTCAAATTTAATTGTGGTGAACTAAGTCCGGTCTACTAATGAAGAGCCTTCATCACGAACTGTCAACTCTATTACAAAATTCTCAGCTGCAGCAGCTCTGGTTAACCTTTGATAGGCTGTTTTCTCTGCCTGGTCCCTCCTTCGCACCGCCCAGCTCCACGCTGGTCTCTGAGCTCTGCGCTTTTATTGAGGACGAGGCACAATGATTTTTCACACGAGGGATTGTACTTTGGTCAGCTGATTTTATTAACTGACGTTACAAACGCAAGGAATTATTTAACATTTTAATAGACACATTTGTCAATGCTTGTGTAAGTTATGTGGAGACGAGGAGAGTAATTAGACCCTGCTGAGCATTTTAAATATTACCGTATATTAGACATGAGTTACAGACTCATGGATGTGGATGTTACCCACTACTCTTACAAAATAGACCTGTTTCAGCCACGGTGGGTTTACCCCGTATTCATTATATGTAAATTATATGAAGAAAGTCTTGCGCGTGAACTTCGCCAACCGTGCGTAATACGCAGCGCAGCGTCTGTGGTTTTAAATGCTTTCGCAAAACTACACCTCACTTTTACATGTAAGGTCCAACTATTATACAAGTTTGACTTCAGCTTCCACTTACATGACAATTCAATTGTAAAATATGTCGATTATTTAAATTTATTTTTTAATCTGAACATAATTCATCATGTAATACGTTGTTTTTACATATTTATTATATTTTACTATTTTATTATATCTTTTTGTATTATTAGACTTTTTTTCCATTTATATTTTTACTGATTCTTGTTGCTACACCGTCTTCTTTGCTGTTGTAACACTGCAGATTTCCCCGCTGTGGGATTAATAAAGCAGCATCTTATCTCTCATAAATGTGGGTTTACGCAGTTCTTCAAATTTCTGCGTAAAATTGTATGAGATTTTGGATGCCTTTCTCCATAACGCTTTTTTTTTCTTTTGACAAAACCCATGAGAAGAATGTCGTTGAATAACTGCGTTTGATCGTAGACTGAATGTTTTAGTGTGAGGGACCTCCAGTCTTGTTGCTCAAACAGGTGACTAGCGCCGCCGTGTGGTCATGATGCATCGTTTCCAAAGTTAGAAGATGCGTAAAAAGAAAAGATGCCAACTATGTTTTATACACACACACACACACACACACACACACACACACACACACACACACACACACACGCCCTTTTCTCTCTCACAGATACACGCACATATTACACAATCACCGGGCCTACCCTACGTCGAGGAGACGTGATGACAGACGCAGTGATCTGCCTCCTCTGTGTTGTTTTGTTTTCTTCTTCTGACTAAACAGAGAAATCTCTCAGATTGCCACACAGCGCAAATCAGCTCCAGAGTGTCAAAACATGTCCGGATTGGAAACATGGGAGTTCTGGCACACTTACATGTGTTAAAAACACGACGTGTCATCACCAGAATAACAAAAAGTAACGTTTTAATTCAGCTCATTGACTCATTATTCAATAACATGCATGCTATGATAAATGCTAATTATGATTTCTGAGTGAAGCAGCCTTTCCTTCACTCATTCACTCACTCACAAGCAACATGTGTAATCTGCGTCCCAAATACACTCAACCCTTCCTTTTCCTCGTGAACATCCACGCACACACAACTGAAACTCTGCATGTGCGTTCACTAAATTTCAACAGAAAGCAACTGCATCAATTACTGTAGATAAAAATGAAAGAAACTGCTGAAAATATGCTGTGTGGCTTGATGATGATCCATGTGAGAAAAGAATTAGCTTTCTGTTAGCTGTTTCATGTTCAAATGTTGATTTTGTGACGCCTCAACTGGCTTCCAGAGTCAAGTCAAGTCAAGTCAGATTTATTTATATAACGCAAAACAACGACTTTATCTCAGAGGGTTTTAGTCTGTACTGCACGCTCTCTCTATCCTTAGACCACTCCAAATTTATCTAGAATATTCCCGGAGCCTATAATTAAAATAGCATTTTGTTTAATTGTATAGTAAATTTTAGTGTCATAATATACAAGGTGAAAAAAATTAGATTTTACGCTGATGAAAAACTTTTCCACATCCGTCTGATGCCATGTTGGCGGCCGAGACGATACTCGAAGAGAGACCTAATGGAAGAGCCTTTACCCCAGCTTCTTCGCGCACTTTTTCTTCTTCTTTATGCTCGGGCCCTGGTTCTTCTGTGAGCTCCTTGAGTGGTTGCCATTGGAGACTTTGTTTTGGGAAACTCCACGCCTAACGCAGCCATGAGCCGAGCTGCTATCTTTGGAAGCACAAGATAGCGATCGCAGCGCCTGTCAGAGCAGCCGTGGCCAGGCCGCGTCCTCAGGCATCGCCGTCCTGTCGCCAGCTCTATTTACACTAGTGACTCTGCAGCACTTAGAGCTGACACCAGGTATGTCCTACCGGCAGTGCAGTAGCCAGGGGAAGTGGCCGGTGAGGCTATCAGAGGAGACAAACACTCTGTTTACGTTGCCATTCATCTCCATTAATAGTGTCTGCGTGCCTCGGAGGTGAAGGTGTTTGTTTAAGTCCATCTCCAATCAACGGTGTTTGTGTTTGTGTGTGTGTGTGTGTGTGTGTGTGTGTGTGTGTGTGTGTGTGTGTGTGTGTGTGTGTGTGTGTGGGGGGGGTAGGGCTAATTATATGATATATGTATATGATGATCATATATAATTCTTCTTCTTAGTATTATTATTATTAGCAGCACAGCAGCATAAATAGGCTTTTTTTAAATTTATTTGGGAATTATATATATTTCAATGTCACGCATCAACCAAGAGACACTTTCCAACACTATTTATTATCCAAAGCTCTGTGAGTTTATTCGCCCTGTGGGTCCCGAGGATGCCGGCTGTCTGGTTAATGTCCATCTCTGAATCCTGACCGGACATTCGCTCGCCTCTAAATTCTCTCTGTTTCTGGTTCTCGTCTCAGACCAAAGTCTACCACGAGCTTTCTCACAGGAAAAAAAAGAAGTTGCATGGCTTGAGAGACGATTTGAGAGGTTGAGAAACTGCACATGTAAGTTTGAGTAATAAACTCAACATTATTTTTTTTTTTTGAAGTTTCCTGCCCAGTTTCATATGAATGTTGGAATGCAATAACGCGTCCAAACAAGGTCAGAAACGTCCCACGGCTTAAAAACGCACATTTTCACTTGGATGTCTACTGTATTTGTTTTAGTTCCGTGTGTTTTAATAAGCCAACAAATTAGCGCGCACACACACACACACACACACACACACACACACACACACACACACACACACACACACACACACACACGCACGCACAAAGCACAGCACAATCACAATACAGTCACTTGTGTCATTCTGTTTGGTATATGATTTTAATTTCATCATCAGTGATCATCTTCATCGATATTGTAGCTTCAGCTCTGTTTTGCAGAAGCGCCGTTTTATTCAGGTCATACAGGCCAACGCTCAGTCTCTCTCACTTAGTTTTAAGTACAAAGACTACTGGCCAAACACAAGCCACACTTAAAAAGAAAAAAAAATAAGCATAATACTTTATAAGACTGCATTATCTGGCAATTGTGGTCCATACTGTTTACTTTCTTTCAACGAATTTGCGGATTTCATTGAATGGGCCTAGTTAGGTAATTAATACATTTGTGATGCCTTATGCGTAGAAATGTGTGTTTATATGAAAATGCCCATACAATTTCCCTTTATTTTTTTTTCGCACTTCCACTTTGAACCACTTTAGATCTTTGATGGGCAACATTCAATCCGACAATTAGCCAACAGCAGGTTGAAGAAGTTTTCTAAACATTGCGGCTCAGAGAAAAATGCGCATACCAAATATGGCTTGTATCTCAGTCAGCGGGTCAGGGTTTCCTCATAGGCCTGCTTCGAGTTACAGCAAACTGGCCTATACTTTCTCTAACGTGTTACTGACATTTAACCCTGCTTTCGTTGCATTAGCTGATCAGGTTGACATGCTTGAGTCCGTTCAGCCATCCCAGAGGAGTCTCTCCCAGCTGTGCGTAAAGACTGCGCTACCATGCCCGGATGCCCTGCAGGGTTCCTTGGCAGGGTGTGACGACTGGTCCTTGGGGCGCCTGGCTTTGCGTCTGTGCCCCAAGATTCCCCAAATTCATGTTCATAAAAGCATTAGCTGAGGAGCTACTGGGCGGCAGAGGAGGTAAGCTAGAATAAGTACAAGAATAGGTGTTAGTGTACATCGAGTTGTTGTAGCTGTAGGCTGGATAGCCATTGTAGCTGTATGGGTTTGGAGCTCCGACTGTGTAAGAAGTGTTATAGTTTTGGGATCCAGTCAGACAAGGTCTCCCGTCCCGGACCAGAACCGGCACAGCCACCCTCCTGGGCGGCGGCGGTGGGTGGTGGTGGTGATGATGACCTGCCATCTCCAGAGTCTTGTCTTGCCGCTGCCTCTTGCATTTGTACCTCCTGTTCTGGAACCAGATCTTGACCTGAGTGGAAGTGAGTTTCAGGGAGCTGGCCAGGTGCTCTCTCTCGGGGGCGGACAGGTAACGCTGCTGCTTGAAGCGCCGCTCCAGCTCGAACACCTGAGCCTGGGAGAAGAGGACGCGGGGTTTCCTCCTTGTCCTCTGCTGCTTGGTGGCGGGCTTCTCCGAGTCCGGATCCTCACACTCAGCGCGCAACGCTCCGCAGCTCTCTGCGTGGAGAAGTCACGTTTAAGTGTATATCGAAGTGAAAACAAGACGTATTGGTTATGTAGCATTTTGAAATGTTTATCCAACTCTTCATTATGTGCTAATCCCATCACACTCATAGCCACATGAATTAATTAATGTAAAAGTCTGAATGATCGCAAAATGTTGTCCCAAAACATTGTTTGAAAACAATTTTGTTGTCGATTGTTTTTTAAATATCCCAATAATTTAATTGATTATCCCACGATTTTGATCTTTAAACATTCAATTGTTTCAAAACTTTTTAAAGAAGTGAAAGTTTACTGGATTGGAAATTGCTCAACCAGCATTTTTATAAGTATTTAATAAGAAATAAATCAAAAAGGTGCTTTCAAAGAGGATTTACTGAAAGTAAACCAGGAGGAAAAAATGCTAAATTATTTGTCAGTGAATTTAAACTAACAAACAATCTGATCCTCTGACCATGAAAATTAAAGTTGAGCTAAATATATCAGATTTCTGTCGATTCAATGCACATCAACGAGACTGTGAATCAGTCATTATGTTTGGTGTTTTTGCGCATTTCTCTTCAGTGATTCATATCGACTGTTCAAAATAAATAAATCAGATGTAGCAACAGATGTAAACAACGCTTAAATGCCTCCAGGCTTCATGCACAGCAGTTAAGTATCTGCTGATGAATAGCATGGAACAATTCTTTTCCTACGGGCGTTCATTGTGCAAGGTGTGGCAAAATATTGTATTTTCGTTCTAAATTATGAGGCCAACATTGCACAAAAATAAGCAATTAAACACAGCATATATATGTTATTATGTAAGTATGTTATTAGCAAAAATCACTCCAGTGGGGCATTGAGGACTTCTGTGTGTATTCGGTGAACGTTTAATAGTCATTTATGCATTAATAAGCGAGTATCTTCTCACGTCCCTCTAATTATTTCTCCAGAACTATCTAGTAAAATTCAAATTGTTGTTTGTTTGTTTTTTGATTTTTTTTTACTCGTGATTCTGATTTACTTGTCTCTCCGTTCATGCTATTACTTCTCATCAATAAAAACGACAGGGATCATCATCATCATCATCATCATCCTCACTCACTTTTAGATGAACATATTTATCATTAGACTGTGTACTCACTGCTATCTCGGTCCTCCTGCTCGGTCTCCAGTCGGAGGTCTGCGGAGTGGTTCTGCGCCGGGTTGCCGAACATCTCCACCGGCAGACTGGACTCCGCCAGCCGCTCCTGCACCGTCAGCGTGCTGAGGTAAGACATCCTGTCCTCGCTCTCCGAGACGCCGGAGCTGCCGGGACTCGGACTGTCCCTACCGGCTAACATGCAGGAGGGCGGTGAGTGAGAGCGGAACGGTTTATTTGGGAGCGCCCCCGGCTGTGACAGCGCGCCAGAGAGACCGAAGCAGGAGATGAACTGGAGCTGGTGCTGCTGGGATTGTTGCTGCAACTCTAACTTCAGAATGTCCTTCACAGAAAAAGGCGTGGTGGAAGAAGTTATGAGCGGGCTGGGAAGCATTATTACCACCAGCAGTGAGATCACAGATAACAAACAGTCAGCTGGTCCGAAATTGGACCAATTTTGTCTCCGGACGGCGCGTAAAGGAAGCAAATACCCCGTGCGTAAGCGTGAAGAATGTCTGCGCACTGCTTGCTTTTCATGCAGACTGCGGTGGAGTGGCTTTCTCTCAGCTGTGACATCCCTCTCCTGCGGCGGTGTGTCTATGGCTGGAAGGCTGAGAGAGAAAGAGAGAGGTCGATCCTGTTTGGTTGGCTGAATTCAGCTATCTAGAGAAAGAGCTGGGTCAGCCAGGATGCTGTCCTCTCCCTTTCAGTGACGTCCTGAGGCGGGGGGAGGGACTGTCTCTGTCGGTGTGTGGGTGTCAGGAAGACATATAGGCCTTATTTATGAAATAATATCAGCAACACCGACTCCCCTCAGACTGTTCAAGGTAAGATTTTTTTTTTCCATTACGTGCTTTTTGTTTTTACAACAGAAAACAGGCATCAAAGGCCCTTTCATTTCGTATAATTAAAATATTTATACAGCAAAATCCTTAATTTGGTGTGACATCAAAGAAATTGGCTGCGTTTATCCGGCAACTCGAAAAGCATTTATTATCTTCCAGTCTCCGCTGAAGTCCCACGACTTCACAGTTCTTCACATCAACACTACGGTGGCTTTAAGATTAGACATATCTTCGTTTCCTGTCTCGGCAACACAAGGATAAGATAATATGTCGCAACTGTGGGAAATAAGATAAACAGTGGCAACCAAAGGAGGCATGAAGAATATTTAAATATTTTTCTGTTTATTTATGTCTCTAATTTGAGAAAGTTAAGATTTTTTCCACTAAAATTTGGCCAAGATGATGCTTTCCCTTGACTTTAGGTCAGTATTTCCGAAAAAAAAAAAAAAAGCCCCTGGGTAATATATTAAAGGACAGCTTGCTCAGTTGAAATGATCCTTTTCATGTGCGGCAAATAACACAAGTAACGAAAAGTCGCTGTGTAATAGTTCTAATTCTGTAAACTATTAAAAATTACTACTACTAATCCTACTACTACTACTACTACTACTAATAATAATAATAATAATAATAATAATAATAATAATAATGATAATAATAATAATAATAATAATAATAATAACAATAATACTGTCACCTAAAATTATGTTACTTTTTCAGAAAACGTTCTTTACGTTGCGCATATATAACTCCACTGACATAAATCAAGTTTGCAGATGCCCAGTATTCCCAACATGTGTTGCTTTATTCAATGAACACAAAATCCAAGTGAAAACTCTCTTTAAATTTTACCTTTGTGCCAAACGACAGACATGCTGAAACGGGACACCTCTCCGCCTATCTGTGGCCAAGTGCAGGCGCCAGGGTCTGAAGGCCCATTGCTCCTAAACCGTGTGGAAAGAAAAGGAGGGCATGCCGACATAATCTCATCCGCTGCACCATCAGCAAGGCGCTGTTTGGATTAGGGCAGCGTCTTCCCCTCTCCTGGAGTCTGCCATGTCTTTAAAATGGGCCATTTAAGTGGAGTGGAAAAGCAGAGGAATTAGGTCTGCGGAGAAAATCGCCGTGAGTGTGCGCAATGCTTTGGCAATTCCAAATGCGCCCCCAGCAAAAATGAATGCAGATGTTGGATGGTCAGATGAGTTTGTTGCTGGAACAGCCTGCATTAGTTTATAGTTGTCCCTCGAATGTACATAAAAGAGCAACCACCGGTGATTTTGCTCGAGTTAGGTGGAATTTAGGAGCACTTGAGTGGAATGTACTAAGGCAGTACGTAAGGCATTAAATCTGGTCAGTTTGTTTCCCAAATATTTACCCACTCCTGTTTATCATGTGCAATGATTCAGAGACAATAGACCAAACAGAAACGAATGCGCGTCTCATCGGGACGAAATGACATAATTAGACATTTTAAGGCCAAAGAGCTTTAAATGTTGCTCGCTAAATAAGACTAACTCTGAAAACTGGACAGGAAAAAGCTTGTAGTATCAAAATGCGACGCTGTTTCACACTATCATGCTATAAAGACAACTCAGCCCTCACAGGCCACTGCGGTCACGGGTCAGAGGCGCAGGTTAGCGCGCTAATGGCGTAATTAGCTCCTCAACACTCAACACGCACGCACGCGCGCACCGCCTCGCGAGCCGTGGACTGACCACCACCAGCGGCCCTCGCGTGCCACCGGCAGCCTAAAAGTGGCCAAGCAGAGAAGCGTGTTTACGGAGCGGAAGAGTCTGTTTCCTGCCTGTAACAAAACCCAGACTCCCCCAGAGTGTCAAAGAGCTGCTCGGTGCTGAACGCGACCCTCCGATACATCATCTTCATTTCAGAACCATCGCGATAAGACGGGCGCGGTCGGGCCCACGACGGAGGTCAGCACGGACGGGCTGCGGAGCTCTGAGCTCTTTTTGTTGGATAGAAAACAGAGAGAAAACGAAAAACAACCAGCTGCTTTCCACCTCTGCAGCAGTCAGACTTCAGCCCTTTCTCTGGAGTCACTCTCTGCTGAGTTCTTTAAAGTTGGTGGCTTGCCAGGCAGAGCCCAACATGTTTCTACTTGTTCACCCTCTTCTCTCCATATCAGTGGCAGGCCTGTTGAAGCAGTGTCTCCTCTGCAGAGTGGCAGGTGTATATCAGCGATATAGGGCCCACAAAAGCAGAGATGTGCGGCTGAATGCTCTCCAAAGACAGCAGATCCCTGAACACAGGGTGGAAGTTTGATGGCTTGGTAATGACTGCAATTATCTTCCCCCTGGACTCTGCCTCTGTAAAGCTGAGAGGCGATTTGTATCTGATGGTTTTACGGCAGCAGTAAACTCTGTGTAAAGAAAGCATCAACACCTCCTGTGAGTGGGTGCACTGAGCAGGCCTTGAGCAGCGTGTGTGTGTGTGTGTGTGTGTGTGTGTGTGTGTGTGTACACTGAAAGAAAGCATGTGTGTTATTATGACTTGACAGAGCTTTGTAGAGGAGCACTTAACGTCTGTCTACAAAGGAGGTGGTTGTTTACAGGTGTTACTGTAACAGCCTCCGTGTGTGATGAGGAAATTGAAGTATGGCTGTTCATTGGTCGTGCCGTGCTCATGATAGGCCAGTAACAACAATAGATTGTAAAATTAGGAAAACAGATTAGCTCAAGTGTGTCTTCATGACCTGTTTTCCATGTTGTGTGAGTGATTGACTATAAGAGATCTACTAAAGGGTGTGAGCTTTTCCCCCGAGCCTTTCATCAGGAGAGCATGTTGCAATACGGAAGTGATGAGACATGATACATTGAAAAACACATCTACACTCAGAGTGTGCTTCCCTCGCGCAGCTCATAATGTTCTTACCTTTTAATTCATGGTCATCTGTACAAATGGCATAGGACCAAACTGTTGTGTGTCAGTAACGGCTCAGCTCTTCTGTGTCCCGGAAGGTGAGTCTTATCAGCAGCCCATGTGATGGTGTCAGTAGCCAGGACCCAGACTGTGCTATTGTGCCCCTGCCTGGGCCCGAGTGACGGATGACAGCGCCTTCTCACTGGAGGAAATGAGGAGGCCAGAGGCGAGGCCGGAGGCCAGATTTTTAGCAAAACCCTGTTCTCACCCACTTACCTTCGGCTCCAAACGTGCCAAATATTCACCAGTGGCAGGCCTAAGGTGATGTTGTGCATGTTGCAACACTCCCTCAGGGCTCATTGTGTTAACCTTAGGAAAATTATACTCTAATTAGGAAGTTTGTTTGAAAGACTGTGAGGGGGTGATGTGTTTGAGAACCAAAGTCGTGCTCTGTGTATCAAGGGTCTTACTTGGAGACCATGAAAAGAGGAAGTGAGGTCAGGCCAGTCTGGGTCCCCTGCCCTTTGCCCTCCCCTGGGTCTCATAAATTAGCTTGCTGTAATTCTCTTCCAGACGGCCTTGCCCCAGCAGGTGTGTGTTTGTATATATGAGGGCTAACAGGGGGATGTAAGGGCTGTAATGTCTGTGATCTACGGTGTTGGGAATGGAGCTTGGGAGGAAACATGCAACCTAAATATGCTTATCCTCTCCGCTGCCACACGGGCCATGTAGATAAAGACACTGCAGGGAGGCGGGCTTTCTCTGAATAGGATGTGTGGGCCCTTGACTGTTCCCTCTAGCTGCTCCTATGTTCTGTCCTACTTGGCCGGAGCTGGCGAAAAGAATATTAAAAATATCAAAAGGTTGAATCGAGTTCAGCTTGCTCCTGGAGGGACTTTCTCTAACTTGTTCAGGCAGTAATGGCTCTCTTGGGAAAGACAATGTTGCTGTAAAATAACAGCATACATGCATCCTGGCTTCGAGAGGTAAACATCCTTGAGAGAAAAACACTACAGTCTCTCCAGCGACCGTGTGGTATCATTATCAAAGTGATGGTTTGTTTTGGCGAAACTCTTTCTCCTTATGAGAAAAGTTCGTTTTTTGTAAATAATTAGTGTCTAAAATACCGAGTAATGCAGTTTCAACGTCTTGCTGTTGATCGCGCTGGTTGTTGGTGATGCTGTAGTTCAGATTGAATGTCAGTGTAAAGAACAGGGAGACTGTCCTTCAACTGGATGATCCCAGCCCCAGCGTTAGCAGGCATCTGCCCTTGTAGAGATATTGTTCGTTAGCTGAACGTGACCTCCCTGTGAATGGGCGAATGAAATCAGATGATCTCTCCACGTGGATTAATGAAATATCGCATCATTAGCGATCATGACATCACCATGTCTCTTCTCGCCTATCATTTTTGTGGCTGTTTGCTTTATGCACACACACACACACACAAATAAGCAGTCAGAGTAAAAATTCAGACATGAGTCTTCCACTTCCTGTCTTTGTTTCTTTGCATGCATATTTGTATAAAGCTGAGGTCTGGAGAGCCTGAGCTGGCCAGAAGACAACATCAATCAATTAGAAAAGCACACTGTAGACCTTGTGTTTGACGTTCCACCCAGACTTATGGGGTAAAGGCCATATCAGTGAAAAACAGTGAGCGACGTGGATATTAGCAGACCTTTATAGACATTATCATACTTGTCAGAAGTTATGATCAAAGTCAAATCTCAGATCAAATATGTGAACATTTCCCATTTATAAATAATTACATTACACAGTTTCTTAAAAAACTTGTGTCAAGCAAAAGTTGCTTTTTCTTCTGTTTTGCCCCATAGTTTTACTTTAAAGCAAGCTATAACTTTGAGAAAAGTTTATTAAAGTAAGTTTATTGTTATTATTTAACTTTGTTCTACATTTCAGGATTTTTTTCACTGATTCACTTTCTTGCCAAGAGGTAGATGAGAAGATTACTCTCATGTCTGCAAGGTAAATATAATGCTACAGCCAGGCTAATGTTTCCCTCTGCTCCCAGTGTTTGTGCTAAGCTAAGCTAATTAGCTACTGGCTGCATGGCTCTATATTAGATATGAGAGTGGTATTGATCTTCTAACACGTGAGAAGAAAGTGAGCAAAAAGTATTTTGCACAATGTTGAATGCTTCCTTTATTTATGCGAGTGGCAGATGCAGTGGCTTTGTCTTTTACGTTTTCTTGAGCTATGGAAAAATGTGGTTATGACTGTGACACTAACGCAATTTCAGGTGCACGTGCACTTATCTGTTTCGTTAGATGTACATAGAGAGCAAAGAGTAATGTTTGCATGCACCAGAAAAAAACAAAAAAACAAAACAGATTTCATATCCTGATATCAAACGGAGCACGCGAAGGCATGCGCATACACACATACAAACTTGCACAGACAGACACACAAATACACGAGTCAGAATGTTGTTATTGCATGCATGCTCCATCAGTCACTGGACTACACAGGGAGCAACAGGGAGGTCCTGCGCTCTGTGTTGTTGCTGTGTCTAGTCTCTTGTTAGAGAATTGATGACACTGTCTTTGGAAAACAAACAAGGCGGGAAGCTAAAAAGGTGGTCACTCAGCACAGCTCTCTGACCCAGAGACAGAGGCCACTGCAACATGTGAGCAACGCTGCAGCATCCCCCTTGGAATGCGCTGCAGTGTGTGTGCACACGCTCCTGTTTGTGTTTCAGTGAGACCACAGCTGGAATGTGACTGTCTTGTGCCTGAATGTGTGCCTTTGTGTGTTTTAGTGTCAGTGTCCTACAGCAACAGTGCTAACCTGCATGCGAAATGAAAACAGGATGAGAAAAGAAACCTTGTTGGTGCTATTTTTTTTTTGTCATATAGGCATTACGCTGCTAGAAGCCAAAATAAATGTTCCACATACCAAATGCACAGAGGGTGCCTGTGGATGTTTGACTGACTAACTCATTGATCTGGATGTGACACACTCCCCCTGTGGGCACCGTCTTGCCAGAGGCTGCTCCTGTCACTCTTTGCTCTGACTCACACTTCACATCACAGCCCAGACCGTTGTCCTGCGGCCTCCCCGGTACGTTCACACCAAACCCTGCCATGGGCCCCCGAGCCTTGTTCTGGGAGCTCAAATCCCATAATTGCAGGGCTGACAGTGATAGCTAACATAGGAGACACCCTCACCTGGTCGGAAAGAATGAAAACATCTACTGTCAAAGTGAAGCGAGGAGATGAGTGGGGGGGGGGGTACCAGGTATGAGGAAAGTGAGTAACATCTGGTACAAAACAGGAGGGGAAAATAGCAACTCAGTGTTCTGTGATAACTGGTATTAGGATCAATTGTACCATTTTTATAAAGAATACTTTGTTAGAGGTTTGTAAGGCCTAACGGATGCTTTTCATGGTTTATAAATCAGACTAAGCCATTCTTAAGGACAACATTTGAGTTACCAAAGTGTGAAGACACAGTGGGCATTGGACATAGCATGCTAACCAGCTAGCCCCAGCCTGTCCTGTCTTCTACTACCACTTTGAACATTCACTACATTTCACAAGCTCTCCTATGTTTTTTAATCTGATAAATAAACAAAACAAACATGCAAAGTGTCATGAAAGTACTGTGTTCAAACTTGACAGGAACTCACCAAAACCATCTTGTCTTACGACTGTTAAAACAATCACCAACTCTGGTTTGGTTCACTGAGTTAGATGTGAAAATATTCCTGTTCAACATGCTGCTTTTCCAAACCGCTGATGACCAACCGTCCTCTTTCTTGTCTCCCATTTCATGCCTCCCCTGTCCCGGCCTGCGATGTCTTCATTGTTCCAGGAGTCAGAGTTCTGGTCGAGTCCGTTGTAAATAACCTCTGCACCGTTTTCCCTGTCATTAAACTGGCCTCCATTGATCTTAGGCTGTGTTCGGTCCTGATCCTGCTGTGCCTTTGTACCTTTATCATTAACAACTGTAGAATTATGATCCAAATGGACTTTTCACAGTCTAAAAAGGTGTCCCTATGCAGTGTATTTAATGGATTGTTCACCTTGGATGTGTTCCATTATCACTAATGTATTTATTTTGGGGGGCATCTGGGGGCAATAGAACAAGATGCAAACACAAAATTGGTATATTATCACCTTATAACAGAATAAATAGTTACCGATTTACACACTCAGCAGACACAGAGCAACACAGTATTTGTTTGAAGTTGTGTTTTCTGCTCAACTGACAACCCTAAATCCAATATATACTATCTTTTTGGTCTGCTGGTCTCTGAAAAATAATAGCTTATCTTTCTCCTTAGCTGCAAATTGCTCCACTGTGTTCACCGGCTAGTTGCTAACTATTTGGTGGTGGGCAGAGGGTGTGCAGTGGGTTTATAAGAGCTTTTTCATCAAAAACAGCTGCCTGATGTTCATGTTGAGACTGAACCAAGACAGTAAAGTTATGGGCCATTAAAAAGAGAGAGAGAGAGCTCAAAGGCACGAAAACAAAGGACAGCTGAGGGGAACTGCAGATTTAAGTGACTAGTTTCACATTACATCTTATCATTTGACCCACTAATAGTATAGAAATGATTGGTGCAGCTTTAACTACACAAACGCGGTCAGTCCATCCAGCAGCCTCCTCTTTACCTGACAGAAATATAAAGAGCAAACATGGACTTTCACCTGATCTATAAGATATTAAAGATCTTCTCCAGACATGTTTTAAGACACGCACAAATACTAATTTGGGTCTAATGTGGTTTTTCCACAAAATAATTAAATTGCCTATTAATAAATTCTTAAAATTGCATTGATTCTCCCTCATTGAAAAATCTACAATCTAATAATTACTCTGCAAATGTTGTTCAGTTCAAATGTTTAACTGCTGGACGCAAGGGGTCTGCTGCTTCCCTGAAAAGTCAATTCTCAGTTAATGTGTGCTGGAGACTCCACATCACACGTACAAAAGGTCGTTGCATACTGGATGCCGACTGGCTTCCAAACTAGTCATGGAGTCATAAAAGCATGCTTGTATGTATACATGTTCGACTTAGATTTAAGTCATATGTTTTGTATGTAAAATATAGCATCTAGTCTATAGTAACTAACTACATGAAGTAGATTAAATGTCAAATAGCCATGTCAAATACACACACCCTTAAACTGTAGGCCTACTAAGTACAGTGTTGAGTAAATGTATTATTAGAAGGTGGTAGTGTCTTAATGTATTTCACCATCAGTGAGATTCACTACCCAAACTAGGTTAAACCATGCAACAGCTCTCTCTTTACCAGACAGAAACATTGAGAGCCAGCACCGAGGCCTGCTTCCAGTGAGGCTGCAAAGCTTTCCAACGAAGTCACGCTCGTGGTAGGGGAGAGCAGGCTGGAGTGGCCCTCATTTATCAACCACTTCAGCTCCTGCAGACAGCTGTGGGGAGAGCACAGAGGAGCCGGCGTGTTTACACCACGGCTCAGCCGAGGCCTTCAGGACAGAACAGATGGAAATCCTTGTACATGCTCATTCACACAGTTTAACATGCACTCACTCAGACGGCGTCCAGCCTAAATAACCTGTGTGTTCAGTCAGGATTCAAATTGATATGTAGAATGATTCGCCCTCGCCTTCTTAAACAGAGCTTACGCTGTTGATTGCTTGTGAGTCATTTGACCTTCTGCGTGTGTTATTTTATCTATAAACGGAAGACATAACACTGTGCAGAACAAACTCATGCCTTCACTAAATCCCATCAGTGCTCCGAATACAATCTTTAGCAAGGCTGTGGCTCCATCTTGTGGCGAAATCCTTTATTGCAATAAAATCCTGACCCACCACTAACAACGCTTCACATTTGTCGTGCTATTTGTCAATCATTCTACCGAGCTCCTGATTGGGCAGCAGCGCCTGCGCGTGTGTTTCTGTGACCTTTGACCTGACCGGGATCAGTGCTGGGATTGGTTTGGCAGATACATCTATATTTCTATTGGTAATTCCGCTCACTCCCACTTAACATCCTCCAAATCCAAGTTGAAGGTGAAAGTCTTCTGTCTTAGCTGAGCCGGTCGCCGCTGACTCGTTGCCACGGTTCCTGTCAAACAAACAGCAGCTATGTCGGTGTTTTCTGAAGTCCCCCAAGCAGCTCCCGTAGCTGTTTTCAAGCTAACGCAGGATTTCACTAACGACCAGTTTCCCAAAAAGGTGAACCTCGGAGTTGGAGGTAAGTTGTCCACAATAAGTCTGAACGACAGCCAGTTATCACGTTCGCCTGGAGCAACTAGCTTGTCTGTTCCAGGTTAGCTAACCTGGCTAGCTGGCTAGCTAGATGGTGATTACTGCTGCTACGAATTCTTAAACCCATAAAATGTGACCTGTTAAGGAATTTCCGAAATTCTGATAGGTGACAGCTCTGATGGCATAAACTTGTGGCCAGGCTGGTGGTCTGTCAGCAAAGTTCAGCATTTTCCTCTACAGGCAGCACCTGTGGCGCAGTGTTATCTGGTTATTGTGGATGAATGTCACTACAGCTGTGTTGGATGTTATAATGACATTATTTAAGGTTACTTTCCGACTGACACGGAAATTTTGAAGGCGAGACTCACTCTTTCATCAGAACCTGTTGAGAGCAGACGCCACTGATCGATTAGTCCATGTGTCTCGCTGTTCAGTTTGTCCACACCAGCTGCTGATTGCAGCTCTGTTGATAGTATATCACTGTTATGTAATGACGTTGCACAGAGTCATGTCTGTCCCCGTCCTCTCTGGTTTCCGCTCTCTCTCCCTCCTGCTGTTACTCTGCACAATAACTTCTTACTGTGTGGACTAGGTTGGATTAATGTTCCCTCCTGCTACAAGATATTCTCAGCAGTTTAAATATGCATGGCTTAGCCCTGCTTCTATCCAAAAGCAAGCAAATGGCACATTTCAGTCGTCAGTACAACCGTTTTCAGTGTTAATCTTATTAAAAGTAGTAATCCTTGCTGCTTGCATTGCAAAGGAGCAGTGGGAGAGACGTTGCTTAGCTGTGCTGCAGCAGCGTGTTAATGGCACTGCATGGCAGGATGAAGCTACCTGAGTCCCATGATTAGTACAGGAGGCTGAGGCCTCATAATCCCCTTCCCTATGCAAGAAAGCACTGCAGGTGGCCACTGTGCAGCTGGGAAATGTAGGCCACACAGTGTCTAGTACATTAAAAGTCAGGTCTACAGCTAAAACAAGTAGACCGTTAGACCAATCAGCAGCTATTTTGATAATCCACTAATCGTTTAATTATTTTTTCAAGTAAAAATGATAAAACTAACTAGTTCCAGCCTCTCAGTGGTGAGGATTTGCTGCTTTCCTTCATCTTATTTGATAATGAACTGAATATTTTGGGGTTTCAGGAATGTGGGAGCTGCACCTTTCAATACTGGACATTTTCTAAAATGAGTAATTAATCAATCAATGTAGAAAACAATCAGCAGAATAATATTAGTGAAAATAATAGTTAAAAAATTAGTTAGCGATTGACTATTTATATTTCCACATATAATGTGCTGTTCATGTTTGTTGGATAAAAAAGATAAATGTGGATGATATGTAGTCTGAGACTAATTAGTGAGTTGCAGAGGAAGTAAATAGTCTCTGCTCTGAAAGTAAATTGGCCATTGTATACTTTAGTCCTTATCAGGTTGCATCATGGAGTTCACCTGATTGAGGCCTCATAGATGAAAGGGCATGTCTGTCACAGTATCTCTGAAGTGATCTCTCTGGGATTACTCCTACACTCCTGTTCTTTGACCCAGTTTAATAGCAACATTGCTTAATATTCAAAGTCATTAGGAAATATATCAAGGTCTTACTCTTCCCTCCACTTTTTTGGATAACCTTGCTTTCCTTCAACTGTTCCTTGCAGCCTACCGGACAGATGAAGGCCAGCCATGGGTTTTGCCAGTGGTGAAAAAGGTGGAAAAGATCATTGTGCATGATGACAGGCTAAACCACGAGTACCTGCCCATCCTGGGCCTGCCTGAGTTCAGATCCTCGGCCTCCAAGATCGCACTGGGAGACGACAGTCCTGCCATCCAGGAGAACAGGGTTAGTGTAGTGAGAGAGCATAATATGTGTTTATACTATGTGTTGGTTTTTAATCTGTTAACACTAAGTGTCTGTTTCTGTCGCTGCCAGGTGGGCGCTGTCCAGTGTCTGGGTGGTACAGGTGCTTTGAAGATGGGCGCAGAGTTTCTCAGGCGTTTCTACAATGGAAGCAACAACACCAAAACACCCGTCTATGTGTCTGCGCCTACCTGGGGTACACACACACACACACACATAGTACAAAGTGTGAATGAACCTCCTTCCTAGAAAGTAGCTTCTCATTTCAGGACTTTGACCTCTGAATCTTTCACAGACAGTTCTATAGACTCATGATAGACTATAGACTCTGGATATCAGTAGAGTCTTCTGTTAATACTCAAATCCTGTCAGTGATCTTGATTTGCTATCAGTTCATGTGTGAGGAGCATTAATTAAACAGTGTTCACCCTTGTTTCTAGAGGAAACAGAAACAATAAACAAAAACACTGGTCTTTTTCTTTTGCTTTGTGTTCAGAAAATCACAATGCTGTTTTCGCCAATGCTGGCTTTGAGGATGTCCGTCCATACAAGTACTGGGACGCAGAGAAGAGGGGCCTTGATTTGGCTGGTTTCCTTGGTGATTTGGAGGTAAGCAGTGTGTGACGGGGACTCTGCTACAGCTTAAGTCATCAGTCATCTTCACAGTACTCCTTCTTCTTCTTCTCTGTGTTTCCCACAGAATTGTCCACAGCACTCTATCTTTGTCCTGCATGCCTGTGCCCATAATCCAACTGGCACAGACCCCACACAGGAGCAATGGAAGCAGATCGCTGACGTTATGATGGTATTATACACACACATGCACACAAACACAAATCAACACATTGTCTGTCCTATTGTCTCAAGTATCACCACAATAGTCAGTGTCAGTTTTAACAGGCCAAGGTTTTGCATCCTCAACTTTTATCCCATTGTTTGATCTTTTGTCCGCTTCTTTTCCAGAGGAGGAAGCTGTTTGTGTTCTTTGACTCGGCTTACCAGGGTTTTGCCTCAGGCAGTCTGGAGAAAGATGCCTGGGCAGTCCGCTACTTTGTTTCCATGGGCTTTGAAATGTTCTGCGCCCAGTCATTTTCCAAGAACTTTGGCCTCTACAGTGAGTGAGCCCTGGGTGCACTGAGTTGTATATCTCTTACTTACTTTCTTTATATTGTCTTTAATACTAAGGGTTAGGGTTAGCACAGCAGCTGTAGATGTCCCAGTGTAATAGCTATAATACTGTTTCAGATTTGATATGTGTTTCCACCATCAGATGAGCGTGTGGGCAACCTGACCGTCGTGGCTCATGATGCAGACAACCTGAAGCGGATTATGTCCCAGATGGAAAAGATTGTCAGGACCACTTGGTCCAACCCACCATCTCAGGGAGCTCGCATTGTCGCCATCACTCTGACCTCACCAGAGCTCTTCACTGAATGGTCAGCACAAAGCGTCCTTTCAAAAAGGGCGCTCAATGCACTGCATGAGGTACAGCAGTCACGAAATTAATGTGTTTTCTGATGTGAAGTTATGCTTTGACTCTAGGAAGGACAATGTGAAGACCATGGCTGACAGGGTCTTGATGATGAGGGCTCAGCTGAAAGCTAAGCTCCAAGCCCTGGGGACACCAGGGACCTGGGACCACATCACAGAGCAGATCGGCATGTTCAGCTTCACAGGCCTCAATCGTGAGTACAAAGACTGCACACAGACATACGCATATAGAAACCAGTATATTTAGCATTTACACAGACAAACTCAACCATATCGCTGTTGCTGGGGGGAATTCTGGTGCCTGTAAACACTATTTTAATTCAAGGATGTAATTACCAAGGCTATGAATTCCAAACCCATAAAATTACCAAGAAATTCCAGGATGCATCTAAGTTCCACACTTCTCAGCAGTCATAAGTTCACTGTGCACTGCTTAAAGAATTCAGGAATTTTTTATCGCATTAACAATCAGTGACAGGTTAAACGTGGCTCTGCTGTATTTCCTGCAGCCAAACAAGTGGAATATATGGTGAAGGAGAAACACATCTACTTGATGGCCAGTGGTCGCATCAACATGTGCGGTTTGACCACCAAGAACATAGACTACGTGGCCGAGTCCATCCACGAGGCCGTCACCATGGTCCAGTAGATGACTCCACCACCCACAGTTCTCAGCTCTTCCTCCTGCCCGGCCCTGAGCCTCCTGATTCCAGAGAAATGTATCCTGCAGATTTCGTGGAGCAAACTTTCATTTGCACAAATATATGGCCCGACCCTCAGCTTACTGGCCATGTTTCCCCTCCTCCTCCTCGTCCTCCTCAGTGTTTGTGCTAAGCAAGACAAAACACATCCTGGACCTATCTGAATGCACAAAGATGATAAAGATACTCCTCGTCTCATCTAACTCCCAGTAAGAAGACAGCAGATAGAATAATTCTTTTATGTGATTGTTTATAATTTTCCCCGTATTCTTTGTGTTGGTTTCGTGCTGACAGTGTGTACTTAGTGTGATATTACTGACTGTCTACATGTAGTGTACAATTACTGTATGCGTCATTACCAGGACCTTTAAGAGGGTTAGTACATGTGTGACTGTGTAACAGTTACCTCAGCAGTGCTGACTCTGATGGCTAAAAATGCTTCGTGTCACACTGTTATGAGTCATCCATTCCAAGCGTTAATAACACATTTACAATTTTATTTAGTTTGCAGTATTATGATGAACAGAGCACTTGAATAATATTAACATGACCAAACTGAATGCAGCTATAATTAGAGTGTTTACCACCTCTTATCATGAATGAAGTAGCAGTATTTTTGTTTTTCGCAGGATGCAGTGTGAACAAGACACGAGTGTTCTCAGGAAGATATTTTTAACTTGAACTTTGTAATTTATTAATGATCCTGTCTTCTGCCCAAAGGGGTTGTACTAATTACCTCACTTTTAATCTGTTTTAATGGAGCACAAATGGCACTGAACCGTCCAAACAGGGGTGGTTACTTCAGAGTAATCTCTGCTTTCTGCTTTCAGCTGATTTTTGTGATGTTCTGTCAGGCATCTACCAAGTGAAGGTGGAATTTGCACAGCGATCATCTGTTCGTAGCACTACTGCACTATTATGTAAGACTCATGTCAGTGGCACAAACACTAATGATCAACCAGTTTGCCATCGTATCACTGTGCACAGCACGTCACTGAAATGACGGTCATACTGTTAAGCAAATGAACTCGAGCTGAAAATGTCCTCACCCGACAGTCTAATGACATGAATTAACTCCTCTAATAAAGAACTACAAACCGTATGTTTTGTATTGTTGACTCGTGATATGGTTTTAATATATAGGAGAAAAACGTATGTATTCACATTTGAAAATGAGTGAACACAGAAAAGAGACAAGAATAATAGTTTAGTAAGTTTATTTTAGTATCCCTTGTGTAAATCACATGGTCTGTCTCGTGATATCTTTGGGTAACTTATATAATCATCTGAATTTCACATTTAAAAAATGTACCTTTTTTATCCCAAACAAAATATAAAACAGTGTTAACCAACTGCAAAATCTCTCAAAGGCGTCAGCTGAGAGCAATTCTGATTCACACAAATCATCTGGCTAAGAGTCAGCTGTCAGATCAAAAGACTTGCCGTTGCATGTTCTGTGTGCAGAGAAGGGTCAATGCGAATAGCTTAGCAGCGCAGTATCCTTTGTACTTCCATAGCCTTACCAAGCAGAATGAATTCTGTGCGCGAATGTCCCCAAACACCACCTGTGTGCGTGTGTGTGTGTGTTTGAAGGGAGGCGGTGGCTTGACGTCAGCGTGCGTCATATTGCTTTCCTCTTTCATATCTCGTTCTCTCTCTGTTCTGTGGAGCAGGGGACCTGCCAAGATGTCACAATGCAGCTCAGCTTAGTCCAACCTGAACTGCAGCTACCACTAAAAAGGATCAAATCATTATTGCACAACAGCTGATTTCTGGAACAATGGCTTTAAAGTTTCCTTCAGTGAGCAGCATTCTTTGGCCTCCTTCACCCTCTTCAGTAGATACGGTGACCTTTAACCCCTTTTGATGCCCTCTTGTGTCTTGATAACAACAGTTAAAACATGAAAACTGCCTTTAATGAAAGCTTTGCTGTTCTGTGTTTCTTTGTTTTACTGCAGTACATATCACTTTTTTCTCAACTTTAGCAGTCAAAACCTCAGGCTGTTGGTTCATTTTAAAATCTACAGTCGCTTAAGATTTCAGTGAGTCACATACTGCACCTCTGTGGGGAGAATTTACTGCAGATTGGTATCATCCTATTCATGCATCCCTTAAGCATGCATATGGAAACACAGGGCTTCTACAGAGGATAATTCTACAGCAAAAGCAGCATAAACGAACATGCAAGTAGCAACTACTCTTCCTCAAGAATACTCATTATACCCATTTGGATCCATAGACCCCAAAGATCCAAAAACCCCTAGCTTATTTTTAATTGGTGTACGCAGCTTTAGTGACTATGAGAGATGGACTGTACATATAAAAGTGGTCGTCGTTGCTAATGGTATGAAGCTGATTGCTAAGTGTTCTACTGAATGCAATCAAACATCAGGATGATGATTTTTTTGTTTTTTCAAATGTGGTAACTTTTGTTAGAAACATTGAAATTGTGTCCATAAAGCTACAGAGAGAAGGGGATGTTTTAATGGGAAGAGACGCACCAAACAGACCGTATGTAAGACACATGCATGTATGTAGGAAGGATGCATTTGCTGTATGTGTTTGTGTGGCAATAAATTCAAGCCATTTACAGTCTGTACGGTGATTTATATTGCTATCGTCAATTCACTTTTGGTCATTTGGACACTCCCATAAAAAAAATGTTGTTTCCAGCATGGGTATCTTCAAAATTGACTTGCTGAGAGGTCAGTGTATACAGTAAGTAGTCCTTCAAGCTGAGAATAAATTTATGGCTTTTTCATAATCGCGTTCTTTTAAAATAGTGTAAAAATTGTGCTCTTGTCTGGTGGCTTTTTCTCTTTAGCCGGTGGCTAGTGTGTCGGGCTGTGTTGGCAGTAGGCGGCACCTTTATGGCAACATTAGGACAGTTCCCTGCGCAAACAACTTTTTCAGCATGTGGGAACTGCCTCCTAATAATAAATCTAGAATAAATATGTATTCTTTGTTGATTTTAAGGTCGAAGCTGGCTCAGATATTATCTCAGGACCTTGAGTCCAGATGAAGTAGTGCTGAAGTCCGTTAGTAATTACAAGCTATGCTGCCTTTTCAGCATCACATTATGGCTTAAATGTCATGATTTAATGTTAACATTATGGACAGAGCTACTATAAAAAGATAACTTGGTCAAGATTTGCCCCGTTTACTACAAAACATGGTGAAAACCTGCTGTAAGCAGTGCAGTCCTGTGTAAGGCTGGATAAATCCAATACTACATTGTTTAGATTTTTCCAATCAGGTTTTTTTTTTTTTTTTTTTTCAGATCCGTCCCACTTATAGTCACTTTAAAGGTATGAAGTTAGGCAGAGTTGTGACAGAGCGTGCCAGTGGGGACCTGAGTATTACTGGTGGCTACGACAGATAAGATGGCTCAGTCTCCTGTGGGAGTTGTGTTGGAGCATGGAGGGAGTCTATGAGGGGGTGGCTGTTTAGTAAGGAAAACCAGCGAATAATAAAGAGGAAGATGGCGTGTGCTTCGCCCCTCTTCCTCGGTGTCACTGTGCTAGCTCGTCACTGGCAGTTGTTCTGAGCCCTCCTCCAAACACTTCTCTCCATCCCGAGACTTTTTCCTCCTCTTGTTACCTAGAAACAGAGGAGAACATGCTGACATCAGGTTGATAATCACTGGTTCAGATACCTGCCTGAAACTGTGGCTGCTGCCTTTGCTTTTGCACTACTGTGAACAGAAGCCACTTCCATGAGATTGGTTTGAAACTACCTCACATTCACCATTCACTGAAATAACATCAGCTGCACCAAGCAGCACAGCTACAGCCTCCAGTGAATAAATAAAAGTAAATGAGTCATTTAGTATCTGAGTCGACAGGGACGGCTGCATCTGGAGACTCTGCTCTGCTCTGCAGGAAGGAGTAGGTCGCAGCGAGGGACCAGACACATCACCTGTTGCTAAGATACGCCCGGCGCTGTTCCTGCGTCTGACAGAAAAGTTTGCGCACGTCTGACGGTATGTGTGGGTGTGCTGTCGCATCTGTGTCCGTGACAAAATGGCTCACTCACTCAATTTACGCAATAGCTTCTTTCCAATGTTCTCCTCCGAGCTGGACAGAGACAGAGAGCTGATGAAGGGAGAGGTGGACGGCTGAGACTCTGTAGGCACATCTGAGGGAGGAAGTGTAAGAGACGAGAGAGTGAGACGGAGGTGATACAGCAGAAAAGACAGATGGAGCGAAAACAACCCCCTGACCTACGGTGGTATGTAGATACGCAGCCTATAAAACAAGATTCTACTGCAGGTGGCAAAAGCTGCACATCGCAGACTTTAAAATTAATGGTGTAGGTTGGCTTCAGTCAGTTGTTTCAAGACATTATTATTAGGACAAATGATAATGGGGTCACAAACAGCATATAACAACATTTCTCCTGCTGAGGTACTTCAGGAATAAAACTATTGACATACGACACTAGATATAGTGTAACAGTAGCGAACGTAGAAAACAGTCCTAAATACGGCAAAGTGAGTTACAATAGCTACCTAAAATGTATTAATATTAGCTGCTAACGTTAGCCACCATATGCTGCTGGTCATACCAGACCAGTTAAAGTTATAGCAGCAAAACTCCTGAATGCATTGAACTGAGGAAAGGTGTGATTCACTGCATGTGAACTAAGCTGTTCATTCGTAAGAGGAAGAATGTGTTATTTCTTCTTTTAAAACTTGCACAGTTTTACTTCAAATAAAAGCCTTTGATTCTTGATGTGGAATTTTTTGATATAATTTAATCCCACTGCCAGAAAACACTGAAAATGTGTATGTTTCAGCCTCATTTACCACCAGTGTGGGTTAGTGTTAAAAGTGCATAGACAATGAATGGAAACGGATGTATTTTTATTTCAAACCAGCTCAATCAATGTTGTATTTCAAGCACATAATGAGTGAAATCACATGAAACAAACAAACAAAGGAAAACAACTTTCTGTACGTTATGTAATTTGGCAGACAAGATTCATAAGGCTGTTTCCAGGATGTGTGGAGCAGCACTCACCATCCTCTCTGTAATTTTCCGGTCGGTCCTCGTTGATGTAGGGAATCTCATCCATGCGAAGGAACACGGTATCGTTGGGACTCCTCTGCCCATCAGATTTACTGCCTGTGAAGAGAAAATCAGACCTGTCAGCCCTAAAACGATTGCAAAAAAGTGATGTGACAACAGCTGCTTGTAGCCCCGCCGATAGAGGGAGGTAGAGAACTTGGTTTAGTTTTAGGTTATGACAGCGGTGACCAATTAAGGGTTAAAAGTATGCGATTTAATTCCAGCAAAAGATGAGCTCTAACCAGTCGGGGGGACTTTATTGTTGTTGTGGCTGAACGTACAGTAAAACCTGGCGGTATATAACTGGAATCTTTTATTGACAACCAACAGAACCGTCTGCCCACTGGTTTTTCTTAACGACACTAACGCAAACACACACAAACTGGGTGGCGTGTTACACACAGCACAAGACAGATGGTATGTGGGAAATCCTTTAAGCCTTGAAACCAGTGCAGATTGGCTGATGCCACGTTTGCACCAGTTTTGTGAGCGAGTCACTGTGGGTGTTTGACGTTTAGGATTCTTTCCTGATAAAAATAGTAAATACAGTGTAACATTATTCAAACTGGTATGTCTTTGGGGCTTTTTACAAAATGTATTATCACCGGACCCACCGGCCATCAGATCATTCATTTTCATGTTGCTCCCGACCAGCCAGAGTATCAGATAGTTACAAGAATCATGTATTGCTGCTCTCAGACAGGTTTTTGGCCCTTAGCCCACAAAGCACTCCAATCAGTGTGTTTGATCCTTTGAACCTCTGCTTTCTTTCTCTTCAAAAGAAATCTCCACCAGCTCAGTGAATCATAAATTCATACTGAGCCTCGAGGAGCCAGATCATCATTTACATTTCAGGGATTTTGTGTTGCTCTTATCCAAACAGAGGAGCAGTGAGTGCAAAAGCAGAATCATCAGCATTTTATATAACTAAATGTGGGCACGGGAAATTATGCCTCACGCTTCATGCCTGAGCACAGGGCTGATGGAGGAAATAAATGGATGTGGATGAGGAGATGAGGAGGGTACTATAAGATTTTCATCCCACATGCAGACATCTGACCAAGGTGAGAAGGACATGGGAAGTCCAAACTAAGACAGGAAATAATTTTGAAAGATGATGCTAATTGTTATATATGTGGATTAAGGCTGTTCTATTCTGTGTCATGACCGCTGTTGATCTACACTGGTCAAAAATCTGTTTTCATTGACTCATTAACAATATTGTAGAGGATTCATTTAATTGTTTAACTAACAAACGGTTTTACACAATCTATACTACTCACGAACGATGCGGTTTCTCTCATTGAGCTGGCAGGTGTTGCGAAGGCCACCGTGGGGATGGAGATGTGCAAGGCGTGCCAGCCCCAGTCGAGTGTGTGTGTGCGTGAGGGGGAGGGCGATGCTGTGTGAGCGGGCCTCTGGGACCGGAGGCCTCCCTTTAGCATCAGGATCCACCGGATCTGGGGTCTGAGGGGAACTGTCCATCCTGGTGGCCGTTAGGGCGTTCTGGTAGTGGTTCCTGGTGATCTGTTTGGACAAAGAAAGCCAGTATTAGCATCAGAGATCTGTGTGTGCACGCATGGCTGCCTTTACAGCCCCCTGACCCCAGTGCAGGTGGACAGGAGGGAACATGGACTGTAAGTGGAGGAGAGGTGAAGCGAGAGGGCACATCCAACATTTAAGGCTGAAATGGTTGAAGTGGAGCTCAATTATCCCCAGTGATTAAAGGAAAGAGGGTGAATGGAGAGGAGAGGGAGAGACAGGATGTCTGTGTTCAGTCAGAATCAGGGATTAGGACATATCAAAGGCAAACACTGCTGCAGAGGAAGGGTGTATTCTTGAGACTTTTCAAGATTAAATGGAGGGAGCTTAAAAGTGCAGTTGTTAGCTCAGGCTTGCATTTTTCTGCCTTCAGTGTGCAGGAAATTATACATTTAATTGAGTTTATAATAACAGAGGCTTTTTTTCATATGTTTCGGTGCTGTGTGTGCAGGCATTCATGTTGGTCACCTTGATGATCTGCAGGTCTGTGAGCTGTCGGACTGAGTAGTCTGGTAAGTAGACCCCTCCTCCTGCAGTGAGCTGACCCACACTGCCTCCGCTCAGTAATAAATCTGATTGGTTCAGACCACTGCCCCGGGAACTGTACCTCTGACCTGAGAAGAACAGAAGAAAGACATACTTTTAGTTGTGTAGCCCATACATACATCATGCTATGAAAAGACTTCGCACACCCAAATCTATCAAAATGCTCTTCAATTATGTTATTTCAGTTTGGGAGTAAAGCAGATGTTTTCAGCTATGGCTTCCTCACTGTGTACTAATGCGAACCTGTTTGTTTTTGCTGGACTTCGACTATAGTTACATGCACTGCAGCTCTGTCTTTGTCTTCTTCTCCTACCTCCAAACTGTCAAATTTTCAGTTATTAAGGAAAACAGCCATATTGTATTTCTGAGTTCAGTGCAAGCCAAAGGTGTTGTTACAGGGTCCAGGGTTTACATAGTGTCAGCCCCCACTGACAAGTTCTCACTCTTCGCCCCTTTTATTTAGAAAATAAATGTCACATTCAAACGCAAACAGTTCCTTCACAGACCCACTATTGACCATACCTAAGAAATATGATTTCACTGTGTATGGCACCATACTTGTAAAGATGTTCTATGTTTTACTTATATATGTATACATGTGTGTGTGTGTGTGTGTGTGTGTGAGAGAGAGAGAGAGAGAGATGATGAGATGATTGACAGTGTTAGAGATAGAAGTATTTTGTGTGTATTTTTTTTATGCTGGTGCTTTCCATTCGCCTATATTCTGCATAGTTCTGAGGTGAGCACTGTCTAGCTGAGTGGCAAGAAATGCTTCACTTGTCAAGTCCATTAAAGAGCAATGACTCAAAGAGACAGCAAGTAAAAAAAAAATGCTCTTTTGAGATGCGATACATCTGTAGCTGCTTAAGAGAAAACTCTGGATTCTGAAATGTCCTAAGAAGGCACACAACCAGCACACATGCACACAACCAGCACATCACACATGCAAAACATGCACACAACCAGCACAAGAAACACAGGGAGAGAGAGAGGCTTTCTGCCTGTTCTGCAGTCTTAGCTGGATTTCATATAATCCTGTACAGGTCATGTCCTTCCGCTGGGAAATTCTCTGAAATCACTTCTTTTAATTACTTACTTCCCACAGCTGCTGCTGCTGCTCTTGCAGGCTGATGCTATACAGACAGCAACATGACAGCAAAAACATGTCCACCACCGACACTGCACTGATTTTATGATTATTGCTGCTAAACTCTTGCTGCTCCATCATCACTGCCATCACCCTCATTGTGAGACCTAAAAACATTGATCTACACTGCTCCATGTGTGCACTTACTTACCGATAGGCAGGGGTGGGATGAGTGCTGGCATGCCATAATAGGAAAACGCTCCATTTTCAAAGCGGAGAGCCTCCTTTCCTATCTCTACCTCCACCCGTCCCTGTAATGACAGCACAGCCATTTGCATGCATTAGATGTGAGCTCTATGCTCATGGTGTGACACTGAATTGATTACTCATCTAATGGAGCCTTCCATGCTGGAAATATCCAGCAAAACACACTAATTATAGCAATATTAAGCACAGACATGATTACTGTTTGGTTTCATAATTCACATGCCTTTGTGTCACTGGTATTATTAACAATACGTATCTGGCTTAAAAAGCTGCAGCCGAGTTTACCTGCAGAATGAGGACAAAGTAGTCGATGGGTTTGTTTCTCTGGAAGAGGTAGTGTTGAGGAGCGTGTTTGTTCTTGGGGTTGAACTTGAGTTCTTGCACAACGCTGGGATGTTTGATGAGACGCAGCAAGATCTTCTCTGACAGATGACACGGTCTGAAAGGCTCCACCTCTACAAGATAGATGCATATAGACACATACACAGACACAGCCACACAAACACACACACAAGGAAACACAGCAAAACAAGAGTCAAAGAAAGAACACCGTGTTCACTGTCACATGTCCTTATCCTTGATTTATCCTGCAACCCACTGTGTGCACCCAAAAATATACCCAAACAAAGCCTCTGCATATAGTACGTGCACACATGCAGAAACACACGTGCAGTGCTACCTGTAGCCAAGAAGCGGTGTGTTGCAAGCAGCAACTGGGGCGACATCTTCACCTTCAGCTCATTTTCTGCCAGTTTGAAGATGGAGAAATCCTGCTGTTTCCTCTCATGGTTGGATACTCGTCTTTTGTTCCGATTATCAGCTATGAACACACACAGGTTGGGAGTCATATAAAGTGCACAGTATACAGTTCAGATTTCAGGTTTTATATATGTTCTGAGAATAGCTGAGAGGAAGAAAGGTGTTACTGTTTCCGTGATCTTTGCCATTTTGGGGTCTTGCCTCACTAGATATTCCACCTAAATCCAGTAGTCTTGTTGGCACTACAAGGAATTAGCAACTACTTAGAGGTGCCACTGACCTCATTAGTTGATGCAGCTTTATATGATGCATGCTAATATATGCAACAGATGGATTTATAGACACGATTTCTGTTAATACGTTTATCTACAGCTGCAGATAGCTAGAGATTATCCAGTGCTGCATGAACACACCTCTGATTGATAAATTGACTTATTCTCGGCAGATGCAAGCAGCATTAAATACATTATATTCCATTAAATACCTCAGGGCTGCAGCAGGAACAGCTGGCACTATAAATGCCCGAAGTCCTAAGTCAGGAGAGATTAGCTCCCTTGTGCTATATATACACACACATAATTATGCACACGCAGACACACATACAAAAAACAAGAGTTTATGGACACCCACACAAATGCACCCATGACAGAGACTTCTTCACTCACACTGCATGTAATTAAAATTGTAGCACACTTTTATATTCATTTCTTCAGGGAGAAGAGTTTTTGTGGAAGCGCACAATAAAAGGTTTTTTCTCTCTCGTTGTGGCATGCAAATAGTAGAATTTGGAGAGTGAAAAGATTAGATGTGAAATGGCTGGAGTTTGGCATTTGAATTCATCTCTGCGGAGAGCCTTTCCAGCCAATTAAAGATGAGCGGATTATGGTGATTATCTGTGAGACTGGGCCATTTATTGACATTATTTAATTATGCATCCGCAAGCAGCTGTGAACAGGAGGGGAGCAAAGGGGGGATCAATAGTTTAATGAGACAATGAGGGCAGGAGATGGTGGAAGAAAGGAAATTACTATGGACTACTGATGCAAAAACTCTCCTTTTTGCATCCCTAACTATTGCTGTATGTGTTGCTGAATTGAGCATTTTCCAGTGATGCTGTGGACCACAGAGCTAAACAAACTGTCAGCAGCTGTGACAAACCGAGAGAAAATCTATTCCGTGTGGGAGCTGGAAATCTAATAAAACTGATTCACAGCCAACTCATCTTCATAATCACTGTGTTTATGCGTCATACGTACTGTACAGGTCTGTCTCATCCACAATCTCAGACTTGATGATCTCCTCTATGACATCCTCCAGGGTGACGATGCCCATTACTTCATAGAAGGGGTCCCCCTCCCCTTCGCTGTTCACCCTCTGCACCACAGCCAGGTGGGACTTGCCTGCGTTCACCAGAGAGGAAAAGGAGTTCAAATGCTTTCCGAGTGTGACTTTATGCTTAAAAACTGCTCGTGCAATGGGCTGAGGGGCAGCGTCACAGGATAAAAATAACACAAGTCAACAGCCTCCAACTGGATCTGTGTAGTCAAGATGAAAATCAGCATTAATACGCCAACTGGGGCTGAGAGACCATAAACACACAGGAGAGATGTATCTCAGCAGCTTGAGGATGAAATGATTTCAGCGTCAGGACTGCCCTCGTGTCTGTGTGCATGTGTGTACGTGTGTGTGAGACCCAGACGAGACAATAAGTGGGCATAGGGGGATTAGTCTGGAGACACTTTGACAGTTTGGGAGACTTGGCCCTTACGTAAACACTGAATTACGCAATCAGTCTGGGGATGCCTGCATCTGCTGACGAAACTGCCCATGCTGCTGCTACCTCTGTCAACACACATACATACACACCACACATGCACACATCACATGAGCAGACCCAGTGCCCTCCCACTCAGCAAGCCTTTGGTGGAACAGGACAAGCCTGCCTGATACAATGACACGGCTCGCCAGCAGCATCCCCGGAGTGAGTCAGTAAAGCAAATGTGACATGAAGTTAAAGCTGCCACAAGGAGAGAACAGCTGGGAAAATGACCATGAACGCATTAGCAAACAGCATGAGCGAGTTATTTTCATTTTCAATCCACCAAAAACACAAATTTTAGAATATCAGTAGCTACACTTGTATGTATTTTACTTTATCATCATCCGCCATGGTTGGTTTTACGTCAACACATAAGTCAGTTGGTGCCTAAATAAGTTATCTAACCAAATTTATGATGTCACTAGAACACGGCTTTCAACAATCTCCAACCTCGTCGAACAAAATCAGTGGCTCATATGAGATGGGCCGATTTAGGGGATCACTGCCAAGGGATAAAATGGATCAAATGCTTTAATCCACTGCAACAAGAAAAAAAAAAAAATCCCGACTGACTGACAGGCAGCCATCTCCAATCATGAGCCTCTGGCTGTGTGAGATTGGCTGAGATGGTGAGGTTGTGCAGGTCAGCTTGTCTGAAGAGCTCAGGTGAGTCAGAGGTGGATTTTGCCATCAGCTGCTGATGTGCCCGCACACTGCATTACATCATTCATTATGTTACATAATACTCTTGCAGAACGACACACACACTCACCAGACTCACACACGCAGACACACATGCCCGAGGCGAAACTGGGTCTGCCATGGATGTCCCTTTTGCAAATGTTTCTGCTCCGCCAGTTTCGCAGGCTCCTGCAGTCTATGTGTTATTTTAGATCAGGCATAATGTGTTTGCATATGATTGTGCATGATGTGTATATTTGCTCTCTGGGTTTTCTACAAACATTACAGCCAGCACCATCAGTACTGCAGTACTGTTGAAGGAAATAATGCATTGTTTATATCTCTGTGGTAGTTTTTCCTGCATTTTACACACATGCACACATTTAGTTTAGAAAAAAACACATTGGCTATTTTGTGTATTGTTTAGTGCATTGAAATGGTTTATTTAGCAGAATTGTATGGAGCGGTGGAAAGTAACTGACTACATTTACTCAAATGCTGTACTTAAGTAAACTTTTGAGGTACTTATACTTTATTTTATATAACTTTATACTTGTACTCCTCTACATTACATTTTTCCTCCACTACATATATTGAACTCCCATAATTACTACTTACTGTTCAGATTAAGATTTTACATCTAGCACCCATGATTGGTTTATAATAACACTGACAGGGGCCACTTTGATAGCTTAAGCACATTTTTTGATAATATTTCTGTACTTTTATTAAATGTAAAACGCTTTAACTTGTAATGCAGCATTTTTATAGTGGGTTATTGCTAATTTTAATTAACAAAATTACCTGATTACTGCTTCAACCATCGATGGAATATCTCACCCCAATAAATTAAAAGACTTGCAGCAGTGTTGCTCATTAAACTTTCATGCCATGAAAGCACAAATGCATGAAATAAAGAACATAGCTTGCAGTATGGTAGCTAAAACATGCATGCATTTTCCACTGCACAGTATATCTGCAGTCCTCCCTTACATTACTGGTGACATTTCCATCCTTTTTTCAGGCCTCACCCCAGCCCGTCACCCTTCTCAGTGAGACATCCTCACAGCTTCCAGCCAGGCTTCCTGAACAGCAGGAGCCTTTAATCCATCTGAGCAAAATAGGAAGGAGGTGAGAGAGGAAGGGAAAGGTTGGAGCTAAATTTTTCATGGTTGCTCTGCAGGCTCGGATGGCGATGACCTACAGAGTGCAAGTGGCTTCAAAGTCATGGCGGGCTGACAATTAGGTGCACACAGACAATCTAAAGGTGAACTTCACCTTTTCACCTGTCCTTAGAGATAATAATAATCCTGTTCAAAATCAAGAGATGGACCTCTTGACCTGTAAATGCTGATCTAATCTATGATGCTGCCACCACCGTGTCCCCTTTTCACATTCTGATTGGACAACTGCTGCCTCCAATCAACATCTATTGAGCTCTGTTTGTCAATGAAACAGATTTACATCTTAATCCTCACAACATAAGCAAATCTCAATGAAATCCTTACATAACAGTCGTTCCAGTGGCCTCTCATGCATCTCAATTTTACCTTGTGACACTGTCAGGGGAGCAGGTTGAGCTGTTCGCCACGGAGCATCAATTCACAACCATATCCAGCTATGATCAAGACTCCCTCGGGAGAAGCGACACACTTTTGCTCTGCAGTGAAGAGATGCTATCGCTGCATGTGTGTGAGAGACGGAGTGCTGTAATACTGTGAATGCACTTACCAGCAAAGATGCTTATCAGACAAAAGAGGTGTGAGTCAGACAGAGATAGAGATAATATTCATTACATCCTCTGCCATTCCAGGGAAGGCAAATGCCTCCACTCCTGATAAATCCCATTTTAAACAGTTCAACATTACATTAAAGCGTTCATCTGATAACTGATACACATGTAATAATACAGAGCGGGGGAAAAAAACAGGGGGTGGGGGCAGATAAAGTTCACAGTGTTTTTGTCATGGGAAAATGACTTTTGCAACATACATTCTTAAGATAACCCCTTTCTAGTCGCTGGTAGCCTCTAACCTCTAGCTGAACCACACTCACTGTGTGACACTGTATCAGATTTCACATATGGCTCTCACTGCTCTGGGGATCAAAAGGCTTTACTGGCAGGCCCACTGTGAGCCAATGGACTGATGTATACACTGACTCTTGCACCACAAACTTTGTTTCTAAGTACACAGTCACTTCAAAAGACATTAAGCCTCTTGGTGGCAGGAGGTAGCCTTGAAACTGGGCCAATACATACATATGGCGCCTCACATACTTAAAAACTCAGCTTCTAACTCACGAGTTACTCAGAAGTTCTGGACATGTTACCTCTCTTGAATTCCTCCAGCATCACATCCAGCTTGGTGTCACTGAACACGCAGTGCATGGGATGCTTGTAGAACTGAGTAATTGTTTTCAGGGGAGTGCAGTCGTCAGGATCCACGAAGGCTAAGTCTTTGACGAACAGGATGTCCACAATGTTGGACCTCTCGTTCTCGAAGACCGGGATCCGGGTGAAACCGCTCTGCATCACGTCCGACATGGTGCAGAAGTCCAGCACGGCGTCCGAGGATAACATGTAGCAGTCTGATAGCGGGGTCAGCACGTCTTCCACGGTCTTGGTCCTCAGCTCCAGGGCTCCCTGAATGATGTTGAGCTCCTCTTTGACCAGGTCGTGGTACGGGTCTGTGACGCGCAGCATGGCCACCAACTTCTCCCTGGTGTAGAAGTTGCTGATCTCTTGGTGCAGCATGATGTCCAGAATCTTGGAGACTGGGTAGGCGATGGGGAAAAACATCAGCATTAGCAGCCGGGTCGCGCAGAGGGTCTTGGAAGCGATGGCGAGACTGTGCCTGGACGCAACGGAGTGAGGTAAAATTTCGCCTATAAAGAATATACCCAAAGTGCATGAGGCAGTTGAGAGCGCAGTCATTCCTAAAATTTGGCACATCCACACCACGAAGCAGGTATTTGTGAGCACGTTGCCCAGCACCACAGTGCACAGGATGTAGTTTCCATGTTTACGCACCGACTCTATTTTCCGTGCGTATTTCTGCTCCTTTTCTGTGCCACTGTTCTGCAGGACCCGCAGCTCCACGGGGTCCAGAGCCAGCATGCTGATGTTCAGGCCGCTGCAGAGCGCAGACAACCCCAACAAGAGCACCGAGACACCCGCCTGGAGCCAAACATCTGCCTCTGGAGGTCTCTCCACCACCGCCAGCCAGAAGTCTTTGGTGCTGAAATGCTCCCATTTCACTCCATCGAAAGCGCACATGGAGTAGTATTTGATCAACTCGCCTCTGCGCAGGTCTTTAGCGAGCAGCTCCACCAAAACTGAGTTCTGACTTGAGGTGGATCTGAAAGAGCCGAGCAGCTCGATATCAGAGCTCCGGGCATTCTCCTCTTCGCATGGATTCCCTGTGGACCTGTGCAGCCTCTCAGCGTCCACGCTGTCACCTCCTGGTTCCTCTATAAACGCGATCCACGGAGCGGCAGGAGCGGCGTCAGGTCTGCCGCTGATGTTTAGGCGGTTGGGATGCTCCGTGGCTGGGGATGCGGAGTAGTAAACCCTCAGCATGAAGCGGGTCCCCTCGGTCGCCCTCAGTATCCCATCCTGCACGGACAGCTCTCCGCTCTGAGTGTCTTCTGGCCGAACGCCGAGCAGCGCTGCTGTCGGGGCCGGCAGAGAGGAGAGGGTGACGGTGAGAAACAGGAGAGAGAACCGGTGTGGGTGCAGGATGCTGCAGAGAGCATCCGCAGCATCCGCAGCCATCATGCTGAATGAACTACTGAAGGACATGGGAGAACTGGGTCACGTGGTGTGCGGATGGGATGGATGGAGCAGCTGTGTGGCCATATCCATGAAGAAGAGGATGGTATGTTACACTCTCTCTCTCTCTCTCTCTCTCTCTCTCTCTCACACACACACACACACACACACACACACACACACACGAGAGAGAGGCAGAGTGAGAGAGAGAGAGAGAGAGAGGAGGGGGGCACTAGAGTGCTTAAATATACATGACAGACCGTGACGTAGCCCTGTCTTATTAGCTGTCTGCCACTTTCTAAAAATAGAAGACAGGACATGCCCAATCATGAATGATTAATGTGACACACAAGGGCTCAAACAACACTTACCACTACAGGAAACCATTATTAGGCTCAATAATAGACGGATATTCCACTAATACCAAAGCAGAAATAAAGGGAAAAATACGTAGAGACACATCATTTAGAGGCTCGCCACAAACAATTTAGGTTATATATCGCCGAGCTTTAAGGAACTAAGCCAATATTAGATTGGGAGTCCGCAAATATTACTGAACTAACATCTTTCATTATTTATTTGTTATATTTATTTGCTGTTTTGATGTCTCCAGTAGATGGCAGCATTATCACCTGTTTCAGAGCAGCCTTTTATGAGTCATGCTGGAGTCTACATGTGGTTTAGCAAACATTTAACTTAAGGAACACACGGGATCATGTGTGTACATTCATTTCTTTGTCATTAAAAAACTGTTTTATTCTCAGAGGCGCAGTTGAATTGAATTCCTTTAACACTCAGAACAAATGTTGTAATCTGTCAATACATTTAAGAGGAACACATTTTGATCCTGCAGCTTTAAAAATGGGCTCTCACGCAAAACGTTTATATCTCTTCAGGCAATATATTATACATAAAGACCGACCTATTAATGTGACTACCACTGATAAAGCATAAATGTCGATATTAAGAAGATGAAATATTAATTCAGTCAAATACGGTCAGCGAAAGTAAGCTGTTGTCTATTACAAACACACTGACCTCCCAACGGGAAAAAAGGTCATTACTGTAATTGTTATCATTAAGATTATTCTTACTGTTATTATTATGATTATCACTGTGATTTGCCGCACATGGATCAGCCGCTCTGGAATAAGCAGTGAAGCCCTCATGCAGCACAGTTCGATGACAACAGCCGGTCGGATTTACGAGATGGGAAACTGAAGGTGAGAACAGAGTCCCGCCAAGTCTTAAACACTTAAACATTCTGTCTGCTCTCTGTCAGCCACACGTCCACCGTAACATTTGGGCGAAAAAAGGGGGGCTTTGCACACATGAACAAAACAGTCTGAGTTCCGAGGACCACGGGTGAAATAAGGATTTGCCTACATCAGTTTCTCCATCCGATTCTAACACGTCAGATAACTTAATCTTCGGACAAAATCCTTGATGATCTAATGAATTTCTTTTCCGATCAAAAATGTTTAAAAAATATATATGTATATAAGAAAAAATAAAATCTTACTAAAAACTGCCAGATAATTTATTCTTAAAAAATAAAACCGGTTCTTTCACTCATATTTCACATTATTTCTGTCGACATGTCGCATTTATTCGATGGTTATTAAAATAACTGAGGCGGCAAAATAAAACTTTAAGAAAGTCAATAAATCAATCAGTCAATACTTTCCCAACGAAAATCAGTCATGATGCTCAACAGAACATTTCTGTCTGTCTCTCTAAACTTATTTCCCCTTAGGATGTTATTAAAACCCCTATAGGATTCTACTACGATTACGTAATCTATTAAATTAGTAATGTAATAAAATCTTCTGTTATTGTAGTGATGAGACAATGGATGTCCCCATACACACTGCCGCAATTATGGTATAATTATAGTGTCCAAACTCTATAAAATATTTGCAAAGAATATGTGTGGGCATCCCGAACGTGATTACAGAATAAATACTAAATTTGATCAAGACTGATAACAACAGGCTTTTGCTAAGTAAAAATTGTGAAGTTGACATATAATCGAAGCAGGAGAGGCCAAGAGTTCCCTATAGAGTATTTTACCCTGTATATTAATGCTGAAAGTCCACTTTAAATTTAAGGGACGTGATCGAAGAACTGCTCTATTTATAACAGTCGGTAATTCATTGTGTTTACCAGCTGAACATGTTTCACATAAATAAGAAGATTTTCATTCAATCAAATGCTTTTGTTCAAAATGTGCCGTTGGACTAAATCATTGCCTGAACCTAAAACAATACATTTAAAACGACTTTTTGCAATATTCTGCTGTGTGTGCAGAATCTGGGACTCTGTCCAAAAACAATTCAAAACTTTGATTGCAACAGTTCCTCCGTCGGTCACTGAAACAGATCATCCTTATGAAGCTGGTGGGACATCCACAGTGAAACAATTCAAAGAGTTCCTAATGGAAATGCTCTCAACACACTATCGCCATAATCTCACAGAAATGTAATCTCCTCTTCAAATATTATGAAGTTATATTGATGTTTCGTTAGGCTTAAGTTTCTTTTTACGTTTCTTAGAAAAACAACCCCCAAAACTATAAGCGACATGCCAGATGTCCCATTGCGCACTTTAATATTTAAAAGATCATTCAAGAGCTCGTAGGTCTAGCCTGTATAAATATATAAAAGTTAAATACCTTTCTACTGAAAACAAAAACCTGGATTATATTGAAACAACGTCAACTGTGATTTCTGTCTTGCAAAAATGACAACACGAAGCAACACGAAGCAGTTTATGCTCTTGGTTTCCTGCTGATCTGGTAAATGGAAGAAAATATACTGCCGGAGTCTCAGATGCATGCAAGGTTCATCCTTGTGTATCATCCGTGTTTCTAAAGTGTATCAGGCACTCGGGGGTGGCCCTGAGCTTCCTTTTCACGTTTTGTTGAAGAATTAACGGCATCATTTTTACTGCTGCGTCATTGCAAAAATACGGCCTGCTGGATTCTTTTGATGCGTTTAATGGGGACTTTCGTGCGTAAAACCTGAAACGTGAACACCTTGGATTATTTTGCGGCGTAATGCATTCGTGAGTAGGTTTTGTAGATCGGGATAAAATGGATTAGGTCAATTTTCTGCTCATATGTGAGACAGCAGTGACCTTAAAGGACCACATCTTGCTACGCTGGCCTCCCGATGAGACTGCGCCCTGGAGAAATCGCAATAGAGTACACTTTGTTTGGTGTGTTTCTCGCTCACATGTGCTCCAAGAACATCTGGAGAGACAAGTCACATAAAGAGTTTATAGGTGAGCTCCATGTGAAGGAGCTTAAAACCCAAAACTGGCTTTGAATGTTTTTGAAAGAGGACCAAACAGTTCATGTGGCCATCTTTAAACGTCATCGGTCTTGAAAAATGTGCAATCAATCAGTAGTTTGTCAAAACGAACTGAAGCCTCTACAGTACACAGGGACAAGAAATATCCTGTTGACAAGATTGCATCTTTGCTTATTTTGAAGCAGCTTTGAGCTTTTGTTCTCCTGGGCTGTGCAGCCCTGAGATTCTTGTAGATCCCAGCCAGCTGGGAATGATGACCTTTAGTTAGAGATCTTTTCCGAGTAAGATGTGTATTTGAGTTTATGCCAATAAAATGGATGTATGGTGGGTAAATCTGAGCCTAGGTGGGTTTTAACTACATCCCCGGACAGGCCTTTGCGCAGCCCTTAAATGCACCGCAAACATGTTCTACGGGTTCGTTTTGTTCATATAAGTGCATTGTGCATCGTAGGCATTTTTACTCATAATCCTGTTTTCCTACATAATAATCTTTCCATGAATTATAGATTTGTAACTTAATAAAATGAATCAGTGGGTTACTAATTTTATTGAGAAAGAAAGCCTTTTCTTTATCATCATAATAACCTAATAACATGTAAACATGCGCAGCTACTCTTTGATACTGGGCACTCTGGGTTTCACTTTATTGCTGGACTCAACTTTGGTTTTCCATAGAGTTTAATTCTGATGGTAATACTATTTTACACACGAGTTAAGAAAAATATTGATGTTCATTTCATAAGAAAACGCGACTATATCCTCGGTATCTAGATGACAACGCGTCCTCACCTACTCAGACGAAACTGCCGTTAGAAACATGAGCTGAGAAAACTACTTTTGAGCAGTTTGTACTCATACCTCAGAGAACCTTAGAGGGGCGGTGCTGCCCCCTCTCCTCCCTCCAGCTTCTGGCTCCCACAACCGGGAAGGCTGGTTCGGGGCGTGCGCTCTTGTGAGCAGCTCCCAAAAATACTCAGAGGGGCGGGGGGCAGAGGGGGTGAGACAACTAGACAGGAAGACAGATCCAGATCGATGAGAACGAGGTAAAGAACCACCATCGAACTTCGCGGCAGCAGTTTGATTATTATTTTTTTCTTCTTGTTCTCACCTATAAGCCTCATTACGCGCACTGATTCTCCTGCTCTCATAACTAAGAAGATGCCCAAATCCTCACCTTGCGTATTCCCATGTTCCTCCCTGTGGCTGGCATCTTTGGCTACTTTGGTGGTGCAGTCGGTGCTTTCTTCCTCCTACTCTTCTCATTCCTCCTCGACATATCAGAGACCTGCGACCGGTGGGAAACGACCGGGCTTCATGGAGAGGACGCTGATTCTCCTGGATGTCAACACCCGCAGTCCGACCAGAGTCCTCAACGACAACTTCCTTTCTTTGCAGCTGGACCCCTCGATCATCAAAGACGGCTGGCTGGACTTTCTGAGGTACCAAAGAACTTTCCTGCTCACCGACAACATCGATCTGTGTCCGTGTCCGCCTCCAAAATGTTTACTAGTTCTTTTATTCATTACGCACGCAGCCACGTTGTCTGAATTGCCATAGAGTGAGCCAGCACGTTTCTTCCTCACTCAGTGGTCCAGTGCTCCACATTACTGAATGGTTTCCATCGAGTCTGGCAAAGACCAAACCTACCAGATAATTTAATAAAGTCGAGAGTAATCGAATGGTTCAAAAGCGATCCGTTTCGGGCTTATTGCTGTTATAGTTGACACTCTATTATGTACACTTGGCGTGTAGACTGCAATGCAAAGTGTCCATTTCCCAAGTCATTAAATGTTGTTTTGAAGTTTTATTTTTCTCTCTAAAACAGCTAAAAAATCAACTCCACTTGGGTCCAATGCCACTCACGTTGTTTCAATATATTTTTTTTAAAATGCACAGTGGAAAGAACTGACTGACTTTCATTCAGTTTTGTGACTTTTCACCTCAGAACAATCAAAATGTCGCCATAGACGCGCCTTTTGGGACTCGATCCCGCGTCACTGGCGCATGGTTTGACCATGAATCATGACACTTTCAAAATTCAAAACAAAAATTCCACGTTTATACTAAACTTTTTAGCTCACAACACAGACAATACTAAGGACTCATCACGTCCTGGATGGGATTTATCAGAAAATGTTTCTCGATCACATTGTTTAGTTCAGCTTCCAGCTCCCATTGTGTCATTGTCACAGATTATGATCCAGAAGGTGTTCTATAAAGGAAAACATGACATCATTTTGTCCAATACTTTTTCCACAAACTAGGAACCTTTTACTGACAAAGTATTTCCTTTATGTGTGTGCCATTCATCCCCTCATAATAGAAGAAGGCAAATGCAAAACCGTTTTATTATTTTACTGTAAATGCATGGAAACATATTACATTCCACCACATCACAGACCTCTTTTACAACTTTGTTCTGGGTTTGTTGTTTATTGCCCAGTCTTCTCATAATTAATATATTGTATACATTTACCCTCATCAGCTTCAAATTGAGTAATGGTTGATCATTAGGCTGAAATACCCTAAACATCAGGCGCTCTGTACTGTAGTCTGCAGGCCTGCCGACCGTCACCTCGTGCATCTTCCGTCATTTTATTGAGGCGCTTAAGCCGGCTGCCACGTAGGCTGAAATGAAAAAAATCAGTAATTTACAACTAAATAAAACTACACGAAAGACTTGCATTGTTTTTCGAACCAATAAAACTTCATATCCACAAAATATTAACATTTTTAATGCCACCTACGGCTTAATTGCTATTTTTTCACGTTGCATATGAAAATCAAAAGTGTGTGTGTGTGTGTGTGTGTGTGTGTGTGTGTGTGTGTAGTATTATTTTAAGTAAATTTTTAAGATTATATTTGTTGTCACTGGTAATTCTATGTTTTCACTTTCACCCCAAAATAAAGACACTTTGTTAGTGGAAGTCTGTGACAGCTGAAAATAAAAGTAGCAGCTTATTATTGTGCAAAATATGCGTGAAATCTCCTGAATTTCACACCTGTAGGTCTTTCAGAAATAATAACCTTGACATTTTAAACAGTGGAGCGTAAACCTGCTCACAGTCCAATGCTTTTTCCATCGGATGACAGATGATGGTGGAGTTGCTGCCTGTTTCTTGGGCCTGATGTTAAAGATAAAAATGGACAGAAGTTTTATGATAGGCTTGCGGTGCTTTAGCAGCCACAGCAAAAGGAAATGACTTATTTTGTATTTATCTCTTAGGCTCTTTTTCATGTTTTGGACCGCAGGTCTGAAATAAGTAGGAACTGAGATTGAAACACAAATAAATGACGATTCGCTTTCCCAAAATGTCTCTGCTCCTCCTACACATGGCCGTGATTATGAAGTGAAGCTACAAAGAGACAGCATTTTAATAACGCACAGCTTTGTCACGTGAGTCTCATTCTGTCCTGTGTGCCCGCAGCTCCAGGCGGCTCGTGACCCTGGCGCGCGGCCTGTCACCTGCCTTCCTGCGTTTTGGCGGAAAGCGGACGGACTTCCTGCAGTTCAACAACCAGAAGAACCTCGCCAAATTCAGAGGGCCGGGACCGGACTACTATCTGAAGAACTACGAAGACGGTGACGAGACACGTCGATTATCTTGCTCTACTTTCCTCTAATGTGTATTTTTGAGGCGCTGTTTATAAACTGCGTAGGCGTCAGTAATCGGCCTGTGCGTGTTCTTCCTCTGTGTGAACAGTCACACACAATGAAAACAATGTAATGCAAAATTATCCTTTCTTTCGAATGTTACGTTTAGGTTGTTTATTTATTTTACACCGCTCTCTCTGTAAAATACCCCTAGTTTACCCAGTTAAAACTAAGGTCGCCCGTCCATGAATCCTACCTTCGCGAAGGTCACAATGTTCAGTTTTTCATAAAACTGTTTCAGAGGGGCGTCAACCCTCAGTAAATGTGGTGCACAGACTATTAGAAACGCCTCTTAGTGTAACACAATAGGCTACAAGTTAACTGCACCTCAAATTACAAATTAAAACCTTGTTAAACAGCAAAACCGGAAAATTATAACATTCATAAATCTAGGGCTAAACGCATGGCTCGTGTGTTAATCTGCCTGCATTAGTTTTAGCTAGGTGCTAATAAAACATACTGTAGGACACTAAGGATGTTGTGTTAGTTTTGAACAGCATATATTTAAAAAAAAATGCGTCAAAAGAAGACAAAAATGTGTTAAAAATGATGACTTGAAAAGCAAGTTTTAAAGCAAACTGAACAAAGTTTTTTTTTTAACTTGTGAAAATAGTAACATAAGAAGGATATTGTCCAAATCCACCCCAACAAAAATATTAATGCAATATTCATTTCCTCCATCTGTGCCGTCTTGCAGATATAGTGCGCAGTGACATCGCACTGGACAAACAGAAGGGCTGCAAACTGGCCAGCCATCCTGACATAATGCTGGAGCTGCAGCGGGAGAAGGCCGCCACCACACAGCTCGTCCTGCTCAAAGAGCAACTGTCCAACATCTACAGCAACATTACAATAACAGGTAGGAGATCACACACACAAAAATCTGTCTTCTTGTGGCGAATGCTGAAATCCTAACACGTGTTTGTTCACATCGCATTGTCTGGACTTGTAGGTCCTGTAGGTCATACACGTTCATGCACATGCTTATGTGTGCATACACTCACACAAGTTTCAAAGCATGCCAATGGAAACCATCAGCTTTCAGAATGACAAATGTAATTTGTAAAGGAGGAATGTGGAGATGGATAGAGCGGTGCAGCAGCACAGACTAGTAAACAGAGAGCTGACGTTTTCACTGGTTAACTCGACCCGACCGCAGAAGTCTGGAGTCCTGATTTTGGGTGGGCTGCCCTTCTTATCTGTGATTGACTGGGATGGAAATGAGGAACTGCTGGAGAAGAAAGTAAATGAGGGATTCGTCTGACTGCTGTTTTTGGAATCGTCCATAAACCTGAGCCCGGCAGTGAGTTGCCTACAAAGACGGAGTCAGAAAGGATCAGTTAACACACTTTTTGTGGTTTTACAGGCCGAAGAAATCCAAATTAAAAGTTATTTGGTTTGTTAAGGTAGACCTAATAGAGAAAGTACTTTGAAGCTCAGAGACTAAACTTAAGATGTAAGAAAATAAAGGAAGGACTAGAAAAGTACAAAAAGTTTAACCCCTGAGCAACACAAAATAGAGCGTCTTTAAAGCGATAATACTATTGCAAGTGTTGATTGCTCTGCTGCCTACTCACACAGACTCATGCATACTTCCTACCCTCTTCAGTATCTTGACAAGACAGTTGGTGGGCATTGTTGTTTTGGGTGGGCAGGGTGTTTATTCCAAAACAGAAAACCACCCAGAAAGTGATTCTTGAAAGTCAAAGAGCTCCTGGAAAAATCACTGTAAACTTGGGAATTGACCCCCAACCCAATTAAAGAAAATACATTAATTTTGTTTTTTTTTTACAATACCTTTACATAGTTAAAAAGTTTAGATGTACATGACCCCATGTTCACTGAGAAATATGACATATTTGGCCATGTGCTTTGAAAAGACATTGATAGATAAAACAAAGGGTCTGCCTCAAGAGAACAAATTTAAATGGGTCACTTATATGTTTAGTCATTGTACACACAGAGCCAGTGGCCTCACACGAGTTGTTCTGCAATGTGTTTTCCATAAATTCAGAAGATCTTGCTTCCTTGGAACATAGAGACCCTGTGTGTGTGGCCGCCTGACTGATAGATCCATATATGAATAACATGTATCGGCTGCATGTTCTCAAATAGTCTGAAGTGCAACAGATAAAACATGACCTTGTTGCATTCATCAAAGAAGATAAATACATAGAAGAATTTGGAACTGCTTGTGTGAGGGGTGAATTCACAAGTTCGCTCCAGGAGTTACGCAATATGGTGTAACGTCATTAATTTTACAGTATTCAGACTGTGTTGAAAGGCATTGTGTTCCATGTGCTCTTTAATCTTGTTGCCACAGAGACTGAAGGATGATCCACGTAGGCCCATCATTTTCAAGTGTCTACAATAGACTTTTTCAATTTTCATCAGTCTAATATAGTACAGTGCTGTAGAGTGGTTGTGGTGGCCAGACACGCCATGCATTGTATATGTAATGCAACAGGAACAGTCAGACAAGTATAGAAAATTACTTTATGTGACTATCACACCAGATTTAAGTTTTTCAGTACTACAGTAACAAAGTCCCAGACAAGAACAGACCAGAACAGAAAAATACAACCGCACACCTTCTGTTTCTCTGTTTCACCCAGACTGTTTGCTTGTTAACTCATCGGAAAACACGCTTCATTCAAACTTGACCGAAAACAAAATAAAACTGCCTCTAACGTGCTGCTCTCCCCGTTGCCGCTCTGCCGTTGGTGGCCTCTTTGTGCTTCTGGGTTAGCTCGCTGAACAAGAGTATGTCTCTGACCAGTGGCTCTCACTCATCCTTCAGAGGCAGACCATGACCATGAGCAAATTACAATGACTAATATCACCAAAGAAGAGAGAACACAACCAGCAGTGGATATATTTGTCCACTTGCCCCCAAGCCTGTTCTTGTCACAAAAGGGATTTTACTGCTGTACACTTTGCTCTGCTGCAGCATGGAGGCCTGCAGAGGATGCCAGTCTTCTCACTGACATTAATCAAGTAAAAATAAACATGGTAATGATTTGCTGATGATAAAATATGCACAGCTCCTTTAAGCCTATTCTACCGTGGTACGAACTGTACATTTTCTTGTTAAATACCTAAAATTTGAATGTTAATATTAACACTGATTTTACAGATGGGTGTATGATGAAATATCAGTTGAAATACTGATGCACTAAAACCTCTGCTGGTTATGAATCACCGCTGAATATTTTTCAGCATGCTAGACATCTTTGCAACATGTCACTGATTGATTTGGCCCCTATGGAGAAGTTTGTCTTTTGTGTGATGTTTCTTGTTAACAAGTAAAAGTGGAGTTGAGAAACAGAGAGCGGCGCCATGCTGTTTTTGTGCAGGTGCCATTGTTGTTATCAGACTGGTGGGCGGGGACTGAGTAATGAAGCCAAGCAGTAGGACTTTATTTACCCGAAGCTGATTTACTGTGACATGTTCTCACAGAGGCTCTCATTCTTCCAAGCACGGACCCAAGCTGCAGCTCAGTCCCTGGGAAGAGGTGTTCAAAAGTCTGGCTGATGTATTTCAAAGACTGTTTGTGAAGATGGGGCTCCTGTTTCCTTGTTATGGTACAAAGAGTTAAGCATTGGTGACACTAAAAAGTGGCAACGTGTTTGTGTTATGGTGTCACTGTTAAACTCAGCTTTTTGTCTAAGCTAGAATCTGTGCAGAGACCTCTTTGTGGCGGAGAGTAACATGGCCACAGAGGCACTGGGGATGTGTTTAAATATGGTCTGGTAACAATCAGCCGAGATTCACTGTGTGCGTGCGTGTGTGCGTGCGTGTGTGCGTGTGTGCGTGTGTGTGTGTGTGTGTGTGTGTGTGTGTGTGTGTATATATATGTATATGTGTGTGTGGGTATGGGTGTGTGTGAAGGCAGGTGGTGTTTAAAGGACCTTTAACAGTCTCGCTCCATCCTTTTCCACTCACCGCTGTCTGACCTTTGACCTAGGCTTGTTAGAGCTATCAATAATGGGGCCGCTCTGAGCTAACACACACACCCATGCATGCAGACAAGCATCCACCAGGGGAATTAAGTTGAGAAAATACCCTGAGCTCAGACAAGGTCATAGCCTGCATCATCTCATGTCTCTCTGCTGGAGTATATCCCTCCATCAGGGATCACATCTTCAGTCCTCTCTTCTTTTCCTGTGTGCCTTCTTCTCCACAGCTTAACACCTCTCCCTCATTTTCTCACTTGTGTTTACTGTTAGTTTAGCTGTGTATATTGTGACTTCATGTGAAAGTCCTATGTTTATTTGGCACCTCTGAGAATGGGGCAGTCAGTCCGTTCAACTTGTGACCTCAGTTGGCCTCGTCCGCGGGTTTAAGGCTCAAAGGATAAACACACCTCAATTCAGGAATTCCTATACCGTGTTATTCTTGTCGTCTAAGGCCGGCCTATCAATATTTGTGAACACAGACGAGAAGAAAATCTTACCAATGCTGGGAAACTGGAGAAGCAAGAGTCAAACATAGGATGTTTTAAGTTATAAGGTCTGCAGCTGCTCATGAGGCAGTGAATAGGAAACTTGTTTTGCTTTTTCTGCTGGAGGGATTTCTCTTTCACTGTTTTTGTTGACTTTCACGAGGAAACATTGTGCACAACAGAAAATCATACATGATTTAATCACATCTAATGTTTGGAGTTCCTTGGACAGTAAGGAAAAAAAGAATAATTCATAGTTAGTCTGTATTAGTACAAGCAACCTCACAAATAAGGAACAAAATAAGTAATTCTTTATGTTATGATAAATACAAAAAGACCAAGATTAGCAGTAATCAGTGCCTTCTAGCTGCAAGGCTTTATTTGGGATTTTTAATTGGTTGAATCACAACTTGGACACTGAAGTAATGTTGCTGTTGGACAAGTTATTTTAGCCATCTGGATGAGATGGAGGGGCTAAGTAGGACATCTCCTCTGGAAAGCAATAACCTAGATGGGAGATGAGCAGGATTCAGAGCCAGATTCACAGAGAGAAAAACACACATGCTGTAAAGCACAAACGTAAATAAATCTAGGAAGTACAAGGGTACAGCAACAGTCTGAACTTCAGCTTCAGCTGGTTGTTACGGGCATCATCACCATCAGTCATCATGATGGGACTATTGTAAACTTTGCTGAGGTCTGCAGTTGCTAAGTGGAGAATGAAAACAGGGTAAGATAGAAAAGCTGAAACATCTTGAGACTTCCATCCATGAACACTTTAAATCAATCGATTCCTCCTCTGCAGAAATGAGAGCACAGCATAGCCTTTGTTCCTGTGTGTAAGTTTTACTGAACTGTAGTGAAACAAAGCAAACAAAGGGGCCGCAGGTGGCTGGTTTGATGCCACGTTATCCATGAGGTTTGAGTTTTATTGATATATCCTAAGTTTTGGTTCAAGGCATCACATTAAAAGGCCTTATTTTAATGTGAGATGAGTCAAAAATTGGCTTCATGATCAGGCAGATGGCATGCAGCCTTACATCATGATTTGGACTCTCCTCTTTCTTTCTTTCTTAGTCTGATCTCACATGGGGAGTATCAGGTGACACAAATGTTTATAGTGTCTAATCAGTTGTTAGGATTAAGTAAACACTGCTGAGAGTACATGAGACACTAATACCTGAGCCTGTCTTTGAACTGACACGGAGATTCAGCAGTCATAGCCAGAAGCCTCTCACTGAGAGCTACAGGACTCCATAGACAGGAAACATGAGAGGAGCAACAATATAGAAAAGTGTGAAGCAATACTAATGTAACCCTGCTCTCACAACAAGCGTGCAAGTGCTACAGAGCAAGGCTATTACTTTCATCTGAGGTAGCGGCTACGCACCCCTGAGCAGCTGCATCAGCCAGAGTGCAGCGTGGTGCACACTGCCCTGACTTTCTACCATGTTTGCAGTCAAAGCTGAACTAAATTGAGCTTTGGCCGGAGGTGGTATCTCCATGGTGGACGAATCTGCAGCACACAATGGGCAGTGGACGGGCGTACACCATGTCTGAGCTTTGCGCAGGAGACATCTCGTCATAGACCTGATTAACTATTAACACAATCTTTCACAAACCTTAACCAATGGTTTCCATTGCCTTAAATGTAGTTTATTTGCCATGTCTGCAGTCCTTCTCAAACATAACCATGCAGTACCTTGGTTGTCATGTGCAGATGCTGTAGAAAGCAGTACTTTTAGAAATGTTGCTGTTGGAAATTGCCACTGAACATAGCCTTTGCAGAATTATCCAGTGTTGATGTTATTGAGTTACTATGGAGAGGAGAATGGAGGAAGATTTAATTTGTGCATCTCTGAACTATTTTCTTATCTTACCTGGACTTGGGATAAAAATCTGACTAAGCATGATGGAAAAGATCAAAGAGGTTTGAGATGCCAATTTAGAAAATTAAACCAGCGATTGTTTACATTCCTACGAAGCGTGTAGCATCCTAGTTAACTGCTTTGTAGGATGGTTTGTGCTTTCTGGGCCACACTTCACTCTGCACTCTATCTTATTAAAAATACAGTTTGTGTACTTGCATATTTTGATGGTGTAACTAAACAGGACACGTTTCAGTGTTTTACAGTTGCTTTGTACAGTTGCATAGTTTGTGTTATGTCATGTCACTGTTGAGTCATGTCACTGACAAAAAACATGATGAGTCATTAAACTGACGTGCAAAGAAGGCAGGAGGTTAGAAATGTAGAAAGACAAACATAACGCATATGTACAGAAAGGAGAATCTACTAAACATCTGTGAATGGCTCGAAAATGTTTTCATGAAAACAAACTCGCACAGCTGTCTATAGTCAGAGGGCCTCCAGTTATAACTTTCTGTTTTTTCTCATTTGAAAATCAAAACATATTTTCTTGGAACAGTGGGAAACATGTCCCATCCATCCTATTAGTTCTGCTATATGACTCCTCCCTGCCTTTTATCCACACTTCCCTTAATGTTTAAACCTCTTTGCTAAGGATGAAGTAGAATTGTTTCTCCAACGCCTGCATTATCTCTTTGTGCAAAATTCCCTCAGTGAATATGTGCACACACTCATAGACAAGATGTAAATTGTGAAGGATTTAGATTTTGGTGTTGCAGCTGCCCCAGTACCAGGTCTGTCTCTAGCTTTCTGCTGAATGCAGATTTATGGGAGGTTCTCCTGCCAAGTTTCACACTGAAACACTGCAGTGCAGCCAGTTGCCGTGACGGTGAGAGAATGAATATAATCTGCTTTGATTTGTTGACATTTATAATGATATTATAGAATATGAGCGCTGTGGATCCTGGAAAGGGCAGGTATAAAGCGAAGAAGGTTGTGTATACACATACACAACAGATTGCCCCGCTGTTTGCTTTACTGTGCTATTAAAAGACAAGTACCTGGAACTCTGCTGTGTGGTACAGCCAACAATTGAGAGGAGTCAAAAACTCATTAATCTGCTGTAAACAGAGTATCCATGTTTTTCTAAATCAAGTGTTGGAACATCATCAGATCAATGCAGTGATCTCAAACAGTGGTTTTGTATTAAAGCTGCAGTAGGTAACTTGTACAAAAGTAATTTTTTGTCATATTTGCCAAAATTGTCCCTATGCCCAGACAGCAGTACATGAAACATGAGAAAAAACCAGCGGCATTGGTCCCACCTACTGCTCCTACTGCGATTTGCAAGAATCCACCGTGCCCGACACAAAACAACCAATCAGAGCCAGAGGAGCGTCTGAGGGAGTGTCTGACATCAGTCAATCACTTCTCACACACGCTGCGAACCGCCCCCTCCCTCCGCTCATGCTGCCGGCTGCCACCCGCAAAAGAGAAACTGCCCATACCGCCGCTGCCAACAACAGTATATACGGCTAAAATAACAAATAACCATAAAGCTAATATGGTGATTGTTACAGTAACACTCCGCAGCGCATACGGTATGTTAGCGACTGTGATGTAGCGGCTGGGCAGAGTTAGCTTGTTTCTGATGCTAAGGCTAACGTTACTGGTTGCCACAGCAGCCGCGCAGACGCCGTAGGGAGGAGGGGCTTGGAGGCAGGGCATGAGTGCAGCGGAGAGGGAGGGGGAGTGACGTGGAACTTGTGTTGGTTCAAATTTTCAGGCTAAGTCTGCTCTCTTCTCCATCTTACCTACTGCAGCTTTAATCACTCACCTCACAAACTAGCAGTTTCTTTTGTATTTTTTCTTTTTATCAATTTCAGCACAAATTCTCTTCTATAATTTAGTGATGAATGAAACAAATTTGTTTTAACCGAACAATTTTGGCATGGATTGTGGATTATGGAAGTCAGCGCTTTTATAATTTGTTGAATGAAAGAAAGCTACTGCTTTTTGCACTTGAAATACAAGAAGAGAATAGATTTTTGACACTTGATGCTTTTTGCTGAGAGAAAGAGAATATGAAAAACACAGTAAGCAGAGCAGATATGCTAACGGTCTGTGGCTAGATACATCTAGGGATTGGTGATATAAATGATATCTTAGCAAACTAAACTCTGAAGGAATCTGTGAAAATGCCAACTTTAAATCTGCATGACTTTTTTTAAAAAAAATAAATTCAGGTGCCTTCCATTGCAAAGTGGATTTGAATTCTGCTCATTTTGGTTTTTAGGGTTTCATGGCAAATTGTTTGTGGCATTAGAGTAAATGATGCCAACCGTCGACACACTGATGATGATGATATATTGAAACCAGACCTGGGAGTTCTGTGAAAATGGCTAGCAATGCTGCTGGCATGAACCCGGCACAGCAAATTGAAATCTTGGCATTTGTTGGTTGCATCAAAAGACTGTCTGAATCAAAGTCTTATTGTAACCAACTTAATCAATTTGAACATTAAATCATGGCTAACTTCATCAGTTGGACAGTTGAGGCAATGTTCTGCACTATATCAACGTACTGACTTAAATTGTATCTCATTTACTGATATCTATGTGAAACAAGCCATGCTCATTTGTGTTTTTTCTCAATAGTCTGTGCAGCTAAACTTCACTGCTGTAAGTTTTAGTGTCCTACATTTGTGGTTTTCAAGGATTTAGTTAGCTGCCTTTGTCCCCTGCGTGTGTTTAAAGTCATGTTCTTTTTTTGAGCACATCTCTAATAAGAATCATTCTTTCAATGCCTTGAATGATTTGATTAGTCATGTTCATGTGCACAGTGGAAAGTTTTGAACCCAGAATTACGCCCTGCGGCACACCATTGTGACTGCTACAGTTTCACACGTGGAGGCTTTTCACAGTGTAACACGGAGTAGAGACTTCAGACAAAGGGCCTCTGTCAGAACGTGAATACACAGAAAATTACATGACCTTACTATATTTAATGTGTGTTCGGCTGAATTTGTTACACACTGTTTTTTTCAGTCTTACCTGTCAGTTTACAATTATCAGCAGTTATGTAAGCTCAGCATGAAACTCTTTTTTTCTTTACTCCTTCCACATGGCCTGCACAGATCCAGAAGTGTCTGTTTTTTCCTTGATCGGAAGAATACCTAGAGTGTTTAAATCATGGATGGACATAACATGTAATTCCATGTGTTTGCAATATGCCCTGAGACAAGTGCCAGCAACCTGCAAACGAATGTCATTTTAATAGCCTGATGCATGGGAAATGTTTGAAAGCAGCCCTTCCTCTCCTATGATTGTTTGGCATGACATCCAACCTCCACATTTTCCCCAGAAAACATACGTTTTGTGTCAAATTTCAAATCATGGCACTGTGTTATTGACTGCTCTGATCCAGTTCATACCAATGGGATGGACCTGTAGGAGGAATGTCAGTACCTCTTGAGTGTGCGTGTGCGTGCGTGTGTGTGTGTGTGTGTGTGTGTGTGTGTGTGTGTGTGTGTGTGTGTGTGTGTGTGTGTGTGTGTGTGTGTGTGTGTGTGTGTGTGTGCGCGTGCACCGTATGTGTGTGAGTGTCAGCTCTGTATGACTCCAGATGAAGTTGTTATCCTAAGGGGAAACATGCCTCCTTCATTACCAGCGAGACACATTTTATTTCCTTAATTTGACTCTCAGGCTGTCATCCGTTATTTATGAGATTACCCTATGTGTGTGTTTGTTTGCCTGCCCATATGTATTCATTGTGTGTGAAAGCTTGTACTGGAACTAGGGGCTAGTAAGGGGCTATGAAGCTGTAAACACTGTTTAGAGAGGTGATTTGACCTGGTGTTTAAGAATGTTACGCTAATATTTCTTCTTTCAACTGCATACACTGGAATTTAACACAGTCATTAGTGTCACACAAGTGTTTGCAGGCATTTCTGCATGTGGGTGTATGTTCATGGAAAGGGTCTCCTTTTCCTTGTAGTGCGAGAACACAGTGTAGTTGAGTCATTGTCAGTAAAGATCAGAAGAGTTCAGTTGACTTGAGCACAACAAAATTCTTTGATATATCTTCATATATAACTTCAGACCAAGTATTTTCACCTCTTCTTTTCTCTGGTTGACTAAATGTAAGATATATTCAGGGATTTTTTTCTCTGCACTGCTAGAGCTTTTCTTGTAACTCAGTCTCAGAGAAAAACAGTTTATATAATGCCAATTAGCAACAGCAGATTTGTTTAGAAAGAAACACAGTGTTGCACAAATGACATTTCTATCATGTTCATATTTGTGCGGTCAGCAACAGTTTGTAAGCCTGATCAGCTTCCGAGCTTAACATTACCGAGACATAAGCCTTGCATCCTTCCTCTTTTCTTCACCAAAATCTGTTCCTCATTTAGTTTGTATCCAACATGGTAGCTTCGCTTAAGTTTCCTATCATAGTTTGAATTATTCGTCTCTTTCTTCTCTTTTAAATCATTCCCCTGAATGTGTGAGTTTGCCTACTTAACTGAGAAAATGCCAACCAGTGTTCATACTCCAGCCCCGGGGACATTAATCTCTCAAAGTGTCAAATATATATATATATATTAGTGTAAACTCCAGAAAGTGTTGCTTGCGTAAGAGTTTGGCATGTTTCTCTTCTGGCCACTTGTGAATCCTCTTTAATTCTTCTTCTTCCTTTTTTTTTTTTTTTTTTTTTTCACTCGGAGCATATGGCTGGTTGGATTGTGTTGGACCTTGTCAGGGGCCATGTATCACTCCATGGTATCCTGCTGGGTTGGAGATTCGCAGTGCAGCTCTCAGCCCTCAAAATGAGAAAACAAGAGGGAGAGGGAACAAAGTTCGATTAAGAGAGAGGGAGGAAAGGGGGATGGAAGGCGTGAGAAATTAAATAGCAGCAATAGACAGATGGAAAACAGAGAAAGCATAAAAAGAGCAAAGAGCAAAATATAAAGATGGACAAAACATTTTTCCTCATATGAGACCAACAAAAAGTGTTTTCAGTTTTTCTCTGAACCGATCTTTTTACCATCTTAGACAGCTCTGGCAGTGTAGACCCGTTGACCCAGCCGACACCTGTGGTGTAAAACTGTAGCTTCAAGGTTGAGCAAATCTGTAAGGCCCCAGGGTTCAGTAGCTTCACACTTGTTAGACTCTCCAGCAGCCTCAGAGCACAAATACCATCTTCAGAGCTCTCTTAAGAAAACATCTTTAATAAAAAGGATGGTTCCAAAGACCTTTCACAAGCCACTAAAATTTCGAACTTTGCGTAAATTTCTGGTTACCTCTGATGCTTTCAGATGAAAAACAGAACAATGCATGTTTCATATTGTGTCTGTGCCATCAAAAAGTACATATTTCTAAATGTAAGCATGCTTTTATTGTTTCTGATGTATTTATAATTCAGTGGATAAAAGTAATGCTCAATTGCATTTTGTATCAAATTTACAATGAAATAATGAATAAAACTGTATTAAACAACTGTCACATTGTTTTCTATGATCATTCAACAAAGAAAAAAAGACAGTAATTGATAAAACATGTCCTCCCTTTTTGAAGGGTTCGGGAAAGAGAAAGAGAGTTGAGAAAGAGACTAAAGCTCTTCCTGCTCCAGAGGCATCACTCCCGGCTGTGACTGACCTCTGACCCACACATGAAACGAGGACATGTATGTGCCCTGAGGGATATGTGAAGAAGCTAGCTCCTAATTATCTGTGTAAGATGGTGTCTGAAAAGCTCTGAAAGTATCTGTCTGTTGCTTGTTAAAAACAAGTGAAAGTAAAAAATGGTAAAATGAGCATCATGAGCATGACACACATCACTTACCAGGAGATGTTCTTGTCCGCTTGTGTCTGCTGTGTCACCCTAAGGTCTTGAAATACCCCCAAATAATCACTAACATTCACAGAGACAGGAAATTCAGATGTCTGGATTCCAAAAGATCAAGATGAACATGCATTATTGAGATTCAAAGAAAGTTGGGACACTGTGTAAATATAAACAATGGGATAATTAGCTAATCCTTTTTGACACATACTCAATTGAAAGTAGTATTCATTGATTTTTATTCTGAATTTGATCCTGCAACACATTTCAAACCCGTTGGGACAGGAGCAACAACAGGCTGGGAAAGTTGTGGAATGCTCCAAAAACACCTGTTTGGAACATTCCACAGGTAAACAGGTTCATTGGTAACAGGTGATAGTATCATGATTAGGTCTGAAAGGGGCTTCCTCAAAAGGCTCAGTCGTTACAAGCGAGGATGGAGCGAGGTTCACCACTTTGTGAACACATGATTGTATAAAGCAGTGGTTCTCAACTGGTCTGGCTTCAGGACCTACCATCACCCCTTAATTACAAGCCGCAACCCAAGCCACGACATGAATAGACAGCACGCCGTTGCATAAAAAAATCCCCCTACAAAAAAAAAGAAAAAAAAAGGATTTTTTTCTTAACATTTGTTTTTTGCCCAGGCAAAGGCCCGCGACCCGCTGAAAAGGGGTCTGTGACCCACTTTTGGGTCACAACCCACCATTTGAGAATGACTGGTATAAAGGATATTACTACATGGATTCAGGAACACTTAAAAACACTTAAAACTGTTTCCTATAAACACAACTTATTTTGTTTTTATTTATGTTTTACACAGTATCCCATCTTTTTGGTAATCGAGGTTGTACATTTTGGCAGCTTGGAAACTGAACACATTTATTCTCTCAAATTCCTGCCATGCAACATGAATATGCAACATCATGCACAGCTATAGAGGAAGAACATTGCTAACTGGTGAGAAAAGCTGCATATGTATCTCAAATAATGCATAAGGGGGAGAGATACTGTAAATGTCATTAGCTGTAGGCTTCATCAACAGGCACTCGGCTCATGGATTGTCTTTCTTGCTCACCCCCAACATCAAACCCCTGACCCATCTGTGTACAAATCCAGGCAATGACCTGATACCACTTTCCTTTGAGAAACTTCAACCCTACAGGTGCCCAGCTACCTTCCAAAACAATGATTCAGTGCAGACTCAAAAAAACAACCAAGTAACAAACAACTGCAGTGTCCTAACAACGTAATCCAGAGTTCCAGGAAACAGCTGAAATGTAAAATCTTAACTGGAAACTTCATAGCAGACTTGTTGCGTTTGTGTTTGTTGTAAAAGATACTGATTACCCAACAGTTTTAGGTAGTAATGGATTACAGTGTGGCTTTTTGTTTACACTGTTTTTGGTTATAAAGATGTTGTAAACTGAAATGAGAGAAACATGATGTGTTTTTTGGTCAGACAGAACTTTGAAAGTCTTAAAGTTCAGAACTCAAGTCTCTGTCAGAGCGGAGATATTTGTTTGTAAATCTTAAAAATATGCTAGAAACTTGGCCGGGCACATATGGAAGCCAGTTCAGGCTTGGCTGTTCGGATGGTAACCTACTTTTACTGAGACCAACAACAGATAGCGGTTTGGCTACATTTTAAGATCAGTCACCTCTGAAAAGTTTATTGGCTCATTAGAGAGGTAATGGAAGCTTAATGTTAGATGTGTGACCAAATTGTTTTCTTTCTTACTTGCCAAAGTCTGTCTTTGTTTCTGTTTTTGTTAATTGGCTTAAGTATCCAGTAATTGGTGCCTTGGGTTTTTATTTGGACATTTTATTAGATGCTGGTTGATGTATGGTTACAAGATGACAGAGAAAATATGTAAACTATTTTATGGGCTTTCATCACTTTAGCAGTGCAACACATTTAAAACATATTTAATTTATATCTTAACTGTAATATGAAGCTGTTTATGTGCCGTAAAGAAATAAAGAAAGAAGGAAAAAAGGAAAGAAAAGGGAGGGAAGAAAGAAAGAAAGACAGACAGAACTGGAGTGGAGACATGCCTGGCTCTCATGGGTTGAGGCACTTCACCTCTTATAGCTGGTTGCCCTCCAAGCCCATTTGCTCTGAAGCTGTTTAATTCTGAAGGAACTTTGCTCTGCAAGACACTCTGCTATGTTATTGAAGGAATTTTATGAGTCCATAAGTGTGTAATGAAATTTGCCTCGGTCAGGGGAGGGAGCACGGAAAGGAAAAGTGGAATTGAATTTTCGGTGGTATTTTCCTCAGACCTGCATTCCCTTAGGGAGCGTACAGGACTGCTTGCAGTGGCCCAGACAGGAGGAGGCCAAGTGAAACCTTTCCCTGAGGTTTTGAACCTCTGCTATGAGTGGCAGGAGCCAACACCTCAAACCAGGAGCAGATGTTTGGCTGGCTGGGCTTGGCCTGGTCCTTCCCCTGGCAGAGTATGAAACCCGAGGTCTAATGCAGCCAGCTTGACCCACTCCCAATGCTAATAGCCTTGGCCCAATGTCACTCGCTCTCTCCTTGGTGAACTGCACTGCCTTCAAAATCCTCCACTGCAGGTCTGACATGAGGATGGTCAAACCAACATTAGCATCTCAACACTTAAGTGATACTGCCGGTGATGCAGTCGTACTATTGGACAACTGATATCTCCTGCTTATTTATTTTTATAGATTTACCATAATTTACATCATAACTTTACCGTGACCTACGGTTGTTTAGCTTTCAGGTATAATTCAACCAGGAGTTTCAAAACAGGTGAGATGTTTAGCACCAGGCGTACACTGGCTAAAGTTGTAAATTGGCATTAATCATTCTTACACATTGAAAAGAAAGAGTTGGCAACTGAGAGTGAGTCAAAATGCTCACAAGTAAAACTTTAAAACAAGATTCAGTTTCACTGCACCAACTTGAAACCCTTTAAAACACATCTTATTCTGTATAAACAGGCTTGTGTGTATAGTCACCTGTAATAGTTCTGTTTACTTTCGTTCCGTTTACTTTCACAAACTCACTAGGATCCCATTTACATCTTCTAAAATATGATCTTTATCCAAACATGTTATCTGGACAAGGAAAAAGTTAATGCAAGGTGTTAATGTGCCATGATCAGAATGTGATGGGATCTGCCTGACCACATCTGGAGGTAGTCTTGTTTCCATTGTGTTTGGATCTTAGATAGGTGTAAACGCAATCCGTGCCTCACACTGGAGTGCGTGCGCTACACAATATGCCATATTTTCCAAATTTTTATCCAACATAAACAACATAATTGTTCAAATTTGAAGATTAAGCAAGTGAGAAGAGACATGCCTAGACTTACTGATTATACAGCTTTCCTGTGCCTTGAAAGCGCCAAAAGGTGCATTATTCAACAGAATTGCATGAAAATCGAACCAATAAGGGTGAGAAATTAATTATATAAAGTAAGAAAGAATTGTGTGTGTGACAGTGTGTGTTCCACTTGTCTCTGCAGTTGATCTGCTGTTAACAAGGCATATAATATATCTAGTCACAGAGCCAACAGGTTTTGCTCTGGAGGACAGAGATCTGATCTCAGTGTGAATATTGAGAACACATTTAAGATACCAAGCGTAAATGCGAATTGTATCGTACCTGGATACAGATCACATTTTAATAACAGGTGTAAATGGGTCATAAATGTCCTTTTCAAGCTTCTAGTCTGTGGAGTTTACTTATGTCAGATAGCCGGATATGTCAGATTTGTTCATATGTAGGTATACCCAAGTCATCACATCAACATCCTGAGGAGAAGTTTGAACTATGAAAGTGTACTTTACCACCCTCAGTGCAGATTGGTCCAGCCTGTGGTAGAATGTAAACAAAGAGAGAGTTCACAGAAAGTACAGAACCAGCATAATCATAAAATATTTTTCTTTCTATTGAAGTTTTTCATTGCTTTTTTCAAGAGAGTATTGCTTGTAATGGCCCTGTCAGAGATTTGAAGAACTACAACTCTTTGCTTTGCTTGGATTGGTTCCTCATGGATACAGAGCTGTCTAAATAGTGCACATCAAATCAATGAGCAAAATAAATTCTGAAAGTGTTTATTGGTCTGTACTGTGTGAGCTTGCTAGCAGTTTGACAGGTCAGTGTATTTTCTGAGGTTTCCCACAGTGGGTGTAAATGAATTGGTATTTATTTGTAAAACTGAACAAACCTTACAGTACGGCTTTGCATCAGTTGAAATCACCACCGCAAGCGTTAAAGCACTGAAGCAGAATGTCATTTTTCAAACCTCAAACATCTAAACAAACTCATTGGCCAAAACAAAATAAAAAAACAAATTCTCACATGCATGCAAACCTCTGCCAGACATGTCTCAGTAAAGATGGAAAACACAACTGGTGGAAAAAACTAGGTTTTGAAATGTGGACATTGGTTCAGGTTGTTATAATGCAGCTTTAGGTGCTTGACAGACGGTACAAGACTGATAAGAAGGCAGTTTTGAGACTTATGGTGATATTTTTCAAAGTGATTGCTTGGTTGGAAGAAGTCCCATTCTCTTTCTGTGCAAACATGTGGCAGGAAAATCCATCTCAAGTCCCAGCTTTGTCATAACAGTTTGCTGCCGTAGCTCAAATGGGAATTAAATGTTAAGAGTTATGGGAAGACAGATGGTCCGCCTGGCTGAGGCAGGTACCCCCTGTAGCGTTGGTCCGACACTGGCCAGCAGGAACTCTGCTGATTTTTTGTTCCCCCCCCCTTTTTTTTTTTTACACTGAATTATGAAAATCTGGCTATTCTACATGTTAAGGGACCGCGTATAAAAAGTATTTCCTTGGCTTCAAGTCATTGGCAAAGGTTTGGTGACATTTGTACAGATATTATCCAAGAATAATCATGACATAAATTTATAAAATGTTATTCCATCACTCATTCAATTATATTTGATTTGGTTGATTATCAGTAATTATGTTTAAATGACAAAATAACACATGGCTTACATGGTCAGTACACTACAAAAGTAGTAGTTTTCTTAAAAAAAAAACAAAACTTTTCCCATCATGTGATATTATGAATGTATAATTACCTATAAAGCTGTTGTAATGCAAGCTGGGGATTCTGTAACTATTTAATCTGGCTCTGCTCATTTAGCTGAAGACTGAACCTCCAGTTTAACTGAAGCATAAGTAATGTGTGTGGATATAGTTTGAGAGTGGAAGATGATTGCTGTGATTATGGTGATTATTCTAGTGGTGAAGGGGAGTCTGGGATACCGTGTGTTTGCTTTGCTGCCCTGCTTAGGATCTGGTCTTCATAACCCTCATCCATCACACGGCCTGGGATCAAAGATAACCCTCCTGAGCTGGGAATGTAGCACATGTCCTAAATGCCCCAAAACTAATGTTTTGTTTGCCGTTGGTTTGCCAGTCTTTGCCAATTTTTGAACATGATTTTCAAGGTGTTGAAACAGACATTTGTTAAGAGCCTAAAAATGTTCCCCTTCAGATGAGTAATCAGTGATCTGCTCTGTGTTTGCAGCTTAAGCAGGTGTTTTGTGGGAAGGGCTGCAGACATTGTTTTAAGTCCAAACTCTTTGATGGTTCAGGGGCAGTAAAGCCCTGGGCTAGCTGCCCTCTTGTTTCACTCATTTGCCCGCTGGAGTCTTGTTTCTCTGCAATTACAGAGCAATCAGAGCTCAATTACAGCATCAGCAGAGGTGTGTGACGAGATGGCTAACCGGATAAGATGTGGAAGCTTTACAACCGCCCTCTTTGGAGGTGACAGTGTTACTAATCTCTGATTGTAAAAATGTCAGGCGTGGTTCCTACAGCCCTGTCTTTAACAGCTCCACCTTAAAATAAGCAACATTAGTGTCTCAGTAGTCAGGTTTTATGTGTTCAAAGAGATGCTCTGAACACAGAACTACTAAAAATATACAGTGACGCCCCTTTGCTGCACATCGTCCTCTCTCCCTCCCCCTCTGCATACAGGAAAAAGCCAAAAAGTTATCTTAAAAACTCTTTACAAGTTTCATCTTTAACATCCATGTTGACAGCATACAGATGTGCAGTATAAAAAGCAGTTCATGTGCTGTGATCTGTAAGTGCACGCCATTGTTTCTCTATCAAGGTAGACAGAGAAATTCTTTGCATATAGCCATCTGCCATCATTCAGTGACAGTGACACCAACAGCCAGCCAGCAAGCAGTGAGTGATGTGACACAAAAATTAGGTTTGTTGGTGACATTTTCATCTTCTCTACAAGCGTGGCCACATGTCAGATGTTCAGTGTGACATGGGAGTGGATTTTCACTCCTGGCCCATCCCAATCCTGTTCCTGTGTGTGTGTGTGTGTGTGTGTGTGTGTGTGTGTGTGTGTGTGTGTGTGTGTGTGTGTGTGTTTTAAGGGGGAGTAGTAGTCTTTAGGCAGCTGAATGATTATGATTTGATGTTCTTGCTGTTTTACATATGTTTTACTCAAGTACAAATACTTATGTAATGTACTTAGCTAAATAGAAGTATGAAGTAAGTTAAAATGTACTCTGAGTAAATGTTAGTGTTACATTTTAGATATAATATATGATGCTGATGTTAAAATATATAACACCTTTAAGCTACGGCTTCATTGTAAATCCAGCAACACGAGTGGAACAAACCAACAATTTCACTAATGCGGACTTAACAGATGTACAAACAGTGTACACTCCCACAGCTGCTGCAGCCACAAACACACATTTTAAAGCAAAGAGGGCGGCACAGTTTTTACACACCATGTAGCACACACACACACACACACACACACACACACACACACACACACACACACACACACAATGCTACGCTGCTAGGCAACTCAGTGATTATTCTCTGAGGCTTGTGCATAGTGAAGTCCTCAACAATATGTTTTTGGTTCAGTATCTTTGCTTGATCATTCTGAATGCATATCATAACCAGTCCTGTCAGCCTCCCTGCCCCGCTGCAGTTTTCAAACATTCTGCAGAAACAAATGTGACAGGAATGGTCAGAAACAGCAGAAAGTCCAAACACACCTCGCTGAATTAAAAAGCTCCTCGCCAGTGTAGCAAATGTTGAACTCACTGCTGGAGGATCCACCCTGAGCATATTAGTATTTAACCAGAACTAGACCAACGGGTCACTGAAAGACTTGGGTGTGTTTGATTTGTGTCACTTGGTGTGCTTACGGGGTGGTGCATTTAATCAGTGATTGGTTAAGGTTGGTGCGTCCTGTCCAGATCTTTCGATGTAAAGTTGAAAGATGCTGTGTGCTCTGTAGAGCCGACAGGATCTGCAGAGCTGGTGTTCACTCTCTGGGGTTTTGTGCTTATGAGTGATATCTTTCACATTACAAATAGTCATTTGATCCATTATTGAATTATTAGTTACTAGTGCAGCCTTGGGAACAGCCTTGTTCAGTTTAAATGGTAAATCATGTTGTCTTTATTCTTTAACACCACTGCTAACAAGTACGGTCTGCCCTTGGCTTGTAAACTGCAGTTACAAAAATGTGTTTACATTTTGTCTGCACACCCCTGCCAGCTCAGCTGTCAATCAAACATGGAACGTCTACTCAGAGGCTTGAATCTTGAAGGAGCATTTCTCAAAGCTCTCAAGACTCACGCATTGGGTGTGAGACACGCATTTCAACCTGTTAATACGCTCACACTTCATATCAATAATTAGATTCACAAGGCACAGACAATCAGTCTGCCAGTTTATAATAACAGGACAATTCTTAAACAGTTCTGGCTCATGGTCACTGCTGTTAAATTCCTTCTCCTTTGGTTGTGATTGGCTATGGGTTGTAGATAGCTCCACAATGCAGACAAGGAGAAGAAACTAAGGCCTTGTTCTGACTGTCAGTCCAAATCCAGTTTCTGGCCTGTCCAGATTGCATGCAGATTGATTTTAGAGAGTCTGGGCAGCAAAAAAAAAAAAAAAAAAGGCGGCCAGAATGAAATGTGATTTTTGCAAACTGGATTCAAACCACATTCGGAGGTGTTTTGAAATGTGATTCCAGTCAGATTTTTACAGATGCCTTTCAGTCTGGACAATCTGGTCACTCAAATTGGATTTCAGAGTGTCTTTTGCATTACTTCCAATGTGCCGCACAACGATGACGTAAAATCCAGAGTGACGGAAGTGCATCAGAGCAGCTGAGCATAATCCATGCAGCCACTAGCAAAGAAGTATGGAGGACAACACAGAGAACAACAGTCTCCTGCACCGCAGCTTGACAGTATGATTATTTGGAGGGTGCGATGATGGATCTCCATTTGTCATGCTTTCACGTTGGAAAGCTGTGTCGCCAGCATATGTATTTATTGACCTCTGTGCTGTGACAGCAACAAACCATGCAGATAGGTTGATGATGTCTGGACACATAAATCTGATGTGATGACTTGAAAAAAACAGTTTGGACAGGCCGTCTTAAAGATCTGATTTCAGAAACGAATCTGATTTGCCTGCAGTCTTAACGTAGCCAGATACTTCCACACACCTTGTTTCTTTACAGCCAAACACAGTGAGGTCATTAGTGTCTAAAAAGCACACTTTTTCCATTAGGGAGTGATAGACAGCAGCCATTGCCAAACAGATGTGAAAACCACTCACACCCCATACACATTTCCCTCACACCCTGTTCCCCTAACAAGTGGTTTGAGTTTCATCGCCCAAAGCCAATGAAAGGCAGTTGATGTTATTTTGTCCACTTCTCTGTCTTTGATTTGTTGTCTACTGCAGCCTAAGCCTGAGCACACACACACACACACACACACAGACACGCACACACAGCAGCAGAGAGTAGATGCACTTTACATCAAGAGCAGCATATGTTGACATACCACTCATCTTACTCACCAGCTCTGTCGACTTGCTCTGCATCCCCTTACACTGGATGCACAGAAGAGGGCCACACACAAGTCTAGTCACAGCAAATTCACAGATTGAGGTAATCTCTTTCTCACACTCTTGTTTCCACAAACACGCGCATGCACACACATATTGGTCCCCCTCTACTAACAGAATTGAAAACAGGTGCCCGCCACATATCTTGCATTCTTCCAAAATACAAAAGTGGTTTGACCTGAATGGTTTTGCCGGAGTGGAGCCCCCCTGAATGAAAGAAGAGTCAATGTGGAGATGTGAGAGAGAGAGAGAGAGAGAGAGAGAGAGAGAGAGAGGGAGACAGAGAGAAAGTGTGTGTGTGTGTGTGTGTGTGTGTGTGTGTGTGTGTGTGTGTGTGTGTGTGTGTGTGTAAACATGGAGGCGATGGGTTCTGTGCAACATGCTGCTGGAGCAGCAGAGACTCACACTATATTGGAACCACATTTCTCCCTCTGCGCAACCCTAACATGCAGTGTCAAGTTAACGTCAGGATAAGTCGCAGATACACCATGCGAACATAGCAAACCACCGCATTTAATAGCTTTCGATACAGCGACCGTAACAGTATACTGGTCTGGCTTTGACCGATATGGATGAATGATCAAACTGCATCTCTAGCTGCTCTTAAACTTTTGACTATCTTTTTAAAAAATCGCAAATTGGAATTGTCAGTCTTGAGATGACCTCACTTCAATCACTGAGTGTTTTTCTGCAGCCACAGAGGCTTTGGTTAGTGGAGGAACTTGTCCAATGAGAAACAGAAGGCAGAGAATTGTTAGACGAATGAGTGGAGCTGGTAGAGAAGAGAAATTGAAGCCATGATGGAGGAGCTGATGAAAAATGTGCCGCCCTTTGGTTTTTCTGGATATTTTAACAATTTAATTCCAAATCTTTCACGACTGGTCGTCCTGTTTGTCTGTGACTGCATGTGTGCATGTGATGTGTGTTAAGTAGAAATGTTAAGTTACTTCTCCATCCATCTGGTAAAACCTTAAATACTGTCATCATCAATTGTCCCCATGTTACGAACAGTTTGATGAATGCACAGACTGAGAGTAGCCGTCTCCACCGTGCTTTCCCTACTGAGTTCACAATGTAAATTAAATTTGTGTGTGTGTGTGTGTGTGTGTGTGTGTGTGTGTGTGTGTGTTTGACTGAACCCATCAAGGTGATGTAATGTGTGTTGTTACAGCTGACAGAGAAAATTACAAGCACCTCTGCCTTTACATATGGCAACAGTGACGTTCATTACATTGCACATGTCAACATTTCATGCACTTGTCTGTTTACCTCAGAATCAGCTCCTTTTGTCCACAAATAATGAAACTGACATAAAATATTCTGTATTTTGTGGTGTTTTGAGATCACGTTCAGAAGCAGTGGGGACACTTGCAATGCATTTTTTTTTAGAGCTCTGGAAGCTTGAGTGCAACATGTGCATCTTTAAATACGGAAAAACACACTGTATCCATAAACAGGAAAAAAGGCTCAGAATTGATTTCTCCAAACAGCCTTCTACCCTGTCTGCACATGTCTCTTGAGGATTCGGTTTTGATTTGGCTTTTAAAGTAAGCCAGAACTCAGCTCAAGTCTCTTTGTGTGTGTGTGTGTGTGTGTGTGTGTGTGTGTGTGTGTGTGTGTGTGTGCGCGCATATGTGTGTGTGTGTGTGTGTGTGCATGCATGTTTTCCAGACTGACTTTGTTGAGCCTAAACATCCAAATTGACATTTGCTGTGTCTGGCAGCAAGTCATTCTATATTTGAATTGGATGGAACCAGAGACAGAAAACAGAAAAAACTTTTTGCTCTGCCTCTAATTTTCTCTCCCAAAGCAAAAATGATGGGGAATGTGGGAATACACCAGCACTTGAGATTTTGAGGCCCAAGAATTGTTTTCACAAATCATCTGATTTTGATGGAGGAAGTGTATAAACATGATGTTTGTTCCGTCTGTATAGATGTAGGCTGCGTTCAATTTCCATTTCACAAAGCCAGCTTGAATGAATGCCAGGGGAAGTATTAATGTAACTTGTGCTTCCAGCTAAATTTTGACAATGGCCAACATGCTCCATCTCATGAACAAAGACCTGCACGCTGCTGTCAACTGACAGAATCAAACTACTGATGCATTTAAATATGAATTTTATCAAGTCAGATTTAAATTGTCAGTATTTCTCTTTCACTTAATAAACCTCTTTATTCACTTTCCATGAGGAGATGTGCACGAGCAGCGAGTTCACAACATTTATTTATTAAAGCAGGCCTGTTTAGTGAGGATATATGATATAGCTGAAGTGATTCTTGTATCTTAAAAGTGAAACAAATCACAATTTATAGCTGCACCAGGAGAGACTGTCATGTAAAAATACACCTGCCTTGTCAGCTGACAGTAACTCATTAAAAGAAAATGCAGCAACAGAGAAAAGTGTTATTTCACTAGAAACTTTGGGTGGGAGTCTGGCTCATGTGGGTGGCATGTAAACCAGCAAACACTGTCTGTGTGAGTGCATACAGCCCCAGTGTACATAGACCTGTGTGTACCTCAGTGTTTGAAGGAATATGCAGAGCTGCAGAAATGAGGCATAGCACTGACTGATGCTGCCGGCCTCTCTGCTTCACAGAACTGGCTTTTCTATCAGATAGACAGCTTGACAATATCCAGACCCCGCTCTTTCCGCTACACACAAACACACAAAGGCACGCCAACGTAAGCACACACAGGCGCATACACACACATGCATGCATGCACACACACACACACAGTTTTCTGGGCTTGTTCCGATTGTTTCTGGCTGGACTGTTTGTAAGATAAAAGAGAAGTTTGTAGTTGAGTGAGTACAGTGAAGTCTGACCTCTCACACAGGCCTTCATTGTGCTGTGTGTAATTGAGAATTTTAGTCTCATTTTAAACCATATCACAATGTAAGAAACTGTCATAGGAAACTGAATATTAATGTTGACTCAGAGAGACTATTTGATGTCATGGGGATGAGCACCATTTTTTACTGGTGAGATACTTCTAGCAGCAGTAAAAGCAGTTTCATGTTGGCTTGATTGAGTGTCAGTGTCTGTTTGTGAAACAGTAGATCATTTCTATTGTTCCCATTTGGGAGAATTATAGTCAGTAACAGTAATTGCTGATATTTGTCAGCATTTTTCCCATGTATCTTCATATTTCATTCAGTCCTCCTGCTGCATTTCTCCTCTTTAGCTTTACCCAGATGTGATAGTCAGTCATAACAGCTCTCATTGACAAACACAAATACGGTATGTGTGTGTGCACGTGCATACACACACAGATTCAAACTGTCTTGGTAATGTCATTACTTTCGTCTGACTGAGATCACAGAGTTGCAGCTTTAGGGCTTTCTCTTGTCCGTATGGGAGCTCTTTCATGTTTGGCCTGAGGGATCTGCAGATTTCCTGACACCAGGAGGGTGGATCTGCCCAGCATCCCTTTTTCTCTGGAAGAAAGCATATGATGCCCAGCTCTTGTCAGACCATGAACGAGAGCTTGGCTATGTTGGCCCGTAATGCTATACATCCTCCTCAGGCTAGTAGCTGTTGTTAATGTGTGCAACCGAAACAGAAACTGTAGTAACTGAGGATTAACCACCATTCGAAGGATAGACTGTTCCCAGGGAATAAACTCATGGCTAGCTTATGTACCAGCTCCCCTTGATAATACCTAAATACACCATTAAAATCGTGTACTACTCGGGCTGAAACTAATAACTATTGTCATTACACTGATTTATCTGCTTTTATTTTTTTCAGTTAATTAAAAATTATTGTCTAACACAACTTTGCTGAGCCCAGAGTTGCGTCTTCAAATGTCTGACCACAAGTCCAAACCCCCAAAATATTTAATTCACTATTATAATATGACAGAGAAGCAGCAATACCTGCCATTTGACAAGCTTTAACCTGAGAATGTGTGTAATTTTCCCACCGTTTCCACTCTCTGATTAGTTTTCATTGATCAGTCACTACAAGTATTTGTAGTCATTAATTTCATTGATTATAACAGATAAATCCACATCCTGTCTACAAACACTCACAGCTGTGCTGGAGGAATATTTCCACAAAAAAAAAAAGAAAAAGAAAGGAAAAGAAAAGATTCTAAGCCGTGATGTTATGGTGCAGATTCTGTCCAAACTTTTGAAAATGTTTGTTAAGCATGAAGCAAAAAAAAAAAAAAAAGAGAGATAGTGAGTGCAAAGTATTAAAGCTATAGCAGTGCAAAATGCAGGGTTTGACCATTCAACATTCTGCAAGAACACAAGAAAACCAACTTTGAGTTTGTCTGCTGCTGCTTAAGTGGAATCAATAGTAAAATTCCCCAGGAAGTAAACGGACACATAAACACGCAGACATTTATTTGATCGTACATGGTGCTTTTAGACCTACCAGCAGACAAACTCTATTTTTAGCAGCTTGATGCATCTCATGATGCCTTTTATGATGTGTGTGCAGGGCTGCTAGCTGTGTCTTGGAGCAAGGCTGGTTGCCTGCTGCTCAGGTCTCAGGTGAGGAAAGGCCTGGAATCACTCATCCTGACAGCCACATCTGGCGCTACTTTCTCTGTCCTGTTGCCCTCAACTCTCGTCCTGAAAACAGACACCACTCTGATTTAACCACAGAGGGAAGGAGTTATGATAATAGCAGTTATGATAATAGCATTATTGGTGGTTATTAATGAGATGGAGAACAGACAGTTTGCTCAGGAGAAATACGCGCCACAAGAGTGTTGTGTGTAATAAAACCATTGTTACTGCTAGCATTTTTTTTTTTTGTTTCCACGCTTTGTCCTGCTGTTGCTGGAAAGTGAATTAATGCCAGGTGCAACAAGCGATCGTTCTGTTCTCTCTATTTGCTCCCTGGATTATACATAACCGCTGCTCTATTGGAAATGAAGGCTTACAGTAAATGCTGATTGGGAAAAAAAAAAACGCATATGAGTTGAAGTGTGACCTCATAAGCATTGTTAAGTGTTCAAATGAGTTCTGACTCTGACTAAAGGCCAGACGTTTGTATCTCTCACATCCATTTATTAAATATGAGAATATCAGACAACCTCACACCTTTCACATGCTTGTAACAACTTGGCCTGTGTGTATATATATGTATGAAGAAAATAACCTCACATGCACCCTGGTCTGCTCTGCTTTTGTCTTCATTCCACATTGGATGGAGCAATCAGTTGGCAAGCTCAGCTGGTGCCACAGTTGTGGGCTAATTCTACCCAAAACCAGACCAGCGCACAATGTTCATATGTTTCCTGTTGAACCTAGGAAGTAAGGGTCGGAGTTCAGGGTAATATTTATGTTAATGGTATTACTCCAAACAGATGAAATTTCAAAACAAAAGTCTGAGGTATCCAGGAGCAGCCTGCAGTCACACATTAGAATTTAAACAAACACTTTTGGCACTCGCACCATATGCTGACATCTGCTGTAGACCCTCGTTCTTTAGTGCCCGGTGAGAATTACGGGTTTGGATGGAGACAGCAGACATAAAGGTGAGTGAACAGTCAGCTGCAGGAGAACAGAGCGATTCTGTGCACCACCACAGGAGTCCATGATGGGAAAATCAGTCCGTCTGGATTCTCACTGCATGTTGTTAAAGACTCTGCTGTCATGTGTGCAGATGGACACTCATGTACAAACACAAAGGTCAGTACCTGGCACACTACAACTGATTTCAGAATAAATCCCAGCGGTAGCTTGCAGTTTATCCAAAACACAGTACACCCAAAATTTCCATACACATTACTGTTGAGAAATGTAATCTTGTGCTACATGTATATGTTACAATTTACTGAGGTTGAAGAATTGAGAGGGACCACCCTTTCCTTAAGAGTCACATGAGAACGAGCTTGTTTGTTTAAATGGAAAAACCCAGTGTTTTTCCAGTGACATTTCTTTTTCATTTGGTGACTTTTTTACTCTTTCTCAGCATTGAGAACTCGTAGAGTACTTCATAATACAATATATCCCTTATTGTATAATAGTTTCACTTTGCATGAGTTTCACTTTGCATCTTCATTGAACATGGTTCTTTCTTGTCTCTTATCTCCAATGTGGTGTTGATTGTTTCTTAATGGAAATTTGGAAACAAATGCATTGTGTCCTGTGTTGCTGGTAGTTGTTAGTCTCTGAGGAAAACGGAAAGCAATCAGGTTGTTTTTGTGACTGCAGCACCAACGATACTACTGCTTGGAAACAGTAGAGGGAGAAAAGTCTGTTTCCACTTTAATGACTCTTTTATGTCTCTTAAAGACACGTGTGAAAATATGAAAACAGCAATTGACCATATCTGTTAATATGCTCTTCAGTTACACCTGCTAATACAGGTGGTCATGGTACAGAGAGCAGCAAACATTGACTTCCAGTTATGGATGGCCTCCCTCATGTTCATACAGTTGTGTGACTCCAGGTGTGTAAAAGAATCAAAGTTACAACTGCTTTGTGGGTTTCTCCCAGCCAGGTCTTTAGACAAACTGTACAACTTTGCCGACTGTGCTGGTCTTCACCTGATCCTGGGGCTCAACGCACTGCACAGAAACCCAGACAACTCCTGGAACACCTCCTCCACCCTGAGCCTCCTGAAGTATGGCGCTGGCAAGAAGTATAACATCTCCTGGGAGCTGGGCAACGGTCAGTGCAGCTACACACCACATACTGTCTGCTAAATGGCATGATAGTCTGCAGTAAAAAGTGTGTTTATGTGTGTGCTTTTCCTCAGCCACTGTACTTAAGTGTTGCTGATACAGAGAACGGCTTTTACAGAGATGTTATTTAGAAAGTGAGTGCTAAGTGGGAGTCGGGCAGTTTAAGGGTTACGGCAAGGGTTCATTCAGGGATGAAAGGAATTGCTAGTCCTCATGTCATTCTGACCATCTGTGTTCCTGGGGAGCTGCAGTGCACACAGCCCTGTGTTTCTCTGCTGCACATCACTTCATATTTTCTTTTCATTTCATCTCTAATAAAGCTCACAGTAGAAACTTTTATTGGAGCCTAATATTAGAAGCACCATGCAAAATCCATTGACTGAAGCATGTGAAAAATTAAGTGAGGACTTGAACCATAGCAAAAGCAATAATTTGAAGTAAAGTGACAGACAGTGCCGACACAGAGCAAATTCATTGAGGTTGAATTAAAAAGTGATCCCGTGAAATTTGCGAATACTATTCTCATTATTGTTTTCAGGAGTATAGCACAGACACTGCTACATACACAGACACAACACTGACAAATTGAGAGCTTTATTTTAGAGCTAAAACACAGCCTGGAACAGATATAATCACAATGCTCTTCAGTAGAATGGTTAAACAGCAGTGGGCCTGCAAGAGTTTAGTTTTCTTCCTTCGCTCTTTGTTCTGATTCAGCAAGGCCACCCTGTGTGCATGGACCGTTCCCCTGACACCAAGTCTATCTGTCTGTATTACTGCGAATTGCCCAATTATCCCTTTTTCTACTGGCTGTTGGATACTCTCTAGGAGAGCAAGATCAGACTACAACAACAACGATATTCTCTGCCACCTCCCCACTGTTGCTTGTATAAACTCTATCTCTCGGGCTCAGTGTACTGCATCTCCTCTTCCCAGAGCCTAATGCCTACCGCAGCATGGTGGGTCGTGCGGTCAACAGCACCCAGTTAGCTCAGGATTACACCAAGCTGCGGACCCTGCTGCAGTCTGTGCGCTACTACCACCGAGCTCACCTCTACGGCCCCAATGCAGGACGACCCCGGAAGAACGCCATCCTGCTGCTGGATGGGTGAGTCAGCATGTAAAACATTGATCGGGCAGGATTCCTGTCCTTGTTAGGTTATCCTGGTGGGAGAAAAGGGGGGAAGGTAGTGGAAAGTATGCTGCAGCGGTTTGAGACTTTTACTGTGTTTAATGCACGCGCACATACACACACACGTCGTAGTGTTCAGTGTTTATGGATTTCCACTCTGCAGGTTTCAGGGTCTCAGCTCCAGTTAGACTGTGTCAGCCTAAATAAAGTGTCATCTGATTGATAATGTGACGGCACAATGTCCCACCTGCTGGTTTTACCCAGAAGCTCCACCAGCTTCAGTTTGACTCCGATGGCTTATCTAACAGCTCTCTCTCAACTGCAGCCTGCCCCCCGAGGTAGTGATGTCGTACCTTCACTGCAAGACCATATTTGTGGTCATAACTACAGTACTGTTTACAGTTTTCTTTCTATAAGTTTTTAATTAACTTCCTATCTTCTGGACAACTACCGATTCCACTCAGGTCAATACGAAAACCAGCTTGAAGCGACTTTAAGTTTACTCTCTGCACTGATAGTGTCACAGTGATCATTAACTTCGCTTTGACAAAGTTACATTATTGCCACATGGTGATACACATTACTTTCTTGCCCATTCCTTCAAAGCTTTCACGGTCTTCGCCTCCTGCCAACAAAGATTGCATTCAAATGTTATTTGGAAAATGAAACACAGGAGAGAAAATGCACAAACATTGGCAACATGAAATCATAATATGAGTTTGGTAGTTTTTTTTGTTGAGCAGCCAAGTTTCTTTCTTTGTCAGAGTCACTCTCAAGCTCATGTACACACCAACAATGAAGAACAGTTTACAACACCACCATAATATAACATTTACAAAAAGCTATAATGGCTTCACCGATCTCAAGAAAGTTAAAAGTAAAACTAAGTGTATTTTCCAAATGTGATTTTAGACCAGTGTCCAAAGGTGAAGGTATCGAATCATTAATGCAATACATAAATGACTTGTTATGAGTTCAAATAATTAAAACCCATAATACGACCCGTAAAACTTCAAGAGCTAAGATAAACAAACTTCTTTCTTCCTTCTCCGTCACCATCTTAAGATCTTCTGTCCTCAGGTTTAAAGTTTACAGTTGGTACGATGCCTGAGCCACAAAATGTGCTCTGAATGCAAGTATGTGTTCTCTCGAAATGTGGATTACTGGTGCACTCAAAATAAAATGTGAACTTGAGAAACTGACTAACAAACACAGGTGAAAAAATGTTAGGATATGGGCTAAAACCTGACTCACCACAATCCTCAGATTAACTGTGCTTCACATATTGGATGTAGATTATTTAGGATACTTTTTGGTGTTACTCCCTGTCTTAGCTTGTTGAATCTCCTTTAAGGCAAAAAATGCTTTCTCAGTTCTATTAACCAAATAGATGACAGTATCTCTCAAACATATTCATCACTTCCAAAAATGTTAAGCCTGTCTGACATTTTCTGTCTGTTGAAATGGAAACAAACTTGACTAAAATGGATGCAGCAGTGGCCCTGTACAACAAACACAGATTGGAAATCAAACATGGATGGATATACATGACTTTGTCAGTGTCGGACGATCCGAGTAAAGGGTGACCTTCCAGAGACGCGTTTTCTTTTTCCTGTATAACAAAATACCTAAATACCTACCGACTAATACTATCATAAACATAAAACTTGAGTTCGGAATTTCATTTAAACAAGTGGTAACACTTTGAATAAAACTTGCTCTAACCCCCATATTAAGCATTTCTAAGCGGTATATAAACATTTCATCAATAGTTTATAACAGTAGTTGTAAGCAGATGTAAGCTTTCATTAATGTGTTGGAGTTGGTCCTGGCTGTGGGTGGCAGAAAGGGAGCTGTAATCAATGCTGTTCTAGTCTGTCACCACAGGTTTAGGAGATTTCTTCTACACAGGTAATAAGACAATTAGAAGTGACAGAGGTGGACTTCACACTGCTCTGGCTTTTTTTTTAAATAATCAGACAACAGGATTTCGTTTGACCAAAATAATCCAAAAGTTGAACTGATGTGTGCTAAAATTATGAGTGTGTATGCACAGGAACAGTTTAATGTCTGAATGTCCTGCACACATTTTGACAGGAAGTTGGTAGACAGAGGAGAAAGAGTAATTTGATATGGGTCTCCCTTCACTGTGTACTTGAGCTACTTACATCAGTGAAGCCATTAGGAACTGCTGTTTATCTCACCGAGTACTGACAGCTTGAATTTACTCGTAAGTACAAGGTGTGTGTTTGTGTGTGCCAGTGTGTGTATGTGTACTGTACAGTTCAGACTGATGAATGAGCAGTGGACTCAAAGGAAAGGGAGGATGTGGAAGATGAGTTATGAGGAGGAGGAGGAGGAGGAGGAGGAGGAGAGTGAGGATGAAGAGGAGAGAGCCTAGACTATCCGCAGGTCACGGGTGACACATTTAACGACGGGGTGATTCTTGTGTGTTTGACACTGTTACGAGGGGGTGGCTCTTGTGTTTGACAGCCCAACTACTCTGCTGCTCTCAGGAAGTAAGATGAATTAGACACTGAGCTACTCAACAGTCCAAATATCAGAGCTGGACAGACTAAACAAGCCAGAGCGGTGAAAGTTTAGAGACACACATTTGGGCACGTCTGACAAGCTGCTGCCCCCAAATATGGAGTGATTTGGGTCAGGTACATTAGGAAACATACACACACACACATACACACACATAGATGCAAAAGCTCATGAGGAGGACGGCAGACAGCAGGAGGGACTGTGTACATGTTGAGTTGTATTTGTGTACAGGATGAGTTCATTAAAAGGTACACCGGGTTCACAACATTTCTTGTGTCCTCAAGGGATGTTTGAAGTTTGTATTCAACTAACTGAAAGTAATCTGTGCAGCCTGCAGGACCAGCAGTGTTTACTGTTTTACAAATCTAGTCGGGCTTTAAACTCAGCGTTTCTCTCATTTTTGTGGCTTTCAGATTCACCATATTACCTAAAACATTTGGTGTGAAGTGAAAATACTGGTTGTTAAAATCATAACAGATAGAACTGTTTCAAAATCAGGTATTTATTATTGTGCTGTACATACAACCATGACACCACAAGTTGATGAGTCATCTGCAAGAAGTCTTCATAATGTGTACAGTACAAACGAAAATGGGACTCACTCGTCCCAGATAACACAGCTCACACTATTTGTTTTTCTCCTGACTATTTTTGGATCTGTAAAACTCAATAGCCAGAGGTAGAATACCAGTTCTCAACCATGCAGCTGTAAAACAAAATGTAACACATGATTTAAAACAAAGTTTTGTTTCATGTGTCCTTAATTTGGGGGTGATGAAAGATATTTTCAAACTATCTGAATCTCACAAATGCACAATAGAAGTTTGCAATTTGCTTAATTTGTAAAAGTCAACAAGCCGTGGGGGCTGAGTCCATGGCTCAGAAGCTGCTAACGATGGTTTTGATTTCTGGAGAGGAGTAAGAGTTCTTAGCAACAGTAAAACGTCTCTAATCGTAAATGGAATTTCTGAAATAGACAATATCGCTGAGTTATGGCGACAGCATCTTAATCAACTGTGTCAGAAGTGATTTGTATAAGGTAGACATTATTGAGAGCAATGATTTATTAGTCATCATGTCACATGACGTGCACCAAGCTATACACACGAGTTGTCTTGTAACAAAGCACGAGGTTTAGACCGAATTACTGCTGAACACCTTGAATCTGCCAGTGCGAGGATAGCTCCTGTCGTTGCTATTTGTTTTACCAGCTTTATGATTTGCGGCTTGATGCCAGACTCAGTGTTATTTGTTCTGTTAGTGCCAGTCATTAACAAAGCTGGTAAAGTTTACAGCCTGCTAACCCTAGAAAGAGTCCTGCCGGATAGATTGAATGAGTTTATTGACTCCACAGATAACCAGTTTGGTTTTAAAGCTAAACATGGCACTGACTTGTTTACATAATTGTAAACAAATATACAGGTCAAACCTGTTTTTTTGACGCTTCCAAAGCTTTTGATGGTGTTAATGCTAGAAAGTTGCTTTTTGGGGTCAAAGAGGGGTGCCCAAGTACATTGTGACAATTCTGGCTCTCTGGTATGCCCACCAGACTATGCAAGTATTATGAGGCAATAGTGTATCAGCCCCATTTGGGGTTAACAGTGATGTCAGAACAGGGGAAATTTTGTATGCAGTTCTTCTTAACCTTGCAATAAGCTTGTAAAAGTTTGTAATACTGGGTGCATGATTGGTTATACTCTAGTTAACCATGTTATGTACTGTGTGCAGATGATCTTGTGGTCCTCTTGTGGTGTCCAGCAGCTTTTTACGATGTATATGTTCTGTGTATGGCGTGAAACATGATCAGTGTTGTCTTTGTCTGTTGAACAAAGGAGGACACATTTCCTGACTTCAGGTTGTCTGATAATGATCTTGATGTCTATGATTAAAGTAAAATATCTTGGACATTTTGTTATAGAACAAATGACAGATGATCATTTTTATAGGCAGCGCTGCAAGCAAACATTCTTTCATGCAAGTTTAGTGTGTGCACAGATGGAGTGAAGATGTCTGTTCAGAGAATATCGGACCCCACTCTATGCTGCAGACTTGTGGTCAAATTACAAGAGAGCAAGCCGACAGAGTCTTTAAGTAGCTTGTAATGATGCCGTGAGAATATTGCTCAAGAGACCTAGATGGTGTAATGCAAGTGAAATGTTTTGTGGCTGCAGGAGTCAGTACTTTCCAAACTGTAAGAAATCTCATTTATCCTTTATTTGCCGATTTGCTGATTTTATCAGACATAAGATTCAGTGCTACACGCAACCATTTCCAGCTGTAGAGACATTAGTACAGCTGTCTCTTTGTAAGACATTAATAAATTTTTCTCTTTTATTGTGCTTTCGTATGTTATTTATTCTGTCTTTTATCTGGACCCTGAGTTTGAATTTAATTGAATTAATGGTCACAACTGTGAAAATAAGGTTGTAATAATAAAAGAATTGTCTTCATGTTTAAAGGAAAATGCCTGTCAGTTTAAGATGACTTTGTTTTTGTTCCTTCAGGTTCATGAAGAATGCTGGCTCTGTTGTAGATGCAGTTACGTGGCAACAGTAGGTATTTTACCCTTTTTTTTTCTATTTCATTATTTTGTCTGTAGAAAAACCCAGAATCAATCTGCAGTCTTCTAAAATAGCAAGCAGACTACACAGCTAACTAACCTTGCATCTGACAGCACCAACCTTGTTGTGTTTTTAGACCGTTATCACCACATTATGCATATGCAGCAGCCAGTGATAACCATTATTAACACTATAACTGAGAGAGACTGATGCATAAAATGGAGAAATGTGTTTTTCCTGTAAATGGAACAACAGGAAAATGAGCCTGAGAGAGAGTGTGTGAGTTAAATTAGTAACACCTGCCATTTGTCTATTGCACATCCTGCAGGAATGCATACAGACATATCAGTGGTTTGATCTTTTTCCCCTTGTTTTATCTGTATCTCTTTATATACATGTGTCAAGCGTGTTCAAAAAGACAGGCCTACAGCAAGCTCAGACAAACCCTGTGTGACTACGTGAGTGGTCATTAAGGTGAAGGTCAGGTCTAATTAGGAGAAATTAGAAGAAACGGAAGGAGGCAGGGCTGTCAGTAAGACTTAGGAAAACACCACCCACACTGTTAAAATCAAACCATATGCTCTGGCTCATTCCCTTTGTCAATTAGCCCATTTTACACCAGAGATCCAGATTCCAGTCTAACCAGGCTGCGTGACAGAAACTCTGACCTCTACAAAACAAGCCAAACTAATAAAAGTGGAGACCAGTCATTAACACGTCTGCGACACAGGTTTTGCTCCCCTGCGGCTGTCGTGAGTTGTTTTGAGTCCAGCGCAGTAGGTTGGAAAAGCAGCACTCATTATAAACTGGGGAATCATATGGATTTGTTAAAGTTTGTCTGTCTGTGGCTTACAGTCTTCTGTCGGAGCTCGTAGTGATGAAACATGTTAGTCGTGGAGTGACATGTTTGTTCTCCTCCAGATCACGAAACATTGATATGTTGTTTGCTTTATGTTTGACGTTTTATTCCACAATGTTGTAGTTTCACATTTGCTGCATCTTCTCTCAGTTACTGCTCATTCATTTTGGCATGATCCGTAAGTTTAGCCATTCTCCCTTTCTCTTTCTGTCCATCTCTCTGCAACATTATTTTTCTATCACCTTATGGCAAATGTGTGTACATTTTTCCAGAGATGCTTGTAATCTGGAAGCACATTTATTTTTTGTGTTTTCTTTTCAGAGAACTTTAATCCTAACAGATAATTCTTAAGCGAGTAAACGAGTCTGTCCACCCAAATGATGAAAAAACATTCTCTCACTTAACTCTAGCAGTATATATATCCATGCAGACTTTGTGTTTTATTTGCTCAGGTTTTGAGGTATATGTCTTTGAGATTTCTGCCTCCCCATCAAAATGAAATGCGAATAGAATTTCATTTGTGGTACTCGCACATAAAAAATAAGCCAGCAGCAATTATCCAAAGTAACCAGGACGATTTTTCTACAAAAACATGTTTCTGTTGGATTTTTCAAAGGTCATTTATTTCCAGTATATCTGTTCAGACTGAGGTCTTACTGCAATCAGACCTGCATATAAAGGTGGCCCAAATCAGAATTGACAAGACCAGATTCCATGTCATCTGTGCTGTTCTATTCTCACTGTCAAGAACAAATACAGACATGAGTCATACATGAGCAAAAGTGATGGATATTGGCCACTTCACTTACATGAAACTTCTTGCATTCATTTAGGGGCCTCAAAGGATGAAATCCTCTGTGCTCATCACGTCTTTTTCTCTATAGCACCACCATGAGGTTGACTTTGTGGTTTCAGATGAAATATCTAGACAGCTATTGGATGGATGACCGTTATTATGCCCACTGGGGGCGCCGGCACCCAAGGCCCCCCCCCCCGACACTGGAATTACAAAAAGCATAAGAGAGAGGAAAAAGGCATGATATAAGATAAGTAAAATAAATTAAACAGTTAAAAGAAGAAAAATACTTAAGATAACAAATAAAGTAGATAAAATAGGATAAAATAATACAAAATATAAAAAAGCAAAATGAAAGGCATCAACATAAGATAAAACCTGATAAGAACATAAGAAGAATTTAAAGGTCAGTTAAAAGCCTGATTAAAAAGGTGTGTCGTCAACCTTCTTTTAAAAATATCAACAGTCTCAGTCCTGAGGCTCTCCGGCAGGCTGTTCCACAGGTGTGGGGCATAGTGGCTAAATGCTTCCTCACCATCAGTTTTTGTTCTGGCCTTTGGTATGAATAAAAGGCCTGTGCCGGAGGACCTCAGGGTCTGTGAGGGTTGATACGGTAAAAGCAGGTCAGATTAGTAAAAGGGCACAAGGCCGTTAAGACATTTAAAAGCTAGTAAAAGAACCTTAAAATCGACCCTGAAGCGGACAGGGAGCCAATGCAGCGACTCTAAAACTGGTGTAATGTGGGCCCGCCCTCTGGTCTTCGTGAGCAAGTAAGTAAGTTTTGCAGTAATTGGAGGTTTGCAATGCTCTTTTTGGAAAGACCAAAGATCAGGGCATTACAGTAATCTAAACGACAGGAAATAAAAGCATGCATTAGCACCTCTGTGCTGGCCTGAGAGAGAAACGGGTGGACTCTGGCTATGTTCTTAAGATGATAAAAGCCTATTTTTGTTATATTTTTGATATGTGGGATAAAAGTCACCTCAGAGTCAAAAATCACGCCCAGCTTTTTTTTTTTTTTTTTTTTTTTTTTTTTACAAATTGTGTTGGTTTAAAATCTTGTAGTTTGGGTTAAAGTTTCTCAGTCTGGCCTTTAGGACCTATCACTAAAACCTCTGTGTTGTCCTGGTTGAGCTGTAGGAAATTCCCTGCCATCCATGACTTGACATCTAAAATGCAGTTAAAAAGGGTATCTGTTGGCCCTGTGTCATCAGGGGACACGGCAGTGTACAGCTGTGTATCATCAGCGTAGCTATGGAAGCTGATGCCGTGTCTCCTGATGACGTCCCCAAGAGGAAGCATGTAGAGATTAAAAAGAATTGGACCTAAAATTGAGCCTTGGGGAACCCCACACCTAATTTCATGGGTTCCTGAGGAACAAGTATCCATGCTTACATAAAAACATTGTTCTGTAAGATAAGAGTGGAACCAGTTAAAAACAGTACCAGAGAGGCCAACTGGGTGAGTCTATTTAATAAAGTGTGATGGTCTACTGTATCAAAGGCGGCGCTGAGATCCAGTAGAACCAAGACTATGAGTTTCTTGTTATCTAAGATCCACCTGATGTCGTTTAAAATCTTTAAAAGTGCTATCTCGTTACTGTGGTTCATCCTAAAACCAGACTGATGTCAGTTTGGCCAATACTTCGGTTTATGACCAAAATACCTCCAAAACTAATGACATACCCAGCAGCCTCAGCTGTGTTTATTTTTTTTTTTAGCTAGTGTGCTAACACACTGAACTAAAATGGTGAATATGGTAAACATTAAATGCAAAATAGCACGCTAGCATTGTCATTGTGAACATGTTAAGAAGCTGCCTACCACTGTGTCTAATGACATTACGGCCTCACAGACCTACTAGCATGGCTATAGGCTCTTATTCTTGTTTCAGGGTTGTGAGCAACGCAAACAAAATTCCGTTCATCTCTGTTGTTTTTGGGGTTGGCATAAATCTCAGATATGGATATCTCAGACCTTGGCAAATACAGAACCATCTGCTTGATTGGATACTAATAGAAGCAAGTGTGGAAAATATGTTTTTTATAACACCTGCACCCTCTGACCCTAACAACAGTGAACATGTTCTCTCTCACGAAACTGGGGCTGCTTCATGATGAGAGAATTAAGCCAATCAGTCAAGTGTGTGACCGGGCAGCTGCCAGTTCTAGCTGAAAAAGCATGAGCAGCCAAAGTGAGTGAGATAAATTTACGATTTTGCTGTTGAGATGCCCTATGGCAACGTGCCTACTGTGAGCCCTAATTGTTCCAGCAGTGGGTTATCACCGGTGTGAACATCTGAGTTTGAAGCAAGCAATCAAAAAAACCCCTGCTGAACTTGTTTTAATTATGAAGTGATGAAAGGTACACTTGAATGACCCTTGGCTTTTGAAAATGAGCACTTTTCAAACTAAGCACCATGACCTGAAAGTGAATCAGAAACATACATGTTCATCAGTTTTACTCTTCTACACAGTCATGGGCCAGCATGACACATTATACCCACATCTTTCTTGTTCCTTGTCAGATTGACATTGGTATTGCATGCCAGAGAGCATGGTGTGTTGGTTATTTACTGCTTAGGGGAGAGAAAAAAAGAGATGTTAAAGATTTGTGATCTCCTCCTTGCTAGTCTGAAAATCGCAGAGGGACTGTAAATTTACTGATGACATTCCTGAGGGCTACATATCCTTCAGCTGTGATGTGAAGATTGAACTGATGATAACCTGCTGGTCCACATCAAGGAACTCATCCTCTTCTTACTTGCTACCCTTCCTCTCACCTCAAACCTGCTGCTGCTCCAGATGGCCATTTCTTGACGCTCCATGCGCAGTTACTACAAGTTAACTCTTATAGACTGTATTCTTGCTTTACTTGAATATTTGCATTTTATTCCACTTACAACTTTGCAGTACTTACTAGTTTTACAAGTCAATCCCAATGAATGTGATAGTACTTCAGTAGTTTTGCACACTTCAGTACATTTAACTGTAAATATACTCAAGTAAAATTTCAAATGTAGGACTTTTAGTTTCAGTTTAGTATTTTTTTCTGTCCTTCGACCTCTGCTTCTGTGCATGCCTGTCTGATTAGACCACATGTATTGCATTGAGTGCTGGATAGTTCTGTTAGTGATGTGGTGCTGGCGCTCAGTGGAAGCTGTGTAAAAGAAGCTGACTAAGTGGATCTTTGTCTGAAAACACTCGGACACAGTGTTGTTAATTTTTGCATGTTATTGAATTTTGGTCCAAATAGTAGCTAAAGTGTCATGCCAAATTTTGGATGGAGCTCAGACCTGAGCAATTTTATGAATACCAGCCTACAATCGCCCCCAATCCAGCTCAAAATACCTGAACAGTTTTCTTTTATATTAAATTTCTTGTTGGGGTTTCTACTCTAATAAACCACCAAACTTGAGTGTTTACTAAAGAAAGCTATTCTTGCCTGATGCTTTTATAGGCTGTTGTCAAAAATTCCCAGTAGTGCTGATTTGCAATGCAAGATATAGCTATAATAACTAGCAGTGTGCTTTATTCTGTTTCCATATATGAACTGGAATTTCTCTCCCTGGGATCTGGACCGAAGAATTATTTGGAGCTCTCTGGAAAGATGACAGGATAACCAAATAATTTGTGTAAAGCTATGACTTAATCCGTGTGTTGTTTACAGTTTGAGGCCTGGAGCTTGGGAGTTTTCCAACCCTGTGACTAAAATCTCAACAGGGTTAAGCTTAGATTGCAACACTGCTTCAACAAAAAAATTCAGCTCTTTCTCAGCAGTTTTCTTCACGTCTGATTTCCTTCGACTTTTCCATAACAGGTTCAAACGAGGTTTGACCTTTGTTTTGGAATATTTGTTGTTATGGTTATATGGTTTTCTTAATGTATGTTGTCCTTATTATTCACAATATAATGCAATTCTTGCTTGGCATTGTCCTCAATTTATTATTCATTTGTTGAAGAAATGTACTACTGACTCACATTGTCTAAGTAACTTGATTGCCTCAATTATAAATTGCCCATTGTAATTTTCCCGGAGTCTTCTCTGGTTTTTGGAAAAACCCAAAACATTTGGAGCTTTGACCAGGACTGAACTGAGCCGATGTGATATTTTAATGATAGCATTTGTTGCTTTAGAAGGTTATAAAGAGAAATCTGCTCTGCAGTGAGGCATTTTAAACATTTTAAAATCTTTAATTAACAGGTGTTACATCTGTTTCTGTTACTTATTGTGTCATGGCACTGTGAAAATAGTACCACCAAATGCAAGTGGATGGTTTCACAAAATATTTTGCAGGTTTTGTGCCAGATGATGGTGAGATTTATCCTGTGCATGGAGTGTTTTCTGCTGCTTATGTGCAGGAAATGATTTGGAAACGTTACAGTTAGTTCTTGGCCAGTGTTGCTCTTGCTCTTGTATGATTTCACTAGGTTATAAAACTTACAAACATAATTTTCCACTATTATTATGATGATGATATCATTCTACAAATCCAGCTGAGAAAATGGTGAATTTGATTCTCTTAATATAGATCAGTTCGTCTGCCAGATTACTGCGAGATAATAAAAAATAATTTTCAACTTTGTTTCAAGACACAGTGCAATCAGATTTCAAGACTCATGCAACAGATGTTTTTTTCTTCTGCAGTAGGGTGTGAAAGTGCAAATAAAATGTGCTTTATGGTACCTGAAAGATGAACTGTGTTTGGTTGCTGCTGGCATGTTTTCCTCTGTTGAACTCCTGCAGGGAATCTTGGAGAGGCTCTCTGTCTGCCCACGGGCTGATGTTCTTCAGAACTTTGGCTCTAACTACCAATAAATTCTTCACTCATCATGCTCTCACCCATCATCTCTCATTCTCATCTCTCCGTGACTTTATCGTTCACACACAGAATCACCACAGATGTCTGCTGTGTTCAGTCTCAGTCTTCAATTTCAGCGCTTCCAATTCCTCTCTTATGCAATCCCACATTTTGACATAGAATTGGATTGTCAATACGCTTAAGTGTAATTGAAAATGTCAGCCCCTGTTCATCATAGCTGTTGTAGTGAAATGGTGTACTGTGTACTGTGAGACAAATGAAAAGTACACTTAGTGGTTTGGATTTTAAACCTGTATTTTCCTTTTGTGTTGTTTTGCAGTTAAAATGTCATTGACCTTCCTGGTAATCCTGGTAATCAGGAGATCGGTGGTTCGATTTCTGTCCTTGGCAGTGTCTCCCTAATGGGCAGACACCAGGGCAAATTTAGTTTGTCTTGACTCTTGTCTCTAACATGGAGTGTGATGTAATACCATTCTATAACATTAATTACACATTTTAACGTTAAATATGAAATAATTTTAGATTTAAGATGGATGAATAATCACAATGAAGCTCATGCAGTTCAGTTTATTTTTACTATCTGTGCTGTAATTAAATCCCATGTTTGTCGCTTGCATTATGAAGTGTATACAGTGTTCCTCTCACAGCTTTTTTTTTTGTTGTTTGTTTTTTTGCATTTCCGTTCCAGTTACTACATGGATGGCAGAGTGAACAAAGTGGAGGACTTCCTAAAAACTCGCCTGTTGGACACACTGACAGAGCAGATCACTAAAGTCACCAAGGTATTTAAGTTTCCCTAAAAGTCCTGAAATTTAAGATGATATTTGCCCCACATTAAGTCAGTTCTACAGCTGTATTGTAGACACAGGATTAAGTTAGTATCTGGTGTGTTTTTCAGGGATCATATCTCAGGTCGTTCCCCTGTGAATTTCATTTTTATCAGTTTAGACTTTCAGACCACCTCGAGGGAGGATATGACGAAACATCTCATTTGAATCATGAAATATATGTGCATTTCTTTTGAGTTTGCCAACTCATGAATCATCCCTCAGCTAGTTAGTGTCATGATAAAGCTGCTTGTGCAAACCACAACAGTGAGCCCTCAGGGTAAAATGATTGTATCCACCATGAGGGAATGTTATCAGCGCTATCTGCTGTGGCAGACTTGCTGAGATGAACAGCACCGAAGTCTCTCAAGGAAAAAGAAGCAAAGAATAAAACTTAAAACATTCAATGAAATGTGGCAGGAGTGAGATTCTTCTCTGCATTATCTCTCAGCCAAAGTCAGTCAGATTGCATAACGTAGAAGTGTTTTGTTGCCTGCTGTAATGACTTTCCATCAGCTTGCAGGGTCACATAAAGTTTGTCAGTTAACGTGTTTTACTTCAAGTTAAATATATGATCCTATTGTAAAGGTCTTTAAAATGCATTTAAATGAAAATCCATTGAAGGTGAAATCCAAATGGAGCTTTCACAGAGCTAATTTAATTGTGGTTTTTTCATGGCAGGTCGTGAACACACACACTCCCGGTAAGAAGGTGTGGCTGGCTGGACTGGGGCCGGCGTGGGCAGGAGGCATCAGCAATCTCTCTGACACATACGCTGCTGGCTTTCTGTAAGTACTTTCACCATACTGTGATGTATTCTTTAGATAATGATAGTAATGAACTGAAACCAGCTGCACAAGATAACTTTCATATATGTTAAGAAAATATTATTTATTTCCAATGCATTATATCACTATCAAAGGCACCTACTGTTGCAATCCTGATGCTTTTCTTTCTGTGTGAATGTATTCCAGGTGGGTGAACACGCTGGGCATGGCTGCTATGCAGGGGATTGATGTTGTCTTGCGTCACTCATTCTTTGACTATGGATACACGCACCTTGTGGACCAGCACTTTAACCCTTTACCTGTAAGTCTCTCAGTTTCAGATCAACAAGGATTAGAATGGCTGTTGGTTCGTATCATCTCATTCACCCTTCTTCATGATAATAACGAATGAAGGATGTGACCTGAGCAGTCCCGTTACTCTCTGGACCTTTTCTTTAGCAGACCCAGTGCCTTGATGGCACCTCTCGCTCTTTCCCGTGGGAGCTATTAGGTGAGATGAAAGGCGTTTAGTGGTGATGAGTGGTTAGACGCGGGGGCGAAATGCCATGTAACCTTAGCCTTTTGTCAGTAACTCAGGACAGTGTCACTGCTCCCCTCAACCCCCATCACAACTGTGTGCTTCTCTGTGCGGGACAGTCGGCCGGTGAGAGATCTGCAACCCGAGATGCTGATACACAGACATGTTAGTAAAACGGCCTGCAACAGTGTGTGAAATGGAACTGCCTAATCCCAAGTTCCTCCGTGGCTTAGTCTGAACATGCACGGACCAGAAATACAGCAAGCTTCGTCCTCAACACTGTATTAATCATCGGAAATTCAGAGGTTGTAAGAGGTTGACTTGTCTTGGTATTAAACTGATTTCATTTTGCTGGGAACATTTCCTTTGAAGTGTGGAGGAGTGATAAAAGGCTACCATGAGCCAAGTTCATAAAAGAAATTTATTAAGTTCATAAAAATTGTTTATATTAAGCTGGAGCAGAGCATGGGTGAGAGGCTTATATTATGGAGGTGTAAGGAAAAATTATTGATTCTACAGTGAAAGAGAAAGATGCATTAATTGAACATTTGTGATTATTTAAGGTTGTTTTATTCTTGCTTTAGATGCTAGAATGAGTAGTGGAAATCCCAAAATACCACTTTAACCGCTGATATTATTGTTCTCATGAACTAATCACCTCTGCAAAATCTGACAACAATTTTTCACTCAGTCCTTTATTAGTTTTCGCGAGCTGGCATGCACTTTCCTCTGCCTCACTCCAACTACGAGATATTAAACAATCAAGATGGCTTCATTTTTTCCTGTCGTCATCTCCATTATTTTTCTGGGAATGATGGTCTCCCGCTAGGAGCACAATGCTTTTAACATGGCTGGATGTCTAAAGGCTGCACCAGCCTACCTGCTGAGAGAATTCACTGCAGGGCCAACCTGTCCTCTGCATAGGAAATTTATGACTTGGCCCTTTCCCCTATAGGATGACTCCCCCATTGGTAGAATCCAGGCAAAACCCCCCACCGCCATCCGCTGAATGACTCCACTCTACCTTTTTCCACACTTGTCTGCTCCCTTTCTCTATCTTGCTCATCTATCCTAACTATCCCCCCTTTTCCTGTTTTGCACACATGCCTGTTGTCTCCCTCCAGAGGGAATATTTATTTCTCAGATACAAAGAAGGGAGATGAAGCAGTAGGCTGCAGTCTCATACAGCCCCTTCTCCCATGTTGAACCCTCTGACTTGCAAACCTGCATGACTCTGCGTACTGTGGGTAGACTTCTACTTTCGGTTCATTTTTAATGGCTGATATCGTTTTATTATCTTATGGGAAACCCAATTAAAGCTTGCTGAAGATTATTAATTTCTTAATGGATAAAGTTAAATTAAAAACACTGAAATGTTGAACTTTCCATTAGATGCAGTGTAATAGTATAACCTCATACTTTGATCTTTGGATTTCTTAGGGATCAGCGGGGTCTCAGCCGTGCAGTCTGACTCTCATTTGCTCCATTTAGTTAAACACTAAAGGTTAATCGTTATTCTCCTTGTTATTGTCCTCTTATTCCCACAACTGTGCAGCTGAGGTTTGATTGGTGTCTGGTGTATGGTTTTACTTTTCTGAAGTCCTTAATATGTTGCTGGTTTACTTGTGCCTGCCTGTCTTTCTCTCTATTTCGTGGTCTGTATAATGATTCGTTTGGATGTCAAAGTGATGGTTGTTCCTCCAGTTGATGTCTGTATTTCTGTCTGCCTGTGTGTCTATCCAGAGAGGGAGATTTAGGGAGACATACCAGGCAATTAGACAGGAAAACAGGCAGACAGTCTGACCACTGAGAAGTTAGGACCTTAGATGATAATTCCCCAAAATATTCAGTATTATTGTCCGCCAGTTCCTGCGGACACAGTTTAACAGATTTCAATTTATTGATGGTTGCTTTTTTACTTTTGAAATTTAAACACAAAGCAAAAGTACAGCATCACTGCGGCCATCTTGCACAAATAAAACTCCAAACTCGTAACTGTTCTTTGTTTTATACAATATGTGTTAATCATAGATCACTTATCTGACCATACATTCATCCACCCATCCCTCTGCCTGTGGCCAACACTATACAGTTCCATACTGTGCTGTGCTTCTTCGATGCCTTGGCAGCAAATTAAGTTAAAGCCTGCATGGAAAAAAGAAGCCCTTAAATGTTGCCATATGCAGGATTGCATGGGAACTTCCTGAGGAACACATGTTGTTCTGGGTCTCTTGGAGAGGTGTTGGGTCTGTGTAGTCTATAGAGTGAGACACAGTATGGTGGACCACTCAGCAATGATAACAGAAAACAGCAATTCGTGATGGAGTATAATATTTTGTAAAAATGTCATATTTAAGGCCTGTCAATTCTAAGCGAGTCAGCGGTTGTTAGATATAATGTGACACGTTACATGGGACAGTCAGCTGCAGCTAAACGTTGAGCGTCAAAGTGCTGACATATTTGGACTCAACATTTCTATGGAGTCAATCTCTTCTTTCACCCAGTGACAGACGGGCCGCTTTGCTGGCATGTTCTTGATTCTCACAGTTTGTGAAACTTAATCTGTTTCTACGATCACCAGGACATTTCATGGCTGAAAAAAAGAAAATTGAGATTTTAGCAATATTTCCTTCCAGGGGAATCCAGAATCCAAAGTTTCTGTACTAAAGAATCTTTTTCAGTAACCCTTCTGTTAGATTTACACCTACATTTAAGACAGCGAAGTGCTTTCAGTCATGTCAGATCTTCAAAACTTCCTTTCCACACCTGCCTGCTTTTGAATTGTATTTTTAAATAGCAACTAGGCGAATGGTGTAAAATTACCTCCTACTGTCATAAAAGTGATACCAAATGTGTCTCTGTGTGTTGTGGTGTTGCTCTTATAGGATTACTGGTTCTCTCTCGTCTTCAAGCGTCTGGTTGGTCCAAAGGTTTTAGCTGTGCGGGTGGCTGGACTACAGAGGAAGCCGCAGCCAGGACGAGTCATACGAGACAAGCTGCGCATCTACGCCCACTGTACCAGCTATTACAAGTATGTGCTACAGCTGAACCACCTTGGATTAGTTTGTAACCTGCATTTAAACTCAGCCAGAGTGTATATTAACGTTATATACTCCTCTGGAATTTTTTTTATTTGAGGCTGACAGATGACAGAGAACACATCCTTTTAGCCTTTCGGCGATGTGTAACAATGCTTTGGGAATGTCCTTGAAGGTTTAGATAGGAAACAGACTGCTTGCGGTTTTAATTTTTTCTACTCCTTGCGTCCCTCTGCAAACACCTGAGGGTCAGTGTCTGGTGGAGAAGAACAAAATCCCTCGCCATCCCATTCGGGTCCCCATAAATAAGCAGACGGCAGACACCCGTTCATTCACAGCAGAGAGCCTATAAAACTTAACGGGTATCACTTATCAGGTGTGTGGGTTATGTCTCCCTGCCGTCAAAGAGCCGCTGAAAGGTGTGCAAGGCCTTTATCCCATCTCGGATCAGCTGGAGGGGGGTACGGGAGGGGGAGGGGCAGGGACAATAAGGCGGTCTGTGCCGGCAAGAGATAAAGAGTGCCACCATGGCCTGTTCAAGGTTATCATTTAACCCAGGCCCAGTGGCTGTCAGCACCAGGCTAGACTTACGGCCTTACTCTAGACAGGGCTCGTTTACAGGTGGAGCATCTCTTACAAAAAAAAGCAGGGTGCTGCAGAGACAGACGGTCGATGGTGGGCCAGAAGTTGCATAACGGCACACAAATATTTGAAATAGTTTTCAACAAGTGGACTCACTCAGCCAGCGGGTATGTCTGTTGAATTTGGTGGTAAAAAGATGCCCATGTTATCTCGGCATACCAATCAGGTCTGGACTCATATGACCAGGCAGTGAAGAATTAAAACCGCCCCTCTTGAATCGAGTTCATCTTGCCATTATTTCTACGACTGTGTGGTTGAACACAGTCAGCCCGTAAGTGGACGAACCACTGTAGTCATAGCGGTTTGACTGTACTGTGTAAGACAGCAAAGACTGAATGTGCTCAGGCAGTCCGTGGTTTGAAAAGTCTTTGCAGATTAGATATTTGACTTTCACTGCCCTTTTACCCCTTTTTAGTGGTTTGCATGCCGTTTTTTTCACTTTCCAGCGATGCTCTGACATCAAACAGCATCAACACATGTTTATGTTCCTGGTTTGGATCTCTGAGAAACTCATCGTTTGAAAAAGGCCTGAGAGGTCATTATCTCTCCCTCCATCTAACCATCTGATCTATCACTTGAAGCCATGGTCCACGTTTCTCAGAAACAAGCCTCCAAGAGTTTAACACAGAACCAGACACACATCGTTCCCATTAACAGAACTCTACTTTATTTCTCTCAGTAAATATATAGAATATTGGCAGTCTTACAGGGTTAATGAAATAAATAGGACGCGGTGTCCAAAAGAACAAAGATAAGATATCCAGCCAAAACCGAGATTGCATTAAAGATATGAGATTTTGGAGGTGGTAACTGGAAGAGATGTCTACCAGACTGTTTAGCACAGCTCTGACCCTGAACACCAAGGCTGGCATATGGTATTCACTATAGCTGTGTTGTCTTTGTCCTCATATCAGGACCCTTATTAGATTTTATCATGTTTGTCTTATCTGTCTCACTTAGTTATTTACCTCTGGCCTGTATCCCTATCGAGTTGTGTCCCTAGTGCTTTGCTCTCAGGAGAGGGACTCAAACACTGTTGTCTGTGTAACTCAAGATGTGTTGCCTGTTGCGTTCACACCCTTCATCAAATCCTGCACTATACAGCGACAGGTTTTAATATTGGATACTGTACAAGAGAAAGAGATTTTTGCACCCCATAGCCTATTTAGGGATGATAGAGGCTTCAGAAATGAAATGTGGTTAATTATGGTTCATACTAAATATAGATGATAGTTCTTAGGCTATAATAAAGGACAACTTGCTGTGTAATGGAATTCCAATCTTGAGAAGGCTTTATCTTACTTTATTATTTTTCTGCAAGCCTTTTGATCCAGATTAGATCAAGAAGTTGTGGTTTGATGCTATTACTATATGTATGTGATAAAAATACAGTATCAAAGACTTGCTTCTCTTTGTAGTCATCTTTAATTATAGAGAATTTTATTGAACGCGGCAATGTTATGTATAATGAATCCCTATTAACAGATGTGGAGAGGAGCGTTTGTTTCCTGTTGTAATTGTCCTTTCTTAAGGTACAAGAAAATTAATGTAATGTTGTTCATCATTTTCTTTATGGTGCCAGTCATAACTACGTGAGAGGGTCCATAACAATCTACATCATCAACCTGCATCGGTCACGAAAGAAAATCAAGTTGGCGGGGACGTTACGGAACAACACTGTCCATCAGTACCTGCTGCAGCCGTACGGCACTGACGGACTCAGAGCCAAGTTAGTATCTCTGTCTCATACACGTGCACATACACACACGACAACACCGTATAATTGTTTATCTATACGGAAATATGGTATCCTGTCATTCATGCTGATCGAACAAGACCAACGCGCTGATGAGAGACCCAGGTTGCCAGAACAGCCACACAGGCGTTCCAGTCCAGTCATTGCAGTCATTAAAAATAAATGAATAAATAATACGTTCTAAGATATTTTCTCTGATAATAAAAGCCTTGGTTGAAGCAGTTTACAGAGTTATTTTTGCAAAGGTCTGAATAGGCATTGTGGTGATGAATAGGGGTAATGAGAATTTCATGAACAACTTTATGTGTCTTCAATTATTGGAGTTTTTCCAACCTTAATAGGGTGTTGAACACGGGCCCTGCAAAAAATGACGGTTTGTGTTGGACGTATAAATCACACAGACAGCAACAAACTCATAAAGCATATTGCAACAAATAAAAGCTAATAAAGAAATGAACTGTTTTCCTGAAGAGTCATTAAGGCTAAGACTGTCGTAATATATTGCACTTCTTTACTGAAAGTTAGTTTGGAAGGAAACACTGACTGAGCCCAGAGTCCTTCAAAGAGCGCCAGTGTGTTCACGCCCTTTTTGTTTGAGACTGTTTTTATAGTCTACAGATGTTTTAACAGTTGATTCTTACAACCTTTTATATTCAAGCCATTTTACCTCTAAATTCTGTTTTACTAACTATGATATATTAGACTTCATACAAAGAAGTAATGTAATTCATAGTGCCTCAAAACGCCCGTTAAAACTAAAGGTTTATGCTCGCAGTCTCTTCCTCTCTCCTCTAAGCCCCTAGCCTGTTATTGTGACTCAGACTTAAGCCTGAAATCCTGGAATAACAGCCTAATGACCCAGGACTTTGTGTGTGTGTGTGTGTGTGTGTGTGTGTGTGTGTGTGTGTGTGTGTGTGTGTTTGTCTTTGTGTTATATGATACCTACATACGGCCTTAATTGAGGCTCAGGCATGATCCTTCAATAACAGCATAATGATGGAGGATGTTTTAGGTGTTAGAACAGGATTGCAAGGCAATTAATAGGAGAGCAAGCTAATGACGGGCCTTTTTCAGGCCTTAAGTGCTTTCCTTAACCACCAGCAGCGCAGGGAGACTTTTATGAAGAATTTAGCAACACCAGATGTCTATAAATTTGTCTGACTAGTGGGACTTTTTAGTGCTCATTGGGGTCCTTGCATGGAAAGCTTTAAGCAGTTCAATTAGATTCATAACTTAATTAGATATTTTATTGAATTTGAGGTTCATATAAAAATGTCCAATCCAGTGGTGTTAATCTCTATATTATTGTGAACTTTACAGTGTAATAGTAAAAAGGGTTACTGTTAACAGCAGCACTTTAAACTTGAAAAGATGTTTGTTAAAGGTGTATGAGAGTGTAAGCTGGTTTCTCTTAAGAACCTGATTTATTGTCGTGTGCATCACAATTACTGATAGTTAATAAACTTACATAATATCTTGTGTTGATAAAGTGAAAAGCCACATTTTTAAATTAAAAAAATGTGAAAGTCATACTCAAGCTGACTGTTACATGGGAAGTTTCATACTATATTAATCCTGGATTTTTAAAATGTTCTTAATTATTGCACACTGTTTTTGTCATAATTCTCCTCATATTCAGCCCACAATCCACCTGTGACAGTATGCACCTTAACTTGCAACTGTATATCGCTACTCATCAGTAATATTTCATAATATTTTGAATATTCTGTCATGGTAAAGCTATCACTGAAAACAGAAAGAAAAAAAGGAGTCAATGAATGAAGCTAGTAATAGCCTCTGTAAACCAAGGTGAGGCAACTCATTCATTCCTCTGTGCAGACAAAGTAGAGAAATGTTCAACATTTTGCATCTTTTGCTAAGCAGGTCAAAGCTACATGTGAGCATTTTCCAAGAGGTTTAACAGATTTAGGTTAGCAGCTCTTCTCAGTTATTCTTACTGTATAGCCGGTTCGGGTTGCAATGACTCACCCCTCCCCAGATTATGAAGGATGGTAAAGGTTTGGGGGTTTTTTTAGCTGTTTGCAAGAACCCAACTTATTTAACTTTTACACCGTGAAATGCTGTACAGCAATCTGAGTCTCAGGCCAAGGTAATTTTTAGCAGCAAGGCAAATTAAAGTACATCAAAATAATTTCTTGAAAAACTTATTTGCCACCTTATTTGTTAAATATTCTTACTGGTTTTTAGTACTTTTCATAGTTCTGTAACTCGTACTGCAAGAGTGGTGATTGTTGCTGAAGTAGAATATTTTCTTTAAGTCTTTAAATTGAACGACTTCAGTGCAGTTGACTCCAAACTGTTGGTAGAGAAATGGGTTGAGTTTCACTAGATGCTTGTTCCACTCACAAAGTCTGTTTGAACGTCTGTGAACCTGCAATTTTGTAACAGCAGCACCCCCAAGTGTACAACTGACAGAATCATAACCCTTAAAGACTGAAGGTGAGATGATCCAGATTATTTTTTCTTTTGTTGGTGAGGTAAAAAAACTCATAAACTGCCTCATCTTTACTCCACATTATGTTTCTACATCTCTCAGTTTTATGTTGCAGTCAGCATTTCCCGTCTTCTTTGCAGGCACGTCCAGCTGAACGGGGAGAAGCTGCTCATGGTGGACAATGACACATTCCCGGAGTTGAAGCCTAAGACACTGAGGGCTGGACGGACAATAGCCATGCCTCCCATGACCATAGGCTTCTACGTCATCAAGAACATTAACGCATACGCCTGCCGAAGATAACATTGACCCTTCATGCCTGAAATATGGCTGTGATGCTCAGAAGTCTACCAAACCACCGACCCTCTGCCAGCTTGACCCAAAGCTTAGAAACAATGTGGTTCTTCTTTTTTTTTTTTTAATGTTTTCCGGGGAAAACAGGGACGTCAGAACACCACTTTGTTAGGATTTTTGTCACTTCAGTAGAATGGACATTTTGGCTTGAGTACAACCCTCTGGTTTAACAAAAGCCTCTTCAGCAGTAATTTCAATCATAATATTTAAACCACTCTACCAAATCACAAATAAACCAGGCCTTTTCCTTGTTCTCCTCTCTGGTCCATCAAAGAAAGACTTGCCCAAGACAGAAAAAGGGCTGCACTGAACATTTTTCAGTTCTTTTCACCAGGAATTCCTCATATGCTACAAGACTTGTATGGACAGTTTGCATGGATTGTTTTGTGCCAGTTTGTGTGTTTTCTAGTTGCAAAAGTGTAAGTTCTTTGAATTGATTAAGCTATATTGTCTTCTCTTGAATTGTCAAACCGACTGTCTTTTTTTCCCTGATTTTTTTCAAAAAGGATGAAAGAAACGTCTGAACAGGCAGCGTTTCTGAAGCATACACAAGTCAACTTCAGTTTGATGTGATCCTTTCTGCAAAGGGAGTGTGTGCGAGGTCATGCCTAGACTAACCGTGTGCTGTGTGTTTGTGTGTGTATGCATGTGTTCTATTGATAAAGCTACTGATGTGTCTGTCCAGTCTGTTCGACATGCCTCTGAAAGTTTCTTCCCCTGCCATATTCAAGGGGCTTACAGGGAAAATCTGTCTCAGAGTACGATAGCCAGGATGTGTGAAGAGCAACGTCTGTAACACCTGCCCTCACATCGTTTGTATCCACACAAAATCTGTGTTTTGCTTTAGGTTGAAAAATTCTTAAATAACAATTTTTCAGGTGTATTTGAACCAATTTCACCATCTTCAGTGTGATCTCACAATTTGTAATCCTCTTGTGCTGCTAGCGTTTTTTGTACTAAATATACATTATATATTTTACATAATTTTGTACAGATTTACTGTCATGTATTAGTAGATGATGTATTGTACATAAGAGTGATGAAAAAAAGTGATTTAAGCTTGATATGTTTTCTTACATAAAGTATACACCTAATTTATATGATTAAATACTTTGTTTTTATATTTCTGTTATAATCTGTTATGTTATGTCAGTTATGTTACTGGTACTAATGTCCCAACTCTTCAGAAAAATCACAAATAATTGGAAGAATGTATTTGTTGAATAACAGGGTGACTGAGTGAGTTGCAAAAAAAGGAATTACCAGATGGTTCATGGGTCAAAGCCCATCTTTTACATCATTTGTTTGAGTTATATTCCATAACATTTGACCCATCTTATTTAAAGATGGGCTTGTTTTTCTCATCACTAAACCACAGAGCGAGTAAAAACATTCCCTTGGTCTTGTGCTCTGAGCTGCCATGAACAAAGACAATGATAATGTTCCCAGACTTTTAACATGATGGGAGATCAGCAGGAGCAGGTTCAGTGCCTGAACATATTAAATATAAAGAATATTTGTCCTTTTCTCTGAATGTGTTTATAGTTAATGTAGAGATGTTCATATTTCTTTTGGAGAGCATTATTTTAATATGTAAAGTGTGCCTATATATTATTTTTTATTAAAAAAGTTTACATTGATAATAAACACCTATAAATACAGAAGAAGTTGTATTTGTTCTGTATATACTTCACTCAAAATTACAAATCCATCCATCTGCCACAATGTGCACTAAAGTAAGGAATGCGGTCCTACTCAGATATCAAGTTGCCATTAACTTGTGAGTAAGGACGTGTAAGTAGTTTCTGCCTCTGCATGTGAGTAACACTGGGCAGTGACTCCACAGCAGTTCTCAGGATATAAGAAGGATCTGCATGTGGTAGCAAGAGGAGAAAGAGAGACAAAGAAATGAGAAGCTATGATTTATACCCGCCCAGGAAGACAAAGACGAGCAGAAATATGCTCGCACTGACAGAGACTATCAATAAAAGCGGCCAAATTCAAGCAGCATCCTTAAACAAAGGTCCCAGAGTATAAAAGTAACTGTTGTTAGTGCACTCACTCACTCACTCATACACACACATACTGTTAACACTCTGTGGCCCCCAGATGTGGAAGCAGCTGGAGCGAGTCTTTGTAGTGGAAGATGCTGTCTTGTCCTTGCACGAGGCAGCTGCTGATGGGAAACATGAGACGAGGATGGGCTAAACCTCCAGATCTCAGTTTTGGTCCAGGCAGACTAAATCTGGCCAGACCTGGCTTGGTGTCTGCTGATGCACAGACAAGTGGGATCTGCTTGGTAGGATCGTGCAGAAGGGAGATGAAGGGTTAGATCTTATGTTACCTTGAAATAAAATGGCCGTCATTCAGATTCTCCCAGACAGGAGTGGCACACAAAGAAGCTGCACGAACTTGACAGAAAGCAAGACAAGCTTGAACTGCACTGAAGTTTCATGACAGTGAGGCATCAACATTGGAGGCCCTTCAGGAGCCATGATCCAAAGCATGTCCCTTTATTTAGATTTTTGTTTTAAGTTCCTTTCGTGGGAAATGGGCTTTTGCTTTTATGCAAGTGGCAGAAATGTTTGGCCTCAGAAACAGCCTCCTCCCGCATGTGGTTCATTTCAAACAGGCCAACATTGTTGACATGTAAAAGAATCAAACCAGACTCGTTAACACCCGGTCCACTGCAAGGGAAAAAATATTCATTATGCTCTGAGGGCCGTACATATATGCACATTTAGATGAACTTGCAGACATGCTTTATTTCTAAAGCGCATGCAAACCTGGAAAAACACAGTGAGAGAAAGATCAGCAGCTTTCTCCAGAAAATTACCTGAAATCAGTGTTGTTTTAAAATGCGATCAGTGTTATGTGTGATACAGAAAATGTGCCTGCGTACTCAGGCAACACATAACCTAAATAATAAGTTTGAAGCTGTAACTTATTAAAAGTTTGTTGAGTAAGTAACTCTGACCTGAAAATGATGAATTAAGAATAACCGACCAAAGCGATCCAGAACAATGAGGCCTTAGAGAACTTCCCGACATTCAAACCAGGATCTTATCAAGCCAATCCGTGGAAATACTTTCGTTTGGCAAACGTTGCTTCGTATAAACCTGTACCTTGTGATAACAACTGCTGAGCGCCACTTCCTCTGACAAAATCTAATTGTGTTGTGATTTAGGAGGACTGCGCTGTGTCTGGCCACTTCTGCGTGACAGTGCCTCCTTAGCCGAGGTAACTGTTACCCAGGCCTGCTTAACACTGTTTATACTCAGTGATCCATTCTGAGACATGCAAGGCCCCCTTTTGCCCTGTTAGCATACACTGAGGATTTCATGATGTTTACTCTGTATATACAGGAGTCAGCTTAAATAAGACTTCCATGAATGCCGGATCCCCAGAAAACTGATGGACTAGATTACACTTTGGCCCACAACGTAGAACTCTTGGCATTCTGGACCATTTTGACCCAAGTAAGGTTAATAAAACCTAAATATTTATGTTACTATGAAGTTCTTTGCTCTGCTCAGAAGCCAAGCACACAGTCTGTGCTGAAAATTGTGATACAACACAGATTTGTTTTAGCCAGTAAAACATTCTCTGAGAAGCAGCCTGATGTTTGCTGAGTGTCTGTTTGTGTATGTGTAGCATACGTGTAGTGTATGTGTCCTACAAGCTGATGAAAAATGTATAATGTTTACATAGCAGCAAAGATGAGAGGCTAGTCCTGCTTATATTTTTGGTAATATAACATTTTGCCAACATTTTTTTTCTACTCTTTTGTGTATAATGTGCATTGACTCCTATAGCTGATTTTATTTTGTATCTTTTTGTCTATTATTGATTTTATTTAGTATCTTTTTCATTGTGTATTTGTTCTACTTTCTACTCTCTTTACTGCTCCTGTTTCATTCTGTTGAATTTCCCTGGTGTGGGATCATTTAAGTCTTATCTTATCTTATCTTATCTTATCTTATCTTATCTTATCTCCATATTGAATTCATAGTGTGTTGTGAATTTCAGAATAATAATTTTTGTGTGTGTTATTTTTCCTCATAGTAGTGTCATAACGTATTCCTGTGCTGTGTTTACTTGTCTGATATGTTTTACTATTAGATGACTTCAAAAACAGCAGATATCTGTCAATAACTGTATGACTTTTTATTGTTGTCCAGGTATTCAGGTCCATGTATGTTATTGCAAAGTTTTAAGAAATATAATTGAATTATAACTTTATTTATATTGCTCATTATATTGATCAGAATTGTATTTATTAAAATAGAGATTTATGTAAAAACGAACCAACTCTCACTCCTCAGTATCTGTATTATTGTCTCTTGTTCCTCTGTATGTATAGTAAGACATGTTGTGTGTGTGTTCTGTGTACCTTTTCTACACATTTTACACTAAGAGATTACTTTTCCAGAGAGATTTGCACTCCATAGCAAACTAGGGCGCATTCCACAAATACCAAACTATTGTGTACAGCGCCGTGTCTCGGTCATGTGCCTCTCTTCAGGCAGCAGCACATGACTTCTTCGTGCCTCACTGGTCACCAGGCTCCTCCAGCGGAGAACAGCCCCTTCCTGCAAACACTTATCCAGGAGCAGTCTTACAAGACGACCCCTCGACAGCTCGACGGCTCTATCTGTTTTTAGATCAGCGCGAACTTCCTGCTCGTAAAGCGCTGCTTGTGTCACATGACTGGGCGGCGTTGTCTCGCGCGGAAGCAAGCAGCTCGGGCTGGGACGGCAGCAAGCGCGAGGAAGAGGACGCGACTCGCAGGAGGCACTGAAAGGAGCTGAAGACGGAGATGCAGGGCTCTTCATCCGGCGAAGAAAGCAGAGTGAGCCGTGGCATGGACGGTAAGTGTGGCTGTTGTGGGCACGGAGCGTCAGTACGCGTCGAGGAAGTGAGAAAGTTGGCGAGCGAAATACCTGGAGACTTTAGGTAAAACGCGGGATGTATTTACGGAGCGGAGCAGCGTCACATGAGAAAATTATCCAGCTGTTCTGAAGTTCAGCCGCATTACAGACTCACAGTCACACATGGGACCGTGGAGGAACCTGAGGTGTTGACATGGAGCCTGTGAGAGGTTCAGGTCTGGTCCGACTGCACGTTTAGAGTCTGTAGATGAGCGGTGGAATGGAGCTAAGTACAAGTTTGAGGTACTTGTACTTCACCACATCTCAGAGGCAAATACTGTTTGATTTGTCGCTTCTCAGATGACAGTTTTCAAACCCTTCATGTCCAGTGAAAACCATGTATCTCCAAATGTGTTGATTTATAATAAACCGAAGAGTGACGTGTTTCTTTATGACTTGAGGAAATTCATCTGCTTCTTAAACTAAATAAACTCTTTAAAAACCCTCCAGCAAGAAAATGCAAATGGCATGATCTGAAGACGGCTCATGAAAAGTTGACTTTTCATGCATTACTGTATTAAACTATCAGAAGTGGTAAAAAAATTAGTTCAATCTTAAATATTTACAGCCTGAAATGCAGCACACACGAATGCAGCAGTAATAGATTCATCTATTATTGTGAACATTTTATATACTTGCATACTTTTACTAAAGTAACATTTTCAAGGCAGCACTTATTAGAGTGTATTTTCAGTTTGGCATTAGTACTCTTACCTATGTAAAGGATGTGAGTTCTCTGTTTACAGCTTTGATGACAGTTAGCAATTTTAAGGAAGTGCTGCAGTCGTGTTCCTCCGCCTGTCTGTGATGGTGACAGAAGACCAGACATTTTTCACTCTGGTATTTCTGATGATTGTTGAAGCATCTGCAGGGCACTGAATCTAAAACTCTGTTTAGACAAGATTAAGACTAAGTGGAGGATTGTAGATTTAGCATAACTGAGCCTTTCAGTCAGCTGATTTCAGAGGGCAGTAAGTTCACAAGGTGCAGTCCCACATTTATCAGCAGATGAAGGCTGATCAGTACCACCCGATCACTCTCAAACACAAGCCACCTTCTGCGAACGGGAGTGCAGCTGTGTGTCCTGACATCCCTCCCTGCTGGCATGTTTGCCTCTGACCTCGCTTTCATTTTTATCCGTGCTCTCACCAGAGGTTGTCACTGATAAAATATCAGCTCTGGGAGAGTGTTTATTTTAGGTCAAAAGACAGTGGAGTGTGGGAAAAAAGTTTCCCCGTGCTCCCCCAGACTCTTTTTGTCATCTGCCTCAATGCTTTTAATCTTTTTCTCGATAGCATAATGCACGTGGAGCGGTTGGAGTGAATAGGACAGCTCGGTGAAGCAGGGGAGGAAGATGAAGTGCTTGCTGATTGCCAGTGAGAGCGCGGAGGTCCTCTTCCACTGGACTGACCCCGAGTTTCAGCAGAGTATCCAAGAGCAGTATGGGGCGAGCCAAGAGGAGGGCCAGGGGGTGAGGAGGAGGAAGTTCAACAAATGACGTCCCGGAGCTGTTAGAAAACTCCTTAATCTCTATCTTTCATTCCCTCCTTTGTTTGTCTGAATGTTCAGCCTCCAGCCTTCGAGGACAGCATCAGCACCCTGTTTGCCCCCATCATCATCTCCTGCAGCACCATGGTGGACAGGCTGGGTGACAGCTACACCTCCTTCACCACAGAAAACAACCATGTCTACGTCCTGCACCAGGTTCTGCTCTTTTGATCTTCTTTTGAAATGTCAGCAGCCGTAGCGCTGTGACCTGCATGCAGGCCTCTCCTACAGTGAAGCGTCATGTTTGTCTTGTGAGTCCTGTTAAGAAATCAAACTGTTCTTTGTCCTGCTGCAGCACATGGTGCAATCATCGACTCCAAACACGAGTTTGAGGTCCATTCAGCCTTTTAGATCCTTGAATAGAGCTGTCTTGATTTTGCTTTCCGATTCATTCACACGCCCGAGGCAGTGCAAGCCAATGAGATCACTCTGTGTCCCCCTCAGTTCGATGAGTGTCTCTACATCGCTGTGAACGGAGATGGTGAGGAGGGAGAGGATGATCTGAGGAGGAAGATCTATGTGATGAAGAAGATGATTGAGGTCCGGTTTGGCATGGTCACCCTCAGCAGCAACCTCCTCAGAAAAGAGTAAGACATTGTGACTCCGTTCACACCTGGTATTAAAGCGTGATCCGTGTCCGGACACGCTTCACGATCCTGATGTGATCGATCTGCCCACATCTGGAGGTAGTGTGGCTCGCTTTGTGTTTGGACAAGGTCAAAATCACCTCCTTTGTTGTCCCTGTAATGTATCTGGATACAGATCCCATTTTAATACCAGGTCTGAATGGTGTGTGTGTGTGTTGCTTTGTGATACTGGGTTTTAAGGCAGCGTGGTGACATATGAACTGTGCTTCTTGTTGCCAGGCTGCGTCCTCAGGACACGGAGCAAAGAGCGAGGCTGTGGAAGCATCTACAGAGTCTGCTGGACACATACAGCCACCTCCGCGAGAACGACCAGAGCTTCCTAGTGGAGGTGCATTGCATTGCTTTTTTTAAGATTCGGCCAATTTTGCTTTGGATTACCGCAACATTTTTCAGCCGCCAGATGAATTGTTGATAGATGAAACTTAATATTTTTGTCCCCACACGAGTCCTGTGTGCATTAAATTCAATTCAGTTCAATTCAGTTTTATTTATGTAGCAGCAAACCACAACAAAAGTGGTCAAAACAAAACCCTTTAATTTACAGAGACCCAACAGTTTCCCCATGAGCAAGCACTTGGCGACTGCAGTGAGAAAAAACTTTCTTTTATCAGACAGAAACCTCAAACAGAACCGGGCTGTGAATGGGCGGCCATCAACAGCCACAACAATAATACCAATACCAGCTTTAATAATGATAATGGTAACAGTCTTAATCAAAAGGACCGCAGCATTATGTGTTGATGTGAGTGTGAGTTAATGAATCATTATTCATATTTGTTGCGTTAAGTGTCTTTTGTTTGGGTTTTTGAGTCACGTTATTCGGTCATGAGGCCCTGACTATCTGTGGTGCATTGCTATATCACATTATTTCACCACTAGATGGCAGAAGCAGCTAGAAGACTGACGTTTTCTTGCTGATGAAAACCCTTGTAACTGGGTATTGATACCACTCTGTGTGCTGTCTCCACTTTTTTATTATTTTACAGGATATGTGTGTAGAACTGTGTATCTTAAAGGACTTTAATGTGGTCTTGACATTTAACTTGTTATCTTAAAAATGGTCCCATTGAGATGTTTTTCTGGATTATTCAGATTCTAAGCAGAAAGCACAATTTTCAGGCTATAATTTCATTATATCCAGTCAAAGATCAATGAATCATACCCCTCTGGTTATCCTTCAGATCTCTTTCTCATTAGAGGCAGTGGTCAATTCATAGTCTGGAACATTTGAAAGCCAGTGTGCACATGTTTAGGGGCAAATTAAATCGAGCTAGGATGGAAACGCTGGTTCAAACAGTCCCCATCACCCACGCTCCCCTGCGGTCTCCTCCTTGTCTCAGGCGGTGGAGAGGCTGATCCACCCCACGCTGTGTGAGCAGTGCATCGAGTTCCTGGAGCGCCGTTTAGTTCAGCAGCTCAACAGCAGTGTGGAGAGAGCAGGAGAGGAGGTGCTGCACGCCTTCATCTTGGTTCACACCAAACTGCTCGCCTTCTACTCCAGGTACAGACCGACATTCATCCCGTAGCTTGCACTGTTTTTTACTTACGATGTGTGAGTCAGTGAGCAGACCTTATTTAAATGTACTGTGCTCTGCTCATTCTAGCCGTAATGCAAGCACGCTCGCCACCTCAGACCTCCTGGCCCTCATCATCATGGCACAGAATATGTATCCCAGCAGCGTAGACCTGGATGATCCGGGTCCTGAGGTAGAAAATGCTGCCAGTAGCTCGCACGGCACCAAAACCACAGCGTGTTGGTCGTCTTGTCCCTGATCGTTTATTTCTTTCTGTGCATCTTGTGTGCTCGTCTCTGAAGGATGCTGAGAGTACTTCCGGTTCTGGTCCTGAAAGTTTTTACACCCCGGAGCCCTCCCCGACAGACAGGGACTCAAGCAGCTCAGGTGGGTTGTGTAGCGAGCTCCTCTCCGTTTTAAAGGACCGCATCAACGACCAGAGGGCAGTAATGTGATGTGTTTGCAGCGTGTATTCTTCTCCTGTTACCATCTACAGTATGTTGTACTTTGTCTTCGGCAGACAAGCCGGTGGGAGGAAGTACTCCGGTGTTTGAGTTTGTGGACCCAGACATCCAGGTGAGAGTACATTTCAGTGTCTGATTCTTTATAAAGTGACTGTTTTGGCTGGAATGAGACCTCACAAGTTTGATGTTTAATTAATGTCTTCAGATGGCAGAGGACAGTTTGCAGACTCTGGAGGTTCCTCCACCTGACCCCTCAGCCCCTCGCAGAGTCTTCTTGGAGGTCTTGCTCAAAGAGGGCCTGTATCCCATGATGCCTCACTCCATGTACTGTCTGCCACTGTGGCCTGGCATCACACTGGTGCTGCTCACTAAGGTTTGTCATGTTGTGTTTTTTTTTTTTTTTTTTTTTTTTGACTCATTTATCTGGACTTATTTAACTAACTGCAATTTTACACAGTCCCTAAACACGTTTGCTCCCTTGTTGAACCACTTAAACATCAATACTTGTCCCTGTTAGATTCCCACCAGTGCAGTGGCCATGTCGGTTTATAAGTTTTTGGAGGCCTTCGCCAAGCTGGAGAAGCGTTTAAGTGAAGGTCAGGAAGGGTCTGCTGCTACCAGAGGCCAGCCGACTATTCACGACGTCCGCAGCAAACTGGACAAATTCATTAAAGCTCTGGGGCCCAGTGAGATTCAGGTATGTGTTTTTATGTATGCTGTGTGCATAGACTCAGATTGTACAACCCAAAATGATTGTGAGTAGAATTTCCTTTTGAAACGCATCAACTAAGAATAAATTACTTTAAAATACTGTGTGAACTGTCAGCCTTCCTTCAATCCAATTTCATTATTATAATATAATACACATATTTAGAATTCAGTTTATAGTTGGAATAGACAAATAAAATCTGCTTTTGATCCTTCACTTGTGATCCAGTCAGCACAGTTACAAAACGTCTGGACGGAGTTCAAGAACCGAGCCTTCGCCAGAGGAGGACCTGGGTTCAACAAAGAGTGAGTCTGCTGCCGCCCTCTGCTGGCCAAAATGTGTCATAGCAAAGCTGTCGGCCAATCCTCACAGCAATTATGCTCTTGTTTTTGTTTCAGTCTCATCCCATGGTGTAAGAACATGAAGACCCAGCTGTGTGGAATATACCGGCAGTGTTTTCTTCTCGACCCTGGACCCGCTGACATCCCTCGACGTCTCTCCCCGAGTCTGCAGGAGCGAGCGCAGTCCATGGTGCAGTGTGTATCAGTCAGATGAACATCTTTTTGCTATTTTTTGCTGTTTCACATCTGAGTCACAATTGTTTGAAGTAGTTTTTAGTGCACACATACCTGCAAGACACAACGGCATCCTTCACTGTTCATGACTTCTCTCTCTCCCAGAGAGAAACTGATGGACTGGAAGGACTTCCTGTTGGTGAAAAGCAAGAGGAATATCACCATGGTGTCATATCCTGTCAGCAAAATAATCCTGCTCCCTGTGATGTCGTGTTGTGTTGATCTAAATGTGTATATTTCTTGGAAGTGCATGCACGTTTCAGGGGTCTTAACAGCATGCATAAAACTTTTTGAAATCTAGCACGTGTTGACCTTGACCCAGTTTATCTCACTTACCTGGAGGATTTCCCAGGCCTCATCCATTTTATCTGTGTGGACCGATCCACCGGCCAGATGATTGCGCCGTCGCTCAACATCACAGAACGCACAACATCTGAGCTGGGGAAGGGACCCGTGGCTCAGTTCATCAAAAGCAAGGTCAAGCTTATTAGAAGTGCATGTCTGAAAAACTGATTAGATTTTTTGGAACCGTGCTTATTCATTTTTTTGCCAAGAGTTAAATGAGAAGATCGATACCCCTCTCAACACGTAGCGCCAGCCAGCAGCCGGTTAGCTTACTTACTTTAGCATATAGACAAGAAACGGGGGGGGGAACAGTTGCTTGGCAACCTGCAGAGACTCCAGTCAAGAAATAGTCCCACACGTAACTCCTGAAAACAGCAAATTGTCATTTTTATGTGTATGTTTTCATCTGTATTTAACAGAAAACATAGTGAGCATTAGTGCTAGTAGATGGATTTTGTTACCTTGTGACAGCCAGACTAAGCCCCCCCCCCCCCACCTAAACTAAGCCGACTGCCTCCAGTTTAATCTTTAGCATACAGATTACAGAGAACTCTGCAACTAAACGAATTTCCCGACATGTCGAACTATTTCTTCAAACTGCTCAGTGCATTAATAGTCTTGTTCGTCCTCGTCTGTAATGAATTTCCCTTTGATGATCCGTTCTGAAGGTGTGGAACCTTGTTAGCACAACACGGCGCTATCTCCAGAAGGGTTACTCCACTGTCACACTGCGCGATGGAGATTTTTACTTCTGCTACTTCCTCTGGTTTGAAAATGAAACGGTAAGTCAGTGGCATGTTTTCGCATCCAGTAATAAAAATAAATCTATTTAATAATGGAATACTGTAAAAGTAAAAAAAACAGCATCATATAATGTGGACAGTGTATATGATCTCTCAGGGCTTCAAGTTAGAGGCAGGGGAAATACCCATCCTACCCGATGACTCTGCCCCCATCGGAATGCTTGCGTGGGACTACTACAGGTAAACGACTGTGCATGAGAAAAATAGATGTGATTAATCCAAAAGAGAGTGCTGCTGACTATAGAAAGTCATTTGTCCAGCAGGAAGTTGCTGCGGTACTACAGTAAGAATCACCAGGGTGAGGTGGTGAAGTGCTACGAGCTGCTGACGGTTCACCTGGGGGTCATCCCCACCGAGATCATCCTCCAGCACTGCAGACAGCTGGCGAGCAAACTGTGGGAGCCTTCGCGCAATCCGCTGCTGTAGACGCACCCACACACTTGAACTGAGTCACAGTAGCCAATGTGCACATTCGTTATACCGCCAAGAACTGAAACTCTCATTCTCTGTACACATCCTCCGTCCAGTGCCTCTGTTTCCATCATTTTATCATAACTTATCCTAAATTATTTATTAGAAGCACTTCAGGTTTTGATTGAATGCCGTTTTGCTCTTATGCACTGCTATGTGTTTGTGTGGAATACATTGACAGTATCACTTAATTCATTTATGAGCTGTTTCCTATTTATTAATAGTGCTGTCTTTTTGTCACCTTTTAAACTTTGGAGATGATGGATTTTTTTTATAAATGCAGGTACTGTCCATTTTTGCCTTTGCTGCAGCTAGCGTCATAACTTGTATGAATACAACGTGCAAGTAATTACTGTATCTCCCTTAATATTAGAGATATATAATATAGATGTATTTTCAGACAATGAATGTCAGTAGTGTCACATTTGCTTTTTTTATTGAGTCATTATAAGCATAATTGAAATAGCACTGCTTGAGCCGTTGACCATTACATTCATTGTAGGACACTCACTGGATGTGTTCCTGTATAAATAACACAATTATATGACAATAACTTTTTACAGCAGCTGATGTAATAAATTCATTGAATATAAAAGAGATATGCTCAGGTTAGCTTGTCTGACCTTTTCACTTTAATTGGCTCACTCATTAGTCACGCAGCACTCTTCCATACAGACCCGCAATGAGAGAGAGAGGAGTGTATGCAGAGGAGTTCAGTATATTATCAGTCTCTCCACTGATGACTCATATAGCTCCTGTGAGGTCAGTCACAACTCCTGAAACCACCAGATCCCTCAAGAAAACTTTCTCAGCGCTGATGTCATGCACCACCTGGATGACAATAGAATGAGCCATGAATATGTCACAAGACTCAAAACATGAGGTTTATGAGCTTTAAAATAATCCATGTAAACTTACTTGACTCTTCATCGCGCTCATGCGTATGGTCTCGTAGTAGTGCAGCCTGGCGTGCGGTTGCTGCATATCGTACCCAAAACCTGCGAGGCTCACATGGTCGCACAACTGCAAAGCCATCACCACCGCGCTCACACCTACTGTTGGCATCATCTGCTTGAAGAGAAAAAATGCTCTTTGATCTGTTTTTTCAACCAGTTTGAGCAGCAACTACTCAGCAGTATTTTCTTAAATATCCAACATGACAGCAAAAATCCTAAATAAAGGTCAGAGGACAATAAAATGAGCATGTTTGCCTCTTGAACCAAATGTCGTTTGCTCATCTTTCACTCCCTTAAGTCCTCGGCTAATAGCAAAGTCAGTACACGTCTTAGCCAGGCATTTCCATATATTATTCAGGACAGGTTCATCTACCCAGAGGTGCCATTGCTCTTCCTTTTTTCTGTTTGCACGCAGTATTTTGTTAATGCATACAACAAAGCATGAGCAGAATGTGAGGGTGTGTCACAACTTGTCAAAAGAGAATTAAATGAGGAAAAGCATGTTGTGTTAGAACTCACATGTCCCTGTTTCAGACCATATTTCTTTAAGACTAGTCCTGTCTTGTGAACAATCTCCGGGTGGAGGATCCTGAAGTTGTCTGGTCTCAGGGGAATGCTCTCCACCACCTCCCTCCAGAACCATAGTTTGGACCAGAAGCTCTATTAAAAATGCAGGAAGAGATGTAAAGCATGTGATGCAGCGAGTGTGATGATGTGTTAGCGTCATTGCTGCATGAGTTGCTGTGACATCCGCGGCTTATGTAATACACCCTTTCTGTGTGCAATGGCTCCTTTGATGCAGATTTACCAGTGGCTGTTTGGTGATGACAGAAGTGAGCCAGTCCAGGTCCAGGCCTTTAAAGGCCACCAAAGCAACCATAGTGGTCTTTTTGTACTCAATGGCAGAGTGAGGTGCTGCCTCTGGGTAGATCAGACGGATGGTGGTGCGGGAACCAACATCTCTCTCAAAGCCAGGCACTGGAGCATTATTCATCCTGGAAACGAGATGAAAATGCATCTATTAAAGAGATTGTGCTTTGTTGATGCAATGAATTTTCTTCAGACCTTTTCCCCATCTGCCTGACACTGGCACACACACCTGATTATGATGTCATGCTGATCTATATGGGATCCAAGATGACTCCCATGAAGAACCCCTCCACTGCCCACCACCACACAGCGCCTGCAGCTGCCTTCTCCCTTCAGCCATGAAGGCAGACCAGGCTGAGGCAGGGAGGCAAGAGCCAGGGCCAGATGTTCTTCAACGCCGCGGAGCCCCTGAGGAGGGGACAGATCCCAGGGCCTCTCTGCCTGCAAAAACGCAGGGATGTCGAGGAGGCTTGCACAACAGGCCAAGGGCCTGAGGCGGTTCGGGCACCAGTGAGGCTGACAGGGGCGCGACAGCAGGGAGGCTGAACGGTTCAGTAAGGCCTGAAAAGGGGGGCAATCATAGAGAGGAGCTTGGTAAGAGTGAGGGAATGATCCAAAATGATTGCTAAGATGTATATGCATACAAGATCTCTGGGCTGCTGGTAGTCATCGCTGAGGGACGACCCTCTATCCAAGGGGAAATACGCAGGAATCAGAATAGCCGAGTAGCAGCTGATCAGCAGCAGCAGACTTAAGGCGAGGTTCTCATTCCTGCGAGACAACAAAAAAGACGGCAGAGCTTGCTTTATGGCATTATATAACAGCTCCATTGAATCGATATAGCACCTGCCAACATGTACCTGCTGAGGAAATCCCTGGAGCCAGTCTTTGTGACCGCATACTGTCTGTTAAAGACAGGCACTGGTGTTGCATCCTCCACAGCCTGAAGCAGCAGTGGACTGCCATCGTCATCCTCTATACTCAAGTGAGTCATTGTCACTGTGACACCTTTTATGGCACCACCTGAAGCGCACATGATTGAGCTCTATGACCGAAATGCAAAGAACTAATATTGCTTCTCTCGGCAGCAAAGACAAACTTTCTTAATAGCAACACGAAAGTATTGAAAGAGCTTATACCACGTTTCCTATTTCACTACCAAATGTCAACAAAAGTGTCTTGTTTCTTCTCACTAAAGCAAGAGGAACACAAATTAGAGTAATATGAACAATATATCTCACAGCCAGCCTGGCAGAGAAGATGGCAGTTAGCAGTCTGCTCGCCTGTGCTCCATGGTTGAAGGGAAAGCGGCAAGATGTCTGTCCAGTGCAGCTAAAATGGCTGCAGCTGCTTCCTACTCCACTGGACTCTACCACTTCCCTCAGTAAAACTGGTTAACCATTAACACGTTGCTCAGTCACACTCTGTAAATACGTGTGTGTGTGTGACGAACTGTGCAACCAATAAAAAGGAGGAACTGTCCAGAAAATATTCAGTATGAGAAAACATGATAATGAAACACTGGATGACACCTTAAAGATTTGATATGTTAAAAAAAGACTTGGTATAAGTATGTATAACATATTTGTTATATATACATGCATATTATTTATAGTACGTATATGTATTTAGTCTGTTATACAAACAAAATGGTTTATTTTAATGCAAAAAGCCAAAGCTGAGGCTGACTAGTGATTGACTGTTGGTGTGCTTTCAAACAGATATGTACAAAGTACCACTTGGCAGTAACGAAACCTTTATAAATAACATAATCCCTCAAAACAGTGTGTTTATGAGGGTTGTACCCCTGTGAAAGAGAAGTAGGAGCAAGAGTGAGTAAAGCCAGGAGCCTGTGGAACGAATGTAGCCTTAGTACTTGTGTATGAATGTGTGTGTGTGTGTGTGTGTGTGTGTGTGTGTGTGTGTGTGTGTGTGTGTGTGTGTGTGTGTGTGTGCATGACAGAAGGGAAAAGAGGTAAAGGGAAAGACAGAGGGGGAGTACAGGGTTGGCAAGCTCACCAAAGTGCACACACACCTGTTTGTTGGGGTAACACTGTGTCCCACCATGAACTCGGCATTCCAGCCACGAAGCCACTGGACTAACAGCACTTCTGTATAAAGTGGCTCGCAGTCAGCCGAGTTATCTGCCGCTTTTCTTTCATCAGACAGATTATCAGTGAATGTTGAATAGCTTTATATGTTCAAAATTCCTCAATTCTCTTTGTGTCTTTGTGCACTTTATGCAAACAGAGATGGAGGAGGTTGTGCAGTGAGCGACCAGTAGGATGGACCGCCAAACAGGAGTAGAAAAGAAAGCTCAGGTAGGTGAGAAAAATGTTTCCAAAGTGACGTTTGTGGTGACTTTCCATTTATATCACAGTGTCTTACATTAAATATGGTTCCTAGAATGATAATCGTTGGACTCTTACCACTCGTGAGAGTTTTTTTTGTCAGCCCGGCAGACTGAATACTTAATGTTATTAGGCTACCACAATATCACTATTTGAAAATCCACAAACAATGTGTGAACAGGTACTTTATGGGAGGTATGAACATTGATGAGCTGTTACATCCTAGAGAACATGTCAGCGTTGAAGTTAAGCCCCGAACATGAAGAGAAAATGTCCGTCAGCAAGGACAGGACCACTTTGTATGAAATTGCTTGCAGCTGGAAAATTTTCATTTCCATCCTAACCTGACGTGTTGGCCCTGAGTGGAGTTACACTGAAGTTCAGAAAATGTTTTATAACTGTGTCTCTTTATCATTACTGTCTGTCTTGCCACAGATTCAAAATAATTTTTATTCCTTTTTGTGTGCACTGAACAAAATAATGATAATGACAGTATCTGTTGCCAATAACTTGGTGTAAAATCTAATTACTTTAGCCCAAGCTGTCTTCTGTGATTCTTTAAATGAAAACATGCTAAAAATGATATGTTCCTGGCAATCAAAGGGTTTGTATGCAAAAGAAAAAGGAACATACCAGCCATGATCTTATCATCAATCAAATAAATCACAATGTTATTTCACTTTTATAAAATGAATCAAATAAAATAAGATTAAAATATTAAATATAAGGCGGGTGCAGGATCATACAAAGACATGTTCCTTTGAACTCTATGTCATTGATAAATTATCTAAAAACACATGAACTTCATATGAGAGGCAGTTTACCAGGAAGGTTAGTTTTTTTTTTTTTTATGGCCAAGCCTAGCTTGCACTATGCTCTGAATTTATTTTGACATTAGCACTACCATTCCCACCTCTCAACACCCCTTAGCCGACTTGGCACATCCACTTTACAAGCCAATAATACCTCTCCTATCCAGGATTTCTAATAGTATCTTCTACATTTTATTGTTTCTTTCATCTTCCAGGCAGAGGAGAGAGTGAGGGAGATCTCCTCAGACCTACACTGTGAGAGTCTGGATATGAGCAGAGGAGAGAACATCACAGAACTGTGCAAAAGGAAAAAGACGATCAAGACAACATCCTCACTCGGGGTGCCAGTGGAACTCCCTGTGGTGAGCTGCAATTTTCAGGATGAGTAGCAGGCAATATGCACGCCATTTGCTTTGTCTCTTTTGTGTTGCAAGGGATTAAATCCCCCATCTGCATTGATTTATTACAAAAATAGGTCAGCCACAAGGACTTTTCTCAAGATATATCAATGATAAAATGACACAGCTGCAAAACATCGAAGCTACAATTCTCAGAAATTTTATCTTCATGTACACTACATAGATATAAAAGCTGATCTCTGTGTCTCTCCTGTCCCTCTTTGTTTCTATGTATGTGTGTGCGTGTTTCTGAGTGGACAGATTAGGCCTGAGGACACTGCTGAATTTATGAATGCAGCCAGTCAAGGCAAACTGAATGAAATAGACAAGTATCTGGCTGATGGTGGGAACCCTAATGTCCACGATGAGGTACGCTCCCTGTGTGGCAATAAAACAAATATATTTTTTAGCAATTTCTATTTGTGATATATTAAAACATTCCAGCTGAAGAGGACGGCACTACACCGCGCCTCTCTGGAAGGACATGCTGCAGTGGTCCAAATGCTTTTAGAACAAGGAGCCGATATCAACTTTAAAGATCAAGTAAGACGTGCGGGCACATTGCTTGTTTGGAAAGGTGATGATGAGATTGGGTGAGATTATCTTCACACACTAAAGCTCCAGCCTCTAGTGGCCTGAAGTCAGCACTATTAATAGGATAAGGCCCTCCTACTGTGTTTCAGCTGGGTTCCAGAGCCATACACTGGGCCTGCAGAGGGGGAAGCCTGGAAGTCATCAAAGCCCTGAAGAGCCACGGGGCTGACCTGAACGTTAGAGATAAGGTGAATGTGCAGTCGATATGGGCCTGAATTTGTATCATACACTTATGACTGTGAACATACTGTAGGTTTTAAGATGATATATGGTTGGTCCTTTATCAGTTTGTATGTGGATTTGCATACAAATAACCCTGTACCCATGTTGCAGTTGTACAGCACTCCCCTGCATGTGGCCACAAGGACAGGCCACACCGCCATTGTGGAGTACCTGCTGTCCTGTGGAGCCAAAATAAACTCCAGGGACAGGGTAGGCAGCCATGTGCCCCTAAAGTCCTGTAAGGTGATATTTTTTCATTTTGTGAGCCAACAAAATCTCTCTTCTTATTTCCTGTCTTCCCTTTAGATAATTAAAAGACCAAACATCTCAAAATAAGATCATACTATCCATTACTTTTAATAGATCCCTCATAATTTTTCATTAATTCACCTTTAATATCATCATTAGACGACCACTTGCTGTAAAATCACCTTGTTGTTACACTTCAGTCATCTCATTATATATGGATGAATGATTTAGACAGATAAGTGATGATTATGGGTTGACTATAGTAACAAGTATATTAAAGAGATTGTACAGTCTATGCTTGTCTGTTAGTAATATTACAGGTGTACTAATGAGAAATGATAATCTCGTGTTAAAATCTAGGGTATCTATTGAGAATAACATGATCAGAATTTTTAAATATGTTTAGATATTTGATGGTTTTACTTTCTATAGAGGAGGAAGGAAAGAAGGAGAGAGATAAAACAAAGGTAACTGAGTTATTTTCTCTTGCACACAACATAAAAAGATATCAATTTACGGGACTTTCGGGGCTCCATAGGCAGCAGCTCAACAGTCTGTGTTTCATCTCTATAATTCATTTTTGTCATTCATAGCCTGCATTTTTTTCCCCTGCTCACAGGAAGGTGACACAGCCCTGCATGACGCCGTGCGTCTCAACAGATACAAGATAGTGAAGCTGCTCATAGTTGCAGGGGCTGACACAAAAATAAAAAATCATGTGAGTTTCTCCACACGTTGAGCATGTGTAGTTTACCTCGGAGATGATCTTAAAGGAATAGTTTGACGTTTTGGCTTATTAAAACAACAATTCACTGTTTCACAGGGGATATGTGCCAGACTATTTCTTGGCCATGCATGGCAGTTTCCTGCAGTCACAGCCAGCACATACAGTAACTGCCTTTTTTTATTTATAGATTACATAAATGAGATCTCGGGTTTTAGTTGGTGAGCTTGTGGGGTGCTGGTAGATGGATTTTGCTACATTTGACAGCTAGCTGTTTCTATTTGTCTGTCAAACTCTCAACAAGAAGCCAAATAATTTCCCAACGTATCAAGCTATTCTACTCTAAGATACTGATTGCACAAAACATGCTGTCAGTACGATGACTCAACACCATACATACAATATGAGCCTGTGCAAACAAACTGACAGTATGAACTGTGTTATAGGAGGGAGTGACAGCGATGCAGCAGGTAAAACAATGGCAGTCTGACATCATGGAAACCCTGCAGAGACTGGAGAAGCTGAGGGAGGTGCCGCCTGACAACACCTCAAGAGAGAGGAGTGAATAGTGCGAAAGCTTTGCTGTACATCCACTCATATATTCTTTATAATGTCACTTCCTGTGACTGTCTCAGGTTCAAAATACCTTCTGTTATTCCACTGTGGGTCTGTGTACATCATATCTGAGTCCATGCATTATATGTGCTCACCAACAAAGTCTGCCTTTCCAGAGCATAGCTGTTAAACCTCTCAGATTAATCTGAACTCTGACACTAGAAAATGTCAGCTTGGATGTGATGGATTCAAATGATCTGCTAATCTCAAGAAAAAGACACAACATATGGATGAGGGAACAAAGCTGAATTTCTCAGACCTTTTGCCAAACCCGAGCTTTTGATATTCGCTTCCAAAGAGCTTTATGATCTCAGGCGCACTCTCATGGATGTTTCATATCTGATTTGTGATGCCTTTGGAAGTTGGATAATATTAATGGATAGTGCTGTGCAGAAGCTGTGTTCGAATATGCATCAAGAGATCCTTGTTTTATCAAGGCGACAGACAAGGCCATAGCACACAGTAGCACTGCGTGTGAGACGTCAGCTGACGATAGCAGAGATGGCTGGTATGCCCCTGCTAAAGTCAGGGATTCAAGGGGAGCTCAGTGGACATATTTTCCTTCTACCATCAGTGGCTCAAATGTTCCCGAGGGCACTTGGCCATTCACACTGGGGACACTGATGGCTTGCTCCCTTGCTCACAATGTGGTTGCTCATATACATGCAGCTATTCATTTTGTGAGCACAGTCTGTTCAGCAAATATTGTGCTACTGACATGCACGCATGGGTTCATTGTAGACAACTCATCAGATACACTATCAACCACACACAATATTTCCTGTTCGAAGCGAGGCAGCATAACTGTCGGGGACTCAATGGAGACACATGTACAACATAAGGTTATACACAACAAGTGACATTTATTTTGTCAACCTGACCCTAACAGAGATATTACAGTTTATTATCAATGTAATATAGTAGGAGTAGACTCCCCTCTCAAATCTGTTGGACCCATACATGTTTTACAGCTTCAGTTCTGTCACGTTCCATTCCATGTCAACGACAAGCAGTGTGTTGTTTGTGCTGCGCTGAGGGCTGGAGTGGTGCAGAATGATGAGGGGGATGGGAAAACTGGAGGCTTCGGCTTAGTTCTGTGTAAACCAGCCAAAAACCAGAGGAACCTGTTTATCCATGAAACAGTTAAACTTCTTCCTGCAAATGTTGCACATTTCAGCCTCTGTGAACATCAAAAACGGCTGCATAATCATTTAAAAAATGAACTCATTTGTCATGTTATCGTGTCCAAGTGCAATGCTGACATCAAATGAAAAACATGTTTCTTGTTCAAGGCTTTAATAAACACATCAACCGTTTACCACCTATGTGATATCTATTCCAGGAAAATGGACGATTTCTTTAAGAGCACTCAAAGCAACATTATATTGTTACTGAAAAAGGTAACCATGGCAATGATATTTCCCAGGCAGGTGAAAGTCTGGACAGGCACGCTTTTAAAGCACCATTTGTTTCCAGTTGGAGATAGATGTGGGAGTCTAGTGAATTCATTTCCACTCAGGCAGGCGTGTATAGGCAAAGAAGGCTAGAGCAGGCATTGTCGCAGAAAATGAAAAACACTATTACATGATATGAAATACAGGATGTTACACACTTTACACATACAGAAAACACTGAAGTATCATTGTGTGCTTGCAGATAGTGATACTGACGGATTGCACTGCTCTGCTTTTCTGTGTCTAATGCCATCTTCCATCTTTGTGATTGTATGTTGCAGCACACTGCTGTGCCAAACAGGGTGTTCAAAGCAAGTAATAGCATGGTCTCATGATATTAAGTATTGATTTTCCTTTGCCTCATAGAACATATCAACAATGCAATTCAGTAACTGCGATAATCCAGGCTGGAGACTTCAGGAATATTTACAACAAAATCTAATATCAATTCCCTGTTTAATCTTTGTAATTTTGTTTTCCTGCCACGCTAAAGGCCCAGGTGGGTTTGTTCTTATTGATTTGTCTTTAATGTTTCCGTAAGAAATGACACATGCAACTCCTGCTGACTGTTCCAGGCTTCCTTACCTATAATATCATTTGATTGTCTTTGGTTGAGGTTCTATGTAGGCAACCCTAGACAAGCCACGTCTACAAATGCTTTGTAAGGCCTATTAACTGTTCAAGTACACTGAATTAATCTGTGATCACAGAGTAGCTGTGATTGGCTATGATGGTTAATAAATTCGTAACACCTCAAAATATTCAACCACATTGTCTTAAATAACTCAGTAACACCATTTTCTACCTGACCGACCAACAATTCTCTTGTTTCATTTGAAAGGTCAGAACAAACACAATGACAATCATCTATACCTCATAGAAAAACACATACATTAGAATTACATGCTGTTAAATATATTTGATTTATAAACTCTTTCATTCAGCTGCCTCAATTAAGATCTACATCCCTAATTTGATGCATTCAATTATGATTTATCATCAGCTTTGAGGCTGTCCAGCCATCCAAGTCTTCCAGGTTATACAGGGGAAAGCATGAGAGAATTATCCAGCTGAGTTAAGTCTCCTCTCTAATTTCCACTGGGAGGGGGGGTTTATTGAAGAGAGGAGAGCTGTTGGACCTGTGAGTGATGGGAGCTGAAAGTCATCACCAGCTTAGCAACGTGTCTGTCAGAGTCAAGGCAGTCTTCAAACAGACCTCAAATTCTTTAGATGACAGACACCTTAGGGTGAATGATGCAGAGGAGAGGGGGAGGAGGGGGGCACTGTGCATCATCTAAGTTTCAGATGGACACCCTTGAACTGCACTCTTGGACCTAAATGTCTTTAAGGCAAACGTGAATACTGATCCTCTAAAAGGAGAACACCAGTGAAAAAATGCATTTCTTGAAAGATAAGGTTTGCAGCAGCACTGTTAATTGAGACACGATTTTAAAGGTGCCCTGTGGAGTGTTCTTGTAAACAAACAAAACTTGTGTTGACATTCACTGTGTGCATCTTGGAGGTTTGGCAAATGCGTTGAAGGCATTTCCTTCCTCATAAAACATTTGTAAAGCCAATTTTTTTTAGAGCATTTTACACTGTGCATTATTCAGAACCATGCTTGGGTTGAGTCTTATTCTTCATTGGATTTGTGGGTGCATTGCTGCAGTCCTTTGTGCATAACCACCACCATCAGCAGAGCAGTGTGAAGCCATCTGCAAGAATGTGTATCACATCGTCCACATGCATCCTGGTGCATGTGCATAATAAAAAAAGACAGGGACCCATTTGTAAAAACATTGCTCCATAGTGCTACCAGTGGCCAAAAACTCCACATGGTACCTTTAAATATCACTCTGTTGTAATGGATTGCAGCATTTTTAAGGTGTCTATTTATCTCTTTAGTGGCTAAAGTCTTCGGCATACAGACTTACTTTACACATCCTCCTAACACAGGAGAAAAAAAAAACCTCTTCAAAGTACCAGATGTGCAACAACGTGGTAAGAGGAGGGCTCCCATATTCAGTTATTTGAAGTATGGAAGTTAACTATTGAGAGAAGAACACTAAGACACTGTTTGAGTACAAGAATCAGAACAAGGGAAAAACAGCAGCATTTGTTTCTTTGCATGACTTGTGAAGTTAAAGGTGTGCTTCATGGTGTTGTGCATTTCAAGTCAATCATACAGAAAGCCATTGTTTGGTCAAATTGCATGAGCATTCCAAGCCACTGTGAAGGCCAAGAAAGGAAGATGAAGAAAATGAAAAGAAAGTGATGGTGGAAAAAGAGAAGAAGATGCAGAGAGAAGAGCTGGAGGGGAGTATACGAGTACACATCCCTGAGGTCCTCCTGGAAGGTGCTGGAACCTGACCTCCAGGCTCCATGACAGTCAAAGTGCCAGACTGCGAGCGTTGGAGGCAGAAGCCTGTGCACGCTGCACCACTCCCGGACACTTCTCCCTCTTCTGCAGCTTGTGGTTTTGAAACAAGCCCTCGTTTCGTGGGACACCATGAGCTCCATCTGGGAAAGTCAATAGCCCTGGAGGCACGGACACAGGACACTATCAGCATCCACAGAGAGACGACATTGACTTTCTGACGTGCAAACTGTACCAGTGGTGTAACAGACTTACCATATCCCTCAACACGTCCATCTTTGAATTCTCCTTCAAACTTCATGCCATCGTATCGACTGAAGACTCCAGTGCCTTGAAACTTTCCATGTGCAAATTCTCCTTCGTACCTGATACGGTGAAAAGAGAGCAGGTTGTCATTTGCAACACATGATTGAGGACAAAACTTCTTTTTGTCTCACTTTTGCTCACACACCTGGATCCATCTGTGAAGAACAGCATGCCAGAGCCATGGAAGAGCCCATTCTCGAACTGGCCAGTGTAGCAGGTTCCATCCTGAAACTTGAGCTGGCCAACACCATGCCTCCGACCTGGAAACACACCATCAGAGTGAGTAACGGCTCAAACTTAAAACAGACGATGGAAACACAAGAAATCCTTTCAAGGCAAATGACCTTGATGGGAGATCCTGATGCCATTTGCTGATGCACATTTTATCTACATGGGTGTCATCGTGTCTCATCTAACCACTTAGCCTCTTATGGATTACTCTTTCGTAATAGTGTGTAACATTCTCTAAGAGATGACCAACTGAGCATGACATTCGAACTCGCAATGCGGCTCAGGGTTTTATATTCACTTGGTGTTGTTGAGCCACTACATATGTCACATGAGTTAGTACGTGCTCGGATTTAAGTAACCCCTCCATCAGCTAAAGGTTTACTACTGAATTAGGAGTCCCATCTGCCTCCTGCGCGGTGGGAATTACAGCACTCTAATCCAGCAGATTTTTTAGCAGGGATTTCTACTTTAGGATCCAGACTGTGAAACAGTCAAGGAATGTACTTGCATTCCCCTCCTAGTAGCCTATGATCCACCACTGAAACTTATAATCATGTCGGAGAACACACACCTACATGTTTCTAGACTGAACTGCTACAACCGGCTTGTATTTGCCTTGTATTTGCCACACTGGAAAAGCAGGCAAAGTTGCATTTGAAGGGTGAAGGAATACACCAGTTAAAACGGCGGGGGCAGTAGTGTTTGATCTAAAAGCAGCTAAAAGTCATCGCAAACTCGAGGCTAAGACAAAATAAAATCTCCCAGGGTGGTCTTGTTCCTAGCATTTTTCACTTGATTTGGTTTCTCAACAGCAGCTGACAGAGGACTCTCTGAGATTTCCCAAACAGTTCCAAAGTCTAATCCAGAAGATTTGACAAAGCCAGAGCTGGTAAATCTGGCTGTGTTCGTCATGGGCTGCCAATGCTAGCTAATTGGGATTTCATTAAATAGCTTGAGCTTGCATGTCACTAGCATCACTGTAAGTGTCTGTGGGAGAGAGTTAAAGCAGTGCAAGCATCCTCATAATCTTTGCCACAGGTGAGCATTTTGACAAGAGATTTCCCTTCGCAGAAAGATTTAACTCCTCAGTCTGCACATGTCCATGCAGTTTCATGATTATCTGTGCTGCCACTGCTCCTTGCATTTGTTCGTGCAAGCTGCTCCATAATATTTTGACACGTATTTGTGTAAACATAAATGATTCTGGATATGGAAAAATAATCCGGTATAACAGTGTTATGAGTAGCCTGGTTTTTCTTGATGAAGGCAGCTGTGAAGAGCTTCTTTTATCCAGGAGTGATGATTTAATGAGCATCAAGCCCGTGCTGAGGCAGAATGCTGTTATCTTAGCCAATGTTGCAACATGTACTCAGAGGCTAATCAACAGCACTCTTTCGTTCCATTTGCATCTCATTCTCGTCAGTAGCTTTGTTAAATACGGTCACAGTTTAAATGCTTGTGTGCATGAAGCCATGATTAAATACCAGAAATATACTGCATGAGTCAAGATGAACTGTTCAGGTTAAAGATCGTGACTTTAGAAATAGTAAAAACACATTCTAGGGAAACTTGCCAACATAGTTCTCATCAGCAACTATTAAAATCCATATACAGAAGGTACAAGTGAAAGCTTGTCACATCGCTGTAGTTAAGCTGCACACAAACTGTACAAAATACGGTTGTCTTGCCTTCTTTCCACTCGCCGTGGTACTCTTCCCCACTGGCATAGGTGAAAGATCCTCTGGTCAGAGTCATGTCACCCCTGTTTTTGACACACAGACACATCAGAGCTCAAGAACACATGTTTAGTGGTGGCGATTTATGTTTAAAAGAAAAGCATGTGAAAGGTTTTCAGAGTGAGAGGAGCATCTGTGAATCCCTTCCAACCAAAATGCTTTCTTTTTTTTTTTTTTTTAGCTGACCACAACCTCTGACCTAACCATGGAGGGAAGCCAGTGAAGAGCGAATTTTCCATAGGACTGCAGCAGTGTACTGTTTCATGCTATACCATGGTATGAAAAGTGACAGCTATCTATAGTACTGAATTCTACCGTATTGGTGTTATGAAAAAATATAAGACAATATCTTGTTCCTTTAAAGGTTGTTGTAGCTGATAATAACAGTGATGGTGTAATACCCTGATTATTAGTCCTGTCCACAGAGCAGAAGGCAAAACAGCCTGGTGTGATCAGTACTTGAGTACCAAATACCATGAACACATTAGTTTGAGGATTATTTGTCAGCACATGAATAGCTGAAGCAGTTTCACGTCTTCAGATTTTTAACTAGGTTGGAAATTATTGTCAGCATTGCTGGAGGGGGAAGCCTTGGTGTGGGCTAAAAGTGCATGTTGAACTTTAAGTGTGGGTCGGATCAAAGGATAAAGACAAGTTACACCAGATCACTATAACTCTCAGGCTAAGAAGTCTGTTTAGCGCTCAGCATATGTGGGTGGTGGTGATGCTGGCGATGGTGGTGTAAGTCCAGTTAAAAAGCACACAGGGGCGAAACGCCTTCTGTCAACAAACACACTGGAAAACGTGACTGTGGCATGACTGCAGATATAAACAAAAGCTTATTGCATGGCGACCATTTCAAAACATTGTTCAGTAGCTCTCCAGCCTCCAAACACACGACAGTGTTGTACAGAATGGCTGTCAGGTGTAGTTTTACACACCACTCGCCATTAAATTAATTATTCATCAGCTCACACTAAGGTAGAAACACCCGTTATTGTAAATATCCAATTGAGGCTGTCTGTATGTTTCGATCGTTGCAGCCTTTACACGGATGCTGCTGAATTGGCTATAGCTTTTACGGACAAGCATATGTAAATCGACTGTAGCATATGGCAACACAACTATATGCGAAAAGCGACAACACCTATGAACGCTATCATTTACCTGTACGCTACGTTTGTCGTCTCTGAAGCATGGAAACCACCGTACAAGAGCGGAGGGGCGTAAAAATATGAAAACACCGGCTGAGAAACGTATGTCGCGTTCACGTGCTCCTCGTAAGCTCCTACTCCCCGGTTCAGGAGTCGTAACAGACGGTCACATAGGCGTCAGGGTGGCTAGATTGGCTCGAAATTACGAGAAAATCTGCGGCTAAAGGCGTTTTGGTGGCGGTTGTTTTATTTTAGGAATTGAGAGAACGCATATGTTTCAGCAGCTTCGTGGAAATTGCGAAATGTTATTATTTGCTTTACTTAATATCATCTTAAAGTTATAAAGACTCAACTTAGCAACACATTCCCTCTCTGCGAGCCATGTTTACGTTTGGTGTCCTGTTCGCGGTGACATTTAAGCGCGCCTCATTGCAAGATCGCAAGAATTCCGACAGCCTATGAAGGCATCATTACAACAGCATCATTGCAGCTTGACCGCCGCGCTCTTTCATTGCATGACTATTGTCGGCTCTCATTGAAAACTTTCTCTGATTGGCCTAGTGTGCTACAGCTTAAAGACTGTGGCAGACATTTAGAAAAGGCTGTTGGGCATTTTTCTGAATCTACTTGAAGCACTCAACACTGCAACCGAAAGGGAAACCCGCAGCTGAACTGGCTGCAGTCAGGGATTCATTATGTGCAATATGTAGACTGCAAATGAAGTATATACTTAAGTGAACTGTGAATAAAGATTTTGTCATTATTATTATCATTATTATTATTATTATTATTATTATTATTATTATTATTATTATTATAGTCCACAGTACACAGTAACACAGTAGATTTAAGTAGTCGTGATGTGGGAATTCTGCTAATGCTTCTCACAGGGCAAGCACACAGGTTTTTCGCCCTCAAACACAACTGCAGTTTATCTTAAGAGTAGACAAAAGGTCTGAAATAGCACTTACTTTACTTAAGTTACTGTTACTGGGCATCCAGTTAAGGCACCAACTGGATCTAGAATTACGCATACTTCAAATAAATCTCAGAAAGTGATACTCAAAATATTGAATGAATATGAATACAAAATAAGAAATGATACTGCAACATTCCTAATGAAGCCCCATCATTTTTTGATAGAGGTAAAATCAGGCCAGATTAACCTGCTGGCGGCCCCTGTGACAAAAATGGACTGTGGACCCTTATCAACTCCCTTGTTTCCAAACTTAGCAGATAAAACAACTCTACAACCCATGGCCCATAAGACTGAGAGTCTTTACCATGCCCACCATCTTAGTTTAGCAACTTAGCATGCAAACCTTTGCTAATCAGCATTAAACAAAGTATTTCTCAGGCCGATACGAATGACAGTTAAACAGTCATAAACCAGAGTTTAGGACCAAATTAAAATTTGGCTCTAGAAGAAACACAAAGGTGAGTATGATATATTATCTGGAAACCATCAATGTCTCTACCAAATTTTGTGCCACTCCATGTACCCTAGATGTTTGGATATTTCAGTGGCTAAGTGCCAACTTTGACCTCCTGGTGGCGCTAAAGGAAAATTCAGAGATCTAGGCCTAATCTAAAGTCATGAAGACTTATCCTCTTGGAGCCACGAATGTCTGAAAGTTATTCATGGAGATCCATCAAGTAGTTGTTGAGGTTTTTCATTGTAGACAAAAGTGGTGGACTAACATTGCTGTCTCTAGAGCCATGCTGAATGTATTAGTTAAAAATGCAGGCTCTGCCTTGAGGCCTAAACATTCTGAGTTATTTTAGCTAATTAATCAAATTACCACACACTATTCACCACATAGTAAACCTGAGGCCTTTTGGGAGTCTGAAGCCCCAGGGTAGTTTCCAGATTTGCCTGGTTGATAATCCAGTCATGGGTGAGGCTCAGACTATGAAACACAGACCGACTTTAAACTGTACCTCAGCCACATTTGATTTGACATAAACTGCAATTGGTATCAAAGTAAACACCACGTTATTTGCGTTTTAAGGGAAATTGCCACTGTTGTTGTTTACATTGGCGGGCTAAATGTAACAGATTCTGTATTCATTTGTATATTTACTTGCTGAGTTACTGATCAAATGAGACTGTTCAGCTTGGTTTCTGTGTGACGGAAAGATGTGAGCGTTTCCCTCTGGACTGATTTCCTCTTCGCCAAAGCAGCGCGCGCGTTCACGCAGCAGAGCGCTTCCTCTTCCCGTGCTGGTGCCCGCCAGACAAGAACGATAGAAAATGGCGAGTCAGTGTAAAAGGCAGCAATGCACAATCGACAGGCGCGGCTTTCGGCAGGAACTTGACTCGTGGCGACATAAACTCATTCACTGTGTAGGTAAGGATAATGCCAGTTACATACTGTACAATTTTACAGGTTGAATTTCGCCTCTGCATGGCCGTTATCGATGTAAATACCCAGCTATTACTGGACTCACTCGGGGCATCTCCGAGCGACTTTTTTGTCCTCAACTGTTTCCTTCTCACGGCAGCCAGCCTGAGCAGTTCGTTCAGTGTTGCACTTTGTGTCAATGTTGCTTTACTTCTTGGGTTTCCTTACTGTTTTTATAGTTCGTACATCCCGAACCGTAGACTTTAGTTGTTTAGCAGTTACTAGCGTAACGCTTGTTAGTTTAAAGGGCACCGAGCTTGTTCTAAAGGGAGTGTCTCTCCTGGTTGCGTCGGCTAAAATACGCCGTTTGCTCAAATGCGCGTACCCGTGTGATGATACTGTATTTTGGATGGGGGAGGGCGACATATGCCCGTGGTGGATGTTTTCAGTTAACATTTAGCTCACTTGCCTCTCTCAAATCCTGCGTGCGCGCACACTACTGCATTGAGGAAGTGGTTGAGACCTCACTGCTGGGGGAGTTTCCATTTTCGACGACGTTACACCAATAAACTTCTCAAACGTTTGTCTCCCAGGCGCCTTTAGAAGAACTAATTAAAAGGGCATTGCCGATGTAGGATTTAAAGCGTGTTGTATTATGTGTATTTGTGTGGGGGTGGGAGGTGCAGCTATGCTATAGTCGTGTATAGTGTATCTAAAGCAGAACCATTAGTGGGAGCTAGCAGAAATGAAACAACCATCACCCGCAGGTCAAAGTTTTCATTATCCTGTGGAATATCTCAGCATCTACTAGGCAAATTTGCACAGACATTCATAATTCCCAAATGATGTATCCTACTTAAATTGTTGATACCCCTGACTTTTAAGCTAGCACCCCCACGAAGGCTGAAATTTGCTACTCGAGGTCCCAGAGGATACATTTGAAAGATCTTTGATGATCCTCTAAGTTTGGTTTATGGCCAAATACCTGAAAATTAAAACTAATGATATTCCCATCTGCTTAAGCTATACTTTGTGTTCAGTGCCAATTAGCATAGTTAGCATAGCATAGCATAGCATAGCATAGCATAGTTAGAATGTTAGTTACCTTCCTAACATAAGCATCTTAGCACTGTGAGCATGTTAGCTAAGGATGTAATGATACCAAAAAGTCACGGTACAATAATACTTCGATATAAAAGCCAGGATTTATTGCAGTATTTTAAAGAAAGCTCTTTATTAATAGTGTGTACAGCATTTTTATTCATATACAATTTGTTTTTACCTTAAAGTACTTCTGCTTTCATTCTTTTATAAAATGAAAAAAAAAAGTACCCAGCCATGACCTAAGCATGTGCAAAAAATAATATCAATAAATTGTCTTTGGCAATGAATGATCGAACCATGTGCAATTTCAAAACAGAAACAGTGCAGCAGTCAGTAGCAGTCTTTTCATGAAATAATTCAAAGAGCTGTTCCATCAGGTGACCACATCCATGATCAGTTTATATACTGGCAGGCTAAACAGTCTCTGTTTGGTGGTCAGGTCAGCTGTGGAAGTTGAACTGCGGTGAAAAAACATTTAAAGTGTATGCAAAACACTTCATGTGTGGGGACAGTTCGGCCTCTCTCATGGTTACAGCCATATTTCGAGCCTTGTTTGTAACAACAGTAATACTGTGATGATTGTTGTTATTCTTCATGTCGAGCCCCCACTCCAAAACAGCAGATGTCAAAACCGCCGCTATGTTGAGTCCAGTGTTTGATTCGACAACAGGCCACGTCTGTCGGACAAAACTTTTCATATCCCATTTGCTTGTTGTAACATGAGCTGTGACTGTAATATAACTCTGAGTAGCTTGTGAAGTCCTCCCATCTGTGGTTATTCAGATACATTCTGCTTCTTTGAGGCTTTTTGTCATTTTAGCTTTTGTCTCTTGGTACAGAGCTGCTGCCACTGACTAAAGTGTGGCCTTTATGGAATTGTATACTTGGGCTCCAACATATTTACTAACCTCTGAAATCCATCATTGTCAACCACCGAAAATGGCTTAAGTCTTTGACTATATGTTCATCAATGCATCATGTTATTTCTTCAGCTCTCAGACTGTTATGTGGAAGCAGGGCTCCAAATGCTTTGATCAGACTCTTTTGGGCTGGCATATGTCTTTTTCTCACAGTATGTTGTTGTTTTTGTTGTTGTTGTTGTGATTTGAGCTTTTCTGTGTGGCGATGGCTTCTCATGTTTGATGTGTTTCCTGTAGTGTAGTTGGCCATCGTCCAGCAGTATTTGCAAATTGTTTTTGTTTGTCAGTGTCCTCTTTGCCATGGTCATTACTTGAAATGGGAAAACTGAAATGCTGCCTCATATCAGCTCTAAAAGTCGATAGAGCAACCGCAATCATTTTTCTGTTATCAGCATGTTCATCCATAATTTTCTCATTGGTTTTATTTTTAGCAGTGCTTGGCTCATAGGCAAAGGCAGACAGGAGTCTTCTTGACTACTATGATTGTGCTCTCTGCTGTTCAAACAAGAAATACCTAATTTTTGAGAAGAAGACAAAGTAAATAATCATGTAATGTCACAGTAGATAACAAAATCCTCCCAGGACAGCATTGAGCCAGATTTGTATTGCAGTATCGCAAGATTCGGTATATCATCATCCATAATGTTAACATGCTGATGTTGCCATTAATCTCAAGCTACCACTTGTCCCCATGAAAGCCCCACATATCTGCTAGCATAGCTGTGGACTTAGTTTTGTTGTAACAGTAGCTTGGAGAATTTAAGTATGTGGAGTCTATTTCAGTTGAACAACATCTCAAGCTTCTCATCGTCAATTGGTCTGTGGTGCAGTATATGCGCTTATAGGAAAAAAATCCTGCTTCTGCTGAGTATACCATTTATTGGAAACTAATAGTGTTACTCCTCATAGATGGAAGGGAGACATAACCTGTCATTTGGTCCCGGCCCATGTAGTAATAGTAGTATGTAGTAATAGTAATGGTAGTTACATTGTAAACAAATTGAAGTGGTGATAAAAGCTACATTTCTTGTTGTACAGGTACACGTGACAATAGACTTCACATTAGAGACAACAATATCAGTGCATGTCAACAGCAGCATATGGCTTGTGAATCGCACTGTTCAGATACATCCAAAACAAAAAGTCAGACTAATCATTTCACCTTTAAACCTCTTTTGTTTACAAATGATTGGTCTGGATAAGTGTTAAAGGTATAATATGAAACTATTCCATATTAGAATGTGTAAAACAACTAGATCTATGTTATATATAGTTGCATACTTACATTATCCCAAATGTTTCCAACAATATTCAAACTAAGAGAAATATGTCATATTAGTCAAGGTAACAATGTGTTTGATTTTGTGGCTGTAAATGGCATGTTTGCTTTACCCCCTGTTGTTGAGTGAGGAAGAAAGTCAGCGAATGTTCCTAAATGTAACACGAATAACATGTTAATAGATTACTTTGTCCGTAAGCATTTCTGTTTTTCACAATGGGTTTTTTCTAAAACACTTGATTAATAAAAAAATATTCCTTCATGGATAATATGAAGTTTTCTGTGATACATTTTATAATCCCCCTTTCTACTTCTGTTTTACATAGATGGCTGACATGCACATAAGCAGTTTTACACCATTTGTCAGCAAGGTTTGAAGAAGAGGGAGAGGCCATTTTTAAGTCCATGCCTTGCCAGCCTCCTTCTTGTGACTTGGTAACATAGCAACAGCCAATATGGACACTGCAACAATACACACAGATTGCTCATGTAAATGTGGAGCAGAGAGTTGCTTGGTGACTGTAATGTTTACTATCGAATTAGCTTGCAGTGCGTCATTAAGAGGCCATTTCCATATTATGCAGGACTGCCTGCTGTTGGCTGGATAGAAAGGATCTGCAAACTTGAATCAAGGCAAAAAATCTGGATGCCTACAGACAGATTTATCAGGCCATGTTTTTAGTAAAGGTCTATGTAGGGACTTATGAAACCCATTTAAATTTTTCCTCCAGACTCTGTTTTATTTATTTTTTCCCCAAAGTCTGTGTTTTGCGTTTAAAATTTCTTTATACTCTGTTTTATGATTTAACTACATTTCTCGCCAGAAAGAGTCTAATCACATGGTGGATAAATAAACGTTCAACAGTTCAATAAGAATTTTTAGAATTTAATGAAAATCAGTTGATTTAATGAATGTCAATTGATTACATGAACACAACATTGCACAATTTTTTTTATCAAAGGGACCTTGTGCAGGACAGCCTCCATATGCAGTCTGAGTCTACTCTCACATTTTGGGCAACGCTCCTCCTTACTTGCAATGCTTGGCCAAAAGCGGATATAGCTTTTTCATTTTTTTCCAGTAGAATATGTGACTCCATGCACACAGCCACAGTCATCAACAAACTTGTGTCTTACATCTGACGATGTGGTTGCACTTCTGAGAATTTGTTGACGGAATGAGCTCTTGCTAGTATGCTGCCTCTCTCTCAGAGGACCTCCTTGACGTTTGTGTGTGCATGTGTGTGTGCGACCCTCAAGACATTACAGCATTTTTTTTCCTGTTCAGTTGATTTAGTCACTGTGAAAAATGCTTGTAATGATCAGGAAAATCCCGATATTTGTAAATTCCATCCACATTTTAGTGATTTTTGGCATTGTGTTTTCTGCATTGTGGAAATCATCGGGCACTACGTGATGTTTTATACAGTATTTTTTACAATTTTAATGGCTTATGCATGCATGTATGCAGTGTGTCATGTCATGATTTTTGGCAGAATGTAAAACAGAATTTAAAACAGCATTTAAACTGCAAGACACAAAAACTCATTTAAAACCCAGAGCACTACTACTGACGCAGTTGTTCTCAAAATGTCACATTAAATCAGTCTCACTGAAAATGGCTGCTGTGTATAGGTCTTATTGAAATGTGTAATGTATGCACGAGGCACGAACTATGTGTGTGCACAAAAATCTTGACACGAGCTAAAGACGTAATTATGTAAAGTTTTGGTAAGTGGTAGCACTAAAGCTGACATTAATTTCTATTAAGTTTTATTTAATGTGGTGTGTGATTAAAAATGTTTGTTTTTTTTGGCCAGTTAGTCAGTCATAGACCAGTTTATCAGAGTTTAGGTTCAGAATTATGTATGATGTTTTAGGCGTCATATCTGAATGAACATAACATTCTTTGTTGTAATAATTGGCTATAACTGCACAGATGATCGTTGGCACCACCTATTTTACAAAGTGGACTGTCAGTTTTTCTGATGTAGGTTAGTGATATATGTGCACTTATCCAGGACAAAATTTTTTCAGGTAAGAGGCCACAATACTAGGTATCTTATGTGCTCTTCATTGAAGAGAAAATGGAGAGAGAATAATAGCTTTCTGACTAGTGGTTAGTTCCAGACCCCAGGACTGCTCAGTCAGTCAGTTCTCCCTTTATGATTGACAAATGTCCCTTGTGTTTGGGCTATAATTGTAAAGCTGCAGAGTACATGACAACAGCATCAGTCTGCTGGCTGCAGAATGGCATATTCTGTCCATGACAACAAGGACACACTTTTGTTTGGCTTTTTGGTGGAGAGGGCTGCACGCCACCACCACCCTGCTGACGCTGAAATGGACATTTTGTCTTTGTGTGTTTCATGTGCGCAGTAAAGCTGCAGGGCAGAGACAAGGGCAATTGTCCCATAGAACAGCAGCAACAATTGTCTGTATGTTTGCCTATACATGTGTTCACGGTCAATCAGCCCCCAGATGCAAAATGTGTGGTTGAAAATGTGTGTTCTGTCTGGATTTGGGAAAATTTGGAATGGAACAGCACCAGCTAACATTTGAAAATGCCTGGTATGGTAGTTTTTATTGCTTGCATTTGGCATGTAGGTGAATGGGATTAAGGGTTTTCTCAAACAAACAAGCAAATATTGACATCAAGCAGATTGTCTTGTTTATAATTTAAACTTTAGCATGGCCCATTTTCTGCTCCAGAATCCTGCCTCTGATGGGCTTTTGGCCTACATTTTCCTAATTTGCAAAAAGAGCTGGCTGACATTTTTTAACATTTTACAAAACATGACCAAGAGCTTTAATGGTTTCATATGAAATGCACTGTCTTTGACTGTCTGTGTGGATGCTTGGGTGTACATGTACATGCATGTACCCCTTTTTTTTTTTTTTTAAACATATTTGCTTAAAATCATGGCGGTCTCATATTTGGTATTCAAAGTTATGTTTTGTGCAGCATTACACCATTTGACTGTCAGTTTGCATCATATCATGTTAAGTATTCATGCAGGGTTTTTTCCCGCTGTAGCTGTTGCTCAAAGCTGCCACCTCATTGCCCACTATATAGCCTGATCCAACTACTGTATATTGGTTGTAATGAACACAATGTGTAGGAGCCAATGACATTTCAAGCACTTCTTTGCTCATGCCCATGTAATGTCTAAGCTTGTCTGTTGACCTAGACTGTGTTCCTTTTTTGTGGATGGCATAGCAGGCAACAGTAAATGCTTCTTAGATGGCTAGGCATTAGGGTTGGTCTCTATGTGATGGCCTGACTTGGGATGAAAATAGTCACGTACTGTAGCTCGGCTAATTTGTGCAACTTTCTCATCTCTGCACTCATCCTCAGCCCCCAGCCTCCAGCCCCATCTTACATCTTCATACAGCATTGCTCATGGATATCAGTGGCGCTCTTCATACAAAATTGCACTCTCACGAGCAACCAGTCCGAACAGCGCTGATTTTAAAACGTGATGCAGTCTGTAAAGATGAAAGAATGTATTGATGGCCAGTCCCACTAGTATTTCCAAAGGCTACTGCCAGAGATGGCAGATTTAACAAGGTTTATTTTGGCTGCACACTGATTTGAGCTTAGGGAAGCTCCTGTTCTGTGAGCTTGTGGTCACTCCCTCTGAGATAGCATGTGTACAGTAGTTACAGTGGGGGATGGGTTGAGTGGGGTTGATGCAGCACTGTACACCCTCAGCACTAGAGCGGCAGAGGGTGGGTCATCCAATGGAAAGAGCATTGCAATTCCATGCTGAGCCTAAATGTTTGCATTTGCATTTCATCAACATTTTTAATATGACAGTCATAGAATAAATGGTTTCAGGATTTAAATTTGGGTGACTGGTTGTAGCAGAAATGGATAGACTTATATTGTTTTGAATTGTATACACATTGTCTTCCTGCTACCCACCAGGGGTATGAGCTATGTATTGTCTTAAAAGGTGAAATGCCTGCAGGAAGCTGGAAAAACATTTGTGGTCAACATCTGGTGAAAACATTCAACCTGTTTTATGAATGTCACTTGTTAGTTAGTTTACAGGTGCAACATGGGTAGCAGAAAAGTGGGTGGAGTTACCTCTTGTGGCCAAGTTCTCCATATGTGTTAAAGTATTTTCGAATCATCAGCTTTTCCCACTTCACCTCCTTCTCAATGCAGTATCCTCCTACCTACTGGTATGGCGTTGAATTCCCTAACACCACAGTAGTTGCAGGCAATATCAGCAGTCATACATATATATTCAAGCATGAACACTGGAAAATTAGGTTGCATAATTATGAACGTAAAATTAGAATTTATGAGGATGTTTTGAATCACCATTTATGTCAGTTTCAATTGTGTCATAATTTTGAATTTAACACATTGCACTATGCCATATATTTCCATTGCCCTGCAAAAATGAAAAGGAGGTTGCCAAAGCAGTAAAGAGGGTTTTATCATACATGATGTTCAGTTCACGGTGAGGTACCGCATAGGTTAAGGTTAGGATTTGTGGAGGTTAAGATGATCCTGTACCTGTGAGATTTCTCTTTCTAAGTGCAGGTGATAAGGATAAGAGCGTTGCACATTCCAGTTGTTTCCTCTTCTCTTGGCTCTGTAGTAGGTCAGAGGAAGGCTTAAGAGGAATTCATGGTTCTCCATTGTGATAAAATTTATCATCTGCCCAAGTACACAAGGGCCCATGCACAGCCCAAAATTGACCACGGGGCTGTCTACACAACAACTGCGTTGACTGTGCATGCACTACAAAAGAAAACTACACTATGTGTACTATAGTATACTCCTCATCCTCGCTCCTATTCTTATTAAATGGTCATATGCAGTTTTTCTTTTTTGGTCAGTCAGCCAAAATATAATAAGTGAATTAGATCTTCTTCTTGCTGCCAGGAGGCTGCCATCACGTTTTCTAGGGCACATATGTGTTGTATGTATGTGTTGTCGACTAATCGATATGTTGATCCCAAAGCCATGTTGTTGTTGTTTTTTTAACTAAATCTTAACTAGTACTGAATCATTGTACATTGTAGCCCTAATGGACACCTTAATGATCCAAATGTATTCATTAAGGTCCTGAAAGAGTCTTGAAATGTCTTCAGTTTTACAAATGCCTGGCCTCAAAAGTAACTCAGTTGCCCCGAATTTGGAAAGTCTCCAGTTCATTGATCAGATTTTATGTTGTCATTTGTTCTTTTGGGTTGGTTATAGCATCATCTGATGTTTTAATGGTGTCCAAAAACAAACCTATCCTAAATTTAAATTTAAGCTGTCTAAGCATCTCTTGTGGGCAAGAGGAATTTCTCTCCTTTTGACAGATTTGCTGCATGGGGAAGCATGTTTGAAAGCTAGCCTGATGCCCCTGTGTACAGCAGGTTTCCCAGGTGCATAAGCATAATCGCATAGTCTTGATGTTTTAGGTTATCTGTAGCTAAGCTAGAGTTGATATGCATTTGCATAGGTGTGTATCTGGCTGAATATTTTCTCTCTCCCATAAAGATGTCCTAATAGTGGTCCCCTAGTCATAGTAGAGTTATGGGAAAAATATACACCTTTATTGTATGAATTAAAAGAAAACTTAATTAAACTGTACATATTTATTAATACTGCACTTTAAAGGGTTAGGAGTTGTGGTTTGGTTTAGACATTTTTGTACTGTGTAAAGTAATGATCTAATAACTGCGTTGATATTAATAAGTATGGCGCTACAGTGGATGTGATGTCAGCTTCAGGGATGTCCAACAAACAGAACCATACTTCTTTTATTATTATTATTATTATTATTATTATTATTATTATTATTATTCCTTATTTCATGTTTGGAAGGAGAAACTTTATTTTGAATGGTAATTTGTAGTTTGTAGCTAAAAAGTTTCCGCTCTCATCCCCAGAACAAAGGTGATTTCATTTTTCATTTCAGCATACCTCTGTGAGAATAAAGCTGTGCTTTCACTCAGCTTTAAGTTGCCTTGAGGCAAGCCACAGTATGTATTTGGAGTAAACAAAAAAGCAAGCCAACAAGGGCTTGAAATAGCAAAATGAGGAGAATGAATCATCATTCTCATCATATAGAGCTCGATGAATGACACTAATGACTGACTCTCTCTTACATTTAAAGAAAAAAAAAAATCTGCAAAAAAGATTGCTCTAACAATTCTGGGTAAAAGATTGAATCATCTAATGAGGCTCCGTGACATGTTGTCAGTGCAATTAGGCCCATAGCTGTGTTTTCCCCCCTCCCATTTTTGCAATGGACAAAGATTATCAGCCTCATTAACCTTATATCTTTGTCCTGACTGTCTTTTCATTAGTCCTCGCTAAGTTTTAATGTAATTAGGTGTTAAGCCCAGTGGCAAATAATTCTGGGCTGCTTCTTTCCTTTTTCCCATTATGGCTTTGTACCTCTGTACCGTGTGCTTATTATTGTATCTGAAGGCTGATCACTATACTTCAAACCAGATGTGTGTAGTAGCAGCTCAGTGGTGGCCTAATTCCTTCCTCCAGCACAATAAATGGCTGAACGTTCCTTAAACAGGAAATGTACCTTAAAAGCTGAGCATTAAGGTGTTATTTCTGTATCCAAAAGTGCGTTAATATGCAAACTATGGTGAAGTGTAGGCCACTCAATACAGTGACATGTCCGTGTTCTCTTTCTGTTCATTGTGCATTTTGATTGTGGCCATTATGCACAGTTATTGTACACTCATTTATTTTGTAGAGCTTGCATGACAGCTATATACGCTATCAATATTTTATTCACTGCACATGTAGGCTGCTAGCTCTTTTAAATTTAAGTTGCTGCTCCCAAAATGGTTTTGTTTTAAAGAGGTCTTTTCATCAGCCACTACACCACACCATGCTCTGTCAGTAGGAACGTGTTAATATTGCCTCAAAGTCATGGTTTAGAGTATGACACATTTTTAAATGCCCTAAACTGAATTCCTGAAGAGTAGTTTGATGTCATGGCGCTGCTCTGTCAAACGAAAGTGGATGACCTACTTTTCTCCCCCTGCCTCTGAAATATTTCAGAAATAGGATTGGATAGCTCCAGCTGAAGTCCTGTGCACTAACCCAGAAACAGACTCACACTGCAGCTATAGGCTATAGGCATGGCTGTGTTTCACCACTTGCCACCCCTCTCCCCCCTCTTCATGTTTGGTTGTTGAAAAGTGGGTGGGAATTTGTAGGGAAGCAGAGCGAGGGCATTTTAACAGATGACAGCTTTTATTGAATTCACTGTGAGTTTAGGAAGAGAGTGGATGCTAAGAGCTGATAATTTTCTCACTTGTTATCGGTGAAGACACACTGTAAGTAGGCCTTTACTATGATTTGTAGTTTGATGACCAATTCAATACATTTGGCTAATTTAACTTGCCATTTTCTTACAGGCTAAATATTTTCAATTTTCAGGCATAGCATTGTAGCATTGTTTTAACTGTCTGTTATGGTTTTTTTTGTGTGTGTGTATGTGTGTGTGTCAGAATGCTTTGCTTCTTGTTGACGTTTTGGTGTCTAGCACATTTGAAATAGTGCACTCTCTCATTTAAGATCCAGTTCAGTAGACAGATGTTACCTCTGACCTCTTTAGCGCTTGATTTAATGCATGTAGTGGTTTTGGATTGGTTATATTGAGCCTGCGGCAGCAAGCAGACATTGCATATTGTGTTAATGCACTGTTAAGCAAAGTCCTGTGCAGCATAATGTGCTGTATCTTACAAATAGCTAGGACTGTAGGACACTACCATCTCATCGGTAATGCATTTAAGATTTTTCCTTGACATCTGTATGTGATGAAGGGCATTTTGCTATCACAGCCAGCATTTTGTAAGTTGCTTAACTGCAAACTGTCATTTAGTGGATGGTGAAGATTTGTTTTTTGTTGACTAGCTGATCTACAACATTGTATGGGATACTTTGACGCTAGCAGCCTTGTTTCTGGCTGTTTCTTTTTAATGTTACAACATGCAGTCACTCCCAACTCTGTAGGTGCTTTAGTTGCTTGGCAACAGGAGGAAGGAGTGCATGTATTTACTGTCGAAGTAAAAACCCAGGATGAAAGCTGATAATGTGTTTTAACAGAAGCGTATGGTTGCTTACAGGGGTTGTCAAGATGAAATAGACAGGCAAAGACAAGCGTGGGTGAATGGAAAAGATATTATCGCATGAAATGTCAGTGATGAACAGTAGATCACACTCTTAGCTATTTTTCTCTCTTGAGCACAACAAATTAATTTGGTTCCTTGGGCAGATATGGTTGTTTTAAACAGTGATTTTATTTATTTTGAGTGTCTACTGCTATTTCAGCATCAAACCTTAATTAGGGTTAAATTGTAAAAAATGTGAAGTCAAAATGTATATGTTCAGTTTGCTTTGTATGATACCACTGACAACTGCATATTATTCATTTACTTTAATTTCTTTCCTCAGGTTTTGAGAGCATTCTTGAAGGTCTGTTTGGTCCAGAGCTGGTAGAAGACCTAAAATTATTTAAGGGTAAGAATCTCAGACTATTACCATTATCATAATAGTGGCCATGACCATACAAATGTATGAATGACATGAATGACAACTTTGTGGTGTGAGCATAATCTGTTATCTGCTCATTATGACAATGCTGCTGCATTGTACCATCTGGTACCCCTCGACATTCACTCTACCAGACAGCCTCTCTGGCTGCAGAAGAGACGATGCCTTGTGTTCCTACAAAGTTGGTGTTTTGGATGGCAAGGGGCCAGTGTAAAACTCTACAGTGTCCTACAGACATTTTTACAATGCATGATGTTAGTGAGACAATAGTGGTCATTATTTGGATTTTCATCACATTTCCAGTAAGAGGACTGTCAAAGTCTCAGTAGACTTTCTACAATCACAGCTGGGGACAAAGGCTGCTGAAAATTAAGTTGAACCAAATCAATCTAACCCTGATTCAATCAGTTTTACTAAAACAAATCAAAACACTTTCATTATGGTCCTCCCGTTCTTTTCATTCCTACGTATATTTCTTCACTGATTTGTTCTGTGAAGAATATTAGATTCAAACTGAATATAGCACACTGTGGGTTTCAGACAGAGCCATTTTTGTGACGTATCCAACATGTGGCTAGAGAATGTGGTTGTTGTGTGGACACTGTAAACAAACTGTTTACAGCTACTGGATTTATACACTGCACGCACAATTATGGTTTACACAGTTACACCATATGGATAAAAATGATTACATTAATTAATTTGTTTTCTGTGAATGGTGTGTGATGATGTTTTCCTAAAAAGTTTGTTGGCTCACGTGATTTTTGACATTTATATTTGTATATGTCATCTGTTTTGTATGGATAGACCTTGAGCCTACTGCAGTGTCTGACTGGTCATTCGATGAAAACTGTCTATTCTGCTGTTTGAGACGAGACAAAGTAAAGGTAAAATTTCTGTTTTTCTCAGTTTCTTTCTTAACATTTGGACGGTGTCTCTCAGAATTTCATTCAGCTGTAAAACTAAAAGGGAAAAATAAACGTAACTTTCTTATTGAAAAACTTAACTTTGTATGTTCAGTATATATGTATCCTGTATAACAGGACTTAACAGTTTTGTCATTTGACAGGAACACTTCATTGGTTTAAGTGACGAGGGGCTTGAAGATACACCTAAACCTCTCCTGGTTAAAGATCAGACCACAATCAGCAGACTAGAGAAACAAGCCGAGGAATTTCTCAATGCAGTCCTCTGCAGAAAAGGTGAGTGTTGATGTCTTATTGATGGAGTCGGCGTAGTGCATCAGTATTTTGCATTGTTATGATACGAATGTGTTCAGTGCAAAAGAAAGATGGTGGATGTCAACCACCGCTTAGTGTGCAAGTGCAAATGTTTACCGAAGATCACTAGCCCCTTTTACATAGCCGGCTCAAAGTGGGAATATTTTGCTGTTAGTCAGCCTCGCAGGTCTGTACAAAACATATGAATCAATGTCTGTGCAAAAAGGGCGAGACGACAGGACATGAAGCTTGTTATGTTACAGGGGCACTGCTTTTTGTTATTGTGTCTTTCAAATTATGTACTTATTACACATATTTACCTCCATATTTTCTTACCTTTCAGATGTGCCAAATTTCTCGGACCCACACATTCCTGTAGTGGCTCGTGAGATCCTTCAGAGAATGATCCGACAATTTGCTGCCGAATATACCTCAAAAACCAGCCCCCCTCAGGACAGTTGCTCAGATTCTCAGCCTCACTCTGACCAAAGCCTGCCGACCCCACCCTTGCTCTCAGGGGCTGCTCCTTCTACCAGCCCTGTCGACACAGTGGCTGGGCCAGCACACAACCAGAACCCCGTCCTTAGTAAGCTCCTCATGGCCGACCAGGATGCTCCTCTTGACCTCACCATCAAGAAGCCCCTGGCTGTGCCTTGTGACCAAGGTGTGAACATAAACCACGGTAACAGAGCAACTTATTCAGGACTGAAGTGGTGCACTGTTGATAGGCCACACTGAACTTAACGTTGAATCTAAGTTGAGTTTTTCCATCCTTTTTTGAAACAGATGGAGTTCTTGACTTATCTATCAAAAAGAATCGCTACAGCAGCGGCCTGCCTGTCCGTAGTCCCTACCTTTCTCCAGCCACATCCACCCACAAAGGGTAAGACAAGCTTCTTTCTCTTGGTCTTATTATTTTCCAGTCCTTAAGCAGTAATTTTTTTGAGGATATGTTAGATTGTGGTTTTGGATGACCACAAAATGAATTTGACTTATATCCGGGTCAAGTGCAGTGGCATCAATACATGGGTATCAGCTGAGTCCTGAAATTTGAGGCCTGAAATTGGAGATTGCTCAGCCAGTTGGTGGCTCGATGAAAATGAAAAGCAACAAACGGGGTTGTGCTAGCAGTAATGTTTTTGCCAAAAGGAAACATGACAGAGGATTTTACCAGCTGCAACAGAGGGAAATCTTCCATGTGCCTCTGCTGCTCGACTCTGCTTTAAACCTAATTCCATCATGTCCTTGTGGATGCAGTTTGTATCATGCCGCAATTCAAAATTAATTACCTTGCAGACTTACAGTTGACTGGGCAGCATCTTTTATTTTTGTAGCTTAAAAGGATTTTGTTAGCATGGCCTCGTTTTTGGTTTCTGTTCATTATCGTCTTGCACAGCACTGGCTGGCTTGATGCTGATGATTTACTACAGGACCTGTAGCCTTGCTAATATTCTTAAATCTTGCAACATCTTTGTCAAAAAATCTCCATAAAGTGCTGTGACAGATTCCAGGATAAATTTGAGAAACTGCTCCTTAAGGACTGAAGCCCAGCACAAGTGCAATAGAGAGTTTATTTATTAATTTTAGCACAGTCTTAAGAGACTCAAGAGAGTCTCAGTGTTGAAGTAAAATAGTAGTTTAAAGTAATTCTTTCAGATTTGCACGCTATGTTCCTCTACCAAGAAAAGATTGCATTCAATTTAATACCATCATGTAAGCATTGCTTGTATGTCTGTCTGTGCTGGTAACACGAGTAATTTTCATATCATACACTCTTACAATAAACAAGATGCCATCTTTTTCTGTAGAGCATAGCCACTGATACAAAGTAGTTGAAAATATACACATCCTTTAACTGTCATTCACTCAAATCATTGTTTTCAATTTTACTTATCTTCTCTGTAGACAAATTACCATTTATTTCACTCTCAAGTAAATCAGACATTTCAGACAATATTTTGATCGGAACAGAATTAATTATTTATTTTGTTGTTCAGTTGTGTTTTGTTTTCCTTGAGAGCAAAGCCTCTTGTTACCGTTGTACTCATCTGGACTTGAATGTGTCTATAATGAAAACTTTATTTGGACTAATTAAGCACCAGTGGCTTTGCGTCCTCCACCTCTGCTGCTTTGAGAGCTGATGGGATCTAAAAGCAATGGTCATTCCCAGCAGAATAAAGCTGCCTCTAGTTTTCATTGTACTTCTACAGCATACACATTGTTGTGTAAAAATGGATAGCATCTATGACTAGCATCTATATGGTCTGTAGAGTAATAACTTTAGAAAATTCCAATTAAGCAATTTAAATTATTAGAATATTACATTATTATTATTATTATTATTATTATTATTATTATTATTATTACTTTTTCATCAAGAGATATTGATGCAAGGATCTTAGCATGAAAAAAGGCCATTTGACTCCCAAACAATGTCTATACAATGACTACTCTAGAGATTAACTGATAAGTTTGGAAAGAAAAGCACTCTCCCCTTTCATTTAAAACATTTTTCCCCCTTTTATGATCACACATCAGTGATTCTGTTAGCTTTGGTACACACAACAACCCTCTGCTGGCTTACTCTTTTATTGCTGTGCTTGTTCAGTGGTAACGTCACACACAAAATGTCAAGAGCTTTATTTGCATTAGTCGTTTTGTATGGCATAGTTATTGTGCCCTGCTTAACAGCTACATGCCATGCTGCCTTACTGCAATGACAAGTAATCCCACCTTCTGGCTAAGCCTTTTGAGCCACAGGAAGACCTTTATGTACTCCAATAAATGCCTTTTTCTTTGCTTTTATTTTCATTGTTTCTTTGCCCTTTCTTTTCTTTCTGTTTCACATTTTTTATGTTGATGCAAATTTTGTGAACAGTCATCACAGCAAGCAAATAAAAAAATGTCAAACTTGAGCCTTTTTTGTTCTTAAAAGACACACACACTACCATACAGTCAGTTATTCTAAAAGATAGTGATGTTACCAAAGCAAGGTCATATAATAAAGGAGTGGCCAACATCCTCCCCTCCCCAACCCATCCTCCTTTAGAAAAGAAAAAAAAGGCACTGTGCAAGCTCTGCTTACACCCAATTTCCTTCCATCCAATCAGGCGATCCTTGAGAGCGGACGGACAAGTCGGGCTGTTTATGAGGAGCCTACAGGATGGGAGGAGGAGGGAGAATATCGGCCACTCCATCCGTTATAAGCCTTCCTCGTCTCTTGCATACTCGCTGCACATCAAAGAGGAGGCCGATCTGGAGAGCGACCCAGAGTCACCTCTCAGCCATAACCAGGGCTCCAGACCCACTGACCTTTTCAGAAATGGATCTGCTTCCCGGAATTCCAAAACTCATTTTGGGGCCCTCGTCAAACTCAAAACCAACAGTGAGGCTACTGAGCGCCTTAAAGACATACCCAGGTTATTGGAAGCCGCTGGACTTTTGACAAAGTCGCTTGCCTATGAGAAAGGAAACCTCCAGGAGGCATGCAGAGACCGCAGCCTCTCCCTTTCTCAGTCACCATCTTTCGACCTCAAGATTCCCCAGGTGCGGGTTTTGTCCACAGGAACAGACCCGTCTTGGGATTCCCTGTCCACCGAGTATTCAGGTTCGCTTTGTGAGAACGGTGTGGGAAAGGCACTTAGTTCCATTCTACCCAGGCAGATCCAGAAAAAGAGCAGTGGAGGGCTTAGTAGCTCAGGTTTGGAGAAGGAATATTGGCCTTACGACACTGACCGCCAAGCCTTGGGGGTGAACTACCCTCTGGATTCAGAGTCAGACCTAGGTAACAAGCAGCCAAGGAAGAAGCGCGGGCGATATCGACAGTACAACACCGAGCTGCTCGAAGAGGCTATTTTGGTGGTGATGGGTGGGAAAATGAGTGTGTCTAAAGCCCAGTCAATCTATGGCATTCCACACAGCACTCTGGAATACAAAGTAAAAGAACGAATGGGGACCTTGAAACATCCCCCCAAAAAGAAGCTGAAGCTGATGAACCAGATAGAGGAACAGGATGTTTCAAGGTCCCCTAAGAGGAAAGAATTCCAAAACTCCCAGCACATAGTTTCTGAGAAAAATGAGAGTCCATCTGAAGAGAATGGGAATGATCTCCATGATGGAAACCTCTCCTCAAATGAGTGATGTAACTGTAAAATACTAATGATGTACTTTTTGATCAGACAGATGATGCATTTGCGAGACAGTGGTAGTAGCTGACTTGTTCTTCCATAAAACCTTACTAGTAAGTAAATCGAAATACCCATGTTTATTACTAACTTAATTAATTTTACCCCTCCACTTTTGCTCAGTAATACACAATTATGTCTGTGTATGACCATCTATCTGAAACACTCCAAGTGTCCCCCTGCCCCACAAAATATCCCCAGAAGGTGTACTTGCTATTTGTGAAGAATTTGAATATACCACAATATATTGTTTATTCCTTTAGTTTTTTTTATTTAGGTTATGTTTTGAAAATAATCACTCCTGGCTCTGTAACTGTATTCTGAACACATAGAGCCAAATTGAATCATTTCTAAGGAAGTGGCGCCCCTCAGTGTCTTCTCTCAGTACTGTTCAAAGCCCTTAAGTTTTTTAAATTTTTTTTATTAATTTTACTGTGTGTGTAACCCTTGCAAGTATAGGTGAAAACGTATTAAGGATCCATTATTGGTAAGTGTTTATGGATGACAAAGTCTGTCACTGTTTTGCAAATGCACTTCTATGACTGAAATAGATGGTGGAGATGTTCGGAAAAACCAGTATGTCCAAACACTATGATCCAAAACATTTATTTATTATTCTAGTCTGGTGGAACAGCATGGTATGTTTTTACTTTCCCCTTGAATCCAAATTAAGCTTAGCTTCACAAGCATGACAGGATTTTGCCACCTACATTTTTTTCTGTATTTTTTGCTGTATTAGATTTTTTTTCATTGCCTTCACTGCACTCAGGACAATTTCAGATTGGGATGCAGTACTTGTCAGTCAGCAAAACATCTATCAGATAACGGATAACTGTACACACAAAAATATACCTCAGCTACAGATATGCTTAACGAAATCATTGCCTCATGTAATTTGCCTCTAACAGGGAAGGATAGTACACCCAAATACCCTTTTGAGGTAACATTTCAGGATGTCTTACTGACAAGTATGTGTGTCCTACCCTATGTCCTCACAACCTACCACAATAAGTTATGAGTAGCATTTCAGTGCCAGTGTAAGCCTTCAGAGCATTTCATTTCTCTGTGATTTAGGGCTCGTCTTTTTCAGATTTCAGGTATTATCTCTGGGATGTCTTTCTCTAAGACTACGAGAAAGGCAGAGTTTCTCTTTGGATCATAAAAATAATGCAAAAACATAGTTTTTCTGTAGATATGTAGAACATATTATACATATAAATGCATACATACACATCTTGCTTGCCCTTGGCACATAAAGAAATGTCTCTTCAGGTCAATTAACATCACTCGCCTGGTTTGTGAGGAAGATAATCTGTCGTAGTGACCTAATTGTTCACAGTCTCACAGTCACAAATGGTGCACTTTTCTCTAAATCCTGACCCTCTAACATACATTGAGGTATTTTTGAAAATGTTTACTTCAGGTAAACAAAATAAAACCAGTCCTGTGTTCATGTGAGTCTAAATAAAATCTAGGTGCAGAATTGTAATTTTTAGAAGCTGTGAGCTTAACAAGTCATTGTTTTATAAAAAAAAAACAGAACTTTATCAAGCAATATTAGTAGATGGAGTCTAGAGTACTGGCTGACTGTGCTAGCTTGCTAACATTTGCTCGCTAGCCAAGTTAGCAAACTTGTTAGCTACTGTTACAATCATGCCTCAATCCACACTCACCTATTTCTCAAGTTACTAAGGCAAAAATTCAATGAAATTTTTTTTTCAGTGGAAAAGTGACGATAATATCATCTTGGGCTGCATCGAATTTGAGAGTCCCCTTAGATTTGATTAACTTTTATTGGTTCCGATTACGTTTGTGCAGTAACAGACAAACGTAGACTTTCTATGATTATGTTCAGGTAATTGTGGGGATCATAGCTGAGAGTTCAGTTTTGTTTTTTTTTTCTTGAAAAAGAAGTGACGCCATTTCTTAAAAATCAATTCTGCCACTTAGTAACAGAAGGTTTGGTCATGGTGCCAGTCAGGGTTGAAAACTTCAGCGTGTTCCCGGTTTCCATTACATGCCATTTTCATTGAATTTTTGCCTGATGGACTCTGCAGAGGGGAACACCGTGTTACTCTGCCTTGTCCATTATTATGCTCTATCAGGACACCTCATTGTGCATTATCACTTATACCTCAGGACATTTCAGAATATGGGATCATGGCCCATTATTCTTTTATCAGGTTGATACACATCTCTAGCAAATCTTTGCAAATCTTGCAGCCTTTTAGATGAATACAATGTTGCTTTGATGAACGTGGATGTTTTGATTTAAAAAATGATTCCTTAACTGCAAGCATTTAACTCAGATTGTAAACATTTTAAAGTCAGAGTTGGTTCAGAAGTAAAATATAGTTCAGGGACTTGCACACGTATACTGTATTTAATAACACTGTAACAATATTATAACTTTATGTTAGGTGGTAACCTTATGGACTAATTCGTCTCTTATTCTCTGCCATTAATTGTTCTAAATGCAGGTATTCTTTAGTTATTTTTTAAATATGGTTTGCATTTCCTCTCACGTTAAGATAAAGACCTTCATTATTTGTAACAGATTAACCACTTTAAATTGCATATAATTTTTATACATATTCTCAAAATGTCTGAATAACTCGGTTGAAAAAATGAACAAAGCAGTTGCTTCTAATACGTATGTACGATTAAGTAAAACCCTGTTGCTGATTCGCTGATGTTAATTTAATATCTTCTTATTCTAATTATTCTTGCATTGACAATCATCCAGCATTACTCAAAAGTCCCACTTCATGTTCTCATTCAAAGTGTTTAATGCATTTTAATTAACATGTTAAAGACTTACCAGCGCTTTGGGTTTATTTACAGGTAAAACATGTATTTGCTCTCCTCGTTGTGTATTGTAGCAAATCTAATGGTCGACTACCTCATCTGTAAAACCCGTATCACAGTCTACTGTTCTCATAGCTGTTTCATGTAGCAATTTCTCATGTACACAGAACACAGTTTATTGTAAAATTCTATGAGTAAAGGTGAATAGCTTGTAGAAAGAGCTGTCATTAAGTTGATAAAGACAGTAGAAAAATCTGTCAAAGTTAAATGTAAATATTTCAGTCTATCTTTGTAGTTAATTGCACCGTGATCTACTTAATGTTTTCTTTTTGGTGTGGGGATGCAGCGGTGTAGGGGGCTTGTTATTTGGACAGTTGTGACAAAAGCATTTTTGATGATCTCCTGGTTTGGAGAAACCTCTTTGTTCCTAAAGTGGGGGATGAGTTTACCTCCCCTTACCTACCTACTCAAACTAATGATTCTTTTGGATTTATTTTGATAATGCAGTATTTATTAATCAATATTTATTAATTAATGGTTTCATCATCATTTAAGTAACCATGAATGTAAATGGCTTTAATGCAACAAAACAGTACTCACATAAGTTTATAGACTTAAGTAGATAATGCTTAAAAAGATATATTTAATTCTTACATGATAGATGTGTGGGATAACATTTAAGATTGTCCCTCTTTATTCTGACACAAGTTGGGTATCTTTTGCTTGATAAATACAATGTATGAAGACAAAGGTCTTTACACAACTGCAAATTGTGTGGCTCTTCACATGACTAAAGAGTATCCATGTCCATAAAAAGTATATACAGATTTTGTATATTTGATTTAACATTTATAATGTACAAAGGAACGACACTGGGTATATTTTGCATGATTGGACTGAATCATATGTGTCAGTGGGAAGTTAATTGTATTTAGTGAAGTTTATCTATGAGGATGTTTTGTTGAAAGTACTGGCGTGTTGGTGTGTTTACTGTCAAGTCAACAATGTATCAAGTAGACTAAATGTGAACCTGAGATATCGCTAAACCAGTTTGAGTCTGGTTAATGGTTCATTGAAGATGTATGATAAAATCCCCCATACAGTAGCTCATAATTGCCAGATCATTTGTATCCCTAATGTACAGTATATGGACATGGCAGATGACTTAACACATCCATGTTTGCGTGCTTGTGAAATATTGTGGTTTGCATCTGATTGTTAGATTGGTTATTTTATTCCTCTGGAAGAAAAAGGCATGTACTTTGTGTCAGTTCTTTACTGCAATGCTAAGTGAAAGTGAAACCCTCAGGGATTTAAACACCTACCACTCCTTATTCAGGTACTCCTCTATACTCCCTGGAGCAAGCAGGGATGTGAAGTTAATGAGCTTAGCAAAAAAATAAAAATAAATAAAAATAAAAAAATCGTCAGGTTCCAGTTACAGCAAATGTTATTTTTTTAGTGTCTAAAATTTATTTTTTAATCTCTAAAAGTTACACTTGAGATATTTTGGCATGATATACAAAACATTATGTATTTGGAGCCAAAAAAACCTTAGTACATCTTTTCACAGTTTTATTATTTACACTATATTACGCTATGAATGTCAATATAACCTCAGTGCAGGTAAGATATTGACCAATGGTATTAAATTAACATGTTCCTCTCTTATACCGTGCCTCAAACAGCCCATATTTAATTTAATTAACTGCTCAACGTAAGATCCTAAGAACAGCACGTCTGAAGATTTCAACAAAACGTCCTAAGACTCCTGTCACTTACTGTACATGCATTCACCTCAAAGGTTGTATTGTAACTTTGGCAGTTTAACGCTGAAATCTGTAATGTTTTTATTAATAAATGTACTGTCGACGCATGTAGTGGAGTAAACAAACACTAAAACAAAGTTGATACTGGTATAAAAAAAAAATCCACATTCAAGTTACCTGCTTGATCCATGCAACATAGCTCGAAACTAATAATGAGTAGAGGCTACAGAGCAAGCCTAACACTAGATATTCCACCCTCTTTTCTATTGGTCAAAGGTGGCAACATGTGAAAAGTGATAGATTTCAGCTTTACTATGTCCACATAAAACCGTTACCAGCATGGCATTTGGCAATGCAGTATTATTTTAGTTTAATTAAAACATAATTTTGCAATGTAATCATCTGGTTTGAACAAATTATAGGCAACAGAACCTATTTCTTTTTCTGTCTACTTATTCACCTTACAATTGCCAGCACCTCTTGCTCTGCAGTACACACTGTGCGCAAAACTATATCTCTTTTTCATTACACTACATAGCCTTGTGACACATCACCTCAGGAATCCAGATGTGGTTTCATTTCTATGTTCATTTTCTTGTTAAAAGATCAAAGTGTAGCTTAAGAATGACTTTTTACAATGAAAATGCTCTTTTCGGAGTTATAAGATAAATATATTTTTTGGCGTAATGTGATGGTATAAATGCTCCAAAGGTATTGGAGGATTTTGTAAGAGACCTACCTCACTGACAAAACTTTAGCCAAAAATATAGGAACATGGGCCCCCAGTTGACTGATTAATTTAGATATGCATTGGCACAAACAAAACCTTGCAGGTATTAGAATAAATAATTTTGCATATGTTCAGTCACACTTAATATTTGTTTTATTATTTGTCCTAAGTTGTTCAGCACTTGTATCTAAATGTCACCCTTTGCACTAGTCACGAAATACATGAAAACTTGAGAAAAATCATGTACTCTGTATTTCCCCTTAATGTATTTGCTCTTTCAAGTGATAAACATGTGTTTGACTTGTTTTAATCAAAGTGGGCCACCTTTACTAAATGTGTTGTGCATGTGTAAAATTTTCTTGATGTATACTGTAACAAAAAGCACCACTGTGCGAAGAAGAAAAATGTAATAGCTGTAACAATGTAATTGGTCAAGTTCACTGGATGGAAGATTCACTTTTAAAATCACCTATTCTTCTAATAAATATGCAATGATAAACACTGAAATACATTTGTGAATTATTTTATGCTTATATTCAGCTCCATCACTTTTTGACTATTTTATTAGGGTCTCGTAGAGGTGAAAGGACATTTTTCTGCATGAATGTAATAATCACATACCAATCAATCGCATGAACCCATGTTGCTTCTTCTTGATGGGCACTTACATATTATTTTTTGTTCTTTTCTCCTCCTCAGTGAGTCTCCAGACTTGGGTATTGCCAAGGCAAAAGACCTGCAGTCCACCTCCACACTGGAACATTTCATGGCCAAACTCTGCCCCCACCATCAGAGACAGATAGTAGATGCCATAGGTTTTCTACAGACGGAGGTCAAAGCACTTGCATCTTCCAATACACAGCAAGACTCTAACTCTACCTCTGGGATCCAGGGAACTGCTTATTCCACTGCAAAATCTAGTGCAGTCACCCCTGAGAAGGTGTGCCCTGATCTAAGGTTTCCCAGTGAATCCACTCCCAAGTCAGAAGTCCTGGATATGTCCCAATCTATTCCAACCAGCTGTGCAATGAAAAAAGCTCTGGAGAATGCCGTGTCACTGAAGACATCTGCTACTGCTGGCCCTGCTTTGGATCTTCGCAGCCCTGGGTCAGGGAGTAACCAGGCCTTGGCCACCACCATCGCTAATCCAGTGGATGCAGATAACAGCCGTCATGGTGATCATGCACCTCTGAAAATGAAAATCATGACGAGCAATTTTGCTGCTGGTAAGAAGTTGTCATGTGTGCTCAATGCCTCTCTTTCATCTCACTCTGACACTATGGAGGACAAAGAGGGAAACTCAAATTCATCCAACAGAACAGAGACTCATAGTGCTAGACTCAGCTCCCCTGTGAAAAGACACAATCAGGCCAGTCACACACACCAAGCTAGGCAGAGAGAGACTCTTGCGCATGCCAAAGATACACCAGCAAAACTGTTTTCAGTCCACATGACCATTCCTTCTGACTCTCCAAGGACTGCCAGGAAGACCATCAGGGCCTCTGATCATCGGATCAGGGACTCTGCTTGTAGGGGCCTGGCTGACCCGGATCTTGGCCGCTGTGACATTGTTTTTATTAACAGACCACTTACAGATCGCTATAAGCCACAGCAGCGCAGCATGCTCCCACGCTGCAATGCAAGAAAAAGCACCAGAGGACATATGTATTCAGATGACATCTGGGAGTTAAAAACTGTCCGTACATTGGCTGGGAGGGGCAACTGTCCTAATCCAATGCCAGAACTGATCACACTGGTCACCCCAAAACAAATATTTTCAAAGCCTGATGGTGTACCACCTGTGGATATGCCTTTTGCTGGAGCATGCAGGGAGTCAATGAATCAACAAATGTCCACTGAAGAGTCAGATGACAGTGTAATACCAGGAACAGGAGATATGGTGGAGGTAGCAGCCAGTGAAGTAGACGTTATAGTTGAAACTAGTCAGACTGATCAGTGTCAGAGCAAGGTGCAATCTGTTCCTCCATCTCCAACAAGATCTCCAATAGAGAACAAGGAAACCGATATGAACACAGATGTACAACAGGAAACAACTGCAGATTCAGGGATGACAACCGCAAGTGAAGAAAGTTTTACTCAAGCTCCGTTTGAAGCGGAAAAAGATGATGAGGCTGAGCCTCAAGAGGACATGTGTGAAAGTACAGAACAAATAGTGGCAGAAACAGTAGTGGAAACTTTAGAGAGTATTACCACACAGGAAGCTGTGCCCCAGCTTTCATCAGAAAAACTGCTCAACAGTGATCCTGTTCTCCACCAGAATAGCACCCCATCACCAGTGAATCAAGCTGAGGAGGAGACAGAGGAAAATAAAAGGGAGGAAGTACAAGATGAGCAACCTCAGGAACTTCAGTCAGAGACTCCAATACACAATGACAACTCTGAAGTGACAGAAGAGTCTCATTTCACAGGTTCAGCAGAGGAGGTGTTGGTGAAAGAACCAGAAATGAAAACATCTGAAGCAGTTGACAGTGTTGTGCCCATAGAAACTGAAGATGATAATGATAACTATGATGTATCTTCAAAGACACTTGACGCACTCTTGAAGGAATTACCCCCTTGGCGTAGAAAAAGAGGAACTGTAATTTCGCTGCCAAAGTGGTTAAGACAAACAGAAACAGTTGTAGTGGGTTATGTCAATGGTAGACCCATATCGGCCTCTGACAGAAGTCTGCGCCGTAGATCAAGTAACAGTGGCACATCACCTAGTAAAACCCCAGTGAAATCTAGTCAGAATGTACCCAACAAGAACTCTCTTGATTCAGTCATTGATGCAAATGTTGAAAACAAAAATGTGGACAAACTATCTGACACAGACATACCGGTAGAATCAGTTGACACTACTCCTGTGATTCAGCAGGTAAAAGAACCATCTTCTGCCACACCATCAAGCTCACCATCTAAATTTCCTTTAAGGACCAAACAAATCCAGAAACAAAAGAGAGTTCAGAGAGATCAGGATAGTTTGCCTGTCCTCTCTGATCTGTCTGGTGATCATCCTCAGAGCACTGAGTCAAAACGGCAACTTAGATCAGCTGGCTCGGTACTATCGCCACCTGATTCAAATGCTGTCGCTTCCATTTCACCTCCAGAACCTACCGCTACCCATGCTCTTCCATCTCCAGAGCATTTGCCCTCACTCCCACATCCTTCTCCACTTCCTGTTACGTCTTCTCCAGTCAGGTCAGTTTCCCCTGCAGCCTCTGAGCAGTCCCAACAGAAAACAGTCCCAGAGACAAGTGTGAAATTGAACATTGAAAAAACTCAGCCACTAGATACAAGTGTTGAGTTAAACATTGAAAAAACTCAGCCACTAGAGACAACCTCGGAAGAAATACAAAAAAGCGAAAGTGAGAGTAGATTGCAGGCCAAACAGAAACTAAGGTCTGCAAAGGCTGCAGTAGATGAGAGTAAGGATGAGAAACAGCAACATAGCGGAGAGGTATTAAGTCCCTTAGAAGATCAAAGTCCTGTCAAGACTGAAACACAGATTATGCCATTAAGAAGTAAACGGGTTCTCCAAAAGGAGGCAGAAGCAGGTGATGTTGCTTTGCAGCAGAAGCCAAATGTAGCATCTTTAGGAAGCAGGTCTGCAAGTGGAGATGATAGCAGTTCTTCCATATCAGACAAACCCACAAGAATGCCATTAAGGAGGGAGAGTAGTAAGCCTGAAATGTCCCACCAGTCTATTACCCAGTCACCACCAGTGGACAAAAAGAAATTAGCTTTGAGATCACAAAGGTTGGCTGCGCCTTCTACCAGTGCTATTACTGTAAGTGGAAGACAGAGTGGTATAGCTTCTCCTATCAGAGTAATGCCAGAAAGAATAACTAAAGCTCAGGTGAAACCCCATCCAGTGTATGTTGCATCTGTGTTGCCCCACAGCTCAGCCAGCCCTGTCATTACACCGAGCCATGAGCCCCCAAGACAAACTAACAAATTCTTTGAGACTCTGACAGCAGAAGAAAACCAGCATCTAATTTCAAATCTGAACGTTAAGTATGACAAGATGCAAAAAGGATGGGTGCAAATGGACAAAGAGGGTCAGCCAACGACAAAATACAAAAACAAAGCAGACAGACAGGCAGCCATATGGAAAAGTAAACGAAGGGCACGAAAAACAAAGTCTTTAGAGCACCAGAAATACTCACCAGTCCAAATGCTCTTCATGAAAGGCTTTAATCTCACCAGTATTTGTCGCTGGTTCCTTGAATCAACAGAAACAAAGTCCCTTGTCATTGTTAAGAAGGTGAATACGCGTCTTCCGTCAGAAACTCAGCTGTGCTTCCACAGCTCGTCTAGTGCTTCAGGGACCTCCCAAGGGGTATTTCCAAGCCTACAGGCAGAGCGCTTAAAGAAACATTTGAAGAAGTTTGCCATCGCCTCTCCTGTAAAGAGCAACCCCAAGAGTCAGAAACTGATTGCTAAAGCGCTGGAACAAGAGGCGAATGCAGTCAAAGGGAAAGAGAGAAGAGAACTTCCAAGTACTACTCAGACTTTGACTAAGTCACACTCCTCCGAAGCCCCTGTGCAGATAGGTGAATCCCAGAAATCCTCAAAGTCAAAGAATCCAGCTAGTGCAAGGATTTTGAGGAAATACTCCAATATCCGAGAAAAGATGCAGGTTCAGCAAACCAACGTAAGACTGAAAGAGGCCTCAAAAACCCTACGAACCAACAGTATGAAAAGATTGGTCACCACAAAGTCTGCCGCTAAGTCAAATCTGAAACCATCTCTGAAGGCACAGAAATCAAACCTACCTGTCGGGAAACAAATGAGGAAGTCTGCAGCAAAAATGGAAAGAAGGAAAACACTGGCTGCCAAAAAAAGTACCAAGCATCCTGTTCAAGAGGGGGCAGTCAAGGTCCAGAGCAATAGTAGAGCTTCAAGAGATGCAACTAAGAAAGGAGAGTTGCCAAAGAGATGTTCTCAGCGATTAGGGTCTCCTAAAACATCTCAACATAAACCTGTCGACGCATCTAAAAGCAAGGTAGACAATAAAAAACAAATTGAAGCGGAAAAAGCAGAGGTGGAAAAACCTGCTGTGAACAAGGCGAATGCTTCAAAAATCCAAACAAAGGAATCATCACAAACTACAGTCGCTGAAATCAAAGGTACCGATAATGCTGCTGAAGCCCCGCAGCAGAGCATGGATGTCAGTGTTCCAACCTCACCCGACCAGGTACTAACAAGATCCCAGAGAAAAATGGAGGCGGCAGTCCCTTTGAGTGGGAGCCCTGGTCATGCTGCAAAGAGGGCCACGAAGTCCATGAAAACACACAATGCATCTAAACCAGTAAGGAAAGCTGAGCAACCTGCGCTGACGAGAAGCGGGGCTCTAAAGTTCCCTGCAAAGAGAAGTCTGGCACGCGCTGCGACAAAACCGGCAACCAAGAGAGGTCAGGAGCTTCTAGAGACCCCAGCTAAGCGCACCAGGACATCCCTCTCAAAATAAAGTGGACCTGTAGAGAGACAGATCATGTTTATTTAGAGGATTTTCTTTTATCTGGGATATATTCAGAAGGACCAGAAGTATCTATTTTCTTTTCTCACGAACTCTTCACGGGATACCTTTTTCAGGAGGCAAATGTGTGAAGAAGGAACTGATTTTGAAAGTCATTTATGCTTTTGTAAAGCTTCAGTGTGAAAATGCAAATGTGACGGATTATTTGCTGAGCATTTGCTGTCTGTTCAGGGACTGCACACAAGTCCTGCATGATGTCTGTCAGATGTAGTTGCTGTTTGGCTTTATGTTTCAGCACTCTACGACATGGCTGGAGATAACAGTAGCCTATTAAACCTCATTTTAATAGTTAGGATGACAAACATCAAGCTTTGGTGCCGTTGTCAAGGTAACAGTAAATTCATTCATTGTCCTGTTTTTTTTTTTTTTTTTTTTTTTTTTGCTATTTTGTATATAATTATTTTAGATGATAGCATGCACTGCATTTACTGTTCAGAGAGCTTGCTATGAGAAGGGAGATCAGCTTTTGAATAAGAATTTTACTTACAGTCAGTAGGCAGCTTGTATCTCCAGCCTGTCTTCCAATCGCAACATTGTGAATATGTGACTGTTGTGACCAGGTGCCTTATTTATGAAGTGTAAAGTAATAATAGAATGTGTAAAATGTGAAAACTCCTGTCCTTTAGTTATAACAGCTTTCAGTTCCTGGAGAGACGGTCAACATTCATTTGCTTCACGTGCAGTGTGTGCAAGTGGTTTCCGTTCCACACAGCATGCGCCTCATGCTTCATCTGGAAATTGCTATGTTGACTGAGGTGTTCAGATTTACTCTTACCTGAGAATTTTATTTTCATGTGCCCATTTTCCCAGAGCATTAACATAAAATTGTTCTTATTATAGTTGTATTAGATGTTAAAGCAAATCCAAGTGTGAATTGTTAAAACAGAACAGGGTGCTCTGTGTGTGTCATGACAGAAGCTGGTGTGTTTTATGTTGTTTTGGGTCGGGTTTTCATCACTGTGTACCTCTGCACTCACTTCTGACCATTGCACCCACAGTTCCTGCTCATAATAGTGACTTCATTATGAGCATTGTTTCTGCATGTGTTAAGTCTTTTTAATGTGGAGACAGTTTCAGCACCTCATACATTACAGCTGTTGCCTTCCCAGAACTGCAAACCCAGAACTATATTTATGCCCTTCATTTCTGAATATACAAAGCCCATTTCAGACTGTGTGCACACTCAGTGCCTGTCGAAAAGCTACACTGAAAACCATCTAAGATGATTTGGAAAAATCGTTGACAAAGTGATGCACAAGCCAGGATCCCAAGCAGCAAACGCTTTGAAAGTATGTATATTTGGTTGGTTAATATGAACAAAGTTTATGGCCTCTTAAGCATTAACGGCACATTACAGGGTGATGAATACCTTTCCCAATTATTCACAAGTTGGATATGAAGTTTTCTGGGGTCGTCAAGTCACACTTCTGAGTTGTGTATCCAACTATGGTGCAGTTTTATTATTATGTTATTATTTTTTACTGTCATTGACTGTCAGATGTTCTCATAATGTGAAGTTTCGTTACTTCCACAGTAGTAACTTACATTAGTGTGTTGTCCGAGGAAAAATACAATTTTTAGCACAGTGTTATTTTTTTTATTATGGTCATTTCTCTTTAGAGGGTAAATCATCTGTAATTGCAAAACATGTCTGTCATGTTTTTATTGTTATTTAAGAACTACATGTAGGCTAATGAATTTAGCGAATCTAAAACAGCCCACCAAATATCAGACTTGAACATGTTTATTCTTTACCGTTGCTATTTAAAGATTTTGATTTTGTATATTAGAAAGAAATAACTGCTTTATTTGTGGTAATCTCAAGAATGATACATCTTTATGTTAAAATCTTTGTATTTTTGCTGGAGTTGATATAAAGATGTTTGAATTTTTATGTTTGTTCCTTGACTCTTTTATTCCACTGATTTAATGTAATTTAACGCAGCGGTCCCCAACTACTGGGCCACGGACCTGTACTAGTCCGTGGGCCATTTGGTACGCACTAATAATAATATCAACAACCCGGGATCCGACCTGGGACACACACAATAATGATGATAATAATGATAACAGCTGGGTTGAGTCAGCTTGAATTAAAGGCGAAATTTCCGGCTCGGTCCTGGGTCGGTCCCGGCATGGTCCCGCGAAATTTCCGGGTCGGACCGGGATCGTGCCAGTCCGTGGGCCATTTGGTACCTGGCATTACTAAGAGACTGAACAAAAAATCTGTTATTGATCATCAGAGTCTGAAAGAAGTTTTATTTTGAAAATCAGGTGCATCCGCCTGTGCATATGTACAGGAAGTCAGTGCAGAGCAGCTAAAACTAGTTTTTTTTTTAATAATCTTTTTGGGCTTTTTAGCCTTAATGATAGTGACAGCTGAAGGTGCGACAGGAAAGAGGGCAGAGAGAGAGAGGGGAAGACACGCAGCAAATGAGCCGCAGGCGGGAGCCGAACCCGCGGCCACTGCAGAGGACCGACAGCCTCAACACATGGGACCCACACACCACCAACTGAATCACACGGGCGCCCCAAGCTGCAGAGTTTTGCATAAGCTTAAGTCTATCAGTGGTTTTTCTTCTGGAGGCCAGTACCCGGGGCCGACCTGAGACACACACACACACACACACACACACACACTAATACTACTACTACTACTACTAATAATAATAATAACAACAACAACTAACCGGGCCGGGATCTGATCCGGGACACACACACTAATAATAAAATCAACAACCTGGGCCGGATCAGTACCCGGGATCCGACCTGGGACACACACAATTATGATGATAATAATGATAATAACAGCTGGGTTGAGTCAGCTTGAATTAAAGGCGAAATTTCCGGCTCGGTCCTGGGTCGGTCCCGGAACTTTTCCGGGTCGGGGATCCCGGGTCGGTCCCGGGTCGGTCCCGCAAAATTTCCGGTTCGGACCCGGAACTTTCCCGGGTCGGTCCCGGCAAAGTCCCGCGAAATTTCCGGGTAAGTTCCGGGTCCGACCCGGCAAAGTCCCGCGAAATTTCGGGGTCGATTCCGGGTAAGTTCCGGGTCCGACCCGGGACCGACCCGGAAATCCCAACTGGGAGCGCTGCTCCAATACACTATTTACTGCACTGACTTTCTGTACTGAGAGACTGAACAAAAAAATGTTTTATTGATCATCAGAGTCTGAAAGAAGTTTTATTTTGAAAATCAGGTGCATCCGCATGTGCCTCTTTATGTCAAACCGCTCGTCTCGGTCACATGATACGGTAGTAAAAAAGTAAGCCCAAAAGCCAGCAAAAAGTATTAAAAAACAAACGTCTTTGGAGAGCTTCTTTCCAAAGGGGAAAAGGCCAAATGATGAGACAGAAGAAGAAGAGCCTACAACTTCCAAGAAAGAGAAAGCTGCATTTAAGAGAGAAATATCAGCAGTCCTACTAAAAATACGGGCTTATCGCTTCAGGTGATTCTCACGCACCAAGCCCGCTCTGGGTATATGAGGCGACGGGCTCGCAAATGAGCCAATGACGCCTTCTCGTTGAAGAGAAACAAGCGCAGGGCCCCCATGAATTACAACAACTACATTCAGGGTAATGGTGAGTTGTATTTTTAATTAATTGTTTTTGTTCGTTTCTATGCCGGCCCGGCAAATTATTGCCGCTGCAGACCGCTCATTTAACAGACACTGTTGAACTACCATTGAGCGCAAAGGAAATAAACCAAGTGGCGAGGTGAAAGCTAAAGGGTTTCATACGCTCGAATTGAATTAAGCACATTTAATGCGAAAGTGTGAACGTCTGAATGGCCACACTGGGTGTGAAAAGCCTGGTGTCATAGCTGCCTCCTGGCATCCCGCGAAAGCTCTGTCTTTGCACAATTAATTGTGCAAATACAATGAATTAAAATGGTGATAGAATCATGCAATTCTTACCCCTTGATACTGACCCCTTCATATCCTGTCATGTAAATATTTACTTCCATTCATGAGAAGTGGGCAGTTGAGGCACCAGTGCTCCTGGCAAACTGTACCCTCGTGGTCAGTCTGCCAGCTTTGTGAATTTCCTTGGTGTAGCCAGTGAAGGCATTTCACGTGACAGGGACCTGCCATGACTTACCATACGGCTCACAGGCGGGAGTCCTGAGCACCACAGGAAGCTCCCACTGTGGGACAGATTGGTAAACAGTTGGCCTCCGTCACCTTGGTCCCTGTAGAAAATAGAGCGTGAATGAACGACTTCTCACCAAAACCAACATGGCATGAGGTGGTTCATTCACCTTAAAGGTGAAATACAAAACTCCTCTATGCAACTGAAGCCGGAGAGACAACACAGCAAATGTTACAGATGTAACCACCCTTTAACCACTTTAGAAACTCCTTTCACTGTTACCACCTCGGACAACAGTGATGTCTTTGAAACAGAAATGTCCCTGGTGTCCAAGATGGTAACCTCAACAGGCAGAATCCCACTGACAGATAGATTTCTTATTTGTAACCACTCAGCTGTTCACCACTGAGTGCTCGCTGACCCTTTGTCCCTTCCTCTTTGGATCCAAAGAAAGCGTCTTTCTATGCTCCAGTGGTGAGTACATGTATTTCATTCTTTCAACCAGAGGTGTATACTGTTAACATGGAGTCCCTTAGTAAGCCCTTGGTTACAACTTAAGCTCCCTTTTCTTAAAGCCTGTATTATACATTTGTATATGTATTGTATATATTTTTGCTTGATTGGCACAATTAAAAGTATGTTGAATTACCAGTTAGCAAAGTATTTAGATAGTGAAGAAAACATGATTCTTAGGGAAGTTGTAAGGACTTTGTTTTTCCTCATTTCTGAGCAGATTTGACGTTGGATGTGCACAGATTTGAGGCGTACAATGCTCATGCCCTGAAAATGAAGAAAATTATCACCTGAATGCAGTTCCTTCCTCGGCTCAAAGGAGCATTTTAGAATCTTTCAGGTCATTGTTTTTGCTAGCTGCAGCCTCACTATGGAGAATTTAGCAGCGAAAGAGCCACATGTTTTTCTAAGGAGTTGGTGGAGACCAAAGTGAAGCTGAAAGGAGAGTTAATATTGGACTAATATTTGCCAGCTGGCCAGTGACACGACTGCAACACGACTTGGTCTGTGCCGTTGTTGCAGGCCATGTGAAACCTGTAAAAAAAAAAAAGGCCATTTTCACTGGTGGAGGGACACCAGATGAGTGATAACTCAAATCCCAATGCTGTGAGTTAGACGCTACTTTGCAAGGCTCTATTTCGGGAAGGTGAAGTGCATCTGATTGCCTCATGGCAGAATAGGTGTGCTTCCCACTGAGTTCATGCAATAATCCAACCCTTTTGGTTTAATGTGCTTTCAACCATCGAGCCAAAAAACAGCTTACCACTCAGGAGTGGTACGCAGTAAATTCCCAGTTGCTAGCATCAATTTTGGCAGGGGGCCTGTCTCTGATCAATTTTTAAAATAAATAAATAAATATCAAGACTTCAGGTTCATTTTCGACCTCAGACACAGTTGATCAAAACCAAAAACACAAAACATCTGACACAATGTCCTTTTAGTGGCTGTTCTTTAGTTTTACGATCATATCACATGATGTAACTTACACAGTTATCGTGAATTTGTAGATGTTCAAATTTCCAATTTTTCTGACTGCGCTCTAAAGACTTTTACAGTTTTAGGCTTTTGAGCTCTGTGAAACAGCAAGAGAAGACATAAAGCAAAAGAAAAAGACAACACATTCTTAAAAGCACGCACATTTAAGTTTAATTAATGAAAAAAAGTGGAGGTTTGGTAAACATTTTGTCGGTGGCACTACATACATTCAGCATTATTGGGAGTTTTTCAGTTTAATCCCACCATTGATCCTGTAACAAAAAAGCAAACAGACATAACCCAACCAGGGATATTTCTTAAGTTTTTGCACCAGTTCAATACAACAGAGACATTGTGTCGTTTACAATAACATATTTATGTATATAGTTCATAGGATGGAAAATCTGTGTTTCTGGTCATGTGACCAGGTAACTGAATTACATCTCAATATAGCACAAGCACCACTAAGATGTCTACCAGGAAGTTGAATGCACCAGTCCAGTACAGATCAGTGCAGAGGAAGGAAAGGAGACATGAAAAGAAAGCCACGTTCGACTAAAGATGCACCTTTACGAGGCACACAGCCTAAGAATTACAGTGACTGTTAATCAGTATCCTTTATGAGATCTTCTTTTAATGTCATTGTACACCACTGGGATCACAACAACAGCATGTAAAACAAAGTCAACATGGGTAGCAATATGAATAGGAGCTCTGTGTGCATTGTACCGAGCTGAGATCTGGGTCTGCAGCCTTTCACACTATAAAGAGACTTTTAACATTTAGATCAGCAAAATGGATAAACACAATCCCAGTCTGCAGGGAGAACAATGCCTTAAGCCATCCTGATGGACTGTCACTTATTCAACAGTATGTGATTTCTATATCTTACATTGGAAACTAAATAACAGCTAAAAGTTACCACTTCATGAATAAGCATAGGTCATATTTATCTATACACATTTATACATTCAGGTATGACTGTTGTGTTCACTGTAATTGGCACCATTTCTTCTTTTTTTGTGTGGATAGCCAGTCGGAACTGACAGACATTGAAATGTCCAGACCTTTCCCAGTATTATCTGTCAGTCGTAGGCATGTAATGCTTCACACAGTTGCCTACTGAAACAGATCTAGGATGACATATCTTAACGTGATCATTGTCCACAGAAGCAACTTCATCCTATTTCTTCTGGCTTGACAGCAGCTTATGATCAGTTGAGCTTGACTACTTTAACTTTGTTGAACTAAAAAAAAACAAAAAAAAAAAAACACCTTCTTTCTATGGCAAACATCTCTCAAATTAAAATGACAGAAATACAACCCAGCACTTCAACAAAATGAACATGAAAACAATCAGAAGCCTTTACGTGTGGTATGGTAATTACAAGTTAAATTTGAGGGGGATCTCTCTTCACCCCAGCTCTGGCCTCTCCAGCCCCTGCAGCAAATGAGGAATGTCTGAACCAGAGAGAAGGAAAACACTGCTGTAACTTGCTATTAAGTGATGTTACAAATACCTTACAGATTTTTATGCTATTTTTATTCATTATTTTACCTTTTTTCATCTTTTTGAAATTTTTGAAAATATCTGAAAGTCAGCAACATTTATGCCTTTCACTTTCTACAGGAAAACGCCTTTAGATAAAATAAATAAACACAAGCACAGACTCTCCTGAATTAGATGTAATATTCACATGGAAGACAACATATACAATATTAAACATATTTCTAGACCAATACTGCCTCCTATACAACAAGGCCAACCACCTGCTGTATTTTTGGCCAATTAACGTAATTAATTACCTTGTTGGTGCAAGCAAGATCAACAAATAAAAACACCTAAGGAACCAATTGAATGCCTTTCCACCAGTCCCAAAGCTTCCAGAAACAGACTTACTCTTTAACATAGAAAAATACTATACCAAAATGAAATACAAATATATATATATTAGAATCTGTTAGGCATTTCTATATAAAGGATTGTTGGGGAGGGTTCAGGGGAGGGGGCGGCTAAAGGAGTTAGGTTACATCATGTGACAAAATATAACAAAATATAACAAAAATAAAAACAAATCAATATGAGAAATTAGACAGAACAAAACAAAAAAATCAGATTCTGCAACCTTTTGTTTTGTAATAACATTTATAATGATATTAAGAAGCTCTACATATTTGTTGGCAAACTCTTCTCCACACATGCAAAAGTTTGCACAGGTTTAATACTGCAGGCATCAAGAAGAGCAGGGCTTAACAGCCTCCTGCTCAAAGGGGGTGGGATTATGCAAATCATCCTAACCCTGAGGCAATGTATGCTGGGGGACTGATAACCGCTGGGCAGTGCCAGCGCCAGATTGGTTTGCTGTACTAACAGAACAGATAGTTGCACCACACAAGCCCCGGCGCTTTTACAAGCGTTAAGACTGTGTGTAAATCAATGTATGCCATGCATGTGTGATCATGTACTTCAGAGAGGTGTCGCTTTTCAGTGCTGCTAGTCAGTGCAGTCTATTTTTATGGAGTTTCTAAGTTACGGTACCTCACAGCAAACAACTGTGACACCAGACCACCTGGCCTCGAAGCCACGACACCCGCACTCATGTGCCACTCTAACCCTACCCTTCTGTTGTTCGCTTCTACATGTGCATGTGTGGATGGATGACTGTATCCTGGCAGAGAAATTGCTACACCAAACCAACACCAACTTTAACTGAACCCAAACCATATCCAGCCCAGTCCAGGTAACCCAGCCAAGCTCAACTCAAGATAGCTTTGCCAAGTCAAACGGTCCAGCTCTCTTCTTCTCTCCTGTTTTCTCTCTTTTTGTCTTTCGCTGCCTCTCTTCTGCCATTCTTAGCTGGGCTGGACCCCCACTGTCCTCACTGCCTCCACGAAGTAAGGATGGAAGATGGTGGCCAGGCTGTCAGAGGCCTCGCAGATGGATGGGGAATTCACACTGGGTAATTTGGGTTGGAGGGATGCCTCACTCTGACTGCAAGACCTTTGAAATCTCTGGACCCCTTGGAACAATGTTGCAGATACAATGGTTTTGTTGCCGTTGTTGTCACTTCTACATTGTTGCTCATGATGTTGGTTTCTCTGTGTTACTGTAGGTCACACACCCTTGGAAGGGGAGGAAATGTCCTATTTTACAAACATTGTTGTCCATAATATATAGATAGAGGTTTTATATATACTCTTTATACTCTCTCTCTTTCTTTCTTTCCCTCCCTCACTTTCCACCAGTCCTCTCTCTTTCTTCCTTCCTTCCTTCCTTTCTTTCTTTCTATCTTCTGCTCGGCAGCAGCGGCAAGAAATATGAGTGAATGGTGCTACATGCAGCCCACGCAGCCGCACTTGATGGTTTTTTCCACTTCCTCACTGAAGGAGGTTCCATCGCTGCATTCGAAGGTGTATTTCCGGCGTTTCATTCGCTGGCTGGCGCAGCAGGCCCCCGTGTCGCAGGCTCCGGTGCACTCCACCCAAGAGACCATGCGTGTTGTCTGGCAGATGGCGTAGCCTCTCTGTACCTGGTAGAAGTCTCGCACAGGCTCCCCTCGACACTCAGACTCTGGAAAACAGGATCACAGACATGAGGATGATTATTAAAGTATATCACCTTTTAGCAAATGCTTTCTCCTCAGGATTGCAGACTAACCTGCATCACAAAGTTCCCCAGTGTAGCCACTTTCACAGTGACAGTAGGCATCTCCTGTGTCTGAGATCTGGCAGCGGCCGTGTTTGCAGGACAGGCGACGGCAGGGGTTGAACAGCTCTCCCTGCTGGTTGCACAGGGCACCGCGGTAGCCCTCCACACACTCGCAGCGGTACGACTGAGTGTCCAGCGGGATGCACTTTCCATGGACGCACCTAGAAACAGACAATCATTTACACTCACTTAACTCAGTTACAGTTACAAATTCTTTTTCAGGTTTTTACATAAAAAAGGAGCTCTTAAAACACATTGATAAAGATTACACCAATGGCTCCTGCACTTTTTGCCCTGTGTTTAGTCTAGAAGATGTTAGCTGCCAGCAAAGAGACATTTTTCAAAATGAAAAGATAACTGGAAAGTCCAAAAACAGAATTTAGTGCTTTCTTTTTTCCTATCTGATTAACCATCTCACGATCCCTCAGATTAATGTTGTGATCCCTCACACGGGACCCGCCCCCTTGGTTGGGAAACACTGGATTAACGGTACAAAGGTAAAATGCCACTTACACATTGTAGGATCAGTCACAATTTAAGTAATGGATTATAATCCCCTCCATGAGTCACAGGGGCTATTTTTCTGCACTACTTTTACTTTTGATACTTAAAGTACATTTTTTCTCATAAAACTTCTGTACTTTTACTTTGTAGGATTTTGAATGAAGGACTTTTGCTTGTAACAGAGTGTCTTTCCGCAGTGTTGTTGTATTGATTTGAGTACTTCTTCCACCACTGCTTGCAATATAAATTCTGTCCCATCTGCAAACATACTTGCTGCCCTGGCAGGGGTTGGTAGCAGGCTGGTCACAGTGCGGCCCAGTCCAGCCTGGCTGGCAGTGGCACACCGGTCCCTGGACCCCATCAGGCTGGCAGATGCCATGGACACAGTAGATCTTCTTGCAGGGCTCGCAGCCCGGAACCACGCCGGGCTTCATCTGGGTCTTGGTGAAGTCCTGAAGCTCGTTGTTGATGTACAGGTTCTGGATACAGCCATGGAAACTGGAACCGTTCTGGATCTGCCAGAGACGGAAAGCACCTGAGTGCACATCCACTGGCATGCCTGGAGGAGGAGAGAGAGTGAAGAGATGATGTTTATACATGTGAAGACGTGCATACTGACAACGCGCAAACAGACAACTAACACAGGGCTGGTATGAGTGTAATGGAGGAAGGTATTTTCAAACACGTGTGTCCCAACAGTGCATATACAATTTGTCAAATTAATATATGCAGCTCTTTTTCAAACTGACTTATGTTTTGCTTTTGCTTTTGCACCACAAGACACACATCCTTGGAACAGAGGACAGCAAAAGGCAAAGAGGTATTGGAAACTGTCTCCATGAAGGACAGTACAACACATCACAAAATGTCACATCACGCCACTTAAACTGTACAAATTCTTAGCCACTCTTGAGTAAAGGATCATGTCAACCCTGAAACTGGGGCTGCATGACAACAAATGTTATTTTGGAATTTTGTGATTGTCAAGAGTGGCTAAATCACACATTAAAAATGAATACAGTTGCATTTTGAGTAAGCAAATCCATGCAAATACAGAACAAATCTGAAGTATAGACTGTGTCTGGTAGTTCTTATTGTAATCACTAGAGGGTGTACTATACACACTGTAAAAATGTGCTGTATTGACAATAGATCTGATTGATTAAAAAGGGATGTATGTTCACTTTAGGTTGTGATCTGTCGTTTCTGAAACAAATGTGTTTTATCTGTTGAGGTGAAATTTGGAAATTGTTCAATTCAAATATGTGTTGGGAGGTCTAATTAAAATGCGGCCCCTAGCAAACACAGTCATGGAGGAGGGGATGGTGTGGGTGGAGGACAGGGTTTGGGTGGAGGTAGGACGGGGTTGAAGGGTTGCATGGTTGAGGGGAGGGGTTGGTTGCAGTGGTGACAAAGCGAGGGGGGAGGGGTGGTGATTGACAGTAGTGTAGTAGTTTAAGAGTGCCTGCAGAGGAGGGAGGTGTGTTCTGGAGAGGGCCCCTACCCCCCACGTATAGCGGAGCCTCCCCGTTGAGGGGCCGCACCGCCCCAAAGCTGTCCATTGTGGTAGGGAGACCACCGTCAATGGACAGGTTCACCATCTGGTCAAAGGTCACCAGCTCCACCGTGTGGAACTGGCCATCGTTGATAGTCTCAGTACTGGTGAAGGAAAGCAAAGGTTGGACTTAGGATGTGAAAATACAAATGGCACCTTTTCATCATGAATCAGCCAACAGTGATGTAAACTTCAGCCTATCAGATGGTGCATGGCACCTTACCTGTAGATGGCATGTCCTGGCTGGCTGCCGGGGTCATAGCTGACTTTGACGTGACCTTGGTAGAGCTCTACTGCAATATGATCATTGTCTCCATTGTACAGCAGGATACCATTATCCTCAGCTGTCGACACCTACAGAGGGGAAATGTTGCATTAAGTGTTTGAATAATTCACGTTTCAGAAAGGCAACTCGCAGCGCTCATATCCATGTTCACACATTAAGACTCTGTGAATACCTGCAGGGTGATGTTAGCTTGAGGCCAGTTCTTGAGGTCAGAGAGCAGTAGGTATGAGTCTCTGTCAACAAAGTTGACGCTGACCAGCTTCTCGCAGCGTGGCCCCCCAAACTCCGGAGGACACTGGCAGAGGGCGCGGCCTCCTCGCTCCACACAGGGGGCGTTGTTCTGGCAGTCGGCCAGCTCGCACAGGGACAGTGGAGATGGAGGAACCTCACACAACTGACCACTACAGAGAGAAAGACGGCAAGGATTTAAAATTTTTTGTTTTTCTGATGTTGAAAGTAGAGGAAACTATGTTGTAGATGTTAAATTTGTTTTCTTCTCACCTGTATCCTTGAGGACAGATGCAGGAGTATCCATTTAACTCATCCATACACTGAGCTCCATTCTGACAGCGATGCTCCTCACAGTCATCATAGTCTAAACTGCAGTCATTGCCAACATAACCAGGAGAGCACACACACCTGCAATGCACAAACATGATACTGTAATCAGGCTGAATTATTACAAGGCTGTCTCCTATTCTAGAAATAACACCTATTGTTCAATATGTACTTCCAGCATTTTCTGCTGTGTCTGATGTTGCTGGCAGCAAACACTCACTTGGGTCCTGTGGAGGTGATGAGGCAGGTAGACTGATGTTGGCAGGGGCTTCGTCCAGGGGCACACACATCCTCCATTTCTTCGCACATATCCCCTACAAAGAAGCAGGTATTTACATTATTAAACCTGAAACCATTTGAATCAGTTTGTCAGCTAGATGCAAAACACGTCTGTAAGTAGAAATACCAGCCAGTTTCTGTAGATCACAAAACATTTTGCTTGCTTGTGCAGGATGATTTTTTCAGTACAGTTGTTTCTTGAATCAAACTGTGCTGTGTGCACCAACCTGTGTAGTAGGGGGGACAAAAACAAGTGTAGTTGTTGACCCCATCGATGCAGGTTGCTCCGTTCTCACAGTCGTTGTCTTCGCAGTCGTCAATGTTGGTTTGGCAAGTGGGGCCCTCAAAACCCAGTGGACATGTGCAGCTGCGACATACACAATCGTGTCACCATACCAAGTTCTTTATTAGATTAATGAGATTTTAGTCCTTTGTCGTACTGATTTCAAAGCTCGTCTTCCTCACCTGTATTGTCCCTCCTCCTCCTCGTTCACTTGGCAGGTTCCTCCGTTGGCACATGGGTTACTCACACAGGCATTCAGAGCCGTCTCGCAGTTCTTGCCCTGAGAGCAGAGAGAATAGTTTTTTGCTATAAATTTCACATTGAGGCACACTTAAGTGGACATTCACAAATAGGTGGCAGCATTGTGCAGCTCTGACCTTGAATCCTGGTGGACAGCTGCACCTGTAGATCTCCATCAGGTCACTGTGACAGATGCCTTGGTTCTGACAGGGACTGGATAGACAGGGGTTACACTTGGCCAGCACTGCAGTATCAACATCTCCTGGGGAAATGAAAGAAAGACAGGAATCAATTGCATGTAGATACTAATGCTGCTTACATTATATTTCTGTTTCCAACACAATAGCTCACCTGTACATTCAAACTTCTTTGCAGGAGTGGTGAGCAGCAGTTTGCCTTCCATGCCCAGCGGGCCAGCACAGCGGGCGATGCCAGGCTCTTTGTAGCCAGTCTTCACCCAGTCAGATAGCCAGCGCAGGCGACAGTCACAGTACAAGGGGTTGGCACCAATTGCCCTGACAGAGCAGAGAGAATAAATGTGTTAATGATTTAGGATGGCTGTGCTATAATCCTCATTTAGTTCAGTAACAAATTCTGGCTGCGTCACTGCAGTACACTCCATCACCAGCAGATGTCTCTACACCCTTATGTAAAACAAACCATGCCAGATTCAACTTGGTGTACTATACAAACTGCTTGTCTGAGAGTAAAACAGTTTAATGCTCAATGCCACTCTGTGCAATATATCATCTGGAGGAGGGCTTCTCAATTATAGGCAAAGGTGTGAACAGAAGGCACTCTTAACCACTTCTGTCATGGTGCTCGTGAATCAATGGCGTTCTGTCCTCCTGCTGGATGCACAAACACTCCTGAATCAATGCTGTTCCATTACGGTGGAACACAGGCTCATCTTTCAGGCCGGGCCAATAACTGACACCTGACATCTGCTAACATGAAAGCCACTTGACTGTGACTGTGGATCAATGGCTCCCCTCCGTTCCTCCCTTCACCCCATTTTTTTTTTACGCAGCCTTGACTCTTGTACCGCTCTCCGAAAAATGTCTTTGTCTAGCTCTCTCTATCCTCCCCTCTTCCTCTCCAAGCCTGACACTGATAGGTCTATTGATCAGTCACTGCCAAGGGACGATGTGAATATCGAGGACGGATGGTAGAATGCACACAGCAAAGATACCTCTGTGTAGTTTTACACACATCCACAGCCACACCACAGCTACACAAAGCACACACCCGACGGACACACACTAAATTACAGACACAAATAAACAAACCAAAACAAACACTAAAGTCCACAGACCATGGAGAATCTGTGTGTGTGTGTGAGTGAACATCTGTGTGTGTGTGTGTGTGTTTCGGAGATGTGACAGGGAGATGAGACAGTAGAGGGGTCTGTGTGTTGCTTTAACCACAGGACTGCGGCTGATTAAGGGAGGGCTTGGCTCATGGGGAGCCCACCAAAGAGGACTACAGACAGGCCACTGTGAGCCACACTCTAAGGCTGTCTGACCAGACCCCCTCAGTGCCTGAGAGTGTGTGCGTGTGTGTGTAGACTTCACAAAGTCTGGTAAGAGCAGACAGCATCACATAGGCTGCCATTAGGGTATACAGTTGTTTGCGTGTGTGTCACGACTTACAAGTGGGAAAGTGAGGCCACGTCGTTGAAGATGCCATCAGGAAGCTCTGAGATTTCATTGCCATGGAGAGACCTTAGGACAGAAGAGAAAATTTGTGATCATGAGCATATTTCAGGAGGAAAACTGCTTTTTTGTGAATCTTTTGCTGTTAGAGCTGAAATGACTAGATGGTTCACTGATGAGTTGAAAATGAAATGGCAACCAAAAAAGACCAAATATTTGCATTTGAATAATGTTCATTAGAGCTTCTGAAATGTAAGGATTTGCTGGTTTTCACAGTCATCTATATGGAATGTCTCTAACTGTTGGTCAGACAAAAGGAGCAATTTGAAAAAGTCATCTTCAAAGACTGTGATTGGCTTTTTCTTCAATTCTGATATTTTATAGACAAAACAAAACAAACCCCAAGAAAATAGAGGAAATAAACATTAGTTGTTGTCCTACATGCTATCCGTACAACTAAAACCAGAAATAGGATAGGATGCTGAGGGATATTTCCGTATTGTGTGGGGTGGTAGGTGGTTTGTATTTCTGGTCAAGTCTTGTGCAGTTGGCGAGGACATGAGTCTCTGTAAGTCTGGGGAAGACTGGTGTCAAGTTTCTATGTGCGTCTGGCTGGCAGGGCCAACAAGTGTACAGAGGGAGGGGGTAACAGAGTTGCGCCACATGCAGAACCATGAAAACCGTTAGTTGAATTGTGTGTGTGAAGATTAACAGGTATATTCACATGGTTGCAAACTTGGGCACGAATACAAATGTCTGTGTGCATATGCAGTGTTTTGTATCTACTGTTGCTTTCCTTGCTGTTCTCTGACTACTGTCCAGGGTGACAAGCCAGCGTGGCTTAATGACTAGATGACTGATGGCTGCTGTAATCCACAGGGTCATTACCACCTCCAACCCTCAGCTGACCGCGCTCTAATGTTACCACAGTTTAGTCCACAGTACCAAAATGTGACACAGCTGCTCTCTGTGCCTGGATGAAGAGAACCGATGTATAAACAACTTTGAAACCCTAATTCCTTCATTGTTTGATCCGTGAATTACCACTAAGCTTGTGGAAGAGTCAGGTGTAAGGATGCAGAGCGGTGCTGTAGCACGAAAGGGAAAATATACAATGCAACTGTCTGAGACAACAAGTTAACTGGCCCTTGTGCAGCAAAGAATGCTCATTAGTGTGGAGTAAGCAGTCGGTTTGTGGTAGTCAGAGAACAGTTAGGATACTGAGGGCACAGAGCCAGCAGCAGTGTGCCAGCCAGGCAGAGATCTCCTGGGAGAAAGGAGCCAGGGAGTCTCCAGGAAGAAACCTGATCCGCTTTTGTACTTACATTCTCTCTCTGTGTGTCTCTTTTCTTTTCTACAGCTGTACGTCTTTACATCACTCTATCTCACCTATGTCGACTTACTGCATTTGATGTGTCTGGACCAGCAAAATAATGGTTTATAGCTAATAAGAAGTTCTGCACAGGCTGGTCACACTGAACTTGTTCAATGTTTTCACACAGACTTGTTCACCTGCAGCCAGTTAATAATGCTTTGAGATTCTGTGAGTCCTCTGAGGAGCATACTGGCATTTACTCACAGCACTGCATCCAGCGCCTTTACTTTCTTTCCCTTTCACACTCTTTCATATCACTTTCTTTTCTCACAGCTTCCCTCCCAAACCCTGGCGGACCACGCCCTAGCGCTCTCTCTCAGCTCACTCACCTCACACCCAATACCCAGCAGGCCAATTAGCAGCTTATTAATCTGCAGCTCAAACCACAACCATCATACACACACATTCACATGCACACACATATGCACGCTTGCACCAAACTGCACCCCATCCATGCCAGGATCAGACCCCCAGTCTGTTTGAAGCCCTGAGCGTTAATGATTCTTCTCCTCTTTACTGCTCTGTAAAGCCGAAGGTGCGGCTTTATAAAGGCTTTGGCACCTCAGTGTGTGTGAGCTCGCATGAGTGTGTCCCACTCGTAGCCGGCTTTGGCATCACTCTGCGGTTTCCATGAAGCTTCCAACATTGAACTTTGAACCCTGTGTGGGGTCTTAAAGTCGAAATGATTAAATGCAGCTCATTGTTGCTTCACTTTTGTTGCACCCCCACAGCATTGCTTAGTTAAGAAAAAAAACAGCCATGGCACCAACTGACATTTAATGGGAGACTTATGATTGATCACACCAGCAGTAAAGACATCAAAGTTTTCTGCTTCAGTTGGACTCCTGTCTGATTGAGACAATAAGGTAGTCCAGACAGTCTGCACGTATATGTGTGTGTGTCTGAGCTTCTATATAGTTCTGAGCCTGTATGGGGGGTGTGTGTTGGGGGAGGGCCTCACATGGCGTCTAGCACACTTGCACAGGGAATACTTTAAAAGTGAAGGTGGCGTGAGTGAGTAAGAGCAGGAGTAACGGACGCAGCTTCATTAGAGATCAAAGCAACGCGCCTGGGCGAGCAAGGCGACATCAGCTAATGATGACCGAGCTTCACTCTCATTCCACGCTAAAAGGGCTCTTACGCTTTGTGCCTCGTAATGATCGGGACTTTGGTCGAATCCCGCCGTATAAAAGAGGCTTTGTTGAAGCTTTGTTGTCAGTAGTAAAAAGTGTGCCTGCTATGAGCACACATGGAAGGCCGATATGTCTACTTCCACACACATACTAACGGGCACCAAGCCAGTAGATGACAAACATGTAGGCAATGCATACAGACACTAGTTCGGGCGCACACACACACACACAGACACACACACACACACACACACACACAGATGCATACATAATCTCATAAGGAGTGCTGTTGGGCCTGGTCTCTGTTTCTCAACTGTTCATTTGAGTTAAAGTGTGGGGCATCCAGCTGCTGTATCTTTGGATGGAAGTCCAAATATTGGTTTGGTTTCGTCATCTGTCTGTCGGGTGCATTTACATCCTACATCTCCGTTATTTAGCAGACCAATTCATCCACGGGGAGCCCATGGTCGCTGAGAATGCACAATCAAAGACTTCATAACTTCATAAAAGCCCGGAGGCAGAATCAAAACCATTACGGTTAGCGGGGCAAACATTCCCTGGTAATCAGTGTCAGAGTGATTTTGTACAGTGGGTTGTGGGGGCGCGTGTTTGGCCCTGATGGCGAGGCGGTGATGAGCTCGGGGCATTTAGAGGTGAACAGGCAGACTGGGCAGATGTTTGAAGACGAGGTGTGGGCAGGAGCAGGAACTGGAACAACGCTGCTGCTGCTGCCCTGTGGCTGACATTTAAACAGAGAAAATAGGTCGTAGTGTGTGCGCGTATGGGTGTGTTTGTGTGTGTGTGTGAATTCATAAGCTGTCATAACTGTTTAGACTGCGTTTCAGTCCTCTGGAGTCAATCAAAGATTCTCAGCATCTGCTGCACCGTCTCTGTAGTCAGTGCAAGCTGTAAAAATATCCTCCTTAATAACTCATTTAGTCTGAAAATGAGTCTCTTCTTTCATCTTTCAAAATAACTTCAGTTGTTTCAAATCAACTTGCTGTTTTGAGTGTTGTCTCAATATTATGTGACAACTAAGAAACATTTAAAGAACATGACTTGCACAGGACAGAAAAGAAACTCTCACTGGCGAGATGCATTTTGTTTTAAAAATAGGGTTTTAAGACTCAACTCCCGGCCGACACTAAAGTGAACATATACATATGTATGCATGCATTTAAAATGTAAAAATAAACTCACAGCAGTCGGAGAGAGTGCAGTCCACTGAAGGCCATTTTGGGGATGCAACGGAGGGAGTTGTAGCTCAGGATTCTGCAATGTAAAAATAATTACATATGTATAGATCTAAAATTCTTCTGTAGCCATGTGACAGTCCCAGGCTCTTGGTCCTGTATACCTTGTGTGTGTGTGTGTGCGTGTGTGTGTGTTATATCTTTTGCAGGTTCTTGGTAGGGTGGAGCTGAGGTGCCATCAAGTTAACTGGGAACATCTGGCCAGTGTTTCCAGTTACTGCAGCCTACCTGCCCAGACGCCCCTTCACCCTGCACCAAGCTCTGTGTGCATCACTGAACTACCAGATTTACTTAATAGATTTCAGTGTGATATTGTTGAATGAAGTACCAGCTCCTTGCTGGGACTTACAGAGTGGTGAGTTGGCTCATGTTAGAGAAGGACGAGTTGGTCAGAGAGTTGATCTTGTTGTTGCTCAGGTCTCTGAAAGGAAAATTAAAAAGGCATAAGTGCACTGCATTGATGTGCACAGTGAGGCGGAGGAGGCAGACAGATGAAAACTTACACCAGCTGCAGGTATTTGAAGGCAGACAGCTCCTTTGGCACAACACTGAACTGGTTTCCATCCAGATACCTGAACAAAAAGAAACAAACAGGTCCGTAATGAGTCATTGGACATAATATAATCAACTCAGATCCATTCAGACCAAAATATGATATGTATCCTGAAATATAATGTTGAGATGGAACGTTAGGTATCCACTTTAATGACAGAAATGACAAAATAATGTGAGAAGGAACAAAGGAAAAGAAAAATGGGTTACCAAACGAACCGTAACCTCATCCTAAGCCACCAAAAATCCCTCTATATCTTCATTCACTCAAATTCTTTCACATTCGTTTGGCATGAAAGGCGTAAAAAGTAGATAATGATCTTCTAAATTCAAGCTCCAAGGTACTTAAAGAGAGGGTGCCAAGTTGTATGAAGGAAGTATTAAATTACAGTAACCGAGGATGCAGCGTCTTGTATTAATTGGATTTCAGCTGGTGTTAAAAATCGATTCAATTCTACATTTTGATTCTGCTTTTTGTCAGCAGATTAATTTTACTTTGTGAACAGTTTGTGATGGTTATTGCAGCAGAATATTTTGCTTTTCAATTACTGTTCATTTTCAGATGTTTTGACACAATGTTGTGTGTCATGCCATGTCTCTTATTCCAGACACATACTGGGTTATATATCACTTCTACTGGCTTTGAATAACTGGGCAGAAATGGCAAATGTATTGCATTCATCGACATTTATGTGTATATTTCTGTTTAGCAGCAATTCCTGAATTTGACCCAACACCCTATTTGTTGAAGTGACCTAGGTGCACACACTGTGTGTTAATGCATGTGTGTGTGTTAACAGACTGATGTATGTACAAGCCACCGCAGTTGACATCACGCCTGCAGGGATGCAACCACCCTGCTGACTGCCAAAACAAAGTGCTACCAGAGGGCCGTCACCTTGATAAATGGCTGATTTGGGATGTGGTCCCTCTGAGCGCAGCTGCAGGGGCTTTCTCCTGCAATTGTTGTTGACTGTACTCAATGCGGGAAGGGCAAGGGGGGGTCGCTGGTTAGTTAGGGGGGCCTTTGAGTCGAGAGGTAATGATAGGTAATGACGGTGCAGAGGACACTTGGGATAATGATGGAGTAGCAAACTCTCCAGATGACTAGATGAAAGCCCAGACCAGAAGGGCACACCTGGTCACACCTGCTGGGACAATGACAGGCCTTAAGGTTTGCACAGCGTGTGTGTGGATCTTTGTGTGTGTATGTGTGTGTGTGAGTCAGTCTGAACCACTTGAAGCAGTATTGGAAAGTTCCAGACCTATTCCATTCCCTCCCCTTTCCATTGAAAACTGCTCATTAAAATGTCCTCTTGCTCCCCTATGCTCCTGTGGACAGGCTTTTGGCCCGCACACAAGTATGCACACACACACACACAAACACACAGACACACACACTGATCCTTGGCTCTGAGTGTGAGAGTGACATCAGTGTTAGCCCTGAGGGCTGCAGGGAACACAGAAGAAGAATGTCTGAGAGAATAACTGCAGGGTTTATTGACTCCTTTCCCCTTCTCCAAATGATGAGATGTTTTCTTTGCCTCCTTTCATAGTGTTTCTTTTGGTTTCCTTTCCAGATCTGCCTCCATCAAAGCCAGACAAAGGAACAAAAACACCTGGAACTCAAACTGATAAGATAGAAATGCAATTGGCATAATTCATGCCAAGGAACTCACAGTTCAGTCACATTTCTGGGGATGCCTTTGGGCAGTGAGTGGAGGTGCTTGTTACTGCAGCGCACCACAGTCTCCAGGCAAGTGCATTCACTGGGACACTGGGGTCTGGGCACACAGCTTGACTCCTCTTGGCCTGGGAAAAAAAAAAAAAAAACACAGAGGGGATAGATGAGAGTCAAACACCAGAGAGGAAGAGAGAGGATGAATGACCAAGAGGGCAGGAAAGACATGGGGAACAGTCAAAAGAAGAAGCTGTCGTCCCTGGTAAAAAGAGATGAGTAGAACAAAATGTAGAGAGAGTAGAAAGACAAAGCAAACCTAAAGGCGAGACAGTGCCAAAACAGCACAATCCTTCAAGCTGATGCTGAGGCATTGAGACAATGAGACAAGAGGAAGTGAAAAATGTGAAGAGTAAAATAGGACAGAGAGAGAGGAGCCTCACTAATGTAATATCGACCAGCAAGAGCAAAGAATGGAAGCTGCCCGCGGCCTGAAGACAAGTCTAACATTCATTCAGGTGCAAATAGGCTGACTGGTCAATAAGGCAAACAGCTCAATAGCTCCACTCAGACCGGCATCGACCAGCAGCTTAGGAACTGCTGAGTAGCAATCTATCCAGTAAACAAAAGACTCGCACAATAGCGGTCATTATTTAAGATGATCTCAGACACTTTAAGCAGCTCTTGCTCATAACGTATTGCAGAGTAGAGTGCAGTAAAAATCTTCATCATTCAGACCCAGACAGGTTTGTTTCACACAGGGTGGAGGTCATCTCCTATACCGAAGGTGTTTATCTCCTTTCAAAAAGACAGATTACTTCATTTAAAGTGGAGAAGCTGCAACAAAACTTTAGATACGGTCTAGACGAGGACATACAGAGAGAGAAGCTGCACTTTAATCATGACAGGCTTCTGTGCGTCTTGGCGTCACCCACCCTCCTCACAGCGGAAGTCAGGCAGGGCCACATCCTGCAGAGGGATCTCCTTCAGGAAGCCGGGACGCTGGCAGCGAGGGTTACCCGTCACAATCTTCCTACTCCTCAGCCAATCACCGAGCCAGGCCAGCCGGCAGTCACAGTTGAAGGAGTTGGCCAAGAGGTTGCTGGGAGAAGGTGATGGCAAGAGAGGTCGTAAGAGCACTGAAACATGAAATGTGTGACTGAAGGTAGTGTGCGTGCCAGGGTCTCACAGGGTGGAGAGGGTCTGCAGCGTGTCGAAGGCCCCTGGAGTGATCGTGGTCAGCTGGTTGTCGTACAGAGACAGCAGACGGACGTTGTGAAGCCCTGTGAAACTGTCGTTGTGCACACAGCTAATCTTGTTGTTCCTCAGCATCCTAAAGAGCAAAAGAACGAAACACTTCAGGCTAAACATCTGAAATATCATCCTGAGTGTGTGATCGTGTGTGTTTGTGCGTCGCTCACAGCATACGCAGCCCCTCAAGGCCACGGAACATGCCGCTTCGGACCGAGTCGATCTGATTGGCTGTGAGGTGAAGCTCATTGACGGATGATGCACCTTCAAAGGTCCCATCCTCAATCTCTGTGATCTTGTTGTTGCTGAGGTTGCTGTCGGAGGGAAAAGGAGGTCAGAAAAGTAAATGTAATTCTGTTTAGAGGAAAGTAAAATGGACGGTTGCCTTACATTTTCTTCAGCTGGGAAAGGCTCTTAAAAACTCCAGTTGCCTCCAGAGAGGTGATTTCATTGTTGTTGAGGCGGCTAGAGAGAAAAGTCCAAAGAGTTTAACCACACAAACAAACAAACACATCCATTAAAGTTTAAATATTCAGAGTGAGGTTTTGAATTTGCTTGGTCTCCAGTTTTGTATTCCTTTCACATCAAACTCAAGGGTTAATCTCTTTACTCTTTCTTAGGTCTTTTCATGCTCTTGTTGCTCACTCCAGCTCCTCCTCTGTCTTTCCCCTTTAGCAATAGACTTTTTTTTCCTGATTGCTTACAGTTCACTGGTGGATGCAGGGATGTGTTCAGGGATCTTGGTGAGCTTCAGGTTGGAGCAGTCCACCACGTTGGACTCACAGCGGCACTTGGGAGGACACACTGGATCGCTGTTGCAGGCATTATTCAGGCGGGTGTCCTCTGTACCTGAACAGGAGAAAATGCAAACACGTGTACTCTTTAAACACAAAATGACATCAGCCTCATTTCCCCATGATGCTCTTAGTCACGCATCTGTTCCCTCCACGGCTGTGTATCAGTAGTTTGCCCTGTTGCGACCTAAAAGGCGGCTTCTCTACCTAATCTTTAACCTGAGGTGCCCTTAAGAACATGCTGCAGCTCTCCTACTAGTCGTAGGTGAGAGATGAATAGGTGAGGGGGGATGGAAGGGTGGAGGTCAGGGTGAGTTATTTTAGAGAGGTGATAGAGTGGGAGCAGTGGGGTGAAAAGAACAGGAGCAGGGGAGATTGAGATAGGGATGCCAAAGAGGATTTGGACTGCCAGCTTCAGTGAAGCAGAGCACCCAGGAGAGAGAGAGAGAGGACAGTGGAAGAGAGGTGGTTGAAATGATGCACAGGAAGCGTGCGTAGACAGGTGGAGTCGAAGGGGAGGAAACAGGAAAAGGAGGGCTTGAGGGACATGCATGCAGGAAAGAAGAGGGAGGAAGGAGTGAAAGGAGACGGATGAGACAGAAATGAAAGGTGAATGGCGGAGGTACAGAGAGACATCTGTCCTGATAGAGGAAAAGCAAGAAAGAGGCAGCAAAGGGAGTGTGGGACGTTTTCCTGCACCTCCTCTGTCTATGAATAGACGTTACGTGCCAAAAAGCGTGCTGCCAGTTACATCATGGCTCCTCAATAATGGAACAGCGCTGGGAGCCACTTAGAACAGTGTGTGTGTCTATGTGAGTGTGTGTATTGTGTCTCAGTGTATGTGCGTGTAGAGCTTATGTGTGTGCATATGTTCCATTTAGAGGGAACAGCTCAGCGTTTGCTGTTAGGATATCGTTTTGTGTTCTGTTCCCTTTTGCATGCTCACATCGGTGCACCTCTCGGCCTTAGGTTTAGAGATTACGTCAGTGGGACACCGTGGAGCACCCAAGACCACAGTCATGAGCAGGAAAACCTCAAACAACCACGACTAAATCCAACGGTTGTGCATCAAAAATCCATCTAAATAAAGGGAGCAGCATTTGAAACCATAACCTAAACCCCAAACCCTCATCGTTGACTTTATTAGAATACAGTTGGACAGTGGGAGAGTGAATTGCATCTGCAGAAACAACTTCCTCTGGCTGCCTGTGCAAAGACTTTTTCTGAAGCTGTGAGTGCTCAGTGGAGGGTGCAGATAGACACAATAATGCAGGTCATTAAGGAACTTTCCCTCGCCAGGCCAGACAACAGGAAAAGGCATTTCCTGCAACAGAGGAAGCAATGAAAGTACAGCGCAGCGCTTTGATCTTGAGGATGTAGAGGAGCCAGGGGAGATTCGTGAGCCTGAGTCATCGCCATCGTCACAAGTGCGCGGTGGCGACACTTTTACTGTCAGCAGATTTAAACAAAACTGGAGAAAACACGGAGGAGAGGGATGAGGTTTTTCCCTCTCTGAGGCGCAAAATGACTCATCGCTGGAGTTGTAGAAGTTCTCATAATTCCCTGCAGCTTGGTTCCTCATTATCGATGTATTATGGAATTCCCGTGCTGTCAGCGATTGTGTGTGTTGAGTGCATGCGTGTGTGTATTGTGGAGGCTTTTATTGTTATCATTCAGGGAGGGTGAAATTCTCATTAATCACATTTGGCTTTGATCTTCCTTCTGCTTACATAGTACTCCCATTTGTTCTCTAAGCCAGTGCAGAGCTTTATCTCAGCTTGGCACACAAAGAGACATTAATTTATACACACACACACACACACACACACACACACACACACACACACACACACACACACACGGAGTTTGACACACATCACTGCTCCTCCTAGTTATTTTCTTGGAAGTGCTCTTGTTAAGAGGTCCGGAAACATCCGCTGATAGGAATCTGGGTCCTCTGGTGGGCTTTATTTTCTTTAGCTTTTACTGATAGAAAGGACACACTTTCCTTCCCCCCTGTCCTTCTCTCCCTCCCCTCTTTTCTGCCCCTCTTGGTGAGTGACTGTCTGTGCTCGTGCCAAAGCAAAGAGCCACTTCCTTTTGACTCTATCTGCAGAGACTGCTAGGAAAACAGAGCTGAGGAGAAACAGACGCTCTCACACGTATATCACACTAAAATGCACGCATAGGTAAAGTCACCCACAGAGTTAGCCAATTAGCTTTTCTCACATGTATAAATACCTACCGATGACCACCAGCATGCACAACTTTTACCCTTAAATGCCCAATGTTTTCCTGTACAGGGCACTGCCTCTGAAGTTTGTCCAAACATCATCCACATTAAGGGATGATTCTGGTCTATTACAAATGGAGTCTTTCATAGTTGTGGACATTACTTCAACACATGATGGAATAAAAACTAGTGAGTGCATCAGAAATATTGGTGACAAGCCCTCCTTACACAGGGAAACAGCTTGCACACAACTATAGCAAGTACAGTAGGTCAGAGCTGAAGAGGGAAGTAAACAACAGGCAGTTTCTCTTGTTTTTCCTCCTCCATGCAAGTTTTCCTGTGGGTTGGTTCAAAACCTGTATGATCATCTGAATGCTTGTGTTTTTTCCATGTCTGACTTATTTTTAGCAACGTTGCCATGTTCCCAGCTCTCACCAATTAACTTGGTAAATAAAATGTCTTTATCACCAAAGGAATGATGGCAAAACTTTGAAAACAGGAGCCAAGTTGTAATAAACTGAAATTATCCTTTAACCTGTGGGAGAAGTTTATGGTTAATGAACGGTAGGTAATGGAAAAAATGACACCACTACATGGCCGCGGGTGGATAATTAAAGAAAAGAGGTAGACAATGATAAGTGTGAACATTTACGAGCCACTCACCTGGGATGAAGTACTGCTCTTTGGCTGTGATGGAGAAAAGAAAGAGGGACGGATGTCAGTGAAACAAGTCTGGTCTGCATAGCTGTGGTGCCGCTATGCTTCAGAACAGTCATATATAGAGCTTATATATGACGACACATGATGCAAGGTATATGACAGTTAAACAGAGAAGCCTGGGACTGTCTCTGTGTATGGCAATGTGGAGAAACTTGCAACGATGTTAAAAGGTGGTAAATATTTGGCTGTTGCTAAGGAAGAGTGACATGAGGGAAAGAAGGAGACAGTGAGAAAGAAAGAAAAAAGAAAGAAGGAAAAAACCAAAAAAAAGGAAAAAAAAGAAAGAGGAAAACACATGGACTCCCTTCTTCACTAGGTCTCGCCAAACAAATGAGGCTATAAAGAAGTGTGAAACCTCAGCAGTGCAGAGTGCCAGACGGCGTAGCACAGTGCATAAACACAATAGTGGGCACAGGGTGGAGGGAGTGGAGAAGGTGAGGCTCGGCTAGTGCAATGCAGAGGAGTGAAGGGATGAGGGGGTGTGAGGGAAACCTGAGCCTGGCAGCCAGAGAGCGATGAGTGGGCAAAGGGAGATGGAGATGGAGGGAGGGGAGCCTGAGATTGGCAGAGGGCAGCGGAATGGTGGGCACGCAGAGAAACTCTAGCCCAAATACCAGCCTCGACTGGTGATCTCAGCCCACTGCGGTTTGAATCTGAAACCAGACTCACGATGTGGTAATATGGAGGGGAAATGGAGAAACAGCGAGCGATCCCTCTCTCCTTGGCCCCAAGTTCATCTGGGGGATATTGATTGAGGAGCACCGACGCAGCAAATGATAGGCTGAATAAAACCTTTTGCCAGGAATGGTTGCTCATTAAATGTGGTATGAGGCAGCAGGAACAATGCAGAGATAATAGCCACTTCCAGCAGAGAAAGAAAGAAGGTTAGAGAAGATCATTGAGAGACAAGTGGAATAAAAAAAAAACAAAGCCTGTCTGACAGATAGAGACCCCGAGAGAGGAATAATAGGGAGACAGTGACGCTGAGACGCCGCCTACCGGAGCAGCGGAACTTCTTGCTCTTGATCTGTCCGATGCGTTTGTTTGCGAGGCGGCGAGGGCTGGCGCAGCGGGCGCCGCTGGTCTCGATGGGGTTGGAGCGCAGGTAGTCTGCCAGCCACTTCAGATTACAGTCACAAATAAATGGGTTCTGGGCCAGGTGACTGGAGAACAGAGAGGGAGGGGGAGATTGGAGAGAAAGGGGAAGGTAAGGGAGGAGAGGGGCGGAGGGGAGGAACACACATGAAAACTGATGGGGTAAAGGCCAAGAATGGAAGTTACAAGTTGTATGTTTATATTTAGACATCAGAACATGTACAGGTGTACATCAGCAGCAGCTGGTCAGTGTAATGTAGTGTGAAAGCAGTGGGAAACAGCTAGTTTAGCTCAGTCTGTCAGTGACAGAGCCAGGCTAGCTGCCCCCCTGTCTGTGCTACGCTAAGCTAACTGATTTCTGGCTGTAGCGTTGTATTTACTGAACAAACATTGCAGTGCGCTTCTAATCTAACTTGTGGCATCCTTTCAAAAAATATGAAACTATTTCTTTAATATTATAAAAATGTTTGTTGTCCAAATGAATGATTCTGGGCCAACTGTACTGAAAAAACAGCCAAATTAATTCCTGAAGTTCCTGTTTTATTCATTGCAGAACAGCAGAAGGCATGAATTGCTCTGAACATCAGTTTGTTTATTAGTTAAATTTTTCATACATTTGACCTAGTGTGATTCACTGAATCAGCTCTCTGGTTATTTTGGCTCTAGTTGGTGTTGCTGGTGAATTATACTGTGAGAGGCAGAGAAGTGTTTCCAATGTTTGGGGGTTGACAGAATATAATAAAAAACTACAACATCTGAAATGACCATAAAACTGAATCAGCATCTAACTTCTTCTTCTTCTAACATTCTAACTTCACGAAGGTTGGATTTATACGACTGTTGTTTCAGACTGCTCGAGTTTTAGCTCTTCATGGCTAACTGGCAACTGTGTGTAACATTGTGTGCAGATATTGTGAAGTGTAATATTCCAGAGTTTGCTTATGGATATCGTCATGTTGAATTTAACCACATCACACAGCCCTACTTCAGTTTACAGAGTGTCTGATACAATCCAAATTATGTCATCAGCTTGGGAGACCAGAGACTGAGGGAAGGCTGTACGTGTATTTTTAGCCCCTCTTCAGAATGCCCTTAAACCCAGTGCCCTCTACAGTATGTGTGTGTGTGTGTGTGTGTGTGTGTGTGTGTGTGGTGAGCCAAGGGGCAGCCCTATCTATCATCCTCAACAGGTGTCTTGTATTTGCATACGTCATGCAGTGTGATTCAGACATGGTAGATGGCACAGTGTGGGGTCTGTATTGATAACAGCATGTGGTTTGCCTTGTTTATTGGAAAAGATAAAAAAAGGAGGCATTCATTTAGAAAGAAGTGGTGCAGTCTGGGTAACAGTGGTGAAGGAGTGGGTGTGGTGTGTGTGTTTTTTATCTCGATCTGCCCGCAGAACCTGCGTGTGTCCGTGTGTTTTTGAAGATGATGGATTTACTCTCCTCTCTACCTCATGATCCCATTCCTGTCTTATTACACAGACCTGCACGTAAACAACTCCTGTGCTGGCTCATGTTTTATTGCGATGGCTCAGTATATGTCAGAGCGTGTACAGCAGCGCGTTTATGTGTGTGTGCGTGCGTTTGACTCACAGGGTCTGTATAGCTCGTAGTGAAGTGAAGGTGCCCTTGGCGAGGGTTTGGATCTTATTGTCGTAGAGCGATAGCAGCGAGAGATTCTGCAGGTCCTGGAAGGCGTTGGCACGAACGCAGTGAATCTTATTGGCATTCAGCAACCTGAAAGAAAGGGGAAGACAAGGAAGAAAGAGGGAGGAAGGAAGAAGGAGGGAAGGAGGAAAAGAGAGGGAAGCAGCTTGTCAGAATTTCTTTATTCATTCATTCATTATGCATTCCATCTAGAAAACTATGCACAGCTACAAAGTTTATTTGAAGGTTATGACTCCTTTACTGAGTGGGAGTAAAGGATGCCTGGTATTCAGTATATGTCTGCAGTGGATCAGCAGAGTGTGTGTGTTCTGCTTACAGCAGTTGCAGGGCGTAGAGGCCATCAAACACCCCCTTGGGCAGGTCGGTGATCTTATTTCCATACAGCACGCTGGGAAATCAAAACACAGTCTTACTTTAAACACGAGAATTGACAACTGAATGGATATTTATGCATGTACACATGCACAAACTTGGCCCGGGGGCCACTTACAGGGAGTTGAGGGAGCGCAGCCCCTGGAAGGCATCAGGAGCTATCTCCGAGATCTGGTTGTTGCTCAGGTCTCTGCGTTGGAGAAGAAGGCCAGAGAGTTAGTCAAGAAAGTGCAGATTTTAGGGAAAAAGCCCCGTTTCTGTGGGAGGTTTGACCCCACTCTCACCTGGGTGTCACACTGATAGAAAGGTGGGGTGGATGTGATGCTGTCTGTCTCTGGCGCAAGAGGAGAAGTAAATGTAGTGTGAGTTGGATGAGGACGAGTTCCAGCTCTCTCCCATATTTGATGGTGCGTCCCTTCTAGGGATTTGATGAAAAGGAGCAGGCAGGAGTCTCGTAGCCAATCAAAACATTTACTTGTATTATTTGCGGCCTATCAAATGGCACTGTGTTGTATCATGGCGAGCGTGTGTGAGTAAAAATGGGGTGCAGGGCCGAAATCCAAAGCGAAATACAGTAGACTGCCTCTGAACATAGCCGTTGTTAATAGGATCCACAGGCCTCTCCCCACAGGGTAACCACTAAGCCTGTGTGTCTATGTGTTTATGTGACTGTGTGTCTGTGTGAGTAAATGCAACTGTAAATGAGGAACAGTAGGACAGAAGCAGAGAAAGACAGATGGAGAGAGAGAGTTAATGGAGTATGTGGACTGAACTCCAGCCGACTGGATACCTTTGAAGGAAAATCATCATGTGGTGAAGAAGAGGGATATTTTCTCATTTGGGGGTAACAGTTAAATAAGTAGCCATTTGTCTTCTTGCAAAGGACTGAGGTTTCCTGGAAATGAAAACGCAGCGATGGAGCCAACATGTGCACTGGTGTGTGTCTGTAAACTCAGACACTGGTGTGTTTGTGTATGTGTCGGTGTGTGAGGGCTGTTACTGCATCCCTTGTCTTCAGGAGCGGTTCATGTGTAGGTCATCCAAACTGGGACAAGGTGAGAGAGAATGTGTGTGGTTGGTATTTACTGGGAGAAGAGGACATGCAGGGTCCTGAGAGGCATTGCACACATACCTGCACACACCACAAATAAACAAATACACACACACACCAAAGCCTATATCTAACTTACCTAACGTTGCCTTATCATCAAACATCAACTATTTTCCACACATAACATTGCCAGAAAAAAATACCACTAAATATGAAACATACATGTGAACATCTGCAGAGCCTGGCCCAGGAGAGGGACCACATTCATCATGATGTATTGATGCTGTCTACACGCTGTGTGCACCGAGGGTGTTGGACACAGGACAAGCCGGGCCAGCGAGGGCACAGAGCCAGCTGAATAAACAGAGGCACCGAGGGTCAACACAGACATGCGGCCAGGCATTGTTGCTGCTAAATTCAGAATCAGCAACAGTAGCAGGTCATGTCTGTTTGGAGGACCAGATGGAGGAGAACAACACATTCTCACTGCCATCAAATCTGGTGTGTGTGTGTGTGTGTGTGTGTGTGTGTGTGTGTGTGTGCTCTATGGAGATTTTTTCTTAAAGAACAACAGTTTCTGTTTTTTGGAGGGTTAAGCTTAGACATTTTTATTTGACTTTCACTTAACATAAATGTGAAATTCAGCTTTTATCGACGAACAACAGTATTTAGTTAAATTTAGCCCAGTTGTTGTGGGGTTAAGATTAAATTAACATTTCATTAATTTACTTGTGTGACAACAAACAAATAGATCGTAATTTCCAGTAAGTCCAGGGTCAGGGAAGCTACAATTTTGTTAAGTAGAGTTTGTTGATATTTGGATTTGTTGAATCTGCCAGCTTGCCGCTGAATCTGGTTTTGATATACTCTATGAAAACCATGAAAGTTTGCATCACATTCAGTAAAGTAAGCACCCTGTTTTGTAAAATATTTCAAACTTTTAGTTGTGGGGTTTCCTTTCCACATTGTTCACAATTTTTAACTAAACAACATCATTTTTTGCCATTTATTTTTGGACAAATAACTGTTAATTTCCCTTGAGACTTCCCTGAAGTTACACTGAGAGAGCAGCTGCTTCAGTCTGCTCTGCATTCACCTCATCTGAACTTCAAACTGTCCCTGGATGATGAAAACAGTGAGGAATCCTTTGAGAAGGGCAGAGAAACTCCCTGACCTTCCGTTTCCTCCGTCTCCCTGTTGCTATGTCGGTCAGGCCTGGTGGTGTTGGAGTTATGGGTTTGGCTGCCTGGTGTGTGCTGGCCGGGCGACCGGACAGCTGGTTCAACGGGTGAAAAACCACTCAGTCTCAACTACCAGCCTGTCACTGTTCACTCCCAGAGAGAGCGAAGCCTCAGCCCTCATTCCAGCACACTCTCTGTCCCCTCATCATCATCCCAGCCGCAGTGCCGACGCAGGCACAACACAGACTGGACACAGCGCTAGCCAGGGGAATACCAGTGTACAGCAGTGAAAGATGAGAGCTGTTATTATGCTCATGTAGCATCTGAGTGCTTGCTTTCCATGCCACCCAAAGCCTGAGAACAAGACTATGTTCTTCAGGCCCAGACAAAATAAATACTTCATGCTCCTTAGGAGTGGAATGAGAAAACTGCCAATTGTCGCTTCTTTTTCCAGCCCTCAACTTCTTGTTCTCGTCTGTATTATTTAGCCCTGAGGTGAGTGTACGGCTGTACTTACATCCTACGCAGTTTCTTGTAGGGAGAGAAGGCTCCGGGAGGAACAGACTTAATCCCATTCTGCTCCAGACGTCTGGAGAAAAGAGGAGAGGAGAAAAGAGGAGAGGAGATACCATCAGTTAAGCAAACAATAGACTTCTCCATGGCAACAGAGCTGAGTAATCCTCCCATTACCTTTGACCCTTGGTGATTGGCCTGATTATATTAGCGGAGATCTATTCCCCAGCTGTAATAGGTCCAGGCATGTTGGAGTCATAACATCCTCAGAACCAATAAACAGTCTGAATGCTAAAGTGCTGTGGAAGAGGACTGGAGGGGAAAAAGCTCCGTCTCAGTTTGTTGGAGGGTGTTAAGGCCGTCCACTAAAAGTCATATTTCTTCTTGGTATAACATTTACAGTGTCCAGCACTTCTGTTCTCATATGAGATCCTGAAATCAATAATGACCTCACTTGTTCTTGTGAAATTTGTCTTTATCCTCTGGGTGTCTGCAAAGTGTCCACTGATACGTTTGCAGCCTGGTGAAATATTACTTCTTTAGTTTACTTTTTCCTGTGAGCCTAAGAGCTGTCAAAGCGCAGTTGACAAGAAAAAAACTCCAACACAATCTCACCGTAAAACACTGTCAAAAGACTGAAATAAATACACAGACAAACATGCACTTCATTTAGTTCAGAACAGTCACAGAGTCTAATCATTCTCAGATGGTGGCAGGGAAACAGACATCGCTAAACCCCATTAGTGTGGGCATGCATGTCTGTGTGTCTCAGGCCGGCTGCTACTTAGGACCCAGCTCAGTCCCAGAACTATTCCCTTGTGTAGCTGGCAGAGGGCTGTTTATCTGCAGGTCACTTCACAGCTTTTAAAACTGTCCTTAACAAGGCTTAGCAGGGCCCGGAGGGAGCCAGCTGTGGGCCTGTCTGGCCGTCCAACCATGCTGCCTCCCAGCAGAGGAAGTGGCTGCAGGACGGGAGGCATGGCGTGAGGTGTGGTAGTCCAGTGGCTTACGACGGAATCTAACGATCATTAAAATGCTATTTGTCGCCACAGGAAAATGAGAAATATTCAAAAATCTGCAAAACTCCTCAGCAAGCAGAACATTGTTAATAGACTTAACCATCACCCTCTTAAGAATGCAAATTGTTGGCGCAGAACCATTTCCACAGGATTTAATTATTCTATTAGAGACATTTCACATTTACTGCATGCCTCTTGGGCCTCCTGCATTGCTGTGTTTATGTCTAATCATGGGGGGTGAATGTTTTGTTACACATTAGCCGCAGCCACTTAACAGTTTTGAGTCTCCAAATTTTTCAGTCAAGCATCTTCCCCCTTCAAAGGAGTGGCCTACGTTTACGAAGCGATATAGGAGCGCAATTGGCATTCTTAGGATAGCAGTGATTCCAGACCACAGATTCCTGCGGTCTACATGCTCTCTCTGTCTGTTTTTGTCTGCCTGTCCCAATGTGTCCATGGATTTACAGCAGAGTGACAGTGCTGTGGTTCCTCTGCCCTCACCATGCGGCAGAGTGGTGGGCCAAGTGGCTTTAGCGCCTTCTCTCATCAACCAGTCTGTCTGACTGGTCCAAACTAGTCTGGCACTCTCCGTGCTGTTTGCATGTGTTTCAGTGCTGCTACTCTGGTGTCGGTAAGAGACCCTCCGAGCCAGACAAGAGCACACAATGCTGTCTGACAACTTTTTAGCCTTCACGTTGTCACTCCTCGCAGATCGATATGTGCAAGCGACTTAATCCCTCCAATCAACAAAGGAGCCGCTCTGTTCAATCGGCACAGAAAGAAGAGACAATCTCTCAGAGTCGCCTTCGAACAGCCAATCAATGGTTCCCATCCAATTTATCAGACTGAACATTTGTATGTGTGCCTGTCTGTGTGTGTCTGTGAGCTGGTGTTTGTGTCAGCCAAATCAATGGTCTTCATCCTTTTCATTAGGGTCTGAGCATGGTTTTCATTAAGGGGAAACACATTATGCCTTTGGGTATTCACCCAGTGCGTGCGTGAGTCAGAAATGGATGGCAGGACCGCAGCAGCGGATGAAAGGCATGGGGGGGATTTTTATGGCAGAGTTCAGTCACTGCAGACAGAGACTATGGTGCATAATAATCTGTTGTGGTAGTGTTTAGGCTAACTGGGCCTGCTCTCACAAGAGAGGAGTACAGAAAGCAGCTCACATCCCCACAGCCATAAACACAACACTGGCATTCATTAAGGGAGAGCAGGGCAAGAAGGTTGCAGGTCTCCGATTTGTACATAATGAGAGCAGCATGTGTGTGTTTGTGTGTGTATGTGAGTTTCCGAGTGCCTCATTAACAAGGCATTAGGCTGGCCTTGATACCCAGCAGCCCGCCTTGCTGTAATTGAAACTGATTTTATAATGAACTTCAAGCACAGATCAAACCTGCTGCACCAAATTACTGAGCGGAATCCCCCCTGCCCCATCCCTTTTTCATTCCTTCACCGCTGATCTGCTCCTCGAACCCGCCTGTGGTGATTTGGCGAGCCGGCAAAGAGCGAGAGAAGACGGAGAGAAATGTGGAGGCGAAAAAAAAAAAAAAATCAAGAGAGGAGAAGAAAGAGTGAAAGAAAGAGCGTTGTGGGAATATAACCTGTATGGTAAGGCTCTGATGGGCAGGACAGGAGGAATGCACATGATGTAAGCCAGGGTTTCACCCCGGTCTTGTAAAAGATGAATCAGAACATAGTAGAGTTTATTAGCAGGACACAGTTAAGCACCAATTAGATGTGAAGGGCAGGAGACTTTTAAAATCCCTTCACTCATCTGCTGTGCAGAGAGAATCTCCTGTCTATAAAACCAGTGCATGGCAGAGCTATCCTTCAGCTCTCTCCCTGTTCTCCCTTTAGCTGGTTATTCAGCTCATAGATCACGTCCGTCTCCAAATCATAAAACAAGTAAAAATGTACAGGTGAGGCTGAATTACTTACATCTCAAAAGTCAATACACAGGATGTGCTAAGACTCTTAAATGATTTAAAATATCTCAGTGTTTCGTGGGTGGTCATTGAATCAGATATGCTGAAGTGTGAACTGCATGTCCAAATTAGGAAACTGAGCACATCACTGCACTAGAAATGGGTCAGGGTTGTTGGGGAACATGGGATCTGTGACTTCCATGCTCGCTGGGTATTTATAAACAGACCCCATGGGGAAGAGGAGACCTAGAAACTTGCTCTGTCCTCCTAACTACACACATGCTCCTTGGAAGAACATGCAATGCGACCGCTGGCTTTATCCCTTCATCCTCCCTTTTTCTCACCGTGCATAAATCACTGTGTTGCCGTACCATGTCAGGCAGATTTCTGCCAGGGGGCATTAAACACATGATAAAAGAGTACGAGCACTACCTTCAAAAGTTTAGCAGTGCATTCCCGGGAATTACAGTAGGCTGATAGCATGTGGACCGTAAACAGTTAATGCCCAGACAAATGTTGGAGGACTGATAACCTGAGGGAGGGATGTTAGCAAAGCACCGGCATGCAGTTCACAGCCATCTGAGCTGATAAGAGCATCCAGTCTCAGTCTGACATCTGCTCTACGTCTCCATGTGTATCTGTCAGTGTAGAGCAAATGGACGGATGTCTCCCTGCTGGGTGATACATGTTGAGAAGAGCAAGCTAGAGCAGCATATGTATGTACATAAAACATGCATGCTATAATCCTCTCAGCCTTGTTAAACCCTGCATGAGCATAAACACAGACAGATACATAGGCATCATTAGTCCTCATAGATGCCCTGCAGTTCCATTCTTTAAAGAACAATGCCGCCGTGGATGTCCCTGCATTTCTCTGACACCCGTCTCTTTCCTGTATGTCTGCTGCTCAAGTTGCACTGCGCTGAGGAATCTGAACTTCCTCACAGATCTGAGCAGTTCTGACTGAGGGTCACCTGCTGTACCAGATCTGTCCAGATTTATACTGAGCTATAAATGTGATGGATAGCATTACATAAATGTTGATTGGTGAAAAAAAATATCTACTACTTTTGCATCTAAATTTATCTGCAGTTTAAATTTGACATTATCCTCGTGGGAAAAGGAATTCGATGTTTTTGGATGATTTTACACGATAAAAGAACTTTTGTTGTTTGACAAATGTTTGGATGGGTTAACGCAGTAGATATACACATATGTAGTGTATAGTGTTGTTGAGCATAGGGACATATATAGCATTATCCACAGTATTCATGACTGCATTACAGCAGTGTTTGTAGTGTAATCATAGCTATGTTCTAATGGTAAATGCTAATATATCATGTTTGCTAAGGGTTCCATTGCTGATGTTCCCTCAACATGCCAAGTCTCACAGTGCCCGTTCAGAACAGAACATGCAGGGAACTGATTAAACAAGGTGCTTACATCTCGGCCATGCTGTCGGGCAGGTTGGCTGGGATGGCGGTGAGACCTTTCCCTCTACAGTCCACAATGTTGTTACTGCAGGTGCACATGGCGGGGCACGAGCCTCCGCCGATGCTGCACGGCTGCAGGCTGGAAGACTCCTGATGACCTGAAGAGAAAAACAGGAGGGAAATGTGATGAGAAGAGTGGAACGGGTAGCTCCCACGGATGTGTGAGCACAGGTGGATTTGGTTGGTTTCAATAAGAGCAGCATGACTCCAAGCAGGATTACAGGGTGAGATTGTTTGCCGGAGGATTTGTGCAGTGACACGGAGCAGCTCTTGCACTCGTGTGGAGCCCAAACTCTTCCACTGCTGTTCATGACACCAACGCTTTATGCTTTATAAACTGAATTGCAAATGAACGCACATTCCCAGGGATGTTTTGACATTGAGAAAAAAGGAATGAAACACCCAACTTTATTGTAAAGCCGTACATCCTTGAGAATCAATGGGCAAGAAACTAGGTTATCTATCAAAGGAGTGCCACAGTATATTGAGAGGAGAAGAAAGACATGAATAATAGAGTTGGAGCAGTGATTGAAGGCCTCCCAATAACATCCATTGATCTCGCCACAAATTTTCCTCCTGAGTCTGCGTTCTCTGGGTGGAACTGATGCCATTCTGCACATTCAGCTGTGCACCCCCCACCTCTTCACTTCCATTTGTTCTAAAACACTTCAACTTTTCAATTTGCATACAGAGCACACAACCCATCACGCTGTCTCTAGATACCTGTTCAAATAGCTGCGGCACTGTCAACGATATGGTGAAGAGCGGGTGCTTGCACTGCTGCTACGGCATGTTTGGTATGTGTGTGTGTGTGTGTGTGTGTGTGTGTGTGTGTGTGCACAAGATGTGTGTATGTAAGTCTAACCCAGATAAAATGAATAAAACAGACTTTTAAATGGCCTCATTTACACAGCATTACTAATCCGAGTTTCAAACCATGAATATTTGATTACTTTCCTATCTATCGCTCAGCTTGTGTGGAAAATGTTGGCGAGAGGGAGTGATGGGAGGATGGGGGGGGGGATTCAGGGAGAGGAAGACAGAGTGAGTGAGGGTGAAAGTCAGTGACAGAGAAAGCACAGTTCTCAAACCTCCACTCCCTAAACCATGAAGACAGGTCGCTGCCAAACATTATGCTTTACCATGAAATTACTGGCTCTAGCTCATGGACCATTTAGCCAGCGAGCAATGTTTGAGGTCAGGTTTCATGTATTTGGCCAATCAGAATCAATTACCTGAAGGGCCGAGATGCTTTGACAGATCTGGGAATCAAGTAAACACAACAAATAGCATCAAGAGCGTAAATCGACACTCGCTCAGTAGCTCAACCCACGTGATCTGAGGCCCTGTGATCTGGGATGGCAGAGCTTTGACAGATCTGGGATCAGGTGTAGGGCAGAGAAGAGCTCCTTTCTGATCTAACATGGCATATTTGACAGGCCTGGGATCAGGGAGAGTGCAGAGCACAGCTGGAGCGGCCTTAACAATGACAGCTCTCTGACAGGTATACTTGAGGTGAAGCTGTTTGATGTACGCTCGTCCCCTCTTCTTCCTCGCGTTGTTTTCCCCATTATCTCTTTCCCATCCGCCGCCTCTACCACTCCATTCCTGTCCCATTTACCTTGTTTTATTTGCCTTCACCCCTCTATCAGTCTCCCCTCCTCCAGCTGTTCTTTCTGCTCCCTCTCACTCCTCTTAGCGCCCTCATTTTCAGCCTCTCCACTCCCTCCATATCTCTGCCAATGACTGTCACTGCAGCCCATTACCTCCTATATTTGCTCGCAAGTCTTTACATTTAACTTCACTCCACCTCATTTCTCTCATCATTTCAAAATGTTATCACTGGCTTCTTCCCATTTGTCTCTTTCCTCAAATTCTCTTTCAGCACAACAGTTGAGTTCACCACTTCCCTCCCCCCTCTTTCACTCTTTATACGGTCATTTCTTCCCCGTTTCCCACTACAGGAGCCATATATTATTCCACCCTCAAGCAATTTATTACTCACTGCTCATTTCAAACATAATATTTTTACTTCATTTATTATTACTTGGGAGCAGTACATCAAGCACAATAGTCATTAATTTTCTGTCATATAACCCTAAATTGGCACAAGCAGCTTGTAACTTTTGGTTACCGCTTCTGCAAATGATCAAGGGGAGAAAAGAGGGTTCATGTGTAAATGTTTTGCTCGATAAAATCACAGCGGTGGCCATTTATCTTAAAGTAAAGTCACCCTAATCTAAATTAGAGGCAAAGGATTATGATTAATTAGGATGAAACTGGGTTGGCAGAGGTATTTAGGTGAGGCCCATCATTTGTTTACTGATTTTCACCCAGATTTGAAGTGTTCTCACATTTAAAACTTGTGTTTCCTGCTGGTTTTTAAAATGAACAAGATAATTTTGTGGCGAGTATAACTCAGAAACTGTATCTGGTCATTGAAAGTAAAGAGAAAATGTATGTAAATGAGCTGCTGGCCGTGCACCTGAGTTAAGCAATTAAAAGTAAAAAGTAAAGCTCTGCAAACGTGTTTTTTTTTAATGTATTTTTTCTTTTTTTTTACCAGATTTTTTTTCTATTTTGTATAGATTCAATGTAAAAATTCATTGTGTCTTTGAAACAGAATATAACGAGCCCTAGATTTAGGCTTTGGATGGTTCAACTTTAATGTGATTTTTGAATGAATGACAAACGACTGCCAGGAAAAATGTGATATTATTCCTCGAAGTGAAGCAGTAAATGTGTTACTCTGCTCATTACTGACAAAAATTTACAATATCGAGACGCTTTCCAGCTGAAAACTGAGGTTGATAGTCAGGGAGTCATGATGCCGAGAGCACTGCAGAATTTCATCATAGTTTGCAGCGACTAATAAGACACTGTACCCCGTTTTTCTTTTCCTGCCTCTCACAACAACAACATGCCTCTCTTTTCCCTCTTCCTCCCTTCCAACACAGCGCCACCCCGCCCCAAATCCCCCGCAGGTGGCCTGGCCTGGTCACAGCACAAACTAAGCACACGCACAAACACACAATGCTGAACACTGAAAACACACACTCACACACACACACACAAAAAAAAAATATATGTGTGTGTATGTGTGTGCCAGCGAACCAGTCCCTAATGAGTCCTTCCCTGGGAGTTCAACTTGTGGTCACTCATCCACTCAAGAGGAAACTGGGATTATGTGTGTGCACATGTTTGTGTGAATGCATGACTGTGAATTTGTGCACAGAGACATGGAAATACATAACAGTGGGTTTTGCTTTCCTCCTGTTGTTCGTTTTGCCCAAAAAGTTGAATGACTGTTCACTGTTGAGGCTCACAGAGAACCAATCTGTGTCGATCTACTTCAACTTTCTGACAGAAATACCCCACTCCATTAAAATTGTTACATGATGAAAGTTAATATCAGCAAAAGCGGCAACTCCCCATCATGCAAAACCTTAAATTTGTGTATCTGCATCCTACCAGACCCCAAAGTTTCTCTAACATCCCCTGCTCCCCTTTTGCAACTGGAATTGTTACACTCCCACGCTTTGAGTCTCTTTCCCTGGGCGATGAATAGTTAATGATCTGTGCTGTCACGCCGTATGGCTGCGTAAAAATCACAACCCATGGAGAGAGGGAGACACACACACACACACACGCACAAACACACAAATGTAGACACAAACACCCCTCACAGCTGGTGTTGAGAGTGAGATGGCCTTGTGGGGAGTGAAGGTTCTCATGCTGTTTTTCCATTGTCCTGATATGATAACCCCAATGCATGCCATGCCACGCCTACACGCACATGCTCTCTCTCTCTCTCACACACATTTACACACACATAACTAGAGAGAAACTGTGAGTTGAAAGCTACAATAATCCTTGTGCGAGGAGGTGAGAGGCCATGAATAATGACGACTGAGGAGAGGAGTGCTGCTGTCAGTGGCTGCGTGTTTTATATGTATGTCATGGCATTTTCCTGGCAATGCTGCCAGCTCCTGAAAGCTGGAGACACATGAAAGGGCCAGAGGAGAGCCGTGGGGTTGCCCTGGGGCACAGGAGCTGTCAGGTGGCTGCCAGGTGAATACACTGACACACAAACACAGTGGGAGTTGAGGGAGGAGAATATCTACTAGCAAGGGCAGGGAGTTTTTGGCATGAATGATTTGATCAAAGTGCCCAGCCAAAAGACTGCCGCTAAAAAACTAGCTCTCCTGAGCTACTGAACATGCACAGTAGGAAATGTTCTTGTGGTATTGCTCTTCGAAAGTTTATTGTAAGTGACTCCACAAGTCTTACCTGAGCAGCTGAATTCGTGTTTCTGCACCTCTGCAACATTGAGTCCTCTGAGCTCAGAAGGGGCGGTGCACTGGGTGAACAGCCCAATCGTGGGTCTCTGTCTGAGCCACTGGGCCAACCAGGCCAGGTGACAGTCGCAGTTCAGATTGTTGGAGTGGAGACGGCTGTTAAAAGAGAGGAAGAATTCAATATGGATGCACTAAAGGATCATCTCTGCCTTCTGTGAGTGTCAAATCTACACCTACAGAAACACCTGATAATCAATGGAGACCTGGTAAAAGTATAATTATGGCTGATCCTGGAATATTATTAGACTGTTGTCTTTTTCGATATTATTTATCTACCCCAACTAATAATAATGCTGTTATTACTTCCTGTTTTTTTTAATTTTAGCGGCATGATTATTGATCTTATGTTTACTTAACACAACCACAAAATGTATGTAGGTTCTGTGAGGTGCTTGTGTTCAGAGGGAGGATGTGGGAGAGTTTGGGAGAGTGTGTGAGGGAGGCGCGGTGTGGGGTGTTGTAGGTGACACAGTGCATTTGTGTGTTTTAATGTGTCATCCTAAATTTGAAAACAGATTTAAAAAATCAGTTCCAAAAAAAAAAGTGTCTATTCTTTCCAAGAACTCATCACATCCAATCCCTGTGGCGAAATGCACTAAATGATATGCTACATAGATGATTGTAAATGGCACATTCTAAAAAGAAGGAACACTAAAGAGGACTTTTCTAAACCCAATACACCAAACACGGCATTCCTGGAATGCTGTGCCTGTCCAGAATAACTCTTGCTGCGGTGCGGTGGACCTCTGGAGCACGTATGCTAACTTGCAAACCCATGTGCACAGACATGTAGTGCACACATAAACAGAGGACCTATATAATATAACCCCACCGGGAGTGCGGAAGCCCAACAAGCCACCGCAAGAAGTGTGGCTACAAGGAGTCACGGGTCTGAGAGTCTCAGCAGCCGTAATTGTTTTAATTTGTACGCAAATTCAGGTTTGGTAATCACATACAATGCACAATACACAATAGGCTTCTGGGGCTATTTTCGTCTATCTGGGCTAGTTGTTGTTGTGTGTGCTTTAGATGGAGGGGATAATGGCCCCTGGCATTGCTACAGACCCTTCTGTGGTGTTCTGTGGCTATGGCTGCCTCCCAACACTGCCTGGAATGACATCTACTCCCATTGAGATCATATGTGACTTCAGCACTTTCCCTACTGTGCCTGAATTCATGTGGACTATAGTTTTATTTCAAAGAAAACCCCCAGGGAGGTGAGAGCGTCGTGGTGGGATAGGTGTAACTTACAAGGTTCGCAGTTTGGGCATGTGGTTGAAGCTAGAGACGGGGATGCTGGTGATGTTGTTGTTGTTCAGCGTTCTGTGAAAACAAGAGTGAAGAAAGTCACAATCATGGACACGGGGGAGAGGAAGTATTTTTAAAATATATAGTTCAAAAAGAGTTGTGCTGCGGCCGTCCTCTTCCATCTTTTTAAATCCATCCCCCCTTCTCTCTTCTCTCCGTCTTTCTTTGTGGCATCCCACTGGGAATATAACACCTCATTCCACACAGATGGGAAGCCCTCGCACCTCCCACGCACACGTACAGTCGTGCATGCAAATATACACACACGTATGCGCATGCAAGCATGATCACAAGCGCCCCCAACTTGTGTTTCAAGAAACATACAACACACACACACACACACACATACACACACACACACACACACACACACACACACACACACACACACACACACATACATGCTTCCCTGAAACCCTGGGCATCAGCTGCAGCGAGAGAATCAGGTCATTTCAATCAATCTAATAGCCCTTTACCATATTTCAACCTGCTCCCCCTTTGAACACAACCTGTCCTCCTCCCCCATGAAACCTATACATGCAGACCCCATCAAAACACCCCCCACCATCCCCTCTTACACCATTATGACAACCCTATCACTACATCTGCAATCCATCCACGCCATAAAAGCAGCCTTTAATGGCTTTTTTTGTCTCCCCACCCCCTAAAAATACCCCACAAACACACATGCACAACGCAGTCTTTTACCATAAAAATAACAAGGCTGTCAAAGCGCCTTTGTCCTCCGGCCCGCACTGTTAGTCTACATTGTTTCAGGTGGAGAGCTCTAACGGAGGCCTGTGATTATGCTTTTTGACAAGGGATGATTAATTGAATGTTTAAAAAAAAATGCATAACATGGTCACCAATGCATCCAGGGTGGAATGCTCACTTGAATGGGATTTTTGATCAAGATGATTGGAGCTCTCTTGTCAGATGAACCGCCCAGAGCTGGATGGGGTGTAGATGGAGGTGGAGGAGTGGGTGGGGTGGGTGTTAATGTGATGGAGGGGAACGCTGCTGTCAACTGTGTGGAACAATGAGTTAATGGAGCTTGGTCTCCATGATGCAGGCCCCCTCATGAGGCCCACTGGGGGTGTTTTGGCATAATAACTAAGGCCATTCTAATTAAAGGTCTGCGCAATGTGTATATTAGTTATGGTTATTAGTTGGGCAAAAACAATATCTTAATTTAACTAAGTGCTTTAATGGCATGATACGGGGTGGGTCTGGATGAATAGCACCACTTCAGATACTTACAACACTTCCAAGCCTCGCAGAGCTCTGAAGGCTCCATCCTCAATGCAGCTGATGTGGTTTTTATCCAGCTGACTGCAGAGCACATCGGAGAGAGAGAGAGAGAGAGAGAGAGAGAGAGAGATAGAGAGGGAGAGAGAGGGAGGCTTTGTTACACAAGACACAGTCTTTCTCTGTCCCTGTGGAGTAGTTGTAATCACCGATACAGTAAGCAGTACACTGATGGACTATGGTAAATCGATACTGGTTTAGTCATCTCAGCTCATGTAACCCCAAGAGCAACAAAACTGGACTTTAGTGATTGTTTATCTGCATCGATACACCTCATAAATCAGCGTGTGAGTGTGCATATAATGTGGTGAACATGTAAATCACAGTTGCTACAAGCCATCTTTGGGGAGCTACGTGAGTTAGTCTCCTCAGTCAGAGTGATATACAACCCACTGAGCGTGCATACACACCAATGCGCACATAATGTTTTACTCTTACCGAGGGCCATTAACTCAGCCAGATAAAGATAAAAAGACACGCTGGAATGATCCTGAATGAGTTGTGAATGGAGTGCACTCTTCTGCCGTTCACTTACAGTAGCTTTCAGTGTGATTCACCTTTCACTGACTTATCATGACTAAATTCACTGAGTTATCAACTACCAGGACATGTAGAGCTAAAACCAGGAATTAACTGATTAGTCGTTTCACAGAAAATAGACAGTATTGATTAATGATTTAAGTATTTTTAAAATAAAGATTCACTCTCTCCAGCTTCTCAGATGTGAATATTTTCAGATTTTCTTCTACTTCTACTTTGGGTTTTGGACTGTCAGGTAAAAGAAAAACATTTTAAGACATCATCGTGGTCTCTGGGAACTTAAGTACGTCCATACTCACAGGTTTTTGATGTCTGTAGCTCCTCTGAATGCTTTTCTGGGGATGGACTGGATGAAGTTCTCACTCAGATCTCTGTAAAAACAATAAGTAGACTTTAGGAACACATAACTTCTCGTGAAGGATGGCTCGGTTTGGTTTGTTTGGTTCAGCAGGGTGAGTGTTCCTTAAAAAAAATGCCCTTTCTTGGAAGCAATATTAACACAATATTGAACAATTTCCTCTGTAAATGTTTGATTTCCAGCATTTAAAGCACGCTTTTCAACCAGCAGAATTCACACTCTATTCAGTGTCGCTCCCTCTTTTACCACACTCATCGGTGCAGAACAGAAAGCTGAAGGCAACTGTTTTCTCTCTCCAGTGTGTGCCAAAACCCTGAGGTGTGGTACTGCATGAGAGCTCTGCTCACAATGGAGTGGCTATTTTATAGTGGCTGTATTATTCAGTGTTCACTCATGCCATAATTTGCTCCCCGCACCTTGACCATGCTCTGGTGTGAGGTGCCCAGCTCACTGCCTGCACACAGACTGAACAAACAGGCAGCTGGGAAGCAACCAATGAGGGGTCCTCGCTGATGCTGTGGGGTGGATTCATTAGGACGCTGTGGTACAAAGAGCATTATCTTTTAGTATTAGGCTGTGTGTGTGTGTGTGTGTGTGTGTGTCCAGCATTTAACGGTGGGTACAAATTAGGCCTTTGAAAAGTGCATATGTGTGGAAAGTGGGCAAGTGAGAGAGGGGAGGGTCAGAGAGGAGAGGAGGGAAGGAGAGTGAGTGAAACACAAGTAGCCATAGTTTTAATTAGCAGAGTCTTTTGTCTGCCGTTAAATGGTGAGCTAACCTCATTCAGAAAGGCTGTGCCCCTCTGCTAAACGCACACACACACGCACACACAGAGAATCTGTAGGGCGCTGCCAGAGAGGCTCCTGTCATGAAACACACACACGCATGAAGGGCTCCCATAGCTCGGACAGACGTAAACAGAGTACTTATGGTCGCCCATAGAGGCTGAAGCCACCACAATCTATAAAACTACACAACACAACTGCTCTCTATAAGACTCTGATGGCTTCTACTTATTTAATGTTTATATACACCACAGCACGCATTCCCATGATGCACGCAACAAGTATCCACACTTATAAAACCCCATGGGGTAATGTTAAAATGAGTTCCCAAGACCGGTCTCACATAGTGTCCCCATTGGGTCATCCTCTCCAGAACTTTCTTTGGAATGAAAGTTGCACACACATTGTTTCAACTGGGATACAAAAGAGGGGAGCGAAACACTCAACAGTGGTTGTGTTGTGCAATCTATCTAATGAATGGGTGGTTGTGCCTTTATGGTGAAGAAGAAATTAAAACAGCGCTCTGCAGGCCACTGCAAATGCACCACAATTAAAAAATGGAATTTGCGTGTTTGCTTTTATGTTCTTTGAATATATTAAATTCAAGGCAACTGAACTTTTACCAAAATAAAATGATGCACTCTGTTTGAAGACGCACGGTTTGGTATTTCACAGGACATGAATGCATGTGTATAGTGACTGGTCCTACGGAGCTGTGTGTTGGCAGCCGGCTGTAACTTGCTTGGTCTTGCCCCATCTTTACAGTCTGACCCCATTACGAGATGGCTGTGTATTTAACCTTACGTCACACTACGTGGGAATGGTCATAAAATGAACACTTACCTTGGATAAACTGCCAGTAACACTCCAATTATCCGAACTGTATCACATTTCAGCAGTATAGACAACAGTTTTATCTGGCTGTTATTCTCAGCTCACACAAATGCAATGTGCACGTACAGATGTGCAAATGAAACACACACATCGCTGGCTTGTGTTCAAAGAGAGCATAAATATTCCATCTTATGGCACATTCTAATTTTATCATCTGAGGTTTCTGACATTTATTTCCACGGCAGATCTGCATAACATCTGCTTTCACCGAGATGCTCGGCGCAACACAGTTAGGAGGCAATTTAACAATAATCTATCTGTTTTGTCAGTCTGCCACAGTTTGCAGGATCATATCCCAAACATCAAACCAGCTTCATGTCTCCTCACCAGCGAGCATGGGAGCCAGAATAGCTGTGTTGCCTCCAGCGTCTTTGTTGTTCTCTTGGCAAAACAGCCTAAGTGCAGAGTTGAAAGCGGAGTCAGTCTGGCACCCGAGCTATATTGGTGCCTCTTATCAAGGCGGCACCATGCGAGAGGAATGCTTTTGGTCTACCTGGCCATGCACTCTATCTGATGACTAATTAGCCCTCTCACCTTCTCCTCACCTTCCTGCAACAAACTCACTAACACACACAGACGCCGTAGTGCTGTAATGCAGACATGCCGTTAATACTTCTCCCTCCGGACATCTGGGAGGAGTGCGGTATGTCTTTTGTACGTGTGAATGTGTGTGTTCGCTCCCGGGTTACAATAAGGAATGATAGCAGATTGCCGCCAGAGGCTACAGTACAGTTGGTGCAAGGAGAGGAAGAAAGACAGCGAAACAGAGAGATGGAGACAGGCATGAAAAGCTGGATTGCAAGACGAGGCAGGACGGCTCTGACAATATGAATACAATGCTCTGTGTGTAAGTAGTAAAATGAAAGCTCTCGGGTGGAATCCGCACACTAAAACCCCATAATCCTATTAGCACGCTATAACACGATTGGCTGGAGTGATCTATATGCTCCCACTTATCGTGCTGTTTGATTGGATTAGATGCTGAGGTCGTGGGAGGTCGTTTTGTAACTGTAGGTCTGTTCTGGGACAATGTGTGCCCAAAAAAAAAAAAAAAAAAGCCCCATGACAACCCTAAATGATGCTATCTATCGTGCCAGAAAGTCTGCCTTTCTCTCATTTACTTATATTGCCTTTCTCCCTCTGCCTGGTTTGTTCTCTCCTCTGTCACATATAACAGAATAATCACAGTGGTCATGGTTTGGAGTCTGCAGTCTTCTGTGTCCTTTAAGGATTTATCGACGGGTTCAACTCCTACGGGAGCCAGAGCGATATTAAATTTAGCAACGCTACATTTCTGCATTTACACATTCTTAAAACGGCAAACAGGACATTTCTGTGGGAGACCATGCTGTATTTTACATAGTCTGTGGTTGCCCCTCACTGGTATTTTCTGAGCTCGGCCCCGACTGTGTGTTGGCTCAGAGATATTTGACATTTCTGATTAGTTTGGAAGCAGATTTTCAGGGAAGCACTGATCCCTTCAAAAACAGACATGATTATGTGAGAACAGTTACCACAAAGAGGGATATTGGCCACCATGGTCTCCATCGCTAAGTCATGACAGTAAATCTAAAGTTACAGCCCTTCAGCAATTACCACCACAGTGCATCACTTGAGAGGCAGCCCAAACATAGTTAACAACCAAACTGGCATGGCGAGAAATGAGAGAGAGATAAAAAAAAAAAAAAAAAAGCTTCCTTCCCCTTTGTCCTTTTTTTTCTCCATCAAATCATTCTGCCTGTGAGTGTTATGCCAGTGCACACTTTCTGAAATGTGACTTTGACTTAGCTAACCTGCCAGTGTTAGTGTGATCAGATTGTGAAGTATTGCAGGAGCAGCGAGGAGACAGAGAATCAGAAGCATGAGCGCAGGTCATAACCTCCACACTCCACTTGCCCAGCTCTGTTCAGGGGAAAAGGATTTGTGGAAACCGTCAGAGCCACACTGCACTCTCCACTGCCCAGACTCCTTCCATGCACTCATTACAATGCTATGAAGACTGTCCTGAGGCATGGCAGCAGCCTGCAGCCCCGGTCCAGGCCCCCAGGCATCTCACAGAGTACTGTAACGATGTCAGACCTGCAACTTTCTCTTTCCTTATTTCCTGCACGCAGCATGCCGACCAGTCCTTTTTCATTACAGGTGTGTGAACCAGTGCCCGAGTTAGTGAGAGTGAGTGTGGCTAAGTCAGTGTTCAAACAGCCTAGACCTGGTATAGATTTACCTTAATGCACTACATACCTCGAAGTGGGCAGTGAGTTCATTAATGTAGCCTGGCTCTCTTTACGTGACGTTGCTCACAGTTCATTCCCATTGTAGCCCTAATGATGAGGTAACACACATGTTTTCAGGTGTGTCCTCGCTGTATGAGCTACAGCCTCTATCACGCTGCGGTCAGGGCTTTTTAAGGCCTCACTTGTACAAGACCTCAAACAATGGTATCGTTTAGTCTGTGTAAAGTGCTCTGACAATAAACTCAGCTACTGATATGCCTATTTACAAGAATCCCTGCAGAGTGTATATATTGGGAATAATTAGCAATGTTATCAGACATAGCTCAAGGCGCCTGGTCTGGAGATTAGACGCACGTTGAAGGTAATGTCTGGTTCCTGTCTGATTCACATCATTAACCTCTGATCTCTATCTCAGTAGACTCCATTAATACTATACACAACTTCCACTCTCTTCTGCATGACACAAATACCTACTGTGGCTGCATAACAGATCAGATGTTAATCCCACCAATCAAAAAAGCAGTGTAGCCTACGATAATCACACTTGCAATTCTTTAATCCTGATTCCTGACAGCAACAGGAGTTTCTAGGGATGCTGCAGCGGCTCAGCCAATCCAGGGACAGACAGCCGTTTCTGGTTAAAACCCTCAGGGCTTCAGACTCCACAGTGTGGTTATCTGTGGGTAAGTAATATACAACTTTTAAAGCACAAATGAAAACATGCACATAGACTCATGTGCTCACATGTCTACATGCAAACACAAACAATTGCCTCTTTCATATCTTAAAGATTTCATAACCTCTGCTTCCACAGCTGGTTGACAACAGCAGCTGACACAGGAGATCATAAATCAGAAGGCATGATCTGATGTTCGGATGTCTTGGTTTTAAAGGGGAAAAACATGCTGCCATTTAAGAATTTATGTGGAAGTCTGAGCACTGCAATACAGTCTGTCCTTCAATGACCCCCTTCACACCCGCTTTTCACTCTTTGCTGCTTTCTCTCGCCCTCTCACTGTCTTTGTTTGCACTTTTCTGGTAAACTAAATCTAGTGTTAGTTTTGTGGATTTGGAGAAACCCTTTCTCTCTCTGTTTTTAAGGTAAACTGAGTCTGGTGTTTTTTTCTGCAAAACACTCATTAAAGTAAATACATGTAAATTAAGAGTTCACTGTACAGTACACTCCAGTGTGGATTGGGCAAACACCTGTCATGTGATCTAGCATGAAACTTCTTGTAAATGTGGCGTTCAAGAGAGGAGCTTGTTAGGTGATTTCAGATCTCTTTTGCATTTCAAAAGCAAAGAAAACAACCTGAAAGAAATCTTTCAACATGTGAATGACACTTTCTCCACAGCAGTACAGACATGGTTCCAGTTTTCGCTTCCCTCTCACCCTTACTTCACTCTCTTTCTCTCACTGCATTGTACTTTTACACATTTAGAGATTTATATACAAGTCAAGCTAAGAATACATTTTATGTCTGTCTTAAAAGAAAAGACTGTATAACCATATCCAGTTAAAAAAAAGTAACAACCCATTTCTTACTGATTAGATCCTGAAAAGAGGTGCCTGTATGGTGCTTGTATATGTGCCAGTTTAAGTGCCTTTATTGTAGTGAGTGTATCTAAAGTAGTGTTTGTTTTCTTGATTCCTTGACTGGATTGCAGAAAGATAAGAAAATGTTTACCCTTGCCAAATGCTTTTAATTTCATTTGTCCATTTAAAGAGGGAGAAAGGGACAGAAAGACAGAGGGGGAATGTGTCTGATTGCTTACTCATTAAGAGAGTTAATGAGGTGTGTGAGGGCTGTTAAAAGAATGGCAGTGTGCTGCCACTAACTGCTAACTACTTTCTTCCTCCCTGCACGGTAAAAACCCACAAGTAGACACACACATAAACAACTGCACACATAAACTGTGGGCTTTCAGAAAGTAGAGGCTCAAGTTGGAAATGCACCAACAAATGAGTCAAGATACTGCAAGTAAAGGAGCAATACATTCAAATAAACAAACCCAACCCAAGATGCACAAATAGTTTATGTCCACATCCACACACATCTAAGTCAGAGACATGATTTTCTAAACAGTTCATACTAGTGCTGTATAAAGTATGGTACAGTGGCTGCAGCTCTGCTGGAATCAAAATGTAATGAGCGAAGAGAAAATGCAGGAGACTTGGAGTCAAGTCAGACTTATTACAACAATGAGGAGTTCAAGTCTTTGGCGGCGACTTGACTGTCAAAAGAAATCCAAGTACAATAAAGGACAAAGCAACAGGCAGGCCTCACATAGCATCACATCTTGAGTATTTAGTTGCACTTGTATCAAAGGATTTAAAAGCAGCTCTCTCTCTGTCAGTGATGTGGCATCAATAGGTAGGAGCAGGTAGGGGAAGTAGGGAGTTAATAATGGCTTGATCAGTGCAGAAATGGAGCCATTAGCCCTGTCAGTGGAGGAGCCCATGCAGCCAACCGAGACGAGGCTCCAGTAAACCATGAGAGAGCAATGATAGAAAAAAGAGGAAGGCAAGGTGGAGTCAGGAAGTAAATGTTATTCCCTTATTAAGGCCATTTCTGAGCTTTTAAAAGGTCTTCAGTACATCAAAAAGCGAAGAAAAAAAAAACCCTGACTATGTTAACATGCTGCATTTATGTGCAGACATATCTGTGGTTGAGGTGCAGAGAACTGCAGAAGACAACAAACCCGCCGTGTCAGGCAGATGAAAAAAGAGGGAAGGTGTTAAGAGTGGGGGATAACATAAAGAGAATGAGGTGAGAAGGAGTATGGATCGAGGCTGCAGGGCCTTTGGGTGCTTGCCAAAACACAGGCATGCATGTGTATGTGTGTATTTGTGTGGCCCGGAGAGAGTGACTGAGTGTTTCTGTGTGCGGTCAAGAGTATCTGCACCTTCCTTCTCACCCCTGTGCACCCCCCTTCTCATCCTTCTCTCTCCACACCTTCACATTATGCTTTCTTTATCGGTAAAATAAATGATGAAAATGCCTCCTAGCTGCGCCTCCCCTCACTTTCTCTCTCCTGTTTACCCTCAGTGTTTTCTACCTCCACGCAGCAGTCCGTGCATTCTGGACAAGACAGCCAGACACCAGCACCACTATCATCATCATGATTACCATTATCATCTGGAGGTCAAAACACAGTCTTAAAAATAAAATCCTTCATTCATGTTCACACAAATTATCATGCACAGACACGCAGATAGAGCACACGCAAGCATGCAGAGTGTGTAAGGTGTTTCTATAGTCCCTTTGTGGTGGAGATGAGAGGAGGAGAGAGCTGGTTGGAGCTCAGTGGGAGGAGGACTTGAAAAGAGGGGAAGGAGAAAACTGCTGCTTTTATAAAGAGAGGAATAAATAGGCTGATTTAGGAATACTCTCACACAAAAACCCAGGAGAGACAGTCTCTCTCCCCCTCTGTTTCCCTTCTAGGACTAAATATAGGCCCTACAAAGAATACTAATGAAAAACAAACATTGTACTAATACCGATTGCAGCACAATTCAATAGCATCTGTTTGTCTTTGTAGATTTTTTTTTTTCTTTTGAAAGCTAATGTTAACACCCTTCCACCAAAACTAGTACAAACAGGCAGGGAAAGCTGCATGAGAGCTGCATGCCACTTCACTATAGCCTCACTTTCCTCTGCAGCGTCGCCTTCTCTATTTATTTATGTGGACTCTCAGGAAATAAGTCATCAAGCAGCATTATCTCATTTCCAACAGACCCCATGGACTGTCATAGTCGAGCGCTCATTTACACATTTAACCCTCTATTGTCTCAAGCGTCTATACATGCTGAAAGGGGGAAAAGGAGGCCATGTGGACGCATCTGGAGAAGGTTTGTGATTTATTCGGATGTTGAAAAATACAGCTAGCATAACACCCTCTGTCTCTCGCTCTCATAATACACACACATCCACAAACTGTCTCCTTTCTCGATGGGACCTAAAGGGGATTTCATGGATGAACTCCACTCTAATCATCTACAGCTCACCAACCAATGAGAAACACACAGCGCTCCCAGACTGGAACACTCAACAACCACCAAGAGAAAACACAATGTCAGTGGAACTTATCAAGCCCACATGAGGGCTGACAGACACACACACACGTAGAGAATCAAGACGGAGCTAGTTTAACTGTTGCCCACATCTCTTCTTTCACTGTAAATGATTCATGATGTCTATGTGTACTTGTAGGGCTTAAAAATCCCACATGTGCACATACATTTGGCTGTGTGCTTTGCTGCCACCCGTGAAGTAAATGAAAGAGTTAACATGGCGACGAAAGAAGGGAGAAAATCTATCCTTTCTCCCGGCTCTCGATTCAACCCTAATTTCCCCCTGCCATTATGTCTGCTTGTGTTTCTGAGTGTGTCCCAGCCTTTCATTGGCAGTCAAGCTGAGTGATGGAGCAGGGCTGAGCGGCATCGATCATGACGAACGCTTACAGGCGCTATCAACTGACGGCAGGGTGCACGATAGCTTTGCACAGGGACACAGCCAAGCCCTGTCCATCCGTCATGCTGTCTACCTGCTGGACAATGGAAGAAAAGTGTGAGAAGAACAGAGCGGAAAGGAGGGAGGGTGAGGGAAAACATACCTCTCAACAGGTCCATTATCACTGCCATTACCTATCCCTACATTAGCCAGCAGGGCTCACACCAAGCCAGACATAATGATCGCCATCTCTGAGAATAGCCTGGAAATCATTTTGCTGGATTGGTCTAATGTTTTACACTGAGTCGGGACAGGAGTGAAAGGGAACGAGAAAGCCATTTAGAAAGACAACAAAGCCAATCTGGGTGGCTGCTCTTTCTCTCACACACACATATACACACTGTGTGGTCTTACTAAACTAGTTAAAGATGCTTCTTTGTGAACGACTGGCTACCTAAAAAGTGGAAAACTGATCCTGAAGATCGGATGACAGCCCTTCCTGGAAGAAAAGCGCTGGTCTGAGGTCAGCGTTATTGAGCTGCTGCGATGACAGATCCACCTCACCTAACCACAGGCGGCTGATACCAGATCAGAGGACTGTCACTAAGACACACGGTCAGGAGCTATTTCAATCAACACGTAAACTGAACACACTTCACGACACTTAATCGACTCCATGCACTTTGTTGAGGTGCAGAGTTGCATCAAGAGGCAGAGTGAGAGAGAGCTCAGGGGAAAAAGAGGGTAACCATGAACCATGAAACACAGGGAGTAGAAGTTTTAATAAATGCTGGCCAACATGAACTCCTGCGTAGATCATCTTCTCGTTTCCTCTGCCTCCCTCTCTCTATGGCTATGGCTGCAGCTTATCATGAAAATGCAGATTATTAGCCACCTCATACATCATCCAAATTTCTCTCAAATGCCCTTTTCCTCATGTCACGATGTCAACGTCAGGGTCAGCGAAAGACTACGTAAATAGCATACGCATGCAGAGTTACGAGAGGCTGAGTGAAGCAGTCGGTGCAAACAAACTAGCATGGACCAGCTTTGAAAAGAAAGGCGTCAGAATCAGACAGCTCTGAATCTGAGCCATCAGCTTCGTCATCCAGCGGCAGCTCAGCAGCGACGGTAGCTTGAGCCAGCAGCAAGACGAAGAAAAGATGTGTCGTGCAATGTGTGATATGATTTCATCTTTGCCAGGGATCCATCGTCTCCTCTTCCTCTTTGTCTGATATATGGCATGAAATTGCTAAATCAAGCAATGATTCAGAGCAGTTTTAAAAGACATCAGATTACAACTCACTCTCTTTGACCAGCAAGGATTCAGAGTACTGTGTTTGTTTGAAAAGTCAACACAACCCACAATAGGAAGTGATGATAGGAAGGAATAGGAAGTGTACAAAAGTGTCAGAGAAAGCACTGGAGGCTAGTCATCTAGTGTGTCGAGTTAGTAACAAAGGCTAACAGGCTACACATGATTGTTGAGAAGGTCATATTTCCAGCACGCACAGCAATTGTCAATGAAATGGTACTGTAGTAAAAGAGACTGGAAAGGTTCTGCTGTCAGACTGTAAAATCAGATGATGAATCAATGACATGTCAGCAGATATTGAAGACGTGGTTTTGGAAAAAAATCAGATCCAATGAGAAATCTTCCGAACAAGTCGACGAATCAGCTGGCGCCAGTAGGCACACTCAGCTTTTGGCAGGTTTGTAGATGGGGACGATATCAGAGAGAATTTCTTATCTTTCAAAGCAATACCTGACAAAAGAACTGAAGAGGAGCTCTATCATACGACAACTGAGTATCTTGAATAGGGGGGTGCTTGAGTTGGGAGGCCAGTATCAGTATCAGCACTGATGGGGCTGCCGCCATGATGGGTAGTGCCAAGAGACGCGTCTGTTTTCGATTCTACGCTAGGAAATGGGAGCGGGATATCATACCTTGTTGCTACAAATGGCCATCTGCTAGCTTTGCTGCTGCATATGCGAAATTGATTGCAGATGCGCGATGGTGTGCGAAAGTCGCGTACTTGGCCGACATTTTGATCTCAATGAACTGAATGCTAAAATGCAAGGCAAAGAAGAAAATCTTCTCACTTCGTCTGACAAATTGCATGGTTTCAGATCTAAGCTCACACTCTGGCACTCCTTTGTGGAACAGCGCAGGCTTGAGATGTTTCCCTTATGCAGTGATCATTCAAACAGGAGCAAACCTTCTGACCTTATCGCTCAGCATCTGAAAATCCTCAAGGAGAGATCTAGACATTATTTTCCATCAGAGCCTTTTGCGCAGTTTGACTTCAAGGCTCTATGACCCTTGAAGTTAATGTGCACTTGAAAGGTCAAAAAACTTGCCACTGCTGGCAAAGGAGCAGTTGGCAGATATGAGAGAAGATCGAGCATTAAAAATAAAATTTCTAGACAGGAGTTTGGACATGTTTCAGTTATTTGGAGGAGTTTCAAGTAACACCATTGCAATTCTGCTTCCACTCTCCACAATGCATTTGTGCAAACTTACATCAAGAAGCAGCACAGGGACTGAGGGCTGCAGACCAGGAGCTCTGTGTCTGCCTCTCATCCACCCTGCCATAATAGGGCAGTGGTTTGCATCGGCCATGGCTCAGGTTTCCCATTGATAGTAAGTCACATTTAACTCCCTCCTTTCTCTCTCTCTCTCTCTCATAACAACCACTTGTGTGCACGTCCTAGCTGTCAGAGGGATATAGACAGTTTGTTTTTTATTGCATTTTAGACGGTGACGACTTGAGATTTTGTGTATTTTTAAAGGGTGTCATGACTGAAAAAAAGTTCACTGCAAAAATAAATAAACAGTAAGTATTACTTAAAACAAGCAAAATCATTTGTCAGCAGAACAGGAAAATTTCACTTACCAAGATTATGAAAACAAGTAAACATATCTAGTCTCAGATAACCCACAGACTAAAAACAAGCCATCTGGATACAAAGAAATTCTGACCTCAGCAGTTCTGTGCTTGTCAGTGTTGCTCAAACAGCTTTATAATTCTGGAAGTCCTTGTTTCAAGCAAGAACAAGTAATAAACCCTTAGTAAGAAGTTATATGAGATAATAGCATAATTACAGACAACAAAGCTTGAAACAAGTGAAATGCTCTCACATAAAAACTGCCTGGTAAGAAGATATATATATAAAAAAAAAAAACAAGCATATATTGTTTTGATTTAAGCCATTTCATCTTACTTAGATTTGGCTTTTTGCGGTGTTGAGAAACGCTGCTCTACACTCACTGTAATCGAGAGTGAACCTCCCAGTCATTACTCTAAGCTCTCACAGTCGCCGTCACACATGGAAAGTATCAGGCGAGAGGAGAGGACTGAGCCAGAGGGAAGGTGAGCAGAGTAGCTACCTTTATATCATGCCTGTTCTCTGTTCAAATCCCTCTGAAAGCTGAACTTAAAAACAGCCCAAAGGTAGCTGCCTAGATATACACAGTCAAGGACACCTAGTCTAAATAGAAGAACTCATTAGAGGGGAAAAAAATTTATGATTTCCCTTCAACTCATTTTGTTTTTGTTGGATATATAACTCCTCTAAACTTTTAACCAGTTTCTCTTTTGTTTCCCCGGTACAAGTTGAAATGTGTACATTTTCTGGCTGTGCATTGACATAAATATGTACTTTGTGTGCATCATCTTGCTGTGGGGAAAGTAAGGCTGCACTGCACCGAGTGGGAGATTTAGTTGTACCACGGCACAGAAGACAGAGGTGAAGTGATGGAACAATAAAGGCTGCAGGCTCTTCCCTCCGTTACCATATACTGCCTCCTGCTCATCATGATGTATGAGACAGGTGCATTGTGGCTGACGTCAAGTCAACAACTCAGCCTGCGCATTTATCACCTTATCTTTAACAGGATACGCTGACATGCACACAAGCACACCCTCCAAGGCATGCACGCACATACACACAGTGCTTTCACTCCCCCCCAACACACACACACACGTTATCTTAACGCAGTAAGACAGCAGTGTAATCAGCAGTAAGTCAGGCCTCTCGTCCCCATATCTCTGCAGTCAGTGCTTCACAAAATGCACAATATAGGTGGCTGGTGGTTAGCGGAAGACAAGGGCAGCTGTTAAACCAACAGAAGGTGGAATTAGGTTTGTGCGTAACGGTATACAGCAGTCTCACATGGGTTCCTCCAGTGTATCAACTGGTTTACAGCCAAGCCTCTGGTTTCACCTGTTGATAGCACCGCCACACTGACTATATCATACATTAACAAACTATATCACGCTATTTACTGCCTTAAGTAACTTTTTATATTCCTTCATTTACATTGTGATATAGAAGAATGTTAGAACACTAGTTAACCTTGAGATACTGCTTCGATCATCAGTAACAACTTAATCAGATTTCTATTTTTAACTCACTGTAGGACTCCAACTAACATGTATTTTCATTAGCGATTAATTTCCTCAATGAACTGATTAAAAAATGCATTTAACAAGTTTCCAATGACCAGCTTGTTTGTAATAGTCCAAACCCCAAAGATATCCAGTTTACTGTCATGGAGAAAAGCGGCAAATCTTCACATCTCAGAAACTAGAACTTTTGGATTTTTTGCTTAAAAAATGACTTAAATCAACTGATGATCAAAATTGTTTTTGTCTTTTGACTAATCATTACAACTGTAATTCATTTTGTGATAGCACATAGGGCAAAAGACGTAAGAAGACTTGCCTCTTCACTGTCAACACTCTCCAACAGCATCAGAAACTTGTATAAGAAAAAGAAAGCAGACTAATCACAGTTGGTCACAAAACGGTATCTCTGTAACCACCATTGCCCTGTGCAGTTACATTTTTGAGGAGCTGAACAACAGCCATGGCACAGCCTCCAGTTTAGCTACAGCAACTACTTGTAGAGGCTCTATTGTGAGAATATACTGATTCTCCAGAGAACAAGGCTGTCTCCGAATGAGGGAAAACACTGCTAATGCTCAGACCACGTACAGCAGGATGCATACCGAACAATAGCACCTGAATGAGAATGAAAGAGTCGGCCTCAGTATGCTCAGGAGTATTCAGGGACTTTGCATCTCCATCTGCTCAACCAGACTGCACTACCCATTCCAGACAGCCTGTTACATAAGTAAAGAGGTAAAGGTTAACCACTGGTCAGCGAGCGCCGTGTGTTTGTGTTTGTGTGCGTGAACATGTTTGAGGAGGCAGCGTTTCCTTCCTGTGACAGGTGTGTGTACATGTCAGGGGTCAGCAAAGGCATTCATGAAGCTATGAATAAATAACTGCATGGTCTGTGAGACTATGGAAATCTGTCATGAATATCACATGAGGCTGTCAGGAAAGCGAACGGCTATACTCACTCTGGTGTCAGAGCTCACGAAACACACACAAACTTTAAAACTCCGCTCTTAACTCATTTATTTTGATTCATCTTTGGTTTCAACATCTTCTAATATTGACTGACTGACTGTTTCCTTAGAGGTAATTTTGTTTAATTAATGCAAGTATTTGCTTTGAATCCCATTTGTATTGATGCTGACTTTTTGTGGGCTATGGCAACTACAATGTCGTGGAGAAAAACTGGGACTTTAAAGTTAAAAAAAAAGAAAAAAGAAAGCAAATCAAAGCCTCTGGGCTTTCATTTTCTGCCTCTCTTTCTATCAGTGCTCTTAATTAACTTCACTGCATAAAAAAGTCATTCCACAAGAGCTAACGGCCCAGTACTTTTCAGATTCAATTTCACTCAGGCAGCGAGTCAAAACCCAACTCCAGTCGCCGTGTGGGTGTGTGTGTGTGTGCAGTCCTAATGTTGGGATGGGCTCTCAGTCCCAACTAGAGGTGCAAGGCCAGAAATTGCAGAGGTGCTGGTTGCTAGGAGACAAAAGGTACCCAGCTGCAATTGTGACTAAGCCTTGAGGGTAGTGTATGTGTGTGTGCGTGCGTGTGTGTGTGTATTTGCAAGCATGCACATTTGCATGTGTGTGTTCTGTTTGTGAGAGTAAGACTGAGGCTGGCAGAGGAAGGGGAGGACAATAGAGTTGGTCCCAGCTGTGCTGCAGTGGGTGGGAGTCATCCTGAGAAAAAGAGCTTAACAATGAACATCAGTGACTGCTCTGGATGTTTACTCTGTCCTCCGCACTGCTGTGGAATACCCTCACCCTCCTACACTGACAGCCCACATACAATTCAGGCAGGGGAGTGAGTGAAGCGAACCTTATAACCACCACATAATGACAGACAAAGACAGCCATTTCAGCTCGTGGATATAGATGATCTGCTGCTACGACCGAGACGTTCACAGTTTTTGCTCGCAGCACTATGGCAGACCTCAATGTGAACAGTTTTCATTGGAACCACTTCTTTGGTAAAAAGTAGCTCCAATGAAAATTGTTCACAGAGAGGTCTGTGGATCGTCCAGCACAACTGTGACACCGGTTCTGGAAAGACACGCTGCTCTTATGCAATTTCTCAGTTTGACTTGCACAAATGAAATTCAATTCACCTCCTTTGGATTTGGTTGGCAACAAAAATCTAAGAGCAGATAGTGTGAAAATATTTGATTCAACTGAAAACTTTCACCTAAGAAAGAAACAGGGTTTACCGACCTCTTTTATTCATTACCCCCTTGCATTCCTTAAAATATTTTAGAAGTGTCACAAATGGCCTTGAGCTGTGTTCATTAATGAGTGACCAGCCTGGAGCAGCAGATGTGATCTGCAATGCTCAGGAGATAAAGACGAGGCCTGAGAAGACTACGCTTTCAGGGTTAATGAACCCTTGCAGAGGTGCAGCCGTAGAAATGGATTATTACCACAAGGGCCAAACACACACACTTAGACACATACATACACACACACACACACACACACACACACACACACACACACACACTTATGCTAAAGCGTCTCTTTGTCTACCTTCAGCAGTACTCCAAGTTGACTCAATGAAATATCTGAACACTTCAAAGGTGTATTTCAACATAATCTTAATAAGTCATCTTGACAACAGCGGCTAAAAGATAAATATATCCCTGCATGAAGGAAACAGTCTTTCCCTTTTCTAACAGATAGTCCACCACAATGGAGAGTGAAGCACATCCATCATCATCCACAAGCATTAGCATAAAGACTGATTACTCCCCGGGGCTGCCAGTCGTCTGTGTGGAGTAATGAATGCATGCCAGGACAGTTAGCATACTGTCGCTAGCCAGATGAGGCCAATACCTTTAGATAAATTACTGAAACAATGACAGCTATGATGGATAAGTGGGAATACAGTGGCTTTTTGTTCCATATGTGTGAACACTGAATCGAGTCCATTCGTTCGAGTTGAACTAACATGCCACCGCGCTTGTTTGTGTGATCACGTCGCTGACAGCATGTTTCTTTGTGTGTTCCTGAAAGCAACTTCTGGATCATTTTATTGCCATAAGTTCTGCATGGATGCCGATGCATAGCCTTGGGGGCTGAGAGCATGCATATTTGTGGCTGTGTGTGTGTGTGTGTGTGTTTTGGAGAGACTGGTAGCCTCTGAGGAAGCTGTGTGTCACAAAGCCAGCCTGGCACACACTAGAGGACCAACTGCCAGAGCAGGGGGCATGAAATTAAAACTCACCACCCAGGAAAAAAGGAGAGAAAGAGTGAGAGGGAGGAGGAGGAGGAGGAGGAGGAGGAGGAGGAGAGGGAGAGGGTGGTGGAGGAGAAACAAAGGATAATAAAGATGCAGGGGAGGACAGGACATAATAGGCTGGTAATATAAAATCACCCAAGTCAAATAGGAAACAAAAGAATTTTGAAACAGTGGAAATGTGCTCTGCATTAATGACGACTGCCCAGATTCTTCCACACCATGTCTGTGTCGAAGGGAGAAAGAAAGGATCTGACAAAAAGAAAATCCTGCAACTATCAAAAAAACCACAAGAAAGACCATCAACTGTTGGGAGAGAAAAACGCTGCTGACCCTCAGAACTTCAAGCCATATATCATCGTATGTGTTGACTCGCCTTCTTTCCAGACATACATTTGGTTTGTGTTTCTTGTGATGGCAATAGATCACCCCACTGTCCTAGACCTAATCAACACTGAGGCTGCACAGATCTGGCACCTACACACACACACACACGCACACACGCACACACACACACACACACACACTCTGCTGTATGTCTATGTCGGTGTCCTCTCTACCATTTTCAACTCTGACCTGCAGAAAGAACAGGAGGCCCCGGGAGGCTATGATGGATATGCCAGACACAGGGAGTGAGTGTGTGTGTAAGTATCACATTTGTATGCTCACCTGACAATGCTACATCCTGTAGCTGAACTTTGCTATTTATTTTCTTTGGTGTATTTTACTGCTCTGTGCAAATCGTCCGCCCAGCTCCCCTGCACACTGCTACAGAGAAGGTGTTTACTGAGAAAATAATACATGCGCACATATACACACTCAACTGCAGACACACACACACACGGCTGGGAACAGCCGAGCGGATGTCCTCTCTCTGAGGTTCCTGTCTCACCCTAGCCATGACCTTTCACCCCAGCTCTGTGAGTCAGGCTGGGAGGGCCCTGAGCGTGACCGATCCATTAGACTCCTCTGACAAGGATGAGGATGACATCTGAACCCCCAGAGGCAGGGGAGGGAGGAAGATGACAAACAGGAGGAGGAGGACTGCTAAAAAGCTGGGAGGACACGGGGTGAGGGGAAGGTGCTCCCTAAAATTTGAGCAATCGGTTTTAAGAAAATGCCTTAATTCCCAAGTAATGATCTAAATCTTTGAAGATCTCTGTCCTGTCCTTGTTTTACATGTTTTGGGGTGCTTTGCAAGATGTCTAAGAAAACATGTAAGCCAGCCTGAATCAAACAAGATGGCAGGATAAAATCACCGAGATGAGGTGTGACATTTCTTCACAGTGAACAAACAGCAGCTTTGATTCTCCGTGTCCGGGGTTATTGTTTGAAGACACAAAATGTCACAGTATTCATCAGCCAAGATTTTATTACCAGCTACTTCCAGCAGCTATAAACTTATCTGTGGACTGGCTGAACAACTTTAGCCATAAAGTGGTTTCCGATTCTCAAATGAGAGCTGGATAACATGATCAAATCTGCATACAAACACACTTATACTGCACATGTACACAAACACAGAGAAGCAAAGTCAGATAGGATTTCAACAGAGTGTCCCTGATGGCAGAGATGCCTCCGAGCTGTAAAAGAGAGACCTTGGGAGGAAATAAAGGAAGGAACAGGAGTGGCTGTGTGAGAGGCTGGGAGGTGGGGGGGGGGGGGGGGGGGGGGGAGGGAAGGGGGAGGATTGGACTATAAGGATGAGCGAGGGAGAGTGACAACCCTGTCTGGAATGCCTTTGTCTGCATAGGCTAATATTTGCTGTTGGATTTTGCTTTTTCCCCTTCTCTTATTTGCTGTTGACAGAGAGGAATGAAAAGGCAATGGGTTACCTAGAAGCAAGACTTTTGTGTGAGTTTGTGTGTGTGTGTGTGTGTGTGTGTGTGTGTGTGTGTGTGTGTGTGTGTGTGTGTGTGCAGCCAGCAGGTTCCCAAGCAGCAGGTGGTGAGCAGAGGCAGAAGTATCGAGTTTAGGAATCTTGTTTGCTGCCCAAAAGTTGCTGCCACTCTCTCTTTAACCCTGCTCAGAACCACAAACGCATGCCAAACATGCACCAGGAATGTGTGTGTGTGTGTGTGAGAGAGACAGAGAGGACAGACAGAAAAGGATGAAGACATACAAACTGCCCCGCACATGGTGCCAAGATCCCCTCCACCTCTACCCCCTCCCCTCACTCCTCTCCCCTCCTGGGGAGTCAGGGGTTGCGGCAGCCTGGGTGTCTGCCTGAAGGCCAGCCTCACAGCGGGCCAGTCATAGCGACGGCACTTTGATGTCTTTGTGGCGAGACTCCGTGCCTCATGTCCACGCTCATTAACTTTGTCAATGACAGATCAATGTGAGGCTGCAGAACACTGCGCTGCCTCAAAATTACAGCCTATTTACCATTCTAGGTCTGAGTCTGGACTGGCCTTGGCATCGCTCTGAACACACAGACACAATACAGCAAGAGATGGAGAGACTGTTTGCTCATGATAGCACCCATTTAACAAGAGTCGCCCCCCCCCCCCCCACACACACATGCAAAGAGGATATTGCTCCACTTAACTCTGGCATCCAAACTTCCTCCGGCTTAGTGTTCACAGGCAGCAGTCACATCTCTTTACATCCTGTAGTTCCCTGCTTAATGATTAGGAGATTACTGCCCTTCTATCTTTTTGCACCCGAACGTCAGTCAGACGGATGCAGCCGGCCAGAGTGCTAAACCCATGGGAGCAGTCCAGGCTTGTTTCTCACAACATGACCCACATTGTCAAAATCTAGCACTTAGCACCTTTAAGCCACCGCTTCTCTTATGTCTGTCTTCTGCGTCTTGTTTTATTTCCCTCTCCAGGTCTTTTATAGCTGATTTTTACTGTCTCTTGCTGCTTTTTGATGGCCTGCTTGTTGAGTCAAGTGGGGTAGAAGAGAATCTCTGTTGCAATCACAGTTAGTGCTGTGAGAACAAACAGTCATTCTTGTGTTTCTTTGTCACTCCCTCTGCCTATCGTTGGGTGTCAAAATTTGACACCAATGTGACAGAGTTTAAGAGGAGTAACATAAACATCTTTTATTTCTCACTTAACCACTTATTCAAAACCTCTCAGTGCTTCAGTCTTTCAGTCTCATACCACAAGCAGCCTTACAAGAACCTGACCTAAACAGTCTAAACAAGTTACGATTTGGATCATAGAACAAAAAGAACAATGTAAACCTGAGCAAACTTTTGATGCTTTGAAGTTTTCAACGCTTCCTATGAACACAGTTCAGATCAGTCTGTATTCTCAGGATCTACCAACAGCCTTGTTTTACTTGAGTGATTTCTAAAATGCATGTCATTGTTATAGTTTTATGAGACTAAGAAGGAATTATTTCAAGTCTTAACTGAGCCTATAAGAATTAATGCATGAAAATCACCTAAATCTAATATGAGAGGGTTTTAACACGAAGTGACACTGCGGCTAATGAGAGGCTAACTGCAAAGCTCTCTTCACATTTATTGCTTCATCCGCAAGGAGCTCCACATGCTCATCGCATACCCAACACATGTAATCCACCCCCCTCCAACACACACACACGCACACGCACACACATGCACGCACGCACGCACGCACGCACGCACGCACACGCACACACGCACACGCACACACGCACACACACACACAAAAAAAAAAAACATGCTCTCAGTACCTCACAGGACTGCATGTACACAATACGTGCACACACAAACAAGTTCTCACATGGCAATGCTCATACACATGTGTGCACTGTGCACGCACGCACACACACAAAGCCTGATGCGCACACACACATACAGCCAGGGAGATCATCTGTACTCTAAATATTTAAAAAGACTATTCCTCTGTCTGTAATTAAAACCACTGCAGCATTCCAAAGCTGTATCCCCTACCATCCACCCATTCCTCCCTCTCTCTCTCTCTCTCTCTCTCTCCATCTCCTCGTCTGTTGTTCCTTCTTCCTTCCTCCATTCTGACCTTTGCTTCAGTTGCCTAGAAATGGGATGTTTGAAAATCTTCCAAAAACAATGAAAGTGTGGGAATCCTCTGTGCAACGACTGCCCTCTCTTTGACACCTGTGAATCCGTCTCTCCGCTCTCTCTCCCTCGTGAGCGCCCCACCACCGCCACCACCCACCACCACGCTCACAGCTCATCTAGAATGGCATCAGTTCATTTACCGTTGGGAGAAAGTAAAAGGTCAGGTTTTGTCTGGATGGTAGTCAGCCGTCTCTCCTGAGAAGAAGGTTGCCTTTCCTGAGAGAAGTAATGATATGTTAGGACAGCCCGCAGAGCAAACACAGGAACCGTGAGTCAGCGCCACACACTGTTTGGTTACAAAACTCAGGGCTTCTGTCGTGCCTGGGCCTGCGGGGTACCGGGGGTAAATCCTCTCCCTGGCCCACTGCTTCCTCCTATTAGAATCTGCCCAAATCCTGCCTTTATCACTGTGTTTGCTCTGCTGAGCTCACTAATGCTCACCAGCCTCTCTCACAAGGAAGGTGTTTATATGCATGTGTGTGTGCGTGTTTGCTTTGGCCTGCACAGTAATGCTTCCCATCCCTTCACCATCAACATGGATGGAATGCAGAGTGTAATGTGACGAAGGCCTGTGAGTGGGAACACACACTTAGACGCTCGCAGGACAGACGCGTTCCTGGAAAGGAGAGCAACAATATATTCCTCAGCTCTAGCAGCCATAGATGTAGCGTGTGTGTGTGTGTGTGTGTGTGTGTGTGTGTGTGTGTGTGTGTGTGTGTGTGTGTGTGTGTGTGCGGAGTTGTAAACAAGCACTTCTCATGAAGTGGAGATGGTCTACGGAGAGCTGCTCTCATTTCAAACATCATTTATTTATTAGCCCCCTGTGTGGGACGTACACACACCACACACACAGTCACACACGTGCACGCAGTGACAGAAATTCTGCGGTTTATTCCATCACGCATCAGCGATCAACCTCATTCCCTCATCCTTTTCTTTCCACCCCCTCCCTCAGTCCCTCCCTCCTTCCTTCCTTGAAATCGATGGAGTGTTTTGTCACCCAATGCTGCGTTTCGTACAATATTCATCTGAAGAAAAAAGCTCATCTCACACTCAATGAATTTTCATAAACTCTGTTTGGCGCCGATTGGTAAATGGAGGGCTACGAGTTTGACACACATGCACGTACGAGCACGCACGCACACACACACGCACACACACACCAACAACCCCATTATCCAAGCTTCAGGCGAAGGCTTTGTTTCGTACCATTGGAATCTGACAGTGATTTATGGAGAAGGGGAGTCACACTACACCCTGATACACACAGCAAAACAAAGCAAGGTTACTGGCCCAAACATGGGTACAAAGAAAGGTTACTGCTCCACCAACAAAGCCACACTGACAGCAGTGCACGCTGTGGTCCGGGGTCAACACCACATCAATGCAGCCCAATGGACAAATTCAGCCGACAGACTAAATGAATGCATTGGTCGCTTTCAATAACTTGTTTTGATGAATTCCATGAATATGAATCTCTCTGCTTCCTCACTCAGTGATTCTTTAATGACTCTTCCGGAAACTCTCCCGATGTCGTGCTGAGTCTAAATTTATATGCCAGCTTCTGGAGTCATTCTCTGCGGCTCTACCACTGCGGTTTTGTCAGAGCGGTGAACCCTGAGAGGCCAGACACACCCTGCCTCTCAGCGCAGGTATGCCCTCTGCAGTGCCAGGCTTGCTTCTTTTCCTTCTGCGTGGGCATGTTGGATCCTCTTTATATCTGCTATCGGTTACAGCTCAGGTGAGGACAACACATTCCTTCTGACTCATTATGAGTGTTGAGAACACAAGGCAGCGGTTTAGCCGGCAATCTGCAACAATTTTAGCTCCACGGTCGGTTTTGGAACACACACACGCAGACACTGCAGGGGGAAAACTGATTCCCGAGGGAATACTTTTCCTACACAACGACCACAGAGCTTTTCTGCAGCACACTGCAAAATCAACTCTGGGTGCTAGTTTGTTGCGACTCGCATTCTTGCTGGGACACAACAGAAAGCTGTGATACACTGTCTTGTTATGTCAGCAGGCCCAGATAAAAAGAATGCAGAGATAAGAGGAGTGTGACAGACGGATGAGGGGCAGAAGGAAAAGTTTGCCAGTGTGGTGTGTTAAAAAGTTGGATAAAGGACACAAAAGACAGATGAGTCACAGACACATAACACTGACAGTGAGTCATCCTTAATAAGGCTTAATTTGGGGGTAAGACATGAGTTGCTGGTTTTGCTCTAAGGGCTCAGGGATGCACCGCAGAACCTAATGATATCAGACAACAGGCCTCTGCAGCTAATCATTGCAGTCACATGGGCTATATAGACTGTACTGTAGACGCACAAAAAGAGAGAGAGGGAGAGAAAGAGGGGCAGAGGGAGAGTGGTATAAAGGCGAGGATGGGCCTCATTTGAATAAGAGTTCATTTTCTAAAAATGTTCCTCTCCGTTTTGCTCATTTCACCACTCGGACTCTCTTGATGAGTGCTTCAGCTTTGGCAACAATAGTATACGTTTGTGTGTGTGTCTGTGTGTGTGTGTGTGTGTGTGTGTGTGTGTGTGTGTGTGTGGTGGAGGTTTTTGAAAGCCACTCCAGGGCTCTCCAAGGCCGGCCAGCCACGGCCAGCTTGACGATTGAGGATCGGAATTCAGGAGGGTGGTTGACAAAGAGGCTCTCCCCTGGTGTGTGTTTTACAGAATGAGAGAAACACATAGTGTAGATGGATGGAGTGAGAGAGAGAGAGAGAGAGAGAGAGAGAGAGAGAGAGGGAGAGAGAGGGTGAGAGAGGGTGAGAGAGGGTGAGAGATGAAAGAGAGAGCAGGTGTGAGTGCCTGAAACAGCATTGACAACTCGAAGACAGTGGTCTATTCAGTACCACGTAATTGCCGTTACAGTGGCAGCTTGTTTCTTTAATTTCCTCTTTAGAACGATACGGCAGCTCTTGTGTTACACATTAATTATGTTTTCTGGGATCCCCTCTCTGCACCTCCCCCTCCCTGCTGACTGACAGCTCGGCTGCCTCCTGGCCCAGCCTGGCTCGGAGCACAGGAGTGGGAGACTGAATAGGCTAATAAATGGTGAAGGAGGGGTTGGTCACACCCCACCCTATTGTAGCAGCGCTGTCACGCCTGACCCTTAACCAAACATGTGCACACGCACACGCACATATATATATACACACCCACACGCAGTAGGGCTATTATGATTAAATAAAACTAAACCAAAAACTAAAACTAGGTGTGAAAAAAACATTTTAGTTATCTGAAATAATAAGAAAAACTAGACTTCACAAAATAAACTAAAACTATTTGAAACAATTTTTTGAAAAATAGATGAAAAAGTATATAGGAAGTGTCTTAAGTTTTGGTGTTCAACTTAGTCAAATTTGTCAACACCACAAGCATGAGGAGGCATTGGTGCATGTTTATTCAGATTGGCATGTGTTTGGCTTGTGGAAAGTGTTGTGTTTGTATCGTAATACCTATCGTGACCTTCTTAAATCCTGCCCCTGACCAATATAATCAAGGCTTGTGGGATATCCTGATATTGTTTGCGTTTTTGTCAGCATTCCTTGGACATGTATACATCACGTTCAGAATATACGTCTTATTTTGGGTTTTTACTGCAATTTATGACACATGGCCTTTTGCCCATTAACGGTCAACTCTCTGTGTTGTTCAGACAACAGTTTGCAAGGCAGGGGAGGAGATGCATGCACAAAAGAGGAATCCACATATCTGTTTGGAAGGAGAGACACACCTACTTTAAAAAGTGAAATACTTGGATATCAACAGGTTTTGGACACATGCGAATATCACAACATGGACCTTTTCAAGAGGGTGGTTGACTGAATGAAAGAAGGAGGCTGAGTCCATTAATCAGAGCATGCATAGCTGCTTGAAAATGGGAATATTAGTGAAATACTACTTAAATTTGTCATGTAAACATCACAGTAGGAATATTGTCTTTTTCAGAATAAGGGGAAAAAATGCAATATTTTGTGCATGTAAATGTAGTCACTGTGTGCACGCAACCTTGTGCGTAGTCACACATACACACGCACACACACACACCTTCACATCACCTCTGTTAGCCCTGACCCCGTACCAAATACCCAGGCCCCCCCCGTATCCAAGGTGACCAAATGAGGCCCCAGCTATCGCCTAGCAACCAGGGAACAATGAGCTCCAAGGAGACGGAATGGCTCGAGCAAAGGGCAGGCTATTCTCTGGAGACGGAGGGAGGGATGGAGGGATGGGAGCCGAGGTGGGGAGAGGAGGGGACGAGGGGTGATGGGAATGGTGTGAGGACACATCTTTAACCATGTCACAAAGAGGGTGCCTGCCTGGGAAACAAGGCTGTGCTTCTCTAACCCCGCTGGACGTCTTCACTCAGCTCCGCTCCGCTCGGCTCACTCTCACAACTCGGATAAAAAAGACAAAACAATCTGACTTCTACCTTTTTTCTTCCCCAACCTCCTCTCCATATCCACACATGAGGGGAGGCCGGGAGCAAAGCCAGAAAAGCAAAAGGTCGGGAGAAATGAAACATCTTCTGTTCCGCTCTCTACGAAACAGACATCTGTCAAACATCCAAAATATCCTCGTTATGCTACGCAGACTAACTCAGGACTGACAGCATTATGACAACTTCCACATTCAATCACCCGAGGAAACTTTTAACTAATTCGATCGTTGACAGAGACATCCTGAAGCTCTGACTTTACTCGTACTGTGAAAGAAACTTTTTATCAGTTCTCCATCTCTCTGCCCTTGGAGGAGCGAGGGTGTTAACACAGATGTATCACCATCTTTCAACTTTCTATATCCAGAAACACAGGTAGGAAGGTGAATGAGGGTGAGATTGCCGAGGGGCCAAACGCAGCACAACAACACTTTGCCAATTCAGTCTCCATAGAAACTATTAGGAGCCATACTATAAAAAGACAAAGGAATGAGTGAAAAGTCAAACCCGCCCAGACAACTGGCTCATGCTGTAATGATTTCACTGAGGTATTTATCACATATCCATCTTTGATTAGGCTTCTGCCATTATCTCCTGCCAAAGTTTCTGGCAGAAAAAGCAACTCCTGCAAGAAGTCTCCACTGATCCTAAAATTGACACTCCGGCGCGCTAACACAAACCAAATATCAAAGATGTTTTACCAATTAACCTACAAGAAAGAGTTGAGCGAGGGGGAGGAGAGGAAAGAGGATATAAAATGGGTAAAATGAGTGTTGAGGAAGTGTGGAGGGCTGTTGGGCACCGGTCTGTTAGCTTGTTCATGTGAAAACTCTTTGTTAGCCATGAATGGCCTCCTCTCTTTTACAGCAGCTTTATGAAGTGGAACCTGGGCATATCCTCCCTGCTCCCAGTGCATACTGCACACACACACACACACACACACACACACACACACACACACACACACACAAACACAGACTGTACCTTTCTTTCTTTTGCACAAATTAACACTAATAAGTGCAAGAATTAGCTACTTTTCTCCATTTTATACCATCGTAAATGGAAAATCTTTGGGTTTGGAGCCGTTGGTCAGACATAAGAAGCTGTTTGAAGACATCGCTCATTGTGATTGGCATTTCTCACTATTTTCTGACATGTAGCAGACTAAATATTAAATAACAATAATATTAATGAAAAAAGCCATTAGATGCAACCCCAGCAGACATGAACATAGCAGCAGTACTATGCTGTGGCCAGAAAGGGACCTAATCCACAAGTCAGAGGAAAACACTGTCTGTGGAGCTAATGAAGGCGTCAGGGGGAGGAAGCAATAATAGTGTGCGGCTATGCGTTATGGATTAATAGACACATACACACATATGCAAAGATTGGTTTTGGAGGATTTAACGGGGGAAAGGAAGTGGTGACGCTCTTTCAGGCCAAAGTCAAATCAAAGCACATCAGATTTTGTTCAAATAATTCCTCTGTCGCTCTTTCTTTGTCCATGGACTCATTCAGATGGCAATTTTATGAAGTGTTGACACACTCAAGAGAGCGAGCGGAGAATAGTAATAGAGAATGTTGTATGAGTTTCTGTGTCTGCCATTGATTTCTGGCCTATGTCGTTGTCCTGCTTAAAGTATCTGACCTTCTGTGGCCTGTAAATATCGTGAAAGGTCTCTGGGATAATGTATTGGACAGAGGAATGCTATAACTTACACAGGCTATAATGATTTGCCCTGTTCTTTGACAGTATTGTGTGTCTCCAGGGCTGGCTGGGACACTCTTGACTTCATGGGAACTGTCTGCATCTCCAGGTCTGGCCTGGGCCAGGGTTGACCCACCACCCTTCTATTCTACAAGCCACAATCCAATGCTGGTAATATCCACTCCACTAACACCAGCACCAACGACACCCCCTCCAGCCATCAGCTTGATCTCCACATGAAAGAGCCTGCAAGCTCATTACCACAGCCTGGGGCTCATCGGGCCTTTTATAAGCCAGAGAGGATGGAGAAATTCAGCCAGGAGGGAAGAGGAAAGGAGAAAGAGATCTCATATAGGGCTCACCATCCAGGCAGCCAGGTGTTAAAGCCAGAGATAAGACGCAGGGAGGAAGTAACAGAGGGGGAGGAAAGGGAAGCGATAAGGAGGGTAGGACAAGGTAGATGACAGAGAGGAAGTGAGGTACAGTAAAAGGGGCAGGGGGGATGATAGAGGGAAAACGGGGGAAAGCTGACAGAGGGAGGAGGCTTTCTGCTCCTATCTGTGTGCAGTGTTTCATCCTCCATAGGGCCCCAGTGTCACTCAGGCCTCCTCCAGCAGAGTCCAGCTTTGAAGTGATAATGGGGCTTTTGGCTAATGCTCCATTGCAGGTGCCCGTGGCTCCCTCTCCCTCTCTGTCTCCCAGCACGGCCACAGAGATGAGAGGAGATGAGAATCCTTTCAAAGTCTGCAGATGAGGCCAATCTTTCTTCTCCCAGCCTCTTTTTCTTTCTTTCTCTTTATCTGCCAACCCCACTTACTCTATCCCCACACTATTTATTGCTTCGCAGGCACTGTCTGTCACTTTCAGGTCCTTCTATTGCCCTCTAACTCGTTTTACCCTCTTTCCACTCCTCTCCTTCTCTGTCTATTTACTTGATTGAATTGCTACAATGAATATAGGAGGGAGGGATTTCAAAACTGTCTGAAAAAACAATTTAAAGTTCATGAGAGGAAAAAAAAAATCAACTTTCCAAGCTGCATAAATAATGAATAAAATATGTTTTATATTCCTCTCCTGCCCCGCCTTCATTCCTCTTTCACGGCTCTCCTCCCTTTCATCCTCTCTGCTTTCCAACTGTGCCTTCCATCCCTCTGTGACTCCCTCCCTCTCAATCGATACTCAGTGCTTCTCTCCTCCATTTCGGTCCTTCTGAGGTGTCAGATTGGTGGGACTGCAGGCCCCGCTCCGGTTACAATACACAACAGGTAAACACACACATAGCTCAGGCTGCATCTCAGATGTAACACTCATTTCTGGAAGCTTTGTTTGGGTGGGGCAGGTGTGTGTGTGTGTGTGTAGTCCTAGTTGAAACAGCAGGAAAGGAGAATCGATTCCATCCCCCAGCGATTCTGTGCAAAGCTGAGAAGGAAAGACACCCCCTGCACAGAACAACACACTGTTTCCCATCAAAAAATATCTCCACAGTCAGCGTACACATACACTCTGGGGCTAATGAGATCACTGCTTCGTGCTGTGATACCAGCAGGAGAGCATTGTGAGAGGGAGCCAGTATTGGAAACAGATAGACATTTGTACTGGAATTCAGTTTTTCCTCTTTGCTATGCTCTCCGGCCCTGCAAGGCTCAATATGTATTTTTACTGGAATGTGGGCAGTCCACTTACCTAAGCAGACAAGTGTCTTTTGTTTACTGAGAAAGTAGGATGGCTGAGGGGAGCGTGCAGAGCACAGAGGCTCAGGATAGAAGGTTCTGGTTGCAGTCAACACTGACAAGAGTTGAAATAGCTGCATATTTAAACTTTATTTAAAAGTGGGGCTCTGCCTGTTTGTCTTTTTCCACCAGTCACACTGTGTACACACACACACACACACACACACAACTCATTACTGTGAATACCCAGATATGGGTACACAAGTCGATTAAGTGTTTACATGACTCAGAGTAACTGTTGTTTGTTTGAAAGTCAATCAAAAAGTCATTAGAAACATGTCACCAAGTAAACAAGGGAAAACGGACTGATTTTGTTGTTTATTGTTTACGTATGAATTATTAATGGAGACCCGTGAAGCACGTTCTACTTTAAATTTGGTGCACTGTGGATGACTGATTTAGAATTGGATCATATTTTTGCAGAGATCTCATATCAGCAGAATTATTGACAAAAACTTTGAGAAAATCTTATAAATGAATGTTTGGCCCTGTTTGATGGGATAAAGGTTTGCTTAAGTCACCTTTTGTTGTGTAATAGCACTTGTGAAAACAACAGATTATGGTACATACAAGTATCATCATGGGAGAGGAGAAAATTTAGCCCCAAAAGAGAAAAAAATTCAAAGTGTATTCAAGGCAGGAGGTAGCTGCCATTCTGCAAGATATCCATTTAAAGTAGAGTCACTCCTAAAAGCTACGAAGAGACTGGGTAGGAACTGTGTTCAATTCACTGTGGCTTCTGTGGCACACACACAAAATCAAATGCCAAACATATCCAGAGTACTCTGTATAAATGCCAACAGTAATTTCACAAGCAACCAAGGTTTATTAAAATGCCAAATGTAATTCCATCTTTAATATTAGAGGGATTACATATATCTGAATGTTGCCTTGATTTTGTCATAACTACAATGCATCTCATATCTCACACAGTGAAATATAACACATGACAGCTTCCCAGCACAACCACAGTCTACAACTGCCAATTAGCAGCTCTATCTGAGGCTGTAGGAAGGAGGTGGTGTGGTGAAGGGCACCTAAACAGCAGTTGCAGAAAGACAAAAGTTGCCTCATTTGCTTAGCCAACCGAGATTTTCTCAGCTGGGATTCAAACCAGCAGACCTGTTGCCACAAGTTTGCTTCTTTCACCATTAGCCTGCATCTTAACCTCATTAAGCCTGACGTGCACGGGGCATCGTCTTTGTGCCGAGACACACTCACTCATCGGGTTTTCAAGCTCGGCTGCTGCGATGTGGCAGCAGCTCTGCAGCCTGTGTAGTCTCAAGAACAAAAGGCATGGAGGTGTGCTAAGTATAAAAGCCCTAAGAATGGACCTGCTCACCACAGACAGAGCGGAGACAGAACCCAGAGTTCACACACACACACACACACACACACACACACACACACACACACACACACACACACACACAGACGCACACACACAGAAATATAGCCACAGGGAAGAGGAAGGAGTTCAACCAAAGACTCTCCTTCCAGAGGATAAAGGGATGCGTCTTAAAGCCTATAATTACATATACACACACAACTAAAAATCCAAAAATCTCTTTCCATCCATTACACCACACTTTTCCCAAGCAATTGGACCGAATCTCGTTCAGAAAATTTGAGTCTCGTTTTGAACCGTTTCACCTCCCAACGCTTTCTTTCTGCGTGTGCCCTCTTCTCGCTCGGAAAAGGTAAACAGCCTGAGCTAGAACCCCGCAGAGCATTGGTTGCTACAGCAGCAAATCAGCAGGAGTGGGCAAAGTATGTGTGCAATGGCATTTGTGTGATTGCATGTGTGTGTGGAGGCATAATTTGCCCTGCAGTTTGTTTGTTTGCTCTTTTTAAATCTCGGAATCAGAGACAGAGCCCGAGGCCACAGGGTAGGGCTGGAACAATCATTTACTGTACGCGTGTGGGTTTGCTGGGCATGTGTGCTGGGCAACACATGCGCATGTGTGGGTAGTTTCATGCTTCTTCCTGTTTCAGAGGATGTTGGGAAGGGTTTCGATCCCCCTCTCCCTCTCCCTCTCCCTCTCCTCTCCTCTCCCTGCCCAAAGGGAGGAGAGGCTGTGTTTGGGTCTGCTTGGGTTACTTCCAACACTGAGCTCCAGAGCGTCAAGTCCAGACCCTAACAGCTCATAACTAGAGATTACACACGGACACTGTAATCTTCCTGCTAAGATCCTCACACACGACACTTCCACATGATGATCCAGAGCAGATAGCGCTGATTGAAACCCCAGATCTTGAATCGAGCCATAACGAGATGGACAGATGCGCTGAGTGAGGGAAACACCTATCGCAGGGAGATTGCACTCTATTAGGCCTGTGATGAATGAGCTGGATTTTTCATCCTGATAGCTACATTCATGCTCCATCATGCTGCTTAAATGGACAGAGCCATTATGCACACACACGTCCACGAAGCATGTGTTCATACACACACAAGCAGGACAACCCATACAAGCACTATATGGATTGTTATTCCTGGCTGGAAGTGCAGCATTCCACAAGTCCCTGCTCGGAGATTCCAAGGAGTGAGTGTACGTGTGTGTGTGTTTGTGCGTGTGTGTGCGAGGAGATGAGGGCAGCCTTTACTCCTGTGTGTCAGTTCCAATCTGGACCAGGCAAGGCCAGCCGTCACAGAGGCAAACTGTCGGCAGCGGCAGAGAGAGGAGGAGGAGGAGGAGGAGGAGGCCTCCTTCAGCAGCTCCGCGAGTGAAATCCCTGTGTGTGTATACTCATGACGGATCTAGACCACACTGTGATGTCTTATTCATGCCGTATCAATTCATAATGACCAGGCCAGTCCCCAATGTGAGGATGTACATTCATACATACACACACACACACACACACACACACACACACACACACACACACACACACACACAATGTTTTCATCACTTGTGGGGACATTACATAGACTTACATTGATTTCCTGGAGACTTACCCTAACTCTAACCACTAATGGTTTAAATTGTGGAGACCTGTATTTTGTCCCCACAAGTAAGGTGAGTCCCCACAATGTGACTGTGTGAACAGGTTTTTGTCCCCACAACATGAGTAATACATGGCCACACAAACGCGCACATGTGTATGATTGGGATGGTCATCGCAGAAGAACCTGTGTGTGTGTGCATGCATGTTTGCTTGTAAGAATATTTAGAGCATCAAGAGTTTGTATGCGCGAGTATGTGGAGCAGTGTGTACCAGACGCTGGACACACACACACACACACGCAAAACAGCACTGATGTCCCAGCGCTTTAGTGTGAATATTTAACAAGCCTCAATCCATCTGTTCAATTATTCATGAGGAAGGACACAGAATCGTTAGTAAATATAAACACCACTGTTTCTCTCCTGCTTTCGCCACAGCTTTGCTCCTCTTGCTCCTCTGGCTGTCTCACTCTCTCTTCTTTTACTTTCTTCTTCTGTCTTTTTTTCTTTCCCTCCTCTCATTCTTTCTCTCTCGCTCCCCTTGTGCTGTGGTTGTGAATATTTCAGATGGCGGAGTGGTTTTTAAATTACCCCCTTTTGGCTTCCGCTCTCCTCACATGGTTTGGTCTGCATTTCTCTCTCACACACGGTCCGACTCGTAAAGAAAACAGCGACAAGCCATAAAAGCCACTTTTACCAGCTGACAAGGACAGGGGCAGGAAGAGGGGCAGGGGCAAGGAGTTAAGGCCTGCCTGGTATTTTTTTGGTTGGCCGCCAGGTCAGGTATGTCATACTCTTACTCTAAACTGTAGCCATGCATCTAGAGTCAGGACTCAGTGAGTGAGTTCACCAAAATTAGGGAAAAAAAACATAACTTGCCTCTGTGGTCATGCAAATAGTTTTGGTTTTATTTATTCAGGTTTGATATATCTGTATGTCTCTGAGAATTTATTATTATTGGTAGTGCTCACAGCGTTGCAAAATTATATTTTAGAAATCCAGCAACTGCAAAAAAGAAAAAAAAAAAAACATCCCCGTTACTCTGGATAACATGAATGTGAATAATTCTCATCTCTGCCAAAGAAAAGAGGTGTTGCTGTTAAAGTTTTTAGGCTGTGCACCACAAATCTCAGACACTGACATGTAAAAGAAAAAAATCAGTATTAATTAAACCAAAATCTGTATGGGTAGATACCACTGGTAGAAAGTAAAACCAGTCCTAATTTTTGGGTGGACTGACCCTTTAAGAAGCCAGATTCTCTGATGCATGCAGGTATTTTGCTTTCACTGTGTCTAAAGTTAACTTGACTCACTAATGTCTTTGCTGTCACTGTTTACTTAGTGTCAGACAAACCAGTCAAGAAATCAGGATGTCTGCCATCGATGGTACACAGACCTCCTGATGAAGACGGGTTGCCATGGGGACTGCTGCCAAGTGGGGGCCCAAACGGTCCTCTGAGGGAGAGAGAGAGAGACCTAGCACGTCGAAGCAGGTCATTCATAGGCAGAGACAAAGAGAAGGAAACGACAGGACCAGCTTGGACCATTAACGGGCTGCCAGACACACAGGCGTGCACAGACAGACACACACACACACACACATAGTGCAGTATTACACAAACACTTAAAAACAGTCATGAGGATGGAAAAAAGCACACATTCACTCCAGTCTTTCAGCCAGTCATACACAAAAAGTCAAAAGTTGAAAGAGTTAATTTGCTTGCTTTGTGGCACGAAAGGTCTTGGAACACCAGAGCGAGTTTACAGGCCAATCAGTCTGCAGCAAATGAAAAGGGGGGAATACTGTATACCTAAAGAGTCACAAACAAGGGGGAACACTGTGACAGAGAGATGATTTATAGGTTTAATGATAGTGCACATTATTTATTCTAGATCTCCTTCCCCCAAACAATTCTTTCTTCTCACACTGTGCTACCGTTCCCTGAGCATCAAGCGATCAACAAACAGAAAACACAGCATCCCTCCAACACAAACACAGAACAGGCAGCTCCGCATCAACACATAGCTGATGCCGCTCTTTTATCTACAGTCAAAGCCATATAAAGAATGTAATCCCTCGTGAGCCCCTGCCATCCACACATTAGCACACAGAGATGTAATTATAGTGTTATTCTGTGTGTGTTTCTGTCTAATTAGTGTTATTTACATTTTCCCTCTTTTTTCCCCCTCTCGTGTGTGTGTGTGTGTGTGTGTGCGTGCATATGCATGTGTGTCACGCAGCCAGTATTTCAGCGCGTGTGTTTAGGGTTTGTGTATATCAGGATACCCGTCGTCAAGCATTAACACGAAAATTAAAGATCTAAAAGTAGGATGGGGCACATCCCCTCTGCCATCCTTTGCCAGGGTTTCCTCTTCTCCTCTGTAGTGCAGGTACAACCACACCCTTCCCTCCTCCTCCTCCTCCGTACCTCCCGGGGAGATACACAAGGGAAAACCTCTCCTAACCGTCCCCTCACCCCACCACGTAACACTGCACGTTAGCCATTAATGAAAGCAACACCCCTTCAAACAAGCCTGTGTTGTTGCCGGCATTTGTTTGTGGGAGCAACAACCAACACGGTAATCAAAAACCGCAAAATACCCCTTCGCCTCCTCCTCCCACAACCCCCCATCCTGAGCCCAAACCAGATGCTATTCCCCGGGGCCAGCTATCAGGCTAACTGCTCTCCACTCCTCCAACTGCGCTCACCTATTCCTCTTTTTTCCTCCATCCCGCGGTCCTTCCTTCCTCCTGCTCTCCCACTGCGAAAAGACACTAATTACAGACATGGATGAGTAGATTACAGATCTAAAGTGCAGTGGAAGTGGGATGAGGAGAAGTCAGGGGTGGTGGGCTAGGGGCAACAGGTCGTTAACAGTGATGAATGCAACTCTATTTTCACTGTTATTGTTCACTGATGTTCTGCGCAGCGCCTCTCACCTCAGTGCTGCTGTTCCCATGCCTTCTCGTCAGTGCCATCCATCACAGGCAGCTTTAACTAACTCTAACTATCTCTAATCATCTCTAATCAATTCCAATTATCTCTACTCTGCACCTCATGCATCAGTGTCTCTGGTATCGCTCAGGCATGGGAAGAGACAGGGGAGTGGGGGCGTAGATAAAGAGGTAGGCTCTCGAAACAGAGAGCAGAACATGTGGCTCAGTAACACACTGTATACGTGCACTATCTCAGTTCCCTTGTGGCGAACACAAAAGGAGACATACTGTTGCATTTTCAACAAGCTAAGGTTCAAGCTTTTGCAGAATTTTACAAAGTTAAAATGTAATTATTTGTAAATCAGAATTTATTCTCATCTTGCAAGATTCCAGAGAAGATTTGCCATTTTTCAAAATCAGTGTTCTAGCAAGAGCGCTTGCATTAATTCTCCATTTTCCCTCCGCAGTGAAAACTCATTACCCCGTTAGCTTAATGACTGCATGGGAGTCAAGTGTGTAAAAACTCCCCACAAATCAACAGTCGCCTGCTCATTTAACCGACAGCCTTTTATTAACCCAGCTCGCTTTTCCTCAAAAGTTTAATGAGAGCGACAATCTCCTCTGCTAGTCCTCCCTCCTCTATCCCCTACGTCCTCCTTTCTGTTTGTCCTCTCAGCAGGATGCCTAAGACAAATAGCCACTTTGTTCGACAAGCTTTTCCTCAAACGCTTACTCCAGAATGAGCAAAAAGAAAGATGAGGAGAGGAGTGTAAGATAGACAGAGAGGAAGAGTGTAAAAAGTACAGAATAAGTGGAAGGGGGCAGTAAATCCTGCGTCCAAGAAACCATCTGGGTTAGTGCTCCACCTGAGGGCAGCGGGCTCTCACATTAACCTTTCTTGTTGGGATCATGAAGGCAGACCCTAACAAGCCCAGATGAGCACTTTGAGCAAGTGCAAAGACTGTCACACAAATACAGAAGATGCAACCATAGACTCTGTGTCTGTTTCTCTCTCTGTCATCCTCAGACACACACACACACGTACACACACACACACACACACCCACACACACACGAAATAGCAGCGAAAGTCTTCCCCTGGGAGCTGAGAACCTTTTAAGTCCATTAAAAGCTGCTGGCGGGAGCGAGACAAGGCTGTAACCTAACCGCATCAGACTGGAACCAGAACCCACGGTGTGGCTCAGACACACCGCTCAGGAGTTAAGAAACACATTAGGAAAAACTTTTGTCTTCTACTGCTGTTCCTGATCCCACGCTACTAGACCTAATTTTTAACAAGCGCTAGAAGTCTTTCATAAAGTCGCAACTGTCAATCAAACACAGGCGCCATAGAGATTGCGTTATTTTCGATTCCATGGCCCTGGATTATACATTTGTTTTAACTGCTGAAGAATGTAAGGCACTTCCACACCTGAAAAGCTTCAAGGTCCATTACAGTCCTCTTTTATCCAGCCAAGGATAAAGAACAAATGAGTGTATACACAGACACAGAGCAAATCGATTAAGCGATGTTAAACAAAGTCTCATTCTCCAGAACGTGGCAGAAAAGCCAGCGCTAGGTTTAGAATAATGAGCGTGAAGTTAGATTGGATGAAACAGGGGAGCTGTGTTAGCACAATCCTCTGGCTGTTGGCAGAGCCCGCTGCTCCAGATGGACTAATCACGCTTGTTCAAGGCCATCCGCTGGTCTGGAAGGCCTCGGTCTGCTCTGTGTCTGTTCCAGCTAGACAGACAACTCAGTGCTGCTCAGTGTTACCAAGCCACAAGCAGGCCAGCCTTGCCCCAAAGGATGAGGCTCTGCCCTACAGCCCTACAGGTTGGTTATGGCATAACGATAGGTGACATGAGGAGATAGTTGCGAGGAAGTGACAGATAGATTCAAGATGGTGTTAAACATCAAACGCAAGATAAACAGATGGAGGGCTGAGGCCCGGGACCATGGGTTAGTAGTACCACTATGTGGGTTGAAGGGAGGGAAATGATTTTTCCATGTCCCACTGTTTCATTATTCCCAGATGCTCCAGGTAGGCTGAACTGGAATAGTGGAAGCTGGAATGATCAGCAACAGGGACACTGATTATTCTTAGGAAAGAAAGAAAAAACACTGAGCCTCGTTGCAGATGGGAATAAAAGTTTAGCATTACTGGGGGATTGTCTCATTGCATGGGGCACAGGAGTGTAAGGCTGTGTGGGTGTGTGACAGTATGGGATTGGCCTTAACAAGTGGAAACTGAATGAAAACAGCGATGACACATTTCATTCATATGATGGAGCTAAATGAGTCCTATGGCAGAGAGGGCTTTGGGGACTTCTCCTGTGACATAAAATAACCTCATTTAGTAACACAGACATCCTCTCACCTTGAACAGAGTTCAAAGTCTAGCGTGTACTTTATTTCAAGTCCCAGTGTCACCAGTGGCTTCTCTCTCAGACAGACTCGCACACAGAAACTGCAGATGACTTGGCTTGAAGGCCCAATGATGTGCAAAGAACTCAGATTTCCACTCATTCAGTTACAGACAGTAAATACAGTGGAAATTACAGGGCACACTTCACACACTTCACCTAATAAGTCAGAATTTTAAAGAGACTTGATGGCATTCCAGCAAGTGCAGTTGAAGCTTAATTGTCCTTTAATTGTGTTTAAACCAAACCAAACCAAACCAAACCAAACCAGAGCCAACATTCAGCAGACTTATTGAAACCATGCTTTGTATATTGCAGTATATTGTTGTAGCGCATACACCTCTGAGCAGTATTGGTGACTCGCTTTATAAAGAAGAGACGAAGAGAGATGGTGTGTGTGCGCTGACTGAGAAGAAGAATTCAGCGTGTGCTCGATTGAAATAAAAAAGTGAATGTACTTACAGTCGAGACAGGGCAGGGTTCTTCTGAAACAGCAACTCAGGAAGCTGCTGCAGTTGATTACGGTTCAGCCGCCTGCGGTAGGGAAAACATATGATCAACCAGTGAGTTTGTGTGTGTGTCTATGCATGTGCGCCCTTGTGTAGGCTGTGAATAATTTCTGCTAGCTGCTGTAGAATCGGCTTAGCCACAGGCTATTGTGTTTCAGTGTGCTCTGAATGTCACATAAATATCCAACTGAAAGTTCAGGGGAATTAAACTTCTAGTCAGAGACAGCGCCGTAAATTATCTCTGCACAGTTAAATTACAACGCTGCGCCTAGCAGAATTCAGTGCCCTGCTGGCTTTCCCAGAGTAACGGAATAGCAACATTTTAAACAAGTGAAATACATCCACCAGTTATCTGAACATGGACAGATTTTATCAGGGCTGAACTATCAAAACAAGATGTTTCTAAATAAAATTAAGAGAATTGGATGAGCCTATTCTAGCCCAAGGAAGCACTGACAGGAATGGTGGTTGGCAACAGACTCCATGTCAAACAACTAACGTCCAAGACTGGCAGGCTTTATGCAAATACGACAATTAAGTCAATGAGGAACAGACTGTTGCTAATCTGTTGGAAACCACAACTCTCTTCTCCCTGAATGGCCCATTGGAGGCACATGGGAGTGAAAGCAGCGGCTGTGGCAGAGAGAGGCTGCAAATCTGAAAGGCAGGCCGCTGCCATTCCTTCAGACGCAGTCAGACAGATGTTTGGATCTGTGCCACTCACTGTACACACTGAGAAGAGTGCTTGGCCAGCCGAGGTGGAGATTTAGTACGCAATGGGCATTAATGGTCTGCTGCCGCTGCGTTCACACTGAACTGTACCTGCTGGTGGGTTAGTGGCTTTTAAACATTATAGAAACGAGCCGCTTAATTTCCACATTGGTCTGGCACATGGATATGTCTACCCAATGTTTGGGATCAGTTGAATGTGGAGGGGGAGGGAAGCTGTGCATGGCCCCGAGTTTGGTAATGTAAATTGTTAATGTGGGTTTCAGATCAGGGGAAAGTCTTTTAAAAGTTAACCACTATGTGAGCATGACGGCATGTGTCCATAAAGTCATCTGCTGTGCAGGTTTCCATGTGGGTAGCTCTATTGATTTGCTAATGAGCTGGTCGAGGTGTGGTTGACTGTGTTTGTCTGTGTGTTTTCCCAGCCGGTTTACAAGCTGTCGAGGAGTCCTGGTGCTGTCCAGATGAGCTAGGGCCTGCGGTGGGGGAGGCCTCTTAAGCCCACATATCCCACTGAGGGCAATCCTGTCAGGCAAAGCTAATAAAAAATACTCCCAACCCACGCTGTACCCTCTCAGCGCCATCTGACCACAATGGAATGACAGGGAAGTGCCTCACACTTGATACACCATTTATGGTCTGTTCCTCCTGTTAGTCTCATTACACTAATACAAGTATTGAAAGGAGATCAGAAGAAGGGCGGCATTTTCATTTGAAGTTCAAGTTTAGAAAAGGCATAAAAATGTGTTATTTCTGGTCAGCCTATCTACAGACAACCCTGGGTGGTACTCACAGTCTCTCCAGCTCCTTCATGTCATCAAAAGCCCCACGCTCGATCACAGTAATCTGATTCTCCATCAGCTGCCTGCAGAAAGAGGACAGAAAGAGAGCCTTAAAAACTATGTGATACAGTGTGGCTTTGACTTTTTAACGAGACTGTAGACGGCCACTCAGGTTTTAACAAAGTATAGGGGGGCTTTGGGGTTTGGGTGGCGAGACCTCTTGCAGCATGTATATTTAAGCTGGGTGCACTATATTCAACACCTCTCTCTCACACACACAGGGCAGCGGTGTGGACTGGGGGCACAGTGTGGAATCTTGGCAAAAGAAGCAGGAGTAGCAGCCAGGAAAGTATCTAAGGTGGCTCAGAAAGTGTGGGTCCGGGCTCTGGTGTGGTCCACTGGGTGTAGCGGCTGGGTGGAGGCTAGACGAAAGGTAGGCATGGGGTCAGAAAGTGTAAGAGGGGAAACTGAGGTGGGCTCCAAGGTTTTTACAATTGGCACAATCAAGGGAAAGTAGGCTGCGTGTGTGTGTGTGTGTGTGTGTGTGTGTGTGTGTGTGTGTGTGTGTGTGTGTGTGTGTGTGTGTGCCTGTTGGATAGCATAGTTGGACAGTATCAGAGTTGCAGGCAGTACATCAAGGCTATTAGTCATATAAACACAAACAGGGATGCACACAAACATACAGTACACGCACACAAGCTGGAACACACCCTTTCCTCACCTACATTGCCAAAGCTAACGCACGAAAAAAGAGTCTTGGATGGTTTTGGAAGTGTTACAATAACACAAGGCCAGGAAGGAGAGAAAAGCGTCCAGCAGCTTCAGAAGCAACAAGAGCTTTCCTTCATTACGTATACAACTGTTCTGTGTTGAAGGCAACCTCTCATGTCTCCTGTGAGGCTACGCTGCGCTGCAACTCAGCAGTCTGGGCTTCCTCTCCATCGAATATAAATGCTAATCACTGTTCGCACTCCATAAACATAGAGAGAAAAGTGCAATTCACCTCCGATCTCTTTCTCATGAATTTAGATGGAAGTGCAAAAAAATCGTGATGAGTACTTTTGAATTGAGAAAAACTTTTCTTTTTTTTTTTTTTTTTACACATAGACAGTCTGAGGGCAAGCAGCCTTCAGTTTTTCTGATCTCTTTCTTTCCTCTATTGTTCTGCATTTCCTCCCTCGCACACACACACACACACACACACACACACACACACACACACACACTGCTGATTTAGACCAGCCAAGCACCCACTGCTGCCAGACGAAGGGGAGGTAAATCAGCTGTGTTGATTTTAGACTGACAGGATAGATGGCAGCTGACTGTAAAGATAAACTTCTGTTCCTGTTTGGCTCCTTCTGAGGGTTGCCCAGGGGTCAGCAGGATCAGAGGTCAACCCTCTGTTAGTCTTAATGTTGTCGCGCCACAGAGGTCACCCCCCAGTGCACAGTGACAGACTTTTTTCTGGTTGCACACAGACATGCCATGTACCTACACCATGTTAATCATGCATCATGTATATATGGTTGACTGACATTTCAGAAAGCGCACAGTGTGTGTGTGTGTGTGTGTGTGTGTGTGTGTGTGTGTGTGTGTGTGTGTGTGTTTTTGCAGCACAGTGGTGGCTGTGAAGGAATCAGAGGCTTTAAAGCTATGGGAAGTTCTGTCTTTAGTACCCCTGCAAGGAGTTGTTTCCTTCTTACTTGCTAGTGACAAGCTGATGACATGAAGGCATTTAACCTCCATGTGGGGGTAGAAGGTGGCGCAGAAAAGGAGGCATGCATAGGAAGATGGGAGAGGACAAGGGGCAGTAGGCACAAGCAGGCTGAAGCTCAGAAAATACGGGGAAGACAGGGGGATGGGCGAGTAATGATGAGGCTTGAAAATAGTCCGGCTTCGCTGGGTAGCAGGAATTATGCGCAGCTCGTGTTACATCTAAAACATGTTCAGGTCTACACGGCTTCCCCTCTGGCAGTGTTTTAACACCTATGGCACTGCTCACAACTGTGTGCGCACACATGCACACATGTAGACACTTTTACAACTACTTTAATACCTGAAGTCACAAGTGCTGTTTAATTTCAACACAGAGGGAGTCAATGACTTCACCTGAATGTGTTAACTGTGTTGAGAGCCTATTTAGGAGTGGCATTTGTGTACACATTACATGTTGATGTGTGGGAACAGAGGGCAAGTGAGCGTGTGTGCGTCTAAGGGACAATAAGTGCTACTACAACAGACAGAATACAGTGAGAGAGAAGTCCATTACTTCACTTGCTGCAGTCGCTCAGTAGCTTAATGTACTCTGGAGTAGGACTCTTGACAGAAGCATCTCCACTTCACTGGGTTTATGCTAATTTCAGCAGGGAGACCGTACAACTTGTGAGCTGCAAGGTTAGATACAGCTCAGGTATGCACGAATAGATAAACTCAAACACTGACATGCACCACAGATAAACATACAGACACCTCATCGTCACACATGAACATGAAGGCAGGTACTTACAGAACTCGGATGTACTTTAGTCCAGCAAAGTCACTCTTGGTGATGCGTGTGAGGTTATTCCCATTCAGCTCCCTGCGAAGAGAGACACGCAAACATATATGAATAATTCACCTTTATTCTCCCTCTGAACCTGTTAAGCCTTATGACTAAAGGAGCGGGCAGGAACATGGAGGCATCTCTGCCTGATACCTGAAGCTTTGCAACACACACAACCACACACAGTGCACACACACATTGCCTCAAGCTGTTTACTAAAGCATACTTCTGGTGTAATATATGCTGAGAATGTCTCAAATTGCTGGCATTTTTATGAAAGGCAAATTGCTTCAGACGTGATGTGAAATGTAACATGTATTGATTGGTAGAATCAGAAAGGTTGTGTTAAAGGGAAGTTCACACTTTGTTCTAATTCCACTGGGAGATATTAAGAGGTCCTATTAAAATGGAAGCCACATTTGAGCTGCCTGTTTGTCTTTCTATTCCAGCCCTCTGCCACCAACACCCACAACCCCCCTCTCTCTCTGTCTGCCCTGTCCTTCTACTGTTGGTGCGGATTAGCAGGAGCCAGTGGAGAGGATTTGGGTAGGGCCACAAGGCCAGAAAGCTAAGTGCTGTGGATATAATGGGAGCAGCCTCCCTGCTGAGAGCTGGCCATCGCTGCAAAAGGCAGAGACAAAATAGTTGAAAAAGAGAGGTTTCGAATTTACTGTTGGTTTCTTACAAATCAACTATCCTCTCATGGCTGACAACAATACTTTCCAGAGTGTTGTGCATTTGATGAATGTAGCATGTTAAACTTGTGGCACCACCAGTGTTTTGGTGCATTCAGTTATCTTTGCTGATATAAGAAAGGTTTGTATTGTCGTTTGTTGCAGCAAGAGACTGAGAAAGATTCATATTTAACCTCAGTAGCAGATTGTATTCTCTTGGCAGAGGGAAAAGAAAGCAGGCATAAAAGCATGCAAACGTTTCTCTGTGCTACTGCACTTTATGAGCCCACCCTACCCTGACCCACCAACCCCCCCCCCCCCAAAGCACAACCAAAAAACTGGCTCCAAATCTACGCCGAAAGCGCTGGTCTCTCTCCCTCAGTCACTCTCTTTTTCTCTCGTCTAATGACCACTCCAGGGACTGTAGCGCTATGCAGTGCGAAAGAGAACGGTCATTATAGACAGATGGTGTGTGTGTGTGTGTGTGTGTGCGCGTGTGTGTACACAGGTGCATCGGCGGGCCAAGCGACAGGGCCACGGGAAATAAATAATGGACTGGGCTTCATTAGCCTGGGCTCCGATACACACACACATACACACACACACTCACACACTCACACACTCACACACACATGTGGTGCTCATTACAGGTGCTTACGCAGATAGGCACACACATACACCCACACACACTTCTGGATTCTCAATGTCTTATCTTCAGGGTGGTCACTGCAGATGAGACCCGGAGAACATTAAAAGATGAAAAATAGAAGAGGAGAAAGGGGAGAGAGATGGTGAAAGTGAGGGGTGGAAGGGGGAATATGTGGAAAAACGAGTCACACATAAACGAGTAAAACCACACGTTTCTCCCCCAGCAATGAGATCTTGCTTTATCCTGTAATAAGAGACATGCCATTGTTTCTGCTTGTTGCCTAATCAAAGGCGTTATGCAACAAAGTGTTTTGATAGTTCTGGTGACTGAACTAAATTTACGGTTCCTGGAAACTTCTTCAGACGATGTTGCATTATCCTACTGGAAGCACCCACCCAAAGCCATATTGGCCATGCACCTGTTCAGAAGCTGTGACATTTAGGCAATGCTCAAATGCCACCAGCAGCCTATGATGCTTTAACTACTCAGGATCCACACTGTTTATGACATATTCTGACCTTTATCATTGGCATTTTGCAACAGAAACCATGCAGTATTTTCATGTCCTTGAGATTGCCCAGGTGATAATCAGGCCTTTGAAAATTGCCCAGGTAATAACGTTTCCTCTGCAGCTCATCTGCTACAAGTGTTGATGACTTGTGCATGCTGACATGCTCTTCTGCAGTTAATGCTGAGATGTAAATGGCACATTAGGGAAATTCACTGTCCCTGGCATTCATTTTGCATGAAAGGGGAAATGTTCCTAATAAAGTGCACATCAGGCTTCATGATAAAAGCATATGGCCCACATATAATGCTACAGCTCCTGGTGTTTGACCCATCTGATGATGTCTGCTGACCCAAGGGAGTATTCTGTCTCTGGGGAAACTTGCCAAACTTACTCCCATCTGTAAGGAGGCTCTGTTGCTCTGGCTGGAAAGTAGCTGGGATTCACATCAGCTTTAGATTGGGAAGTCATTTTTGCACGTGCATGCGCGCACACACAGATGTACACGTCAGTGAACTTTGGTGCTAAGTTCTGCATGGATGAACAAATCTAGGTGAACCTACATACAGAAAGGTGAGAGAATATGAACTCTAGACATGCATAAAGTCTGGAGTCTGCGGTGCTGGTCTCTGTTGAGGCCACTTCATGCTAAAGAAATATATGGTGTCAAAGCCTCAAAGAAAAATCTGCTGTTTATTAGCTACAATATCAGTCACTGCTATTTTCTTTGTTTTACAATCAAAGGAAGCAAAGCAATGGCTTTTGGCACTGCAGCAAAGGCACATTCACTCCTTTCATAGACAGATGTTTTGTAGTACTGATGGGTTTTCACATTACTATACTGCAGTATTACTTTAGAGGCAGAAAATTATTAGGTATCATTCCCAGTTCCTACAGCGAAGGATTTCCACCCCCAACTGCGTCAGTCAAATCCATTCCATCCTCTGGAAACTCTGTAAGGATTCCCAGTGCTGACACACTTCCTGCAGAGCGAGTGGATTTATGACATCACTATCTAATCCCCCTTCATCTTCCGTCCGAAATTGATTGATGTCTGGGAGTACTTCCTGGTTCACTCTCCCTCGAGTGGACACGCGGCAGCTATGCTCCACCGCTCCACATCTCTATAATTCAAAGGGGCTCAGAGCACTGCTACAACACTGAAAAACTCATTATGTTTATTTCTGCCAGCTGCTGGGGTGCCTCTGCTGAGGGGGACCTGGTTTGAATTGAGCAACATTACACGAAATGAAACCCAAAGACTACAGGGAGGATAAGCAAACACGCTGGCTCACTAAGGCCTGCATACAGATACACTCACGCAGATACAAATATCCACATGTGCTCTGTTTCTTAAACACACACACAGAGACCATATAAATATACTGTAACAAGGAATGCACACAAGCAACCTACTGTCATGTACACAAAAAGCACCTGTGGGGAAGGAGGGGGCCACAGCAAAACTCAAATGAATATGAAGAGGGCTACCAAGTCGAAATGATAAAGGCATAACAAGGCAGACCACTCTGTTTTAACTTTCATTCTAACCTTTGAATGATCAGTTAAATTGCTGCCACACTTTGGACTTTGGGGTTGGAGTAACATTACTAGGGTTAGACAGGACTCCTAAAACGAAACGTGGGTCACTGTTAGTACCAAGCTTCGGTTTAATGCTCGTAGCCATAAAACATCTGCCGATGCAAAGCTTTGAGGCTGTGGCCAAAAAGTAGTTGGATCAAGACACAATGTGGACAGGGTTGCAAGCTTTGCAAATGTGGCTGGCAGGCTAACAAACACATTTCACAAGATGAAATGAGCACACCTTCTATGGTACATGTAATTCCCTTCACACTCCAGACCTATCTCAACACTCCTGGCCAGTGCAGTCCCTCCCATACTGCAGCGCATTTTTTTGAGCGAGGACAAACTGAAGCAGCACCATGACAATCCTTCATCTAGGGGTCAAACTGGATATTGGGCAGTTTTACTGTTTCGCAGGTCAAAGTTCATTCCTCCTGAACTCTACATGAGGCCAAAAAATGGGAGTAAAACTAACTCCCTAAATTAAACTACCTAACTATCTAACTCTCTTACCCCCTTCCCCTTCGAAATTAGACGTAAATGACTTATTAAGGTGTTTATTTTTTGCAGAGCAGTCATTCTGTATCACTGCTGTGAGCGCCACAGGACCATTTGTCCTGAACAGCTTTCGCCTGGCAGGGAATACAGAGGCCAGCTGATTGAGGATCAGTGGCACGGAGCGGTCCAAACTCCTCACTGTGGAAACAATCTGATGATCAGAAGCCTGAGGCCCCGTAAAGCCCAAGCGTGTATGCTCATTAACCACAATCACACACTGATAATGCTATTTGACCAGACCAGCAAGCGCTCTCCCTAATGAATGAACTGAACAGGTTGAGAAGCTGTGGAAGAGTGAAGCCTTCCTCCTCCCCCAGACTTTACAACATATGGAAGTGACAGCCGTGAAACACGCAGGAGGAGAGAAGGTGGGGGGGGGGGGGGGGGGGGGGTAGAGTCACTGAGAGACAGAAAAAAGACAGAGCTGCTCTGACAGTGTTGTTAGCTGCCTAAAAGCGACGGTGTGGAGCGGTGTGGCGGAGTGTTGCGAGTAGCCGGGGAGCTGTGAAGAGCTGACGGGCTGTCTGGGCAACATCAGTGGAGAGATGAGACCTGGTAGACTATGAGGAGAAAAAGTGACCTACATACTAGCTGGTCCGACGGGCTACGGAACCAGGCGGTACCATCCGGGCTCACAACCTCCTGCTCAAAAACAGAGAGACTCAGGAAGTGAAAGAAAGAAAGAGAAAGAGAGAGAGAGAAAGCAGACCACCATGACCAAAATAACACACTCTTAAACCCAACTGGAACACTTCTATCCACACTAAGAGGTCAGATTTCTGCTCAGCTTGAACAAAACATTCCCTCCCATTGAAATGCGGCTTTCAGACGAGCAGTTAAGGCCCTCAACTGTACATTTTTAGTGCATGTGTGCGTCAGCGAGCGTCCAAGCGTGCGTGTGTGTGCATAGACGTCTGAGAGTGTTTTCCCAGCTCCTGGGCTCCTCAAGGGCTATTTACAGTTTTCATTCTGCACAGTCAGGCCTCAGGAGCAAGATTACTGATAGGAAAGGTAAACATTAAGCAGATCCTACACATGCATTACACAGACAGACAGACAGACAGACAGACAGACACACACACACACACACACACACACACACACACACACACACACACCCCTGTCTCAGAACCTTGACCCGTGCAGGGTCTCCTGCATCTTGCAGAGCCTCGTCTCATTTGAAAAAGGCTACAGATAAAAGTCAGGGACCAAAACCCAGGCATCTGTCTTGTGCGTTTTTCACCTGGCCTTCACACAACAACCTTGACAAGGAGACTCAAGAGTTTTTTTCTCTCTATGTAGCAGATGTTGCTGTAAGCAAAAAGCAGACAGATAGCAAGACAGACTGGAAGATGGGAAAAAGAAGCCAGGGAAAAGACAAGGGAGGAAAGTAGCACACAGCCACTTTCTGATCAAACATAGATAACTTATGACACTCTCTCAGGCCGAAGTGAATCAATTAAACATCTGTTCCAATGTGTGTTACTGCCACAGGCTGGAAAAAGAACACACACAGGGCTGTAGTAGGAGCAGAGACTGAAGGGTCTTTCATGGTTTACACTGTATCTGTAGTTTGTTCAGTGACAGACGCTGAGGTTCTGTTGTGGCTTTGAGTCCTGCATGAAGGCATTTAGGCTGTATGAATGTGTACTTTGACTGTAAAGTGTATCATGTGGAGAAAACATCTGCTATGCCACATCTATTATGTTTCAGTTATTCAACACAGAAGACAGAGAAGACGTTTGCCTGACAGATGTGCGCTGAGGACTGGTAATTTGATGGATGCTGCATGTGTGCTTGAATCTGTCTGTTGATCCCCAAGAATAAAGAATGGTTCTATGTTCGTTTCTCTCTTCCCCACTGAGCACACTGATATCTGCATTCCTCCAGCTCTGTGAAAGATTAGCTCATGTGCTGGCAAGTAACCCCAATGCAAAAGCTGGAACAATAAGTGATTAGTCACTCAAAAGAAAATTAATCTGCAACTGTTTTGATTATCAAGTAATTGGTTTTGTCATATTTCAAGCAACAATGACAAACATTCAGCGGTTGCACAATTTACTGCCAGTCTTTGTCATATATCATAGAGAGAGCCCTTGGACTCTTTCTGGGCTGTGGACAACAATATTAGTAGAACATGCTTTTGAGAATTCAGAATGACTCAAGTAGATTACATTAAAACACTCCAATGTTGCACTGAACGCAGCACTGGTATGATAAATGTGCAGACGGGTGCCGATCTCAAGAGCCCCTTACATCTGGATTGCTGTCCATAATTTCCTCTCAAACTTGCATCACATCAAAAGCATTTTGACTAGCGTGAAATGTGGATTATGAAAGCATATCTACAATGTCTGGAGAGTGCTCACTGATGTGCTTTTTAACACACACACACACACACACACACACACACACACACACGCTCAAGTGCATCACCCACCCCCTTCACTCTTCATTGCCTGCTTCTTATTGGCTAGCCAGGAGGGTTAAAAGGAAAGATGGACTTCTGAGAGATGAAAGGTGATCTAGGTGGATTCTCCAAATTCAATTTTCACGGTCTGCTGAGATACAGACACTCTTAGATAGGCGTGCAGAGCAATCATGCATGTACACTCACATATGCACATGCACACACAAATTATGTCAGACAAGAAAAAAAAAAAAAAAAAATGAAAAAAAACGAGCACAGGCTTTGGTGTTGGAAGGCAATCTCTGTCCTGTTAACAGGGTCAATGGGACCTGTGTGCGTCACTCATTAGTGCAATCAAACACTTCCATAAAGTAGCGGCACTCATCACGAGAGCAGGCCAGTGGGTCTGCGGTGGCTTTAGACACACGGCAGCTGGCTTTGACGCTCAGCAGTCTGTCATCACTCTGCTTAGACGAGCAACAGTCTTGTGCGTGTCTGTAAAATGTAAAAAAAGTGATGCTTACACCAGTTGAAAGATAAAAACAGCACACAGGAGCGCGACAGGAGGAACCACTTCTGTCTACAATACCTATATTACCATATACTTTGTCTAGCACAGGACTCATGAGGCAGCTCACAGAATACTGAACTCCACAGACAGCTACAATGATGGCGTCCACCTCAGTATTCAGTGCAAGAGAAAAGACCACAGCTGTGTAGTGCAGGCAGTAAATTGAACTGACTGTGTCCCAGGCCTGTAATTTCACAATCCTCCATTGAGCATAAACATTCTCTGAATGATCTTCATTCCAGGCATTATCACTCCTCACGGGATTACCGGCTGTGAGGATAGATATATTAGACTGTAAAAAAGGACCTGAATGAAATTCAGTCTGCCTCTGGGCTAGACCTATGTTGCCCTTTATAATAAATAACATCGCCTCGTTTATTCATTCATTAGCTTTGTGGTAAAGTTACAAGTCTCTTCTCTCCTCTGTGCAGTAATCCCTTCATTAGTGATAACCACCTCAGTTACTGTGCCAACCTCCCCTTGAATCCTGCTCTCGACCCTCACAGCTCCACCTCTCACCCCACGTCTTTGTCTTTTCCCATCTTGCTCTTCCCACTTTAGTCACGTAGCCAGAGTTGGCAGGTAGTGGCCAGGCCGTGTTCACTCTTGTCAGGGTAAATTATGGATCAGGTGGCCGGTGAGCTGTCAGTTGTACCAGCAATGTACTAGTGCCAACAACACCGCAGGCATTCCCTGGCACATGCACACACACCTCCCACCTCCTGCCCCCAAATACATAAAACTGGTTATCAAAGCGACAGAGGCCCTCGTCTTCAACCACCACCAGGCCTCGTGTGTTTTCATCTAACATTACTTATTCACAGCACGCGTGCACACACACATATGGAGGCACATGCTCAAGTTTATGAACAAACACAAGTGAGCATCAGATTTATACAGGAATGCACGAAAACACACACAAACACACACATATGGTGTGCAGCCTCCTGCTTCCCTATTCTGGAGGAGCTCCAACATGTCCCCAAATCACAGTACAGGGTATTTTCTGGCACTGAAAATACATCATCAATACACTGGCTCTTTGCAATTAAATGAAGGTACACACACACATACACACAAGCACACTCACACTCACACACAGCTCCTCCCCTGCAAATCAACTCATTCATAGATGAGACACACACACTTACTCCAAGCTGCAGAGCTAAGAGAGATGAAGAGAGGGCAGCAGGTTCGCTCAATACCTGTGCACCTAAAAGCTTAACTATCAACCTTTACTGTCTATGTAGAGTCACTTTAATCAGCTTGACAGATGCTGCTTTTGTCTGGGCTTTGCCTGGTATCAATGTGACTACTATGTGCTATACAGCAGATGAACATAGACAAGAGCAGGAGACAAGGGAAGGAGAAGGAGAGAGGATGGATGCAGAGAGGGAGCAGAGGGGGAGGGAGAGGCCAGTGGCCCATACGAGGCAGGGTGTGATTTTAATACATGGAGCTCACAGTCTCATTACAGGTTTCAGTCTGAGGAGCGCAGAGGTCAGACCTGATCCAAACCCACACTGACAAGTGCAAATGGGATTCTGCTGTCTGTCTCAACACCCACCATACACACACACACCCCGCCCCACAAACACACACACTTTCTCCCAAAACCAACCCCCTTCTTTTCTGATGCACACACTCTCCCAGAAGCATCACCCTGGCCTGTATGCATTAGCACAAGCACACACATGCATTCATACAGATGTCCATACGCGTACAGTTAGCTTTCTCTAGTCTGTGTCTGCTTTCTCTCCCAACACTGATACGACATCTCCTCCTCACCCCAAAGTGAAGCAGGCACATTTTGCAACATTATACGTTGAAATATTTGTCATTCAACTACATTTCTACAATTTCTTTATCCTAAAGACAAGGGGCACCAACTTCTGGGACAATTCTACAAAAACTTCCCCAACTCACTTCTCCTCTTTGACCCCAGTAGCGGTTGCACAATTTCATTCACATAAACACACATTTTCCAGAAACACACACATAAATCTAGCTATGCACATGGGACCATCATGTGAGGCACGACGGGCTGCGTTGACTTGCACAATCACCTTGATGAATCACCCTATGTAACAGCCTGCAGAAGAGGATAGTCTCTATTAAGTGGTACCTTTCAGTGGAGACTCGCTATCTTCTACATGACCTACACACACAGCTAATACATGCACCACCACACACACCCCAAAAAAGGCAACGACCCAGGAATAAATTACACATGACCTTTGTACACATCATGCTTAAAATGCAGCGTCCCGAGTGTGCTAGACGTGCTTGAAAACATCCAGAGATGTTACAACGATAAAATATCTTGCTGTACATGACCTATGAATGCACAAACAACTTTTAACACAGAAATGCTCTTGAGCGGAGGGGCAGCATGTATTTTCAGCGTGAATGGCCATTCATGTAAAAGGAAACCACAAAATGACCATGTTTCCTCTCTGCTTCAATGTTGAAGCAGCATGTGCACATAAGCAACCTGGAAACATGCAGACCGCCAGGCAAAAAAAAAAAAAAAAAGGTGTTCTTAGAAATTAAATATGAAAAGCATAAAATATGCAGCTAGCTCCCACTATGCCAATGCTGCCTCTGACACAGGCTTTCTCTCCTCCGTTCCCACCGCATGTTTTATTCAGGATTGATATTCTAAAAGCTGAAATAGAACAATCTATTTCCCCTTGCACTCCTCACTTCTGATTTACTGATGAATATTTCAGAGGAATGTCAGAAAAGACAGAGGAACTCCACTCTGCAAGCCGGCGTCTGCCTCACCTCTCCCTCCGTCTCCCATCCTCCCTCTGTTTTACAAGACAGCTACGTGATCCTCGTGCAAGACTCACTTAAGTAGCAGATTTGCTTAATTTTCTACGTGATTTAACAATTTGTGGAGTGAGCGTTCAGGGGCATGAGAAGGGAGGAGAGGGGAGTCTTTAGCCCAAGAGTGGAGGAAAGTGAAAAAGGGGGGAGAGGGGGGAAAGAAGAGATAAAGAGGCACAGTGCTGCACAGACAGGACACATGGTATGAGTGGGGGGGGGGGGGATACTCCCAAATATAACAGAATTTTAACTGACCACAGATCAGGCAGCAAATCTGCATCTGTCTCACAATAATTTAAGATTTCAACTTTAAGTCAAACTTCACTTTTTAATCTCTAAATGTACATTAAAAAGTGGAGCAAAAATCTATCTATTTGCTTACAGGATTTGGGGGAAAAAACACATATATAATATATATAATACATGCAGCAAGCATAAACAAGCAGGTATATTATGGACACGTGAAAGGCACACATCTGCTCCTGCTCTTTCCAGTCCCTCATGCCTATTTATACCTGACTGGAATGCCAGTGACTGACTGACTGACACACATATGCAGACACACACGCACACATTTCACAGGCAGGGCTATTGTTCTCTTTCAGTCTGAGCAAAGTCATGTGGACCGCTACAACATATTCAGATATCACAATACAGTACAATATAGCAAAAGAAACAGAAGTGAAAGGAGACAGAAGGACATCGTCACAGAGTTTCTCTGTGACACACACATTCACACACACACACACACACACAAGCAGCTAGAGTGCAGATGGTACTCACAGTCTTTCAGTGTTGCGGGGGATATTCCTTGGCATGGTCCTGAGACCCAGTCCATGGCAGTCAACTGTGGTGCCACTGCAGGTACACAGGGCTGGGCAGGCACTGGCATTGCCCATGAGCAGAGCAGAGAGCATCACCACCCACATCCAGAGCGGCTGCCCGGCCAGCCTGCCCATGCCTGCCCAAGAACAGCTACCTCTGACGGGCATATTCACCACCACTGCAGCCAGCTCTTCTTCCAAAAGCCCCTACTTCTCTCTCTGTCCACCTTTGTCTCACTGCAACAAAAAAAAAAACCAAGAGTCCTGCTACACCTAATTCTATATTTGTGGTGAATGTGAAAAGAAAACAAAACTATAATAAATGCTAATATTTTCCTCTCAGCTGTGAAGCAAAGCAAATCCTTTTTGTTCCTCTAGATTTCTTTTGATGTAGGTATGATATCCACCACAGTTTGCTGATGTTAAAAAAAAAGCTGCTTTCTTTCTCTTATTTTCTCCTTGCAAACTCTTCTCCTCTCTTGTCTTTGTGGAGTTGCTGTACTGTGGTCTGCACACGTCTGCGTCTCTGTCCTCCTCTTACTCAGTCCCGCTCTGCTCTGCTCGCCTGAAGAGAGAGGGAACAGGGAAAGAGCAGAAAGGAAAAAAAAGCCAGTCTCTTTCTCTCTCTCTCTCTCTCTCTCTCTCTCACACACACACACACACACACACACCAGTCATCCATCACAAGGATCTACAAATAGCAGAGCCCCCCCCCGCCCCCCCGACTCCACCCCTACCCTCCTCTCCTCCCCCACTGCTCTCCCTCCTCACACAACACCCCCCCACAGAACCCTGCCTGAACTCACTCTCATTCTCGAGGTCCCTCTTTCATTCCCTTGATTCTATTCACAATACAAATCTACTCCAAGTATCTTTATTTTCCGGGTTTTTTTTTCCTTTCCACTCACTCCACTCCTTCTTTTCTCTCAGGTTTGCCTCCAGGCGAACCCCCAGAGAGAGACCTAACCTGCATGACACTGCATAACCCCTGCCTGAAGGGAGAGGCTGTGAGGAGACTGGGCTGTGTGTGTTTGTGTGTGCATGTAACACAGGAGAATTCACCAGGGAAGAGGGGAATCAACACCTCAGTCCTTGGAGGCAAAAAGCCGAATAAATAATGCGTAAATGTGGGTCTTAACATGTAGATCAAGTATGGCCACACAGATAGAGGCTGCAGCAGGGAACCGGGGTGGAAAAGCTCACACATACACAAACGCAGACTTACAAATATTCACGATCTGGTGGGAGGGCAGACCACAGCCATAAAAAGTAAGTCAACACCATATTTTAAAATCAGCGTAGGCACAGGAACAGAGATTCTATCCTAATATATACAAATGAAAAGACAAACAGCTATACTCACAACCATACCTGCTCTGTTATTTGGATTTACGGGCACACAATCCCTCTCGTAATGGCAGGACCATGCATTCCCTGAAGTGAAGCATAACGGCATAAACTAGACTGTGTTGAGAAGGGAAAATTGAATGATTAGCAGCATCTGCGGGCCATTATTTACTTGAAAGGAATTCTTAGTAAATATTATTTCGCAAAAGTTGACATTTTGTTAAAACAGAGAATATATTAGAGACCAGCCGCTGTTGACAGTGTAATTGTAGCTTTCAGGAAAGTTTTCCAAATCCATATTGATTTGTAGTTCGTGGAATTGCAAATTAGCATCCTGGATGTGGGTAGGAAATGGACCTCTTGTTTTTATGGGTTCAGTCCAAAGTGCATTGTTCACAGTTATCCACACAATAAAACAACTGGTGACACTTTAAAATAAGGTGGAGAAGCTACCAAGGGGGAAAAGAGCAACAACAAGCACTTTCTGTATGACTGTTTTACATCCCCTCATGTGAGGTAGTGCACTGCATGGAGCTTGTTAGTTCAGTTGGGTGATGCTTTGAAATGATGGGACAAAGAAATGACAAAGCTCTGACACTCTATCGCTTTAGTGCCATTTACAAGCTGATGGAGCATCAATGGAGGATGACTCATTAGGCGCTCGTGTAGAGATTCACAGATATCTTGGACTAATTATTATACACTGGCTCATAGATTGAGCTGCATAGTGGCTAGAGGTCTGTTTCAGCACAACTTACTTTATAAAGGAGCCACTTCTAGTGTTCATTAACGAGCAGCTACTTCCCAAATTGTTACGTATTGCTTGGTAACTACTGCCGTTTTCAAAAAGCAAATAAAAGTTAAAACAAACACCTCAGCTTCCCTCAGTCAGTGGCTGTGTTTGGCTCAGCTCGAGTCACTTGGTCTCTGGTCTAACTCCAGAGAGGACTTGGCTGCGGGGTGGATCCTTTCCAACATAAACACCAGCACAGTCACATATACCTAAGAAGTCCATTCACTTTAACTAACAAAGACACAAGGAGAGAAAAGAAACAGACAGGGGAGACGTAGAAAAGCAATTCAGTTTGTGTGCATCTGTCTGTGTCGCTTGACCAGCTCGGCACATGTGCACGTGCATACATGTGCACACGCATATACACCTCAGGAAAAAAAAGCCCCATCTGTCCCAGTAAAAGCGCCAGTGCAGCATAGATCTTCCCTCTATGAATGGCTAATTAAAGAGGAGACAGTGGTGTTTAGTGGTAATGGGGGGTGGTGGTAACGTCCTCCTGCTCTCAGAGCCGTGATAGGAACGCACACAAATACACAACAGAACAGAAAGACGTGGGAGGACATGGCAGCAATTTACAATTAGCCTGAGAGAGGAGGGTTTGGGAAACATAGGACCTCACCAACAACTGATGAGGAACATACTGCCGTTAATGTGATATGGCACCCAATTTAAAAATTCACAGTCTTCCTGAAGCCCGTGGAGTTTGGTAAATATTTTCTTACAGCTCGTCCCCAGTTAGAAATCAAAGATCCAGACTTTCGTCAACACGAAGCAGGCAGCTGCCCGTGGCTGAATAGAGGGATGAATCCATTACTTGACTCACAAAACAGAAATGTGCTCGACAGAAAGAGAGAAAACAGGAAGAAACCAAATTTAGCATCCAGAAAAATCCACAGCATGCATCAAACCCAAGTTATTTGTATTTCACCCTCAGAAGAGAGAGTTAAGACAAATTCCTCCACCGGCCATTGTTGAAAGAATACAAAAGTTTACAAAGCAGGAACAAAAGTATTTGATTTTTTTTTCCCTTTCAATATGTGATCTGTTACTGGTATTTCACTATTCTAGACAGAATTAGCTCCCTCTGAAAGGCATTTGAGTGTGTACATTTAAAGCACAATTACATCCACTCATCATGTATGCTTGTGGGTTTGTGTGCGCACCAGATAATGTAAAGTTGATTACAGTATGTCTGACTCATTTTACAGTCATCATGCTCATTCTGGAGCAGGAATGCTAAATAAAACCCCTCTGGAGTTTTGGCTCTAAAACAATACTATTCCTATCATGGAAGATGTCTGTTGTATATTTACAGAACATGAGAAAAAGCAGACCCATTCTCACAGATGTTTACAACATATACTTACAATACCAAACATGCATTGACATGGACACCATAATGACACACTAAGACATTCCTCCTATTGTGGAGAGCATGCCTCCACTCTTACTATCCACCCACTGACCCTCCAACTCCATAAAATATGCTCAATTTGGGAAATATTTACTGCAAACAGCAACAATTTTGGTAACACTATTATGTTTCCCTTCAGTTGCCTTCTGGGTATTTCTTGTTATTATTGTGGGTCATATTCATCCTTAAACCGACTTTAATTGTTTTATTTGGCATGTCTGTAGATTGCAGCGTGTTGTCACATTTGTTTCATTTGGTTTTCTTCCTATTTCTAATTTGCTTCAATGGACACAGTCTACTCAAAGTTTACAAGCAATCTGTGGACCCTCTTGCAGTAGGACATTGGGCCATGTACTGTTAAAGTTGGGAGAGGTCAAATCAAAGTACACAGAGAAGCGTAAAGTAATATTTAACATTTTTAAGGGAATAGTTGTGCATCTAGCTTAAATGGGTTTTATTATGCTACTAATTCATGGTATTTAACAGCACGTGAGAAGCAATAAGCAGATATCTTTCTCATATTGACGTCTTTGGATGCTTCTATTTCGACTGGAACGAGCACATCTTGCACCAAAGATGCTCCAACCGACTAATTATTTGCAACTAAACAGCATCACCTTGTGGCTGCAATCAAAACAGCATCATACAGCTGCAGACAGAAACAACTGAAACTCCAGGAAAGGCAAAGAAACGAAAAACACCACGCCAACATTTAGGAAAAGTGGCCAAACAACAAAGATTCAGGATTATGTCTCCATCCTCCTAAACCACATACTGACACTTCAGATAAAAAGACTACGACAAGAATGCAGCTTGTTGTCTTTTAATGACAGTGACTTGCATAGCTTCACAGTAAAATCAATATCATCAGTTTACATGGTCAGTCAAGTTGACCATGCGGCAATTGTCACATTATAGTTAAACTGTAACAGCTGAGTGACTAATGACCTCCAAACAGCTACTGGAAGAGTAAGACAACAAGGAGGCTTTAAAAAGTGGCAGCAGCTCAAACTCAAACTCTCCCACAAAGCACCTGGGTTAACAACCACAGAAGGCGAACAAGAAATTCATCTTGATTTGCATTCAACTCACCAAATAAAAAAGATAAAAACAGGCAATAAAATATTAAAAATGCTTCCAATTCTTGCACTAAATAGCCAATAGCTCTAAAGCTACCAACGCATATAAAGCTGTTAAACTAATGTTGCATAAGGATCAAAACTGAAACATAAAGACACAAAACCAGGATGCAGTCTAAGGTAACAGTAGTTTAAAGTATCACAGTGTTGGCACCCAAGATTTGATCTAAAGTGGAACCAAAAACATATATATAATCTACACAAGCTGGTTCTTTGGCCTTTCACTCTGTCTCTCCCATCCTCCAGTCGTCACTCTCTATTAGTTTTCACTACCACATTTTACTGACATTTAAATTAATTCTTTATAAGGATTTCAGCACACTCTAAGACCTATTGGAAAAGCAAAGAAAAAAAAAGGAAACCCCTTAACATTAAATAAAAAATGCATTATACAGTAACTTAAGATATATATTCACTTTAAGGCACATCTCTGAATTCCCCACTTTCCTAATCAGAGTCTTGAACAGTCTGCAGCGACTGAATGGAACTAAACTCACTACAGCTTACAAACAAATGTAACATTTAAATAGAAAAAGCCTGCACATCACATCTTACTGATACATGTGACGCACTGGATTCCAGGACCTGAAACATCCAGATGACCAATAAAAAATAAATAAAAATAGGATTGGGAATTAAATTAACACGTTTCACCATACTGATAAAGCTAAATATCCAGAATTGCACTGGGGTAAATACAAATCATTTGCATCCTGCAGGACATCATGAATGAGTAATGAAATTAAGATTCAATTCCTGCTGAGTGGCTAAAAAAATAGTAAATTGCCTTGACTTAAAATAAAGTTGTTGTAAAATTGTTGTCCATTAACAGCTTTTATGCCCCCTAACTTAGCTTAAAACTTCTGGCGCTTTGCTTGTCATCTCATTTACCTTTAAGACTTAAACTTTTTGAGGGAAAAAAAAGCGTGCAGACCTAATACCATGCACAGAGCATTACAACACTGAGTTTATATCAAGGCCTCAAGGTTGTTTAAAACCCCTGGCATAACACTCGGACTGATGTTTCCTTAGTTGTGAAGAGGCCATTTTTTGATGACGGTTAATCCTTGACGAGCTGAGGAGAGAGAAGAGAAAAAATATATATAAGGAAATATTTAATCCTTTCAGCAGAGTCGATCAGGCATCATTAGCAACGTAAGCACTGTTGAGTCAAAATGAGGCTCGGCTTGCTTGTGGTGAACCACAGACAGATGGCTGGAAGTGCCAGAAAAGTCCTTCAGCACAGTCATGAGGAAAACTACTTGATGACAGTTTTAGGAGTCAATCGTGCTGTCCCGCAATTTAAATGTGACATTTTCATTAGTTTGGTTTAAATAAAAGAGAATTACTACTTCAGCACTTCTCCATGCATGTACATCATCATCATCATCATCATCGTAGGGAAATATTATAGACAAGTTAACTGTTCAAACATTCAGAGTTGGCTCAAGTTTATTTCCTGTCATATCAGTGATACTTAAAGTCACAGTCAACCTGACGACGTAGCGTCAGGATAGAACTACTGCGACCCACAGGATCACATCTGGGGGCGGTGATTAGCTGACTGCTGTTACACAAGCTGCAGGTTGTCATTCTGGGACTTGTTTCATAAAACAGGTTTGCTTTGTGGTGTAACAGTACTCACTCCTCCACAGCTGGCGTTTTCTCTTCACTGACCATGACTGGAGCTGCTGGCTGAAGTCGTCTGCAGTCTGTTGTTTTCTTTCTCTGTTAATACTTGGCTTCCCAACACCTTCCTCTGTTTTAATAAACATAAAATCATCACTGGGACATGGATAGTGTTTCAGAGGTTAGACCTGTATTAAAGATACCCTTTAAAGCTTTCTTATAACCCCAGTTTGCACTTCCTTTCTCATAAAAAAGAATGACATGAAGGCTGAAAAATGAGGGTTATCACTGTACACTGCATTACTGTCAACAAACCTTGATCATTCCACCTAAAGAGCGCGAACGCCAGTGTTTCCTGCTGAATGGCGTCCGAGTGTCGGCCGAAGGTGTCTGCAAAGTCTGCTTTTCAAACTGCACACAAATCACACGTACAGTAGGTGCTGGGTTTTGAGCAGCTTAACCATGTGTTCTTTCTCTTCACAACGGGAATGCTGACCTATCGTACCTGTCTGATGAGCTTCTTCTTTTTGGCAGATTCGGGCATGTTGTTGACCTGCTGGTACAGCTCTCTGAGGGCAGATTCAGTATAACTCTGAGTCTCAGACGCACTACTGGCAGCACCCACGATTGTTCTCACAGAGGGAGAAGGTGAGGCGGCCGTTGCCGCAGACATTTGCCCACCACTCGTCCCAGAACAGAGTGTCAAGTCATCCTAGAAATAGAAATAACATGTGACCAAATATTTAAAAATGTTATCTCACTGAAACTACAAGATGTGATGGCAAGAAAATGTGTCACGCACAGCACAAACATATGAACAACAAACACATAGTAGCTTTGAAGGTGCTTTGATAATCATTCCATTGAGTGCCCAGGAGCAGATGACAGGCTCTCCAGCTTCTGTATTTAGACATTAAGTATCTAAAATTAACCCAACACTGAAGATGCTGGATTCAAAAGCTAGCAAAGGAAAAAAAATACAGTAGGAGCTTTGAAAACAGCTTCATACATTAATGCAATGGTGTGCCAAGTCTCTTATCATTAAAATTAACTTCGACATAGAAGAAAAAGGACAGAAACGCTCACCTGTGACTGGAGAGTTTTTGATCCTGTGAAGTATAAGCGGGTATATTCTTTGATATATGCAGGCGCCTTCAATAAGAGCAAACATGGACAAAAGTCCACTGATGTCATTAGGAACAAACAGGAAAGCCATTGTGAAGAATGAATCTAGTGTGCCACAGATTAATATGACTGGCTTTTAGAAATTCATGCCCTCGGTCTCACCATAAAGCATCCATTAGAAACAGTGAAATGCATGTGTAATATAGCAGGAGGACAATGCCTGCTATGATATATTAATGTATATGAGAATGAAGAAACATAAATCAATCACAGGGATGTTAAAGGCCGCTGATTGTAGGACACCACAAAATGCAAACAATTAACCATCACTGATTTTTCTTTCACATGTAAATTCTGTATTCTCTCACCCTACCCTGTTTGCACTTTATGTAACCCTGGCAACAATGCCACTACTTGTCATGAACGGCTCATTCAAAGTAAAGAGGGAACTAATTAAATAACAGATGAAGCCTCACTAGGACATGGTTCGTGAAGTACTGTGTGTTTATTTCTTCGTACAATAACTAATCAGAGAGAACTGCTTGTGTTTTCTTGGACATGAAGGTAAAATTTGATATAGAAAGCCTTGACGGACCAAAAAAAATAAAATAAAATAAAATAAAAAAATCACAGCTCATGCTGCTGTTCCTACCGGACAGAGAAAAGGAACAGCACAGAAACATGCTGTATTTCGTGTTTTCGAAAGTATATACAGTTTATAAGTCAAACTATAACTCCAGACCAACAGGCTGTAAAGATGCCTACCTTGAACAGTTTTTGTGAGTGCCTGATGAGGAACGCTATTCCATTATTCAGTTTCTCGATATTTCCCTGCAGATCACTTGCCATCACCTGTAAAAAAAAAAAACAAAAACAAAAAACATATATATATACATACACGCTTCAAGAAATGGTCAGTCATGGTTTACTTGACTGCAAACATTGTAGCTGTAACATACTGAGAAAGGCAGAACGAAGTGAAGCTGAAGTCCTTACATTTTTGGGCCAGATGATGTGTGGAGCAAACATTGTGGCCAGATTGATAGCAGACATCTTGTTGACGTGCTGATTGCGAGCAGTGTGATACAGCAGGTCAAGGAGCAGCTTCAACAGACTGCGGTTGGCTGGTGGGAGCAGCATGAAAAGCAGCTGGAACGCCTCAATCTGACGTTCCTTGTCAGGCACATCCGTCTTATCTCCCTTATCGTCAAAGCGAGTCAGCTCTGGACACAACAGATAAGAGATAAATATCATATAAAAAGAGCACAGGGGGTCACTAACTATTATGTCCTTTAGTTTACATTGATCTTGATATGACAAGGATCTATGTATGAGTCAACCAACACCTCCAATCTTCAGGTGAGCGTGATAGTGTCTGTGTGTGAGCAGAGGCTCTGGCAGTTCTCCCAGGTAGGCTTTGAGCAAAGTGGCAGCATCATTGGGGTGGAAGTCGCCTGTCTCTAGATCTATATCTGCCCCGGCATTCAGCATTTCCCTCAGGGCTGCCTGCCTCAAGCTGTGGCCTGGCACACGGAACAACCCCTCCACATGAAGGTCTGAGAGATGGGAAAGAAAGATGGGGAGAGACAGTCGGAGAGGAGGGCGAAAAAGAGATGTAGTGCGTAGGCGGGTACACACAGAGTGAAAGAGACATAGGGAGACGAAGACAGAGGTGGGGAGAGAGACGGAGTGAATGAAATGGAAGGAGAGAGGCAGCAGGAGCAAAGTGCTTTCAGATAAATTATTGACCCAAGCATTTGCTCCTGGTGTCCACTTTCAGTGAATGACATCATCGCTTTCTAGAAATAAACCATGACCTCATGTTAATCCACTGTTCTTCAACTAAGTTAAAGAACAAGTAGTAAGAGTTAGGATGCAGCCTTGATGCTAAACAAATCCAGTTCTCACAGGAGTTAAAGATACTTAGCAATCAAACAGTTTGAGCAGGTACATCAAGAGATTGATGTTTGTCCGACACAACTACTGTCATGGTTAGGGATCTGTTTCCTTCTGTGATCACACATGCAAAATGCATCCAGTCATGATATCATAAGCTGCTTTGAATGAAAGTGCACTCCAGAAATGATGCATGTATATGAAGTGATACTCACTTTTACTCAGGTATTCAATGAGCTGATAGATCTGTGCTATTCCTTCTTCAGTTAATGGCGCACCAAAAACCACTCCTTTGTCTGAAAGGCATCAAATGGCACAATAAGACTGATTACACCCTGCTATTAGAAGACCTTTTTTTAAAGGTTCAATAAATGCATGTTTCCAAAGCTAATGAGTATTTGTGATCTGCTGCTTCTCTTACCATATGTGATAATGAACAGAAATCTTCAGATATTGGACTGCTGGTCAGGCAGGACAAGAAATTTGACTACATCAAGTTTGGATTTAGGAAACTGTGGTTGGGCTTTGTGATTAGCTTATGAAGTGCTGTAAGTAAAGTGAATAAATGGACAGTGGTCCTTTTCTAGGTTATTTATTCTTTCTAATGCAGTAACTTGACACACACTGTATTTGTCTAAAACAGTGTTTCAGAGTGTAAACACACTAATAGCTCAGCTGGCCTCACCTTTCCGTTTCAGGAAGTTGAAGGAGCGTAGAAAGCCACTGGAAGGGGGCACCCGAGCCTCAGACTCTCCGGTGAGCTGAGCAAATTCATCCCCTGGAAGGTCTATGAGTCGGGTGATATTGCTCAGTACCATATCCGTGAAGGCCTGCGGATGCTCATGTCTCAGCCTCTCCACAAAGAAGTCTGGGTTGAAGATCACAGGCTGGCTTGCGCTCGGCTTTTCCTGGCTGATAAACACACTGCATTTTGTCCCCCTGTTAAAGAGAAACAGAGTGGGCTGGGGTTCATCTTGAGGGGGAATAGTACAGCTCAGAGTTGTACCAAAGACTTCGTAGTGAAATTAGGAGAGGAGGGAATATGTAATCATACATTCGCGGATTAACGTCAGTTTGTTATCTTAGCGAGTTGTTGCTAAGTTAGCTACGTTGGCTAACGGTAACAAGCCTGCTAATACGCTACACAAAGACATCTAATAACCACTATTCATCCCAGAAACTTTCACTTTATACAGAAGTTTTGACATCGGTTCATTTGACGATATACTAAACGAAAAATTGGTACCTTCTTTCCAGTTTGTGATTGGTTTGGGGATCACTTTCAGCCGCCATCTTAGTTTTGAATCTTCCGCTGTTTCATTTTAGTTCCGCCCACGGCGTTGTGATTGGCTGAAATATACGTACGTCTACAGCAGGGAGTGGTGACATTCCCTCCGGTTCAGTGTGGACGCCTGTGCAAACTTCAATGGACTTAAAAAAAAGAGAAATGTTGGCAACTGAAACAAAACAAAATCTAATTTAAAGATAAATTTCACCTTTTCAACAGCAATAGATTTGTTTATCATATCCCCTTCAGCAGTTATTTACCAGGGCTAATTGACTTCAAAGATCTCAGTGAGTGAGGACTCGAAGGATCAATTAAAATATATATATCTATATATCTGCTTAGATATATATACATATGGTTACTCATCCTATACATTTCTGATATGGACCTGAAAAATGTGAACAAAAGTCAGGAGAAAGTCTAATTCTAAATTGCAATGTCCAAGAAGCGCACATACACATTTCTTTGCACACATACTCTGCTTGTTTGTTACAGATTCTTTTCCTTTGTGCAGACATTTCAGCCACACATTGTCAATTATGTCTTCTTCAGGCTCTACAGGTAATGGTAAGGGAGTGAACACAGATGTATATATACATAAAACAAAAATGAGACAGTAGTCAGATTCTATCCTGTTGAAAGAATTCTTTGACAAATAATATAAAGCAGACAAACATAATTTAGTCATGGGGAAATAACAGACATGCTGCAGTTGGACACAGTGGTGATTAAGCTGTACTCATGAATGGAGCATTCCTTGCATATCAGAAGGGGGTCTAGCCAAATCTATTTATAATGTGTTGACGGGCTCAACCTCAGGTCTCCTGCTGTTGGTTGTCTTGACAACACAAAGACGTTTTGACTTGACTTGACTTGACTCCACACACACACACACACACACACACACACACACACACACACACACACACACACGCGCGCGCACACACACACACACACACACACACACACACACACAGAGTCACATGTAAAGTTATGATATCCTCCCGAGACCCAAGGAAAAAAGTATCTTTCAATTTAATATTTTTGTGATTTCCTGCCTCTTTGGAGTTAAAACAACTCACAATTTAGAATTTGATAAAAATATTTTTATTTTAGATCTTACAGCATGTCCACTGTAGTGGACAACAGTACGATTTCACCATAACACAACAAAATCATAATAGGCTGACAAGAAAACAAGAATGTCAATCCATTTTTTCAATGAAACCGAACACCTTTTGTTGAACTGCTGAACAAAATTGACATTATTAAACATTCATAACATTGCTATTATTTTTCCTAACCAAAAGTTGAACTGAATTCTGACTCCAATTTATGATTCCTGACGTTCATAAACAAGAAAACATATGATTACCATAGTTAAAAAAACAATATCATAACAATATTTGACTTATCTTTTCTCTTTTCCTGGCATTTGTGTTTTGCCGCAGTCTCCATTTTGTCTCAGCATGAAAACAAAGTTTCCCTCATCCCACCCAAACACATGAGATATCATTGGAAAGGCCAGGATGTGCTCTGCTAAGCACACCAGGACTTAGTAGGGTAGCACAAATGCGTCAAAAGATATAGACCAAAACCAGATATCCACTACAGAGGACACAAATGAATAGTCTGGGTCTAAGCTATGCACTTGAATAATACTCTTGAACAATATACCTTTCAAACTAACATAGAACACACACTGCCACGTCTCATCCAGTAATTTTTTGGGGAGTTTGGGAAATGTGGTATGACATTTAACATCTAAAAAAATATATTCCTACATTGAACGTCTTCACATCTGTCATAGTAATGTAAGTTTTTAAACACTAAATGTATATTTCTAGCGAGACAAAGGAAAACAGTTGAAAGAACACAAATGTTACTGAGCTGCACAATACAGGTTAACTCTACACACAGTAAACATTTTACAGCATTTTCAAAAATGTTCACAACACTGAGAAACTCTGAAAGAAAAAGAAAGTGTTTCAGGAAAAAAAAAGAACATTTAGTTATTGTATCCCATGGTGATATATTTGTACAATCTTTAACAGTGTGAAATTATGAAAGAGTAAAACAATCAGGGTTCAGAATGCTTGTTGTTGCAGCTCATGCTCAAACGTGATTCCATTGCTATCTCCATCCCTCTGATCTGATTTGTCAGTGACTGTATTTGTCTTTTTGTCCATCTTCTCTCTGTAGTGTTTATTATCAGTCCTCTCTCTGGCTGTTGTGCTTGCTTCTTCACTTGAACTTCTTGGCCGCAGCCAAGACATGCTCCCGTACTTCCAGTAGCAGTAAGGTCTGAGCCGACCCAGAGTTCTCCAGCAGGCCCTACGAAATGTGTGCGAGGAAATGCAGAACAGCAGCGGATCCAGAGCGCCGTTGATATACCACAGCGGAAGCGACAAGTACGATTTCAGGATTGTGTAGACGGAAAGGACGGTGTCGGACCACACGACCACATAAACCTGCATCAGCGAGGACGCGATGTCTGGAAAGTTGCAAACAAAAAAAGCCACCACGACTGCACCTGGAAGACAAAATGAATGCTGATTCATGTTGTAAAGTGATTCAAGTGGTCAGTCTGATTAGCAACCCAGAGCGTAAGCAGTCACCAAGCTTCCAGCATCACCACTTTGAAAGGACACGTGAATGAAATTCAGTGTCCCACTTTCTGGAGTGACTGGACACTTCATCACTTATGAGATAAAAGCACTCGGGAGATGTACTATGCCACTACCTCAAGACTTAAACAAGGTTTTATCATTTTCTGTGTCTCACCCATGAGTTTCAGAGCTCTCTTTTCATTTAAAAGTAGCTTTCCGTTCTGATGGCACTGGATATCTCGTCGTCCTTCTGGAACCGCCCTTGTGAGACCCATGTTTCTCCTTTGACGTCCATTCCTCCTCAGGTAGAGCAGGATGAGGAGATAGAGGGTAAAGATGGAGACCAGGGGAACCTAAAGTTGTAGAGGTCTGTTGAGTGCCTGTGTTTTTAAGCAGATAAGCACATACAATCTGTTGAATAGCATTTGTCTCACCAGAAAGAAGAACCCTGCTCTCAGGAGTAAAGCCCCTTTGTAGATGTGCGCAGGATCAGGCTCAGTCATCTCACACATGGTGGAGACATGGAAGGCGTCTTTATGTGTGGTGGCCGTGTAGTCCAGGATGCAGGCACGAGCCTGGTCATAGACCAGAGCAAAGGGTATGGCTGAGACCAGAGAAATGATCCATACTGAAAGAAGGCACGGCAGCCGAGACTTCTGTTGGAGAAGAAGGCGAGAGGGAAGGAAATTACATCTGTTAGACCTAAAGGTTTTAACAATTGCTCAGTATGACACATTTCATGTCCTACATTTCATTTTGAAATAGAAATGTAGCACAGGTAAGAAGAACACATTCTGTACTCTCCGTCTGGCCTGGCTCAAATCATGTAGCATTGAAAAGGTCTGCGTTATGTCTTTATGCGCAATATTTCAAACAAAAAAATGTCAAATTGGATAAATGATTCACTTTTCATTGAAGTACACAGTAACTTCTGCAGCTTATCTTGATTCAATTCTTTGAGTATGAACAAGGAATATGTTTTATATGAATTTTAGGGAAGAAACTCAACATGAACATCACACCAAATTATGTCAGTTTTGGGCAAATGTAGTAAACATTATTATAAGACATCCTTTATTTTGCATTTCATCTAATGGTCACTATTTCAGTGAGCACAGAGCACTATGATGAGGAAATAGTACATTTGTTTGTGTAAGTACTCAACCTTCAGGCTGGAGACAGACCACATGGTGTGGCAAATGGCTGCATAGCGCTCAGTGGTGAAGGTCATGATAACCCAGCTTGTGGTGGCACAGTACACTTGGCGGATCATAAAATAGACCTTGCACACTACTTGACCCAGGCGCCATGGGTAGCTCTCCCAGTAGTACCGATACAAAGTCACTGGGATGGTCATCAACTGCAGAATGTCTAAAAATTAAAGAGAGAGATGAAGGTCATTCAGCAAATTGGGGTTGTAGTTCAACCACTGTATGAATTTAATAGATTTCATAAAGCAAGCCTGGAAAAAAATTCTTGGTGTGATTAAAATGGAAATGAAAACTGGCATTGTGATTTCAGTTTCAATTTAATATGCACATATATCAATATCGAATGCTGTTTTTCCAAATTGAAAGTGACAAATACATTCGCAGTAAATTCCACCAGAAATATGGAAGAGTCATACATTAGATTACACTGAAAGTTAATGTTGGCAGTATAGATGTTAACCTCCTAAGACCCGAACTCTTACATGGCATGCATTTTAATTTCTCTTTGCTATTTGGGCTGATTGAGACCTGATGAGTATATAAACAAAGAATTATCAGTATTTTATTATTATTATATTTAGATATTATTATTATTATTATTAGTAGTAGTAGTAGTAGTAGTAGTAGTAGTAGTAGTAGTATACTATATATATGATATATAATATCTAATATATCATATAATATTCATTCATTCATTCATCTTCTATACCGACTATCCCTTTCAGGGTTGCGGGGGGGCTGGAGCCTATCCCAGCTGTCAACGGGCCCTGAACCGGTCGCCAGTCGATTGCAGGGCAATCATATAATATATTATATATATCATTATTATTAGCAGTATAATGTCCTCATATGTGGACACCAGGTCTTAGGAGGTTAAACATGAAGATGTTTAAATGTCTTCCATAAAAAGTCCATGGTAGTAGTGTGTACCTGATATGACCAGGCTGAGAAGGTAGAAGCGAATGGCACTGACTCTCATTTGAGCATCCATGAGGAGAGTCAGTATGCTCACACCATTGAATAAGACCTGTAGAGCATTAAAGTACAGCATTTAGAGGTCTTGAGTGTGATAAAAATGTAAGCCTGCCATTGCTCTCAGCATGTCATTAACACTGTATGACTAACATTGTAGCTTATTGCTACTGCTGAAAAAATTGAGTGTTCGTACTCCACAAGAGAAGATGATGCTGTAGAAGATGGTCATGGGGATAGCAATTGCCAGCGGCTCACTTTTAGTGACACTAATGTCGAGCTGTGGCGTCTCACTCGGGCTGACATTACAGCTGAAGAGGAATGAAATCTGCCCTGAGAGGTTCATGATGAGGCAGCTGGAGAAGAACTAGAAAGATGTTACAGATAAATAATACAGGTAATTAATATCGATAATGGATTCAATTTCCAAGTTCCACCGCTATGATTAAAATAGATGAAAATGATGTTGGCTATTAGCACGTATTATTGAGGTCAGATCAATAATTTTTCAGGTAAATTTTTAAATGAGTGCTTCAAAAGTGACTTTTTACATGTGAAATTTGATGTGCACAATTAATGTCCATCCTTTTGTCGTGTGTTTTGGGTTACATGCATTGCTGTACACTACAAACACAGTGATTTTCAGCTTCTGTTTTTGTTTTTTACCTTAAGTTTACCAAAAGCATATTAAAATGCATGAAATCCATTAACATGAGGTAACTGACAAAAACTAAATCGTTCAGTGAATAACAGACATATGCATTATTGAAAATGCTTTGAATAAGCATTACATTAGAGATCAGTGTGCAAATGGTGAGTGAGTCAGTCTTCACAAATGAACACATTCACACAGAGACCTGTTGCATTTTCAGACCAAGTCATGCAGCCTTTTGCGAGCAAATCCTCAAATTTCATCATTATTTTAATTCAACAGGAATCTGACGTGTTTTCTGATGTGCACACGCTGTACAACCTGTTACACTGCCAGTACTGTCAGTTGCAAAATCAAGATGATTCCTGTTTAAGACCCATTATTGCAGTTACATTTGACCTATTTGAAGGTATTTGATCAATTTCAGATTAAAAATGTATAGACTTACCTTTCAGAGGCAAAAATGCAGGTTGAAGCCCAGCAGCTCACTTCGCAAGGAAAAAACACCTCTTTGATTGTCCTTCCCTCTCTGACTGTCTGCCTCTCTCTCTCTTTCTCTTTCTCTCTCTCTCTCTCTCTCTCTCTCTCTCTCTCCCTCTGTGTCTCTCCGTCACCTCCTCCATCTCCCTCCCTCCCCACACGCACTCATCCAGACAGAGATATTAACAACCGCAGCTGGAAGAAAACCCTAAATAAGTTGATACAGCTGCTTTAAATGCAAGATTGTCTCACAGTGTGATGAAAATGTAAATTACTGAGGCAGTCATAGTGACCTGGTTCCACCAGCAGCATTGCTGTGGGCAGTGTTTCTGGATATTTCATCTAGATATTCATCAGAGTACACATACACCTGATCTGGACAGGTCTGCCGTGGACACACTGCTACCATATAAAAACACACAAACACTCACCCTTAACTTTACCTTGATTAACGTTAAACAGAGTTGTAACCATAAAAAAAATTAGTTTTCACCTTTGTGGGGCACATTCATGCTCTTATAACATACTTCTGAATTACGGACATTTATAATGCCATGGCTAAATTTAAGGAATGACTATTAAAGGTTTTGTTTTGTGAAATTAACTTTCCCTGTCTGGTGGAGGGTTTCATGAGATGATCGATACCACTGTCATAGCCGTATGCTAAAAATGGACCGCCTGCCAGCAGCTGGGGAGCTTATAATAAAGACTGGAAGCAGGGAGAAACAGCTGGACTGGATTTGTTGGAAAATCATAAAAGCTGCTGATGAGCACCTCTGAAGCTCACTAATTGACACGTTACATCTCATTTGTTTAATTCTTACAAAAACCAGAATGTAAAAATGACACTTTTATGAGCCAAATTATTTCCTGGCTGCAACAGTTGAGGCAACCAGCAGAGACTCCAACAAGTTACAACCTCACTAAAAATGATGAATTTGTTGTTACTTTTGGACAGAAGCAGGTTAGCTGTTTTCCTTCTGTTTTCAGTCTTCATGCTAAAATAACCAGCTGCTGGCAGTCCTCTCATCTGACTCTCCATGTGTTCAGTATGACACAGAGGTTTGAAATTTGAACTGAGGTAGATCCCTTCATTAAAAAACAATTAAGCAGTATTTGATAAAGAATGTTTATTGTTCTCATACAAAAATTATTTACATACAGAATATGATTTCTTTATATTGCTACCTATAAATACAAATGTCAGAATATCTCTTTACATCAAAGCAAAATCCTTCTATTTGGAAATCAAACAACAAAAACAATTATTGGAGTTAAATCAAAAGTGCAGAATCAGAGAGTTGTCAGGGTGTCTTGTGTTATTCCAGCATCCTTTGCCATGGAGTAGAAATGACCTTCTTTTTTAAGCAAGTTGCTTGGAGAATCAAATTCCACTATTTTACCAGCATCGAGCACCATTACCCTGTGAGGAAGAACATGTGCAGAAATAGTTACCCACTGAGTGTGTAAATGTCATTACTAGCTGGCAGAGGAGGATCTGACAAGAAAAACATCCTGCTCAAATGTGACAGAGATGAATGTCAACATAATTTGTGTCGTCCATTTGCACAAAAAATGAGTTTTTATTTTCAGGTGAGGTGTAACAAACAAAAGGACAAAGCAGGTACAGAGAATGGATGGATGCTGTGGTGGACAAATGCATGAACAGGCCAGTCTTTCTAAAGTGCTCGACTTTAGTTACCTCCTGTGAAAGAATAAGTTGTTGAAGAGCCAACTATTGTCAAAACCAGTGCTGATAGGACTTCCCACAGTTTAAGGTTCGTTCCTACTTGTGCAACCTGTTGTTCATTTTCATAATGTCATTTCTTCTTCTCAATCGTGACACAACATAAAGAAAAGTGGATGGCCCTTGCTATCTAAAATAAAATAAAATAAAATAAAATAAAATAAAAATAATTGAAGGTGGCACGAGGGAGAGCTCAAAGCTCTACATGGTAGATATAGAATACAATGAATAAATTCATACTTCCTAGTCCTGCACCAGCTCTCACCACCACTTAGTCCATGGTCCTGCAGGCAAAGCCAGTGGAGGCTTTGAAGTCTCGCAGATCTTTTCATGTCTGATTCTCTGTACAGATGTGCATATAAAGGCTGACTTGCACCTCACAGCTGTGGCCATCAGGCTTTTGTCACAACAGAGATGCATTCAAACTGCTGGAACAACAGGCCCATGGACCCCGATGGGTTTTAGATTAGTTCTGTCAAAGGAACGTCTAATACATATTGTATGTGTTTATTGCATTTTTTGAGTTTTCGTCTGAGAGAACTTTGTCGGGGGGGTGAGCTAAGATGGCACTTTAGTTTGTTTGCTTTATAATATTTGCTATGTTGTGTATTTTGGCAACAAATCAATTCAAACTGGGAGGAATTATCTAGTGTGAAAATGTTGCATAAATAATGTGTCATCCTGGGCCATCTGTGGGTTTGAACAGTTTGGAGTATTTGGGCCAAAAATAAATTGGTTCAGAACCCAAAAAGAGTTTTCCTTGACTTTGACTGTGAGCTGTGACGACACCAGTGGCCATGTCATATTCTACAAGTTGGAAAATGAGGATGGAGAAGTTTATTCTTCTACATATTCTCATCATTAATATTTGGTCCATGCTTATTTTTTTGGATAAAAGCAAATATTTGTAATAACAGAACACAAGCTGGCAGCTAATCAATGTGATTCACCAGTTTACCGGCACTTTGTATTGTGCAACGCCCTCCTTTGTAATCCTTGATTACAATGGTTCCGCTCAAAACCGGTGGAAACATGGGCTGGTTCGCTAGATGGCACCAGGGTTCCAAGAATCCAGCACGGAACCAGTTCAATAAGCAGAGCCAATGTGGTGGAAAAGGGGTATCACTCACCTGGAGCTGTCCATGATGCTGTGCAGGCGGTGGGCGATGGTAAGGACAGTGCAGTGTGAAAACTCTGTGCGGATGGTTTTTTGAATCAGGTCATCCGTCTCAAGGTCAACAGCTGCGGTAGCCTCATCCAAGATCAAGATGCGAGACTTCCTCAGCAATGCTCGGGCCAGACACAGCAGCTGCCTTTGGCCCACGCTGGGAAGAGAGTTGAGAAATTGCTTGAAATATACTGAAGGGTTGAGCAGTTGAGCTGTGTGGGTGGTGTGTATTGATGCTCCATTAGGCAAAACACTCACCGCAAGTTTAATGACAGGTAAATTATCTAAGAATGCTGAAGATTACCACATGGGCAGATACTAATTATGGATTTATTCTGTCTTGATGTATATGCTCAGGTGCACTGAGACTTTCAGATTAGAATAGATTTAAAATGATTTTGAGTCCTGTACCAAAGGGGATATATTCAAATTATATAAGCAATGAATACTAAATACAGAAGAAAACAACTGAAGGAACAGAATGCATTAGAGAGGATATTTACAATGTACTTAGGATGAGTGGTGGCCTCAGGGAGGTACTTTTATGACCCAACTGAAAGTTAACTGGTTCACACAAAGTTATCATTCACTATATCTTTAATGTTTTGTCATATGGAAGAGCAGCATTCATTTACCTGAGGTTCTCTCCGCCCTCTGTGACTTCATGTCGTAATCCGTCCTCCAGCCCTGCTACATATTCCTTCAGATGAGAGAGCTCCAATACTCTCCAGATGTCCTCATCACTGAATCTGTCAAATGGATCCAGGTTCATTCTCAAGGTCCCGGAGAACAGCACTGGATCCTGCACCCACAGGGTTGGAGGGGTCAATATACCATTTCCATCTGAATACTGGATGTGAGTTAGAGCATTAATGTATATACCTGTGGTATGATCGTGAGCCTGTTTCTGAGGTCATGCAGGCCTATTGTGGAAATATCTACACCATCAATGATGATACGGCCTTCAGCAGCTTCAATAATTCTAAACAGGCAGTTTGTCAGGCTTGATTTTCCAGCTCCTGTGCGGCCCACAATACCAATCTGGATGCAGTGAGAGAAAGCACATACGATAAATGACTGACACTTCTTTTAATACAGGTTTTATAACCTACAAGCGCTAACATTTTTTTTCTGTGTGTAAACAATGTACAATAATAACAAAGCAATAATTTGTTCCAGCCTATACTGAATTTATGAAAGCTTTTAAACCAGCTGTCAAAACACTGACTTGTAATGTGGACCTAGATAGATTTTATTTTAAACAGAAACAGCAGCAGCATTTTTTCTGAGTCCTTGGAGCCCCTTCTTCCTTACAAAACGCTAATGCTTCTCGGGCTGTCTTGCATGCACTGCTCTTTTGGGATTTTTGATGTTTAGGTCATGGGACTGTGAGGGCCGTGCAAACCCTTGAGTTAGTCCATTGTGGGTTTTGAGGTGTGTTGAGGAGGACTCCTCTGCTGTAGATGCCATCCTCTTTTCATCCTTGTTTTTTCTACAAATGCTAAATGCTAAATTTGGTAGTGAGGATGCAGGAAAGGTTTTCTTTACATTAGCGCAGGTGTTGCTGCACAGTAGAACAGTACACCACCCCACCAGAGTCTGCTAAATGTTCATGGAGTCTTTTGTAGTCAAATGGGGCTTTTGATTTGCCTTTCTAAGAATTTATCAAGTACTTCTCTCAGAAACTTTTCTTGGTTTTCCAAACCTCAGCTTGACCTCCATTGCTCCTGTTAACTGCCATTTCTTAATTACATTGTGAACTGAAGAAACAGCTACCTGAAAATCCTTTGCAATCTCCCAAAGCCTTCTCCTGCTCCGTGGGCATCAATTATTTTAATTTGCAGAGTGCTGGGGAACTGTTTAGAGGAGCACATGGATGATGATTGTTGGGACAAGATTTGAGGAGTCACAGTATTTAGAAAAACCTTGAAATTTGCATCATCTGGCCTTTCCTGATGATGATTATCCATCAAGCTAATTAAGGTCAGAGACCTTGTCAAACATTTTCTTAGTGCTCCTTTTCCTCTTTACCCTCTAAAATTGTACAAAACTTAAATAATGCATTAATCTTGCTTAAGATATTACGACTTTTGGAGACAAGTCCATCTTCTACTCACTTAACTGTTCACACTAACAGAAATTTTGCCCAGGGGTGCCCAAATTTTTGCAAGCCAGTGTATGTGTTGTACCTTTCTATGATGTTATCTGTGCGCTTATACTGTAGTAAATCTCTGACTGGAGATTCAAGATTCATCAACAGAAAATCCAGGGAAAAAAGTCAGGTCACTTGAGTCAAGCATCCATTGCAAAGAAAAGCAACTGAGACTAGAGAAAACAAAACATCCATGCTGCCTTGCAAAGATGAAAGGCACAAAATGAGACAGAAATAAAAAGAAATTTAGGAAGCAGGTTTTCATTTAGACCACTGGTTTCACCATCATAAAGAAGCTGCAATATAAACTGCCCTTTAGTCAGTGCTGAAACTGACTTCAAAGTTACACATTTGCCACTATTTAGAAATCCTTTATATCTATAATTATTAGATATAAATGATTTATTATACTATTATAATTATGTCAATCCTGTTTCATTTGAATTGGCAGGTTTTGTCATATTTGTGTTTATAGTAAGTGCATGTAACAAATGATGCAAAATGAAAACAGTAATTACATAGCTTAACAGAATTGTTTTTGTTTATATTATTAAATTTGTATTGTTTTTAAGACATATTGATGTATTAAGCTGCATCCTGGCACAATACTATTGATTGCCCAATTCAAATTCATACTTTGATAAATCCTACAGACTTGTTATACACACATGCACAGACTGACAGAGGTACAGACATACACACAGACCTTCTCAGTGCTGTTGATGTGACAGGTGATTCCATGCAGCACCAGGTCCAATCCAGGCCTATAACGAACCTTGTAGTTTTCAAACCATAGCCTTCCGTGCTCTGGCCACTCCTTTGCAGGCCGAGTGTTAGAGATCCAGCTAGCCTTCAGAAACAAAGATGCACAGCACAGATGAGAAATGGTGGAGCGGTTGTCAAGGTGGCATATTATATATGAGCTAAGAAAGCGCCTGTTTATATGAGAAGATAATATATGGACACATTCAAAGATGGGAGGAAGGAAAAAAACATTAAGCAACAAAATGTTTATGCTTTTTAAAAGTCCTTATACACCTTTGCACCAAAAGTAGAAAATTTAAAGCACATCACATTTGTGAAAAAAGAAATGCAGGAATCAAAGGAGAGATAATGTGCCACTGTCCAACCCTTCTGTCCTAACTAACAGCAACTCAAGTGCACACCCTGTCAACAAAATGGTTGGAATTTCATACAGTTGTTTGGCCTTCTGTTGTGGGGCATGCTCAGCATTATGAACATTGGAAAAAGCACTCCGTTAAATGTACCTCGTTCTCAATCTGGCTGTATTCGCTCACTCTCTCCACAGCCACGATATTGGTCTCCAGCTCTGACGTCATCCTCACCAGCCAGTTGAGGGTCTGGGTTACCTGCAAAGCCCCGACAGGAGAGAGGACTGTGTTTCATTGTTAGCATTACTTTGCCTCATGCCTTGTTACCACCAGAATCATCACTATTGGTCTGTTGCCATTAAATGTATGTGCTGTGTATGTGATTAGAGTGTATCTCTCACTGACGTTAAGGGCGTAGGATATAGACATGCCAACCATGCCACTGTCCAAATTGTCTCTGGAAATGACAGCAAACAGAGCAGAGAAAAACACCACCAGGTTTCCAAGGAACTCCAGACGGATGGCCAGCCATCTGCAGTGAACAAAGAAATATAACTGAACTATTTGTATTTGTTAATGATTTGTGTTTGAATCTTGGGAGTTAAATATCTGACCTGTTTGACACTATCCATGGGTAGACGCTCTTGAGGTTTCCATCAATTGTTATTTCATTGTGTTTAAGAAACCGATCTTGATGTTGATAGGCTCTGATTACTGACAGACCAGACACCGTCTCACCAAAGTGTGAGTAAATAGGAGAGCGTGACACTGAGTCCAGCCGACGCAGCTGTCTTGATGTCGCCACATAGAAGCGCTAGGTATAGTGAGAGGGCAAGAGAAATCAACAGAAAACAGTGGAGGGGTCAATTGGATTCTCTTTACCATAGAACAAAATAACAAAGTTCACTGTTTGCAGTATTTGTCTGTAAGGAAATACATCTTTTCTTCTTCAACCTCTTTTCCAGGGTCATGTTTTTCCTGGTGCTATTTTGGCCAGCATACCTGTACAAAGAAGTAGACCACGGCCAGAGGAATGATGACGATGGTGAAGAAAGGAGTGGCCAGACAGATGACCAACAGTGTACCCAACACTCCCAGCAGACACAGGATCCAGGATCGGAGCGACTGTGGGATGGCTTCATCCACTGTGAAAATGTCCTTTAGAACCAGTGAAGGGAAAAGTTAGTCATCACTGGTAATTTATACATTGACTTAATCCAATTAAAATAATCTGATTAAAATAATCCAATCTGAGTGAATTCATCTATTTTTCATCAACACCTATGGAGAGGCTCTGCTTCCTTGTGGACAAACATATACTTGAGTACACCTGAGTGGGCATGACATGGAGGAGGGACAACATGCTTAAAGGCTTCAAAATTGAAATCTCCATGGTAATAAATGCTGCAGGCAGCATTGACAAAGCCATTTTATTTGAGGAGGGAAATTGCTTTGACTCCACAGTCCAGCACATCGTTCTAATACACAACCTGGCATCCTGAGATGACTGCCTGGAAACCATTTAAGTCTACCTCTTAAATTACAAGAATACATAGGTGTCTAAAGTACAAAAGACAACAAAAAAGAATGAAGAAAATGGGAAACATTATGAGCAAACATGAAAAGTTTAATGAAAAATCCCACCTTTGCAAAGCGGTTGACCACTCTTCCAGTGGGTGTGGTGTCAAAGAACACCATGGGAACACGCAGAATGTTGTTAAGCAGCCTCGAGTGCAGGATACGAGAAGCGTTGACCGAAGCATTCGCCATTAGCAGCGTACCAGCAAACACGAAGATGCCTGCCATAAAAGAAAGCTGCATTTTACCATCTGATGATGGTCAGGAAATCGTTAAAACCCAACTCTAAAATATATGCATTACACTCTAGTAACAGTGTTTAGAGTTCCTCTTCTTACACTGAAAAGAACATAGCCCCCCACAACTAAGCCTCAAGTGCTCTTCACTCTACATGCCAGCAAGTCAGATACAGTTGCTCAAATGGAGCACCACATTAGTTTTGCCAATATTTTGAAGCGATGTACACATCCTCTGACATTTCATTCATGCTCCTGTTGCTGATTAGCAATTATGGTTCCATCAACAAGAGGTACTTCACACTGAAGTAAGAGCATTATGCTGAAAAAAAGTATCAGACATTTCTGGGGAGGGTGATTAATGTACACTTACAAACCTAACAGACCACACAGAAAGCACTAATAACACCAGGAGAAAGCAGCAGTGACAGGAAATACAGTTAAACTTAAAGACAATCAAACACTCCCACTCTATAACAAAGATTAGTTCATACAAAACGCCCACAAAAAAGCTTGGCTCCAACATCAGCTAGTCCTGTTGTATGATTGACTGACATGAGCGATACAGTCTGCATAGCATGAAGAGAGCACATGATATTTAAATAGAAATTGCCCCTGACAGAAAAGAAAAAGAAATTTCATCTGCTGTAAAAAAAAAAGTCTGCATACTTGCACAGGTCTACTATCTGTCCTGAATTTGAAACAGCAGCTGCAGTGACTTTGGCAGAAATTGGTACTCCAATCACAATAAAGCAGAGGCAGAGGCAATATTTCATTATTATGTCTGTCAGCTTTCAGTCATGACTTCAACATGAACCTAGACTCAACAAAAGAAAGGAAGCTTGCCGATAGTGACTCAAATGCAATAGAAGTAGCTGTCAACGGATTTAACGATTAGATTTTAACTTGACAGCAGCACTTCCTCAGTTCAAGCTCTTTGAAGTTCCCTGAGGGCCAGTGGTGTTTGTCCTTTTCAATGTTTAACTTCATATTAAATCCTCTGTACTTCAACAAGACACCTCGTCATGCATTTTGTTTAACATCCTGACAACGTTCACCCTTTCTCTGAGGAAAATTTAATTTAAATGGTATGAAAATCATGTGACTTGTTAAACTAACACAACAACAAGCTCTAGCATGAAAACATCAGCAGGTCCTAAGCAAGTGTTTTCTCTCTTTGAAAGAAACTAAATTAAATGAATAGTTTGACATTTGGGGAAAATATGCTTATTGGCTAAAGAATGTGCCTACCTGCACCTCCATACTGCGGCTCACCAACTAACATGTTATATCTGTTGTGGTTTTACAGTGAGTTACATGCTGTAGCTACTGCTGAGAAAGCTCTGCTATAACCGACTTACAGTACAGAATTGCCTGAAAAGCAAACACATGGACAGCTCATGTTAGCCATAGTCTGATGGTAAATGTAATTAAGGCCAGAACTAATAGATATATTGTTAATATTAAAACCTTTTAACCCTCATACAACCCTATTGATTTGTCAGGTGATGCATACTAAACATTTTTCCATTTTCCAAAATGTCAAACTTTCCTTGTAATACAATATGTTAGACATATGCAAAGTCAATGTGCAGTTTGCACTCAAAATACTGTAAAACAACTGGATCATAAATGAAAGACAGAGTTTTCTGTCACTAAGAGAAATAAAAATTCACTTTAGCTTTGAAGCTGACAGGAATCTGAAAATTGCTAAATAACAAAGTAATGACTGTTACCCTGTGCCACTCCCAGAGCTCCAAACACTCCTAATCTGGTGTCCCTTAGATCGGCAGGGTATGTCGTGTTGGCATACACAGTGGAATCATTGGTCCAGTCACTCAGCCACAGATTCTGACCGATGAAAGCAACGTTCTGGACGAAGTAATTCGCGAAGGCGAAGATAGTATATCCCCAGCCCAGGGCACTCATGTACTGGAGGTACATTGAGAACTTTACCTGGATATAAGAGAGAGAGAGAAAGAGAAAAACAATGCCTGTGAAAAAGTTCTAATTCTGTGTCATTTTGTGCTGCTGAAAAAAGTGTTTAGGCAGATCAAGAGGTCAGATTACCCGCCCTGTTTCCATAGTTTCCTTCTCTATTAGCCTCTGGCCTGTCTTTGACTCATCGACATCGGCTGATTTTTTAATGGAACTATTTTTTCTTAGTCTGACACTAGAAAAAAAGGAAAGAACAGATGAAATAAGAAAACAAGATCAAACAATACTACATAAGACAATATTATGGACATGAGGTAGTGTAATAGTGCTGAATTGCCTATGGGCCCTACAAGAAGCCTGCTGCCCCTCCATTTATACTCAGTCACACACACTAACAAGCAGCTTTTTTATGTTGCTGGCAGCCACTTCACTGTGTTCTAACCTGCCGTTGCGCTGGCTGCGGCGGATACTGTTTTCTCTCTTCAGGGTGACAGAAACTGCGTCCTCCAAAGCAGAGTCGGGTAGAGCATCCTCGCTCTCAGGGATGAGCTCTACATCTGCACTCTCCTGGAAATTATCTGAACAAATATGGTCACAGATCATACATGGTGTCTCACACCTTTGAGTGAATTATATCAATTGAAAGTATTGATTCAAATACAAGAACAAAAACAAGAAATACATAAAACAGCTGCATATACATCTAAATAATTCCATCCTATAATGCATGTGCAAATGTCAGCCACAGTTTTTGAGTGGTCCGCAAAAGCACAGCTTCAACCCACAATGCAGGGGGAAAAAGCCATAATTACCTTTCTCTGAATGGGTCTGATTGCTTTGCTCTTTGGCATATGTGTCGAGAAATTCAGAGAAAGCTCCTCTACTGGCACGAAGGCTGTTATAAGATCCAACCTCAGAAATTACTCCATCCACCAAGACCACTATTTCATCAACATACGGCAGGAAGCTCACTCCGTGAGTCACCAGGATACGAGTCTGTACGGGCAAAAGCACAACTGGATTTTTCCACCTCAGCGGGTTAAAATGAAAGCATATACTGTACTGTACATATATCAGCAGGGTGACTGGATGACTGTGAATTCACAACCACTAAAAAACAGTTTAAAAAATCATTTCCTGAATTGCCTGCTAGCAACGCTGCCAATATATTTAACATGTTACTGTGTATTATGCTGCTGTGACACATCTCATACTGATCAATGCATTAATTAAGGCCTCACACAGACCTTGTCTTTGAGCACTCCCTTGGGTCCAATCACTTTTTCAAAAAGATGCTTTCCTACATGAGAGTCCACAGCAGACAATGGGTCATCTAAAAGATAGATGTCAGCCTGACTGTAAGCTGCCCGGGCCAAGCTCACACGTTGCTTCTGACCCCCTGAGAGGTTGATGCCCTGAAGACAGAGGAGAGTAGAGGAGAGGAGAGGATAAATGTTGTCACTGAACATCCAGAATGTTTATCTGTGCTGAGGCAACTCCCATGACCCCCTTACTTTCTCTCCAATCTCAGTGAGGTCACCCCCAGGCAGCAGCTCCAGGTCAGGTGCCAGGGCACATGCTTGTATCACCTTCTGGAACCTCTTTTCCTCATGGGGAGAGCCAAACAGGATATTATCCCTCAGAGTGGCATTTTGGATCCAAGCTTGTTGTGGCACAAAGGCAAGGGAACCCTGGACAGACAAACACTAAGGGTCATGTCTCTACCATGGAAAAGGGGGCATTCATACAGGTTTTCATTCAACCCAAACACTACACTGGTTGAGAGAGGAAGAAAAACAGCATGATTTTCCTTCAATCTGTTCCCTGTTTCAATTTGGATGAAGTGGTTCTTTTAGCACCACCACTTTACTGTATTAGCAGTCCGCATTGTGAACTTAACTGCTGTGTTTATTCAATTCAGTTGGTTTTCCGTATGTTGTAAGTCTAACACACAAACAGAATTTCTGATGAATTCTGCCCTTTTTGATATCAGAGGGAGAGATAGATCATTATTATTATTGAACCTTCATTTAATTAAAAATTGACAAGATGTTACATGGTGCACATTATACGCCCTCGGTCAAACACATTATCACTATTAGACAGGCACGAAGAGAGAAATAAGGTGTCACCTGAATGTTAATAAAGCCTTTGGTGCAGTGCATCTCCCCCAGGAGGGCTGATATGAGAGAGGACTTTCCTGAGCCCACAGCTCCAACTACTGCTACCAACCGGCCTGGCTTAATATCCAAGGACACACTGGCAAACACACACAGAAAAAACATAAAAAATAGAGTATGTTTTGCAGCCATTTGACATTTAATCCAAATGTGTCATTTTGTGTATCTTTGACAAAACAAACTTCTTCAGCAGAGGCTTAGCTTCTCTTTCCCATGAAAAGGAACCATCACATATGTTGACAGCAGAGCCTAAAAGATGAAAACAGATGCGTAGACTGATGTAAACAGATGGACAGAGAGGACAGATGGACTGTACATTTACAAACAAATACTGATGATTAACGTACTGAAACTGGGGTCATGGCGCACGGTGTCACTTTCAAGGTCTTCACTTCCCAGAAACTTCTCCAAACGCTTCTTGGACACCATCGTCTGAAGTGTCACAGAACAGGTTAGTGGACTTACAGCACACGTTTGATATGCGTACATGTGCTGTGTGGTGTTGTTCCCTTACTTGCACAATGGAAGCGATGAGCATGGGCAGCATGGCCAGGGGAAATCGGAGGATGTTGAAAAGAGAGATTGAAGTGAAAGCTTTCTCGGCAGTCAACAAGTTTTCTGAGCTCACCCCCACAAATACTGCAAATGTGACCAGAGACACCTGCAAAAAAAAGAGCATGAGAAAAAAAAAAGACCACCCTTGATGTGCTGCTTCTTGTCTTGTTGCCGGTCAGAGGTCTCACCAGAGCTGGCGCACAGCTGAAGATGAAGGTGGAGACAGACTGCAGGTAGGCAAACTTCTTCATGACCTTGAGTTCTTTGTTTCTTATGTCTTCCACCTGTGTCTGGAAGGATGGCTCCCAGGCATAAAGCTTCAAAATCTGGTGGGAGGTGAAAGACAAAGAGGGGGACGGGAGCATTGTGGAGGACATGGAAAAGGAAAGACGGGGGAAGGACAGCATTCATACCTTATATAACAAACCACAGGTGGTGCACGCAGTATAATAGAAGGTAGAGCAGACTAACATTTCAGCTTTTTCCTGAAGAACAAAAGCCTTTCATGTGAGGAAAGCCTTACATAGAGTCCCCCACCCCAACCTATCCACCTCAACAGTTTTCTCACAAAAGAAATTGCAGTTCTTGACTTTATACCAACTATTGTTGATGGTTGAAATAATGGCATAAGAGCACTCACCTTGATCCCATTGAGCATTTCATTCATGATTTTCAATCTCTCGTCCTTGAACTTCATGTTCTCTATCTGAAAAAAGATCATGTACAGGTCAGGTCAGATCAGTTAGGACATTTAGCTCATTGTTAAAGGTTGAGACTTGAGCTATCATTTTTGTAAAAGGGAAGACGTTTGTAGGTCTATTTTTGGTATATATGGTGCACTTAATTCTAATAGTGAAACAGTTATCCTGAATGTGTGTGCATTCCTGCTGACCTGGTATTTTCTGGCCTGGTTGGCGATCAGTCCATTGATCGGCACCATTAGCACCATGACTGCCAGTCCTGCCAAAACAGATGGTCCTAACTCGAACCACAAGAAAACAATGGACAGGATGATCTGCAGAGGGCAGGACCACAGCAGGTGGATGAAGTTGGTCACATCGTTGAAGCGCTGGGCATCTGCTGACATCAGGTTCACCGTTTCCCCAACCGTCGACTCTTTACGAGCTTCATTAGACACCACCAATGACTTGGAGAAGGGATGAAGAAGGAATTGTTGGGAGGAGTTGCAGTTATACTATGCACAGCTACACGTACAGTTATCACTGGGTCCAAACATATGACACATTAAATAGTGCAGTAAAATAGCAGATTTATCTTGTATCTTGAAAAAATGTTGCATTTTCAGTGACAGTTAAATATGTGGCCATGTGAACGGACATGGAAATTTATTGTCTGAGGCAAAGTAAGAAAATGTCATTGTGATGCCACTTATGTGTTTACCTTTTTGTACACAGCAGCCATGATGGCAGTGCGAACCTTTGTCCCCAGCACAAAGCAGCGCTGGAAGTACTGCTGCAGGAACAGAGACTGCAGAATGGCCACCACCAGCAGCAGCACTGCATACAGATACCCTTCCCAGACATATCTGTCTTTTTCCTTAGTGAAGGAGACCATCAGTCTAGGAGAGGAATAGTTAGTTAACAAGGCAGCTCAGTGCTAATATGACCCCCCCACCGCCACTGTCAGAACCTGGTGTTATCAGGTGTTGTTCAAGCTAATCAATGAGTAGTGAATAATTAAGCTGAAGGGCTACAACATTCACAGGGCAGCGAATGTTATTTTACGAGCCTTTTTAAGAGCTCCTCAAAATTAGATAAATTGTCTCAGGTGACCTCACTTCCCGCACTATCAATCGAAGACTACAAGTTTAAAAATGAAAGAAATCTACTGTGAGTTTGACCCAGAGTTAATGATTGCAGTCAGTGTTGACTGTGTGAAAAGTGAACAGCAGTAAACTGTAAAAACTGCTTTGCACGGTGACTTAGCAGGTTCAGAGTTTGTGCTCCGTCAAAGTTGCTTACATGGACTAATCAAACCATTTAAAACCGCAATAAAAAAAAAACAAAACACTGAGCTGTTCAGGACAGCAGCGAACACATCTTGGTGCCGGTGAGAGGGCTTTATTTCAGACTTTACTCACTTTAGGAGTTGAGGACTGACAAAAGCCAGCAGATCCTGCAGCAGTTTGAAGACGGCAGACTCAAACAGAAGCCTTTTAAAGGTCCTGTAAATGGTGGTAATCAGCCATGAATTGGGGTAGTTCTCTTCCTCCTTCTTCTTCTTTTTGTCCTTTTTCTTCTTCTTGTCATCTTCTTTCTTTTCTTTTTCCTCCTAAAGAAAAATATTGTTTGAACATTGCCTCGTGGACAGGCTTTGTTCTGTGAATAGATATGATATATAGAATAAATCTTTTTAAAAATAAAAAAGTTTGCTCACCATCATCAGCACGTCCTGACTGACGCCTTTCCCCAGACCATTAGAGAGGCCATTTCCAAAGGCCTCTTCCTGGGCTTTGTCTCTCTTCTCCTGCCGTTTCTTGTTCAACTTCTTTTGATACTTAACCGTAGCTGCGCCCAACTCCACCTGCATGATACGCTGGAAGTGCTCGTTGATGTAAGATGTAGTGTCTTCGTTGTTTAGCTCCCACAGGTCCTCCTGAACCAGGGGCTGCCTGTACCCCTTCACCGCCATGCTGGAGAGACAAGGAGAAGTTGGGAACTGTGGTGTACAGGTGTGGTTGTTTGCTTAGCATTCTTACGGCGGAAACTTTTAATTTACCTGTTAAACCAGTTGAAAGTGATTCTGCTCAGAAACGCTGCCCCTGCCTCAGGATTCTGTGGAAAAAAAACCAACAACAAATGGGTAAGTTACGTTCACAGCAGGCTGACGCGATGAAGGCTCGGAGCATTATTTGTTGCATCAGTATGAGTTTTATCAACAGCAGCATCAAAACAGAATTGTTAACAAAACAAAAATGGGTGTTAAGGTACCTTCTTTGCATGATCTTTGGCTTCCGGTGGAATATCAGCCACAGCAGAGAGAATAAGTGCAATCAATTCCAGCCCAAAGGAAATGTAGAAAAGGCAAAAACGAGGGAGATCACTGATCTCTCCCTGCTCGTAAAAGATGAGAGTGAGAAAGACATTAAAGCGTGAGGGAGAGGCTAAAGTGACTGGTGCATTACTGATAAATATGCAGAGCCGAAATGCATCGAATAACGTGAGTCTGTCTGAATAATGATACCACTTTTGTTCTTGATTAATCCCTTGCTCCTAAATTGGTCAAATGTTCATACCAGCTTGAGTGCCTCTCGTAGGAGTGTCTGGAAAGGGAAGACATCACACACAAGAAGGAGCAACCAGAACATGAAGAGAGAGCTGGAGTCAACTGCTCCTTCTGTCCGCCTCACACCCTCTTGACACATCATTACAAGTATCTAGCAAAGAACAAAATGTCAGAAAATGTAAAAAAACATGTCATCTTTCCATCTTGAGCACCACAGCAAATAAAAAAAGGGGAAAACCTGCTATATTTACCCATGTGACAGCAAACAGGACGGGGTTTGCGTAGTATACATCAGGATTTTTCATTGCTGAAGGTGTGCTGTTGCCTGGACCGAAATCCTGTCCTAATGTGAGTGCCAGGCCTGCTATGGCCGTCAGGAACAATAGGGACACAACAAACTGAGGGGAAGAAAGACAAACAAGACAAGGCAAATAAAACTCACTGAAGCTGACACTGGAAGGAATGAAGCAGGACCTCAAATCTGACCTGCAAAAATGATTTTGTGACACCACAGCCACTTGAAGACACTTGAAACTTAAAACACTTGCATATTCTTAGTTTTTGGATATTTTAGAATAAGCACATATTTACAAAAAAAAAAAAAAAAAAAAAATGAAGCCGTTGAGGTAAAACATTAAACGTACAAATTAATATAAGCAGAGTATTTTTTTTTTTTTTTATGAATCTATGAGTCAGAATCTGTATCTTTCACCCCTTGGATCAAGATTTCTGGGGTACTTGTTGCTAATTAAAATCCTGCAGTGAGTCCATTTGTTTATTTTTCTTGCTGTGTGCATTACCTGTTTGCAGAAATAGAGCTTGGTCAGGTGTTTTGTGCTGACTCGTGTACGCCTGCAGAGAGACACAAGGTGCCAAGGGGCGCAGAGCCACAGGAACCCCAGCGGGATCCAGACCAGCACCGTCAGCTCGAAACATACTGGGAGGTCGGGGTCTTCTCTAATCAGATATGAAGAATTCTGAGGGGACACACACACACACACACACACACACATACTCACACGTCACAGAAGTATAAAACCATCATCAGCAGTCCCATCTGTGTACCCTCACAGCGCAGGGACATGCCATACCTTCCTAATTTGACATTTAATCAACAATGACTCACATGTGATTAAACCTGCTTACTGCTGCACGTGTGTCGCAGCATGAGCAATCTGCACTTCCGGAGAGAAGAGAGCGATTGCGTGCCAATAGACAAGGATGTGTAGCAAAGGGACACTGAGGGGTTTAATGTGTTAGAAGAACAAAAGGCTCCAGCAAAGCGCAGAAACTGTGGTGTGTCAAGCTTTTAAAATGCTTTAGAAGTACTTTTTAGCATTTCAAGCGCTCGACCTGCTGTGAGGGAAGCCCATTATTATGAGAAACCGAGATCCACCTCACAGACTGCGCTCTTCATATAAGCTCCAGGTGGAAATGTAGGGTCTGCCACTACCGTCAGAAGTGTGTATGTGTTTTTTTTTTTCTGGACTACATGTGCAGGTGTTCATTCAATGTGGAGGCTTTTCAGTTGACAGTTTTGTCTATAAAATGCTAATGCTAAGTCTAAATGTCTGTCAACCAAGGTGATTTTTCACTAGTTTTGCTTGAAGAGCGACAGAAGCAATTGATCGATGATCAAAATGGTTTGCCGATTATTTTTCTATTGCTCAACCGATCTACTGGTCATTTCAGCTCGGAATTATTTTTTGTTTTCCTTTTTTGCCTTTGAAGTTTTTCTAGAAACTGTCATACTCCTGAGGAGGAAATAACATAAAAATGTAATCAGATAATTGACATCATCAGGTTCTGTTTTTCTGTTTTGTTTGTTTTGTTTTAAACAATCCTAAGAATACAGAGTTATGGCCGTTATAGTTGTCGAACATGCTGAGTCATGTCTTACTTACGGGCCAGTCACATGTATGCTGAACTCAGTGTGTACAGGGGTGAAAACATAAAGCGCTTTCAAAAAAAGTTCAATATTAAACATTGTTCGACCCTAATGTACATTTCACAGGTTCCTGTTTATGTGTTATTTTTATAGAAATAACCTTCAAAGCTACAGCATGTCCTTCACATGCTTAAATCTCTGACATAATAACATGAAGCCTGTACAAAATAACACAAATATAGAAGTTCTGGAGTGAAGTGAAGAAGCTTGTATATGTTGATATTTTTCTGAATCTGTGTCTATGAGGTTTGAAATAGCTATTTTGTAATAACATGATAAAAAAAAGAATAACTGAAAAATACTTCACAAGAACACCACAAACTTCAATCAACACAAAGATGTACTTATTACAGAAATTACACTGTAATGTATTCTCTAGTTACATTTAAGTGAATTTACTATTCAAGTTACTGATCCTATGTGTGCATCAACTGCTTCACAAGTTATTCACTGTTTTTCATCTTGAGAGCATCAACTGAGGTCAACTGGGGGCCTCAGTCAAGTCATTTCCCTCAGTCCCACTGTGTCTCCCTTCAGCTGCATTAACCCTGGTTTTGAACTCACCCAGAAGGTGGACCCACAATACTCGTCCAGAACTGCAGCACACATGGTCCACGCTGATGGCTCCAATCGCCCTGAGATGAACAGACAACCAGGCGCCTCTCGCCCTCTGCTCCACTGCTGCAGAGGACGACTCAAACACTCTTACTATTTCCCCTGTCCACCCACACGACCAAGACAATTGCAGGACGTGACTCTGGGGGACTTTGAGGAATGAGGCTTTTAAGCAGAAGCCAAACCTTGCAACCTCCTTGTGCAGAGAAAAAACATGAATATATGAGAGATACACGGGATCAACGGCAATGCGTGAGTGTTGATTTCTTTTGTTGTAGGCAGAAGATCTTAAGGGTCGTCATGCAGCAGCCCTCTGTGACTCGTTTGATGTCTCAACCCACACTTGCAGTCGTCCTGGTGGGTAAATGAGAAAACTCAACAACTGTTGACAAAGTCATAGAGAAAATCCAGCCTTGCACCAGCCCACTAACGGTCACGTGTGTCTAAAGTTCAACATTTCAGGCAGATGCCTGCATGAAAGAGAAAAAAAGGGGAGAGACAGAAAGACTTGCACAAGTATTCCTCAGCTGCTTTTCCTCCTACTGTTTTTTCTAGTGTTTGGGGGGCAGGCATCTCACCAAAAAAGGGAACGTGTTAAGGGAAGGGGAGGGAGTGGGCAAATTAGACCCCGTTTCCTGTTGTTTCCACTTCTTCTCTGCATGCGTTCATTCTCTCTGGACTGAGACCCATTTTCGGCACTCAAGTCACATAAGATTAGCGTCAGGCAGTCATACATTTGAGGTTGCTGAGGTGTTATTTGGAAAAACTTACAGAAAGTTTGTCAGAAACAACTGTTAGTGGGAATTTTGGGAGACAAAGAAACAAAGGGGACTGCTGCTGGGGTGTGTGTGTGTGAGTCTGTCTGAGGGAGACAAACACATTGTTTTGTTGGAGCTTTGGTCCATGTGTGCGTGCCATCCAGGGTCAGATACAGTATTTCCCCACTGAAGGTTAGGAGTAAACACAGCAGCTTTAAAAAACCTGAAGAAAAACTGAACTGGCTGTGTGAATGAGAAAACATTGACATAAAAGTGTCATACATTAGTGTACAATGAATGCTCAGCATGACTTAACCAGAACTGATGAGCAGTGTAATTAATTTACACCATTGCAAATAAAACCTTTATTAATCTTTAAAATTGTGTGTGAAAAGTCTTTCTGTGATATCTGAGATGGTCCTAAAACAGATTACTCATCTCTGTGACGGTTAATCATTACATGTTTGATAACATCCCCGGGTTGTAAACTGGCTGAATCATGTCTGTGTGTATTGCCTCAAGGACAGCCACGTGAAGACAACCCAATGTAATCAAAGAGAGCTGTAAATATCCCATTTACAAGTATAATGCTGTGCATAAAGGTGAGCCTGATACTCTATGATAATTAGCCCTCAGCACCTATCGGCTCGATCTCAATGTTTGTTACTCAGTAGTGAAGTGCGTTACATAACTTCACGAGAAGCCAGAAGAAGCTCTGTTGACAGGGAAGGGGGTTTTGAGAAGGTGCAGTCATAGTATCTAGACGAGACAAAGGTCGCCTTAAAGAATTACGCCACACAAAACAGAAATGCAGAACAGGCCATGGCTAAAGGTGGAGGAAGTTAGCCGCTTAGACGATTAGGGGATCACCAGAAAGTGAATTGCCAACAATTATGATTGAAAGTTTAATTGAATTTTTTTTAGGAAAAAATGACAAACAAATATCTAATTTCTGACAAGACAATAATCATTGTTTGCAGCCCTATGGTCAGGGATAATAGAGTAAACAGGTGACAAAATGTGTGGACTCTCATACAGAGCTTTACTGCCATTACAACCTGTGCATACATAATCTTCAGCTCAAATATTTAACATCCAACTCAGTTACATCAGTGAATGAGAAAACATCGTCATAAAACTAAAAGTAATTCATTTACGCTGCTGTAAATACAACCTTTATTAGTCTTTAAAACTGTGTGTGAAAAGTCGTTCTGTGATATCCATGATGGTCCTAAAACAGATTACTCAGACACTGTGATGGGCTTTACTGCCGTCTACAGCTCGGACAAACTCTCTACATAGACTTCAGCTCAAATGTTTTAACATCCAACTCAATTACATCTGCTTGTTTCTGCTCTCTGACCAGATGCCAGCAGTGAAAACATACCTTTAACGAGACTCCATGTTTGATAGGCTAGGTTAAGTCAAACAGGTTTATTCTTAGATGAATATTTAGGTATGTTTCATGTGCATTTAAGAGAATAAAACCAACTAATGAAACCAGTTTTCAACATAACGTGACCAAGACGGTTCATCACTGACAGTGAACTGCAATGTCATCATTCATCCATACATACATTGAAAGAGAGAGGGGGCAAAAACATACAACAGCTGACCACAGGCTTTTCTATGAAGTAGGTTTATTGAAGTAACTGGATAACTTTGCTCAATAAAACCATGAAAGTTCTAGTTTAAGGAATTTCTGGACTTTTCTTAGTCATCCTGATGACTCTGTAAACCTACTTCGTGAAACAACCCGAGGATACTTTCCTACATGTGAGGGAGATGTGGGACAGAAAGAAGGTCAAAAACACATTTTATCCCCATAAAATAAGAAACAAACAGCCTTCTCACAGAGTGCAGCTACCAACATCCATCAAAGTGCTCATGTGCTCGTTCTGCTCATTGATGGTGAAGTGAGACAAGATGAGTGGGACTTAACAATTATTGTTATAACAGTAACAAAATTAGAATATTAGTATTATCATTTTTTGTTTAGATCAGCGTGTAGTGATAGGTAACTGAGAGAGGTGCTCGCCAGATCTGCTGCCATTGGCTGGATCGGAGGACAGCATCTTGTGCCACTTTTCCCTATTTGTAATGCTTGGAGCCCAGTAACTCCTTAGGCTGCCCTCGCATCTGTGCCCAGTCACAGACTATATCTCAATACTCTCCAGACCCGCCTCAGAGAGGAGTTGGACAGCTGTGCCGTAATCAAGCCATGATTGGTGTATCTTCTCCAAATCCCAGCTGCTGGGCTGATTTGGTAACATTTGCCCAGGGAAATTGTACCCCATGGGCTCATGAGAGTACACACTGCTTATCTGTTCAGTAGCTGCTGTGACCTTTTTCAGTGGGTAAAGGTAGAGGGCTTTAGTGTCAGCAGGGCAAAGGGATGTTCGACACAGCACCTCTGAACCCCAGAGGAGCTGCAAATCGGTGCTGGCCGATGCCTTTCCTGTTTGTGTGAACGTTTTTAACTACAGATTTAATCCATTGCTGGATTTGAAGGTAGCACAACTCACTATTTCAAACTTTGAAAAGTCCTAACTGCTGTGTAACTGGCAATTGACTACATTTTACCACTGGAGTTTTGAACAGATGCATGAGATGACTGCCACACCTGATTGAGGTTTTCTGCCCTGTGTTTTCTCTCAAAGTCTGTTTTTCTTTTCAGTGAACCAGTCTTTATGTACTGCCATAGCCCATACAGTGCTCTGTTCAGTGTTTACCTCATATCTGCCTTCCTCAGCTCTGTTGATTTCTCTCATCTCTGTGTCTTTTAACCTTTCTTGCTTTTTTGCATTGTTTTCTTGTTTTCTTCTTTTTTTTCCTGGGAACAGTTCAGCCCTTAACCATGAATCAAAAGTTTTGTCCTCTTCAAATATATTAAAATGATTATTAGTAAAATTTTCCATGGTGCTTTCTGATGGAGTAACGGAGAGCTAAATTTACTGGATTTCTTTCTGCAGATTGATCAACAATTAACAATTAGAAGTAGTGTAAATGAAGCACTCTCTTAAATTAAATTAATAAGAAATTGGTTTTAATTGTAGGAAACATTTGACAACAATAAGAATAAAACTGGGCTTCATGTTTAATTTTTTTTTAATTAAATTCTGAACAAACTGAATCAAGTCACAATGTTTCTGTTCTTGTAAAAATAGTACACAGTAGAAACCAATAGTTCACCAACAGTAAAGGTCACAGCTTTGCATTATCTTCCACTGTCAATAGGGAGTGCTGTAAATAAATATAGGTCAACTATATGGCAACTGGAAAAAATACTGTTCTGAAAACAACAGCAGCACTGACCAGTGCTTTTCCATATCTATGAAGTCTTAAAGTATTACACGTTCTGAGGCCACATACAGGTGTGCAACAGTAAAAGTAAATTATTCATGGTCTCCACTGTGAGATACTTTGATAGACTGCATATTCCAGAAGGTTGCAAGGCTGTCCCTGAGCTCTAACTGTACAAGGACTGTTTGATCAGTGGTAAAACAAAAACAGAACAATTCTGAAATGCCTCCTGATTCCAGGCTTTCATCCAAATAAATGAAGACATATCAGTATAATCGCTCATGATCACTTCCGAGGTATCTGTTTTTTGGTGCGTCATGATTGTCACAAAGTATTTCTGGCTATTGCATTGAGAGTGCGGACTTTGCTCACATCTGCCACCTTCAGGCCGTACTCAGGTGCTGAGAAAGCTGCTCCCATCGTCACGCAGGTGTTCCTGCACATGGAAACATCATTGGACATGATAGCAACAAAAAAAAGTTTGTTTTTAAGCTTTATTCCCCAGAGTTGCAAGAAATCTTTATGTGTGGCAGGCTGGATTTAAACATACCTGAACTTCATGGCAGAATCCTTACTGGAGCGGGCTGAGCAGTGAAACTCTTGAGCCCCAGACCCCTCCAGGATTCTCTGCAGGTTCCTCTCTGTGATACCCCCTCCTGTAATAAAAAAACAAAACATAAATAAACAATTGAGCAATAAAAAAAAAACACTGCACACGAGAAAAACAAAAGCACTGACCTGGCATGATGGTAATTCGTCCTTTAGCCTGTTGAGTGGAAGAACAGGTGGAGATAACATAAATAGCCATGCAATTTGCATATGCGTACGTGCAAACATGTTTGCACACATATCAGTTCTACATACTTGATCAATGAGCCGTTTAATGAGCGGGAGTCCCTCCAAAGCAGAGGTGTCACAGCCGCTTGTCAGCACACGCTGGAACCCTAATGATACCAGAGTCTCCAGAGCAACCACTGGATCATGAACCATGTCAAAAGCTGCAGGAGGATCGATATTGGTTCAATAACATGAGTTCAGAGTCAATAAAAAACCGTGTATCAGTCTTTTAGGCACCTTTTAAGCAATAAACTTGAATGCCTTGATGAAAGGACTCTGAAGAGCTTTTACTCCACTGAGCCTTTGTGATATTTTTTCAAGTCTACACTCAACAAAAACATAAATGCAACACTTTTATTTCCATTCTCACTTTTCAGTGAGTTGAAGTAAAAGATCTAAGAAGTACTCTGTGAACACAAAAGGCTTATCTCTCTCCAATTATGAGCACACATTTATTCAAATCCGTGTGAGTAAGCACTTCTCCTTTGCCACGATAATCCACCCACCTGACAGATGCGGCGTATCAGGAGGCTAATTAAACAGCATGGTTATTGCATAGGTGTGCCTTGGGCTGGCCACAACAATAAAAGGCCACTCTAAATTGTACAAAAAAAAAAACATTTATTAGGCTCTGAACTATGGACTTCGCATGACTACAGCTGCAGATATGCCTTCTTTTTTTTTTGTTTTTGAAAGGGGGGTCAGCGCCTCTCAGGCTGTTGATTGTGGTCTGTAGAATGTTGGCCCACCCCTCTTCAATGGCTGTGTGCAGTTACTTGATATTAGATATTAGCAGGTACTGGAACATGCCGCTGAATGCGTCAATCCAGGTTATCCCAAACATCCTCAGTGGGTTTCATGTCTGGTGAATGTGCATGCCATGCAAGGACTGTTATGTTTTCAGCTGTGTACAGACCCTTGGAACATGAGGCCTTGCAGTATCATGCTGCAAGATGAGGTGATGATGATTGTACACATCAAGTATATAACACAAACTGGCTTCTTCCACCTCCATGAAATCGCCCAAAAATGGCCCATTTTGTCAAAACCAGATGCTGTAATCCTCTTTACAGCATGGCCTCATAACATCTAGAATCGAATACTGTAATGCACATTTCTCTGGCCTACCTAAGACAGTAAAAGGTCTCCTATTGGTCCAGAATGCAGCTGTGAGAGCCATCACAAGATCTATGAAGTTGGATCATATAACACCAGCAGACACCCTAACTTCAAAATCCTCCTTATCATAAAGATTTGAAAGGTCTGGCTCCCTCATATATCTCCAGCCATATTTTTCCAGACACTCCATCACATCCTTTACATTCCCTTGATGTTAAGGGAAGAAGAGCGTTTGGCCCTGAGCTCCATTTCTCCAGAATAATCTACCACTGTACATTAAGGTGAGCTGTGCTGATGCTTTCAAATCCAGGCTGTTTAACAAGCATCTAATCAGCATAGGTGTGGCATTAGAGATGAATGGATTGACAAAGGAGAAGTGCTCACTAACATGGATTTGAACAAATCTGTTGGCAAAATTTGAGAGAAATAAGCCTTTTGTGTGCACAGAAGAAGTCCTTTATCTTTCACTTCAACTCCTGAAAAAAGGGAGCAAAAACAAAAGTGTTGTGTTTCTGTTTTCGTTAAGTGGAATTGCCGGCAGCTGCAAAGAATTATAAAGTTGTAAGGCTACACGTGATATAAAGGAGAAAATGTTACCTCGGTGAAAGGTGACAGGCAAAGGTCGAGCAGCAGCTAGAGAGCAAAAAGTGAAAATAAGAAAGAAAAATAAATGGAACAACACAAAAAACAAAACACACCAAACAAACAAAATACATCCGTTGCAAAGTCGCAGTATGAAAGAGTTGCACAATCAGAACATTGTTCCTCTCTTTGCAAGCATGCCAAAACTACTGATTTCTTAACTTCCCTGGTGTGGGATCAAGTAAGTTATATATCATCTTATCTTAATATGGCCAGTTATACTGTTGTTTCATTCAAAGCCTGAAACATTTACCTGATTTTATACTGTGTAATGTGTATTATGAGCAAGTACCAAAACAAAGTGTGAGGATATTTAGGAATGCATACAGTGTGACACACAATCAGATATCAAGAATACATGACTGGACTAATTTCTCACCACAAATACTGAACAGTCAGGTCTCATCAGTGTCTTGGCTCTGTCTGTTATAATGTGATTCACAGAGGGTACAAAAGTATTGGCACAGTCTTCAGGACTTCACTAACAGGTGAAAAGGTGTAAAGATGCACCTTAGCTGGAATAATGAAGGGGTAATGAGGTGGATTATTGCTACAATATACGCTCTTTCTGATTTTAGTTTCAGGAAAAAGCTGAAGCATATTATAGAGAAAGTCAAGCAAATTGTTAAACAATTTTCAGTAACAGTGGGAGGATGGTATCTGGAGCAAATCAAAGAAGACTACTTCATAGAACATACTGTGTACAAATGAAAAGATGACAAAGGTTCTTCAGTACCTTTAACCTGGTAGTTATAGTGGGCAGGTATTAAAAAAAAAAAAGTACACACCCTTTTCACAGTAGATGTTTTGACTTGTCATAGCAGGAAAAGCACATGTTCCTAATAACATGAACGCCAAAGTTCACAGTTGGTGTTTTAGTATGACAACTTGCATGAATATAGAGCTCTGAGACTGGAACAACTAAATGGAATACAGCCTTTGTTAATGTTATTAGGTATGCCTGTTTGGTTCCTGCTATGACTTGCCAAAATGCCTGCTGCTTCCAAAATGGCCTTTTTGTGAGGAGGTTTTTGTTTTGGCAAAATTTCAGTAAATAACATGGCAGCCTGAACAGAGAACCTTGTTATCTCTGATTCTGGGACATTTGTGTTATGTAAGGCGGGTATTTTCAAATGTTTTCTTTGTGAGTTAGTGGAGCTAAACATCACGAACTGTTCAGTGAGCGTCTTGGTTATTTTTGATTAGTGTCTTTTAAGCCCATACATAGAAGATGAAATATACAGGCAGACATTACCCAGTAACTCCATACAGAGCTCTGCATCCACCCGTCCATCCTCTGTCAGGGCTCCCAGCACTAGTCCATCTGCCCCCTGGCTCTTCATCAGCTCTAAGTCCTTCCTCATCACCTCCACTTCCTGGTCTGAGTACAGGAAGTCCCCTCCACGAGGCCGGATCATCACATAGACTGGGATTTTGACATACTGCTTCACTACCTGCAGCAGACCTGTGGCAAAACAAATAATGGTGGCAGGTGTGACTGTGTGCTTGTTTGGTCTCAGCAGATCCAGAACAAGAGCTTAGGGCTGTGCCTGAATATGTGTCCTGAACTGAACTGTGCTCACCAAGACTGGGGGTGAGACCCCCCTCCAGAAGACTGGAACACAGTTCAAGTCTACCTGCACCTGTCAGGCGAGACAAACGTTCAGACTTTATGGTCCATGGCCTTTAAGACATGAATAACACTGCACATTAATTTAACACGCAGCACTCAGTACAGATAATAGCTGTCTAAGGTTGCACTTAAGTTGTGATTGATTGGCCGCAACTTTTGCCCCTTACTTTTAAGTAGTACTGCCTGTATTCATCAGGTAGGTCACAGTGGGCTTATTACAAAGAACACAACAGACCTCATTGACTTTCCACATTACCAACCTCCTCGCTCAGCATTGACAGCAGACTCCACGGAGTCCACACACACCTCCATTAAAAAGCCCTCTGCCATAGTCACAGTCTAGACACAGACAGAAAGAGATTCAGTGTGAATATGCAAGTTAACACGTTCACAATAATTTAGCTAACTACCTGTCAAATTAACTCACTATGGACTCATGGGACCTTATCAGGAGCGATTTGCTGCCAAAACATGTAGCTGTTTCGGTGAGTCACTGACGACAGCAAGATCGTGAAGCTGTTTTCCGGTTAGTTGAATTCAAACACGCGCTTTGCTGAGTGGGCGGTGCTATACGGGTTACGCAGTCCTCTTGGGTCAAAGGAAGGGAAGGTGGCCGCCCATGCAGGATACGCTAGGAACTAAAAACATGCGCACACCATCTGCACGTCCCGTCCTTTAACAATAGAATTCAAATAGAAAATAAAACATGTAAATACATATACTGTAGTTGTTTGTTATGTTTTTCGGGTATCGTGTTTCCTGTATAACAAAGGAAAAAAAAACTTGATTTGTTCGCCAAGTTGTCATGACGTCAGAAGGTCAAAGTTGAGCCGTTGGTTAAGAAACATGGTTTTATAACATCCGCGTTTTCCTTGCCTAAACTTCATCTTTTACAACAGTACTGCAGGACCACCTCAGCGCTAGCGGACACAAAGATGTTGCTCTTCAGCTCCGTACGAACAACGCTTTTTTGCGGTTGTAGAAATGCTGGCAAGGCATTTCAACACAGCAGCGTGAGTACATAGTTACCTGCTAACGTTAGCTAACTAGCTAAAGCATGAAAAAGGTCAGACAGTAAACTGCAAGAAGTATAACTATGACACGATATGTCAGACATTGTCGAGAAGATAACCCATTGGCTAAGTCTGTTTTGTTTTACATTGATGCTGTTTTCAACGCGTTTTTAATTAAAGTATGGCAATTCAGGTCACCTGGTTGGTTGTACTTCGCAGCAGTCAGTTCCGCAGCAACATTCACCTCACCGACCTCCCATCATCCGATGTTGCGTTTATGGTCAAAGAAAGGCCAGCGCTGGCAAATAAACTGAATGCAAGACAGGACCGATGTAACACATGACATGAAAACTCCAAATGTACTGGTTTTGCAGCTTCCAGTAACGACATTGTCCATACACTCAGACATTAAACCAACCAGTCAGCCTGCAGCCTTGTGGTTTAAAGTACTGAAGATCTATCAAGTCATTAGGATGAAGTGATATCAGAAGTCACATGCTAGCAGGACAAGAATGAAGTATAACAAGGCCAAATGCATGTGGATACCCGAATATTATTCCCTTAATAGATTATTTTCGTCCATCTTCTAATTTCATGGATTTATGTATATGCTGCACTGGTTTATGGACCTGGCTTTGTGTATGTGTTTTGAGACAGAAGAGGTTTTTCACCAAACTGAAATGAATGTTTCTTGAGTGTCTTTAACCTTTACCTTGTTAGCAAGGTAAATGTTTTGTTATGCATCTAGATGTAGAAGTATCCAGTGTTGTTTTAAGTCCCCTTTCTCCTTTAGTTAGTGCAGCGGAGTCCTCAGCCACGACAATGGCTTGTGAAAAGGGGCCAGAGCACCATCACAGCAGAGGCGGGGACCTCCTCCTCCCCGGCAGCAGCCACTGTCCCCAACACGGCCACAAATCGCATACTAGGTCGCTGGTTACTGGGCTGCAGCGGGCTGGTGGTCGGGGCTGTTGTATTGGGTGGTGTCACAAGGTAAAAGCGATCAGTCGGCGTATAGTATGATCATTCTACTTGTGTAAATGTGGTGTTGATAGGTACTTACTGTATATGTTTCAATCAGGCTAACAGAATCTGGACTTTCCATGGTTGACTGGCATCTGGTGAGAGAGATGAAGCCGCCTCAGTCACAGTCAGAGTGGGAGGCTGAGTTTTCCAAGTACCAGCAGTTTCCTGAATTCAAAATGTAAACCCCCACCTTTTCTGCTTGCCCTGTCAAAACGCACGTGCACAGTTTAAAGGCACCCCATCATAATCACTCATAACACAAGTTTGTGAGCTTGCATCATTTTGAGAATGATTGACAGCAACTATATTTAATTTTGTTTTCACCTATATTTGCCTGTATAGGTCAATATTTGCCTATTTGCATTTGATGACGAACACAGCTTTCACAAGGATGCAACTGAATATACCACAGTGTTATGTGTTAAACAAAAATATGGGGTCTCTCATTCAATGATGAATTGTCTGTTGTCATTGTGTTTCCCAGAATGAACCATGACATGACTCTGCCAGAGTTCAAGTTTATCTTCTACATGGAGTGGGGTCATCGTATGTGGGGTAGACTGGTTGGACTCGCATACATCCTCCCCACCATTTACTTCTGGAGGAAAGGATACTTCAATCGCTCTATGAAGGGAAAAGTGCTGGGGCTTTGTGGATTTGTCTTCTTCCAGGTAAGGCTTGATACAGCTGTGGTGATGGGAGAGGCTCATTACTCCTTACCTCACTATGATTCATTAATTCATTCAGCCTTTATTTAACTCGTAAATGCATCGAGGTCGAGACCTCATTTCCATTGTAGTTGAGCCAATTATTAGTTTCTTTCAAGAGCAAATTGGGCACTGTTTAATTTGTCATGATTAGCGTTGTCAAGTTATCTGGATGTAAAATGAATATCAAAAAGACATGGATGACTGTATCATTGTGTGTGTCCTCTCAGGGCCTTCTGGGGTGGTACATGGTGAAAAGCGGTCTGGAGGAGAAGCCTGAGTCTTACGACATCCCTCGGGTCAGCCAGTATCGTCTGTCTGCTCACCTTGGTTCTGCTTTGTTGCTCTACTGTGCCAGTCTCTGGACAGGGCTTACTCTGCTGCTGCCTGCACACAAGGTACAGTTTTTCTTGCCTACAGACCAAATGCTCATTGCAGTTTCTGTCTGCATCTAAAGTAATACGGTTTTAACCTTGGTCATGTGTGAGCAAATGTCATGCAGTTTGCAAGTTCGAAGTTTTTTGTTGTTTTTTTCATTCATGATGGCACCTCTTTCATCACAGCTGGCAGAAACCAAACGCCTCCTGCAGCTTAGGAGGTTTGCCAAGGGTACTGGTGGACTCGTCTTCCTTACTGCTCTTTCAGGTATTGTTTAATCTTGTGTGAATGAAATGTCAAAAAAAGTGTGAATGAATTTCTGTTGAGTTATATGAGTGCATGGAGTACATTCAGAGACTCAAAAGGAGGTGTTAAAAGAACAACTAAGTACTTGACATTTGAAGTTAATTTGTGAAATCTTGCAGAATGTTGCAGACTGTCAAGATAGATAAAAATGTAATCTATACATATGCTTTGACGCAGGTGCTTTTGTTGCCGGTTTGGATGCTGGGCTGGTGTATAACTCCTTCCCTAAGATGGGAGACCGATGGATCCCTGATGATCTGCTGGCATTCTCCCCTACCCTCAAGAACTTCTTTGAAAATCCCACGACTGTGCAGTTTGACCACAGAATTTTGGTATGTTATTATTTCTGAACAGAAAAAACTTTTGACCTTAACGTTTCAACATTTTAGTTTAAGTGAAGCATTATCTTAACCCTTCTCCTGTCTCGTTCAGTAAATTGAGAGGCAGCAGGTTGTTAACGGTCTGCTGAATTCTTTTTTCCAGGCAATTTCTTCTTTGACCGCAATTACAGGCCTCTATTTGTTCTCAAGGAGGATGGTGCTGCCCAGGAGGGCTAAGATTGCCATCAGCCTCCTCGCAGCAATGGCCTATGGGCAGGTAAGCTGTCAGTTAGGCCAGAAACACGAATTTGAGCTCAGTCAATTACGCTTCAGTGTAACTAACTCTGTGTTTGCACTCTTCAGGTTGCCCTCGGTATCAGCACCCTGTTACTGTATGTCCCCACTCCACTGGCAGCAACTCACCAGTCTGGCTCTGTGGCTCTTCTCTCTCTGGCCATTTGGGTTCTGGCAGAGCTCCGTAAGGTGCCCAAGTAAATGCCTGCTCCTTTATGGACAAATCCAGTCCCCACCAGCCACACCTCAAGCCTCTAAGAGTCAGCAGTGCCATTGTGAACGAGGCATTCAGAGAAGAAAAGTGAAAAAATGGAGGCGTAACAAACAGAGAAAAGCCATTTTTCATTGAACAGTGGGATTTTATGCATACACTGGAACATCTGTCCTGTGGCACTACAGAGCAATCTTCATGCGGTGATGCTGAATTATTTTTACCACTCTGTTATGAAGAGTGTCATTTGAATGGTGTTGATTAAAATTACAAGAATGCATCGGGGCCTTGAACCGTTTGTGGATGCACGTTGTCATCGGAAGGTGACAGCTTACCGTGAGGTGTTTTGTTTTGCAAGGATTTAAACAAAGACATGCAGAAGTAAAAACAGGCAACTTTTCAGTTTCTGTCCAGCTTTAATGTCACAGCAACATGATTTCCAGTGAAGGGCACATATTTGGTTTGCAGCCAGTCAGAACTGTGAAGTTCTATCTTAAGCCGACTAAAGTACTGTTTTTGATCTTGCTCAGTTTTACCAGGATGTTTTCACTGAAGTTTGCTCAAACATTGCCTTGTGCCTGGTCACACACTGCCTGTTAGTTGAATCAGATGTGGCTGTTGGGATTATATGTATAATTCTGTATATTTAAGTTAAGAACCATTTCTTGCTGACTTTGTGATGAAGTGTAAGTTAAAAAATAGTGGAATCTTGATTTTTTTGCTTTGTACTGTATCAGAACTTCTCAGTCTCATTTTAATAAAAATGATTATGTACAGTCTTTGAAATTCAAACTCCAGTCCATTTTGCATAGTAACTGTGATTTTTATTATCTCTGTACAAAATATACACATTTTGAATACGTAATGCAACCAGTTGAGGCTAGCTAACTAGACAGTCAGTACAACGGGTTAGTAGGTTTTCATTGTTCTAGACACAGTACATGCGGGTATAGACAGGTTTTACTTGTGGTCAGGAATGGAAGTTAAAGACTGTTGGCAAGGAACAATCAGAGCCAAACCAATTTTTTCCCCCTAAACGAAAAATGCAGAACAGAAAAAAAAAAAAAAATTGCGGGGTGAGAAGTGCATATTTTCATCAGGGTCTTAGTGCATCCTTACACTGTGCTCTGAGAGGAATGAGAGGTTGGATGGGTGGAAAGGTGCTGAGAAGTGGTAGAGAACATTATTGCTATTTTATGTGAGTCCCTCTGCATTTAAAGGACACTACAGCCTATTTAGTTAGGGCTTGCGTGCCTCATCTTACTTACACCATGTTAGATTTAAGAGTAGTTCAACTTTGACAAAAACAAATCAATAAGGGGGTTGCAAATTGTCTAAAATAATTAATTCATCAGAGCAAAACGTGGGTTGACAACCCAAAGCTACACTTCGGTTTGGACAGACTGCAGGTGAACCACATGTAATGTACCAAATTACATCCTTTTACCTCTGATTGTCCCTTGCCTTACTTACTACACGGCATCTCCCTCTCTCTTCACCCACAGGTGGGCTTTATGTCTTAACTTAGAGTGGCTGTATATACCTCTTTAATTTCTATCTTCTCTTTGGTGTTACAGAGAGAGGGAGAATACAGAATGGGGTGGGTGGGGGCATTAAAAAAACTATATTATTAAACCATGTGTCTCTCACTAACAGTTCACACACACGTACTATGCCTCTTTGAAATTGAATGAGCCTAATTTAATGCAATGAGGGTTTTGAGATTTTTTTTTTCTTTTTCTTTTTTTTTTTTTTTTTGAAGTGGTAGAACCTGCTACAACCACATGACATTTCCGATTACAAAAAGTTCACAAATACGTTCTGCAATCTAATAAAATCCCCTTGGATGTATACTGATAGACTAGTACGACTGTGGTATGCCAGTCCTGTGGTGACAGAGGCTTGGATGGTCAAAACAGCTTGTCAACTGTAGTGCAATCCCCACGTTGTACTGTCTAGGATCACACCACTGGGAATGCTAGAAAATGTACAACAGTCAGTAGACACCTAGAGCAAGGACTGTAATAGTTTGGAAGGCCGGGAATTATTCTACCAGAATCCCTTGAATGGAAATGGGTGTTGTCCCATTCGAGTCTTACATTGGTAAGATGGATGACATCTCTCTCTGTTACACATGCACACACACATACACAAAGGGTGAGGCACCTGTGAATGACTAGGAACAGCAGACAGACAAGCAGACTTTGGAGTATCTCTGTAAATACATAATTGGATATTAGTGACATCATCATGCGATACTGAAATCAGTTCCTCACGGACAACAACATGTTTGAACCTCCATACAACGGGATCGCTTGGATCTCCAATTCCTCAGTCGTTTCTCAAAGGAAGTGTCGTTCTCCCTCTTGTCCACTAGATGGTGGTAGACTCGTTTCTATTTTTATGGCTGGGACATGAGCAGTCTTGCTGCTCCAGGGAGGTGTTGCCCACATGCACAGCGAGGCAGGATCAGATTCACAAATCCAAATCTCAGCCATCACAGGGAAAAAGGGAACAGTGATCTTGGAACAAGGATTGGGGATAATTATCTCCCTCTTGAGTTCAGCCATTGCAGGCTGACATAGTTCCTCCTTCAGTAATAGTAATAAATAAAAGTTCAAATAAAACAAGTGGGGGGTCTTGAGTGTGCCAGTGCCTGTGAGCCCGCCACTTGCATTGTTTCTCTGTGTCTCTGGGGTAAAACTAAAGTTCTGCATGATGAAGAAGGGAGTCGGGGCAGCTCCAATGTTGCTTGGAGAAATGTCACTGGGGGTCCAGGACAAGGGGGAGGGCTTGTCGGTGCCCTCAGGACTCACAGCTCTCAACAGAAACACAAGTACAAGCTTGCAAGTCAGAAGACAGCCACACCTACATACTCACACTCACACACACTCTTTCTCGCTCTCCAATCCTGATTCCTCTTTCACACACACACTCCCCTCCCTGGTGCCAGCGTGCTCTCTGGTCCAGATTCTTAGATGACGTTGTCAAACAGCTGCATGGACTGCATGATGTTCTCATCCTGGACAGAGACAAAGGATTGTTACCCCACTGATTTATACAGAGGTGAAAGTGCGGAGAAAAGTTTGACATGATGAAGTATTTTGCTTTCTTGCTGGGATTTAAATGGGAAGATTGATACAACTCACTTGTCTGTCTGTTAGGAAGGGGCAAATAGCTTAGCTTAGCATGAAGAGGGGACTAAAAACTTTACCTACCAACACCTAAAAAGCTGACACGTTATATTTCATCGGCTTACTGTTTCCCCCGACTTTTGGTTCTTAGCAATAAGCTAATTGGTCGATCTTCTTATCTCACTGTCATCTAACTTTCCTTTAGGACTTGAAAATCGTCTTTCCTGCCCCACCTTTTTGCATGACTCGATAAACTCCTCTATGGTGACCACCCCGTCTTTATTCCGATCCATTTTCTGAAAAAAAAAAAAAAAGAAAAAGAAAAAAAAACAGTCAAGACAGTCAAAGATTTTCTCACTGAAACACAGAACAGCATCAGGAATATTTCTGTATCAGTCAAATGAGCGGTTAGTAGATAGTGTGAACTGTTGAGTGAGACCTGGAAGAAGCTCTCCACATGTTCTCTTGGCGCATCGTCCTGCATAGTGGGGTATGTGTACTTCCCCATCATGTCATAGATGGACTTCATGATGTCCAGCATCTCCTGGAAAGTGAAGGACAAAAGGGAGAATGTATTAAGTGTATAATACAGAATTCATTGAATTTAAATGGTGAACTTGGTAATATTATGGTTATGTGAGGCCATATGTACCACAGGGTATGTCTGACATACTGAAGCCAAGTTCTAAATGTCAAAGTAAAAGTCGATGTAGTCAGTGATCAATATAATGGCAGAGATTTTCCACTACCAAAACCTCCACATCCCCCAAAATAGGGAGGACATGACCTCATAGTCCTCGCAAGCCCTGAAGCCATTTCAGCAAGTAATTCAGAACAACCTAATTACAGTGTGACGTGTGTGTGTGTGTGTGTGTGTGTGTGTGTGTGTGTGTGTGTTACCTCCTTTGTGATGCAGCCGTCCTTGTTCAGGTCATAGAGGTTGAATGCCCAGTTTAACCGGTCATTAATGGTCCCTCTCAGGATGATAGACAGGCCAAAAACAAAGTCCTGAGATAGAGAGGGCACAGTTTATTATTCTGGCAGTCTTTCAATCAAGTCTAACCATCAGAGCAACTAATCTCTGTGGGCAGGTATTTAGAGGGAATACTGTACTTACAGCTGTGGTGGCAAGTTTCACTGGAGCACATGTTTGCTTTCATCTCCAAAAGGGAGCCGATATAAGAATAAAGCTCACCTCGAAACTAACGGAGCCGTTCTTGTTCGTGTCGAAGGCTTCAAACAGGAAATGTGCATACATACTCGAATCTGCAAAGGTGGAGGCTCACAGTTACCCCACATACCCACAGAACATGAAGCACAGTCTGAACAGCTAGGATGAGCAGCGAGCTAAATATAGCCAAGATATAAGAATCATTTCAAATACAACTGGAGGCGAGTGGTTAACAGTTCATCAGCCTAAATATCACAAAATGAAAAATCACCTCGCCTCTTTGCAGTGCACGGGCTATAGTTCAGCACAGTGGATTTCTAATGAGTTAATTAAGTTAGTTTTCTTTCTGATGATGAAAAACCTCCATGTACCTCCACAGAATCAAATAAATGAGGTTATTTACACTCTAACCTGAAATTTATGAAGTGAATGCAGACAGTAAGAGTGGTGTCAATGAAAGTGTTATGGACACAGTTGGAGCTCTTCAGGTTTAGTGGCGGGACTTGACAACTCACCTCCCTGCGGAAAGAACTGGGAGTAAATGGTCTTAAAGTTCTCCTCATTCACCACACCACTTGGACACTCCTGGGATAATGTGAATTGAGAAAACTCATTAGTTCTCATCTAGCACAGAATATATAAAGGACTATGCGGTAACTTCAGCTCTGGCCAGACTGATACTGCTCTAACTCCCATAATGATGTAACAAGAAGCAGACTTTTTTAGGCTTATTTGTTGATTCACAGCACCCCCCCCCCCAACTCTCTTCTTCAGCCAGACCTACATTTTTGAAGCCCCTGTAGAGGACTTGCAGCTCCTTCTTGGTAAACTTTGTCTGCTCCTGCAGCTTGTCCATGCTTTCAGGGCGATGACACACAGTGGATAGCTCAAAGTCATCTTCCACGCTGTCTGTGAGAGGGAGAGACCAGTATTAGTGAGCATTTATCATCACGACACCCACACCAACCTCCAGGGCAGCCATGACCAGCCCGACATATTCTAATGAAGTCACCAAACTGATGCCGAGCTCATCACACAGCACAAGTCTTACACTACAAAACTTTATTTCTAACTGTGTTCATCATTATTTCATTAATGCATTGCATCAAAACATGAGAGAAGGCAATATTCTATATATAATCATGAGCTTACTACATCAAGCCGTTTCCACACATCTTTGATCCAGCATAAGCTTCAATACATCATATCACAAAGCAATACATGGCCAGTAAGGTGTCTATAAAATGAATTTGTTGTCTGAAAACTACAGCAGTACAGTAAAGACGCAGGGTAGAGCCTTATGTATACTGAAGAAGTGAGAGAGGATGGTTAGCATGAATAAAAATGGTAAAGAGGGGTCTTTATAAAAGGTGTGCGCTGCGGTCACTAACAGATATTCCTCATCCCGACCTCATTCTATCTGTTTCTCCACAAACAACTGGCAACTCATTATGTCATGTAAGTTCTTAGACCTCAAGAACCTGATTTTTTAATTTCACTTTGATCTCCATCATGGTATCACACAGACACACACACACACACACACACACACACACACACACACACACACACACACACACACACACACACGTTCTTTTGCCCATGAGGACATAACACACTTTAAATCACAAAATGCAAAAAACAGGCCTGACTCCTTAACAGTAATAATAGTGTTTCAGAGTTTGTCAGGTTGAGTGTGTTCATGTATGCTGGTTTATTATTTTGGTGGCTGTGTTCACATGACTGCGTCCGCACAAGTGTCTGAGTGAATCTTCTCCATTCACTGAAGGGGCTGGACACATGACAGGATGTAGAGATGTATAGAGAGTGAAGGAGCACTTGCTTTGACTGATTGAGGGGGCAGCCGAGGGCGTGCAGCACGGCAGCAGCTTGAGGAATCGCTGCTTTATGGTTTTTTTGTTTTGGCTGGTGGAAGGATTACCTGCAATCACCAACCATAGCACAAAGGTTAGACTGGCACACACACGCAAGGCTGCAGATGTTATTCTGTTTTCACACATGCACACATGCCTTTAAAACCAAAAAACACACTCCATGCAATGAACAAATGCAACAACATACATACTGTTTAGTCAAATTGGTAATTGCCTGCTGACCCGGCTTAGCAATGGGAGACCACGAGTACTGCTTAAAGCAGCAGATATTGCCATACAACAACAACACAGCATGATGCCTAGAAACACACAGTTTCCCTAATCAGACTGGCTCTCATTCCACAACGCCACTTCAGCAAACTGTTTGACAAACCAGCAGAGAGTTTTCATTTCAAACACAAGTCAAACATCAACAGTTTTAATTCACAATCGGCTTAAACAGGGACTTAATTACGCATCATAGTAGAATATAATTTGCCAGACGGATGTACCACAAAACCACTTCAACCCGAGCCCATCACGCCTACCACCAGAGTGCCAGCTCATCTCAAAGCAAACACACTTTATGATGCCTATTTTGCCGTGATTCACAGAATGATAATGACAGTCAGATAGAGGAGGTGAAACACATATGCACACATGAACCCACGTACTTACGCTTGCCTCTTAGTTTCCATGGTAGCAGTCCCCTCATCCCTTTTAACAGGACACCAGCGGTCTGAGGGATGAAGGCCATGATGGGGTGAAAACCAATAGAACCACACTACCTCCACTGACTCTCTAACCTCTGTGATGTGTCACCCTGTTGTCTCCCTGCTCCATGCAGCCCCAGGGACTCAGCCCCCCCCACACACACACACACACCCGGCCTGTGGTTCTGGCGTCATTTGGAGTCAGAACAGGCAGAGCACATTGTCCACTGGATACCAGATTAATACATCCAGCCGCCTAGCACAAGCCCAGCCCTCTGCCCCAGGGTCTGTGTGTGTGTGTACCTAAGTGCATTATCTTTTTCCATGTGGACCCAACAGCTGACCATAATACAGAATATCAAATACTTTGACCAACAGTCAAAGGTCCAAAAATGAATCAGAGCACTTCTGAAGTAGGATGCAGGAGACCAATTATGTAGTGAGTGGTGCCACTGTTTATATGCACACCTGCAATATGATAACATAATATTTTGTGTCATCGATCACCATTTCAGATCTTCACCTGTGTACAACAACCAGAAAGAAGTAAGCCTGATGACAAAGCAACCGCAGTGCATTTCTGAGCAGTGGTGGGTGCAGCAGGTTAATGCCTGAACTGCTTGAGGTGAAGCTGTAACTTAATGGACTCATCTAGTAAATGGACCTTGAGGTGAGACTGTTTTATCAAGTTCTGCTTCCAACATCAAGAAAGCCAACACCGACAAGAAGTCCTTGAAGTGCGCAGTAAACTGTCTTCTGAGGAGGCTCAAAACCAAAAGCACCAGACGGGCTACTTAATGAACAATGGAGAAGTAATGTTGCAAACAAAACACTAGTAAACTCAGAATACCTACCCAATACTTGAGTAAATACACCTGTGTACTTGCCACCAGGTCTTAAAGTCCATCTAATGGTTATGTGTAAAGTTTGTAAAATCTCTTGCATTACAGTTTTGATGATGTATCATTTTTAAAGTTCACACCTCTGAGCGCTATTGTGCTACAGATGCATCTTTCAGTCTCTGGGTGCGAGCAGACTAAATTTAATTTCTACTGATTGTTCTGAAGGCCTGGGCGGAGATAGGTGGGGGGGAAAAAAAAAAAAAAGAAGGAAAATCACGATTGCTACTTCCTCTGCTCTGCATGGAGGGCTGAGCTTGAAATACCTGTGAGGACCATGACAGCTGAATCTACTGGAAACTGTCAGTGCTTAGATATGCTTGTTTTAGGACCGAGAAACCTTTTCCTCCCTCCCTATCTCACAGCCCACTCTCCAGCTCGTCTCTTTCTTTCTCTGTGTTCTTTTGTTCTTCGCTAGTGATGAAATTTCTTGCTTGTTGTGATGTCTTTGAGTAAATGTACTCCAGCTGTCTTGTCCAAGTTTGTCTTGGAATAGAGTTATTTGATCTCAGAGGGATTAACCTGATTTTAATGTGCCCATACACACGGGTACATCTCCTTCAGGTCCCCTAAATTTGAAAGAACAAGTCCCAAAAACATCTAACAGTACCGCATATCATTATACTTGGATCCAGGCTGTAACCATGTATACATACATACATACATACATACATACTCTGAAGTATCCATCCGTGGAGCTATCCATCTCTCTACCCCGCTCTCTCTATCTATACAGCTCTAAATATGGAAGTTGTATCTAATATTAACAGGATGCTGTGGTTGAAAACAGTCCTTTGTTGAAAACAAGTAGGTTACTGCGCTCACTACGCTATTGAAGTAACATGCTATCAATTTGTTCTCAAGCCTTTGAAGTTAAAATTGTTTTTTGAGTGGCACTGACAATGAGACCAGAAATTCTTTCATTCTGGCCTAAGTAGGCGGAAAAGTAAAGACTAGATGTCTATTTCTCATCAGACAGGAAGACAAAATGCAACTTTCTGTGTTCTTCAGCTATTGTGCAGCATTATGACACTCTTATCCAGCAAACCCTGTAGTGATTGTGCAATTAGAGTTCAATAGTTTTTCCCCTGGGGACACTTATAGACCATCAGAACTCTTCAGGAAATAAGAAAAACAGCTCTATTTTTAGCTTGATGGCAACACACTTTTTGGCAATATCCAGTGAGTTTTGAAGCTGCTTTGTGTTTGATAAACCCATGAGATCTGAGGATTTTCTCAGGGTGCAAAGAAACCATGTAATCCCTCAACTGGAAGTGAAGGCAGCAAACATATTACCGTTCAGAGCCGGGGTGATGCAGTGTACTGCTGTGGGAGATACAGATTGGTCGTGCAGATCACTGAACATTGAACCTTTCAGCTATGATTACAGATCTTTCACAAATATTAGCATAAAATTAGAACTTCTAGGCATCCTGCTGGTTCAGTTGGTTTCAAATGAGGCCTGCGACCTCTACCTCATTCATCCTCTCCCACTTCACTCTTAGCTGCACTCCAGCTATTTAGTATTGCACTTCCAGAAAGTTGGGAGAGGCAAAAAACAGAAAGAATGGTCAAAATCAATGCAGCAGGGGAAGACATATCCTGACTTATACCCCTAATATGGCTCAAGCTCCAAAAGCGCTACATTTTCCATAATGCATCATCTTGTTTGAGATGTACCTTCCAAACGTGCACTTTGTCATGCCGGCTTTCTATTAAAAAGGTGTGGCATGAAGGTGTCCTGGTGGCCTGGTGGTTCAGGCGAATTCCATGTATCTGAAACAAGGTGGTTTGATTCCAGTTGTATGTTGTACCCCCATTTCTTCCTCTCTATGCTAAGATAACTCTCATGACATGAGCAGGGTTATTTAGTCTTTTCAGCTCTCCACACACAGCAAACTGATCTTGATGCGTAAAATGGAGTGCCCCTTTAAGAAAAAACAATGAATGGAAAAAAAAGAATCCCTGAGACGTAGGAAGTGTAGAATGATGAATTTCAGATATATCTTTTTCTCAGCATGGGTGGGCCTACGTTAAGATGTGTTTTGGACTTGAATTCTTCCTTTACATGTATTTGTTTGGAAGTTTTGAATCTCCTTTGTGTCATGAATGCAGCAAAGTGTCAGTTTTAACATTCTACACCGATGTGGAAGTTTAGAAAGGTATGTGTACTTCAGTATTTCTGCCTCAGACAAATTCATACACGCACATATAAGCACACACATGCACACACACACACACGTACACACATAAACACACACAGGACCATAAATAGATGTGACAAACATGACAGCTACTTACAGTGAAGAAATGAGGCCAAACTACTTTCTGATGTTTTACCCTAATAAACACTTAAGAAACACATACAAACACATATGGAGACACCCCCCACTCCCCCCTTCCAGATGAGTGTTTTCCTCCTAATGTCCCCTCACCATATTCATCATTTCGACTTCTCACTCGGCGCCTTTCTTTTGCTCTCTTACCATTTGTCTTACCTGCCGTGGAAAGGTCGATAAGCCCCAGAAAGTGCATCAGTTTGAGGGAGCTGCAGACCACCAGGAGGATCCCCACAGTCTGCAGCCCCTCCACCTCCCATTTGTCTTGGAAGAACAGATGCATCCTTTCCCCCCTTCCTCTCTCTCTCTCTGTATCTCTCAACAAAAATCTTTCTCTTGCCCCGGGGCAACCACGTTCCCCCCCTCAGCTCCAACCAGGAATGCACCGTCTTCGTCTCTTCAGTCCCTCCTCTCAGTCTCCCTCTATATGCCGATGTTTGGCCATCCTATCTCCGCACGGCTCCCCGCCCGCTTTCTTCACCGAAGGTAGATTGTTATTCTCCTCGTTTCTTCATCTAGAACGGTAAGTGCGTGGCAGCAGGGCTGTCGACTTGCTGCTCCACCCCCGCCGCCTCCGAGGCTGTCAAAGGTTGTTTAAGTTCCAGGTGAAGTTCAGAAAATTCATGTGTGTCCTGGTAGGTTGGCGACAATTGTTTTCTGACTCTCTCTGCTTTTCCAGCTACTGACTCTCAAACTCTCTATGCACTCTCTGCCTGTCCTCCCTCTCCCTCTCTTTCTCGCCTTACCTCCGTCACTCTCCTCCTGCTGTGTCCCTCCCCATGTTTAATTGGGTCAGTGATGGGACTGAATGAGGGGAGGAAAGAGGAAAGAAAGGGGTAATGGAAGGAGGGAAAAGGATGGGGGAGTACTACTTGTAGGTTAAGAGGGGAAACAGAGCGGGGGGACATACAGAAGACAGATGAGAAGAATGAATTGGGAGATGAGTTAGGAAGAGAGGCAGGGAGAGGAGGGGCATGATGGAATGGTTAAGGGAGGAAATAATGGCAACCAGGGGTATACCACGGACTGAATCCAAAAACAAAGGATAAAAACAAAAAGCAGAGGATAAATGAAGGACAAAATTAGGAGAAGAGACAGAGGAAGACTATCAGAGAGAAGGAGGGAGGCTGTGACGACAGTCTGACCCAGCGGCTACTGTGGACAGACTCACAGATGTGACAATCTCCCCTGAGTGCAAAACACGTGCATGCACAAACACACTGCCTGGAGGTGAAATCTGCCTATAACATGTAGTGCATATGCAATCCAGCACAGTGGGGGACATTTCAGATGGGATGGGATATATTTGATGTCACATCTGGCACACTGACATCCTACCACAGACGCACAATCTCTAAAGAACTGGGACAGAAAAACTAAATTAAATGGGTGGAATCTTTTAGACTTCCCATATGGATTCAACATACCTGAATCCTGCATGTGTAAGATGACAGATTTTGCAGGAAACAAAGATGGCATTACAGTAAATGCAACAGGATATGGTCTTTTGAACCCGTAATGTTGAGGAAATGATCATTCTGAATAGGACATGATAAACGCCACATGGGTTTTGACCCTGATCCCACCCTTATTACTGCTGGCTGCTCAGGTATCAACAAGAGTGAACAACGCATGTTAAATGCATTTTCTTTGTCGATGTCATCATGAAAAATAAGTCTTTTCTGTTGGCAGAGTCTGCCATTGGGTCATTTTCCATGCATGGCATGCAGATTTTAAATTTGAGGAATAGAAGACTAGCATTGGATTGGAACTGCAAATGCAAAAAGTCCATCAAATCAAACAACAATTTTGTTGTTTGTAACTCATCTTCAGTACGACACGTTCACTAATTTGATGGCCCTCCTGACAGAATGACATCATTTGTCTGTGGCCCACCTCCCAACAACCACTATAGTTGAGGTTTGTGTAGGTTTAGGCATGAAAACCACTTGCTCAGGGTTAAGGAAAGAGCATACTTTGGGTTCAGATTACTTGGTTAAGGTAAAGGTGGGTTCAGGGTCATGGTTAAGAGAAACCAGAATGTGGACTTTTGGTAGGAAGTAGGAAGAGAACAATGGTCATGTGACTCACAGCCCGACTTTTGTTAAGCCACCCATCCACCCTGATCTCCTCCCTTTGTGGACTCTCTGTAACAATGTCACACTACTTCCTCCTTTTTGTGACTCCTTTAACAGGAGTAAAAAACAAAAAAAATAGTGCTGCTAGACGGCTTTGTCACTGAAACGTGAATATATGTTGTTTGGGGGCATTTGTTGAAATGACTGATGCTTTTGTTCTTCTTAGGAGGACGGTGTCTGGAATTGGTATTGGGGAGAGAAAAAGTTGGATCAGTGCATCCCTAAATAAGAAATGGCTAGACTTCAACAAAAGTGGAAAGTGACACCCCTTGGCTTCAAAGTCCTCCATCACTTTGATCCTCCACTCAACGTTCAATACCACCCTGTTATCAAAAACTGGAAGCCAATGCTCTACAGGAAACTGAGGGTGGAGACAGGGAATATTTAGTCCACAGCACTTTGAAAGCATCATTCTGTCGTGCAGATTGTCTATTGTATATATGCGTGCATGTGTCTGTCTGTCTGTCTGTCTGTCTGTCTGTCTGTGCCTGTGAGCAACCCGGCTCACCGCCAGACAGACAGAGACCAGGAGATGGAAAGGGAAGCTGGGGGAGACAGGGAGGTTTACAGAGGGCTTGATCTGTCTCTCAGGTGATTAATGATTCCCAGAGTCAAAATGAGACCTAGAGCTACAGCACAGCCGCTGAGCCTCGGGGAGCACACATCTTAGAGCAGCCTTGTGAGACTGAACAACCGACACTTAATCAGAGGCAGACTCATGCTCTTTGGCAAGCAAAATAGCACTGTTGGAGACTGGGCCCGTGGATGCTGTAAGTGTGCAACCGTCAATCACTGTCATTTAATGTGAGAGCCAACTGTGGCAGGCGAGTGCTCCAAATACAATAAGGGAGACATACAAGGGCTTCTAATGGCACTAAAGGATCAGACATTATCACAAATGGGCCTTTATGATCATGTAAATTGAGATGAATAAAGAGAACATAATTGAGAAAAATGGTCATTAAACAAATAAATTAAATAAATTACTTCACAGCTGATTGTCTGGAGAGATATCTCATCTACATAAAGCATTTCATTACTCTATATTTTGCACGCATTTACCGGCACGAGTAATTAAACAGGCTACGTAAATACCTAAAGTGACATAATCAGGCCAGTAAATTCTCAAACTTGGTCTGCAGGGGGAGAGTCATATCAAGGATCAAAGTGTGAGAGATTAAGGCTGGTTGTGCCTTCCTGTCATTATCTCTTAGATAAAGATCTTTTGGATATCTGTCATATAACGAGACGGAAATGCAACATCAGTATATTAAAAATGAACAAAAACATTGTGACGGTTCTCTGATTGCAGGAATATTGTAAGGCACTGACTTCTGAACTTGTCACTGTTGTTGCAGTTGCTTCTAATAATGGTAACATAAATTTTCGCTGACTTCACTGATTGTAACAGCGTATGCACTGTCAAAAGATGTCTAAACGTGTAGGTTACTGTAAGACTGGAGTGGTATAAATTTGGCTCTGTTTCATTCAATGACCACATATGTCAGCATTTATCGGGTGCTGCTTCAAACTGAATTATGGTCATGCTTTTGAAATAAAAATGATGTAATCTACATGTGTAGGCCATGCTAGCAGCTCTGTGAGACTGGACTTAATCAGTGCTTTGAGCTAAATGCCTGCATACCAATGTACTCAATGCTATCATGGTGATGTTGGCATTGAGACTAATTATAATTTTGAGCTTATAATGGTGCTGCATATTCTTCGCTCTTGACCTCTACTCATCACCTCAAAAGTTCTTGTGAGGGCAGTGAGGTTCCTTCATGGTGAGAAATTGCAGATGAACCACAGTAGCTTATTTTAGCCTAAACTATTTTACAGCCAGGAAACGACATGTGTAATCCATCCCAAGAGATGATCCGATCTTAAACTAATGATGGACATTCAGTTGCCCGAATGCTCATCTATGCTAGATGTTTACACCCTTACACACATGTGTGCAGAGAGACACACATGCACACACACACACGCACACTCACATTGTAATAAAATGTTACATTAATCAGTCTTAGTTGATTAGTCTCTGTGTGGCATATTTTGCCTGAAGCCAGACACAGAGTAATTGAAATACCTCCATATTTAGATGTCTACCTGGACAATTATTCCTCTCAAAACTGATTAAAATGTCTAAGAGAGAGAGGGGGGGAGTGTGTGTGTATATGTGTGTGTGTGCATGCGTGCAGCGAAGGAGACACACAGGAGGTCATTGACAAATGGTGCTCAAAATTGGGTAGTGTATTTCCAATTAGATAAGTGAAAGCAGAGATCCATTTGCATAGATCATTAGCTTTTGAGGATATTTTTAATACTGCGATGGGGGACAAAAACAGCTTCATGCTATTGAGGACGAATCCTTTCAGCATAAACTACAGAGAGGTGCTAATGACCAGACTTCTTTAGAAGGTGCACACAAACAGGTGAGAGGGATCATAGAGGTTCTGCCTTCTGAGAAAACGAGATGTGATGGATTATTTCTGTGTGCAGGACCATCATCTATACTGAAATGTAGATTAATAGTTAATTATAGACATCGGTTTTTCAGGAATATGACGTTGTTCTGTATGGCCATGGTCCCTGTTTATTGGACGGTTGATTGAGAAAAAACTTTAGGTAGCAAAAATGACCCAAAACAGAGTATAATTTATGTTTTTTATCCTAATTTTTAAACATTAGCCTTTTTTTTTTCTTTTTCTCATGCAACAACTGGATGACATATAGTTACACAATTTCCCAGAAATCTAACTATGACCTATGAGCATGACACAAAATCTTTTTTTTTTTCCACCAAGGCTGAGGACCTCTGCCCTTCTCTAACATGTATCGCAGTAATTAACTTTTACACCTGAAGAGGGCAGTGCAACATAAGATATTTGGCTTGCAACCCTGTACAAAAGTGTTGCTCACCTCTAGCTATCCTGTCTGTCTCTCTGCTCTTGTCCTTCATTCAAATTCAGCTCCAGAGACGAGACTAACCATGTGAGGCTCATGGACGATCACAGGCCATTAACAATTTCCAACACGCACACTCACAAAACACTGAATGGGATAGTACCACTCGTTTGCTATTGTGACAGCGTTTCAGATCAAACTATAGCAGATAGAAGCATGAAAAGCTGTTAGACTTTCAACCTTCTTTTCTGGCACTTAACTGCATTTGTGCCTTTTAAAATGCATCCTGTGTTTTTGAGTGGTGTGGAGCAGTCAATCTATATTGGATTTGCATTGCTCACAACAGTCCTCTAAACTTATTTCCATCAAATCATAAACACTCTGCTCTTTCCTGCCAGGAGCCAAATAAGGTAAGCATCCTGAACGGATCAATACTGCTGAGAAAAAAAAAAAAAAGAAGGAAAAAAAAAAGGAAAAAAAGAAACTTTCCAGCAGCTAACAGGGGTTGAATCTCAGCTCTTTGAAGTCTTACTTTCATCTGTTGAAAGATCTGTTTGTAAGAAGACCACTACAACAAATCTTAAGGGGAAATTACTGTCATGGCAATTGTATTAGAGAGCAATCTAACACCGTTTTCCAGCCAAAGAAAACATTACGATATTGGAACAAAAAACAGGGAAACATTGAACATAGAATGAAACTCAACCAGCAGGCAGCAGCGTACAGGAAAGTTAAACGTTTATTGGGATCCAGCCATGGATGAAGATCAAATTGGCAGTTAAATCAATGGAAGAATGACAGCAGCCTGTAGCCTCCCTTTGTTGTTGTAGAACAGGGTGAATAATAGCCACTGTCTGCCCAACATAAATGTTTTATCCTGGTGAATCCTGCTGCAAGGCTTGTGTGCCCTTGTTATTGCTGTATGTGTGTGTGTGTGTGTGTGTGTGTGTGTGTGTGTGTGTGTGTGTGTGTGAGAGAGAGAGAGAGAGAGAGAGAAAGAGAGAGAGAGAGAGAGACAGAGAGAGAGAAGAAGAAATAGACTGAGAGTAGAGACCTTGTGTTAATCAGCAGCAGAAAATGAATGATGGGACCTTTAGTGTTTAGTTATTAGTTGGTTATTTTCAGAGTTCATTTAGAAAACGTAAACATGAAGAATACAACGACATAACAAAAACCACGATGATTTGATTGTGCCTGTCGTCTCTGCGGGTCTGTGCAGTTACACATTACTGTATTTTGACAACTGGTGTTTAGAAACTTTAGAAAAATGGTGTTATGGGAACAGCAGAGCCAGCGGTGGATGCAGGGTGTGTGAGGGGCAGGGGCTGCACCACGGCACTGAAAGTCATGATGCACTTAGAGTAAAAACAGTTCCAAACCCCGGTAAAGATTACAATCATGTTATTATGCCCATGAGATTTAACCATTTCTACCATGTAGGACACTGCATTGCATTTTCTTCATTACAAGGATGACCATTGGTTATTTATCACATTATTTTTCCCTTACAAGCAGCGATAAACAGTCTCTTACTGGATCCTTTCCTTTATAAACCTCTATGAATCAAATGTTTCTTGACTTTATCAATGGTTCTTAACTGTGGCAAGCTCAGACTCTGATCAGATATCGTCTAAAATATCCTCCATATTAGAAGTATGAGCATGAAAATAAGGTACCAAAAGTACTTTTTTATACATTATGTACTATGCAGAATGTAAGTACATGTATTATGCAGAGTGACCCCTGTCAGACTAATACCGTATGTATTATATAATTGCATTAAGTATTGATGTTTTAATATGCAAACATCACTTTAATGTTGCTGCTGGTAAAGGTGGAGCTAATTTTAATTAATTTTAGTACTGGGTAACTTATCAATCATACATCATAATTCATTTATCAACAATGTTTTGTATTGAAAAAGAGCGTCACGTGAGCTTTTTGAGTTTACCGTAAATGACCATCAAACCTGAGAATACTTCACCCCACTGTGTGCTTTACTTGGGAGTGTTGCTGCTTTGGTCTCACTACAGCTACATATGTGCTATAATGTGCCATTATATCATTTGGTCTTATGCCTGCAATTTCCTGGAGCATCATACACAGAAAACCCAGTGTGACATTCAAAACCGCCGAAACATTTACGGGTTAAGCTGCATTCAGGAAAAGGTCTTCAGACACAAGGCTAAGCTGTGCTAATGCAAATCTTCCAAACTATAATACGTTAGCAAGGGATATTTTCAAGGACAGGTCTGCGTGTGTGTCTGTGTGTGTGTGTGTATGTGTGTGTGTGTGTGTGAATTCCTCAATTTATTTTCAATGTTATCATCTTTCTGCAGACGTGTGTCAGAAGAAGAGCAGCTGAACGTCAACAACTTCTGTTCTTTTATCCACAGAGCACCTGCCACACAAATACAGCTCTCTCTCTCTCTCTCTCACACACACACACACACACACACACAACAGCTATAATCATATTGAGGGAAGGAGAGCCAGAGGAAAAAAGAAGACATACAGACAGAAGAGAGGGAAGTGTGGAGAGAGGGATGGCAGAGGACAGAGAGTTGTGTATTAAATATCCTCTGTCTGATCCTTCAGTGTCCCGTGCTCTCATCCTCTAGCTGGCCAGTCATCAGAGGGCCAGAGAGAGAGAGTAAGAGCCTCAGACAAGGACGACAAGGACATTCTCCACCACACTCACTGCAGTTTTATTACTCTTTATAAAGTTTGCCACAACCAGGATACTTGTTGTCCAAACTGCTGATAGAAGCTACAGTATCTATGTACCTGCCCTTGTTTCAACTTTCCCCAACAGAGTAGAATCACGACTCCTTGGCTGGTAATTGAAAAACTTCAACAACTCATTTCTGTGAAAATCCTAAGATTTCAGTTGACGTTTCTTTTTTGTTATGAGGTCGAGGCACTACTAGGTGGCCATAGGACGTCATCAGATTTGAAGGATATAATGTGTTCAGAACCCTGCGCAGTGTGTAGCCGACTCCAAATGGGCAGCAAACACACACACACACACGCACACACAAACACTGCATTGCCCATTAGTGTGCCTATCTATTGAAGGGCAATTACAATGAGGGTGTGCGTGCGTGCACTTGGACATAAATGGGTCCTCTGTTGACCGCCAAGCAATTTACCTGCACTTATCCCCCTCCCTCATACTGTCTCATTCCCTCACAAACACATGCGCACACATACACACATGCACACACACACACTGTGCTGATCATAGCAAAATAACCTCTTAAGCAAGAAAAATGATTTGCTGAGCCTTACTATAATGTGAATTATACAGCAAAGGGATGTTGCTCCATGATGGAACTTCAACTCTGGTGGTTACCAAAGAAAAGCAAACACACACACAGGCACACACGCACACACACACACACGCACACAGACACACACACAACTGTTTGTCCATGCCTGAATTACAGGAGATTTCTGAATGCATCCAGTTTCAAAAGTTCAAGCAGACTTGAGCAAAATGTAAACATCAGAATGCTAACAGGAACACAAAGAGAATGCTAACATGTTGTTAGCATTGGCCAAATTTAAACAATTTGACCTGGTTATGACAGGGGAACGTCAGAGTTATTACAATTCAACCTGAGGGGAATTATGATTATTGATTATGATTATTTTCAGGGCAATCCATCCTATAAAATGCCATCCTCATGGTGGCATTTAGGTGAAAGTCAACAAAGTCATTAGGATTCATCCTCAGGGGACCAAAGTTTTATAGTGATTCATTCAGTAGATTCTGACAAACTTCAAGGAGTATGTTAAAATATGACCTGCTGGTGGCACTACAGGAGAGTCAGAGGATCATTAAAATTCATTGTGTAGGGACATTGAACATCTGTAGCAAATTTCCTCACAATCCATCCAGTTATTGTCAGACTTTGCCCTCCATAGTGGATGCTGCTAAATTATTTTAGTTATTATGTTTTTTTATGTTTTTTCTTAAAAATCTGTGGGAAGACATGCAAAAAGGGGATTTTTAGGAGGGGTAGTTTGAGACAGCTGACGAATAAAAGGGTAAAATAGCGTAATTACAGAATCTATATCTTTAATATTCTGTATGCCCACTTGCATCTTGGGTTTCTCCTTGGGTCCTTCACAGGACTCTAAACAAAACGATCTTCAAATTGTTTCTTAACCGTGTGAAACAGAATCATAGACTCATCAAATTTCCAGCAAACTGATGCAAATCAAACAGAGCAAAGTGAAACATCACTGTAAAATGTATAGGATTAGATTCTGGAGGCTTGTTTGACATATGGCTCACATCCCGCTGCTAAATCAGGTATGAGATGATATGAAGGCAAGGAGACATATAACAGTATCAAAGGCCTTTTAGAGGTGATGAAGCAGCACTGGAACATGTCCCTGACATCCAGGACCTCATCAAACTCACTGCCAGCTCAATTTATTCTAAAATCAAAGGCTGAAAGAGACCGTGGTGCATATGGCAAGGTGCCATAACTTTCATGCTAGTGAGTGACCACGAGTATCACAGCTCTCTGCAGCACACTAAGCTGCTGGTAGTTCCTAATTAGTCAAATAAATTAACTGAGAGACAGCAAGAAGTAACTGTGACAGGAACAGATGGGAGAAAATAAACTGATGTATTTATCACTGCAAACACTCAGGCTGAGATTTCATGTATGTCTTTAGCAAGTTAAGGTCAACAAATTCAATCTAGGGAATGTTTTTAGAGGAAGAGAATGTGGAGGAAACCGCTGTGCTGTTACAAACTCTTTTCTCAGGCACGCTGCCATCCAGCTCAGGCCAGAATATCCCATCGTACAGCTCTTCAATTTCCACCTCATAAACTTCTAAAGAACACACTCCAGCCATTAGCCACTGGCTTTAAATCTATCAGAGCCTTGTAAACTTCCAGACGAGAGTGCACCTCACTGTGTGTGTCCTCTTCACGTACATGCAGCTCTTTCTCTTTTTCTTCCCTCTGTTGCTTTCTGAGGCAAACACACAAGTATGTGCATGCCGCGTGTGTGTATGTGTGTGTTTAATCAGTGGAAGGTCAGCAACACAGCTCATTAAAGTAATGGGAGTCTCACAGTCTCTTTATTTTACTTGTCTCGCTCTGTGTCACCAGAAAATGACTCAGTGTGAGTCTGGCTAGATGAATCTGGCAAGAGCGAGAAGAGAGGGCATTTCAACCACAATTAATATCGTACCTGGTTTTTTTCTTCTTCCAAAAGCTGACCCTTAATTGGTGGAAAATCTGAGACACACATTTCAACTACCATCCCACACTTTCTCAGTTTTCTGTTGTTTTTGACACACCAAAGTAAAGAGGGATAGAGCTCTGCAGGAATACACACACGACCAGTCACTAACTATTAACTGCTGTCAAGTCAACTGACACCACAGGTTGATATCCTGAGAGAGAAGTAAATGAAAGACACACCGCCACACAGCCAGCCAACACAAGACTCAATATTACAGTGGAAAGGTCAAGCAGATGAAAGAGTGTATGTCTAACAGAGGAGTCAAACAAGGGATTAATATGGAGGGGGGCAGATTACAAATGAGTGTAATTAAGGATGTGTCATCTTTGCACAAGAACATGGCCAAAATAGATAACCTGAGTCATCACATAATGGTATCACTGCTACCCCGTGAATACACAGGATACATGTTGCTTTCCACATGCACACATCCTCAGTGAGGCATGTGCATATCAAATGGCCTTACATCGAGTGTGCATTGGTTTCAAGCCCTCCAGTGAGGACATGATTCTGCAGATAGTCTGAGTAATAAAGTTGTTCTGCCATCTGGACTAAGTTCCTCCATTAAAGAGAAAATTCATTAGCTTAAGTACTCACAGGGGAGCTGGCACACACACACATACACTTATTATGTCTGCCATTTTCCATAAAGAATAGTCGAAATATGCTGAAGAATGATGCTCAGAGTATAATGAGAGTATAAATGGAGCCTCCAGTGTGTACGTGTGTGTGTTTGTTTGTGTGTGCATATGCAGAGTGCATTAGCATAGACTATGGGTTTTCGAGAGGATCTTTCTTTCTTTGTTTTGTTTTGTTTTTTTTTGAGATGACGGAGCTGTTGGCACACCTTGACTACTGGGTGCAGTCCAGCAGGTGCATCAGGGATGGAGGCTGTCTCTCGTAGTGTGGCATCCAGAAGAATCTACCAGAGCAAATTCTTAAAACTATGCAGTATTTTTAACGAAACTGCATGTCTGCCTTGTGCAGAGCGATCGAAAATGAGAGTAGAGGAGACGATTCTTGACCCCATCAGAGTGCCACTGTTACCAGATGTCCAAAGTGTACAGGACACTCTGGGAAATGAGCAGTGGGAAAAAGCAAATGAAAACAACAACAACAAAAAAAAAAGAAGAAGAAGAAGAAGAAGGAGATAAGAATCCCATCTTTCCTGTTGTCAGTAAGAGAGAGGAGATAAGCCAGTGTGAACAGGGTAAGGTAGATTGGACTAAGGGGAGACAAAACACAGGTCATCCAGATAAGACAGGCCAAACAAGGCCTTGGTGAGTGTTGACAGTTCCTGGGGGTGAGCCAGGGCAGCACAAGGACCTTTTCAATCAACACTTCATTCACAAGCTATTGCATAAAAGTATCATTCAATAAACGCTTAATTTTTCATAGATTAACGCTTAATTGGGAGCATGGTCAACAACTGACTTACCAGAAATTCATGAGAGTTTCCATAAGGTCCAGTATCGTTTATGTTACAGTGACAAAATGCATCAAGTGAAAAACTTTTGAAGTGAATTTTGTCAAATCACACTGGGCCATCTCAGCAGCAAAAACATGCAACAACCAAAATGAGCCACAATGTCTCCCTCTTGATCCAGCTCCATGCAAAGGCTAAAGGCTAATGAGTGTACTGAGAGTAAGGCTGACATTCCCTCAGTGAGACAAGTGCCTCTACACAGCACTCAGACCCACTCTGTCCATAGTGTTATCGATTAAAGGGTAAAAGCACACACCCCTGGGGCAGAGGGAGGCCTCACACACAGCTAAAGTTACTCTGTATGGTTGTGTGTGTGTGTGTGTGTGTGTGTGTGTGTGTGTGTGTGTGTGTGTGTGAGAGAGAGAGAGAGAGAGAGAGACAGAGAGAGAGAGACAGAGAGAGAGGGAGTGTTGCATGGCCCACTGTTGCACTGGTAACCCAAACCCTCAGACAGGACTGCAGCCCAGGACCAGCGGGAATGGGCACTGCAGATGAAAGCATCAGCTCATGCTCACACCCGCACCACCTTTAAAGTCTGTGAACTGTACCACAACTGTCCTGCCATTAAACCAACAAATCTCAGAGAAATCCATTACCTTCCCCTCCAACGGGCTCAAACATCCCAAACTGCTCCAGGACTTTGATGAAGAGGCCCATGACCACCAGCACAGCAATCATCTCCAAGCCATCCAGATTCAACATCTTGGGAGACCGCTGTCTGTCATCGCCCAGCACTGCTCCACCGAGCCAGGTCGTGTCAGGCCGGGCCGAGTCCGGCCACCAATGCAAGACCTGTGCAGCTGCACCCAACCTGAGCAGGTCGTCCAGCTTTAACCCAGCAGCTTCGTCGACTTGCTCACTTTTATCCACTTCGATCCAGTCTAACTTGAGAAAAATCAATCAAAAAAAAAAAAAAATCACCCCCTTATCTCCCGGAGAAGGCCATGCCGCTGGAGCTACAGGCTGCAACACAGAGCTCCAGACTGTCACAACACCTGGGCGCAAGTTTTTTTCTTTCTTCTCCTCTCTCCTTCTTCTCCCAGGCCCCCGTAAAGTGATAGAAACTTGGGATGTGCTGCGCCTGCTAGCGCTTTGGCAGTGGTTGTCAGGAAGTGTGTGTGTTGTGAGGGGGAAAGAGGGAGTGAGTGAGGGAGAGGCGGCAGATAAAGAGAGGGGGAGAGGATGAGTGGGAGATGGCATAGAAAATGAGGGAGAGGGAGAAAGCCTAACAGAGAGAGAGGGTGTGTGCCAGACACACACACACAAACACACTCTCACAGTGAGATAGAGATTGTTTGGGGTGGGGAGGGGTGAAAGAGTTGAGGTATGCCCTCCCTCTCCAGTGACATTACCTCCATTGATTTGCCTAATGTGGTTTCCTTGGTAACTGGAAGACAGCGTTCAATGCCAGATTTAACAAATGGAAAGAAAATATATTTATGTTGGTCTGAGTCCCAGCCCCGTCTGAAACATGTGCTTTCACGGTATGGAGATTGTTGCATATTTAGGAGACAAACATCAGAGATGAGAGCGAAAATATCTAGAGCTAAATGCAGTAATGATAGCTACATACAGTAGCTGTTGATGCTGGCGTTACGGTGCCTGACAGGCTGTCAAATGTGACTTAATAGCTACAGCTAAAGCATGTGAGGAAATTCTAGGAATAGCATTCAAGTAGCAACGTTACTTGACTTGAATATCATATTGAATATCACTTATATTGAAAGCATAGTATAAAGGTAACTCAGTTAGTTGGATCTGACCACCATCACAGCATCCTGACTTGCACTACAGTCATTCAGTATGAACAGATCCCTCATACTGAACTTATGAACTTATGATGCTGTGGTGCGTGGCGCTCATCCTGTTGTTGAAAGAAAACTTTTGGCCTGTGTTGAAAATTGTTCTCCATTCACTATATATCAAGTTTGCCTCTGTAGTGTTTTTATATGTCGAGTGAAATCTTTCGTTGTCACATAACGGTATCCCACAACGCAGTGTTAAAAGTAGTATACAGTTGCTGGTTACTAACTAAGAGCTAACCAACATAATGAATTTGAGACGACTGCTGGATGAGACTTAAGATCTGAGTAATGATTGACTCACACATTAGAAAACCCTAAAATGGTGAATCATCAAATACCTTGTAGTAATATCAAAGTGGCAGCGTACGCAGTCATTCATGCCTTTTCACACACTGTTGAGGTCATTAAGGTTTCATTAAGGGATGTAAGAAAATTCAATGTTATTAATATTGTCTTCCCACTAATATCTCAAGTAATATACAAATAAAGACCAGGTACGATGCTGAATTTGCATCATATTGTTGGTTCACTTTATACGATACATTTACTTCACCATTGTTCTGCTTTATGATGCAGAAGACAGCTGTTGAGGTCCTGATGCTGCACTTCTTGCCATGAATAAAATTAAATCACTTATCACTGGAAAGATCTACATGTATTGTTCTGGTGCCATTAGCAATTCATTTTGATGGCGAAAATGGCCCAAAATACAGAGATCATAATGTTGTCTTCTACATCTGGCAAAATGCAATGCAATGACCAGTTGCATGCAGAAAAGTCATATTTGTGATGAGTGATGTGTGAGTCACTGTTAATATATTTCTACATAGTAAATCTCACATGGGAAGGTTGAAGTATGACGACATGGGATAATACAAAAAAGTCAAACTAACAAACTAACAGTCCCTAGCACAAAGTAGAAATGATAGTTCTAAAAGAATGCAAAGTACAGGAATATGACAAAAGGAATATGTTACAGAAATACTTCACATCCAAAGAGACACTGAGTGATTCGGTCATTTTCTGTGTCAAGCATCCTTAATATGGTCTGTCAGCCGTCAGGTGAGGTTGGGATACTTAAAGCATTAACAAGAATAAGTGCAGGCTGCTCCTCTTAGCCACCAGCTCTGATGGTGTGCCCCTCTCATCACGAGTCCCAGTGAGGGTATCACTTCACCTCATGCTACAAAAATAACAGAAATGGAAAAAGGTGTGATGTTGCCGCTTTGTCTTATTCTCCCACTGTGTATCCCTTCCTGCCCTGTTCTTCAGGAAAGGTTTGGAGCGGTAAGACAGCAGGGATGTGACAAATGTGCTGTGTCTGCATCCACTTCTGCTGCTGTTCCTCTTTGTTGACACTCCTGCTTCCGCATTTTCAACTAGGCTGTACAGCAGCATGCCTCATTACGGAGAAATCTGTCACATAGGCAGCATCACCGAGGACCATGTGGGTGACCTTAATGTCTACTCACACACATGCACACAAACGCACGAGTCAGACAAGGTGACAGGAAACCTAATCTTATGTGATGTCACTCTGCTCATATATGGTGGGAAGGCAAACAAACACTAAGGCAGAGCAGACCCATTTCTCCTCACTCTGTGGCAGTAATGTATACTGGCTGTATTGAAGCTGAGCTCTGATTGCAGACATGGCAAATGTAAACAGAGAAATCCTGAACCACACACACACTCGCTCGCTCGCGAGACAGAGAGACAGGGGGAGAACGAGAAATCCGAGCCTGACTTGTTGGTAAAAAATGATTTCTCTGCCCGGTTATTTATTGAAGAGTTGTCATTTGAGGGGAGACACAGAGAGGAGGCAGGAAAGAAGAGGCAAGGTAGGTTGTTGCATGAGACACGGTGGCAGGGGAGAGTAATGAGAAGTAAGAGAAGACAGACAGAAAGAGAACATGAAGGAACAAAGGAAGGACAAAGTGAAGAGCCTGAGCGACTAAGGTCAGATCCCTCTGTGTAGCGATCTGCAAAGAGGCATCTATTCTTTATTACCCTCCAGCATCTCTCCCCTCCTGGAGGATTTTTCACCTCATTCTGGCTGTCACGATAGAAAATTGGACCTGCAGATGTGTCCTCCACTCATTTGCTATTCTCCTCCCCTACTTTCTCCTCCATTCTTCATCTAATTTACACAAACACAAGGCACATATTTACACTCCTTTACGGATCAAGGTCGGAAAGACTAACTCTATATGACCTGTCATATTGTCTTAATCTGAAAGTCCAATTATGTTCAAAAACTTAATGCAACAGGTGTGTTTACTGTGTGAGCTTTCCACCAATATTTGAGAGCAAACAGCCTTCTGTCAAATTCTGTGTGCAGGTAAAACTAATGAACAGACACAGTATCACTTCAACCTTTTTCCCTCTACAGTGCCACAGGACATAATTGCTACCAAGCAATGGTGCAGTTCAGTCTCCACAGTGTAGCAAGACACAGCGCTGACATGTACAAACAGAACATTTGGTCTATGTTTGCCTCTAATTTATTTGGATGGTCTTTGGAAACTCATTTTATGAGGGAAAGAAAACAGTTAATTAGCAGTTTTAGTTTCTGGTATGTTCTGAAAATACTCTTTCCATTTCTTTCTGTAGCTCTTAGGGAGCATACAAAAATATTTTTTGGAAGAAGAAAAAGCAGAGGGTAGGTTTTCTTTTTAGTAAAGGGAGGGTAGTTGGAGGGTCTTTTTTTCTTACCACGAATTTTATTTCAGCCTTTTCTTGTGAAACACAGAAAGAGATGAAATAGATACAGCAAAAGTCTGACTTTCATATGAATCACAGTTCACAAAGGGGTGTCTCACAAAACACGTACATCACATTAATGATTGAATGTTATTGTTATATCTAGCAAGATACACACCTTTAGCTTGCAGTAGCTTGGAGGTTCACTTTCTACTGCATCGGAACAGAAAGCAGAACAAGAGTGAAACACACCCAGTACATAATGCAAGTTCAGCATCGTACCAGCAGCAGGTTAGACTATTTAGAAATATTACAGGGAAGGTGATGCCGTTTTTTTTATGTCAAAGGGAGGGTCAAAGAAAACAATGAGCAGGACCATTAGTCCTCCTCCAAAACCCAATAATTTTCACGCAGTCCTTTAAATATGAAGTGCCTGAGGTTGCTCTCTTGACTCTAATGCCTGTGTGTCCTGCTGAGACGTCAGACCAATGAAGTCCTTCAAAAGCAACAAATCTTTCTGTGCCCACAAACTTGTGCTCTGTCTTTTGTGTCTGATCTGACCTTTAATATAAGACAATCAGAGTCACTCAGCTCTAACGCAAAACACAAATTACCCGACTTCCTCTCTCTTTCCCCTCAGGCTCCTATTGATTTTTCCAAATTTCTTCTGCTGCTAAATATACTGTAAGAGATGCTTTGAGACGTGAGCACTGAAGGGAGGCTGGTGAATTGATAGCTGCTAAACTGTGGAGAGTGTTCACAATTGCGCTGATGGGTTCATGGTTTTCATGATAAACTGAAGTGAAAGGCTTTATTGACTAATGTAAAAGTCAAACTTCAGGCCTCAGGGGAAGGTTATGAATCGGCGATCTGACACAGCTTTATCAGCGACTTGAAGCAGCAGAGAAAGGATTTATGACGGATCTCAAGCCCGCAGCGTTTTATCTTGTAGTACATAGAAAAACATTTCCCACAGTGAGGGACGTTGAAGCTGCATGACAGTGAAGCTACTGTGGCTGCGTCCTGCTGCGTTGATCCTCGCATGTTACATTCTTTAATCCACAGAACGTGCTAATTGGAGAACATGACTATTGATCTCTGCTTCAATAAGGCTTGACCGGCCATTCTTAAGAGACAGCAACTCATGAATACACACACACACAAAAACACAAGCATGCACACCGCAAATGCCTTCTGAGAACAGAAAGGAGAAAATTGCAAGGATCACCTCGAGGACTCCAATGCACGTACAGAATATGTCTGAAATCAGTAACAAGGTAGAAGTCAACATGTTGTCTTTAGTTTCTATGTCACACTGTGAGCTGAGCTGTGCAGACGGGGAACACTGATGTAATGCAACATGACAGAAGAGAGGGTTTGACTGGAAGACCTAAGGAGGTGGTGTTTTTTTCCTGGGTAAGCTAGACTGGGACATCTAGTGGGCACAAAGGGCAAAGATCAGACTCTGCAGCTCCAAATAAGACAGTGTATAATGATTTAAATCATTTGAATGAGAGAAAGCAAGCATTTTGTATTCCCATTGTAACAGGCTTTGGCATGGAGTTAATGTTTTGTTTGCAGTCTGCATACAGACTGAAAGACACTTCCTGATTGATATGCACCCGAACAATCATACATATGAGGATGTCTAACTTCAACCTAACACATTCATGCACTAATTGTTGTTTTGTGCCTATAACTTACTTTCCACTTAAATATAAACCTGTATTCATGTCACTACCTTGTCTTCTCTGATAATGCACTATATTAACATAATGGTTTTGTCTTGCATTAAAAATGGCATAGATATCAAAACATATTAATATTTGGTCCAAAGACAAGTCAAGAAATGTAATATGGAGTCACAAAATGCATAAATCCTGCTTTGAGAGAGTGCCACTCACCTTTCTTCTTAAACAGCCAGTAAGACAGAGGGAATATTGACATGAGAGCGAGTGCATAAAAACCTCCGACGCCCTCCACAGAGTCACTCAGGATGACCACAGAGTTAAAAAATGACATACCCAACACAGGTGAAGGATCACGATAACCGCTTAGTGTGCGTGTGTGTATGTGTGTGTGTGTGTTACAAGAACGCTATATTCAGAGATTATCAGTGGCATTGCCGGGTTTCCCCTCCTTCTGTGGGCGGAATCAAACACATAACTATTTGTGTGTGTACTTTACTTGAGTATTTCCATCTTTTACTACTTTACACTTCCAGTCCGGTAAAATTAAGAGGGAAATATTGCACTTTTTACTTCACTACATTTACTTAAGTAGAGCCATGTACAATATTACAAAACAATGTAATACAAATACATACATATACTAAATATAGATAAGACTTTATTGACCCCATGGGGACATTGACAAGCACATATGAATGCATCAGTGAGTATAATTCAACAGAAATATACATTTTTCTGAAATGGGCTATTCTGCATAATGAGAACTTTTACTTTTTGATGTACTTTTATTTACCTAAACATTTGAATGGAGGCCTTTTGCTTGTAACAGAGTATTTCTACACTGTGGTTTTGTTACTTGAGTAACACATCTGAGTACTTCTTCCACCACTGGTGTAATCAAACACATCTCATCATGCGCCACCTGTTTTGATAAGGCATGTGTTGTTTTGCCCCCATGATCTAGCTGCTATTGTTAAGGCTAACAAAAAAACAGCCTACTATCAACCGACTACTCAGCTGGTCTGAATGAGGCCCTTTATGCCATTCATTTATGTATAGTTTGTGTTCTGACAGTATGTCTTGTAAACTAGCGTTGTTGTATCAGATGCTATTATGCCCCACAACAAGACACAATGAATGGGGAACAGCGACATGGGTGGGCCAGCACAGCACACAAACAATGGGCAGCTACAGTAACTGGCAACACAGCTGTTTAGAGATACAGGGATAAGATATGTAGGAAATTTCCAATTTTCGACTCCTCAAGTACAGAACAGTACAAAAGCAGCCTGGTATGCAGGGTTCAAAATAAACAATGTATTATTTACAGCAAGAATCCAATGTAGAGTGAGTGAACTTTGAATTTCACAGTGCCAGCAAGCAGGTGCTGGATGGCTAGAAACCTACTGGGAGAGAAGAAAGAGAATGGGAAAGAAGGTTTGTGAGGGAAGAAAGACAGACCAACAGAGTGCAAGAGAGGAAAGAGAATTACAAAATAATACAGGACTGAGTGTGAAAAACAGAGGGTGAGGGTGCATGGGAAGAAGCGGACTACAAGAGGAATCACAAAATGGAAATGCACTGAGAAAGTCACCTTTCTCATGGCATTTCCACCAGACACTCACCAGTCACCGGATGTTCAGTCAAGCAAGTGCAACTTCAATCAGTCTCCACTAGAGGTCAGTGTAGATTAAAGTATTTACGTATATTTCAAAGTATTTCACACACACACATACACACACACATGCTCTGCCTCTGGCTTTCTCTTTCACACACACTTCACACGGACACTTAAATGTGCTGTGTCCTTTTTTTTATGTGACTTTCAAATGTTCTTTACATATCCACTAAACTGATAACAGCATGCAGCCGTGTTGAGTTGGTGCCAAGTCTGTAACCTCATCAGCAGTAAGTCCTTAGCCGAACCTTTAAGAGAGCAGCATATATAGCCTGGCATGAGGCCTGGTGCTCTGCCGGAGGTAATAAGTGAAAAGTCATAAGTTCATCTTACATCACAGGTAAAACACTACCTTTAAAAAGACCTTGAGCAGTATAACAACCTGATACGGCTGATCTGTTCCAGCAGTGCAGCTAAATGTCTTCACAACTGGAAATGTATCCACATAGAATACAAAACAAACTCTTAACAATATGCAACCTCATCATGGAAATCAGCTGCTGGGGGATGAGTTAGTTGCATTGCTCCCTTTTGCTGTTACAGTCTTGCACTTTTCACATATCAGTTTTTTGTCCACTCTACTGAGGTCTCTTGCATTTTTGCAAGTAACTCCTCCAAGTTGTAGCTGCTTTCACCTCCAACCATGCTTGTTGTCGCCGTGTGTAACTGAATGTCATGACACCATCAAACTGGAACATCACCATTATCGTGATAGTGTTTTTTGTCATACTAAAAATTATAGCAATATTAATGTGAATGACACGATACGGCACACCACTACCAACTGCCAACCAAGTCCATCATTGATCGTTCTGACTCACTCATACCAGTCTAGTTAAGGACAAATACTGTTGCTAGGCCCATCCGTCTCAGTGGACAACAGGACAATGACAACAAGCACGTGGATTGGCCGCTACGCTGATTCAGCAGCTAATCAAAAGGCACAAAATGATCCAAGCCATACCAAAGGACAAATCTGCCTGTGCTGCACACACAAATCCCTGCAAAGTCACAGAGGGTGGACAGCGCGCCGCTGATGAACGAGCGTAAAAGCACGTTTAAGCACACAATGACAAACAAGCAAGATGAATATCAGGAATCTATCCCGGCACATAGGGACAGTTTGTTCATGAGTCAATATGCGCAAACAATCGTGTACACTGGGGAATGAGACATAACGTAGATAACTGTGAGACGTACGGAAAGACTGGAGATGGTACTAAAATGGCTAATTAAATTTTAATTTTCAGGGGACTAAATGGGAGAGAAGAGGAGAGGAGAGAGGAAAAGAAAGGAGTGAAAGCTGTGATTGTCTTTGACAGCCAGGAAGAGTCAAACGCTCCATTGTGTTAAACCTGTCAACTGTCACCAAAGAGAGCCAGCGAGAGAGAAATGGACTCAGAGAGAGAGACTGTCGTCATGGACACGACACAATTCCCCAGGTTTGGGTGCCCACAAAGCCACGCACACACCTTAAATGTCTATTTTCACTCAACTCCATGTATTGGCAAAAACGACACAGGCAGGCATTCCCATCTCATCTATTATATTGTGGCCGGTGAACGTATTGATCCGGCATATGGCAACACGCATTCAAAGGCAGCGTATACGCTTCACCACACATAGCTCAGTTTCTGCACTGCTGTCTCTCTGATATTACCAGACCTCGTGGACATGACAAACCTCATTATCATGGCCGTGCAGGCTACGGTGCCCAATTAGTATTCTGCAGAGCAGACACACAAACATGCACGTACAAATACATGCACACGCGCACGCAAAGTGGTTTTATTTCATAGAAGAGTTGCACGTGCCTCCCAGAGGATAATTGCGTCTAATTCTTCTCCAGCTTCTCTCCCATCTTTGAAGTAAATAAACCGTACTACATTTGTCTGAAGAGATTTGCACTTCTGGGCTGGATAAATGAATCCTTGCCATAATCATGATCGACTGTTTTCTAGTTTTCTCATAATGTATACTGCTCACTATAAACTTCATTGCTTGTCCAGTTTTCCCGCAGCAGAAATGCAGCACACTGCAGGTGAATGGGATTTTGTCTGTGGTGATCAAAGTATTAAAAAATGCCATTTGAACATTTTCAGAGCAGCGTGACCTTCTATAAACAATATCTCTAGAAATGTGAAAAATCCACATGCCTGGTTGTAAACAGTTTTCTCTGGAGCTGCTTTCTGCTGAAGAAATACTCTTGCTCCTCTAAAATCTGTTGACAGCGAGCTCTGTGGACTAACAAGGACACTCATTCTGTTACATGTTGAATTTTTCAAATAATTTTCAATGCTCTGAGCACAACAACCAACAGTACATTCACATCAATTGCATGTGTAAGTGAAGGAGGAGATAAATGTCTCAAAACCTCTGCAAATACAACAAAAGCAGGGCCAAGAAATCTCCCTCACTCGCTCACTCATTCACTACTCCCTGTTTACAGTAATAGACTCTAAACAGTTTACTCTACAGTGAGCAATAAATTGAGATTTTGTACATTTAGGAATCACAATAAATCTGCATCACCACTGATGCAGAGTCACCTGTCTAGAAAATGCACTGAATGCTATTCTTGCGTGTGTGTCATTATGTGAGAGCCGTTCTTATATTTGGCTGAAAAACAGCAGTCACGTCTGCCACACAAGGAAAAGTGAATGGGACAAAACTACAGTTTGTGTCTACAGTGTGACCACAAAGTTAACAGAGGATGAGTGAACCTTAACTACAACCCTCAAAACACACAGCGAGTAATGAAGTGCTGGATTCCTGGAAAACTGCTCTGGAGAGAACACACACACACACACACACACACACACACACACACACACACACACACAGATAAAATTGCTTTAAAGTGTAACATGCACCTTTTACACAAAGGCAGGCAGGAACACAGGTCATGACGTGTCACACAGGGCGGAGTGGGCCTCTACAGCTATAAATAGCCCTGAGAGGAATCAAATTTGGAGAGCCGGAGGTGGGAACTGATGAGATCACACATACCCATATGCTTGTGTGTGTGTGTGTGTGTGTTGGTTTGTGTCTGAGTGTGAGAGAGAGGGAGCATTCATACATACACACACAGAAGACAAATGGAAATTGAGTCAGACTGATATCATGCAGACTCGGAGACAGACAGGCAAGCTGACAAAACAGCGGGGAGGCAGCGGAACAGAGAATGAGACCAGACTGAAAACACCACTTCGCCTAAGAGGAGGGTGTGCAGTGACATCGAGGAGACTACCTGGTGAAACTACACGGGTAGAGCGAAGGGGATGACGTTAAGATGGTCTCTGTCATCAGTGTATGAATGTGTGTGTGTGTGAATGGGTGACGTGTTGTAAAGCGCTTTGAGTGGTCAGTAGACTAGAAAAGCTCGACATAAACGCAGTCCATTCACCATTAAGTACGTCCAATACTCATGTGTGCTCTGAACATTTCAAGGACATCACAGTATTAATAATACATGAAACCAGAACACCTGTGTGTGACAGATCACATGTAGTATACATGTTTTCATATGAATATGATTTGAATATGTTTGACTTTCACCAAGAAGACAATAAAAGAACTGGAAGACTCTCAGGATGGAGAGGATGAGTAATGCATCACATGCTCATGTTAACTACTTGTTTGTATAGTAATACACTGATTTGATGATCAAGAGCGCTAAGCTAGAACATGATGCTTATCCTTCATGTAGCAAAGGAGCCAAGAACTGTTCCGTTTAGCCCCTTTTTGTGCCCTTTTGTTGTTTTATATCTACAAAGCAAATAATGAGCTTTTATCCGCTGCACTGAAGTGGTTCCTATAAGAAACACAAGCACATTATGAGTGAAACCTCTGAAGATTTTTTAAACATTTGTAGGAACCTTCGCAGATTATCTTTTACAACAAACAGAAATATGAATAATCACTTTCTTTCAAAAAAGTAAAATCATTACAAAGACATTTTTTGAATAAATTCTCTTTTTTTTGCAGAAGAGTGAAAGCCAAAACAACACATCAAATAAGGTGTAAATGTCTGTCTCCTGCAACACAGTGAGTGTGTGTGTGTGTGTGTGTGTGTAGTGTGTGTGATGTAACTGGTACAAAGTCTGTGAATGCCTCGCTGAACTCTCTGTTACCCAAACTGTGACACATAATCACGCTCAACTATGACACACAGACAGCCACCCAGAGGCATGGTTACACACGCGCACACACACACATACACACACAAATATGTTACTGAAGCACACACACTGACTGACAGACATCAAGTTGACGCAGAGCAGAAAGATGACAGACGAGTGTCACTCGAGAAATTGACAAGCGAGTGACACATTTACAGTAATAGAGAGAAGAGAGAATTGTTGTCAGTCAAGAGCAGCAGTGATGAAGTCTCTCAGCAGGGCAAGATATATTTATTCACCTTTTTAGTTATTTATTTAATACATTTATTGCTTTGAATTTCGTCTTGCACATTTGTTTATCCAAGAAAAGTCAAGGCTGCTTAGTCTTGTTTTAATGAACTGTAGTTTTTTAACCCCATAAGCATCATGAGAATCATCACTGATACAACTGACTAAATAAACTCGATATCAAGATAAGACTCTCCATTTTACCCATCCTGAAATTTGTATGCTTCTTATCTCTTTCTGCTTAACATCACCTCCTTTTCTCTCTTCATGTATCACACACACTTGCCAACAGCACTTGCTCACCTCCATCTACCTCCCCTTCCAGCACCCCACTTCCCCTTTCATTTCCTCTCTCTCACCCTCTTCTCACTCACTCTGCTGCTCCCTCTCTGTCACGCTGACTAGAGGTCAGCGGCGCGGTCTTTCAAGGTCGTGCCTGTCTGAGGTCTGGCATCCTCATGCCTGGATGGCTGAGTGGAACAGACAGCTCTGTCCCAGTGGGGGACCATCAGACTTTTAGTGACTCTGACCACCGGCCTCCCTGGTGGATACGCCCGATGTGCATCCTTTCTTTGTTCCCATCCATTGCTGTCCATTATAACGAGTGTGACATGGAGAGAAAGACACAGGGGTGAAAATAAAGGAGTGAGCAGGAAGGGGGATGGAATAAATGCCATTAAATGTTCCTTTAAATGAGTCCATGATGCTAATAGGCAGCGATTGCCTAGAAATGTTGGTCAACTTGTGGACTGAAGAGCAGTTTGTTCATGATGGGAAAAGGCATAAATCAGCCAGGACCAAATATTAATGGACAACCATGTTTCACTGAGGTGTCAGATGATTCAGGCTATCTGCTTTGTCTTTTTCTTGTGGCACTTCTTTGATGGATGAGGTCTTAACTGGTTCATATTCACCTCCTTTCATCATAAATTCAATACTTAACATTACAGAGTGCTGAAGTTCTAATACAACAAAGTATTCTGCAGATGAATCAATAACGAAATGAATCATTTAAATTGCAGCTCTAGTATTTTGAACTACAAACATATTCTGATCCAAGTGCCCCTGCATGCTCACTCACATCACCTCAGTGCTCCTTTCAGGCCAACACTGGCTCTTTAGAAGTGAAAGCATGGCCACATTACATTCCAGAATACAAGCATTTGCCCTTAAAATTGACAAGTTCAAATGTGTGTTTCCTGTTTCGCTGCCATCTCAGCCTCCTCAGACAGAGCGAATGTCGACCAACAGAAACGCTGCTGCAGTGCTTGAACTGGATGATGTCTGCCTCTCTGTCCCTCCTCTGCACACTCATCCCCTCTTCTCCCAGTCCCTTCATTGCCATTTTCCATCCATCCACCAGATACCCCTGGACTCTCCCTCCTGTCACTGCTTTTGCTTATGAGCCACCAGAACTGAACCTGACCCCGACTTGGATTCTTTACCTACCTTTTTGCCTACTTATACCTGTACCTGCCACCCTTTCTGTAGCTGCCTGTGAGCCAAAATACACCTTCACTCTGGCAATAAATCACTGAACTGATCCCATCTGCCTGCTTCATCTGCATTTGGGTCCTTCCCCTGCTGCTTCACACTCACCCGCCATGACAGGAAAGTTATTATGCTACCTTGTTTCTTCACTATTTTTAGTGCATTATCACACTACCAGACTACAAATTGTAGTATTATTTTACACTCTCAATCAGTTGTTCAAGTACACAACTCTACAATAATCTGCTATCACAGAACTAACGATAAGATGCTCCTTTATGCATCTAGTGTCATGCTGCAAAAACAAAACTGCAATTCACCCTCAAGAAAGAACTTTGCATTGAAAAAGTCAGGTGTACACACTGTGCTCACATTCATACAGCAGTGGGATTGTAACTGATCCCTGAGGCATTTAATAGCTATAGTTAGCTTAGATTTATTCACTGCTCTGATAGCTATAGTTAGCAGTAAATTTATCCACCTGCCAAGAGAACTTGTCAACGAAGGATGGAAAATACACTTCCATTGAGTTACTTAGCCTTTAATGACTGAGGGCCTGGCTGGAAAGAGCTGATTAGAAAATTAATTATTTATCAAAATACTACTAAAATTTCCCCCGAAAACTGAAAAATTGAGGACAAGTCATTAAGGTGTAAATTGAATGTTCTGAATTTCAAATCAGGGCTATAAGTCTTTATGTATGAGTGCATGTTCGTGTGGAGAGGCTTCTCACTGCATGTATGTACAGTGTGTGTGTGTGTGTGTGTGTGTGTGTGTGTGTGTGTGTGTATGTGTGTGTGTGTGTGCGTGTGCGTGTGTGTGTGCATGGTGGAGTATTTCTGTGTGTACAAATATACCATGTGACCAACATGTGCAGTTGGAGCACTGTTGCTATTTTTAGCCATATCTGCACATCGATCATCACATTAACTGTATGTATTTTACGTTTGCTCACTTAGCACATCTTGTATTTTAATGCATTCGTATTTCTGTAGTGCCCTTGTGAGCCTGACGTGCATTATAATGGATAATTTGATAATGTAATGGACTCAGCAAGTTTGATTATGGAGGACACAATGTAACTGTCTAATATATGGAAACTTTCCATTAAGACAGATAAGCTGAAGGTTAGAAGGAACAGATGGAGGGCAATGAGTACCTTGTGAGTGACGCTGTATTTCAGCACCATGGACAGAGACACAGAGAGGAAGAGACATTTAACAGTCTGTTGTTGACAGACTAAGATTAATGAACTGTCAAAGGTCATGTCCAGTGTCTTTGTATTCATTTTCCACACATACACAAACCAAAGATAAATAAACACCTCACGTCTGCTTGAAAAATAGCATGAAGTTGCTTTGAATCCACAAACTGATCTTTGCCTTTGCCTCTCACAAAATCTAAAACGGACCTAAACTGTAGAAAAACTGCTCAAATGTATTGTCTGCTCTCTAGCATCCGAAAAAATGTAATCAAACAAGACATTTCGACCTCTTTTTTTTGTAAGTGTGCCAGAAGAAAGAGGAAACTCTGCTACACAAACAAAAACAGGGCTCAAGTTCACCACACAATTACGTGTCTCTGAGATCCGAGGGAATACCGACTGACTGTAAAACTGGGATTCTGGACAGAGATGAAAGCAGTCACAGCGTCACTACAGCATGTGCAGCCCTGCAGCCACTGACACAGCAACCAAGCAGCTGATTGCTGCTCCACTGCATGTCCTCCCTGGTAGCTGCTACAAAGACCCACTTTTTTAACAGTAAACAAGAAGTTTATTTGCTTGCCTGTCCGTTATCAAGTTGTAATTACTACAGCGAATGCTAAAACAGCGACAGTACAGTGTAAACATTTATAAATGATCGCAGCTAGACTACTGGAAGGACAATTTGTGAAATCAGCCACATCCTCCTTTGAATGACAAAGCTTGCATATTTTTGCCTCCATAGCTAATTTTAGTTGCAAAATGTATAATCTTCTTTAAATGCTGGTGTCAGTTTTAGCAACTTATTCAGGATGCTGTATGCTAAAATCAGTCAAATAATCTTTTAATGCATGAATTTGAAATTAAAGTCATGGAGCTAGAATATAGAGAATTGTGTTTGCTTGAAAGACAAAATTGTGAATCTGTTTTCTGACTACTGTAGCTGTCCTGATGAAACCTGTGAGTGAGGTCATGCCAAATCAGGTAACATATCAGAGCCACATATTCACACATTAGAGAGCGCCAAGGTCTCATTCTCATCAGTCCCTTTTTGTTATAAAAGAGCTTCTACTGAGCGAAATCATAACGCTTTTCCTTTAGTTTCTCCTCTTCTTCTCTGCACCTTGTATTGAATTTCTCTCTCCACCAGTCACACCTAGTTTTACCCCTTCCAACCCCCACACTCAGACTGCTACTAATAGGGGTTTATTTTTAGCACATGTGAGGTGTGTGTGTGTGTATACACATGATGGATGAAGGTGATGTTTCACAGTTCTCGCGTAAGGGGAAGAAAGGTGAGGGAGGGGTGGATGGAGGTGAAGGGAGCAGAGGTTGAAAGAGCGGGGTGGGGGGGTCAAGAAGCAGGCTTGTGAGCGAGGACACATGCTGCAAAAGCTGTTACTACACAGAAAGTGTGGAGCTGAAGGGTGTTGGGCTGTGGGAGAGAAAAGGCTTCCATCTGAACTCCTCCCTGGAACTGCAAACTGACCTACAAGCAGCTGAGGATCAACAGGCCACTCGGCACCAGATGATAGTGTTCTTCTTCAGAGGGATGAGGGATGACAGGAACAGCCTGATGCACTGTACCACCCAATTAAAATACAGCTCACACCAGCCTTAGCTTTGGGCGAAAACTGAAATTTAATCAATTTCTAGCTTCTTGTCTTTGCCTCAGTACCTCTTGAGAGGAAGCCGGTCAGAGGTGAGAAGCCTGTAGCCTGCTTTAAATCATGTTGGAAGTGGATATAAGAAGCAGAAAGCACAGTGATATAGACAGCCCGGCACCTGTCAGGCAGAGCAAGCTGGAGCACTGACTCAATCAGCTTGAGACGTAGCGAAATGTGAACAGCATGGAGCAGATTAGGGCTAAAACAGTGGGATGGATGCCAGAGAAAGCAACGGATAAGAAAGCAAACAGCAGACACACAGAGGGATTATTCAGCATACAAAGAGCGCACAAATAACTACAAACCAACTGTCGCTTTTCCTTTTATAACTTGATCTGGAATGCCACCGCATGTGCGTAAAATTGGCAGCATGTAGGAAACATTTTTAAATATAGATCTTCAAAGAAGGACTTTTTTTCCCCACACAGGCTTTGACCTTGAACTTCCACGAGGAGTTTATTTTTAGGCCCACCTTTTTATCTCCACTGTGAATGCACGAGTCACGAGGTGTCAACGACAGACAGACACAGAGGCGAGTAATCAGTGCAAGCGAGACAATTTCACTGAGAATCTTCACATGTCTGGCGACAAAGAGAGGGTGTTCTTAAAATGGATGTGAGCGCTCAGACGTGATAGGATGTGGCCTTTTTCTTTCTTTATCTATCTATTCCCCTCCTGTCTTCTCACTTTGTTGCTTTCTACCCTCACTTTTAAGATCCTTTTTTTTCTGTCGTGTCACACAACAGATTACCAAATGACAAAACACTTGGAAAATCTCAAATGAAGTGGAACAAAATCTTGGAAATGAATCCGAATATATCTCTCTGCTCCTGCCCTGCATGCCATGTCTACCCAAACCCTAGGCATCAGCACTGCTTCCTGCTGGGTTTTCATATTGCCTACTGTGCATTGATATGAGACAACAGAGTGTCTTCTCTTCACCCCCTGATAAAGCGCACAAGCAGGGGACATTAGCTAGAAGTAAGTTATCCTTATGGTAATGAACAATTCCTATCGCAATGTGAGTACCATTACCACACACTGTGATATGGCTTAGTACTCTCCACGCACACGCAAACACAGCAACACACACAGCACCCGCCGTAACCCCTGCAAGCACTTGTCAGAATTTGCCACCACAGGCAGCCCATGTTTTATTCATTAAGCATAAAATTGATGTTTAATGCCAATTTTCGTCAAACTGGGTGGAAAGTGATGGACGGGTGTGTAATGGCATTTGTCAGAGACGCGAATCAGAGTACAGAGGTGATGCTGTTAAACTCGAAGGAGATCAGTTTATCAGAGGATCTGAGTTTAATCAGAGGGGAGCTAACAGTGCAGCGGTTACAGCTGTTTAAAGTTTGAAATGTTGACCATCAGTTTCCTCAATCAAGCTGGTCAGTGCACTGTAAACACCTGGACTCCAGAGCAAATAACAGGGTTTTCATGATAAAGTTCCAAAATGAAATGGCAGCACTGTCTCATACACACAAATACACATACAGCTCAGCATCTCTATGCTGGGGCCAAGGCTCTGGACCAATATGTTTTATTCATAGATGAAAGGTTGATAACAAAATCTCTTTGGTCACGGCCACGAGTGTGCTGCAAAGAGAATCATGTGTATGTAGCCTCGCTAGAGTTGAAGCACACATGTCCATGCAACAGAGAGGTGAAGCAGCACATGGGGGAAGTAATCAGAGGTTATTAATTAGGAAGTACGGAGCCTCTGGAGGAAGACTAAAACCCAGTTTCATTTAGGAAAGCGTCAAAGCTTCTAACAAATGAGTCCTGCTCTGACTAAGGAAATTAATGTGACTGTTTCTTGGTTGCCATATATGTTTCCTGCCGTACAATACATGGGTGCAATGGTGGAGAGTGCATGTCATAAAATCAATAAGTCACATGAGCTCGTCTCAGTAAAGAATGAATACATGATCCGTTTTACCTGAAGAGAATGATATCATTATATCATATATTAATTAGATGATATTATGACCAGCATGTGTTGCTGCTCATTACACAGCAAGACATTAATCTTCAGACATGAAATATTGATTTAACACATCTATTACAAGCTAAAGTAATTTACAAGCCAAAACAACGTGTTTGTGCACAATTAGGGTGCAGTAAAGTTGTTAGGGCACAAAGTGTTGCTCATTAATTTGACTGGGAAAAAATTTACCACACTTTGTCACTGTGACATTAACGCTCATTTGTTTTTGAGCAAGAATAAAAACCAGAATGCATTCAGCGGTCGATACCACGTACGCCTGTAAACATGTTTAAGGCAGACAACTTGAACAAACTGGGCGGTTTGAAATTCAATTTCAATTTCAATATTCCTTTATTAGTCCCGCCAGGGGAAAATCCAGTTTACAGCAGCGCCAACGAAGCGGATAGAGTAGTGTAACCTGTCAAACACAGGTCACATTCAGGTGAGTCTTTCATGGGTCCAATGTTCTGGACACAAATTCAAGCTAAGGGATAATGTGGTATTAGTACAAACGAGATCACAGGACAAGAGCACAACATGGACAACCATTGGACATATTCCTTCTGTGATGTGAAAAGGTTAGCCGACAGTTAAAGCTACACTCCCATGATAAACCCGATCAGGTGTTATCACTTACAGTTTGTTGCCTTTTGATTGTCATCTGTCTAAGTTTCCTATTCACTTAGTTGAATTTGCTACAACGGAACAAATTACATCTTTATCATCCTTTTATGCTCATGTCACAAAACTGTGGAAGACCAGGCTTCACTGACGGCTGCTTTCTACTCTCCTTTACATATTGTATGAGGTGCTATAAGGACACAAAGCAGAGGTACAGTATGTGGCACTGATGGGGACAGGAGGTACTGCAGGAGAGGGTAAAGAAAGGAGGAGGAGGTCTGCCCTGTCAGCTTGGACTGTTTATGCTAGATAACAGCGCAGCTAAAGGACAGATCAATAGGGCTCACAGAGATGCCATGCAGCCAAAGCCACAACATCTACAGCCTGAGATAGTGTCATGCAACAGAGTGAAGTGGAAAGGGAAGACAGTGTGTGTACAGCTGGTGTGTGTGTGTGTGTGTGTGTGTGTGTGTTTGTGTGAACTGGTATACTTAATGTATGTGTTTGTGTTTGTGTGTGTTGGCCAGCAAACAAATTGAACAGTATTTAATACATCTTAATTGCCTTAAACAGAGCCAGTCCCACTATTAGGTAAATTGACACAAAGCTCGAGGGCAGAGAAGGAGAAGAGGATGCTCGCACGCACGCACATGCACACACACACACACACACACACACACACACACACACACACACACACACACACACACACACACACACACACACACAGAGCATGGCCTTGTTTCCCATACAGAGGCTAATGAAACAAACTAATTAGTGGGCAAAGTAGGGACAAGAAGGAGGGTGACTACAAATGACTGTCATCAGTAATGCACACGCACACAAACACCAACAAGCTACAACCAGACATAATCGGCTCCTAACCATTGTGTAGGTCTATGATGGGATAGGCAGGGGGTTGTGATTATAGTTAGAACTGATCGAGCTAATTATAGACACAAACACCCTGTGTGGCATCAAGGCTCAGCAGGGGTATAAATCCAGAAAAAACTGGTAGAATCTCTCAAACATAGTCAGCTGACTTTATCCAATGAGGTGGAATAAAAACACCAATTAACCCAGAGCTTTCTTAATGTCATGTATCCTTTTTTTTTGCATAGATTAAATGACTGTTACGTTCCTACGCAGTTTAACGGCAGAGTAAATTCTGTCTTTCCATGGCTGACTTAAATGGCACGTCCCTCAGCACCTCAGCTCAGCCAAAAATGCCACAATGCCCAAATACCAAACTCTGAATGGCCTTGATGAAATCCCTGCGTAGCACGGCCATTATACAGTTCAGCCCTCACTGGCTCCCATCGCAGTGAAGCAGACATCTTTCTCTTTCTTTCTCTCCTCCATTGGAGCAGACACGCAGGAGCCAGTAGTCATGGTAACTCCATTCTGAGTAAACTTAAGGATGTGGATGTGCAGACACAAACACACACACATACACGCAATGTTTTTAATAAATACTTCATGGATGGGATCTGCCGAAGGGGCTCTGAGACACTGTAGCTTGTTAGCTGTATGAACAGTGAGTAGCAAGCAAAATGTCAAACTCCATGAAGTAGCAATGTTTGCATTTCCCTACCAGACTTTATAGGTGTGTGTGTGTGTGTGTGTGTGTGTGTGCGTGTGTGTGTGTGTACCCTGCAGATGTCCAGAACATAAATTACTGCAATTATTCCAACCTTTTCATTCATTTTAATAGGTGCAAATTAGCAAATTAGCACAACCAAAGTTAGTTCATTTGCCAATCGCTGATATGTTTAAAATGGGTATCTATGGTTGATGAAACACTGCAATCCTAAGTTTGATTAGGTAGGTCTGTACTACTGTTTTAATAAGGCAGGGGTTACTCCATATTTTTTTTAATTGTCACCAAATCCCATGTAAACACCAACACCACCGATGTTAGTCTGTTTGTCAATGCTTTCCAATAGTTGAATTTTCTGAAAAGGCTTGAAAATGTATTTTAAAAGGTGGACAAACATTACTCAAACAGGAACAAATCATGCATTTGTTGGCAACTATTTTCAGAGGTGGATTAATACGCATTTGGTGGAGCATTAACCTGCATACTCCAACAGCAGCAGGATGGTGTATGCAGGACTGACTCGAAAGAAACCACAGTGCCCATATTCATTGTAAGGAAGGAACACCCAGAGCAACAGTGCAGTCTAGTTTTTATGTTTTTGGACAGTTTTGAGTTTTCTCTTTGGCCAGAGAAATACGCTGTCAGGTTTTGAATACATAGACATTACAGGATTAAGTCATTGTTGCTTTTGTCTTTTTCATGGGATTTATTGAAACTAATAAAAAAAAAAACATAGAGCATTACCAACCATCCATTAAAGTCAATGCATAAATTAAACTATTTAATTAATACATTGCAGTATTTTAGAAAAATGTATTTCAGTGTTTCACTGCTGAAACTGTTTAAGTTCGATTGAGTTTGAAAGCCTTTAAAGCCATTTTACTGTATCAAAGTGGTCATTTCTAACACACTTGCTTCCTCAGAGAAAAATGTTAAAAACATCAAAAGCATCACTGTGACAGCTGAGGAAAGTTTTAATTGGCACAAATGTTTCTTATCCAAATGACTGAATTAGGTAACAAACCCAGTACTACTGTTTGATCAAAACACAATGCATGGGTTGTAACGTGCATGTGTGTGTGTTTGTGTTTGACAGCCTCTTCATGCATGTCCAGTTGCTTCTTTCAGAGCATGAAAACAAATTTCTGCAGATACCAATGTCTGAAGAGATAGTGAGGGGAAAAGCCAAGGTGGAGATGAGCGGTACAGATGTCAAATTAGCATTCACACACTGCTCTATTGACAAGGTCATCTAAACACTGCTTTATCTCCACCTTCTAGGATCAACTGCTGGGATTCAATAGAACCACCCTACTTTGTTGTGTCATCCCCAAGGCAATGTGTGCTGCTCAATATCACTCACAGGAAAAAAAGAGGAGGAAAACGGGTGTTAAGCTTAGCAGCAGGCTGTCAATAGGCGACTATAAAGGGTGTTTCTGGAAAAGGACACTTTATTCAGCCAACACTAAGCTCAGTAGCACAAAGAGCGAGAGGACATAAAAGAAATAAGACCTTCTAAGTTCCGAGAAAAGATTTTGATGGAGCTCATACTAGTCTAATCTCAGCGCACAGATTAGCTTATAACGTTGTGTGTAACTGTTCAGAGACAGCTAGAGAGGAGGATGGGGTGGGTTGATGTCATACTGGGAGCTGGCTGAAGGGCTGGATAAAAGGCTGTGTGTGTCTCTCCCCCACTGAGAGATTCTCAATGGAGGTGGAATGCCACATGCTTCCAGAGGGCAATCTGTTTGACTGCTAGAGAAAGATCAGGAGGAAGAGAAGGATGGTGCTGTGGAGGGAGGAGAGGGGGGAAGTCAAAGGCAGAGAGAAAGAGGGAAAGAGTGAGTTCATTCAGCCCCAACAGCTTTCACTCAGTGTGCATACTGATCACTGATTCTATTATTGTAGGAACTGAGCAAAGTGAGAAAAAAACATATGCCCGCAAGCATACTGTACATATATAGAGTACATATTAACATACATTATGCAGGGAATAAACACTGGAATCTTTAGGCTGTTTGATGTCCTGTTATGGTCTCTCTGTCTGGAGATGAAACAGAGCACTCATACGTACTGTATACACACACAAGGCGCACACCATGGAAACACACACACACACACGAACACCCTCCAAGTCCACTCACACTCTTTGAAAAAATATGACTTCTTTAGAAATCTCTGCAAATCAGGAGAGCATCTGCTCTGCCATCATCCAGGTAGAAAACAAACTGAGCCACAGAGACGGGACACTGAACTGATGGACCACAGACAGAAACCCTCAGCAAAGACCAGAAACCAGGTCTGAGCACCTCTGAATACATAACAACTCCACTGAGGACCTCCTCCACCTGGCTTCAGGAAAAGGAGCGGACCCAGCAGCAAACCTCCAGGGCGCAGAAGTGGAAGTTTTGGGTGCCTACCTTGGGTGAGCGTTCCCATGAGAAAGTGGTAGAAATAGCGAGCCACCTTGGTGAGCTGCCTCTTGCACCTTTTCCTGCACTGGCTCATCTTGGTGCAGCTGTGCTGGAGGTGGAGGTGATGATAGAGATGTGGTGGTTGTCGGCTGGTCTGCCGGGGGAAGCAGGCTCTCAAGGTAGGAGGGGAGGAACAGAGCACTGTGTGAGTATGTGTGTGTGTGTGTAGCTGTGTGTGTGTGTGTGTGTGTGTGTGTGTCTGTATGTGTGTGTATGGAAGTCTGATTGCCGCTGCCTCTCTTCTCCTCCTCACTCACCCCCTTCTCTGTCGTCCTCCCCCGTCTCTCCGCTCTTCTCTCCACCTGTAGGGCGCTGGCTGTCAATCAGCCAGCAGCGGTCTGACCCCTCCCCCTCACGTTCTGAGAAGCCCCATTCCAGCCCCTCATTGGCTGGGAACGGAGCGTGGCGGAAAATTACGGAGTGGCGCACATGCGAGAGTGTATGTGTGTGTGTGTGTGTGTGTGTGTGTGTGAGCAGTATACTACGAGGAGGCTGCTTGAGTGGCAGGTGGTGGTTTTTCTCGAGCTTTACACTCCTCACATGTTGTTGATGTTGGTTTTTCTATTTTTCTTGCACTCGTGGCAAAGACAACAGCTTCTGAGAGCGTGTGTGTGTCTGTGTGTGTCTGAGGCAGCAGGAGGTTGAGTGAAGTGACAGGAGAAACAAACCAAACCTATTAATTAGCATCACACACCGTCCTTTGCTGTCTGTCAGTCTGTCTTTCGCTTGCTCATTAAAGGCATTCATAACACAAGGGAGGAAAAGGACGGAGAGGAGGTGAAGATGAGGAGGTGAGATGCAGCAAAAATGAAAAGTGAAGAGACAGACAGGGAGGTGGAGATGGGGCAAAAAGGGGGAATGCATAATTAATCTCTTTCCTTGCTGTCTCTAGTGTGGTAAAATTTAAAGATAAAGCTTGACAGGAGAAAGAGGCTGCTGGACAAATACCAGCCCTCACCAGCAGCTGATGAACGGATTAGTATCTGCCAGCAGAGAGGAGGAGAGAGGAGGAGCTTTTAAATCATGTGGCGCTGAGGAAGAAAGGTATTTATGTAAAGTCTTCGTCCTCGCTCGCAGAGTCACTTGACAAGGAAACACACTCACCTTGTTTCCCCTGTTGACACATTTTATTATTTATTTTATTGCCCTCCACAACTCCCACATTACCCCACTAAACCTCTGCCACTCCACCTTTATCCCCTCTCTTTCTCCCCGATGCTGAATTAAAAGTGATTACCGTTACCACAGCAACCCCAGACTCCATGGATTTTTCTGGTAGTCTGAGTGGCACACACACACACACACACACACACACACACACACACACACACACACACACACTTTCATACAGGCACCTGTGTGTTCTTTAGGTCAGAGAGAAAATCAATCAGACGTCAGGCAGATGCTACCTCTAAACGCTGTTGTTCTCCGTCTACAGTCTACGCGCTTTCGTTCTCATTTAGAAGTCGCACAGAGGGGTCAAAGTACGACCGAGTGTTTGACAGCGAGCTGCTGTAGATGCTTAGGAGTCGATGCGACGCTGCCAGACACGGTAAACAGCCCTGACATAACCAAGTCACACAGAGGGACTTGATAGTTGGAGTATGAGCAAAGGGATTTAAGAACACGTGGGAGAGCAGATGGGAAAGACTTTTATCTGACTCCGTATTAAAGATCATACGAGGATTACTGACTAATTATTAACTTTGACTAATGGCTTCTCGGTTCAGGGATCTCTGATGATCCAGATCAGGATTAACTCTCCTGTTTTCATTTTTCAGCAGGTTTTCAAGGGGGCACACACCCCGGACACACAGGAAACATTGCTGTCCATGTTTCTAAAACAACAGCTTTGGGATAGTCACATAATAATGAACATGAGAGGTTTTCATTGGTAACATGTTAGTGTGGCTGTAATCAATGTTTCCATATTATCAATGGATCATATGACCAGTTGAAAGGGGTTGTCATAGTGCTGAATCCAAAGAGAATGATCAGTATCAGTATTGCGACAAATACTATATTATTGTTGTTGTTGTTGTTGTTGTTGTTGTTGTAGCAGTTCTACTATTCTACATCACATCAAACAAAACAAGCAAAACAAAATGAGGTTATTACAATTTGGCACCATTAACTGGAACCAAATGACCAACTAAGCTGAGAAATGTGTGAATTGGTGACACAATATGACGATACGATCAGGATACAATTCCAATCAAAATCAAAATGATCAGAATGATTGATCTCCCAGCCCTACAGTAGGTCTCAGTAACATTTCAGTTCAGTGTCCTGTAACATCTGTTGGCCCTGGTTGTTACAACAAGGGAAGTTTGAGGAAAGAGCCAAATGCCACGCGGTGGAGAACCAGATAAAAGTGCCCACAGTGGATCTCAGTGCAGCACAGAAACATTCGGGTTGATGTTGGTGGAGTGGAGCAGCAGTCAGGTGAGCTTGTCTGCTCCCTACAGCCCATGTCTTGATCATCCTGCCAGTAGACTGTATGTCTGACTCTAACAATATATTATGAAATATTAGGCAATCCATGCTGCATTGCTCAACTCCAATAACAGATTTAGCTATTAGAAATGCCTCCAAGCAAAGACGAAATGACAGAACAACAAATTCTATATTGAGGACATTCATATCCAGACTAATTCATCTAAATTAAGTTTTGAAAAGACAGAATGTTCTCATAAAAGTGAGCAAGTTCTATAGATGATCTGAGGCGGATGATGATTATTACAGGATTATAGGCAATCAATGAATCATCATCTCTTTGCTTCAGCTTTAACCCTGCACGCAGGTTTCTGTAAAGAAGCAAACAAACTTGTGATCAACGCTCCTTATTTCCCTTTTCACATACACACACACACACAAAAAAAACACACTTTCATGCACTCTGCTCGTCTCCATAAGCCTATGAATAATACAGTTTGAGTCTTTGTAGCCTCAGAAAGAGACCACACGCGTACACAGACACTCACACATACACATACTGAGAGGTGAAAGCTGAAGACGAACTGAGGCGACAGATTGAGTGATCAGTGTAGCGTGAAGGATTACAGACTTGCAATGGTGGCTGTGACAACACACCATCTCCTGCCACACGTACATGCACACGCACATGTGCGTTGTATGATCTGATGGTGAAAGTTTAAAGCCAGCTTTGTTCTCAGGATATGATAGAGTGGAAGAAAAAGAGAGTAATCATCATCATTTTTATGTGGAAATTTAAAGAAGAAAAACATTAAAACACAAAAAGCTAAAGTAGATTTAAAGTTAAAAAAAAAACAAAAAAAAACAAAAACAGAAATAAACCGACAGGAGTCTGGGATCGGAGTGCAGATCATGTGAGTGCTCAAGATTCAGTGGAGAATATAAACAACTCTCTGGGCATGCAATAATCAACTGATCTTGAGTCAGCCAGTCTGACTAAAACTGGAATCTTTCCCTGCCCATCGCACCCTTTCACATCATGTCTGATATTTTTGAAGGAACAGAAATGCTTTAAAAAGAAACAAACAAAAACTAAGTCCAGCGCGTCCCTGAGTTCCTCCTCACAGCCTGAAACTGTCATGCTGTAGCGCTGCTTTTGTTTCTGCAAAAAGTATTTGTAGTTATTGCTCACATACAATCTTCTAAACAAAACACTGATCAGCTCCTAATTCTGGCCTCTGAGCAAAGTTGTGTGACAAAGCAGGACAGCTAGTAAAAGCTGGGAAGGATTGATGCTGGATGTGTACCAATGTACAGTAACATCGCAGATGCTGATGCTTGATGCCAGATGTTGAATTTGTCAGATCACTGTTGTCCATGTATGTGTAATGTTCTCTCATGTTTAGGACCATAAATCTGACTTAATGTATTTCTGCCTTCTCCCTGAATCCTAGCTGTCATTCAGCGTGTCTCCCTGTTTTCCTCGGGGAAAAGCTTTGCATATTCATCTCCAACATCCTTTACCTCCAGCTCTGATGCTGTGAGCAGAGCATGTCAGATTGTGCAGATACAGTGTATGACAGGTTTACAGAGGATATACAGAAGCTTATCTGACACAATGAGGCGCCATCAGTTGAGTTAACCAGACAGACAAAGAAATGGTAAGAAACAGAGGTAAAATTACACATCTCAGGATTATTTGACTGTTACCAAGCAGGAAACTGAAGATTTTCAACAGGGGGTATGAGGAGGTGATTAGACAAAGTGGCAGGACGGGTGTGGCCACTCCAGAAAGAGAGATCTGCTTGTGTTGTTGCTTTCAACACTGTGACACACAGCGCAGGATTTGTGCCAAGACTCAGCCGCCTGCTCTCAGAGTACGTATGAGGGTGTATGTGTGCGTTTTTTCTATCCAGGAGTCTGAGTCACCGCCACCAAGATGTCCAGGGTGTGAACCTAGCAGAGCCAAATACAGGCTGCAGCCCATTAGCGACTAATACCAACAACAGAACACAAACAAAGAACACAACGCCTCACACTGCAGGCCCTTTTAGCACCAATTATCAGCCGACAGAACCTTTTGTGCTCGGCACTGATGTATTAATTGAGACTTCAATCAAATGCCAGCGGTTCTTAATTGTATTCATGCGAGGGGTAAAAATAGTGCCAGTCGTAAAATGTCAGAGCAGTGATCAAAACACATAAAAATGGACGGAGAGGGAGGCAGGAAGGAAGGAGGAACACAGCGGTAGGCAGACAGAGAGGTCAAACAGACAAGAGGAGAGATGAGTTAAGTAGCAGACAGACTTGCTGCACCGTTGACCTGGTGCTGAAGCTCCAGATCTGCAGCCTGTCCAACTGACTGGATACATCATTAAGACGGAGACCCTGGAGGCCCTGACCATGAAGTCACTGTTAGAAACATCATCAAGCAGCCTGGAAATGTGGGCCTCTTTTGGCAGGTCAATAGGAGGATAAATCTACCTGACTGCCTGACCCCGCCTGCTTCCCTCTTTCCTCTGCCTGTTTTTTTTTTCTTCTAAACTCAATTCAAACCTTGATCAGCATACTAAAGTTTGCACTCAATGGGACTGTAATGCAGAAAAAAAATCTTATGAAAGATAGTTTGTGTGTGCCCGTGTGTTGCGAGGGACAACATAATGATTTTCCACAGATTTGGAATGGGTGCAGCACTCGGTGCAGGCTGCCATATGAGCACAAAGGCACACAGGAATGTTAGAAGGCAGATGTGACACTGACACTCCACTCAAGTATCTGGCAAAGACACACGTGCATACACACACACACACACACACACACACACCCATTTGGTTTTAACACTATTTATGCGGCAGGCAAAGGCACCAGCTGGTGAAACCCACTCAACACTCTATTCACTGAGAACATGTGACTGTGGAGGGAAGAGAAGAAGAAAGGGAAAGAGAGGGAGGAGCGAGAAGGAGGCACAGGTGGAAACACTCGTCTTCAGGCACGTGCGGTTCAGCCTTAAATACAAACAAAAATGACGTAAAGGTCCAACAGAGCCGAGAAGGACAGACATTCTGGCCAATACAACTTCTCCTCATCCATTTCTGCTCCTTTTGCACATCTGTGTGGGATGCATTGATTTCTTAGATGTGAAAACTAGCTTTCTGGATCGGAGGTGGACTCTGGAGCTGTATTCACATTATTATAGAAATGTCTTCTCCATTGTTATCTGAGTCATGCGTTGCATTGATGTGCGTGTATGAAAGTTGAAATTCATTGAACTTTGATCTCAGCTGTGAGTGAGAGTGTCTCAGAATAAAAATATCCCGTAACATCATACTGAGACCAAACTAAAAACATTTCCTCTACGGTTAATTATGTTCATTTTGTAGCCTGTGGGGTTAGCGTTCCATCATACGTTACTTTGTTCACGCACATGAGCCTTTCCTTCCATTTTATGGTGGCTTGAGGCATAAATCGCAGAATATCACGTCGTCCAAAACTTAATATATTTGATTTGTCTCACACACACATATGCATGCATCATTCAATTAAAATGAACATGATGTGCAGATTGATTCAGGGATGTTACGCATTTAAAATCCATAATATAACTCAAGAGCTGAACGAGCGGGGCAATCTTCCGTATCCATGGTGATGGACGTTTTCTGTTTATAGAGAGTGGCAAGCGCGCCCCACAATTTACCTGTTTATTTATACCCTCCCCTTTAATGTGCCGTGAGGGCTCTCCACAGCTGCAAGTATGACTGAATGCAGTCATCCTGAAGCACAACTTGGTAAGATAAGGCAGACTGAGGGAAAGTGGATACGGCAGAAAAGTGAAATTGCAGCATCTCCTCACAAAAACAACTCCTGCAAACCCTCAAACATCACACGCCCTTGATTAAAATATCACTAGGCTGCAAGTCGCTTTTTTTCTTTATTACTTTTTTGTGTGCGTTTTATTAGCAGAGGACAGATTTGAGTGCAATTTCACTTCTGATGATGTGATGATGTGTGATTCATAAAAGAAGCTTTGCTGGCAGTAGACGTTTCCTAGTAGTTCATAAACATACTGTAGGGCCTTAATTAACCATTTTTGGGTTTGTTGAGACTCTCAGTCAAAGATAATTTAACTTCCTCTATAAGAGCAGTCTCTGTGCCACATATTTTAATATCAAAAACTGAAATCTCATAAAACTTTCTCCCTGGACATGCTCTACTCCATAGCACCCTGTTAGATTTTAAACGAGACGGTGATTATTTTTTATTAAACGCAGCACTGTAGCCATTGGCTGTCCAGTGGCACAGGTACGAAACTGTACCCCAAAACAGACCTCCATGACGCTGCTGCCATCTGCAGGCAAAAACCTGCACAGCCACAGCTCCAGGAACAGTCGTCTGTCCTGGGGGCAAACAGATGGACTGAGAGAAGGCACAGGGGGAAAGAAATTCATAAACTTCACAAACACACATCCACTCTAACTTCTATAAAGAGACCAGGGAGGAAGACGGGATATAAATGAAGCGAAACACTATAAGCAACTAACGATGTATGTCTCTCCCAGCTGGGAGAGAAATACGACCATAGCGCACTTTAATTTGAATACTCATAAATATTCATTAAAAGCTGTTCTTAAGATAAGAAAACATGCATAAAATAATTACTTGTGCATGCATGTGTCAGCAAATATGTGCACATTTGTCTGTGCACATATCTAAGGGTCTCGTGTTCACCAACCTTACATGAAGGAAGAGGGGCCTTCAGAGTTAGAATGAAGACTAAGCGATTAGGAAGAGGTATTGCATCACTTTCAGGATCAAGGAGGTCTTAGTAAACATGAAGGAAAACATAAATGAGAGTATTAACTTATATAAATGAGTTAGCTTCTGTAGGTTTCATTCGCTGCCGAGAAACACAAATCTGACGCAGCAATGATTTCTACTAGTGAGGTCTAAGAGGTTCAACTCTGACAGAACAACTTTCCTCTGATTTGAGCACAGTTCTGGCTCTATATGCTTTTCATGGACAATATTTATCCTTTAAATGACAGAAAGGCCAGAAATGGCATCTGGCACTCCATATTAAAAACAGTGTTTGCCGTTCACTGCTGTGTCCGGTGATTTTAAAATAGCTGGCTGTACCAAACAGTACAGACCAGTAGAGGGCAGATACAGACCAGTAAAACCACCACTACTGCAGGTCTAGAAAAAATATGGATACAAACTCATAGATGTCCCTCATAGAAAGAAATATGATTTAATTTCTCTCTACATTTCATTTTCTTTGGGAATTATTATGCCCAGCAGGCAAACTAGATTAATAAAAAAAGGAGTGAAATACACATGAAATTAAACATTTCAGGACTATACACCAGTGCATTACCTCAACTCTGAATAAGTTAGGGGGTGGAAAGGTTGGCACTGGCTCCAAATTAATATTTAAGTACATGGATAAAACCATTTGTGTCTTGGTAATGACTCCAGACAAATCTTAGCAAAGCTAATTATTTGTGCTAACTTTCCTTAGACGAATGCGAAGCACCAGTTTAGTGCTGACTGTTTTTATATACAGCTAATTATCTCGCCCACAGAAAATATAGCAACAGTGTAATTGAACCATTAGAAGACAGAGCTGGAGGATAAATGTAGAGATGTTTACTGGTCTTTATCGGCCTACAGCCGAGGTCCTTCAGATTTAAGGATCAGCCTTCTGCATTATTCTGGGTCTCGTCAGAGTAATCTGTCAATCTGGATCATTCAGAGTGTATACAGGAATACAGGAGGAGGAATAAGAAGAAGCATAAGGCTCAAGCGTCGACTCTGGTCCACTCTACATTCAAATTACACAGACACTCACTCTCTTCAGCTGCTCCCAGCTTTTCTACCCTGTGGGAGCTCCTTACGTATTCCTTTGGTGGAAGCCAGGGATGAAGCTGCTACTGTCTGAGACTGACAAATAAAGAGTGCGAGATGAACAGAGGAACAGATCACTGGGCCACGAGGTCTGCAAATAACCCACAGGGGGGATTTTGTGGCTTGTCACATTGTTTTCATTGCCAGGTGCCAACCAGCAGCAGAGTCAGCCAAGCCTGACGTTAGAAAAGCGGATCACCAGATCACACGCTGCTACCTGTACCTCCTTGAAGGCATCAAACACTCTGCAGGAGACAAAAGGGTTTCTGATAGTCCTTATGGGCCTGTGTTGACTCCTGCGATCCCCTCGCCTTTGCTACATCTTGCTCCACTCATGTCTTACATGTTACCATCTAACACGGGCGCTCTGTATTTCCTCTGAAGCCTGTGTCTCTCTTCCTCTCGCTGTCACACCCAACCTCTTGGCTGCTTGACTGCATGTCTGAAGGCAGGCAGCAGGTGTTTTGTGACTCGAAGATCACAGAGCCTCAGAGAGACGGAGCCCCTCTGAGCTCGGCTGCCTGTGTAGGAGGAGGAGAGAAAATCTACGCTTCCATTTTCAGAGCCTGTCCTCTCTCTGCAACTGGAGAGAGCGCTTATCACACCCCCGGAACACAAGCACACCAGTTCAATACAACTACGTGTGTCTTGTCCATGTTACATGCTCATGCACGTCTCCTACAAGCTGAGCGAGCCTACGAGCCTTTTTGTTTTTTATTATGGGGCATGTGAGCTTCCTGCTGCTGAGTTGAGGTGTCACTAGGGAGAAAGGCAGTGTGGGTGCACACATGCATGGACTAATATGGCAAACGAGGAGGGAAGGAAAGGGAGGGGGGGGGGGGGGAGTGAAAGCACAAGAAACAGAAACTGTTCTCCATCAGGTCCATTCCATGCATGAAATATGCAGACGTAACACTAAACACTACAGTACGACTTTGCAGTGATTAAATCAGACCTTTTTTAGGCAACCCAATTTCACAGCACCCCTCTCTCCGACCTAAAACTAGTTTCAGTGATGCTGACTCAAACACTCCATTACTGCTCTCCTCTCTTTCATTCTGAGAGCAGTTTTGTGAATTACACTGCATTAGCGTCCATGTAGCTGCAGTGACGAGTCCTTCATGACAGGAGTGTGTACACCACTTCATATTCACTTTGCCTCTTTCTCCCTCACCTGCTCACCTTTGCTGTAAGGCGAGCCTCCAAGAGTCCTGCAAATGTCCAATTTAAAGAGCATCCGCTATCTTACCCACCTTCATGATGTATTCTAAATATGAAACATTCATGGAAACGGCACAGCGTCCAACTTGTGGGTGGATAGCTGTATAGAGTGCAACATTTATTTCTGTATGGCATAATTCTCTCGCTGAAAACATCTTGCCTGGCCTCCTCTGACTTGCTTCTATGTTTGATGTTTGCTGTTTTAGGAATATATCTGACACACAGCTCATGGTTGTTACAAACCATAATGCACCATATGGTTTGTGACAACAAAAAAGGAAGAGGGAAATATGGCACTGACAGAAACTTTATTTCTGTCTACTTTTCACATGAATAAAAAGACAAAATTACTACTTCCTCGATTAAAGGAATAATTACTACATTTATCAAAAAGGAGAGTTATTGCTTATTACAGCCCTGCTTCATAATCCACAGTCCAATTCTTTATCACTGCTGTTTGAGTCAGCCGCTCTGAAACATTGCATGATTGGTGGGAATTATCTACAATTTTCTTTCCAGGTTCACTGCCTTTGTTTACCTGCCCATGCATATGTCTCACTGTCAACTCATTCAAAATGTGCTTTGACATTTCCAGTAAAGTTTATTCAAATAGGGTGACAGCATCCTCCAAAATGTTGCCAAAAAAAAAAAAAAGGAAAGAATGAAACTTCTAAATCAAATATGAAGCTGCAGGTGACTGAAGAGGCAGACAATACAGTCTGTCTGTTCTGCAGCAAAGTAAAATATTAATAACATTAAAATAAACTCATTACAGTTCATGACTGATCTTTGACAGCAACCATGTGGTAAACCAGAAACTTCAAGACAGCTGACGAAAAGTTCTGACATGTCAGAAATCTATCTGACCGTCAGACAACTTGAGAATTGATAATTCGACCAATTAATTAAGCACCATCATGCCCTCCCTCAAATTTAACACCAATCGCCAATCAGGTGGAAATCTGGCCTGTTTCTAAAATCTGTTGGAGAAATTAGAGCTGCTCTGCCCCCTGCTGGTGACAACAAGTTTAGCTTAGTTGTAAGAGTCTGACTGCTGGAGTGAAGACCAAAGTGTTCAGGATTAAGGTTGTGAAATTCCAGAATTATTAAAGTTGGAAAATCTGCTGGCATACTGGGAATCTATGGGAAATAACAGGAATAAAATGGAACTACAGGGGTTAGTTGATTTAAACTTTAATTAAACAAGCTGACTCATTTAGCAAGAATAATTGAAAATAGATTAATTTGAACTCCTCTGCCATCATGCTCAATCAAGCTACATCCCACATGGTAACAGCAAGCTGGCAAAAACTAGCAGGAGATGAAGTTGGCGAGTTATTAATGCTAATGAGTTCACAATTAAAAGGTACAAGTTTTACAATGAAACTGTGCAATATTTTCAAAATTGCCAGGTTTGGTGGAAATTTTCCAGAAATGTACTGACTGCAACTCTATTCAGGATACTGCTCACATGGACCACACATCCATCATCTTGGCATCAGGAATCAACTCCAACCCCTCTGGAAACAGGCTGGCTACTTCATCCACTCTGCCACCCGGATGCCCATGTATTTAATTTGTGCGTTTCCTCTTCATCGCTAGCCTCATGGCTTCGCGTGAGCCATTAACCAGGAGGCTCAGTCTGGTGCGTCTGATGAGGACAGCTGCTGGGTTAAACGACCCATCTGTATCTAAATGATATAATCAGTCCTAATAGAACAGGGACAGATCAGTCCCATTGCTGTCAACCATCAGAGGACAAGAGGTCACCTTCACTGTGATTTCAGCAGAGTCCACCTGATTGGGAATCCTCAGAGAAATTCGCCTGAAGCTGTGCAACTGTCTGTTTGTGTGTGGGACTGTGTGGGTCTGCAGTATCAGCTATGCATAAAGTGTCGAGTGTCGTTCGTCTTTCAACAAGCTTACAGCAACTTTTTGCTCATGTTCTGAGCCACAGTGCAGAAATTTGGAGGCTGCCACAGAAAATGAAGGGGTGGGTGAGAATTATTGATGGGAAGGTATTTGCGCCTTGCACCCCGAGGGGATAATTCATCAAAAAAGTGTCAGTGCAAAGGTTATACAGGCATAAGAGCATGCTGAACCTGAGTCTAAGCAGGCTGGTTAGAGTGACTGCCCCAAGACAGAGAGAGCCCACATTAATCCCAAAACAGCCTATACCCAAAACCTACACCTCCCACTCACCGACACAAAAAAAAACAAAATGAACAAAAAAATGTTCAAATACCTCTGAAATTTCTCCTTTTTCTCTCCAACTTGACAGCGTCTCCATTCGCGCGCATGTCACACATGTTTTATAAGCCAAATTTGATCCTCACTATGAGCACTAATAGCAGCTTTGATCATGACAAGTGCAGCACTTACACTACACTAGTATAATCACTAACTCCGCTAATGTAATCCCTCACTTCTCTTGACACCATCTACAGCTTTCTTAAGGAGTTCTCCCCGTCCATCTATCCAGCAGGGCTGCTGCTGAACTTTCCACCTCACTCTCAACTCAATTTTCAGAGCTCACTCTCCTGCTTTTGCCGGGCTTCTTAAGTGCTTCCATTTGTCACTATTTCCACTGAGTGGGTGTGTATGTGTGAACAAAATGAACATGGACGTGTGTCTGCACGGGCACAGGACAAACCTCTGTCCTCACGTCATCATAGCATGGGGGGGGGGGGGGGGGGGGGGGGGGGGGGGGCAGAGTTCCTGGAGACTGCAGCAATGGAAAATACTTTTTCTCTGTTTCTTGTTCTCTCTTTCTTTGTTTCTGTTTTCCTCACCATGTGGGCTGCAAGCCAGAGGTGAACCAGGGTGAAACACATCCCACTATAACAACACAGTGATGAAAGACGAGACACTCAGCAGACTCTGCAGCATTTAGACAGACCTGACAGTGTAAACACAAGGGCACACTACGCTGACAAACATCTTTCGGAGCAGAAGAAATGATGTTGCATTGATTCCTGGAGGACGTAAAACTCGTTGCCTGCAAGTTTTCTGCGCACAAGCGGCTCATCTATCCCCCACCATTGTAAACGCAGCTGTTATGTAAGACACAGAAGACAGCGAGAATGTGCGTGCGTGTAGGAGTGCATCCTAATGTTGAGCATTTGTTTACAGTACATGTTCTCGCATGAGTGTGCACTTGCACGTGTGTGTGCGTGTGTAAATGAACACTAACTCCGTGGAAAGGGACGCCACTTGGCTGAATTCACACAATCACCCTAAGGCTCATGGGAAATCAGTGGGCGGACAGGTATGGATCGGTGACAGGAGGAGAAGGAGGAGGAGGGTGGCTGGTGGGTTGGATTGGGTTCACTCTCTAACACACTTCAGCGCTCTCGTTCTCTCTGTGTCTCTCTGAGGGATTCTTTCTCCTCTTCAAAATAACTGTACCCGCCGTGAGTGGTTTGCTGCTTTTGAGAGGTTCACATTCAACAGCTGCACGTTTCTCTGAACACTTAAACTCGTCATTATCTGCACATACGGTGGGTGAAAACCAGGTTGTGAACGCTAACAGCCTTGTACAGAGTTCAGGGAGGTCCAATAAAGGTTTTTCTCAATCGAAGATTTTTAGATGTGTTTTTTAGACGTGTTGCATCTTTTTTAGAACTTTTTTCTGTGTAAAATGATGATGGTGCTGCTCATAAGATGCCTTTGTCCACTTAAAGAGTACAAGATACCAGTGTGGCTGCACTGTAAATCAGTATTGAAGTGTTCATTAGAGCTTCACTTTTTCAATCATTTTTCCACCTTAGAAACAGCTGAAGTACGATCATTTCTAAATCAAAAAGATGCTGAAACACTGATTCACGCCTTTATTTCAAGCCGAACTCAATGACTGTAACGCACTATTTACCTTCCTCCTGAAAAAACACTGGGAGACTTCAGCTCATTCAAAACTCTGCAGCTCGGCTATCAAGTGGAACGGAGGCGAGAGAGCACATAAGTCTGCTTTAAGCTGCTCTGCACTGGCTTCCTGTAACATTCAGAACTGATTTTAAGGTCCTCCTCCTTGTACACGAACCCCTTAATGGACTCGGACCAAGCTACATTGCTAAATCCCTTGTTCACTATTTGCCTTCAAGAAGCCTGCGATCATCTGCTGCTGGTTTATTGGAGGTTTCAAAAACAGCTGAAAGAAAATCGGAGATGCAGCCTTTGTCAATTACACACTACCTATAGATATCAGGGAAGCAGCTCGATGAACATTTTTAAAAGAAAACTAAAAACTTTAGCCTTTAACGAGCCATGACTTCCTGATACAGGCCTGAAATTGTTGAAATTCCCTTAAAAAGTTGTATTTAACTTGATTTTATGGATTCTATGCACTCCATTTTAAACTTTATTATTATTATCAAGTGGGTTTTATTCTCCATCTTATTTTACATTAATTATCTATCCCTGTTTTTATGTTCATTCTAAATCTTTTTTTATGTGAAGCACTTGGTGTATGTGATTTCTTTGTTGTAAAGCACTCTGAGCTGCAGTTCTTGTATGAAAGGTGCTGTAGAAATAAAGTGTAGTTGGTTTATTATTATTATTTAAGTCTGAGTATAAGTTTAATTTGCCCCTTTTATCTCAAATGTCCCTGCTATGTGATATTTTATAAAATATTGTTCTTATATGCTGTACATAAAATCCAGAAATACTACAAGGCGATATTTTGGACACGAGGTAGTGTAACAGTGCTGACTTGCTCATGGGCCCTATAAGAAATTCACTTGAACACAAATGGTTTGCCTTTTCTAATGTTTTTAGTGGGAATGTTTCATAAAAACACAACATCACTAAGGTGCAAACACCTTAGTGCTGTGAGAAGCTCTTTCCAAAACTGATTCTTGCAAAGACTTCTGCTCAAGACCGACTGACCAGAACCTGGAAAACCAGCCGTGAGTAGCATCATCATCATCATCATCATCATCATCACTACCATCTGACATCAGACGCCTCATCACAGAGAAGCAGCTCCAGCCATCGCATTAGAGGTTAATGCGATACATGTGTTCAATAATTAAGTATGGCCCTTCAAGGATGCTATAAAAATGGAAACTTCCCTTGATAGGAAAAAGGTTCCCCACACCTGATATAACCCATAATAGTTTAATGTGTGGTATTTCTAGCTGTTGGGAGGGGGTGCTATTCTGTGGGGTACGCACTCACATTGAAATACTGACATTGATTTGAGCTGCATGGATTAGATCTAATTTAGCCACTGTCTTGACAAGGCCCTTAGAAACAGCTATAACTTTTGGTAGCTGGTGAACCTCAGCATGAATTCATGAATTTCTTAGAGTTAGTCTTTAGTGGCAGTGAATATGTCCGTAAAAAAGCCTGAATAACAACAGGTGAACTATCACACGGAGAAACTCCTCAGCGTATTCTGGCCTTCACACAAATAAAGAACACATATTTGTTGAATTTATTTATTTCGCCTTTCTTGGCTTTCAACCAAAATGTGTATTATTAATGTGCTGCATCATTACAAACTCTAAGAATAAATATGACCAGGGTTTATTGTCTGACTAAGGTCAGAGACACAGACCAAATGATCAGCCGGGACCCGTAAGCAACACCTAGATACAAGCCACCATATTTTGAATGCATTATCTCTCCGGTGACACACTGAGCTGTAAGAAAACGGGAAGAAAGCAGCCCAATTGCAAAATTACAAAGAAAAGAAGAGCAGCTCTTCTTCCTCCTTTCATCAGGCTGTGTGACAGGCCTGAGTATGTGATGAGGCAAAGAAACAAACAAACACAAAACAACTCCGTAAGTCTCGCCAAACCGTGCAGGAAGAAATGAAAAATTGTGCTTGTATGTGCACACGTGTGTCTGTGTCTATATGTTTTATTCAATCGCCACAGTGACTCCCACTGCTCCTCATCTCTCCTTTTTTCTTTTTGTCCTCCTCTGCTATACGGGCTGGACAAAATAACAGAAACACAAGAAAACACACTCTCTGTGTCTTTTTGTCCCCACTGCTCCCTTCATGGACATCAACACAGATTCCTTTTGTGTAGCACATGTATCAGTCACTGCAAATTATATAATGTGGAAGGGGAAACTGTGAGAAGTAAAACGACGTTTCAGTCATATCAGACCTGTTAAAGCTGACACAAACTGCTCATTGGTTTCAAGTTAATCTGACACGTGGGTAATTGTCTCAGTCACTGCAAAATAATGTACGGCTGCAAGAGAATAATATGATGAGTTATGCATTACAAAGAGGAACACAGATCATAATTAGACAAAATTAGAAATGACATCATGCGCTTAACTATTCAACAAACCACTACTGCTGACCTATTCTCCTTTTCTGTCAGCACTGCTTTATTCGCCCTTTCTGCATCACTCTTCCACTGTTTTTCTTTTGAAATACATACCATGTGCTCCTCTCTCCCGCTGCTCACCTCCCTCTTTTATTCTGCATGGGTGACAGAGGAGAGGAAGCTGCACGAGGTGAGGCATGCAGGGCAGCGGTGGAGGAAAAGAAACTCTCAAGGCTTCTCAACTTTCCTCTATCTATAATATATAGTGTGGCTCATAATAAATGCAGCCGCACTGGCCCTTGTTCCCACCTCACTAAGTCTCCATGGCTTCACTGTGAAGCACTCCCCTGCAGAACCTTTTCCATTGTGAAACTCTGCTAAAAAGTACTTTTCCCTGTGAAAAGACTGGGCTTTAACCCTGCAGCTCTAAAGGGATGCTCTGGGGTTTTTCCTCTCTTATGTTCATTTACCCATCCCTCTCTTATCGACCCATCTCCACCGACCAATTTTGTCTATTACACCCACTATCTCTGACTCAATCTTTTCTCTCCCATCCTTTTTCTTTCTGCTTTTTAAGTCTCAATGCACAGTATGGAGGGACAGACAAGGACAAGGGAAAAAGAAGACGAAAAGGCAACGCTGGAGTGTCTAATTGAGAGTAGGCACAGAAAAAACCAGAGACAAGCATTCACAAAGAGCTGCAAAGATGAATGATGCAGTGAATTACACGCACAATTTGAGCAGTCTGTTGCTCTCGCGCTGCCTCTTTTGTTCTTAAATTCTTCAACACATACAAATACCCTCTGTCTGTTTCTCTCTGCAGAAAAAGGTGGTCACAGTGACACACACTCATATTCAACCACATCAGGGAAAAAAAACGTCCTGCTGATTCATGCACAAAGACTGAGGGCCAGGAGGTGGTGGGAAAAAAGGCTCACCCACTCATGCACACACACACAAACATCCTCAGAGGATGTCTGAGAGTTTTACGTAACGGTTGGTTTAACCAGCTTCTGTATTAGCATAGATAGAGGACAGTTAGTTTTCCTGTTTGTATGTTGTGAAACAAAATATCCTGACAGTCTCCAAACAAGGATGGATAAGGAGAGCTGTCGCTGCAGGAACAACGGCTATTTCTATAGTGCTGAGGTGACATGTTTACCGTAAGGGATGGCCAAGGAGAAATGACCACAGCACCAAGTCACTTCATTGAGCAAACTAGATAAAACCTGATATTCACTAAGGGATTGGAGGAAATGGTGAAGCTGATGAGGCTTAGAATGATGGCTGCGATCATCACATTTGATAGACGCCAGGCAGAGGCTGCAGACTGGACAAAGAGAATAAACACATTCAACAGCTGCACGATGATAAAATAAATGTGTCTGAATTGATGTGTGATTTTTTTTTTTAGGAGTCTTCGCAATTTACAGGGCTGCAGCGAATGATTACCTGTCACAGTAGCAATGTGAATTTATTGATGGTACTGTCTGTCAATCAGGTGGTCCAATGCTTTGATTCAGACTGAAATACCTGAACAACTACTGGATGGATTACCATGAAATTGTGTACAAACACTGCGATTCCCCAGAGGATGAAGCCTACTGATGTTGGTGATCCCCTGACTTTTCCTCTAGCAGCACTATGAGTTTGACATTTGTGATTTTAAGTTAAGTGTTTTAACAACTGTTGATGAATTTGTCAGGACATTTTCTACAATAATAATTTTGGACCATCATCAAGTCAAAATCTTTAATTTGTTCAATATACCTCAGCTATACTTTGTGTTTTGCGCCAACTATCAAATGGCAGCATGCTAACGTAATAAACTAACTTGTTTAACTTGTTAGTCATTGTGTGCATGTCGGCATGCTTTTAGCTCTTTTGGCTCCAATCACTGCTGTGCTTAATTACAGCCTCACAGAGCCGCTCGTATGGCTCTAGGCTCTTGGTCTTGTTGTCAGTCTCAATTAACCAGCCAATTATTTCAGCAATTAAGCATCAAAATGGCACAAATGTGATACTGTGAACTGATATCATGAATATCAGCGTTTAAAAGTTTGTAAAGATCTAATAAGTTTATCAAAGGAGGGCTCACAGACTTGAGGTGTGTTTGATTTCCTCCTATCCACACAGACTTCTAACTCAGCATGGTCGGGGTGTGTGTGTGCGTGTGTGTGTGTGTGTGTGTGTGTGTGCGACTCCAAGTCAGAGATTTAAGTAAAACATCTATTTGTAAAGACAGAAATAGGCAGCTTTTGCAGCCCAGAGTAATTTCACACGACTTGGACTCTGACCAGCTAACAGGATCGGACCACGTGCGCGTGTCTGTGCGATGCTCATAAATCCTGAATGAAGTTGCTATTATTTCCTGTATCTCTCAGGAGAAATTAGTTCTATCCAAACAGGTATGCACCTGAGCCAACACACTCAAATCACACATATAACAAACACACAAACTAGACGTAAAAACGAGTGGGCGAGCGAGGAGAAGTGACAGCAGAGAGACGCTCAGGGAGTGAGGAGACGATCCAGCGCAGAGGGAATAAGTGCCATGCTTCTGACAGCGAGCATTACTGACTGCAAAAATAATAGTCCTCTTGTAGGGAACGACTCTCTCCCATATGATACAAACACACAACCGGCCATTTTCTAGAGGTTTACCTCTGATTTTCCAGTGCTCATCACTTCCTAAACCCATGTGAACACTATAGTCACACTATAATAAAAGAAACAATGTGATATTCAATAAGTACTGAGCACAGATACCACAAAAGCTCTTTGTATGCAGCATGTAGGTGTGCAGTTCTCTCTTTGGGTGTCACAAAGATTATAATTTAAAAGGCAGGAAAGAAAGAGCAGAAGCGTGACATTTGAGCACAAAGGCCATTCTGCCACCTACTGTACTCTGTGTGTGGGACAGAGTTTCTCACTCGTCACTTTAGAGATCAACTCCCTGTGGAGCGGCTTCCTGCACACTGACTGTATAGCAAAGCATACTGTAGCGTAGTGTAGGAGGAAATGGAAGAGACAAAAGGAATAGAGCTTCTACATGTGACAAAACACACCAGGGGCCAGAAGTAGAAACAATGTGTGCGTAAAAAAAACCATGCATACGCCACACATATACCGGTATTTATAAAGGAAGAATGTGCAGTGAGAAGATTAGACGTTCAAACGGGTTTTTGAGAAATAGCTGCAGGTGAAACAATGAGGTGGAAATGGAATAGAAGGTGCAAGATGCAAGAGTAAAGCATTGTTTAGCTTGTTCCACTGATTGTGTTAAGATTTTGCCGTCTACACAGCACTGTCACTCAGAGAAGCATTTATAAACTCACATCTAAATTATTCATGAGAGATGAATTTTATCACTCTATTTATTTACACTGGAGCCATGACCTCCTTGTTAATGACTTTTTCATTTGATCCTGACATGCGAAACACTTTGTAAAGTCTGTTTCAATATGAGCTTGATAGATTAGTAATTGATCATCCTCTTGACGCTTAATAACGACGACTGGAGTATTACCATTTTGATGGTTTTCAGGCACGCGATGAATCTCTGGTACAGGCTCTATAAATAGCCTGTTCTGATGCTGTTGGAGAACCTTGCTGATGCAACACAATCGGTTAAACTGCAATTTTTCTGCTTTGACAGGTCTAATGAGTGGTGGAGCGGGCACAAATATCGATATTAAAGGAGTTTCTACATCCATTTATGGATAATTCTGGGAGTGGAAATGAAGCTTGTGCATGAGCGCCCATTTATAGACTGAATGAGATTTATAAAACTGAATCAGGTGCACATGCCGCTCTATTAATCTGACCAAAAGAATATGCATGCACATTTCTATCTGAGAGTTTTATGCATCTGGCTGTGTTTATCAATGTGCATGCATGTACAGTGTGCATCCTACAAAACACTTGCAGATCTAGGTAATATGTGGAATACCTTCACCTAGTTCTTAAATCATTAATTCTACAAATATTCAGTGAAAGACACCATCCAGGTCGCAATTCAGTCAGTGACACTTACATCAAGTGGACTGGTGTGAGGAGCAGCCGCAAATGCAGATATGCATTAATTTTCAAATAACCACCTATATTTTCCACTTGTTACATTCGCTCAAACAATTTCACATGGCTGTCTTGGTGAAAGTGAGGATATCAAAGAAAATGAAAGTTTATTGACTTTATATCATAAGAAGTGCAGGTGCATGAAAATATGCATAAATATAGCATCCTGAGTAAACCTGTATCCTCTTTTAATGTACAATAGTTCATGTCAGGCACTTGGTTAAGATATGACTGACGGTTATTGTAATAGTGTAGGTACAGTGATATCAGTCAGTATATGTAGCTGCTGAAGTTACACCTGCCGGTCATGTTACCTGCAGTCACTGGTGCCCCCTGTGTTTTACCTGCGTGGTTTGTGGTTGGTGGATACAGCGGTTCAGGAGGGTAGACTTTCTCATTCCCTGTTCTGGGCCAGAGGACAGATTGAACTGGGAGCAGGAGTCTAGTTGTGGTTGTTGCACTAGTTATGTGGGAAATGCCAGTAAGTCAGAAATAGACTGACAGTATTACCTGTTTATTGGTTTAACACGAAGCATTGCTGACTCCAGTTAATATGGTTTGGCTTTCCTGTAGAAGATGTTCTATTAAGTTTTCCATGGAAATTGAATAGGAAGAGACTTTGCTACCTGTGAATGAGATATCATCATGTGAAGTTTTCACTCCACAGCCTGGTTGATTGGCTGCTGGATCAGGTCCTCACAAAGGGCTCCCCTGTGGGGAGTCTGTCTGACACACAGCACAGAGAGTGAGGGACAGGCGAGGATGAATGGGCACACAATTGCTGCCTCAGCTCGATATCTCCATTAAACTTCAGCAAACTTTTAACAAACCATTAACAGTAATTTATAGTATTTTTTGAGATGGTATTAAACGTTTGGGCAGATTTTGTCATTCATCATTTAACAGGTTGCGTCTCATTATGACTAAAACTGCTGATAAACCTGTCGCCAGCTCAATCTCCATCTATTAAACTTTTTTATTAATTTCAATAAAATCACCTCCAGGTGTTTTCATTTCCACATCCCATTTTCCCTTAACTAACCGCAGACAGATTTCACCTCTCAGATACCTCAGAGAACTGCAAGCCAGAGCTCTGTGACAGCCCAGCAGGTGTTCAATAACAAAGCTAACTTGCCAAGCTGTTGGCTGCAGCTGTATTGTCCTTTCTCAAGGGCTCGACGTGGGTGCAGCTCCTCTGCTGTGTTGGTTTTCGGTCTCCTCCAGAGCCTCCTGCTCAGACGGGCATTAAGGATATGATGAACTGGGTCACACACCTCAACCCTTGGAGCTATTGGCCAGCTGAAATCAAAGCCCAGGTGACTGTGTACCAAGCGCATGGGTATAAATGTGTGTGTTTGTTTAGGCGCGTGCAGTCTGCCTGTTACTGAGGGGCTTGAGTCCCGTTGTTTATATTGCTCCCACACTCGTCACACAAGGTTAATTGTTGAGATGACCTTTATCTAAGCAAACACCTCAGAGAGATTACAAGCCTGGCAACACCCTCAGTGTGAAGAGCACATAAATACACACACATAGAGTATGTGTGTGTTTGCTTAGAGAACTGACACCATCCTAATCTCAGAGTTTGTTATGGAGCCATGAAACAGTCCAAGAGATGGAATTAGATTGTGTGATGTGTCAGCCAGTTAGAGCATTAAACCCTGCTGGATATTTGCCATCTGTTGGGCTGCTGTGTGCTGTTGTTTGGACGGCTCTCTTAATATAACCCTGCATAAAGCAATTATTGGGGAGAGCATTAACACCATGTGCCCATGTGAATATATTTGCATGTCAAATAAATAACTTGAATAATAAAACAAAAGTTATCCACTTGACATCCAAATGTAGAAAGAAACACACATACACAACAACAGCCCAGTTGGTTTTAGGAGGACTATAATAAACTGGGACACTTCAACCATTTGACCGTGCATTCAACAACACAACACAGTCCACACACCTGTAGCAACGCAGACAGACAGAGGGAATGAATTGTGTTTATTAAACAGAGAATCAAGTGGATTGGAACCGCTGCCTCTGGTGTTCAGGTAATTTGAAAGTGACGTGGAGGGCAGCATAAACAAAGGCATTATTGTCAGCTACACCACCAGCACAACCTGTTAAGACCTCAGTATTATTAGATAAGGCCAGAGTACAACAAAACTGATGAGAAACTGTCAGAGGTTTGTGTGGGCTTAATTAGGCAGGTCTGGGCAAGCATGTCTGAGAAAAACCTTGAGAGACAGTCCAATTACTAACTTTGGTTGATGCAAAAAGTCGGGCTTTTTTCTTTTTTTTTTAAGGCAATCTGTTCCATTCTGTTGAACACACTGAAGCTGAAAATTAAAGTTGCATTAACCAGTTTTTGGCTACAAAGGGGGCGGTCTTTTGGTTGTATTTAAACGTCTATGGCTTGGTCTCTCAATGTCTTCATTTTCCAGCCCCCAAATATATTGTCGTGGTTCACTTTCACCTCTCTTCAACGCCATTTTCAGATTCAGTGGTTTTGGGGTTGGTTTTTTTTTTGTAAAAATGCTTTAAAAACCCACTGCACAATAAACTAAAGCACCACTAAACAATCAGACATTTCTCTCAGGAGTTGGTGGAGACCAAAACAGAGCTTGAAGAAGACTAATTATTGGACTCATTCAACACAACTCCAAATGAATGATAACTTGCCTTAGCAGCTTTATAAGAGATGGCGATAAGATGCCAGTGTTGTGTTTACAGTTTGATGTGTTGCCCCCGAGTGAAACAAAAAAAAAAGAAAAAAAAAATCAATCAACACAGGTTTGCATGCACTGGTATATCTGAGCTTTTCTGCTGAAAACAGCAGGAAAAGCTCAACAGCCCAGCAGAGTTGGACGATAATTCTGAGTGGTTCTGTCATTATGAGTGACCACTTTCAATTTACACACGGTCATATGAAGTCACATGACTGACTACTGCAGCATGGACAAGTCTGGACAAGTCAGCAGTCACGTTCCAGAGGCCTGTGATGTGGTCATTATAATCTCACAAGCTCTCAAACACTGATTATATATGATCCCAATTTTTCATGCCAGGTGTCTGGATAAGACAGGCAAGTGATCCATGTTAAAGCTGAGGAATAGATATGTTTCATGTTTACATCATGGTGCAACAGCATGCTTTGTCTTTGAGGTACAGCATTGTAAACCGGTTTGCAAGACTACAGATGTCTGCTTCACAACCTGACAGCCTGTGTCTTTCTTTTTTCTAAGTATATATATTTTTTTCTTTTTTAAAATTCTGTTTACTGTTATCATAAATAGTTTTTCAGTATGACAATGCATGACATCAAGTTGAGCCATCCTTTTTGAAATGCCAGTACAGAAATGAAAAGGTCAGGGAGCGACCACGATCGCTGTCTTTTTCATGAAACCGTGAGAAAATCTGGGCATAAAAAAAGGAAATGAGCAATACTTTAAACAATGAAATTAGAAACCCATAACAAGGCAGATTCTCCGCTGCAGTGCTGCGATCCAAATAATTAAACTATCCAGAATTCAAGAGTCATCTCATTTATTGGCTCGAACCTCTGGCCTCTCGCACAAACACACCGGCACATGTGCTCCTTGTGGCTGCCAGAGTTATCTCTATTCCACCTCCTCTGTGCTCATTTCAAAGGAGTCGTTAGGAAAGAAGTAAGTGAAGATAATTGGCTCATATACACAGGGGGCAATCCTGCAGTAGTTTAGGTACCTCATACTCACACAAACACGCGCACACACACACACACACACACACACACACACACACGCATGCATATACACATACACACAGGTGGTTCATTAAGGTGCTTAAGTGAGTGAGGAGAATGGAGGGATAGAGAGTGGCTGTAGTCATTAAGAGCCACAGGCAGGTGGCATTACACACAAAGTGCAGTGTAGAGAGAAAAGAGTCAGCTGAAAGGACTCAGACAATATTTCTTCTTCAATATTATTATTTTGCCTCTCAGGTCCACACAACTTGCAGCCATGAAATTTGGATGAGCTCCGCAAGTGTGTGCATGTGTCAACGTTTGTGTGTCTTTGTGCGCCCCTCATGCGTGCTGTAATTGTTTATGAGTGTGTGTGAAGCATGCCAAATTACTGTCCCCCTCTCTTTTAGTGCCGGGAGAGCTGAGGGCAGGAGAGACCCCTAGATCCCCAATCCGAACCCCAGCTGGCGGACGGCGATAAGACAAACAGGCTCCACCATCAGGACACAGCTGAATAGAAGCAGAGGAGGAGAAGACGAGAGGCGAGGAGAGGGGGAGGTGAACGGCAGGGAAATGTCACAGTTTTATAAAACCTACACAGGGACGGTGTCTGTGTGTGTATGTCTGTATGTCTGTATGTCTGTGTGGGTGTGTGTTTGAAATCATACTTTCATATCGGGCCATTAACCAGTGTCATTACCCAGCCTGATTTCCCATCTGTCTGTAACTTTTTCAAAGTACTACACTCAAAATGCCAAACTTCAGCAAGGTCAGAAAGACACAACGACAGAAAAAAAAGAAGTCTGGCAAAAAAAAAAAAATCCCGCAATTCGTGAGTCAAACAATTCAAGTATGACTCACACCTAAAAGGAGTCGATAACGAGAACTGGCCTATTATGTACTGAAAGCGCATCCTAAGAAAAACAGCTTTGGCTGCAGAAAGTAGGGAGAACTTACAATGCATAAAGTTCATTTGCAGTTCAGCCTGGCAGTCTGACAGAAATTTCCACCAAAGATCCACTCGCTTCATTCATTTCATATAATTCACTCATGCAGGTGGTTATTAAAGTTATGATGGATGTGCGTGCATTATTGCTGTCAAATTACCATCTTAAAGGTGATTTCAAGTGCGTGTGTTTTCAGGAAGACTAAGGTGAACTCTGGCTGAGTAGATGGGAGGAGATGGTGCTGAAGATAAATGCTATTAAAGGTAAACAATGAAAGATTCTCCTCAAAACGTTGCATAGACACACAGAAAAGTAATCCCTCTCAATCACCACTTATGACCCGATAGAAGTGTATGCGGGTGTATTTATTTGCAGAGACTCTGCGCCCTGCCTGCATTTTCTTCTTATTTTGCTGTGCTAAGGATGTTTCTGGGCTGCAACCTTTGGGCACACAGGTGAGGTCAGGTGTGCCAGTAACTGACAATTCCTGCAGATTACACCTTTAGGAAATACTTCTAGTGACCCTAAAGAAACAGTCTGCAAAAATGTGCTCTGTGAAAGTCATTGTGCGTGTGTTGGTGTGTGTACAGCCCAGTATGACTGACTGCACTGGAGCGCATCACCTCCATCCATGATACAATGTGAAAAGTGCTCCCACTTGAGTGAGTGGAGTGGAAACCTACACTTTGACACTCTGACACAGCCTCTGTCTTCTTGTGACAGAAAACAGTGTTTGTTGTGCTGACTGAGGGCGAGGGGCTGATAAAGGAGGTGAGGAGGAGAACAGAGGCGAGGGGATTATTGTCATAGCTTTCCTGTCATCGCTGGCACAATGCAGGTCGCAAATTCAGCAGCGAAGAGCCGCATGGAGAGGAGGACTTCTTTCTGGGCCAAGACAGCCAGCACTTCGACTAACAAATGAGAGGAAAGGTGTCATCAGCATTACAGAGGCTGCTCAAGTCCTTAAGACACGCAATTTCATTTTGGTGCCAAGATGGAGCACTGACCAGCGATTCTCTACGTCCTTCTCTACTTTCTCAATCTCAGCCTTTCACACGCACCATCAGAACAGTAAGAGCAGCTGCCAAAGCCTTTCATCACTCTCCTACTGTATGCACACACACCCACACACTTAAAGTGGCAATTTATGTGATCCTGCCTTCCACTGCTAAGGTGTTTTTGCATTTTCCAAAGACTGCTTCACAATAATACCCAATTCTTTTGTCTGGTCAACCATGGTGACTATCACTGCTCAAGCTAAGTATCCCATTTTTCTCTTGTATTCATTACAGGGAAAACTGTGGTACATATTAGGTGTTTCACAGAACAGCCATCTATCGAAACCACCAGTCGGCATTACGGATCGACGTATTCTGATCATTCATCTGTGGTTTTAGCACATTGCCGTAATAAAGCAGTGCCAATGCATCTACAGTAGATTTGCAGCTGGAGCCTGTGCCTAGTCGCTGTTGACAAATCATAGTTGTCATGTGTTACTCTAACACTGTGCAGCTTTGGGCGCTAAAGCAGCAGACATGCAGATGCAGAAAGAAACATGGCTACACGCTCCAACGCTATTTTAAATAAAAAGAATTTAAGGAATTAAGAGAAGGAAATTCCTGCAAGAAAGCAGTCTTTGCAGTTGTTGTTACTACAGCCAAACATTATCTCCAGCTCAAACCACCTGCTCGGGCCTCAGTCCAATCAGATTGCACCTCATTTGTAAAGAGCCTCTCAGAGCCAATAGAGGATTCTGATATTTCACCTACCCCAGGTTGGTCCCACCTACACTAATTGACCGTTTACTGGTTGTATTTGAGAGCCGTTATTGGGTGAAAAAAATGATGACTATGAAAGTGCAGCAGTGGTGAATGCCATAGCATACGTTCAAGATATCAACGCCTGTGGTTCTCCTCTGAGCGATCCAGGAAAATGGATATCTTATTTGCACTAAAAGGTCAAAAAGCATTGTGTTAAATCATATACTGCTACTTCTCAAACAGGAGTACAGGCTACACATATATACATGATAACTCATAATAAGTGATGATATGCATAATCAATAGGCAGCCGTGGGAGCAGTGCCTATCAACAGGCTTGGTTACGGCTCTTCATATTTCAGAGTTTGAGTCATTAAAAAAACCACAAAGCACCAATCATTGCTTATTAGAGCAGAGCAGCAGCACAGTCCTCATTGTTCCTTTCTATCTTTAGACTGCCTGTCTAACTCAAAGCTAAGTGAAGAGCAGTGCAGAGGATTCTTTTAAGGAGATGCTGAGAAACTGAGACATAGAGGGACTAATTCATCTCTGCTGGCTGCTGTAAAAGCACAGCAGAGTGCGAGAGGCAGATTTGGGAGAAGAGGAACACACACACCTGTCTGTTGTTCTCTGTCTCGAAGGCGCACCACACACACATACACACACAATCTGTCGCAGGCTTTCCTTCGTGTGTGTTTCCCTCTGTCACTGTCTGCCTTAGAACACAAAGGGAAGCAGGAGAAGGAAAAATGTGGAACAGGGAGGCGCACGGTTTCCCTACAGGTGTAACAGAGCTGCTGTCACTGACTCAAGGGTGTACACACACACACACACACACAACACTCGCACATATAACACATGCAGTCACTCATGAGACTGAAAGAGGCTCCACACATCAATGCTATTGACATCCCCAGAAAGAACACAATTCCTCCACAGACCAAAGTCGTGGTAATAAAGTTGGGAGTAAGACAAGAGCAGCGCTGACACTATCCTGTAGTTTCCCCATCACAAAGTCCACCCCAAACCCAGACACACTTCAAGTCAAGTGAACTAGTCAAGTATTTTTCGACCCACTTAAAAAATGGCATCAAGTCTCAAATCCCCAAAACCAACCCAAAGTGTTCGCTGTGATGGTGCACTGCTGTGTCTTGTCAAGATGTAAACAAATGGGACTTGACTCAGCAGAGGTCAGCCCAAACAGCGGTTTTCACAGTAGTTTTTCTGAAGAGCTGTGATGTTGTCTAGCGCTGATACCAAACCAGAACTAAAAAGTCTGCAAGCTGATGATTCCTACTGTGCAGGTCACCTTTATTTTAGCCTTTTCAGTCCTGAATCTTCTCTTGTGCAGCCAAAAGGGATGCAAACGAGTTGAGAGACAGACCCTGGATACTGTTATTAACATAGTGTCCTCTACCAGGGTTAATAAGTAGTAAGCATGCTGACAGACGTTAATACGCTGAAATATTTCAACATGTCATCATAAGCATTCATGCACATAGTAGTATTGAACTACAAGTCAGCCAACTAAACAGGATTACATCATCAGTTAGCTGACAGCAATCTGGTCGAAGTCAACAAGCGTCTGATGTGAAGACGCTTTTGGTGTGTTGCACACGATGACATCAGACTGAAATTCAGCCATTTTCGAGGCAAATTTACACAGAATAACCTTAAGTTTATTGGGAACACTTGTACTGTGTATTTTCATGCAATAATCAACACATCCCCTCCTTCCAGCCTTGGTAGTACAGCATTTCACTCAAGGACAAAGTGAGAGAGATGCTAAAAATATTTCCCATAAGCATTAGGCAGACATAAAGCCAGACTAAGAGGCAGCTGGGTGGTGACAGAGGTTCTTTTCTAGCTGCTTGGAGGTGCTGACAGAGAGCAGCTGTGGTATTATAGTTCTGAATCAACAGATCAACGGCATCAGACTCACCTCCAGAGTGTGTTTGCCTTATGCGTGTGTGTCTGCTGTGTCTCAACTGACTGACGGCTGGAAACTCGACTACTCGCTAAATGGATGCTGCATTAGTCCATAAAACTTTGATTTGGTTTCACTGCTTGGAAAGCCTGTTAAATAATGAAAAAAACAGGAGATACAAGACCAGATGACAGCGGTGCCTGCCAAGTTTGAAGTTATTTCATTTTCATCAACGGATTGACCTACAGGGTCGTTTTTCAGCTTATTAGACTGCAGTTGCCTGCAGTGTGTTTGTGTGGCGGTGTGTGTTTTGGTCTGGCTGTTTGCCCTTATCACATTTAACTGCATGTTAGACGTCTTTTTTCTGGAAGTTTTTGATAGATATGGGGGATGTTCAGAGGAAAAAGAGATCTGAGGCCAGGCAACCAGTCTCTGTTTCAGTTTTTATACCACAGTCACTATCACAGAGAGGGACAAGTGAGACATCCTCCAGAGAAGACTTCTATCGTGCTCTCTCTTTCTCGCTCTCTCATACACACTCACACCCACACACACACAAACCGTGCGTCTTTGATCTGCTTCACACTAAGCTCAAAAATCTTTTATTTATTTATTTCAAGATGAGGAACATCAGTTCCTCTTTAAGCCCAACTGAAATCACATTTTGTCACCACATTTTTGTGGTCAAAATGTCAATGTGACTTTTAAATGTATTGTTAATAGTTTCTTTTATTGCTAAAAGAAAGACATAGGATCAGAAATGCTCCTTTTTGTCTCAGCCAGCGGGAGGAGGGTGCCGGTGTCTGCGTTTGATTGACAGGCTGGAACGCTGCCAGAGTGAGTGCTGGTACTAAACTGAAGGTAGTCTGACTCGCAGGAAGTAGGCTGTTGGTATGAACCTGCCATTGGTCGACTATTTCAGTGGGCATTCTCTTTCCCTTCTGCTCTCTGCATTCAAAGTCCCCGTCACTACGTGAAACAACAATAACCTTCGAGTCAGCAGCCTACAAACTGAAAATGGCGAAGATTGGGATGGTGCAATAAGGCAGGCTTCCACAACATGTATTTCTTGCAAGGGCACAGTTGCTGCATCTGGAGCTTAGCCTCACCCAAGATGACTGTGATTGGTGTAAAGAAATGCAAACGAGCCAGGGCATTTTGTCTTCCTATAACAGAATGATAATGGGTTCAGGCACACCTTTAAGCAAACAAAATGTGGAGATGTGGAGTCTGGTTATGCGAGACCATCCGACAGGATCAGGAGAAAGTGACACCTGTCATGGACACGCAGCATGTTGTCGGTGGTACTGAAGAGCAACGATCCCACCAGCAGCTAATCGAACTGAAGTGACATTTTCAGGAAGTTTACATGCTGTTTAGTGTGCTGCAGCTGAGCAGCTAATTAGCTATCTACCCTGCAAACTGTGAACTCTTCCCCTGTGAATGTTTGTCCGCTGCCTTGTTAAACAAGTTCAGGTGCAGAGCAAGATGTGCTCATGTTTGGAAGCTGGATAAGAAAGAGGTTTTAGCAGGAAAGCCAATGTGGTTGTTCAAAGTCTGCTGCTCTTGTGCTGTGTAGCTGCAGTCGGGCTGAATGTGCCCATCTGATCTGACCTTCTTTATGTAAAGATCTGATTGGCTGTATTGTATCTAAGTAGATGAAGAAATAACGGTATTCTGTTGAATTAATGCAGAACTAGAGGGTGCCAAAATATAAATTTCTCCCTGCAGGACATGTGATGCACAGAGCAGATATGAATGCTGTCAGAAAGACAAAAAAATGCAATTTAATCACAACATGTGACATTTTGTCTATAGTCCAACAGATTTTGTAGGTCGAAGTGATATTTAACATCAGTATTTGAGAGTTTAAAATAAGTGTTGGTTGATAGTGATGTTTTTACGTAAACAATTATTCTGATAGGGATCTTAAATTTGTTTATTATTAGAGATATTTTACAGGTGAAGAGTAAACCTGTCAGTACTCTCTGGTAGACAAATTAATGTAATGATGCATTGTTTCTACATTACCACAAACACACAGCATTTTTAGCATTCTTTCTTTCTTTACTGCAAATTCTTATTGCGTGTTGGCCAACATATACGCTGATACAGACTTACAGTATATGAACTGATCTAAAGGCCTGGCAGATTTTTCGGTCTGACTGACTGAAGAGTTGACATTTTAAAATTAATAAGAATTGTTATAAAGTAAAAATGAATGAAAACAGCTCAATAAAACAGGCTGAAAATGGGAACAATTTGCCTTCATAAAAATATGTGAAAAATACTGCACAGTATGTGTGGTTCACGCGCATGTGTGTGTGTGTTTGCGCTCGTGCTAATCGGCATGTGCGAGCGTGCACGTTAATGATGCAGTTTTCACTGTGGGTGGTCCCTCCAAGCTTCATTTTTCAGGCCTGCTCCCTTGTCAGCTCAAATTTAGTTTAAAAATGGAAAGCACCAAGAATATTTGTAACTTTGAACAGAAAACATAACACAAACAGCAGCCTGGTAATTGCTGGTGTCTGCTCTTACAAGACAATACTTCAAGCAGGTTGGATTCACAAACAACTTGATGATGCAAACAGCTGCAATATGTAAATGAATACAGAGAGGCTGGGATGGATGCTAAGATTAAGAGGGCATGAATAATCAAAGAGAAATTAAAAAATAATAAGATAAAACCTGATTAAGACGGATCATACTGTATGTGTATGTAACATCATATTAAAGTTGTAATCTTTTTGCTGTCAGTCCTGGTTGATTAGGTGACATCTGTAGTAGAAACTGAAAGGAGCTGGTTCCCTCACTGAGAAGCTGCAGGTGTGCAGCCTGTTGCCTGCAGCCCTTCATCTAACTGTGGCTGCTCCTTCTTGTTCTATTACTCCCTGCAATATTTCAAACCGATACGGCGTCAAAAAATGCAAATGCTTTTAATGTGAAGCTGCCGCAGTAGGAAATGTTCAGTTTGCATTAGCAGTACCTTAATACAGCATTTTTTTTCCTGGGCACGTCTCCACAGACACCCAGTTTGTAATACTGCAAATATATGAATATTGCATTACTTTCATCAGTGAGCCACAGACTCAAGCACCATTGTGAAACCTCATTTGGTGGTAGATAGTGAATTAACATATATTTATTTAAATGAAAATCTTTAACATGTAATCTCCGTGATGTTAGTCTGTAATTATTTTCACAGATTTCTCGTACTGGCGCTCTCCACTATATAACTGAAATTCATAACTATCGAATGATAATTAAGGGCGGCTTGTTGCATTAAAAATTATTCACCCTGGAAACACCCCAAATTGCCTGCCTAAGCACAATGCATGGAGGGTAACATTTTTCCTTCCCTTATTTATCCATCTCCAGTTGTTATTTTATCTCATGTTCTTTAAGACTGACTCATCTCTTGCAGATCCGCATCTGACAGGCAGAAAGATGTCTGCGTTTCGCTTCTTTAACTGTACGACCTTAATCTGACTTCACCCTGCCGCCCTCAATGAACTGTAGGACTAATATGAATAAATCTCCCTTCATGACAAACAACCCCTACACATATATATACACACATTACTTTCCATTACAGTGCCCAGCGCATTCACGACTTGTGCCCACCCAGGCATGAGAGCTGGAGCTGAAACTATTAATTTTACATCCACTTTAATCACCTTTTCCACCTCTGAGGAGAGGAGAGGAGAGGAGAGGAGAGGAGAGGAGAGGAGAGGAGAGGAGAGGAGAGGAGAGGGTTCAGTAGGAAAACATCATCACTAATATTGCCTCTCATTCCTAAGGCATGGCATATACAGTAGAGGAGAAAAACTTTGAAGGACAGATAGGAGTGAAAAGTGAAGGTGAGAAGAATCTGCAGTGGCCCGCTGCCTCTCTCAGTCAAACTCTAATGATTTCCTAATGTCAAGATCTACTCAGGAATATCAATGAGATAGTACTGTACTCATAGATACACCCACAAACACACATTAACACTCCTTCTACACACACACACCAAGCAAGATGTTTGCCTGTACTGCAGATTCCCTGACCTCTAAATGGCAGGCAGGCCTCTGAATGAGTAACACTTAAGCACAACTTAAACACAGTATGGTGAAGTAAAATGCCGGGCGCTGATGGGTTGGTGTTTGATGCTCTCACGGTGGGGAACTTTAGTTGTTACAGAGAGGAAAAATAAAAAGGAGAGATAGAAAAAGCTCAATAAAGAATAAAAAAAGGATACAAAATATAATCAACTACATACAGGTGCATTATATACAAAAAGAGTATAAAAATAATATTGCAAAGGATGGCTCCGTATTACAAAAGAAAATTCTGAATCGCACATCAGTAAGACATGGATAATAAAATACAGTGTTTTTGAACTACTGCAGTAGAAAATATATAACAGTAAAAAATATGTAATATTGCACAAGATATCTGCACAGATGTAATGGATGTTCAACGCAGCGCTACGTTAAATGATGATGGAGCTAAACAGTCTGACAGCTCTTGGACTTGCAGTAGCGTTACTTTTTAGACAGAGATGAAATACTTGTAGGGTTTTGTGGGGTTTGAAAGCATTTTACAAAAGCAGAGTTCAGTGCTGGATCTGCTTCTTGAACCCACGGCCTTTTGAATGACTTCTTAATTCTACTTGAGTTAACTTTCGATGTTAAATTTCTCAAGTAACTAAAGTTATAAATGACCTCAAAGATCTGACATGATCTTAACTTGACTGAAACACTGCAGTTTTGAGTGGCAGCCCAATTGATGTGGATAACATGCAACTGCAAGCTGAAAATGACATGAGCAGCAGAAGACATGAAATGTTGATTAAATGTGTATCTGACACGCTGAAATAACAGGCCTGCTTATGTGTCTTTGCAAGCTACTCACTCCAAAAACTGTGAGGTCCCAATTCACAACTATTAAGTTGATGAGCTCAAATTATTGATGTGATACGGATGAAAGAGATTCCAACTCGTGAAAATGAAGCGAAACAGTCAGTAAAGCTGCTTCAGCAGAGTAGACTCATCGCTCCGTTGGTGTTTCTTAACTGCAAAAACACACAGTCCACTCATTATAGAGTCATCTTACAGACATTTTCTTTCTCCAACGTGTCTAAAAATAAGAAGGAATATCTAGGATTTCAACGTCACAGCCTTGACAGTTAGATACATAAATGATCCAACATGATACCATAGGATTAATTAGAGGGATGAAACAGTGATCAGACAGGCAGGTGAGGCGTAAGGAGCCAAGAAGAGAGGAAGGACAGGAGGTTAGGTAGGCCTTGAGAACCGCGGACCTCCTACACATACTCAGACATATCACATACACACAGAGATACAGACTGCTGTAAATAAGAACACGATTGCCATGCTAAAGCATCGTGAGAACTTTTCAGGCTTATTAAGGCACATAAAAATGAAGCTTTAATTAACTGGTTCAATCTCCAAACGGTGCTCATCCTGCTCAGCGAGTCAGGAGTGCCATTACACACCGTCAGTAATGTCTCCTTTGATGCCAAAATCCAGCAGAGCTTCTCTCAGTCATGAACACCCAGGAAGGAAACAACAGGCCCATATTTCAGCCCGTGAATTTTATACTGGCCTCATTAATAATCGTTACCCCCTCTTAATGACTTTGTCTGAGTGTGCACGCGAACGTGTGCGCCGCGTCTCTAAAATCACCCTCATTAGAAGCAAACATCTTGTGGTTGTAAATAAAAAGAGATGGTGACCGAAAAACAACCTTCAGACAGATGCTGGTCCGCTTTCTTCAAGTGCACTTTTCATTACGGCTTTTATAATTACATGTAATGTGAATTTAAAATGGCTACTGACGCAGAGCAAGCGGTGGATCTAAGGATGCATGGAAAACTTGATCTTACATCAAACACTGAGAAAGCATTTTCAGTCATCTTTTACTTCATAAATACAAAAGTCACTCATTCCCTCGGAGTTGATCCGTTGTGTGTTTTCATCTCTACCTGTCCACCTTCTGAAAATGACCTGAAAGGAAAAATAGAATTTCCTGCAGCTGGTTGAGAATCAGGCTGACATTAGCTTTTCTCCAGGGGAGAGACAAAGACCAAGCTGTCAGGGACTGTCCCGACAACCCGGCCCCAGCAGGCCGCAGAGGACGGCCCATTGTTGAACTGCACAATGATGAATTCGGTGGCCATCGCTGAAATTGCAGGTCAGGTGAAGCCCCGCGATCCAGAGAGACTTACTGCCACGTGGCAAAAGAAACAACTATGGAAGACAATTTCCAAAGCATCCCATACATTCAATGCTTCCCCTCTATTTACTCTATATGACTTTAGCTCAGGTCCATCTATGATGGGAATGTCAGTGGCTGTTGCTCTGATCCAGGTCAGTAACGATCCCTTAGCTGTCATGGCTGTCACACGAACAATCAATCAAACCTGCCTGTGTGAGTTTTTGTGTGTCTGTCTGTGTGTGTGTGAGTGTTGATTAGTAGACTCCATTAACTCTTATGAAATTCTGGTGCCAGGCCATGCTGCCTGGGGAGAAGCACTTATGGAACGTCAGGTTGTTGTGTGAGTAATCGGTTTACCAGTGCCAGAGGGAGATAGCAGGGGGGGAAATGGGATTTTCAAGCCCCACAGCCAAGAAGCAAACACCCAGAGCAAGCAGTGCGCAATGGAGATGATTAAAGCAAATGGATTTTGGAGTATACGAATATGTTGTTGGACTTCTAAAGTGTGCCGTCTTTAGAATTTACAAGTGTGTTGTTTGGCGTGGCTGCCTGAGAGGGAGGGCAGGCCGGTTCAACAGTCAAGACACGGTGACACAGCTCTGTGAAGCTGAACGCAAAATTCCCAGCTCAGCATTTCAGCGTTTCTCAATAACCTTCTCTCACACAATTGTAATACCTTGAACCATATTGTAGCCTCCAAAATGCAATTGGTCCCGTTTCCTTCTGCCTTGTCACACTGTGCATATTTAGCTGGGTGAGGATTTGGCTGACTTCAGCAGCTCTCCTGGGAGAGATAAAGACCAGGCTGTCACGAAGTGTCCGCTCTGACAACCTGGCCCCGGGCTGACAGAGGAGCGATGATGAAGGCAGCCATTTTGGGGCCAGAGCAAAGGAAGTTCAGCCTGCCAGCCAGCTAATGATACTGGACAATACCATACAATGCAAGAAGCATAGATATTAAGTTCGATGGATGTCCGTTTCGTTTTGATAGAGGAGCACACAATAAGTCGTGTTTTTGTAGGCTTTTGGGGGTTGCCTTGTCATCCATTGTGTTGTCCTCTGTATTTAATTAGTCATGTGTGATCTTAAGGACTCTTACCAGCTTTAGGAGGGATTTTTGAGCAGTAAGTATTGACTCAACTTCAAATTCATAAGTGCAAGCTGTTTCAAGTTTAAACCTCAATATTTCCTCAAATCAAACAGAATAATGTATAACTTTTTACCCTCGACGACCCTTTCAAAACATTGTTTCATCAGGTTAAACTCTCACTGTTTAGGGCCATATGGCAGGCAAACCGTATCACTTTTTCATCACTATGGAGCCGAAACAGCAGACAGCATTCTCCATTAAACTTGGCTTGATTGGGCCATCAGTTAGACACTGTGTGCACTGGGAGACGCTGAGTTTATTCTGATTGGTAGGCTAACTGACAGATATTGACCAGCCTTTGCCCGCTGACTGTTTCACAGCTGTGCACACGCATGCTGCATATGTGTATGTGCGTATCTGTGTTCGTACATGTGTGTGCCTGTTAGCGTGAATGTGCACGCCTGTGTGTTATTGACTACATCTTGTCCAAAGTTCTGTCAGAACCAACTGATTGATTGTAAGACCAGCTGCAGAGTTCTCCCCCGCTGTCATCCCTCAGGCCAAAACCCTGTGTGTGTGTGTGTGTGTGTGTGTGTGTGTGTGTGTGTGTGTGTGTTTATGACTATGAGTGTGAATACATGAGAGATTTTGCTTTTGACAGGAGCAAACCCCAGGCTTCCTCTAATCACCTCCACCTCTCTCCTTATCACTCTCTGCTGTGCTGTCAATCACACTCAAGTTGTTACAGAGGAACCTTCAGTGAATAGAGTAAATGTCCTCAGCAGGCCTGTTCACAATTAAATTACTCCCACTTATTGTCTGCTTGTTTGCCCTGTACTTTTCTCACTCACACACACGGGAAGGTAACTCATACATACACAGCATCAAACTCAGCTTTTCACGTATGCACCACCTGAACGAGGCACCAAATTGTACTGTAGTGAATACAGATGTGATGATACACGTATTTCGTCCATACAGAACTCTCAAAATTCAAACTGAAATTCACCTGGAAAGTTCTGGCAGTGCAGCGCGGTTAGCCCGGTTAGCCCAGCTCATATAGCGTAGCTGCCATCCAGATAACAAACACAAATGAGACCAGAGCTGGAAGATCCTGCCATGACATTTAGATGCACTGCATGGGAGCATTACGGTTTCCCAGTTAATTCAACTGAAGTCGGGTTTGTCTGTGGAAACACTTCAACAATATTATTTATGACAGCATCACCTGAATATGTCGATTGGAGGAAAAAACAGACTGGAAGGCAAATCCTTCTTTCCACAGCGTTCAGGCAGCCACTCACTGCAGATTCAGACCAAAACAGTAACTGATGCCATCTGAGACTTTATCATTGTGGATATGCGACCGGATTCGTTTACAGAGAATACAGGATTTAAAAATATATGGTCAGAGTGTTTGAGCTTCCCCACAATGTGCCTTCATGAGTGCATTTCTGTCAGTCCGTTGGGCTGCTGTGTATAAACAAGTGCATTACTGACATTTGAGTTATTTATTTTTCCACACTGACAATATGCAGAGTGACTCTTGCAGCAAGAACTATGTCCCATGAGTCACTGTTGAATGTTTACACTTTCTAAAGTAAATAAGAAAAATGTTATTTCATGCATATTTTGTCGTTCTCCCGACCGTGCCGAAACGATGACCCCAAACCCATACGTATCGCACCATCAATTTACTGTCACACCTCTTGTAGTGAAACAGAAAGGGCAAAGATCACAGCTCACACCCACACTCTCCTCCAAACATCTTCTCCTCTGAAATGCTCAGTCGATGGCAGGCACGCGTGCCCTTCAGACATCCTCTACACATGTTCGCAGCCTCACACACACACACACACACACACACACACACACACACACACACACACACACACACACACACACACACACACACACAGTGATATGCTATCTTCAGTTTGAGGCAGGTAGGCCGGTAACCCTTGATGACAAAGGGCTGTGTATGTACACACACACACACACATGCAGAATGAGCCAAAGAGCCCAAAGAAAAGGGGAACAGGGCTGCGACCTACGTAGTAATACACAGTAACATTGTTTGGCTGTCTGCTGGTCTCTCCCCTGCCCATACTGATGAGCTACTATCAGTCTAATGGAGAATGGCTGAGCTAATGGACAGAAAATCATTCTCTAATGTACATCAGATGTTGTGAGTGACAGTACAGCAAAGCCGGTGAGAGACACACAATGAGTGACACGAAGCTCCGTCACACGTCAGTCAATCAATCAGTCGCTCGTTGACAAACATCTCTGACGAGGAAATGGCGTTGAGAAGAAAAACTTCTTGTACATTTTCAACATGTAGAATCAAACACACTGCCCCTTGATTCCTTCATCTTCAGTCTGAGACGTACATCGACTTTTCCCAGCCAAATTTTGCTGCTCCCTCCCCTCTTCCCATCTCCCGTTGCTTTGTTCTTCATCCTCTCCTCTCCTCTTCTCCCTGCAGGCATTTAGAGATGAATGTGTTTACAGAGAAGGGGAGCAGGAGAGACAGGGTCGAGGGGGACCAAGGGAGAGGTGAACAGCTCTTATTTTAATTAACGATCGCCCGGCCCTCCGTAGATTCGGTCAGCGATTAAAACTCATTAGGATTGACTCTGCCCTCAAGGCTCGTTGAGCTACGGTCCCACCATGGCCTGAAAGAATTGGAGAGGCAGGAGAGTGGTCAGGGAGGGAGTTTGGCTCAAGGATGGACTATAGGAAAGCTAAAAAGTGGAGGCAATAGAATGGGAGTAGACACAGACAAAGGGGGGGACCATGGAAGGAGAGACAGGATGAATCAGGACACTGAAGACACTCTGCTAGAGACAGAAATATATATGATATTATTATATAATCTGATTTGTGAGAATGGAGACAGAGTGAGGGGGAGGAGTGTGATAGAGTTAGAGAAAAAGAGAGAATGAGAGTGCAGCTTAAGTGGGGACTGTCAGTCAGATTATTTAGAAATATAGTGGGGTCATTAGGTAGAGGACAGAGAAGAATGGATGGGCCATTAGGTGAACTCCTTCATTTCTACAAGCAAGCATCCAAATCCGCTTTACCTTTGAATGACAAAAGCGAACACAGGCCTCAGGTGAACAGCTGCCACAGCATTACAGGACTGCACTGATGGACAGGAGTTGTGCATTAGCAGGATATGATTGGCAGGAGGAGCTATTATCATAGAGCAAACAACACCTGCAGACTACCAAGGAGCATTGCTGGGATTTGCCTGGCAAATCGGCAGCCTAATTCATCCTCTTGCACTTTCCTCCTGTCCTTCCTTCGCCCCTTTCCTTTCCATCGTGTCTTTCATTGTTCCTTCCTTCATTCCTCCTCTCAATGATGTAACCGATGTGACAGACAAGCCTAAGTGAACCACTCCAAGCAGTCCTCCATGTAGGAATCCAGTCATTTCACATCAACAATTCTTCCAGGAGGAACACGAGACTGCGAACACAGAGAGGATCCCTGATGAGGCAACGTGTGTCACACATGTCCCAGCACGTCAGATGACACATCAAATCAAGGCTTTTAATTAGTGCCAGTGGCCATTACAATTCTAGCTACAGCAAAAACTGTCATGCCATGAAGGTGACTCCAGGCTAAACTCTTTCTGACAGGCGCAATTATGAAGGCAATCTTGGCCCTGCAATTGGATTGGTCTAACAGTCTAAATTATCATTTTCACTCTTGGGGGCTCTGCATCAGTCTGTAGGTTGGGGTCTGTGTCACGTGGCTCAAAGACCAGCTAACACCCTTCACCTCCACACCTCTGCCTTCTCTGTTGGCTATCTTTCACAGCCGAAAGAGGGGTTAATCCTGGCACGGCCCTGGCATGCCGGCACTTTAAACATCGCTCATTAAGAGCTGCGTGTGAGAAATAAACTGTCCACATCCATCAAAGGTAAAACATCTCCCCTGGAGCTGATTGCTGAGCTGCTGTGTGAGACAAGTTCGCTGTTTTACATATTTATTAAGTTAGGTCAAGCAAAAAAGACTGAAGCAACCTAATGAGTTTGTGTCTGTGCAGCCTTGCTTACCATAGATTAAACGATCACAATAACAATAATAGCTTGAATGTTTGTGTTTGTCCATGACTGTATGTGCATCTGTCCGTGTGTGTGTGTGTGTGTGTGCGTATGTGTGCTTGAGTGTGTGAGCTGGGCCAGGCGTAGAATTGTGCCGACTATTGAGAAGTGGGCGATCAGCTCACTTGGCCAAGAACAGATATCCAGTTAATCTGAGCAATGGGCATCATTGTCTAACCTATCCTCCACATACTGTGCTTCACGTCCTCTAAACACAGACAGGACAGTGTTTGTACATAATATGATTTGCAATCTGAGGGTGTTTTTGCCATGTGCTCACATTTACAAGTAATTCCCTGTTTTCTCTCTACAGATTTTTGAGCTACACTCAGCTGACCTCCAGCTCGACCTTGGACAAACACATACAGTCGAGTGGAGAAAAAGACATCATACACAGATATTATTAGTTTAGTGATCAAATAATTGGAAGATTATTCTATCAATTTATCAGTTTGTTGTTTTATTCAAAAAAGGTTAGAAAAATAATGAAGAATGTCCATCACAGTTTCTCAGAGGCCAAGGTGACCTCTACGAATGTACTGTTTTATCCACTCCAGTCAAAAACCCAAATATACTCAATTTACTATCACAGAAGGGCATAGAAACCACTAAACATTCACATTTGAGGAGATGAAAACAGTAAATTTTTGGTATTTTTGCTAAATAAAATATACAAATTGTTGCACTTTAATCACCTTTCTTACAGAAGTGTTGGTGATTATCCCTTTACACTCAGTCTTTACAACATGTGTGATTAAAGCACTGATAAAAAAGGGTTTGGAAAGTTTGGATTTGACAGATATTCTGAGCATGAAGAGAAAACAAAAGAACAAATCATCAGAACATCAGGCTGAAGTGACCTGATCCAGCAAAAACAACGAAGAGCAATGCAAACATACAATATATCTAAAAAAAAAGTTTAGACGAAATATTTAAAACATGAACTCAAACAACCTCATCTCGTTCACCAGCATATGAGGTGATTCACGCTATTAGCATCAGACAAAGCAGATGGATGATTGGCAGTGCAACCAATACTGATTTAGCCTTCAGATAATATTCTGGACTTGGAGAGACGATGTAAGGTTGAGATAATAGTTGCACGCGTGTGTGTGTGTGTGTGTGCGCGCGCGTGTGTAGGTAATATGATTCCTCTTGAGTGTGGCTTGTGAGGTGGAAGAGGAGATTACTGCGCCACGCTTCTATAATTACCTCTCATCTCTCAGCCGGTGCTCTTAAACACAACAGGGAATGCCAGGCTACCACACTCTCCGACACATGCACACACACAGTGGGGCGCACTTCAGTACAATGTAGCAGGCTGAGAGGGAGTTATTTCTAGAGGGTTACATTTCACTCAAATGGTGATTGGAGACCACCCACACTACCTTTTGCAGCACAGGTCAGCTTCGCTTTAAGCACACATGCACACACACATGCACTCTCTCTCCCTCTCTGTCTCATCTCACACACAAGTTGCTTGTAAGTAAGAAGAATGACTCACCTGTGGCTGTCCTTCCCACACACAAAAAACCCACTTAAGAATCCATTCTCACAAGTCATGGCCTCAGATCACACTGTACACTTTTTCATTTTGGCGAGGATTATGCAGAAATTCAGCTGTCACCTGCTCTCTCTGCATCACACACACATGCACACACAGTATACACAGGGCCATTTTACGGTCAGCCGCTCCTGTAATATGAAAAATGCCGTAAACAAAAGACCAGCAATATTTCTCTGCAGCTCGAGCCACATCACATCTTCATTACACTGACTCTTACTGGCAAGAGGCGGCCTTAATAACCATGCAAACTATCAGGGCTAAGTATGTTTTAGAGTTGACAGCGTCTTAAAAAGATGAATTAACCACGCAATTCACAGCTTTGAAAAAGTCATTAAAAACTATGCCAGGAGTAAATTGCTCCGCCACACTGAGTGAGTTGGTCCCCTCTCCCTGTCTCTCCGGCTTGCTCAACTATCAAAAAAGCAATATGACTTCTTGCGGACAGGCAGACACAGGGGACCGTTTCAGCACACTGGACTGAAAAGAGGGGAAGGGATGAAAGAGGAAAGAAAGTTTTTTTTTTAGATTTACATTACAGAAGGTTTCAACTCCTCCTCTATGTCTCATTATCAGTTGTCCATTGCATACTAATCTGCAACTAGTTACAGAGCCAAAGGTAAAGTTGCAAAGACACTCTAGCCGCCAGGAGAAAAGACAGTCAAGCTGCTGAAGCGTGTCCCTGAGAAGCTCGACAAAGCTCAGTGTTTGTCCGCGCATGACGGTCAGCACTCTGTGTGGGCGGCTTGACATGACTTACAATACCTATGTTGAGCTGCAAAGCCTGATGGATGTTTTGGAATTCAGTAGAACAAATTCTTCTTTTCTTTTATTTCACTTTCAACAATGGACTGGAGAAAAAAGTGAAGCTGCTGCTTCTTAACTCACCCACACACACATACCCACACACACACGCTTTGAAATTCACAGAAGAACCCAGCCGAACATGCCCACATACACATGTAACGGACATGCTCACCAAACATCAGCACACATGTTTTTGCTGAGACACCTTGCAATCTTTTCTTAATTTTGGATGCATTGAATTTGTGACAAAGCAACTGCTTGGCTGCTAATGTGTGGACTACGGTGCAAATGAGATTATGGTGCCCCCATCCAGCCTGAGGCACACAGCTGTCTGGACAGGCACAGTTTCCCTCTGCAGGCCTGAGATGTGTTCAGGCATAAAAGCAAGCATTTTATTTAGGCAGCTGGCACTTAACAGGCATATGGTGCTCACAGAAGCAGGGAGAGCTGAGAGCTATAAAGTGACAAAGGGAGGCTGTGGTGACAGGAAAACACCTCAAGAGAGTGCAAAGGAGCACATAGGAAGCGCAGGTATGTGCGGGCATGCTGCTGCCACTCAGTGAACTGGTTCACAATAACAAAAACTGATGTTTGTGTTATCTGCGCTGATAATGTGGAAGTACTGTCCTCAGCTCAGTCGGAGAGACAAAGTACAAGACCATTTTTTAATCCAAGCCACACTCGGAAACGAAATTACGCACAAATTTACCCTGTTTAGAAATCCACATGGCATTAAGTGTCGCTCAGATGTCTGCTGTGCTTGCAGAGAATATCAGCCCGCTCTCTGCACTACAGACTCATACTTCGGCAGAGAAAGCTGGCATGAGAGATTTCTATTTTAAGTGACAACACGCCAAAGCAGAGGAAACGGGTCGAGCCCCACAATTTGGGCATCAGAACAGTCAGACAGGTGTTACCCACCCCGCTGCGCTTTTTGCAACATTCAAGACGGCGACAATAAGGTGGTCTCCCACAGCTGAGCAAAACCAGCAAAAACACACTGTTGTCTTCAGATTGTTGAGAGAAAGCAACCATCGTTCACCAACATTACGCACGACATTATGCAACCACATTGACATGCAATACTGACACTGAAAGATTCAATATGCGTATTTTTTCCAATCAAGTCTTGCTTTTCAACTCGTCTGCCCTCTCCCTTTAATCGCTCAGGAAAAAGAACAATAAATACTCCTCTACTTTTATGTGACAACACAGCAACTACAGGAATAAAACTGAAAAATAAAAAAATGCTGTTTCCATGGGAAGCTGACTTAAAGTACGACAAAGGAGATACAAACTTGCATGGAAACTTGCGGCGGCGCACTACAAATAAACTCGATATCCGTCAGAAACATCCAAGTATTAACTTCTTTTTCGTTGGGTGATTAGAGGAATGGCGGACAGGTTGTGACATTTCACAGCCACCTGAAGTTAGGCGGACCAGGCTCCATTCAGTTGATCAGCTTTGCATATTGAATCTTACTGTTCTGCAGGCAATCACACAACATCCACCGGTGTTTCAGACGCCGGTTTGCTCACCTGTAAGCTGGTCATAGGATCCGTCCAGCTCTCTGGAGTCCGACAAGCTTTGGTCGCGGTTTTTCGCCTTCATTTTCCCCGTGTGCGCCGGAATGTGGAACTATGGGAAACAGCTGATATGTTGGCGAGTCTGTTTGTGAAAATAATACTGGTTTTGTTGTTCGCCTTCGCGGGGGATGGCTACAAATATACCAACGCTAACAAGTCATAGTTAATTTGCCGTGAATAAAAAAACGAGCCATGTAAGTTGTTATTTCCCGTGCCTGTTTCTGTGTGCGCTCTCGGCATCCAGTAGCGGTGTGAGCCAAGCGCGCTTCTGCTCGGTACTCTCACATGGGCTGGCACGCGCGCACGCACGAGTACGCACACACGCGCACACAAAGCCAGAGAGAGAGGGAGAAAGACAGACAGAGAGGAGAGAGAGAAGAGGTACAGAGTGAAAATCTTTAAATAAATTGCTTTGGTTTGGATACTTTTTGGAGGTCATAACAAATGAACACATTGCCACAATCTGAAAATGAAAATGGGGCTTCTCAACGTTTTCCTCCGGTGGCTTTGAGCAATATGATGACACTTTACAAAAAAAAAACATTCTTTAGTGTAGTATCTCCGTGTCTGTTCTCTACTAACTCACCATTCTCTACTCTGCAGCCCCCAGTTATTATCAACAATCTATTAATTGTCTTGCTGTTCCTCACTCACTACTGACATTTTTGTGCACCGTATTGTAAAGTGTGACCAGCACTGTATCTGGCTCCATTCATGCGGAATCTCACTCAGCGAGTTGGTCGTCAGAACTGCCTCTCTGCCATTAATATCACCATCACATCCTCTCCTAATGTTCTCTACTGAGTCAGAGCTGTGTCGGATGTGTACAGAGACATCAACAAGGAGCGCACTGCTGCTCCCAGGCAGAGGTTCTGACTATATCTGATCTATAAATACTCACTGGCTCTGGGAAGCCTTGTGTCTATCCATTTTCTCCCTCTCTTCTCTCCCTTCTCAGTGTCTTTGCCTCCCTTTGCCTCACTCCTGCCCGTTTACTACAGTATGACATTTGGTCACAATCTGTCAAGCAATCTGTCTTTGATGCCATATTTTTCCTACATTATATCAGAGTTTGCATCAAAAACACTCTCAACCTTCCATCCATCCGTGCATCTGTTTATCTCTGGCATGAGCGGTTGCAGTGTTTGTCAGTCTGTTACTGTGGTAAAGTTATTCTGTCATTCACATGTTCATGCCCTTTGCCACCCTTGCTGAAGAAAGGGTGTAAACTAGAGTGAGCCAGATTGCCGCTTCACTCACCACTCTGCTCAGCCATCCATCCTGATCTCTCGGGAATCAATTGGCATCTGAATCAGACACGTGTCACAAAAGGGTTGGCCAGAAGACCTTGTCTCAAGATGGGGCAGCTTTAAGTGTCATATCTGTCACTGAAATTACCATTCAAGCATGCATTTGTCTCATGTAGCAGTCCCACAATGCCTATATACGTCATGTAGCCCTTGAACTGCTGGTTATCACGTGAGCATACAGCGCAACAGTTATGTAGATGGGTTTGTGTTGTTGACGAAGCTTTGGCTTCTGTAAGAGTCAATATGTTCTATATGAGAGGTGATGTCAAAGTAACCAAAATTGCTTCTACTTTCAAATATGCTTTGAAAGTCTGGTGTTGAAAGTTGGTAGTTTTGTGTTTCACAGAGAACAGAGGTTGGCTGTGGACTCTGAGGATGTATGCATGCTTCATATTAAGTGCTTGTGAGATCGTTAGGTTGGATTTGAACCTGTCTTTGAAGCTCTCTTACTCATTGGCTTATCTCATTCTGCCAAAAAACGACTTCTCTAACTTTTCTTGTTAGCAGCAACAGTGTGACACCGTTAATGTCTCGGCTGTCCAAAAGTGTGTGCCCTTATTCCCATTTGTACAATCTGTGCACTGAGATTACTTCAACACCGTTTCCAGAAATGGAGAGTCACTCCTCCGATTGCCATTGTGCAATTATACAGCACATTAGCTTGTTTTTGTGGAGTTTTTTTTTGTGTGTTTTTTTTTCACACGAGCAGACTGAGAGGGTGGATTTGAGTCACTAAGATTCCTCCTGGGTGAAAATTGCTGTGTTTGCAAGCATCAGTGACACACTGGGGAGCATAAATGACTTGGCCTCATTACATTGCAACAACCCAGTTTAGTTAGACCTCTGATTATTGCCACTTTTTACCCATTGCATGACAGCAAGGTGCCTTACCGTTGCCTGTCCTGGCCTTGCTTACTTGAGGAAACTTTAGAAGCAGCATGTAGATGAATACAGCCTGGTATATAGGCCCCTGGATACTTGTTTTATGACCACATATCAATGCCTACATGGGAGATTTATCTGTGATCATTTACATTTTGAGTGTAAAGTATAACACCCTCTCAAAACACCCTGCAAAAGATGTGAGTTAAGGTCATGAGGAGTTGGATGTTCCCCCTGCTAAGGCTCATTTGAACCCTGCATGCTGCCAATAAACAGAAGGAGGCCCACAATAACCACAAGGCCTGCTTTTTCTGTCATCTAATACCAACAAAATATTTCACAGATACGGATGATTGGATAGTGATTGGATTTCTGTGTGTGGTAAATGAAAGGAGACAAGGAGAGGTGGATTCTAAATGAAGGTGAGGAGGAGTGTGCAAGAATGAAAGATAGGGGAAGTGGGGAGATCGATTCATGGTAAGTTAGAGGGGATTTAGTGAGTCAGAGGCAAAATAAAGAGAATTGGCGAGTCATTGTTGAAGAGGCTGTCTGTGATTGGGGGGGGTAGTGGTGGGGTCAGGACTTCTAAACAAACCAAGATGTGGACATACACACTTCATAGCTGAGCAGTGACCCAGAGACAACCTTGTTGTATCCCAGAAGAGAGTAGCAGATACTGGGCATGATGCCAGCTGGGTACAGAGGTCTGCAGTTGACTTGTTGATAAGATGTTGTTTGTATCCATATTTTAACACCAGAAAAAACAATGAAGAGTCTTTGTATGCCTCTGATTAAAGATCATTTGTCTTTGCAAAGTTTAACCAAAAAATGTCAGTATCAGAGCCTGTGTACCAAATGATGGGTAATACTTCTTGAAACTCTTGAATATGAAAAATAATTTCATGTCAAGACAAATTCTTTTTATCTGGACAGTCCTTGAATTCAAATTGTTATGAATTTATTGGTCCCTACATACTTTTTGTTTTCCACTCAAGGTTCGTATTGCACACTGTTGTTCCACATTTGGTGTGTTTCTCACCTGTTATCTGTGTCTGTACAGCTTTTTTTCTGCTTGTACCATTAGTGAGCTCAGTTGGGGACTTCGTCTGAGTTACACCTCATAGGACTTTGTATTAAGATAACTTCCAACTGTGCTTAGGTTTGGTTCTAAAGAGATGCTGAGCATACAAAACTTTGCTGAAGGAAGTTCTAAGAAGCCCATTTTTAACTACACACATGTGATCTATAAATCTCAAATCAGCTTAAATTGATGGCACCTGCATTGTGGTATCCCTTGATATAATGGCAGCATGAATGAGAGTTTCAGTAATGGACCATGGGAGCCATGGGAGTGTGTCACCGCTGCAGTGAATGAGGCACGGCGAAAGACAGAACTGTGGCTGATATTAAAAGGACATGTTCTGAACTGAAAGGTTAAAAAAAACATAATTACTTGATGTCGTATGCCCATAAATAATGACTGTAGGTCTGCTAATTCCTCACAACCTTAATTGATATTTCCTGTCACATTGTTTTACCCTCATGCACAGACTTGGATGCACACGCTCCTAAAGCGCAATACCCCGACATAAGTTGAAGTGCAACTGTTCGCACAAACTACTTTTCCTTCTTCAGCTCGAACACACATGATCTTGATCAGGAAGCTCACTGCAGAGAGGTCAGCTCAACGAAGGGCTGTACCACTGTGGAAACAGGGAGCTAATCTGCTCACCTGTTGAAGACTTAGTTTGGAAATTTACTGTATTCGTGTGTTTGTGTAAGTGTGTGCGTGTGTGTTTGTGCGTTTCCCAAAAGTCATCCTCAAGAGTAGTGTGGACTTGAGATGGATTTGTAGATGCTATTGAATTGCCGTAAAAGCTCAAAACTCCTCACTGTCTGACTGTCTGACCAGACATTTTGATGTGAATGGTCCATTCTGAACTGTTCCACGGAGTGATGTCACAGCTGAAGAGGTGTAAGTGTTTTTATTGGAAATGCACCAATATGACAAACAAAAATCTTACCAAAATTAGAAAATGATCTACTGCAAACTGCTAGTTTGGGTGCAATCACTCATGTTCATTGATAATTGTAATTACTTGAAATTAATAATGTTAAAACACAAGTGTCCAAAAATCAATTTGAAGCATTTTATTTGTTAATATGGAATACATAATGTGTGATATTGTTCCAGAGAGCAAGCCAAAGCTTCTGTGGTTGTGGCAACTGTGGCAAGGAAAAACTCCCCTTCAGAGGAAGAAACCTTGGGAGGAACCAGGCTCTCTGGGGTGGCCCATCCCCCTGAGGGCAGGGGACCCGCTGCTGTTCTTGGCCATGGGACATGCTCATCACCCATCTTCTGTCTTCATCCATCCTCTGCTGTACGTGGTCCTGATCCATCCTCTGCTGGACGTGGTCTTTATCCATCCTCTGCTGGATGTGGTCTTCATCCATCCTCTGCTGGGTGTGCTGGTAGACCATCTCAGACCTCCATGTTCACCTCCACCCTGTAGCAAGGATGACACAGAGAGAAACAGCACTTACCTTTTAACACCCCGGGGTTGGTCCTTTGAAGTCCTTCATGTTCAGAATCTTGAGAGCTCATTTACTGAGTTCAGTCCAGCTAAAACAGAAACACACTTACAGTAAGATCAATGTTTTTTGGTCTTTTTTGAAGAACATCAGTGTTTGTGTTGTGTCTCTCTCACATTTCCTTCACGTGTTTCACGTCAGTGCACATGTGCGTGGTGTTTTCCACTTACGTGTCTTTTGTAAAAGAGGATGTAGGAGCTTTGAATCCGCTGCTCACACGCAGAAGCACCCGTTGTTTCAGTGACCCGAGCATCATTGTACGTGAACCAGCGGTCATTCGGGTCCGTCTCTCCAACATTTCGATCCAGGCCGTCAGAGATGTAGTGTCCTAAAAGGAGAGCAGTCATTGTTAGGTGGGCTGTCACAAGACTCAGTGGATGGGATGTACATTAACTGATACCAGAAAACACTGATTCGGTGCAAATAAAAGTAATAAAAGGTTCATATTTGTGTCTGACTTTCTAAATGAAAAAAAAAAAACAGGTGCATAAAATAAAATGTTTACAACTTGTATTTTCATACAGTGACTGACAACAACGGCAGCTAATAGCAGAATATAAGAGATCTGTTGGTAAACAAAGAAAAAATATTTCTACTTAAGTTTAATGTGAGTAGAAGTAAAATAATATATTATCATACCACTATCTGTCCTGGAGCCATGATGACTGATGACACTGACCAAACTGTAGCAGCCACCACCCTGAGACAGAGCACAGATATCAGAGTTAGTACACACATGTTGACTTGCATCCACAGTCTGGTGATTTATTTATTTATTTATTTATTGCTATCAGGTCATTCAGTGTTTCCTTACCTGGTTAGAGGATATCACGAGGTCTCTGCAGAGGGCCACGGGCTGATGGACCTTTTGGAACTGGTACATCTCCGTGAACCTGAAGCGCTTCAGGTGCAGAATGAGCACTCTGTATACAGAAAGAAGACATATGAGCACCAGGTGATCGAGAAAAAATAATAAATATGGCACTACTAACTCTTCCTATTTCAGTTCCTTCTGAGGGTCAGTGGAGCCCAGTTTGACACCACTGGATTGACCAGTATCATCACTGTGCATTGTGGTCAGGAATGATGGATGTGATGTTACTTACTTTGGCAGGTTCACAAATGATGAGCGCTGGCTTGACGTGGTGGCACCACACTCACAGAGATACACCAACTCCTCCTCCTGCAGAACAGCACAGAACACACATGTTTTCACTTCTATACTGGATTTACATGCACAACAGCAAGACAACTACATAAGCAGTGGTGCTGGGATTGAATTGTGTTTTCTACATCGTATTATCACATTATATCAGTCGGTTGTAACGGGAATAACGAGGAGACGTGTTTCATACCTTCTGGTAATCCTGGAGCATGTCCATCACCGTTCCACATCCAGGTGACAGGTTCAGGGACAGGTTTGTAAAGTCCTCCTGTCTGATGGATTCTGTACCACAGCTACACATTCAAAAGACAACAGAGTGATAAAACAGCTGCAGAGGTCATGACAAGACTTTCAGTCCCATTCAGTGATGTGACCTAATTGAATATCTAAACATCTTCTTACTGTTTGCATAATTGCGGGTTGATACGTCTGATAGTTTTGAATTTTTTTAAACAAATTTTGAGAGATGAGTGCCAGGCAGCGGTCACTGATAGAAATGTTTACCCCGCCTTGACATGCTGGCAGACAAGTACATTTACTCCAGTACCTTACTCATGTACAAATGTGAGGTACTTTGAGTATTTTCTTCTCATGCTACCTCATACTTCTACCCCACTACAGTTCAAAGAGCAATATTGTACGTTCTACTTCACTACATTTATTTGACAGCTTTAGTTACTAGTTACTTTACACATTTAGATGTTTACATATAAAACACATGGAGATAAACATGATGCTTTGTTCTAAAATAAACGTGTGTACCTAACAATACATACATTAAGAGCTGAAATTACTAATATTTTCATAATTCTTTAAGTTATTTTTCATGTAAAAACTACTTGCAGTCCAATATAAAATAGTTAAAAATCAGCTCCACCTCAACCAACCACAGAAGTAAAATCCTTCTTTGACATTAGTCATAATAATCTAATGATATAAATTAGTATTACAGTTTTCTGCATTGAGTACTTTTATTTTTGATACATTAAGTAAATTTTCTTGATTATACTTAGATGCTTTTACCTAAGAAACAATTTCAATGCAGGACTTTTACTTAAAACTGAGTATTTTTACAGCGTGGTATTAGTACTTTTACTTCAGCAAAGGACCTGAATACTTCCTCCACCATTGCACATGAATGTGTGTGACTGTGTAGTCATACCTCTTGCAGGTCCTGGTGCTCTGCATCTTAAACATCAGGAGATCTTCCACTGGACATATGTAGGTCATACCCATGCTGGCTGCTTTCGCCTGAAGCTTCGTGCCCAAAGATCTGATCTGGTCCAGCACGGTGGTGAGGAACTCATGAGCATCCTGCAGATATACACACACAATCATACAAAGAAGTTTATACACAGAGGAGAAGCTGTCAGGAAATGGTGACACAACAAACCATAAAACCAGCTTACGTACTTTCTGTTGGAAATCAGCAAACTCTGGATTCCAGACGGAGACCACCTCTCTGAAGTTCATGAGGAGTCTCAATTTATGAAGAAACTCAGTGGAGAAGTGGGATTCTTCTATCCTCATAAATGATCTGGAGAGGGAGACAAAATGGTTAGAGGCTTGGTCTCTATTGTTGTTGTTCACGGTATAACTTGAGAATAAAATGAGTGGTTGTTAGTTAAGGGTGCTGTACCTAATGAGTGCAGCCTCAGGGAGCAAACTCCAAACCTGCTCCTGAGAACTGATGGCTTTAACAAAGTCCTCCAGTGTCAGGAGGCTCTGCAGGCAGGAGTTCATGTAGCAGAAGTTTAACGGGTTGGGAAACCTGAAACACAAACAAGTCAAACACATCTCAGTATCATTGATCCTGGTTTACTTTGATGGACGTGTATCTACAGTGTGTGTGTGTGTGTGTGCATATGCAGATGTACTTACCCAAGACTGGTAAAACTCCCGGGCTTTACAGCGGAGACGGTATCTTTTTTCTTCTTCTTTTTTTCAGCTGGAAGGGGCAGGGGGCTGTTCTTCTCCTTCGGGATCTCTTCTTGAGTCACTGGTACAACCTGCCAGAAATGATATTGGGGTAAGGAAACACTCATACAAAGACACACTCATCAACTCATAAATGTCTGTTTCATGTTGAGTGCTGCACTTAGTGCCACACATACATACCTTCCCCGACCTCCAAAACCTCTTTGTCTTTTTCTGTGACTTGGCGGTTTTGTCACATGAAGTCTTTCCCAGAAGCCAACCAAAGAGTCGATACCTCCACGGGATGCTTTCAGACTTCTTGCTGTCGGCATCAGGAGCTTCTGGGACAGAGACACTGTTGATAAAGAGAAATACAGTTGATTTTTCTGTTGTGCAATCATGCTCAAAATATATAAGAAATTATTGAGAGGGATCATCTTAAGGAATCATTCACTGGCTAGCCCGGGGTGAATTTAGGCTTGTAGTGCCTGCAGCAGGTTTTAAGTCTTTCAGGATGAGTCCTGAAAGATGAGTCCCCTATTCAGTCATTTTCAGGCTCACTGGCTGATAGCACTAATAAAACCAGAAGCATTTCCATCTGCAATACTTATTGAGAGTTGTTGCTGCAAAATTTTACCACATCACAACTGAGTCACTGTCATGTGTGACAGGGGACAGATCCAGCTGTCCAGTCTCAGCTGTGCCACTAACAGGAGCAGGAGAAAGGTTTGTGTTTCCTGACACTGTACACACACATGGTTTGTGTGAAATCATCCACCAAAGTGAACAAAGAAGCTAATCAGCTGGACCATGTGTAGTAGATCGAATTTTAAAAAAAATGTAAAAACATTTTGTTTGTTAACACACTGGGTATGGTATTTGGTTACTGACATGTTAATTTATCAGTTTATGTCGCTTTATTTTGAAGGAGTTGTTTTATGTTGAAGGAGCTAAAGCATCCTGTGGGGGACGATGCGTTGCTAGTCTCGTTCAATGAGCTAAATGAGAGACGCAACGTGTCGTAGTCTCTTTAATACTATCCGCCCCTTTACAGGTAAGAAAGTGTTCAAAAGCACCGTTGTGATTTCAGATAGTTTATCTATATTCTTAAGCTTATGTAAATGATAATTACATGCAGCGGGAGTTGTTAGAAATACTTAAACTTACTTTGAGCAAAGTGAGGCTAGCCGTCTTCTGTTAGCTAGCTAGCGCCCTCTGTATGACGCGATATTGGCTGAGCTACGTTCAGCTAAGGCGGGAGACCGAGCGGTTGTCCCCGAAGATAGTGTTATAATGTGTGTTATTTACTATTTCATTTATATGCTGAAACAGTAGACAACCGCAGTTTAATGCTGATGTCTTGCTGCAGTAATTTCAGTTTGGAGATTAGTGTGAAAATATAGTAAAATACATATATTAATATAGTAAAATGTGACATGCAGTTGAAGAGTTGGGACAACACTGATAGCAGTTACGGATTTCCTTACCTCCTCTGAGAGTCGTGTGTCTGTCTCTTCTCAAGTGGGGCAACAGAAGACTTTTTTGATTTCTGTACAGAAAAATAAACAGGATGAAAAGTGATGAAACATAAAGTATTCACACAGCAGACATAAACTGGCTTCACAGAAAGTATCTACTGAACTGTGAAACTGAAATAAGGGCATGTTAACAAAATGTGTAGTATATCTAGAGGACAAACCTTTCCACAAAAGCAAAATAAACCACGCATCATTGTAACTTTGTAATACTTCTCTCGATCGATGTCAATGATGCCTCAAACTGACTGGAAACTCTGCTGTTTGGCCTTATATAGACTGTCCCTTGATCTAGTTCCAGTTCTAATTCTAATTCTAATTCTAATTCTGTTTCTATATATGGATGCATCATTTAGATGTAAACATGTGTATATTCATATCTGTTTATATGTTAGTTACATATATATTATATGTTGAACTTTTATAAACACATTGGTGGTCTTGAAAGAAACTACAAATAAGTGAAATTCATATTAAAAAAAAGTGAAACAGGTCGATTTATCTACAGAAACCCAAATTACAACCTGCTGCATTGGGCACTTATGCAAAAATACATATCTGAATTAACTCAGTACATGTAGAAATACATTTTGAATCACTACAAAGTATTATTATTACTACTTTTTGACAATTAAGAACATTCAGAGCTGATGGTCACTGAATTGATGAAGCTCATTTTTCTCACCTACCTAGATATTATTTACAGAGGTCAAACACATATTGCAGACCTTTACTTCAAGTTGCATTCATCAAATTTATAAAGGCAGAAAAACATTTAGATCCTCACCAGAAGTAGTATGTCAGTCGTGCTTAAGCACTACTGAAGCGCCCATCTGTTCAATCCACAGTGACTCCAACCTCTGTTACAGCATCTCTGTCCTGTCAGCAGCACAGAGGACAGCTAGGAGACAAATTGTCTTTACCAGGCTAAACAACAACAGAAATATACTTGAGGATGCATTAGGAGTATACAGGCTGAGAACTGCCTTGTTTTTATTGATTCATTTATTTTATTCCCACCACCTGCTGTAGCTCTATAGGCCCACAGTGAAACAGCTTCACAACACACAGACAGCCTGAGATCTGTGTGACTTTAACATTAAACTTCACTAAGTGCGCCAGAGGAGGAGAAAATGCTGAGCATGAAAAAAACCTGAGGGGTTGCGTCGTGATTTCACAAGACTGTTGTCTGACAGATGTTAGGGTGTATTCACATCTGCCTTGTTTGGTTCGAACCAAACAAAAAAAAAAAGTCGCTGGTGCGGACCTTTTGGGCTGGTGTGAATACAAACCATCAAACTCTGGTGCAGACCAAACAGCCGGACTGAGACCCAGCCGGAAAGGTGGTCTCGGTTTGCTTCCGAACGAATCCTGGTGCAGGTCGCTTGATATGTGAAAGCGACTGCACTTGGTCCAACCCAGTTCTAAAAATTATATGCCTTTTTGGACTCAACAGGTTCCCGTTGCTGCAGGCATTATGTGGGCATTGTCACTATCATGCTCCAAAAGTTCTGCAAATGTTTGTAACTGTATGAAACAAATCAATATAAGCACAACGAGTGCAACACGCTGAATGTCCATAATCTCCATAGTTTGTTTTCACCGGTTCTACCCCCCCCCCCCCCCCTTTTTTTTACTGCGTTTCCCCGCCTGACCAAATTGTTCTTTGTAGAGATAAAAACAAACATTTTACTGTTTCAAAAGTTGAATTGTGTTACATTTACATCCTCTCAGAAGTGAAGCATCTTACCTCCATCTAAGCTATTGTGTGTTCACTTTGCAGTGCTACTCTATCAGCAATAAAGAGACTATTGTTGATTAATTGTCAGATTTTGTGACAGCTTTCTGAAGTCCCTTTGTATTTTCATTGATTTGACAGTGTTAGCCTTAGTGGTGCAGATTGCTGAAACAATCTTTCACTTGGTGATACAAGCACCAAAATTGGCACACAGGTGCTTCAGAACTCCCTCTTTCAGAAAAGCACATTAGCCAACGTCAAAAACAAAATGGCCGCCATTTTTCAAGATGGCCGCCATTCGTACCAGTACGAAACAGTATTTGCACTAAATATTGTCAAAGTAATGACATTTTGATGATCTGTACATCAAAATGTATGTTTTTTGACACGAGGAATCGAATTCTGCAATCAAAATTTCAATATCATTAAGCGTTATAGTGATATGATGACAATTATCTGAACTAGCACTGTCTCAGCGAAGTTACCGATGTGGTATCTCAAATTGTTGTGACAGAAGCACAATATACTACAACAGACTGAAGTGACTTGCTTGAATTTAACCTGGATCATTGTTTTATTCTTTGCATTTACAGCTACACAGTTGTGTGCACTTCAGGGTGTAGCGATAACATTTGCATGGTCCCCGACATTCACCTGTGCAACGACATTTTGTCAGCTGCTGGCAGGACTGAGCAATGGGTGGGAGGGTTGACCAGAGAACTTCCCAGGCTTCACCTTTTCTTTGCCAGCCCCAGTTGCCAGGACTTTCTCGAATTTCTCGAGAATGTTGAGATCAGCATCTTCAATGGGTGGCACGGTGGCACGGTGGCAACACTGTCGCCTCACAGCAAGAAGGTCCCGGGTTCGATTCTCGCTGCGGGCACCGGGGGTGTGTCCTCCACCATGCCTTCGGTGCCTGCTGCTTGAGGAAAAAGGCCTTTCTGTGTGGAGTTTGCATGTTCTCCCCATGTTCACCTGGGGTATCCTCCATAAAAAAATATACCTAAAACCAACTAAACTATAACTAAAAACATGCAAGAAGATCACCACCTGACCAATGGTGACACAAGGAACTGGGTCCCCGGGCGCTGGTTGGATGGCAGCCCACTGCTCCTGGTCTGCCGCGGAGGAAGGACGACCAGGATGGGTTAAAGGCGGAAGATAAATTTCACCAGTGCATGGCGTGTGTGTGGGCATGATGCATGTACTTCTTCTGGTAGGTGGGTACTGACTCAGTTTGCTGAACACTGGGCCCACTTCAGGACAAACTGCCCATGTTTGCCATGCAGTTGTCTTCCCTCTAAAGGCCGAGACCACGTCACAGCCAACTACACTACAACTAACTACAATTCTAGTTGAGATGCATAAGGGGCTAATTAGATAGCATTTGGGACACTTATATGTCTAAAGTTAGTTTACCACCACAACAGTTAGTAACTACAACTACAGTTAGTACACTACAAGCCGACGCTGAACCCCATGCTGAGTTTCACAGCAGTGATGTCACCAATGTGCCCTGGTTGTGCTTTGACATCACTCTTAAGGTATCACAAGCCAAAAGCTTTAATATTAAACTACATTAGTGTAACAAATAATTGGCAGTGAACTTTTTCACCACAGACTCGGCACAGAGCATAGAAACAGGCAAGGTTATAGTTGAAAACATCACTACATAGCTACAGTAATCTATGAGCCGCCATTTTGAAAAATGGTGGCCATATTGAAATTTTCAAGGCATAATTGGCTTAATTATATGAGAATACATTCATTTCATTTTTGGACCATAAAGAAATTGTGTTAATCGGAGTTCCTCTTCAAAAATTGAAATTTGTCAGGTTTGCTTCTGCAGCCATCTTGAAAACTGGCAGCCATCTTGAATTTTCTGATGGCTAAGGTTCCTTTCTTAAAATGTATGTTCTGAACGTCATTTGTGCCAATTTTGGTGCTTGTATCACCAAGTGAAAGATTCTTATGGAATATTGAGATAACCTGCCCCACTAGCTATGGTCCTATTCAGCTCTCTGAACTATATCTACCCATCCAATTTAACAGAAAAAGCACTCATCAGTGTATATGTGAGTGCAGCTACTCAGTGCAACTTTTAAAATTCATATCAAACCCAAATTAGCCATTTAATCCCAGTCTACCCATGAACTTCCAGCACCTTGTAACCGGATTATTCACACCAACTCAGAAGCTCAAGCAGACACTCGGTTATGTTGTTGGTGTCTGCAAGTAATTGATAAAAACTCAAGAGCTGGGAAAGTGGGAGAGGTGAAGAATGGAGAAGAAAAGGAGGGGGAGGAAGACTCATCCAACTATTGAGATGCACCATCTGGCTCTCACTGCAACCCCAAGGTTAGTCCCCTGTCCTTGGCAACTCTCTCATGAGCCAAACTGCACTGTGAATATTAAAAGCAGAAAACTCTGGGATTCCCAAACTAAGGTGTGTGTGTGCCTGTGTAAGTCATAGGTACAGCGATGCCAACCAGAATCAAATCACTGTCATTTACTCCAATGTACAGCAAAATATTGCAGACTTTTTCTGTGTAAAGCTTCACGTTTTTTCTCAAACACATTGTACAATATTTGCAGTTTCTGTGGGATCATGGCAGAGAGGGGTAAAGTCTCTCTGCCAGAACAATTCTGCTCCTCAGCAGAAAAGACCGAATAAGAAGGATTAAATTAGGAAAACCTGTCACTGATGGTATTTCGAAGCCTTGAGCTTCCCAAAGTAGAAAGAAAGCCCTCCTTGTTAAGCATTATTAAAAAGTACTTCAAACGTCTAAATGACACTTCCTTTCATTATTCATCAGAGCCTGAGACCTCCAGCACAGAGCTGTCAGCTTGGCCTCCGTCACACAGCCAGTCCTGACTGGATTGATGGTGCCCAGTGAGACACACATGCATTCCAAACATGCACATTGCTTAATTTTGTTTGATGCTAATTATGTATATAGTGTTTTAAGTTTATCTAAACTAAAGTTTAGATAAACTAAACTATCTGTTCTTTAGTTCGTTTTGCTTCTGTTGCTGTTTAGTAAGATCTTTTTTATCTTTAAATCGAGAGAAGAAAAACTCAGATGTTTCTTTTTATAACCATTATGACATATACATATATGAATGCATGATTCACTTGTAAGAGAAGGACAAATGATGGCTGCGTTATGATATGCAGAGACTTACAATTGAAATGTCACTTCTGACAATAATAAAATATCTGTGTTTTTTTTTTTTTCCAGTGTTTTGTGCAAAAAAAAAATTAAAAATCTGATAAGAAGCAAAATCTGGTTTCTGGATGTAATGTTAAAATACTTGATGTCAGTTGGGCACACTGAGACCATTTCCTCCTGGAAAGATATAATTCTGCATAATTTCCCACATGAAGCTCTTATTTGATTAAACCATATATTGTGAGAACTGGTTACACAGAAAGTGATGAAAAAGCACATGCCATCATTTGACCATAAAACCTCAAAACTGCACCAAACTTCTGTATACCTGCAGGGAGTTTTCAGTGTAATATGTCCTGTACACCCGTAAACTTCACTTTCTTATATACAGCTTTAATAACGACAGCTGCCGCCTGGCTCCAAACCACCTACTGTCACCTGAACTTTTAAAGAACCACAGTTTCTCTCCGTCTCCCCATCCTCCCTTCCTTTAATCTGTTTATTCCCATCTCAACATACTATCAGTTCATTCTGTTTTCATCAAACCCGCCCTAACCCTGATCCAAACTGACTCCCGCTCTGCACCCATCCTTACCGTACTCTGATTCACTTTTCTGTCTTTATCTCCATCCTCCTGAAACCCTCCTCTGAGCCACAGATATGCAATGACGCCTCACAGGACAGGACGAGAGTGTGACCTTCAGGAACCATGAACAGATTCCCTTTCTATGTGTGTCAGATTTTTTTTTTCCTGTAATCCCACTTGACTGTAATTATTTTTATTGTGTCTCGTGGTGCTGTCTCAGGGAAAGAAAGATAAGGTAACCCCTGACCCTCCTCAGTTAAGTTTGCTGCCTCAGCAAGCGTTTAAAACGTGTGATAGCTTTTGACCAACGTCACCTTTTGTCTGCGGGATGAGCCTCTGAGAGTGGCACACACACATATGCAGTCATTGGGGTTGTGAGTTCATAACACTGTAGGCCTTTTTTTTGTTCTGCTTCACTGTAAAGCTTTTGTTTTAGGTCTGTAGAGAGCAGCTGAATAATGTTGCATCTCTTTATGTTTACTGGCCTGGAGGAAATAAAACCAGGCAGAATAGAAACCTGTATGAATTACTCATGAGTGTAAAGTGCATGCTTTCTATCTCTCTCTGACTCACTCACCTCACTATTTTCATTTCCTCTTACTGTTTTTTTTTTTTTTTTTTTGTCGCCCCAATTTTTGCCACCTTCCGTGTTCCTGCCGTGTGTCCTTGTGGAGTCTGTCCCAGCGTCCTCTCCATCCAGACAGCGGAGTTATTTCTGTGGAAAGGTAGACAAACAGACTCACACACCCCCACACATTCAGATTGGAGCATATTATCCGGAGGTGCCCTCTGTGATGGTTAATTAACAGACAATTGGTGTTGACACAAATCATCCATCTGCTATGTGCCACATTCCTCATTCAAATACAGTCTGACAGTGAAACACTCAAAGTCAGGTCAGTTTAAAGGCCTCTTTAAGTCGATAACTTTATACGAGGCCAGCTGTTGAGGAATTACCTCTTCATCATACATTATCAACTAAACTTTTAGGAGACATGTTTGCGATTTGTTGGATGTTTCTGCCAAATACATCATGTTTTGGAGGACGCCTAATTGCTGCCTGGATTGCGTTCACTGGCAGTGGGTTTTCCAGCTCAGGCAGTGTAATGTTCTTTTACAAAGAAGACTTTGACATTGGAGATTGGGCTTTACATGCTACTCTGTGTGTTTAGGTTTTAAAAACACTTTGTTTAGTGTAACCAAGGTTATCAGCAGTGGCAGTATTGTAAGTGGCATATAAAAAGTTAATACTGTTCCCATGAGTGACACTTAAGTGAGCCCATTACGTGGCCTAATATAGTACAGAGTCACCAATCAGTGAGACTCCAAGTAACCCTTACTAGTCTGTCGAGAGCCTGATGCGTGGGAGACCTCCATCTTCTTCATCTCGTTGTTGTTGTGTTAATAAGGGTAACTCTTCTCCAAACTTTTTGCTGGATCAAACTGACGCTGAAATTAATTGTGCTGATCTGTTGGGAGGATAAGTATTATAGCGTACACAGGGTTTGATTAAGGCTAGAGAGGGACTGGGTTTTGTCATCATGTCTGTTGATTTCTGTAAATATGGAACCATGAGGAACGATCTTTCCGTAACCTTGACCAAGAGCTGTAAGTTGCCCAGAAAAACATTAGCACTGCTTTTTGGAGGAGGCATGAGTCTGTATAAACAACAGTTCCTTATTTTTCCTTTATATATCTATTTCTCGGGAGTCACGTTTTGTGAAAGCACATATAGACGTGTGCATTCACGCGCACACACATGCACCTTCTTCGCTGCCCCAAAGTAATGAAACATGGTGCTTAGTGGCCCGAGAGGCCGTTATGCGACAAACCACAAACCAATCACATTGATTTGCTTGTATTGTTCTCAATTCAGTCATCCAAGGTGAGAACACCATTGAAATTCAAAGCCAAAATACACAAGAAGAAATACATAAATATCACTTTCCATTCATCTACTGCCAACGTTTCCCAACAGTTGATTTTCAAAGTGATTTCCTTTTGACATTGAAAGGTAACACAGCCTCTCTTGTTGTAGCAGTGTTGGTGTGTGTATGTGCCCTTCCATCGGACAATGTAACCTGAGCTTGTGTATTGAAGCAGGGACAGCAACCAAGCGCACAGAATCCAGTTAAAGTCCTGCACATGCCCATGAAAGCCAATACGGTCAACAACAGAGAAGAAAAAAGGAAAGAGAAAGAGGTGGGATTAAAGTCTGGAGACACGGTTTTAAGACCTCATTGATTAGAAGGTGAATCTAGAGACATGTTGGTGAACCCCATTCATCACATCCCTCATCTTGATCTGTTGTCTACTCAATAGCCTTTCACAACAATGTCATTATCACTTCCTATTTCCCTGATGTCATTGATCTGTCGACGCAATGAACTGTCATAACTTTCCATAAAGCGTCCTCGTTTTTCATCAGTGTGCCATCAGAGCAAACAGCCTAAATGCATTGGACTAACACTTACAATAACAAATTGTCCTGGGTTGGGAGAGGCCAGCTAAATAGCTATCAGTAGGGGAAAAAGCCCATAAAATCACCCTCTGATAGATCGCTGGGGTGTGCTTGGCCAAGGCAGGCGCACAGGTTTTTATAGGCGTGGGTGGGGAGGGGGCTGCTAAGGAGATGGATGGAGAGCAGGGGCTGGTGGGTAGATGCAGGATATGATGGAGAGAGTAAACAGGAAAAGTGCCGATGTGCCGAGCAGACAGATGGATTGAGTCTGGCGGGCCGGAAACTGCCCCAGCCTCTACCCTGAAATGTGTTGTCCCATTAATGTCGCCAGAGGGTTCTTTTCATGCTGCAACAAAAGTTGTATCGCCAATACTATCATGGAGGAGGGGGGAGGCTTGCATTGGTTTAGCTCGGCCCCTCTCCGCTGTGAGAGACAGGAGCAGTCAGCATCTGAATTGCCACTCCATGATGTGATGACTTCCTCTTCATGGTGCTCTTAAGAGCGTCCCTCTTTTTTATCAGGATGCTCTTTACAACTGCTCTTCTCTCACAAAACTCATTGTCAATCTAATTACTCAGACCATCTGTAGAGTGGCTGTGTGATCAGTGTGCTATGATACCGGTGGGAAATGAATGAGATGAATGGGAGCGACAGAAATTACGTTTGAGTGTATATTAGATAAGTCTAACCACAGAAAGCTGCGTGAAGACTTTTCTCAACAATCCGAATATATTTCCAGTAAGTGTCAGATCTGGCGACACAGACAGTGTTTCAAATGCATTGTATCAAATTAGCCTGTGGTTTAGCTGTGTGTGTGTGTGTGTGTGTGTGTGTGTGCGTGTGCGTGTGTGTGGAGGTTATCGGTGTGTATGCTGGTGAATGTGCATGTGGGTCCTAGGGGTGTTGAATATGTAATGCAGAGGCTCCTAATGAAAGATAATGTCTAGTTAATGATCTGTCAAAATGAAGTGTTTGCTCATTGAAGAAGGGATCATCCCAGGCTTTAATTTCCACCCTGTGACTCATACTGGAAGATATTACTTCTTTGTATACAAAGTATACACACACACACTCATGCGTACATATAGTACACTCATATACAAACGCACGCACACAAAGAAAAAGAATACAAAGGCATTTCAATGCAGAGTGCGTTATGCTCAGGCTGAGCTCGGCTGCCAGTGAATGTGCCGGTTTGTTTGTGTATATACTGAGAAGTGCTGAAGCGTCTCATCAACCACTTCAGCTGCCTGCGGATTAACAGAGGAGATGGAAACAGAACACAACAGCCAAACCACCCATAAATGGCCATCTAGCCAACAGCTATGGAGGGAGGATTAGCCTCTGCTTTATTCACCACACATCGTCGTCAGGAAGAGCTCTTACCGCTAATCTCGGCAACAGCTTTCCTCCTCAGTGGGGTCGAGCCGCTACAGGATAATTCTGATGAGTGTTGATGTTGCTGTGATTTACTGTGCTCAAAGTTGAACCAAAACAATGCACAAATCAGGCAAGAGAAGTGAATGGGGCTTTAAATGAAAGTTAACTACACACACACACACACACACACACACAGATAGAGAGAGAGGTCTCCTTGGTTCAAGCTGAGATGTGCTAGCAGATAAGCACTAATCAGACTTTAGACTCAAATATGCACACACACACACACACACACATACACACACACTGCGCCAAGTAGGGCAAGAATTGCAGATAAGAGGTCAGACATAAGTCAGAGCGCCATTAAATGGTAAAGAGAAACAGAAATGTCATATTTTTAAACGCCGCATGGGAAGAGAGTTGGATAAAAATATAAGAGAGATCAGCTGAGCCTGTTTGTGTGTGTGTGCAGGATGACTTGCCTATATTTACAAATACATGCTGGTTCTAGCTTCTTAAATACAAAGCTTTTACAATATTTCAAACACCTGAAGATGTCGTCTTGGGCTCTCTGATTAATCGTTGAACAATCAAACAATCAGCAATGACATTTAAGCTCCTAAAAAGAAGGGGTCAAGACCCATTAAGAAGAGACTGAACTACTACAACAATAAGAGGCAGCTAACAAACAAGCTCATGAGAATAACTGAGGCAGACAGACTAAATGGGAAGGACACACAATGGGAAACCAGGCGACACAGAGGAAGGACACAGGAAAAAGCTAGCTGTGCTCAGGAGTTTCAGGTGGTTCTTTTAAGTACAGTAGGTTAGAGAAATAAGTGTCTACAGTATCCTTGATTGTTAGGCTAATAGACAGATGTGCTGTCCAGTTCTACTTAACTCCCTTTGGCTGTACTTTCAACAAGTCAGTTCTTCAACAGGAGCCAGAAGTACAAGATTGATTTCTTTTTCTAATAACAACCTTAAGGTCGCTAAAACCGAGGACAGCAGCATTTATTGTACTGCCTACAAAAAGGATGCATGATGTATTTTATTCTTCCCGACCTGTGTAAGCTTATCGAAGCTTTACCTCCACCCACAGAAGCAGCCATGCATGGTGCAGCACCTGAGAAACGGTTAAACCAACAACCATAGTTACTCATTATGTCAGCCACTGAAGCACACCACTGACCAGTGGTCTCCTAAGGCAGTGCATATGTAGCACAGTGATAACCTTCTACCATACATACAGTAAAAGCAAGCACAGCCGTGCACACTTACACAGAAAGCCTTCAGTGAATTATATCATCAGGTGTGGCCAGGCAGTTATCAGGAGCATGTTTACTGGGATGGATGAGACATTTGAAGGAAAGACAAGGATGCATGGCCACTGTTTACAGTTCCCCGAGGCTTAGCCACAAACCTGGGCTTGATGAATACAGGATGGTCAACCACAGCACTGCCGACTTATTTTTAGGATTGATATTAAACCATGTGTTTCCCGACTGGAAGATCTCAGTCTAGTGTTCGCCTTTTTTCCCCTTGTACTAGACACAGATACAAGCATAAACATACACACATAGGTGTGTGTGTGTGTGTGTGTGTGTGTGTGTAATATATGATTCCATGACTTTCAATTTCCAATTTGAGCATGCACTGCATTGATCCCCAATTTTTTCATATCTTTGTAATGCACACAGCTCCAAACATCTCTGTGGTCTATTGATCCAAATACCAGTGTGCTCTGTAATCAATGTGCTTTGCCATCCATAAAGCCTCCATCTTTGTGTGTCATCCCACTTAAGACTGGCATTTACTCTGTGTGGTCGATACTATTATAAACTGGTGAAGTGTCATCACTTTAATTTATGCGAGTCGTGTCGCTGATCAACGCAGGGGAATGAAAATAGATTCCCCATCTATTGTCTGAATGCAAGCAAACTTCTGCCCCAAGGCTTCCATCTGTCCTTAAATGTCGACTGGCAGCGTGTGTGTGGGTGTGTGTGTTCTGACTTATAATGACCTAGCAATAAGGGATGCACATGGGATGCGTGGAATACAATTGGCGAAGTGGGAGACATTTTTCACATCCCACCGGCACTCACAAATCCTTTGCTTGCTGAGAGGATCCATTATATTCTAAAGAGCTGCTGACATCAAAGGAATTTTTTCAGCAGACATTAAATAAGTCAAGATCAATATTTTAGTAATCTGACCTTTGTCTGATTGAGTCCCGAAGGATTCCTTTTATGCCTGGTACTTGCTTTTGTCATTTCTAGCCACACAAAGAATCCCACCAGATAATCAGCATTCTGCTCAACACTCGCCTGTACCTGTTGAGATGGGAGCAACACCACAGCCAAGATATTGTAGGCGTCCTGCTGTTTGCTCCCACCGGGCAGAGTTATCATCAAACAGGGATGCCTCTGTGGAGCTCACCCCGTCTATCGTCTAACCCCCAGCTTAGTGCCTCAAGGCCACACAGATTGTACACAGGATAGTGAGGTGCTGGTCCAGATATATGGTGACCGTCACCGTGTTGTGTCAGTCAAAACATGGGATGACGAGATGAAAATTATTCAGTGTAGTGTAACAGCTTAGAGCACAGAAAGGCCAGACCCAAATGAAGGAGTGTGACAAAACATGTATATTCGGTGCAGGAGGAAAATATCAATAATACAGTGAAAAAAATAAATAAATAAATAAAGTGGTCAGCAATTGTGGTGTAGCCGATTCCTGGGTGTGAGCATATAAAATAGACGAAAGATCTGCAAGTGAGTAGATTTTCCTTATACAGATACTTAATGGCCTGCTGGTACACATAATTAGGTAATGCTCTCAACAGTGAGACAATTTCTATTTCTGACAGTGGCTGGTTTAATAATAAAACTGAGTCATTCAGGACCTAATCTGTAAAGCAGGTAACAGCAGATTTAACAAACATAATGATGAAATAGGAGGCGTAGATACAGCTAAGGAACAGTGATAGTATCCAAGCATCACAGCAGCAGTTATCAATCAATTTAGTGGAAATTCAATTAAAAACTCACAAACTCACTAGTTCACATTTAGCAGGCTGCAGATTGTCCATAAGGGGGGATATAATTACAGTTATATGTGACACTTTTAGGATAATAAAGTAACAAAAGCCACCGAGAGACAATTAAAGTAAACACTGCTGCAACTCTAAACCAAAGGAACTAAATGGAATTAAGTCATCGTCCATTTGTTATTTACAAGAGCGTTTTTCCGGTTATTACCTGTCAAAGTGCCTGCAGTTCTAAATGCCTATACCCTTGCCTATAGGTGAACTAATACAGCTGACTGAGAACCATGAGTCTGTTATAGTTGCATGAAACTGGCCAGGGCTGGATCCTTAATGAGGCATGGGTGATCCCATCATCAGCCTCTTGCTTAACTCTGCCTGAACTTTGCATGAAGCAAATCACTGGTCCGAGCCTTTTTAAACACAGACAGTGACAGTTTGTCCCCAGAAGACAATGAGAAGGTGTCACAAAGCATCACAGGCAGCGTCAGTCACAAACTCAGACTCAGTCAATTGTTAAAGACAGCTCTCTTACCACCTGGCATGAGGTTGACTTGGCACACAACCTGACACAGATGGCTTGGTCAACCCTCAAAAGCACTTGCCAAATTTAAATGAACCATTTTAACTAATTTCAGAGCAATGATGCTGTACTCTGGAAAGTATAGGCAGACACACTTGATTTATTATTAGTCAAAGCAGCCATTAGGCAGGGATTTGTAGGAACAGTGTTGTGGCAAGGGGCGGTTCTCACAATCAATACACCGATACCGCTGCACTGCCACCCATTAGCTGCAGATATTTATGTCTGATTGGAGAAGCAAAGCTGAAGCCATTTGTTCTCATAATGGAGATGCAACAGCACCCTTGCACAACAACATCCAAAGCCAAAGCCAAAGAGAAGTGGAAGCAAGGCTAATTACAGAAAAAAAGTCCCGAAACTGTCTGGAAACATGATTCAAACTCTGCGCACAGTTCACTGGGCATATACCCCACATCACCATCCTGTGAGAAGACTGCAAAGGAAACCAAGAAAAAGAAAACATCACGAAGAAGAGAATATATTGAAACTAAAACTGAACAATTCAAAAAGCAATGGGACAAAGTGCCATCACCGCACACTGTGCACAGCACGCCCCTGATGCCCCAAACAAGCATGAAAGCACCAGGCTTCTTTTCAGGCGGTAATATGCACAGCCCACGCGGAGAGAGACTGCCAGTGGACCTGTCATCATCAGCACAACCTCTGGACCTGGTTGTTACATGTCTTACAAATGGATGCTGCAGCCAGGCCTGGCAGGAATTTCATGAAGACCTACACTGGTTGTTTCATGGCTGAATGCCTTTGGCAAAAAATGAAATGAAAAAATGAAATAAGATAAACTGATCAAAGAAACAACCAGCTTCAAGACCCTGATATCACCTTTCTGACAGGATACGCAGATGTACAAAAAAAATGAGAAACAGAGAGAGAGAGAGAGAGAGGAAAGCCAAAAGGGGGGAAGAGGGGCTGGCAGGGGTTAGAAAGGCAGACAAAGAGTGGGAGAGCAGTGGAAAAGCAACAGCAGTGGTGTGATTGGGGAGTAAGCAGAGCTCGAGGCTTGCGATGACAGGTAATCACTCACGCACAATATGCTTTGACAGCACAAGAAACGTGTCAAGAAAAAATCCCACACACAAACAAGCAACAGCACTCAAAGTGACACATACACACAGGCATCCCCACACACTCGCACAAGACAATCACTATCGATTGTGAATTACAGACATGGCTCTTGTGCAACCGAAGTATCAGGCGAGAGCAAACACCAACTTTCCACTCAGAGATGATTGTTAATACTGAGAAGATCTGAGGGGTTTAAAGCCTCGGTTTATGTACAGTATTAGCTGGATTATGGCTTGATGGTTCTATATTTAGTAAGCATTGATGAGTCAGGTTCAATCTCACCCACGATGAAAGTTTTGAGGCTGAGCTGCTGTGTATCGATATGTGCGCAATTACAGTTAGGCAGGGCTTTAACTCCTTACACACATCCACTGAACATGCAGACTCATTCAGTTTGCATAGCGCAGGGCCAACAAATCCAGAGTGTGCACAGAGGCCTTGGCAGAGAAACAGATGTGCCATCCAGAAGATGAATCTACTCCACAAATAAATCAGACCATCATGGAGTTTCTCTGGAGGATTAGATTTGCTAGGGCACACCTGCGTACTTACACATATAGACACATGCAGTACAGTACTTAGCAAAGGCACACATTTAATGTCCAAAGACAGTGACACACATGTAATTATGAACGCACATGCACTCACACACACACACAGAGGTGCAGCCATTACATAATGAAGAATGCCCTTCTAATCCCCAGGTGTTCCTCGCCCTCCACCTCAGCAGCAGAGAAACAAGGCATGAGGGGAGGAAAGGATGCGGTGGATGAAATTCTCTAATCTAGTGTGAAATCAGTCATGAAGATGTGTAGATTAATCCTCCCTGTGTGTCAGGGCAGGGCACAGCTACATCCCTGCTTGCAGTGAAGCTGAAGGTCAAAAACAACGTGCAGCAATGGAACTGAGCCATGTCTGGAACTGAAAGATATGCATCTAACAATATGGGCCGCTGGCACAGACACAAGATTAAACCAGGGACAGAGCTTAAAACGCTCCAGAACATGACTTTAACTTAGAAATAGTAAGTGGTGAATTTTGGACAGATTTTGTTTTAATCATGTAGTCTGGACTATACATATGTGTTTTTATGCTATGCAATACAGAAAAAGTATCTTTGAATACTTAAAAATATATCCTTTGTGTTACAGTATGTATTAGCAGGTAAAAGCAGAAACCAAACGTATGTTGGTTTTCATCTGTGATATCAGACGAAGGCAATGTGTAGAGTGACATGGTTTGGAGAACTAAGGGTTTCATGTTTTTACTGTATCTGTAACTGGCTTAAAATGCTCCGGTCAGTTTGGACTGGTCATGTCTAATGTTTTTGTTCCCAAACACAGAATCCACTTTCCCAAAGCAATATGGATGCCAAAGTCCTGAAGTGAAGAAAAACACGACCTTTTCACCTTAAAATATTTGTAGTTGTACGAAGTGGCATCCAGCCATGTCTAAAAGCAGATTGAAGTGCTTATACAGGTTCCAGATAGCCATACTCAAAGACAGGGGGAGATACCTAGCGTCACAAAAAGGGTCAAGACAATAATAGTGCACAATTTCAGAGATAATCCCCTCAAAACACAATCATTGGGTTGCAGAGAGAAGCTTCAATCCTGCATATTTGTTCACCCTGGCACACCTGGCCAAACACTGTATGTCACATTGCTGGTTTCAGAAAGCTGCAAAAATTATGAAAAAGGTGGAACTTGTTGATAATCCAATGAGCATACTGACTCCATAAAGACACATTCAACGTTGAACTTTTCACTTGTCTGACAGTTATGTTTCTAGAAAGACATTGTGCAAGTAGGACTTATCAAACTGGAGTTTTTCCTACTAATAAGAGGTATAAATCTATCTGAATGTAATCAATGAGTGCTGGGTGTAGTGTTTAATCATAGCTGAGCTAATACTGCAGCAGCACTGTGCTGCAATTTATGTTTAGTCCCCTGGCTGCAGTGAATCAGGTAAATGACAAGAAAATAATGGAAAGCAAAGCTATTTTTAGGATGTGCTGAGGTGACCAGCCAGTTCAGAGGAGAAGGTGTGGCTTTCAAACAAACACAACTGATTGTTAACTTACAGTTCTGCAAACACGACTCTTAAGTTTCAAACTATCTCTGTGGAGGCTTCAGCAGTGGAGCAGATTTATTCATTCTCTGGAAACACTCCAAATTCCTGCAGGGGTAAACGTTCATTTGCAGAAATTCATTTCCAAAAGGGGCCAAATCCCTGTGCCACTACGCATTAAGAGAAGACTAAAACAGATTGAACCAGAAAGACAAAAAATAGAGGACTTTAAAGAATGATGCAGATAATACAGAGGTACAAATGCGGAAAGGCTAGACCTCGTAAGTGAGTTAGCTTCATCGAAAACCAGGCAGCATTCCCCTCGGCGCTGACCCAAGGTCTGCTGCTGATAGACAACAGAATGGATGGGAGAAAAGAAGGAATGAACAAGTGAAAGAGAATAGCGATACAATGCAGGGACCAGGAAGGTGGAGAGAGAAATTGGAAAGAGCTGAAGGGAAAAGACCTTGTCAGGAGACATTAAGAGGCAGAACTTGAGGTTGTGACTGAAGAAAAGGAGAAAACACAAACGAGGCAGGGGAGACTTTCTGATAGATTTTCATGCAAGACAATCTTAAATGGCAGAGAGGAGGAAGATGAAATATTTGTGTTGTATCCATTTCCAAGAAAGGTTTGGCATCAGGTTGCACTGAAGATTGTCTTTTTTTTGTCAGGTTGGTCTCCTTTGAGCTCAATTTTGTGAAAAATTGTCCCACAAACCAAAGGAGAGAGAAGAATGTTTCAGATCACAAATAAACAAAGAGGAGGCAAGACCAGAGACACAGCAAGGATGGAGATTTGCACATGGAAAGGCAATGTGCACCATGCCAATATTAATACTGATTATTCCTACCAATGTTTTTAGCATTTATTTAACACATCCATCAGAGAAGTATACAGACAATGAAAATTTCTCAGGACTATGTGGAGATAAAAGAGCTAAAAGGAGATTGGATATCGGACTTACATTGTCATGAGGGCAGACATCTGACTCCAAATAAAGGTTAATGTTGCGTCATGCCTGCTGGATGTGGAAATGGCTTGCTAACAATCAGTGTGGCCTAAAAATGCTTAGAGCAACTTCATATTGCTAGCATGACATCAGCATATCCTCCATACTGCTGCTGACTGCTACTGATCTGGAACCTGAGGGCAACAGGTCCACCTTTCCAGCTGTCCCATAGGCCTGTTGCCACCATCGGCCTTCCAGGGATTGGTTCTTGCAAAACGCCTGTCAGATCCTTTCGGGAGAGCACAGGTGTAAACAATCCAATTTCTAATTAAGGGTGAGCTATGGACAAAGGATAGAGAAATCAATACACCAACAAAAATACAAGCAAAAATACGTACAGAGCAAAACAAGCACAAAATGCAATCAAGTAAATAAAGTATTAGTGCCAACAATCTCTGTCCACATTATTCTGCTATACCACAGCCACCCTCAAGTGGAAGTCCACCATATCTTAGCCATCAACAGTTCCTCCCCCTCCCCCTCCTCCCCTCTCCTCCCCTGGGAAGCCCATAGAGTGCAGGCTTCCCCCTCCTCTTGATAAACGAGCTGCAGGAGAGGGAAGCTACACGTTGTGCGGAGGAGAGGAGACTATTACACATGGAGAGAATGGGGTCGTGGATGAAGAAGATGGAGTGAGGGAACAGATAGCAGCTGCTTTCACAGATGAAAGTGGTGGCTGGTCACTGGCCTGTGAAATACAGAGAGAAGAATGGCTGTGGTTTGTTGAAGCTGGAGCTCCGCCAGTTCAGATCTGAATGGATAAAGAGAATTCTCTTGTCTCGTATTGGCTTTAGTTAAACAGGCTGTCTGTTGTTTTAACTTTCTTTGTAAACTGGTAAATTGAGTGAGCAGAAGTGATCTTGGGGCAAGTGTCTCCTAATGGGGAATTATACGCGGCATTTTCCACATGTCCTGCTGAATGTTTTAGCTGAGCGTCACTGTGTCTCACCAAGACCTGTTGACATCTTTTACTGTCTTTATTTCCCTGTGCTCATGTCCTTGGCCTTTTTATTTTTCATTTTATCTGCCATATCTGTCTTTTATTTTCATTTTGTTAAGCACTTTGTAAGAAAATTGCTATAGAAATAAAGTTTATTGTCACAGTATTATATTTTTATTTCTAGGTTTATCTCACATGAAGTTTACCTCAGCATTAGTACGTATCCAACATTATAGATTGTAAACCTGCATCAAAACACAACGCTTTTAGAAGTCTAGATAGAAATTTTAATTGTCTCTGGACTTGTTGGCACACAGGCATCCCAATACAAGCAAATGTCAGCAGCAAACCTTCAGTCAACAACTATGTCCACTAGAGCTATTAGAACCAATACTACTCATTCCTCCAGGCTGTCTGGCAGTCTGCGAGACCACTAAGTTGTCAATCATGCAGTCACCTGACCAATCTGCCAGCTCCCGATGGCCTGGGGGGAAATAAGGGCTCATTTCCTCTCCCTTCCTCAGAGCTAAAATGGCATGGCAGAGGTACAGGGGTGCGTGGTGGAGCCATTTACACATGGCATTTACTCACTAAATGTGCTCACTGGCCTTTGGATAATGCAGGTTCACTGACTTTTTCTGGCCTTTTTTCCTGGCAAAAAGGGACTAATTTATCAGAATTCTTTGGAACACCACATCAGTGGAATATTTGGCTGTTTCTCGGGATATAGTTGTGAAAAGGCCATCGAGATTACTTCATTTTCACGCTTTTTTTCTGTGCTTTCTCGCTGTCCTGCTGTGCCCTGAGAAAGTTTGAGACTCAACTACAGGTTTGTATTGATTGCTCTCACAAGGATCTCTCACAGGTTTATATGATATACAATTTTCTTTGTGCACACTGTACATGTGAGCTCCGATAACTATGTGCTTCTGTGTGTTGCCGCTACCACTGAGTTTACATGAAAGAACATCCCAAGTCAAAGCTAGCACCCCGGGGGCACAAATACAGGGCCTGATCAATAACCACTACACAGCCACAGGAGGAGGATCTTAACCATTAACGATCAATTTCAATCTTCTCCCTCTAAACCATCTAGGCACTATGTGTATACCATCCAATAGGCTGTTCAAAGTACGTCTCAGTTACTGATTTATGATATTTGTATTGTTTGTTTTCTTCGTCTTTAGCAGGAGAAAATAAAACCATAGAAGGAGCTGGAGGATGTTGGTATATTCCTTTGAAATTTGATGTCTCAACTAAAAAGACTGGAAGACGAGAGGACATCGGGGACTCCCCATACCTTTAAGCGCAGGCGACAGAAAATGAGCAAAAGAACAAAGAAAGGGATATTCTGATGAGATTAGAGAACAAAAATGAGGGAAAATAGAGAAAGAATAGGACAGTGGTCAATAGAAGTGTAAGGAATGGAAAAAGGCCACATGAGGAGGGTGGAACAAAAGATGTTTTGTCCCATCTTGTCTCAGTGCAAATACAGCACAAAAACAAAGAGAGCAACAACACACATTTTCAGCCAATGATTTTAGGGAAAGGAAAATTGGACACGAAAGTAATCTCAGTGAAGCTTTATCCTATTGTGTTAGAGAGAGGATTCAACAAAGAAAGCAAGCCGTGGTCTCCTGACTTGAAGTAAAGAATGAGAGGATGTCGCCTGTGTGACTACACAGTAATCATCTCTAATTATTTTTGCTAAAGCGCAAATCCCTGCAATCATACTAGAGCTTAGCTACACTTATCGCACTCTGCACTAATGGGATCAGCTTGATTGAAAATGGAAGGTTATCATTTGGATTTATCACACAAGGGTGAACATCTATATATTTTGGCAAACACACATACAGAGGAGTTTGCTAACTTCCATGCACAAGAACAAGCATACCAATTAAATGTGTACATACACACAAACAAGGAAATTAACATACCGTCCCTCAGGAACATATTGTCCCTTGTACTGCCAGTGAAAAACAGGCACGTCTTCATAGTTTGACTTGAAGTGTTTTGTCAAAATCCTTTTTGTGGTGTCTGTGATTTTGTTCAGAATTTGTGTGATGATGAAGATGTTCCAGAGTCCTTCCTGTGCTTTTATTTTGGTGTACAAATGTACTATATAGGCAATATGCACCAGTGTTTAGCATAGCAGTATCCTAGCACATATGTACATTTCCATTACATGCACCACAGGAGCAATCATTAGATTATGCAGTCGGTGAAGTGACTCCACATGTCTCCCAGAGAAAGTGTCTGTGCTGCACCACCAGCACTGCAACACTAAAGCTTTCTGAGTCACAGTGACATTGAAGCTGGAAGTGTCAACATGGAGGTCAGTGAATCTTAGTCATGTAGACTATAATGTGTGTTAACACAAATTATTGTCCTTGAGGATGTGTCACAACATTCTCATGTCAACAGTAGAAGCATAACCTCCTCCCCAAAACAGCGATTGTCCAAATGTAGCCTAGCTACTGTAACTAGACATGGCAGGCCTGTCAAGCTTTGTGTTCCTGTTGTGGTGTGCATGAAGCTGAGTTTGGGGTTGTCTCTCTTTTTTAAGCCAAAACCAAAAACATAAGAGCAAAAGTGCAAGGAATGCATAACAGTGTGTTTGCCCAATGTAAGCTGAGATCATTGGCATGTCTGGCAAACTAGCTTAAACTAACTAGCAAAAAATACTCTGAACACTGAATTTTGTGTGGTAAATCTCCCACCAATGTAAACTGCTTTTGCGCCATTTTAATTACAAGACTTTTAATGTGAAAATTCTGGAGGAAGTGCCAAGTTTCATTCATGGTAGCTTATTCTCATTTAGGGAAAAAAGCAAAGGTGAAATGCCTGAGACAAGTCTTGCTTTGCTAATTACTGTACTAATTAGGGCTGTGCAAATGGACATTGTGCTGAATTTATCAAGGCAACAGCTAAACATTAAAGAGGTTATTAGGCTGCATTAAGTGAAGAACAGGCCAAATTAGAAATAAAAGCCTGTCTCGCATATTAGCCTAAATAAAGGCCTGCTTCTCTCTGTTGCTAAGGTAAATGAAAATAAATTAAAAACACTATTTGAGTACTTGGGGTGCTTCTTCTTTTTTCTTTAGAGTTCATGTTCCCTGTCACTGCAGGTATCTTGATAGTAAATCCCATTTAAGTCAAGAAACTCTGATTTCATACAGGTGCAGTACAAGAGAAAATATGAAATGTTTCTACTTCACAACAGCTGTCAGCACCCTACTGTGCCTGACTCTATTACTTGGTCATTTATTGTATCAGTAAATACATCACAGAAGATCTGGATCGATATTTACTGCAGTATTTACTGCAGGGTTTCATGTTCCTGTCCTGAAACCTTAAATTTTTATGCCATAAGAAAGCTTGACTGGCAAGGTGCTGCACCTGCTGACTGTGATGTGTGAAAAAACAGTGAATGTAAGGGAAACATCAATATTTCAACCTTCCTCATGCACTTCATGCAAAGTGAATGACTCGGTGGCTCTGGAAATACATAAGCTTATACTTGGCATTTTTTTCCCATGCTGCAGGTTTCTTGCAAAATTTTTTCCGTAGTGCAAGAAGGAGGAACACAACCAGGCCTTTTGTATAAATAGACTGTAGGAGAATAGCCTCTCCTGCAGCCGTCTCTCTCTACCCACCCCCTGTTTCTACTTACAATTTCCAACTTGTGGTTGTGTCTAAATACCTGTTCATCTCAGAGGAATTTGTGCTGAATTTAAATGGTTATCCTGTAAGGCTGGAACACATTCTAAAAACATCTCCAAGAGATGTTAACCAAATATAGCGTAAAATATGCAACTCATCAGCTGAACTGACGGACTGTGTTGCTGTCTTCTCTCTTACCACAGCTCTTAACGTAGCCTGACAAGACCTCCACCCACAGCATTTACTCTGCTGTGGACTCACTCTGGAAGCACATGAAAGTTTAAAATAGAGTGCTGTTAGTTATGGAGAAAGAGCAAGGAACTGCTGCAGCTTAGTTTTTCCAAGAGCATAAAATTATGTAAAGCTGTATTTTTGTGTGCTAAGTGCTTTCTACCTAAGGGTCTGACATCTACTTTCCATTTTTCCATTTAAGGAGAATGGGGTGAAACAGCTTTTTTTTTGTTGTTGTTTTACATTTCCCCTTTTCTTTGCTCATGTGACACAAACCTGAGCTCAAACGCTCCTTTAATGTGTCAAATAACACTACAAATCTTTCTGAACCCTCTTGATCGTGTCCTCTAGCAGAGTGATTGATCCTTTTATCAACAAAGGCTTAAGCTTTTGTCTCTAGTGACCTAGCTTTACATCCTTTGTACATGCAGCATGTAAGCCTTGCAGGCAAGTTCATGGTTTGAATACAAATTACCTGTTCAATAATGCAGCCTGCTTCAAGTGCATTAAGTAGACATCTATCAAATTTTGTTTCTCAACAGATGCAAAGACGGACTCAATTAGTTTTAGGCTGAATTGGAGAGTTTAGAGTCTGCCATCATTCCCACAATATCTCATGAGAATACCGAAGAGAGCAATGAACTTCAGACTGGAAGGACACAAATAAGACAAAGTACAAAAAAAGAAGAAGGAAATGAAAAGTGAGAGTGAGTGAGAGAAATGACAAGACCAACTAAAGGATGTCATGAGGTTCCAGCAATCTCAGAGGTAGATAGCTAATTAATCTCTCAGCAGGAGAGAAACGTCAAAATAACAAACAGACCCAAGACACATGGAGCAGGAAGAGGAGGAGGTGGGATGAAGCATTAACAGGAAAGGAGGGAAACTACAGAATATAATGACAGGAAGAAAACAAGTTCATGACAACAATGATAGAGATCACAGTGTTTAGGATGTAGGAGTATTGCTGCTGGGGCTGAGATGATGGGATGCAGGCAAAACCTGCATGTAACATGTCAAGTCAGCAAATAGTTTATGATGGAGAGAAGGATCACTGGATGTTTTAGGGATCAATCCAAAAACTGCCTGAAGTGATCTGCACCTGAAACAGTCCTCAAGTTGTGGTTTGAAGCATCAGATAAATAGTAAATTGTATTTATCAAATCAATCAGCTCAGCGGAGGACTCAGATTTAACAACAACAACAACAACTGTGTAATGAAAATACACGGGGAACTTTTAATTATTTGCCATCATATTTTCTTGAGAGGCACTCTAGAGGACACTTTATCACACTGTCCTGTCGATTGGGCCACCGTAGAGGCCACTTTATCACGTCTTATCTGACAGAAGGGCATCCAAGAGGTCATTTTGCTGCATTTCTTTGCAGCCGGTCCTCACCAGAAAAACGACCCATATTTATGTTTATTGCAGCACTCCAACCTCTAGTGGCTGTACTAATTATGATGGGATGGAAAGATGCAAAGGAGGAAGGTGATGAATAAAAAGCAAGAAAGTCAGCGTTGACTTATTTTATTGTACCTCAGTTACAGAAATCACAATCTCCTCCTGGAGTATTTCTGATGTCTGAATCTAACCAAAATTCCAAGCAAAGATAGGCACTCGAGAGAGGCGATGGCTCCCCCTGCCCACACTTTGGAGCACCGTGTTTTTCAAAGCTCCTTACTCCAAACATGTTGATAAGCTTAAACTGTTGATGTAAATTAAAGTTTAATGTATTCTGACTGCTTAAATGTTCTCAGTGTGATTAGTTAAACTGTTTGACTAGACATGACCCTCACTCTGTCGGGCTTGCTGAACTACAGAGCCCACATTAACTCGCCATATTCTATTACCTTTGGGCAAGTAACTTTAAGGGTCACTTTAACATGAACAGCTGAGGTTGGGAAACCGTTGGATGATGTCCTCCGAGTTTCTGGAGCTTTACATCTGAAAAATATAACCCCAGATACTACGTCACTTTTATCTAAGTGCAATATGAGATTGCTGGAGTGCTCTTAACGATCGTCATTTCAGATGGTCAAATAGTTGATCAGTATTGGCCAGGTACTTAAATGCTTGGCTCATTGCTCTCTTGGTAATCCTAACCTTAGCGAAACAATGGAGAAGAATATTAATAAATCATAGCATCAGACCTTAGTGATGTTTTACAGAGGTAAGGTTCATTACTGGGCTGATATGTTGAAAGGCTTTTATATGCTGTTGGTCTGAACTACTATAACAATCCAATACAGAGCAGGAAGCCTAAAAATAGAATCAGACTGAGCGAGACAGGAGGAAACACAGACAGTGTGAAAATCTTCTATCTCTCAGCACTAATCTTGCCGTCCATTGCATGTAATGATTTCAGGTGCTTTTCCACCCCGACTTGTCCTCTGTCCCTCATGCACTTGTGCTCTGTCCTCCTTCCTCACACACATCTATACAGTACACACACTCCCTGCCGCACACAAGCAGTGATGGGAGTATGAAGAGCCATCCATCTTGAGGGAGAGGGTGTAAACACAGGTAAGCAACAGTGAATGTGAAATCTATTTCTTTTTGAGGACGACAGCATGAGACACACACGGCGATGCGCACACAGTTGTGACAGAGCAGACAAATACATCAAGCCGTCTCGCTGTGACTGGGAGAAAAACACCCAGGTGCATCTTTCACTGGGCTGTTGACTGGTCCCCAGATAGTCTTTGTTGACACTGCACTCGGAGGAGGAAACAGTTGATACACTTGATGAATATCACACACTCAAACAGACACGTCTGCACAAACGCACACACGAGTCCCATTGAGATTGTGCAACCAAAGATTAAAGAGGGGGCCCTTGGTAGTAGATAATAATAGAACAGACACTGAGTCGTGTACACACAAACAAGTATTGTTTATTGTTACAGAGGAAGACAGAAAACAGTCAGGGCTATTAATGTTAATGCCGTGCATTTACATGCAAAGAGGTTTGCACTTTGATCACAGGAGAAACATTGACAAATTGATCTTGTAGGCAAATAGTGTGAAAGCATTTTTCTAATTACCCAAGGCCATCGCTGTAGATTGTGATCCATGCATAATGCACAAACACACAGACACACACACTCGTCAGCCGCTAAACCTGTGAGCAGGCTATCACTCTGGCCCATCAGCTGTAATTGGTTTTCACAAACATCATGAAACGAACACACACGCACACACACAAACGTACCTGAGGGGCTTCATTCTGCTTTTGCAAATTTTGTCCATGAATGAATCCCATCTTTCATAACTTGCATTATTCAGACAAAATCTTCTGATTGAGAGAGTGCCAATGAATGCTACTGGGTACCAGGATGTGCAAACGTTCTCTCTTCATCGTAGTCCACACACACACGCACATACACACACACACACACACACACACACACACAGAGCCATAGTCGAAGCTGTCCTCATGACAAATGAGGCTCTGAACCCAGAGCTATTCAAAAAGGTCTGCAGCCAGACTACAGAGAGGGAAACCCCATCGCTCCCCTTCACTCCTGCACCTGCTTCCCCACCTACCCACATACACACACACACACGCACGCACACACACTTACAATGATCAATTATACAGTTGTCATCCAGGTAGTATAATATGAAATCCATTTATCCTGATGCTTTTGCAACACTGAACTGTCATACACCACATAACACTGACAGAGAGAAAGAAAAGAAAAAGGAGAGGTAGAGAAAGTTTGTGTTTTTGTTTCTTATTGGGGACCTTTGCCAGTATAGACACAGACCTTGTCAGGACCATTAGTCCTCATAGGCACCAAAGGCAAAATGTAATTTCTAAGGTCCTGGTTGAGGTTAGGGGTGAAGTGTGAATTGAGGTTATGTTAAGGTTTGGCATGAACTGGTTACATTTAAGGTTTTGGGGTTGGAGTTTGGGTTTGGGTTTGGGTTGGGCTGTCCACACTGAATGAAAGTCAATGCAATGGCCTAACAAGGACTGCTGCACAAACTTATCAGTTAGGGGTCTCCAGGAAATAAATGTAAATATATATAATGTCCCCAAAAATGATGGAAACACGACCCTGTAAAGTCCGAGTTTGGCTGCTGAACTGCTGGCACTTTACCATAATGCAACCATTACTGCTGTAGATGTCACAGGAGAGGAGGACAAGTCGTGTTACTTCTCTTCATAAGAAACAATTCTTTCATGTAAAATCTGTATTTTTTCTGCTGTTTTTTTCTACCTTTTTTCAGTCGTCCATCTCATGAGAATGTGACAGAGCAGAGACGCTTCAGTTTTCATATTTCACAACCGTCAGACACGATGGACAGTGGACACTCACACAGATCTGACACACACAGTTTAATACACTCAGTGTCCAGACGTGTTCACACATGTTTATTGATGTGTTCGGGCTGTACACTCATACATGGGTGCATTGATTATGTAAAACATCATGAACTGCGTTGACTATGTATTGTGCTGTGAGTAACTGTTACTCTGCTTCCTTACGCTTTCGATGTCTAGTTTTGTCACTTGTTCTATTGTCAGAAAAGATAAACAAAGGTCTTACTTAGAAAATGTAAAACATGGGTCCGTGTCGGCTGTCTCTGTCTCCATCCTCATCATCATCACAGTCAGTCTGGGACACATACTGTTAGACCTAAAAGAACATTCACACAAATTCATCAGTATTTTACCTAAATGACTTTTGCTCTCAGACATGTCTAATCTAATGTAAACATGCTGAATTGACAGCATATCAGATTATGTCAAAGATAAACACTGTCCCATCTTTGGCTGCACTTCAGCATGACCTTTTTTCTTCTCTGGTAGAAGACAATATACATTCTCGAAAGATATTCTCCAACAAAATGTATTTCTCAGACTGCAAATGAAATGTGACATATCTAATTGAGCTTCTCATTGACAGGGTCTTACATAACGCATGTAGTTGCTCTCATTGCAGTAATGAGGCATTGGCTGTTGGCTCCTAAACTGACTCCAACATGTAAAGGATTTAGAAATGAAGCCTTTACATTGTTAAGAATGAACGGACCCGACACGTCCATGAGCAGCTCTCCCTCCGTGTTGCTTAACAAAAACTTAACATTATCAGACTCTGCTTCATGTTCCATTGTTTCTTACATAAGCCTATTTCACTGAGGACAGAGCTCCAGGGGCTTGCATTAAACGGAAGGCTTAAATGTCAGGTTACTAGATTGACTTCAGTAAAATTCATCAGTGGATGTCTTGAATGGGAATGGCAATGGGTGTTAATGGCCTAGAAATGTCACTCATACACAATCTATCCACGCACAGTGCCTTCCAGAGGGGCCATGGCGGTACGGCTGGGCGGAGATGAGGACTGCTGCTTTGAATGGAACCCATAGACACAAAGATCACATCTCAGCTGCTTCTGCGGCACTTATCTGCCTGAAGTGTCTTGGGGGGGATGGAATGGAAAAATGCCTACTTTATATTTATGTGCATTTGTTTGTTTGCAGAATGATGTTTCTGTGTGTGTATGTGTGTGTGTGTGTGTGTGTGTGTGTGTAGTGGTAACTGCTTCAGGGTAATTTACAGTGATTGCACTCCTTACTGTACTGCGTTTGCTCTTAATGAGCTTTCTAATTGTGTGTATGGCTGAAATTACATTCAGTTCATATTGTCCCCTTTTTATTCTGCTTTCATCCTATACACAGCAGAGCTGCAGTTATAGATTATGTTAATCGTTGATCAATGTGCAGATTATGTTGTGAATAATGCACATCACAGTTTCCCAGGGAACAAGGTCACATCTTCAAATTGCTTGTTTTGTCTGACCAACAGTCCAAAGATAATTGTTTATTATCACATAGGACTGAACAAACCACCAAATATTAACATTTTAGAGGCTTGTACCACTTAATTTTTTGCCATTCTTATTAAAATGTATTTATGCATTTATCAAAATTGTTGCCAATTAATTTCCTGTCGAAATATAAAATGTATTTACATATTACTGTTTGGAAATTGTGAGCAAATCTATTTGTTTTAACCATGACATGCAGAGATAGTAGTGTATGTTGCATCTGGTGTTGCAGCTGCTGTCACCAGAGCTGTCTCATTTCTTTCCGGATAGTTCAGCATTTGCTTGTTATCCATTATGTCTAATGGTGCAGCAGATCCAAAAGAAGCTGTCTGCACTGTGTACTTCTCTCACCCAATGCAACAAACGCCCATATCAGCACATTTCATATAGGACATATTATGAATGCTATTCTTGGCAAAACATTGTCTGAGGGAGCAGATTTTTGTTATAATTACGTTAAAATGAGCACAAATGAGAAAGTCCTGGCCTCCTATACGCACAAAACAAACACCTATGGGGGTTCACATCATGAGTTATATTCATACGTTTTGACCATTTAGACTATTTTAAAACATTTTCATTTAACCAAAGCCACCATCTACTTCAGTATCCTCCAAAACTGGTTTATAACTCATGCATGCACTCCGATCTCGATCCTTCCCGCAACTCACACACACATGCACACACACACACATGCACACACGCACACACACACACGCGCACACACACACACACACACACACACACTGCACCTTTCCTTTTCCCTTATGAAATATCCATGAAGGGAAAAAAAATGCCTTCAAATCAAGACTCGAAATAGGTCATGTTTTCTTTCTTCATCTTTTCTGATTGCTCATGACAGCAATTTCTGAAACAAGGCGAAGGGCTCCTTGCACGGCTCAGATTATTTGTGTGTAAGAGAGTGAGGGAATGCAGGAGACTGAGAAAGGTGCTGTGTGCAAGGGAGACAAAATAGAATAAAAAGAGTGGAATAGAACAAATCATAATGCACATTTTTCCAGCATCATCATTTGTTGCTTTAATGACTACATGACAGTAATACCATAAATTGTTTGGCAAGCTGTCCTGTCAGTTTCTGTGTTTACTCACATGTGCAATGTGCATGATCCTATGAGATCCTATGACAACGACGCATAGCGAATAAGAGATACACATCAGTGCTACTGTGTTATTGAAGGAAGGGTGAAACAAAAGATGAAAGAACCAAAAGAAAGAATGGGGAATCAGTGCACCAGGAGTGAGAAAGAGAAGCGCTGAAAATCTAGATGACAATAGACTTTCAGAGCAGACCGCCAACTGTGACTCAGCCATTTTCTGGCAGAACTCAAATCAAAGCGAGGAGGAAGAGGAGAGAGAGAGAGAATGGGGAGTCGTGCTCATGCTTAGGGCAGCAAAAGGGGTCAGGAGTTAAGGACAAGAAGGATGGAGAATACAAGTCACAGCAGGACAGGATGTGTCACAGAAGTGCTGGTGCCAGTTTGTAAAGATGTATCATTTGACTTTTCAGGCCTGCAGTTAACATAACCATCCATCTTTCAACAGGAAGTGAGTCAGAACTGAAGCTGAGCACAGGAACCTACTGTAAAAAAAAAAAAAAAAAAAAAACTTGATTTGATGTTAAACAGCATTAATTAAGAGATTTTTCTTTCTTGTCAACATTCGTTTGTTTAGCATCTCAGGGGAAAGTATTTTTTGGGCCACAGCAGATCTTTGTTCTTTTACTTGCAGTACCACAGTCGGCCACTAGAGCAAACTGGCTCTCTTGACTTTGCCACATCACATCAATCTCTCTAAAAAACCTGGCACAGGTATTATAGTCAAGAACACTTATGTCCTGATTTACTTCCACTTTTATCGTGTACAAATCCAGTTTTGCCACCCACTTTTGTCAGCTGTCTCTTGGCTGATTATGTTGCTTCTGCTGTCATTTCCCTGTCTTGTTTGCTTGCAGTTTTCAGTGCACCACCACGTCCCTGAACTATAGCACCAAGCCCCCGTGTCACCATCATTATCATCAAATCCTCACAATGGGATACAGTCCAGTCAGTCCATCGAACCTGTCAGTCAGCTGAAAAACAGCTCCAGATCAATGCATCCGCAGCCACTAGAAGCTAGAAGTAAAATTCACAAAGCGCTCTATCAGAAAATCTGCATTTGTCTGGATTCATTTCTAACACAAAATCAATAAACATAACAGTATTAATATTCTCATCATTCTTCTTTCAATTAGCTGCTCCGCTCTGATTGAAATTCCGTCCTCGTCCTCTATAGGATTTTGATTCAGAAAGATTACACCAAGCAAAGGCCACATCAGCATAATGGATTACATATAAACAGCACTGCACTCACTCACACACACACACACACACACACACACACACACACACACACACACACACACACACACACACACACGCACACATCGGTTTGCTCATGTCACTTCTGGGGACGTTACATTGTCTTACATTCATTTCCTGCAACTTGCACTGAATGTCTGTCCCCATGCAGACATATAACATATAACACACAAATATTTTCGATGTGAGTGGTGGAAATATTCCTCTCTCTATTTGTATTTATGAGTGAGAGAACAGAGCCTGTAAATTCACTGAGGCTGGAAGCAAAGTGAAATAAAAAGAGGCACATTTCGCTCGTCAGCCGTAATGCACCAGCCAGCTATCTTTGATCACACATCTCCCATTAAGACTCATTAATCTGCCATCCCATAAAATACACCTTGTCTTTTTTGCATAAAACACCTCCTACAGACGCCCCTCCAGCTCCATGCACTTTTAATGCCACACGCTGTGAACACACACGCATGCACACACCCCCCCACACACACACTGCTTTAACTTTATCTCATGAGTTGGGGACATTGTGTGTGTGTGTGGGTGTGTGTGGTCTTATGGGCACCTGAGGACCTCTTTCTGCCCATTACACCAGATTTACACCTCCTCCTCCACCCTCTGTCCTCAGGACATCCTGCTGTCCATTTTTTCCTTCTCATCTCATCCATGTCTTTCCTCATTGATGCTTTACTCCTCCCATCTGCCCTCCTAATCTGTTCTCTCATTTCTGCTCTCTACTCAAACTCTTTAAGGGCTGTTTTGCCTCCATTGTTGTTCTTCTGTTGGTGTTTTTGACGGTTCAGTTCAGCTTTCATTTCATATTTCAGTTTCAAAGCTGATCACAGAGCAACAAATCACTGTACAGCATTCACACAGTCTGCACAGGGGAAGAAAAGGAGGGAGGAAAGAAAAGAAAGAATCACCTCTGTCCAAGCAGATATGCTGGATCATGTATGTTAATGGACCACATGCTGATCCTCTAACAGCTCTCCCTTTCATTTCTATTCCCTCTCTCCATCTCTGTCGCTCGCTTACTGACTTTTCATGCATTAAACACAGAATTTAACCTCCACCTACAGACAGCAATCTCTTTCTCTACCTGGCAAGCTCTCACCCACATGCAGGTCCACCCATGCACTCTCTGACAAGAATCCAGCTCTATCAGCCACTTGAAAGAGTCCAGGAGCTAGAAGGTGGAGAGCTTACTTCACTGTGTTAAACTTGAAAAATATGCATGACATAAAGCACAGGCGAGGCAGAAGCTGTTGTCTGCCCTCTCAAGATTAGCTTTGGTGGCGTTGGTTTCATTTGCAAATGAAATTACTTTCATAAATAAGAGCTGTAGGTGTGTAGTCATAGCAACGTAACACTTTGCTGGGAGAGGATACTTTTTGTTTATCTGGCACCGGTATTTCTCTCCTTATTTTGTTCTGAAAGTGTTATTGCATATGACTCAAAAATTTTTATAGGTATATTTAGATTCAATCTGTCTCTTTTGTTTTAATCTCTACTGTAACTCAGCACGGCCGGCATGTACAGAATGCATGATCATGTATCGAGTAACCTCTGTCAAACTATGTGATGTTACAGATCTGCAGTTGTTGGTTTCATTGCTTGACCTTGTTTTCTTTAACCTTATGCCCCTTAGAGGGTGTCTTCAAGTGCAGCAGCTTGTGTGAGAGCGTAGCTGTGTGTAGGTGCGTTCATTAATTGCCACATTCAGAGCAATAAAAAGAGCGGCTGCAGTTGATACCCCGTTTAATATCACCTGGAATGGGGGGCTATGTTGACACACAAATTGATGAAGGCTTTAATTGAACCAAACCCTCCATCTGCCTGTGACACTGAAGACTTAATTTGCTTTTTAATTGCAATCAATAAAGCGTCATACAAGCCTATCTTCAAGCTGAAGTGTCCACAATTGTTCTGCAGCTGTACAGTTAATGGAAGCCATCGCCCACAAAAGGTTATAGTCATAAAGTCAACATAAATGATCTACGTTCATACTCATGGTGCTGTTCACGGTGGCATTCTGTGTGTGCTTCCCTTGGATGGCTGCATAAAAGAGCGGAATCTAGGTGGTTTAAGCACTTTTGCATATTTATATTTCATGCACAATATATTCAAAGCCAGGCATTGTTCAAAGGGAGGAGGAGGATGTCTCATATAAAGCATATTGCCTCTAAATCATTTACATAAAATCATGAGATTTTGTGCTCTTATCAGCAGACAGAGGAGGCAAATCATATAACTACCCTGCTAACTGAACAAATACAATGCTGATTGACCACATGGTCCTTCAGTGTGTATTGGGAAGATGTTGTAAACACACAACAATGGTGTATTTTCGGACAGTTGGCTGTTTATACATTCAGCAGACAAAGCATTGGCATTCATTTTGCATCATATTTCTTTGCATCTGACAAATGACCAAGTCAATGACAGTCTCCTTTAGCACCACCTCTTGAAGGAAATATCTGGTTCTTTAGCTGATTAATGCTCCACAATGTTCACCAGCTCATTGCTGGGCAGGTAGCGTACATTTGGTTTATCACAGCCTTTTCCCCAAAAACAGCTGCCTGCTGCAGCTGGAAACAAGATTAATGAGCGCAGCGGGAGTGAACCAAGTCAGTAAAGTTCGGCCATAAAACAAAACATTGAGCTGAAGGATGCAGAATGTTCTGGTGTTGGGTAATAATTCTCTGTGGGTTCATCACTATGAAATACTGCATTACATGTACTAATCTGATCCATTGTTGATAAAATATTGATCATTGCTGCCTTAAAAGTGCCTTGATTAGCACATGTTGTATATATATATATTCCATTTCTTTAGGGCAAGCTGATAATAAGCACATAATGAATTATTAACCTTTGAAGAAAATCTGATATGTGTTTATCTTCAGAGCCACATCGTGATGGTAAAGGGATGCACTCTGAATGTTAGCACACACACACACCCGCTCAATGCATGTGACAAAGAGGGAGGACAAGTCAGGTTAAAGTGCCAATTGAGCATTTTATTATAAAAGAGCATAACTATTTACAAAGGAAGGCGTAGCGGGTGGAGATGAATCACATCAATAGTGAGTGGAATGCATGGATGTGTAAAGGATGTGTGTGTTAGTGTTGGAGGCAGTGAAAATGTCAAGGCAAACCCAAAACATGGAGTTGTGGAGCGTAGGAGAGAGAGAGAGAGAGAGAGAGAGAGAGAGAGAGAGAGATGTAACAGTCTGGTAGTTACACTTCCTGGAGGAAGTGCCACCACATTAGCGATCCTCCCTGACTGCAGGCAGAAAGGTAAGAGTTTGAACTTTACTGTAAAATCCATGTGAAATAAAAATTATAATAATTGAGTCGGATGAAATGAGCGGCTCAAAGGCCACTCACGGATTAGATGAATAGACATAAAATGCTTGTTATTCAAAAGGGCACCATAAAGGATTTGATGTCAGACCATGAGATGAACAGATGATATATCTCTTTTTGTTTTGTTTGTTGGTCTTCTAGATGCTTTCGTTGGCACAGAAGAAGTCGAAGTCAGTCATTGGTGAATCACGTTGTGTGACTCAGTGGTTTTTGCGAACAGAGGCACACGAGGCATTTTGTTCTGTTGGCCATCTGCACCTCCATCAAGCTGGATAAACCCCACTGATACCCCCTGGCAGAGAGGAGCCGGGCAGCAGGTGCTGCGTGACGTCCAGCTCTGGTAATCACTCCATGTAGACCAGCACGATGGCCTACAGGGGTGAGAGAGACCCAGCATCAAGCCCCAAGCCAGCACACTAACCCTGCTGAAGCACCCTTGAGCAAGGCATTTAATCGAGATGCTGATGCAGTTTTCTCTCCAAATAATGAGGAATGGCACAATTAACTTGTCTCAGAGTTCCACAATATGCATCCCTCTATCTGACTGTAGGACCAAACTTACTTAACTTTGTTGTGCAGTACAATGAAATTAGCATCATAATTCACAGTCTGGGTGAAAATAAAAACATGGAAGTGTTGTGTAACATCAAAGAGGAGGGCTCAATCAGCACTGGACCATGCTAAGTGGAAACATATGCTCCACTGGAAATAGAGCTCGCTGTGGCTGACAGGGACAGATGCCACTGTACCTCTGATCAAAGTGTGTGTGTGTGTGTGTGTGTGTGTGTGTGTGTATGTGTGTGGGTGGGTGGGTGGGTGGGTGGGTGTGGGTGTGTGTGTGTGTGTGTGTGTGTGTGTGTGTGTGTGTGTGTGTGAGTACCCGTGAGTAAATGAGTTCATCTCCTTTGCTTTATTGAAAGGGGGATCCCAAGAGCACCTGTGTAGACATGTTGGATAGGTAATTAGGTATGACACACACACCCACACACACACACACACACACTCACACTCGTACCCATGCCTCTTTCAGTGGCAACAGTTTCATGTCAGACCTGATCACATCTTAAAAACTGTAAGCTCCCAATAACAAACCAGTGATCAAAAAGTCTGTGTATAAACAATGAATGACTCTCACTGAAGCATCTTCAACTTTCCAGTCCTTCAATTTATTATGATTTATAAAAATGAATAGGAAATCTCAAGGCACTCATTGGCTTTTTAAAAATATTGTTCCATTGACACACACTCTTGACCATCAGCTGAATTTTGAAACTTTACTTTTTTGTGTATCTGCCTCAAAGAAGGTCGACGGATGCTGAGGGTGTTGACCTGGACTCTCCTGACTGAGCTGATATTGACCTTGAGGTGACGTTAGTCTCTGGGGACAGTGAAAAGACACTTCCTTGAATAACTAATGCGTTAACTGTATTAAATTCAAAGAAACTTTCATCTACAAATGCAAACTGCAGAACTTAGTGTGCCAGGTGTTCACCCACAGAAAGTGTGTGCTTGCTAAGTTGTGAACATTTCTGTGCCAAACTACCTCACTAGCTCGGCACTTACATGTGTTGGCAGCCTGAACATTTGGCTAACGTGTGGCTGCGTGTCAAAGATGGTGGAGGTGCACCGTCACGCTTTCTAAGTAGCCGACTGGCTATAAGTCAGGATATCTTGTCCTCTGCTGCCGAATTTTACATTTTGGCCATTCTTGTTTTAATCCGTCTCTTGTGAGCCTCCTAACCTCATGGAAGTGCTACACTAAATCATGGTGTACCCCTGTGAGTACACTCCTACGTAATAAACAGCCACAGGCCATTGTTTCCTCAAGCCACCCTGGCCAGGCGCTATCATATCTTAAACTTTAATGTTTTCCCCTATTGTATTATTTTTTTCTGTATTGTATATGATGTTGTCTGGAGTGGTCTGTATTCTAAGTGTTGATATATCTTCAGTATAAACTCAACACTGTTTGTCTCTACATCTTCATCCTGGTCAATTTCCAGTGCCTCTGTTGTCGGCGGATCCCTTTATTAAAAAAAACAAAATTCAGCTATAAGTTAACTGGTTGGACAGAGGCTTCAGGCAATGGGCACACAATCCATAATCCACAATCCAGCATACATCACAGGTTCTGGTCATCATTGTTCACAGTACAGCGTTCATACAGCCCAGCATGGTGAAAGTTTTGTATTACAGCTTTCTGGGACATCTGTTTCTAAGCACTCAAAACCTGTTTATCTTCAATCAAGGTCTAAGATCTTGTTTGTTATATTGGACGATGTGTTCACCCAGACTTTGCATCTCACATTTCTTTGTCTCTTTAATCAGTTTTCTCTTCTCACCATATGTCCTGCTATGCAAAATATCCTCAGTCGTATGTATTGTGATGTCTTTGTGGCTAAAATACTGCGTGTACCATATGCTTCTGACACTATATAATGAAACCTCCAGGAGTTTAGTGACTCAAGAAGAAGAAGATAAGAAACAAGGAACTGCTAGTTCTTGTTCCTTTCCTCTTTATCCTGCTGTATATCTGCGCTCTTGGTGTAACCGGTGATAATCCAGCGATCGTGAGATAAAACACTACCTCTTTCATCTGTTTAGTTACCTTCCAAATGACCAGGGACTTTTAACTGGGCTATTTACTGTTAATTGACTGTTAATTGTCATTAAAAGCGCTGCCAAAATGACTGATGACTTGATGGTCCATGACTACAGCTCAATAAGTCCTCCTGTACGCCCTTTCACTTTGCTGAGTCAATCTTTGTGTGGGATGCGACATGGAATTTGTGTGTGGGATGTGCTGACCTCAGTCCACTAACTTTTATTTTTGTAGTCAATACATTCCTGATATTATATGGTGCTAGAGATCTATATATGGATCGCAGTCCCTGGAGAGGGGCAAATGAGAGGACACGCTGTCAGCAGCGAACGCATGCCAGGCTTTCTGTGGCCATTTCTAGGAGATTTGTGGTTTTCCACCTTGCCCGGCCAACACCTCACACCTTCCACCACCCTGTTTTCACCTTCCACGAGGATTGGAGGAGATTAAGTGTCTCAGCGGAACACTGTGCCAAATTAAACATCTTCTCTCTATCTGTATCACTTCCCTCTGCCGTTCTCCCAGACCCCTTTAAGTCTTTTTCCCCCTCCCTCCTCCCGCTCTCTCTGCCCACCCCCCTCCCCGACGTCTGGTGCTGATTGCTTTTTCTCTTCTCCCCAAATCCCCTCCTTCAGCACTAAACTGAGCTTGTTTTTGCGGGCTGCTACAGGTAAAGCGATGCAGGTCCACAACAGCCTGGGTTTAATAGCTACGAACAAAGATGTGGGATTTCACCACTTAGACACAAAACTTAACCCTGGGAATGCAGCAAAATTATTTAGTTTATGTTTGTTCTATCTGTCACTCTGTGATGAAACACAGAGGCGATGAGATAAAATATATTAAAATGCTGTTTGGAACAAGGCCAATTAAACAACCAAGGCAATAAAAAAGCTACTGTCTCGACTCTCTGTCAATGTAGACTCACAGACAGTTTGAGCAATATAAGAATCTGTGGGAGAGAATAAGGAAGGAATAACTGACCGCCTCCTACTGTGAGATATCATCACATTCATCCACAGACAGATCAATGCAAACCCATTAATCAAACTGATCACGTGAGTACGAGTGTGTGAATGCATTTAATTGTGAAAACTTGCCCAGTAACATAAACCCTAAATCCCCATCTGTCCTCCCACAGCGCTCCTGCACTCTTGTGTGAGATGATCGATGACTGGAGGAGCTCCTGGTAGGATTTTAATTTCGAAGGAGATCTGAACGGTCGATAAGCTTCCGGTTGAAGGGGGGAGGAAGATGAAGATGATCTCTACAAAGTGTCATAAAACCATCAACGCCTGTGAGGCTGTGCTGCGGGTAACAAGTACTCAGAGAATTTTCCTGTTGCAACAAGTAATGTTTTTCGAATCAAGTACATTTTCAAATAAACAGTCTGTTATTCTTAAAATTTGACTGTATTTCCTTCGTTCCGTTCCTTGACTCATTCACACTGTTTCTGTTTCTTTCCTGCTTCTTCTGGGCATAGCTGCGTACCAGTGGGAGGTATCCAATCCAACGGTGGTGCCAGCTCAGCTAGTGAGATGGCGGGGAGGACATACTTTACGTTGTTTTTGCATTATATCAATCTGTGGGTGAAAGGGACACATCACAGTGAAATGCAAATTGTGCCTGGATGATTCATGTTGAGGAGCTACACTTCAAATATGAAGAAGCACCTGCAAGCTAAGCACAACCACAACACTCAGGTAGCCTCTAGTCATTTTCAGGTACTTCAAATAATATTTTTTTTCATTGCAGTTGAACAGCAAAAAAAAAAAAACTTAAATGTTGTTAGGCTATATGCACTGAGCCTCTGCACCCTCTTGATTGCATGTTTACTTGTACTCTAACAAAATAAATTAATAAAGAGCTGTAATGGGAATATTGTTATTCCTGTTTTAGCCTGCTTCCTGTTTTAGAGCTACAATCCTACAATCTTAACATTATACTCTAACACTCATGTGTCCATTTACAGATAAACGCTTAACACTTTAGGATTACATAATTTTACTGAAAGTGATTGGAGCTAAATTAAACAAAGCTAGTTGTCCGCTGAGGGAAACTAGTGTAGTTGAATTACTTTTAATTTGAAGTTTAATAGATGAATGATTAAATATCTGATCTGTTATCATCAGTTCAATATTCACACTGTAGAAGCACAACAGGCCCATTGCCCTCGCTGTAAATTAGGCCATTATTATTCTCTTCACTAGCGAGCAGATTATCATGGAAAAACATGGATGAAGGCAAGGTTGTTTCCTGACATGGACTGAGGCAGCACAGGGACCGAGAACCAGTAGGATCAGTTAATAATGATAATAAAACTTAGCTTTTTTTAGTTATGTAGGTTGCATTCAAATTCATTCAAACAAGATACATGTTGATTGTATTGAAAAAGAGGCAGCACTGATGGCCATGTTGGCTTGGAAATCAGGACATTTATACATATATATATACATGGGTCAGTTTGTTTGGTCAGCTTTGCAGCTCAAAAATAAAAGCAATACAAAAAATATTAAAGCAAACAAACAAACAAAAATACTCCCACTGTCACTAAAGTACAGCATGAAGAATGTTGGGTTACAGGCTTCATGATGAAAAGCACCAGGATTAGTGGAGTTGATCAAAGAGTAACTCCCTCTCCTCGTTTGGGTGATGTGGGCACTGGGCAGATTAATTTTCTTACAGCAGCATTTAATTACTAAGGTGCATCCCACAGCACCAAACAGTAGCGCTCGCTCCCTCTACTTCCTCCTCCTCTGTATCTTGATATTAAGGTTGGTTCCATGGTGTTGCTCACTGTCCCAGAAGGAGGCGAGGAGACAAGAGAGGCTGCCATGCATGTCTTTCATCAGCGGACGCAGAGGAGCACAATCTCCAGGACGTCCACTCTGTTTTAGTGAGAGGGATCTCTGTACGGTCACCTCCATTGGCTGACATCTTTGATCGAACTTATCATGAATACAAAACATGAGTTTCTTTTACGGTGTGGTCACACAGATCTGGTCACTGGAGGTTTCTGGTTTGGAGGGTAAACAGAGAAGGATACGATATGGGACATTTGTACGACTCTTCTCTCATTCCCTGTCACAGCAGCTGCAGCTTACTGTCTACATAATGTTGCCATCATCAAAACTTGAATGGGTTTCAGCATTGAAGGGAAAAATGGTCAAACCGGAGCAGTTTTACTTTAATATAATAGAGTTTCATTTTACTTTGGGGCCACTGAAAGTTACTGGGCCCATAAGGAGCATTTAAACCTTCAATTCAAGCTAAATTATGAAATCACCAAAACATAGTCACCTGAAATTCATACAACAGCAGCAGTAAACAAGATGGAGTGCTCTGACTGCTGTTGTTCTGTGCTGGAATAGTGTGAACCTGAGTGTGCCCGGACGGACAGCGCGGAGGAATGAATACATCCATGCTCCTTGTGGCCTTGGGTCTGCCAAGAAGACTGAATGCAACGCAACACAAGCAAATAAACTGCCCTGGCAGGGCCCTAAATGGATGTGCATGCCGTGATACGCTTTGCTACCCGCAGGACACGTGGGTATTAACATGGATGTCACGTAGGATTCAACGCTGCCTCTCAAACACACACAAGCACATGCAGGAAAAAGTAGATATTCCTGGAGAGTGATGAGTCAATACAAGCCTACAGGTTTTCCTCCCACAACTCTTACATGTGTTCAGCGATAGACGGTCATATAGACAGACAAATGGATGGATGAATGGATGGATGGATGGATGGATGGATGGATGGATGGATTGAAGGGGTTCTAAAAGTTCTGAATTCAAAATTTTACTGAACGTACAAAAGCTGTGCCGAACAGTGTCTTTCACAGTGTAGTGTTATTCTAAAATACTGGAATATTCTGTTTTTATCACTAACGAATGCATATAAGAGCATTTTAATGTTGCAGCTTATCAGTGTGGAGCTAATTTCAGCTACTTTATATACAACTGGGCAGATTTGGGGAGACTCAGTGAGTGAAAAGAGTTTGTTTACAGAATGTCAAGCTACCCCTTTAAAAGATGTTTTTCGGAAAGGATGAGAAAAGGCGGAAACGAGGGTAAGGAAGGAAACATAATTTGAGCATTTTGGCGAGCTCATGAATTAATAATTGTTTAACTTTGTTAAAATCACCAAGGGTGGAGATTCTAATAGCATTTGCTGCTGTAAATTCTCATTTAGAAATAAACCCCAGGAGCAATGTTTAATTTTTTTCAGAACAGCGAGAGACAGAAATATTGCATTGAATTAGAGATGTTTGTGGAAAGAAATCAGTGATACTTGTCAATAGGCCTTGATTTTTGCCGTTGTATCAATTCCTGTAAAACTAATAGTAGTTTGATGAGATTTATCATATGATAAATTTATGGGAGTGGGTTTTTTTGCATTTTGTATCTGGTTTAACTCACCCTCCCTTCCATCAGTGGTACGGCTGATTAAAAGTTCTACAAGCAATGAAAGCCATTCTAGATATTAAATATGCATTGGTGAAGTGAGATAGGTGTGAGCGCACGCGCGTGTGTGTGTGTGTGTGTGTGTGTGTGTAACTCTGTCTCCCTTCATGCATGTGCACCACAGGACACTGTGTGGGTTCGTGACTGCACTCTCTGGAACGTCGCCTAATCTCTGAAACACAAAAGAGGAAAGAGGGTCGAGCTGCTACATTATTGAACACACACGTCTGTAGCCTCCGCTGACACGTGCACAGCTTTTTGTGCACTTGTTTGTGTTTGCGACTTAGAAACTTACCCAGGAGGCTTAGGGCTCCGCGGTTTAAACACTGGCTTCCCTCCTTCTTGTCTTAAATTCATAAGAATATTACTTTCAAATCTGTCCCTTGGCTTATCTCCTTCACTCCTTTCATACATACACACCACGCCACATAAACTCACATGAACCCACTTACTCCCTCACACACGCACACTCAGAGGTCGCTCACGGTGCCAAACTCTCAGACTTATGACATCTCTTGCATAATTCATGAGTCCAAATAAGAGTACATGAAATAATCATGAACAGGGGCCATATTCACAAAGGCATCTGAAGCTAAAAGGTGGCCCTAATTGGCCAATTTAGGAACAAATTCTAAAAGTAATGTGCTTTTCAGTCATGATTTTAAAAGCCTCTCTAAGCACTGAAGCAGCAAAAAAGATTTCCCAGAAGAGGCGAAGGGGGGTTTGGCGAGGATGAAACAATGCTTTATCGTGACATATAAAATGTTACCCGCACTTGCTGAGCAATAAATGTCTTAATCCATCACGAAGCCTGTAACTCTTCAGCAATTATGAAATCGCTTTTTAAAATCATTACATCAATCTGACAAACTGATGGTAAAAATGACCATTCTTCCCCATGTGTTGTCTGCATGTTGCATCTCATGTGAAGCTTGACTGGCAGCAGTAATTACTGCAACAAAAGCTTCTTCAGCAGCCGCTTAAAATCACCTACCAATCATCATTTTTAAAGAGGGTCTGCTTCCCCTAAAAATACCTGCGTGTAAAAGCTTTCCTGTGAGTAGTTTCTTCGAGGAAACTCCTGCTGACTCCTTGGAACTTTTCTGCAGCTGTTTTGAGAAAGCAGGGAGGAAGTATTTTTAGGGGAAAGATAAAACGCCATGCGAATAGGGACCTCAAGTACATTAGACGGTTGTTGTTTCGCTGTGGATTCTGCAAATAGGCTTAATGTCACAGGGAGGTGCTTTACAAGCTGGCGTCCGGATCAAATTCCATGTTACAGAAACACTAAGTCGGTGGTTCAGTCACTGGGAAATGTTCTGCTTTGTAATGTTTCGGGGGCTGGCGTGGAGAAATTCCTTGAAAAGGCAATGGCTCTGTGTGTGTTTATATACAGTATGTGAATTTAAATCTATGTACATGTGCAAATTAATATGCACATGCTTTTTACTTGAAATTTGTGTGCATATATTATATATATGTATGTATTTACAGTCTGTATAATTGTTATTATGTATGTGCATTTAGGTATATCTCTTTTTCTTCTCTTGTCTTTCTAATATATATTTTGCTTTCACTATGCAAAGAAAAAATCAGGAAATTATTCACAAAATAAGACGCTGGGTCTGGTTCAGGTGCAGATTGAGGGAAATTCATAGAAAAGAGTTAACAATCAAAACCATTTTTAAAATTAGGGCGGTCAAAAACATTTTTAGAATCTGATTAAAATCTCCATTGAGGAACAAATCTTTCCTCACTGACAATCCAGACTTTCCTTTAGGTTGGCCAAACGATGGCCATCAGCACAGACGAGAGCAGCTGTTTCTACCAAATCCACTGTCTATAATTTCCTCCCATGGAAACACTGGGACTTGTGTGCTGAATTCTAAAAGTGTTTATTTGCATATCATTTTGCACTAATTGAAGTTTATTGCCTCATCAAACCCATTAACACTGTGCCGCATTCTGTCGCTCCGTACCAAGGTTCTCCAACTGTTCTATTATTCTTTATACATCGGACTCCTTCTGTCTGTGTGTCTTTGTGTCTGTGCGTTCCTCCTGTCTGAATCTCTGAATCTCCTGGTTTTATTATTCTCTGTGAATAAAAGTACAAAATACCACAGTTTCCTCCCAATAGTGTTTATCGTGGAACATGAAACATCCACAGGGATTTGATTACAGCGAATTACATTCATAATAACCCCAGACATTTTAATAATGGAACTGATTAGCGAATATTAGAGAGCGCTGGGGAATGTTGCTGATGACACACTGAGAGGAGGGTGGTATGAAGCAGGATGCAGAGGATGGACATGACAACCAGCCATGCAGATGTATGCTAATATATTCTTCAAAGGGTGCAATACCGACTGAGGTACAACTGTTTCCAGGGGCAATTTGTTGCATAAAATTGTCCCTTAGACAAAAAATGAAAGAAAGAAATCAAGAACATACATTGGTCAAACTGGAATAAAATATGAATGAACTGGATTTTAAACAGTCTTTCAGTTTGACCCCAAATCTTCTAGATTATGAGCAGTGCAATCTCCCTGAAATTGAAAAAAGACAGACCACCTACTCCCCTTTTAAAAATAAAAGTCTTTGCCATTTCAGATCTAGTCCGTGCATTTATTATGCCCACCCAAACCTTCGCACACATTCCCAAATGCTCTCACTCTGCCACATTCTGCAGCACTTTAACCTGCGGCTGAGAAGCCCTTCATACATTATTCTGTGTCCATTCTCTATGCCTGCTTGCTGGAACACTGAACTCTAATAGCAGCCAGGAGCTCGCGCAGCTCCCCATGGTGGCAGCTCCACCCCACCCCGTCCACTGCAGCCAACTGAAGGGCACAGGCTGCACCCAGAGAGACAAACACAACATGGTTTTTAGAGCAGTGGGCAAGCTTGGGGCCGCATGCTAAACAAGCTCCGGGACATGCCCGAAGCCAGCTGAAGAAGCAGTTTGATTTTGTCACCTCGCTGCAGCTGAATGGATGGATTCAATTGAAGAATATTCTGCCTTTATGGAGATATAAATTGTTTCAGTCCTTAGGATACTGTTAGAAAGCCCATTATTTCTCTCTTTGCTAATATTTCTGCTGAAAGATGTCTCCTTTCCCCTGCGCACATTTCAGTGTGTATCAGTGTCAGTGCGAGTGTGCGCATCGGTGTCTGTGCATGAGTGTATGTTGTATTTTGATTAATCTGTGAAGTGCGTGAAAATAATGGGGGGAAATTGTGAGTTGAAGTAGATTATTACAATTCACTTTCTTTGGCACACACTGAAAAATAACCCAATTATTTTCCAAGGTTAGAACTGGTGTTGGCTCTCTTTTTAATCACAGCCCGGGAGTGAAGGCAGCCCAGCCCCAGAGTAGCAATATAAACCCAAAGCAGCGCAGAGATAAGCTATCAGGAGGAGAGAGGCAGGAGTTAAATAATTCAAAGTCCTCTAATGAAAGGCAAATCTTGATTTACAGTTGTCTTGAATATTCATGCATTGCATAAACCTCCCTGACATTTGGTAGTGTTTATCATGTAGTCTTTCTCTCGTTTGCTCCAGAATGCAGGCATTTTAATAGCCCAAATAGTCCTGTAGAATAGCAAAAAGTATATCAATTTTATTGATTTTTCATAACTGTATGTAGTCAGTAAAACCTGACATAGAGGTAATGCCAATTCAGCAGTGGCCTTGCAGGACTGATCACTCCCTATAGATCTGAACAGCACTGTGATGTCAATTTGGAGCTTGCCTTTTCACTCATTTGCAACTAATAATCATTCTGTTAAATGGCTGAATTGCCACCGAATGAGCGACATTTTGAGGCCTTTTTCAGAGGAGACATGTTGGCATATATCTTAAAAGGCGATCAATTATGGCTGAATTCCATTTAGCTGATTTGGTTTCAGGGTCCTGGTATTGTGCATGCTGTAATCACACTGCCGTGGCTTACTGGGACACATGAACAGATCGGAGCCGTTGTTATTAGTGACACCTGTGTTTTTATTGCTATGACAAGTCAAGAGGTCTGTGGTTAAAAAGGCTCTTTGACCCCACGCCAAGGAGTCAATCAACATTTTCACAGGTCAGTCCACTGACCTGTAAAAAATATTTCAGCTGTGGACGAAGGCCTGAAGACACTCATCTGAGTGTACCAACCAGTCGATACAACCCACACAGGCCTCTGTGAATACCCAAAAAAATACTATTTTTTATACCCATTTCACAGCAAAAACACATCTACCATGTGTGCAGTTCTTTTTGGGTTAGGGAGATGGCCTTTTCCCAAAGAAAACTACCTTTTGTGCATAACAGGACAGCCTGACTTCAGCACCATGGACAGAGGTCAACAGAGTCCGGGTGGTACAACTAACCTGTCAAACTATGAGGCTCATTAGTGCCCTACAACAAAGGACAAAAACCTAATGTACTTTGTTGGGTTTGGAAGAGAAGTGGATGCTTCTTGGCAGTAAATGCTTCCAGGAAGGAAGAGAAGTGAGACAAATGTCTGACATGAATGTGTTTCAATATAAATAAAACAAAATGTTGGACTGTAAAGAGACATTTTAATTTGGCTGTTATTCCATTAAGTATGCAAGCAATAGAACATATAGAAAATGTATTAAGCTTGCACGGCTGTGTGCATAACACAAGAGTTTTTGTGTTTGTGTGTTTGTGCTCTTGTTTTGGGAGACAAGCCAAGCCTGAGAACCTCCTACGTTAACTCAGAGTGACACTAATTAATGGCTGCTCTAATAGCTCCTTCTGCAAAAACACTTGGACAGTAAACAAGCTTTCAAGGTGAAACGATGACACTAATGTAATTTTTACCAAGCAGGGTGCAGGAAGACAGCCCCATGATGTCCCAACATTAAGAAACACTGTAACTGTCAGTCTAAATACTGTCCCCATCTGTTAAGTATGTTCTCCATTTGCATGAAACACCCTTTGCCCCCTGAGCATCATGAAATGAGCCTGAACCACAGCGCAGCTCATGTCATGTGGGAACAGGTGCGACAAAAAGCCAAGCCCTGCTTCCTTATTAAACTGAGAAAGGTTCCGTGGCACTTTGGGTCTGACCCAAGTCAGTGGGAAGAAAAATAAACCCCAATAAAGCTTAAGTGAACCTCAGAGAGTCTTCATGTTGGTGTATTTGCGGTCACAAGCATGGGGACATTATCTGTGTACAGCAGGACATAAGGCTGCACTATCGCTGAAACAATCATGACCATTACTTTATCTCCACCACTGTGGCTCAAACAGCTCCTCTGAGGCCGGTGAGAGTGGGTCTAAATGCAAAGCAAACAAGGCGTCATGGAGGTATGGAGAGAGCTCTAGAGCAGAGACGACCAGCACTACTTTTGCCCCGTGCCTCTCAGCAGTGGAGGTGCGTCGTGTCCCTCAAACAAGACATACGTATGAATCCATCATCAGTCCACTTATTTTCGGCTTTTAGAGAGTCATTTGCCACCCACACATGCACATAAATGCACGTTTCACATAATCCCACGTTGAAACGTTAAAACTAAAGCACATTTGTACACTCAAGCTTGCAGCCACACGCACCTGTCAGCCTGTGATTGAAATCACAGATGCCTTAACTGCCAGATTTAAGACCTTCAACTGCAACAGAGTACTTGACAAAATCTGTTTCTTTCAAGGCACAGTGTAACTAAGGGTTGTTAAATTATAAATCATCTTCATTAAATGGAGAATATTACTGCTTTAATATAATTATACTGCAATTAAAAAATATTCTGGTTTACTGCAACTGTGTGTGCACAGCCGCAGCAAACTGTAAAGGCTGTTATGGGCAGTTTAAGTAATAATCTTAACGTTTGCTTTTGTCTTCTATTCCAGACATGGCTGGAAAACCTGACTGCTCTGACTCCTGGTCTGTTTTTAGTGCCACTCACAGCTCAGCAATTAATTTGATATTATTATTTAGGCGAGAATGATGGCCAAAACTACAAAAATGTAGAAGCAGGATGTAACTGGAAACTGACAATATCTAGGTGCACCTGCTGCTCCTCAGCTGACAGTTTTGTGAGTCTGGGTGTTTGTCAAGTGGACGTGATCGAGCACTGCAAGGTTCCCAGGGCTCTGTATATGATAGTAGCAGCCAAACCTGGAGCAGAGGACAAAGCGGCTGACATGAAAAACAGCTCTGTGAGACATAAATGGGATCCGGGATTCATTCATTTTAACAATAAACTATGGGAGAATGAGTTGTGACAGAAAGTGGAGGTTCAGTAGCATAACCGGAGAGGAGCGCGAGGACTTAAAAAACATGAATTATTCCTTAAATTCATGAAGGATCGGCTTTTTGTGTCCATGTTTTACGTTTGGCCTAACGCAGCAAGGATGTGGATGCAGGTGTGTGCCTGTGTAGTTTTATATACAGAGGATGGTAGATATCATCTGTGAAACTGTTCCTTTTGGCAGCATCTGCCTCCATCTCACATACAAACACAACAGAGAAGCCCTCCCTCACTGCACTGCTAATCAGAGGCAGTATTAATGGAGCATCTCCCTGGGCTTTTTCCTAGCATCAGCTTCTTATCACAGCACAGTGACAGGCAGATACGCACACGCACTGCTCCACTCAGTGGCAGGATTTCGCTCCAGCTGTGTGGTGGAAGGCTGAAGATTGAGAGATATGATACGATGCCTGGGTTTATTTTTCTTGTAAAACTGGACAAACTGGAGCAGGATGATACATGAGAGCCATTGTTGATCTCACGACTAGATAGCATGTTGGTACCAAGACCTCCCCCCGACTTGTGACAACTCCAAAGCTGGCTTACTGTCTTCCACCGAATCCAAGTCAGACAAAACTTCATTTCTCTCCGTGGAGAAGAAAAGCTCATTCCCTCTTCCTTTACCTCTCGCCTCTCTCTCCATCTCTCCGCGGGGATCTGTTACAGCTGACTGGTTCTCTAATGATCTCGGAGTGAGAGGCAGAAAGTCATCCATAAGCATGCACATGGTCACAGTCACACACACACAAACACACACACACACACTTATCTCGGTATCCTCAGGGATAATTGGGGCAGAGTTCCCCTAGCACACTGACTTCCAGCATCCTGCCACCATTAAAGCATGGAGCTGTGTCTGCGCAGCTACATTCCGTGAACTGGTACGCTTGCTGCACGTGTGTGTGTATGTGTGTCTCAGAGAGAGAGAGATAGAGGGAGAGAGGGTAAGTTTGGGTGTTTTTTAAGGATGAAGTGCGGCAGACAGCTTGTCAGTTGGATGGAAAGCCTTTTGTGTGTGCGCGTGTGTGTTTGTTGGGCGGGTGGGTGTGTGTGTGTGTGTGTGTGTGTGTGACATGTAAAGTGAAGTGTTCCTGCTTGGTTGAGCATGTCGAGGGCCTGTACATGAAACTCTCCACAGCCTGCAGAAGGGGAGACAGACAGACGGGAAGCTGCGGACAGGAAATCTGAGTGAAAGAGGAACAGGGTAAATTTTATTCTCCGTATGTCATTGTTAATCAGTTTCCAGCTACCTGAAAAATGAACTGCACAAGGGAACTAGACTTTTGGGGTTTTAAATAAAAATTGCTCCAGGATAGCAAAAGTTATGAGCAACCATGAAGCAAAGTTCATTAATTGGCTAAAGCACTCAAAACATTTCCTAAAACTCTCCTAATTGGCTCATACCCTCATTCCTTAGAAATAATAACATTGGTGCACTGTGAAATTTACAGTAAAGTGTAAGAGGCCTTACATGAGGACCAATGTGGAATATATACTGTGAGTTTAGCCACACAGCCAACGCTGCCACAGCTACAAATCAGGAGGTAACTCAGCATAGTTAATCCATAGCTGTATTGACCAAGTGGCAATTCTTTGATCATATATTCCGTTTTAAATTGAATCAGTGAAATACAGTATATCTTAACCATTGACTTACTGACAGAACTTCAGTGGCTTATTAGCCATTAAACACAGCTCCACACCAGCTCTCATTTTCCTTTGTAAAAGTGGAGCTTTGATTAAAGCAATTTCACTTCATCTAGTCAGTAAGACAAAGGATTCTGCCTCCTCCTCATCTCCCTATAATCTTTATCTTATTATTTCGAACACTATTCAGATTTTTATTCATATAATGTATATGCATTCAATAACTGCCACTGTTACTGGCGGAGTCTGCCTGTCCCGTGCTTGTTTCAGATTGCACACGCACAGGAAACAATGAATACACGAACTGGACACAATGCAAAAGGTCATATCGCCTGTCTTCTGTCATCTTCATTAAAACTTAACACAATGAATCCTGTCAGCCTGTGGTTTATTAGGGAGTGCTGCAAACAGATAAAGGAACGGTCAATAAACATGATATTTTGAATTTAAGTCAGGGATTTTTATAAAAGCACACTTGCCCAAACATCAGTCACAATAGCTGTCTCTACATATCGACCAGTACTGAAATGTTAATGTAACTTTAAGGCATTCAGACTTCCTCTTATTCTTATTTTCTGCCTTTGTTCAGTGGACATAAAGCTTTCCTCCCCATCTATAAAAGAAAAGTTTGCCCAGGCCAAATCTTTATTACCACAGTATAAAAAAAAAAAAAAGACATGCGATCAACGTCAAAGAATCAGACACTGACTTGGGTCTGCTGCTGCTCTGAGACACACCTGAAAACGCACATGTACACACACGCATATGTATCTACACAGCGTATACACACAGAAACACACACACTTTGATCACCTTGCCTCATGTCTTAAATTGGGCTGTGTTTGATCTCTGTAAAGCACTCTGTGTGAACCTGCTTTATGAATGAATAAATGAATGAGACTTAATTTCCTTAAAAATTTTCTTCTACTCCAAAACACCCCCCCGCCCAACACCACCACCACCACCACCACCAAGCATACACATGCCAACTAACCCTAATGACGTCCCACCAGATGTTTTTGCACTCAGACAGTCAGCATGGCTGACTGAGACTGAGACCACTGAATATAATCCTAGAAAAACACAGCTTGTCAACATACGTATAGTATATGATGTATGGTGTATGATATATATGGAGGAAACATCGGAGCGGCTATTATCAGTGTCAGCTAATTGAGATTGTTTACATGTAGTGACTCATAGTTGCATAACACTGTGATGGATGTGACGGACAGCTGTGCTTTCACTGTCTCTACTTTTTTAATTATGTAATTGTGTGGATGTTATCAAGTCATCGGCTCAATGGAAAGGGATCCATAAATACTTCCAGAGCAAGGGTAGGCTTGTACAAATATTCAGCACTTTTAATTGCAGTTGCATCAGGATTGTCATTGCTGTTTTAAAAACGAGCCTCATTTCCACTAAAATACAATTAACATGGAAAGAACTGCTGCTGTTGTTATGAAGTTATAATAAGTTATAATTATAATGGGAATTTGCAGATAATAACATCAATTTGAGTCTATAATGTCTCTAATGTCATGTTTATGTCAAACAGGGACAGTGGTGGAATGAACTAAAAGGGAATATTTTTATAGATATTTGCTTCTCACAGGACAGTAATGCAATCATACGGCAAGTAGTTGAGTATTTTCACAGTGTGGTATTAGTACTTTGAGGTATAGTAGTCTAACTTTGTACTGGTTGGACACCACTGACACTTGAAGCTAATGAAACCTGATAATCTGCATAGAATGCGTGTTTCGAAGAAATAAAATCCGACAAAATCAACATTTTCTCTTTATTTTAAACTGAAGGAATAAGATCCAGCTGGCGGGTGATGACGGGGGACCAAACATGGACTGAATGAGCTCTGGAAAACCCCTCTTCAATTAGTCACACAGCATTTGAAATCAGTCTAGCCAATAACTTGTTATCTCCCCAGATATTAGCTTAGTGGTTTATCAAATCCTTCAGCCCCAGTTTCAGCAGCTAATGCCAAGGTATTAGACTGCAGCCCATGTTTACCCCACTCTGCCAATGGCGTCATTGGCAGCTCACAGTCAAACACTTCCCAGCACACACCAGTGAAAACCCTGCTACAGCATCAGGGGAAACAGCAACACCTACTTGTGTAAATCCCTTCAAAGCCACCACATTATCTCTGCTGCACAGCTATAGATTGCTGAATCATGAAATGCTTTAAAAGAATTACGGGCAGGACACCGTGATCGAGCGTCTGCCTCTTAGTCATATCAGTGTACCGTGATGCAACACAAGCCATGTGCTGAACCAAGAAGGACCGTCATTCACGGTGAAACCTCTCATCTTAATAAGCTCAAGTGTTTGAATATTTAGTGGGTACGCACGTGCAAAATATAATCACATTACTGTCTGTACTGTGACTGTGAGGATGATTTAATTAGCTCATTTAAAATTTAATGAAAAAAGAAAGTTCTACTTCATCTGAAAGTTTGATTAGTCTTCCTGTTTTGTGTACTCATGCGATCTTACACACTTCAGTTATTCACCGGGTTGCTACTTATTACATTAATCATTTAGATCAAGAAAAAAGTATTTTTGTCACCCCAGAGCAATTTCCCAGCACGATATCCAATTCTAACACAGACGCCTGAGTAATAAAACAAAGGATTTAAACTGTGAACATTAACAAATCCAAGATTTGAGTAATTGTTACAATTAAAACTTTACATTACTTGTAACAATTCAAAAAAGCCAATACTCACTATTATTTCTGTCTGTCTATCTGCCTGAGAGACTCCAAGTAACTCCTTGCATGGTTTCCAATTAAGTAAAGATAATAATTTTAACTTTATTAGACAAACTGAGTATATGATGATACTAACACTGCTGTGAAACAAATGTTGCACACTTTATACATCAGTTCTGATTATTTTTTTCTTTTTTATCATACACACAGTATCACTTTATAGACTGAGCATCTGTCAAACACTTGGGGAAAAAAAAACACATCATTGTTGAAAGTTTTTAATCTGTGTAAACATATGTTCGGTATAACCGTGTGTGTGTGTTAGTCCCATTGTGGGGATATTAATCTGCTTATATAGATCCACTGTGGAGGCTCACCTTCCTCAAAGAGACAAAACCCAAGTCCCTGTAAAGTAAATCATTAAATTTTAGGGTTAAGATTTGGGTTAGGGTTAGTCTGCAGGAATGAATGGAAGTCCATGTAAAGTCCTCTGAAGTGATGGAAACACGACTGTGTTTGTTTGTTTGCGTGTGTCTGTGTTTGCGCGTGTGTGTGACAATGTCTGCTTAATCACAGCATCTGTTGCTGTCATCGCTCTTGGATATAAACATCATCAATCACCAGAGGAAGTGGCATTATTTATTACGGCCCCGTTCGTTAGATTATTGAAAAGACTATCGCGCAACCAAACCAAGTGCAACGTGTCATGAAAGGAGGCTTTCTGGTTAATGACTGCATTAAAAAAAAATAATAATACAACGAATTTCAATTAAGAGAAGACCTTTATCAGGAGAGGGCCCTATGATTTACGCCAATATGATGAATGGGTCCGTTTGATTAAAGCCTCAGATTGATGTAATAACGTGGCTGTTTTTAGAAGCCACGCACTGCTGCGTGTTGTCTCTTCATCTTTCAGTTATCTAAGACACTGGCTGAGTCATAGTTACAGCTCGATGGGGATTTAGAAAGTGATGGATATTAAGTGTAGAGGAGGTAAAAACAGCAATCTCAAATCTGTCCAACACCCCCTCTCATCCTTTCTCTCACACCCTTTGTCACCGTAACTCCTGACTGTTTTGTGTCGTCTGAGAGTTCAGAGCAACGTGGCGTCTGAGACCTCTACATTTCCTGTACAGAGAAAATATTGGCGAATATATTAATGGCAATCAATGTGACAATGTCTCGTTCTAATAATTTTAATGATTTGTCAATAATAGTGCTGACTATGTTAAATATCCCCTGCAAAGGTTCAGTGCTTCTTTCCAATGATGAGACATGACCACAAATGCAGCCTGGATCATGGATTGTGTTATTCATACTCACTGAGGTTTTCCTGACGATAGGTTTTTTCCATCTTGACATTGAAAACAATGTGAGGTTTCAACAGAATATGCAGACCATAAAAAGCTCCCGCTGTTCTGACTTGGGAAAGTTCAAATACTTTCTATGACGCCCACTGGTAGGCATGTGGTCTCACCAGGTAGCCTAGCCCAAATTAGTTTCTTGTGTTACAAGTAGGAGCAACAAGTGAAACCAGACAGAGCGTAGGTCTACACCTCCTGATTCTGTTAGGTCCACAATTGGATTTTATGTAAATGTACCTGCCAGCAATGGTGGCTTTGCAGCTGTGTTGATACTACAAATGGGAAATATCATAACTGTCAGAAATCATGGAGGGTCAACGCTTTTTCCCTTTCGGTTGCTCGTTTCAGACGAATGATATGACGTGAGCATGGCATTACACCAGGAAGTGCAGCATGTGAGGACAAACATGGCTGTGATGGGTAACTTGGAACATGTTCCTCTAATTACCAACAGCAATGTCAAGATATTGGACAATGAACACCGCTGAATGGTCTTGACAGCTAACACTGGCTAACATTAGCTTGTTAGCAACTTGCATCTGTCTGGCTATATTCAAACTATTATTATAAAGATGATATTTTCACAACTATGGCATTGGCGAGTGGAAAGTAGCTGGCTGAGCATCTTGATTGCCTTTTAGCCCTGCAGGGTTATGTAATGTTTTTAACTATGATTGAGACGTCAAAGCAAAGTGAATTGTTGAATCTTTGTTTGCTTTTGGAATTAAGTAGTGGTATATATTTTTTCTGTAATGGGACAGAACTTGATTAAAGGTTTAATTTGCCTCCACAAAAACATCCTTTAATGAAAGCTCTATATTAAGGCTTTAATTGGATTATTTAAGTAAAACTGTAACTTTCCAGATGCCACCTTTTGTATTCACTTTGAGTTTCTCCTGTCTGTAGCTGCTTGGCGTCGAACAGCATTCGTGTGCATGTTTGTCTGCATATGCGTGTGCATGTGCACGCACCTGTCTGTCTTCTGGCCCTCCGTGTGTGCATGCTGGTTTATTTGCCATATGCCAAGGGCTCTTTGGAACAGAGGCACAATTATCCATTCATCAGGCCTGCAGCATCAGTGTTTGTCGGTTTCCCTGATCTACAGTCTAATTTACACCTCGGATACCGGCTCTCCTCCCTCTCAAGACCCTTGTTGACATAAAACAGGAACCACAGCTATAAATCAAACACTGCACTGTTGCAGAGTCCCACTGGTCAATACATTCCTGTTTCTAAAAGGCAAAACTTTTGCTATGATGCACTAAAAGACAGACAGATGGGAGGGAGGTGGAAAACGAAGTGAACCTGTAATCACACAGTTGACAGTATAAAAATTAAGCGTTTAGCTCACGTTCTTATCTTGAGGCTTAAAATCTGATCAATAACAGTAGTGACAGTGATAGACAATTAAGAGTAAAAGCTTCATAAATAACAGCTACGCTGACAGACACCACCACAAGTCTTGTCCATGTCCATGTCACCTTGTCATTTTTGCCCACACTTCCTTGTTTCCTTCCTTCCTTCTTTAAGGTGGCAGAGCTGTATGCCCCAAGCAGAGCCTATCGATTGTATGCCGAGGACTGATGGGCATGTCAGAGGCAGAGTTGGGAGACAAGGAGGAGAAGGAGGAGAAAATAAGAGGGAGAGGAGATTAAAGAAGAGGTAAATGAGAAAGACTTACATAAGAGTGGCAAGTCTGTTGCACCAGAGGGAGGAATTTTGTTTTTTTTATCAACATTTTATAACATGTAATGAGGGGAGAGAGGAAGGACAACTCAAATCAGACATGCTGTAACCACATGGCCAGTACCCCACACCCCCAGGCCCCTCATTTGAAATGTATTGATGCTTTTTGCAATAAGATAAAATATGAGTTTCAGTGCAGTTTTTTTGTTTTGTTTTTTGTTTAAATAGAAGAAGCCAAACATCTCAAATGTTAAATGTTTTAACACAAAAAGCCATTTTTAATTTAAAAATCAGGGACAATTACATTAACGTAGTGTTATTGTTAAACATAGCTAGTAATTCCCCTATGTGATTAAAATGCGAATGAACTCTCTTAAATAAGTCTCAGCCTGGCTGATATGAAACATTATGGACCCAGAAAGTTAACTCTAGCAGACATTTCATTACAAATTTCTTTAATGACAGCTCAGTTCTATCAAGTGTAATCGGCCATGACAGTGAGCCAGCATGCACAATAACAGGACCCAGGAACTGGCTCACCTAAATGGAATGCTGTCATTTCTAATGTTATTAATTACAGCTCTGCTTTTCCTGCAATTAGAAGTCAAAATGTCTGTTGTGGGAAAGCTTGTTAGACTATATGTAGTATTAAAGTCTCAGATTTCACTTGGTCAATGTGTAGCCTGTGAAAATCAGAACTAAAACAATGTTAAGGTTCATACCCAGGCCTAGGGAGGAAGGGTTTGAATTGCATACTCTAGAAATGAGGAAGAATAAAATCACAAAGCAAAGCATCAAGAATGCAAGAAAGACTCCTGGAAAGACAGAGGAACAGATGTCCTGTCCTCGCCTAAAGCTCCTCAGGCTAAAAGTTTATAAGAATAACTAAAGAGGCATGCAAACACGCTGACAGAGCGGGGCAGGAGGGGCAAGAAATCAGACATTGATCCACGTCCGTGGCGTCTCTTTCTCTCAAAACAGAGCTGCTACACAAATGAGTCTCAAGATAGCTGCCTTTCTCATCCTCTGATCCCTTTTACCTCCCCCTTCGACCCCTACCTGATCAGACCTGCTCCTGGCTCCTCTCAGGAAATCATTACAGCCATTGTGAAACTCTCCACCAATCTCCTCTGTCCCCTGAGCTCCACCTTCTTCCAATTAGGAGGCGTACTGGCTGACTGTTCGCCAGTGCATCTCTCAAGCCTTTCCTCTTTAGTCCCAAGGTCTTTAGATTTTGCGGTGTTTAATGACGGAAGCCGATTAAGACTACACAGCCTGTGTACCTAAAGCCTGTACAGTACATCAAGCATATGAATATCAACTCTGATGATAAATACTGAAATGATAGTGTTGGGTGCTGGTGACAGGTGTAACACTTTTTTAATGCTGGAGGGAAGCTTGTGACTCACAATGTTTCTGATAATGCCCAGCTAATGTGTGGTGATACAGAACTTTCCCTGCCATATGGCCTGTGGTTAGCTCATAATGAATGTGCAGTGTAATGTTGGATGCCTACCCAGGGACCTAATTTATCAAGCAAAGGCCAAAAGTGTCAAAGCCATTTCCTCGTGAGATGCAGCCACACAGCGAATGAATCAATGAAGCTGTAATGTGCAAGGTGTAGCCATACGTATTCATATTCCCTCCACCATCCACGCGTGGGAGAGCTAAGGTCAAATAAATGTGTACGGGCCTGCCGGGAAGATAATGCAAGATGGCAGGTCTGCTATGACTGGAAAATGCTGATTTATCTCAATCTCAATGCTGATGCTGAAGGTGTATGTTGGTGTGTCCAAATGAAGTGTGAAATGGGCTTTTCTTCAGGGCTACAGTATGACAGCAATTTCCCATTTTAGTATTTCCACTTCTCTTCTGCTTGTTGACGGTGATGGTGATCATAAATGTGAAGCTGCTGCTTCATTTTTAAATCTAGAAACCTTAAATGGCAGAAGAGCATTGCATTGGAAACATAATATGAATGATTAAAGGGTCTGAGAAGGGTCAACTTGGAAGCACGCATGCATCCAATGTGCAACCAAGTAGCACAACCAGTAAATGTATTTCACCAGCATTCCACTCTTGTTAATTCTGAGATCATTCCCTGAGTGTGCTAACAGAAGTGTTATAATGTCAAGCTTATATCACTCCTCAATACAGCACACACACTCCCACAGAAAAGCTCCTTTTTACAGCTTCGCATAGAAAAAAAAGGTTGGGGGGGGGTTGGCAACATTTTTTTCTCTATTTGTATCCTCCTAGGAGGTCCAAGGGATGAATATGAGCTAAACAAAAATGGACAGCACTAGCTCCACTGCAGCTATTCCCTGATGCCCACGTTGGCCAAGCAAATGCCACGGTCCGAGCCAAAATTCTAAGACGAAGCAGACACCAGATGTTCTGCGCGGTCGGACGAGGTGGCCAGAATGACAACAACAATCCCTCCAGCGAGACGATAAGCAACTGGACTGGAAGCAAACCCCCTGCCTCTTCACCACTTTTCCACGTCCCTGCCGGTCAAAGGGAAAACTGGGGGGCTGTCGCTCACAGACTGCGGTTTGGATGAAGTGTGATTATCTTTTTAGGATGCTTTCATGCACAGTCAGAGGGGCGAATGGGGAGCGCTGTGATAAATAGAATGAATGAGAACTCTCCGCAGGAAGCCACAGGACAGCACACTGGAAGCTGGTAATGGCACATGGACACTTCTGCAGGGCCAGATTATTACAACACGAGTCTGATTGTTGAAGTTTGACCAACTATTTCTATCCGCTATGGTAACATGCACTCATGAAGGTAACTGCTGAGATCTGAAAACATGGAAACACCACTATGACAAAGTCAGGCCATTAAATTTAACCAGGTCAAGTAGTGTAATGGATGTTTACATTCACTTTTCTTTTCTCTGTCTGTTGCGGTTTCTGGTGTAGTTGTCACATCCCCAAATCTTAGCAATTCACTTGGTGAATGGTGATGGGTAGATGAATCCTCTACCTGATCTTTAGAAAGGTGTAACTAATTACAGAAAGCTTGCTGTAGTGTCTGCTTCATTTACATATCAAGACTGATCCAATGGCAGCTGACTGTTGGTGTTTATAATAAGCTGTCTCCAGTATAATATTTGCTTGACGGATCAGGCAAAATCCTGCACCATATGCAGGCATCCTACAGCAGAATATACCGTTCAATTAACATAAGCAGCAGCAAGGGGGGGCGGGGGGGGGGGGGGGGAGGAGGGGAAGAGAAAGGAGACAGTGCTTGTCTGTGTGTGCAAGAGGACGTGAGACAGATGTTGTTGTTAATGCATCTCTATCTGAGCCATCGTTACCACCTATAAAAGATTACAGGCACATAAAGCCAATAGCTGAAAGCACACACGGACCGTTTCAAATGGCACCGAGTTCTAATGATGTGGATAATTTCACAGCTCATCGTCATCTGAGGTCCCCATCACGCGCAGGTTCGTCGCAGGTTTCACCGCCTCTCTTGTCATGAAAGTGGGGCAAACAGGAGGAAACCACCAGAAATATGGCCTTGCACACACAAATAAACACACATGTGTACGCACATATGCCTCTTGCATTTAGAGGGTCTGATCATGCTGAGATGCTGTCAAATTCCACTCAGAATACAACTACGGTGGAGGACTTTTAAGTGACAGCATCAAGGTTTTGCGGCTACATAACCAGTTAAATTAGGCCATGGCTGGGGAGAGGATGCTCTGCATGATCAAAGTCTACACTGATACCGCTTTGACTGCTCCATGTTGTCGAGGCGAGGCGGATGTTTTCAGAGACAAAAAAGGAGAAATTGCATCGGAGGGTTTATCTCAACAGCAATTATACCTGATCCTGGGACAGAGAGATGGGAGCGTGAGGAGAGACAAGCAGAAGCTGAGCCTGAAAGAGGGAGGATGAATACCAAAGGTGGAGGGAAACCTTGATACAATTCCAGGCTGATTAATGAAGAGGCAGTGAGGTGAAATGAAGAGGAAATCGAGGAGGAAGCTGAGGCTGAATCCTGTTCTTTGATCTTTTGCACCATCGAGACTTTGTACGCTCAAAGCTGCAGCAGGCACAGTGACTCACACCTGTTTCCATAGCTATAAAACACAGAGGAGCTGGAGCTGTGTTATTGGCTGCTAAGCCCCCTTTGTCACAGTCACAGAGGACGGGAGGATTTGATGTCAGAGTATATATATAATACTGTAAACTATCTGGATTCGGTTAAACAGTCCAGCCAGCATGCTCTGTTTAAGAGCAGTGATGGCACAACCCTCTGTTATCCTCACACGACCAACCAAGTGTATCATCAAAACCAATGCACATGCTGCCAGCATGTGGACACAAACAGTACTGCACTTCAGTAGCCACGCGAGTGCCTTCCCGTGCCTTTTTTGAGGACAGGACAGAATAACAGATGCAGAGATAACAGCAGAGAGAGGCAAAGGCCTCCCAAAACATTAGCACGTCCCGCAATAAGCCAAGGGCCATGAATCTGATTAATAGTGTGATGTGAGAGCTAATGCTATTTATGCTCAGAGTTGGGGTATGGATCATTGAGATAAGAGCCTAGTGCTAAATGTGGAGGGACAGCCAGTTGCAAATGGCCTGTTATCTAATCAGCTCACGAGGCGAGGTAGCTGTTATGCATTACTTTGGGGTTCATCTAAGGAACAGTTTCATTTCAAGGATTTCGCTCATTCTGGGATGTTCTCTCTTCTCTCTCTTTGTCTGTCAGACGTTAACTTTCTTCATTATACCAAATTAATGGCTGATAGCACTTCCAAAATGGCTGTCTCTCCCAGCTTGTTATTGTTCAGTCATCTCAGCTGAAGATGTAGTCAGTCACAGCTCATTCCTCTACAAGTCTGTTTGTCTTCCTAATGAACCGCTAAGCTTCCTCCTCTTCTCTCTGCATCATGTCTCCTTTCTGCACCCCAGGACCGACAGTCTATCATGAATTGCCGCTCCATGTTCCCGAACGCATTCGTTATGCAGCCAATGTTGCAGAGATGCTGCTGAGATGGAGAATGTGCTTGGATGTTGAAAATTATTTACCTCTTAACGGACTCCATCAGTGTCGGATATGAAGCTCTGCAGAGAAATAAATGGAACTTTTAAGCCATTTGAGTACTCTCAACAATTAAGAAATCCAGATAAAAAACATTTCTCGTATAGATTTCTGCAGAGAAGCACGTAATGCAGTTTCCATATTGTTTTGCCATATTTCACTGGAGTTTCAGATTCCACTGGCAAACGCTCTGCGGTCTGTTGCTCTCTGTTTTCTGTCTTGCACAAACATATTGACAGTCTGACAATTTAACTGTGTCTAGTTTTAAAACAATGCCACTCAAAGAGATATTAATATTCAAACAGAATATTAGAAAAACATATTTCCACTCTTTTTTTGGAATGCGATTAAATTATTAAAATGAAATAAAAGCCTCTGTAATATTGAGTAATGTTCTTATTCATCTCCATCTTTCCTCCGTTCCTCCACTTCTAATCTGTTTATTCATGCTTTTCTCTGATAACAGAATAAAAGATGTGTGTCAGAAAATAAAAAAAAATGATGGATGACTTCACCTCCCACAATGCCTCACTGTATGTCAGCACAGAGGAGTGTCGATGAAAGACTCAAAATGCTCCAGTGAAGTGACTTCCCAGAGCAAAGGGAGATGTGCTGAGAGAGAAGCTGCACACATGACGGCTTTACAACAGCGAGAGCAAACTGACAGTAATATCTGCCTGTTCTCGCAGGAGACAGGAGGCTGACAGGCAGCTGCAACTTTCATTTGACACACAGATACAGAGAAGCAGCATCTCACTCAAACCCCAAAGAACTGAAAAATATCCTTCTTTTCTCACACATGCACACGCTTCTGCACACTGACATTTCTTCTAAATGTTGCTCAAATTAAAATTATTCTATCTCGGAGGGACGCAAAGCTGACAGCCTACCCATCTTCTTTACCCTGCACAGCAAAATCTTGCAGCCATTGGTTTTCTTTTCTACACCACATAACTCAAAAAGGAAATCTCCCCTGCCTCCAACCCCCTCTAGTCTCCAGACAAGCACTTTATCTTCCTGTCTGGCACAGCAGACTAAACACACTCTCTAATAGAGGGTCCAAGGCAAGGCTGTCTGGAGGTGGCGGAGCTTGAATATACTGTTTGAATAACATACCGCATCCATACTTTATCAGCAATGACACAGAGACATAATAGGTCATAAATACATAGACACACACAAGTGAATTGGTAACCTGCCTCTCTGAGAGTGCATTCTGGCGCAATAATAACAGACGGCCTACAAAAATATATGAGAGCTGAGAGCATGAAAAGCAGCTTTGAAAGTGAAACCTCATGGAAGCTTATTCAAGTTATTGCTCAGGTGGTTCAGAGAAAGTTTAAATGAAGTAAAAGCAAGGCAGTCTGAAGGCCTGCTTTCAGCCAACAAGCAGGTAGATGAAGAATATGTGAATCTGGGTAGAAAGGGTTAAGCATGCAGCTCTTACAAAACCTTTGGATCCTGGGAAACTGTACTTGGAAAAGTGATTGAAAAATCTCTCAGAATCTATTCAAGGCACTTCCGCTCTCAGCGGACACCCACAGCCAGCAACACAGGGCGACTGTGGGTGTTACTGAGCAGCTTGAGCTATCCAGGAGCAGTGAAGTAAAACGGAAACAGTAAAAGTCACAAGATTTAATAGACAAGTTTAGTTAACTGTGGGTGAGAGAAGACAGCAGCCTTGTGATGCTGGGTCTGTATGGCCATGTGATATTGATTGAAAAACCACAGTGAGTGTTGTCTGTAATGCGTCAAAGTATGATTCGATGCGTTTGTGCACTCAGAGCAACAGATGAAAGAAGAAACAATGAAGAACAATGTCATTCGTCCATTAAAATCTACCTGAGTGAGCACTTTCCAGATATTTTTACTCATTTTCATGCATTGAGCCCTAACGTCGCCCTCATAGAGGAAGTGAAGATCAACACTGCCCCCTTCTGGATGTGAAGTGAACTTACAAACATGGCGCAGCAGCCAAACGTTCAAGTGCTTCTTTTCACTGATCCAGTGACCTAAATATAGCCGAGAATTTTGAAGAAGGTATGAAAACATTAGAAATGTAAAAGAAAATCATGTGATAAACAAAAGGCTTGTGCTCTGGCAGTCAGACACAGACAGCGGGACTTTCACAGTGATTTGATTAGGTTATTGGTATCACAAGTTTGTCTGCTAATTCATTTAATATCATTAAACACAAACTCATCCTTAACTTTATCACTGTGGCCTCATTCAATTGTGGACATGTATAAAATAACCAGAAAGCAGTTTTCTTGGAGTAACTGTGCAGATAAGAAGACTCACAGCATTTTCCCATCAAAGTTTGTTAAAGTAATAAACAGGGACTTCACAGTGGACACACATTGACTTACACTGTGACTCACCGCCACTGAGGATTTCATTTCCGTTGTAATAAATGTTATTTTCCTTCAAAGGCAAAACAGTCTTTTACCTCTGCGTGCTGTGTTAGCCTACCAGCCTGTCCTCTGTCCAAGCCTGACCAGCATCACTTGTCAAATCCTCCTGCAACCACATCTGTGGTGTGAAGCAGGATGGATCTGATGTCCACAGCTGATTGAACTGAGTCAGTTTCTCAGGTTGGTATCAACACAGCTGACTTTGTTCCTGACCAGCCGCTCTTTTCATAGCTTCCCAAAGCAAACCAGGATGTGCTGACATGGTTGCTCAGTTTCTAAGTTGGATTCTTGCCTCCAGATCTGTGGAGGTAAAACTGGTTTCATTAGTTCCACTGTGTTTAAGTTAAAGAGCTTGTTTTAAAGTATACAGACAGCAGGCAAGGAAATTAGCACAGTGCTTATCTAGATATTGTTTTCATCTCATCTACTGCGACTTTGAGGCTGTTCTTTGGCAAACAGTAACAGCACTACTACATATATTCTTGCTCTGATACTGTTGAATCAACTGAAAACTAAAACAAACTGTAATGTCATTGAATCCCAAAGTGGCACGCTCTTTTTGTTTGCACTGTCTGTTCAAAGGTCAGAGGTCGATGGTCAGCTACTGAAGCTGGATCTGAGAGCAGTTCAGTATCTTTTGATCAAGATAGACACACCTGAATGGTGTATTGACTAATCATTTAGCAGTCAAAGCAAGGTACAAATTACTCAAGACTCACAACAGAAGCACACAACATAATGAACTGACTGAAAATCTAATTCATAAGCACACAGCTCAAGACCCCATTTTGACATGAAACATGTCATCAAAGCAGGCAGTTAGATAGTGGTGCAACAGCTGTGTTTCAGATTGACTAGAAGCTTTCAGGGCTGCAGGTGCTGCTAAACAGGCTGCGAAACATGCTGCTGAATCACAACAGCCAGAGAGACAATAACAATAAAGTGAAATGAAATGAAAAATGCTAACACGTAATAGAGAACAAACATGTAGAAATGTTGTTACTGGTGTCTTTTTCTTCTGCTTCTTCTAAAAATACTTTGTTTTCTTCTGCTTCTTCTGTGACAAAATTACTAGTCATGACAAATTGTCTATAAATAACTGTGGATTCACTTCCCTGTAACATTTCAGCAGCAGATAGCAAAACTGAGTGAGTCTGATATTTTGATTGTCGTTTTTCCAGGTCAAATTACACGGACACAATACTAATGAGAATTCAAACATGACAAAATTTCATCATGATTTCAGCAAGAGTTTGCGATTCATCGATGAGTACTTGAGTGGTTACGGTGGCCTCCTGCGGTCAAACAGATTTTTCACATAGCTGCTGTTTGCTCAAGATAAAATGTTATTTTTCTTTTCAACACAAAGATGTCAAGATGGTTAACTCTGCTTAGCCTCACACTACACTTAGCAGTTGGACTAAACGGCTGACTGAAGGCCGATGCACGGCGGTGGGTTACTCTTCTCTCCGCCTCTTCAAAATCTTTGTTAGCCTTCGTGTCATCGTGCGGCTCCTCCTCTTATGCAAAGCGTCCTCGGTATCCGGAAATGAACAATCCCGTGATGTAAGGGGAGTACTAGCATAGCATCGGGATGACTGAAGTGCCTTTCTGCTCTGGGCTTTAAAACTTTTTCAGTGGTTGCTGTCAGCTAACAGTTTAGCTCCGTTGTCGTCTACCGACATGGGGTTAGCGGGGTCGAAGGGTGTCGGACGATGTATCCTTCCGCACCAGCGTTAACAACGGCATGAAGCCTCCAGTCGGACCTGACGGGATGCAGTTAGTTTAGCCTCTCCGGCGAAGCCAGGTCAGATTTATGTGCCAGTTAAGCTAGCAGGCTAGTTCATACGTCTTGGCGAGTTAATTGTACAAGTTACATTCCGCTGCCTAGGCTGGGAACATGGCGCGGTTGGTGTTGGAGCAGCTGTCAGATTTCGGGGACTATACTGGCGGTAAAGAGCTGCCTGAGATCTTTAAACTGACCAATAACGAGCTCAAAAACAGTCTGTCAAATGTTCGCCTGAGCCCAGATGGACGTCACATCCATGTTATCCTCCGCAAGCCTAAGGTCGGTCTTGTGACTTTTGACAAGTATGAAAGAACCCAGCTGGCCCAGAACCAGAAGAAGCCGGATTTGTGGCTGACACGAACTGTGCCTATTGTGGATATCTTCTATTTGGACCATAATAACAGCAGCAGCAGCAGCAGCAGAGACGCAGTGGTGGCAGTGGTTTATGAGGATGGAAAAGCTGAGTTTTGGAAATTCCGGGAGTGCAAACCTGGCTGGCATCTCCTGCAAACATCAGACTTGTGCAACAGCCCCCGAGCAAGAGTGGTGTCTGTCTGTGCCTGCTCCAATCTTATCATCTGGTGTGAGGAGAGGCCGCCTTCAGAAAGCTCCCCTGCCCTGAGCTCCACCAGGAATAAGCTGAGATACTGTGTTTGCAGACGTGACTTCGAGGTGGAGGAGGGGGCTGTCAGCCTGGGGGGAGTGAAAATCACTCTCCACAACAATCCTAAATTCACTGTGGTCGGCTCGGCCGAGAATGTGCATCTTATCCCTGATCTGAAAGCAAAGCCGCTGTTGAGCATCTCCAGTTTTTTTCTCTCCTGGTCCCCTCGCCACGACTCCTTCACAGTTAGCACCACATGTAAAAACACTCCCCTAAAAAGGCTTTCGGCTAAAGAGTCTGACTTTAAGAGGCTGGTGACAGACTGTTTGGGATATTTATCAACTCTAGAACCACCTGAGATCTTTGACTTCTCCCTGACAGCCTGTGGAGGCCTGCTGCTGCTGCTCAGCTCGGGCTGGGTGTGTCTCCTGCAGAAAGATGGGGTGCTGCGGCAGGTGTTCAAACTGGCAGACAACTGCTTGGTAAAATGTGGCACTCACACTAGCCTCTGCTTGTACAAGGACACCCTCGCGCTGCTGATAGGGCAAAGCCTGCATCTGATCGACGTGAACTGTGGCAGAGAGCTGGACAAGATCATGCTGAAGAGAGAGGCAGTATTGTATGTGAACCGGGCGGAAAGATTCGCACCTCACCTGCTCTCAGAAACTGGACTTTTTGTGGTTGTGAACAAGGAGACTGACTCCAGAGAGTGCAACTCTAAGACAAAGCCTGGCTTCAGCACAGTGGAGAGCATTCATCCTGGAGCTCTCCTGGTGGAGGCTGTCTTTGAGGAGGCCTGTAAATACTACCAGCAGAGGAGCCTGAGCAGCACCCAGCTCACTGTGGACACGCTGAAGAAAGGAGGTAGGTTTCAGGCTCCCATCTCTTTAGCCTCCATCCTCAGGAACTACCTCAGCATCGGGTCAAGACAGAAAGGTGCAGAGCTGTCCAAGAATGGAGGTGTTGGATGCACAGCGGGGCAAGATAAACTAATGGGCTCTCTGGAGGCTGAGCTCAAAGCTCTGGTCTCTCTGGAGGAGGTGAAGGGCAGTTTAGTGAGAGGGAGTGTGAAAGAGGTGGAGGCAGTGTGTGAGAGTCTAGTTGAGAAAGAGGTAGGGAGGCTGCTGTCATCCTCAGAGCTGGATAGAGATGCTCTGCTTTACCTCAACTCCATCTTCAACATCTTCCCCCGCCAGGTGTGGAGGGCGGTGCAGGCCGCCCTTCAGCTGCACTACAACGGGGAGGGCTGTCTGTCCAGCAGGGCTCCTCCAGACGTGTGGAAAACTGTCCTGAGTCCCGCTGTGATGACCAGCAGCCCGGCCTCCCTCCCATTCACAAACGGCAGGCCAAAACACAATCATAGCATCAAAGGCGATCACGTTGCCAACTGCAAAGCCAAACCTACAAGCGCCACCCCCCATGCTGCCCTCCCCGTGTTTGAGCTCCTCTGCCGCTCAGTTTTCCACTTCCAGCCCAGCTGGTTGCCCAGATTCCTGGAGCTCGCCCAGCAGCAGCAGGGCTCAGCTGGCCTGGGCCTGAGCCTGGCCTCTTCCTCCTGGAGCTTCTCTGGTGTGCGGGGAGGGGAGGGCGGGGAGAACAACGTGCCACTCTACAAACGAGCCCTGTGCGTCTTGTCCAGCCTGAGCCCAGACAGAGACCAGCACCAGGACTTGGAGGTGGAGCTGCTGCTGGTCAGTGGGCGGCCCAACGCCATCCTCCAGGCTCTGAGGATCCTCATGGCCAAGCAGCAGTGGGAGAGGGTCATGCAGGTGGCCCAGAAGTTCTGCAAGCAGAGTCCACTGCTCAACAAGGAGATTTTTACTACTCTGCTATGTGAGGTGGCCCAGCACAGAGACCTGGACCCGTATCTGGACCTGCTGTGGGTGCTGTGCCCGGAGGACCTCACTGTCACCACTATCCTCAACTTGGTGCTGAAAAATCTCCCGCCTCCTCACACCACCACTTCATCCTCCTCCTTCTCCATGTCCAGCGCCAGCTCTTCATCCCCCGCCCCCTTTGTGGACCCCCAGAGCAGCCAGTTGACCATCGGGCTGCTGAAACCTCTGCTGAGAAAAGTCCTTCAGAGAGAGACAAAGCCTAGCCAGCGCTACGTAGACATCCTCCAATCGCCATCGTTCCCCCCTCCTGCACCTCCTCGCCAGCCTGCAGAGCAGCCCACGGCTGTCACAGAGTCCACAGACTCAGCTCTGGGCGGCGACATCGCCCCACCTCTGCTCACACAAACACCTGAACAGCAGTCGTCCACGCACACACCTGTCTCAACGGCTGGGGTGGCAGTACCTGCTAATCCAGTGTGATTGACACAAAAATGGACAAACACTCAATATAGAGAACAACTCGTAACACATTCCACACATAATCTGAATAAACCGTGAAGCTGTGTGTGTGTTGACAATCAGTATAAAGTAATACCAGTATCCTACAGGTACCATCAGTATAATGCAGTCAATTGTGATATTTGATGGTGTTTTTTTAAAACGATTGGTAATGTCAGATGAAGCATGACTACTAGAAACTATGAAATGACTACTGAAGGTCTTACCAGTGTAAATACTGCAGGTAATTTTAAGCCTTAATGTGTACATACTGTGTCTGCATTGTTATTTATCTCTTAAGCCTTAACTGCACGTGGATGAGAATGTTATTGCATAGACTTGCATTGAATAAGCCTTTATCAGAATGCCATCAACAGATGATAATATATTGTGCTCAGACAGTATAGCCTATGTTTATCTGCTCAGTGAAAAACAAAGCCACTAACTCCCATATTTGGGGTTTATCGTATCCGTAGAATGTTCTTTTACTTTGCCTGTAAAGTAGCTGATGTCCTCTAACTTGGCTACAAAGCCAAGCATTTCTGCCTTTAACTTGTTGATTTCAAAGTGTGCTCATGCGATGGGTAATCTACTGACTGTTATCCAAACAAGCTGGCCTTTGTGTTCAAATGTTTGTTTTAAGTGCGGTATGATTTAGAAGGGGGGGGGGGGTTGGCAGGGTCCAAGGTTCCTTAACTGACTTCTGGTTTTGTCCTTAACATATTAGATATGCTGTTGGTTCAGCACCGTTGACCACCTTTAAACCAAACCGAAGCAGTCTGCCTGTCTGGCTTTTGCTTCCTTTTTTCCATTTGTCCCTCCAGACTCCATCTTGTCCACTCTGCTCCCTCACAGGACATTCCAGAGCCAATAGCCAGTCAAAGTGACTCACAGTTGGAGTTTAAATTGAATTGCCGAGCTAATTCTGTTAGGATTTGAGTGTGGGGGGGGCACATTGTGACTAACACAGGCACCCTGCTGCTTGCATAAGGTCATGTACGTGTTCCTTCACAGACCCGGTGAGGTTAATGTTATTAGAGATGTTAGGCCCTCTGTCTCCGTGTGCATGTACTTTTCGCCATGCTCTGAAACCGATTGCACTTTTAAACAGTATGTAACCCCAGTCAGTATCGTTTGTACCGTGCTTTTTGTGCATCTGTCGAGGTGAATGTTTTCTGATTAAGTGCTGGGAACAAAAAGCATATTTAAGTGCCTGTTGTCTTTGATGCCTCTGTTAATGCTTTCTGCTGCAGCAGTTTGTGTCGTGTGTTACAGTCAAAGTGTTTCTCTGTAACTGTGAAGCTCTCTAAAACAAAATGTCATCCGTTTTTTGCAATCTTTGGAAGACGACTAAAAGTAAGTGACAATCAGACTCCAAAATGCTGCGGAACAATCAGAGTGCCTTTCACAGTGCTGCTCCTCATTTACAGGCTAGTGTCACATTCCTGCTGCGTCTCCTCAGCTTTGCTCTCATTCAGGAGAAAGAGCTGGGGGTCGATCAGAGGATCCGTTCTCTGTATCGTAGAGTGCAGTGTGTCTGGGTTTTTTGATGAGGTCAAAGGTTGTTTTTATGATGTTTTCATTTCAGTACGCTCATTTCTTGCTCTGGTCTGATTGGTGTGTTAATAGTGTCATTTCAAGCTGTACATTGGAACTAGCACAACAACATCTGTGCGAAAGGTTTCAGTTCGGTGCTAGGAGTTTCACTGTGTGCCAGACGTGTTTGAGCCCATCTGAGAGTCACCGGGAACTCCCTGACTTCCCCACACAGGCCGCTCCGCCTGATGTTATGGCTGTTCGGATGTTAAACATTAATTTGCCTTAAAGTTTGCTTCTGGTTTCTGTTAATAAATAGGAATTCCTCCTGGGTTTGCGTGGCAAAGTTTCACATGTCGCTTCCTTGTTAACTTTCGGTGAGAAAAAAGAAAACGTTTAAAAGTATTTAAGAATGGATGCTGTACGTTATTAAACTGAAGATAAAACTTCTGTTTGCTGTCCCGAGTTTTACATGTTAAGTTACTTCAACAACACTGGACATCAGAAGCTTTGCAACAAATGCAAAGCTCCCAGTGTTCAGTGTTGAACCTGAGGTTTTGATTGCACTCGTGGCGTTATGGTAGATTGTGTTATGTTCCTGTGACATCCCTGATGCATGAGGAACTGAACAGGCGGCCAGTGAACAAAACATTTTGTGTGTCAGCTAGCTTCTTTTTAATGGTACCTCTAAACATGTCATTGTCGCCTACCTGCTAAGTCCCTGTTCCCACAGATAGCTGTAGGTCTGGGTTTTTCAGCTCTGTCAGCATACTCCATTCACACCGCCGCACAACAACAGGTCTAGCTGACAAATCACGCACTAATCAATCTGAAGCAGCTAAAATGCCAAAGATGCTCTTTTAGGCTTACAGTTAACCTGAAAAGCAGTCTTCTGATGTAAAAGCTTATGCCAGCATTTGAGGTCTTGTACACACAGTTCATTCATCCACTGGCCCCATTTCTGAGTTTCACCATATCCCTTCCATGGGTAAATCCACTTACAGCTGCAGTCCTATGCGTGTGTGTGTGTGTGTGTGCGTGTGTGCGTGTGTGTGTGTGTGTGTGTGTGTGTGTGTGTGTGTAGTAGTCAGATTTGAGTGTGTAAATGCACTCAAATGTTTCCATGGTCAGGGCTCATAAGAGGAATGTTCAGCTGTTCCATTAAGCTTCTGGATCAGAGGCCGCCTCTTTTAACTAACTCTGATAACAACAAACACACAGGTCGGACACTGAGTGCACTGCTGGTCCTCGCAGCAAATAGGCAGGTTCCACATGGGGATGTGAGGGTGTGATCACAGGAGGGGAGTAAGTGCAGAGATAGAAAGTGGAGGACAATAAGTGCGTCTTCAGTGTAAGAGGCAGAGGTTAAAGAGATGTTGAGTCTTCCCAAAGGGCAACAAAACGGCAGAGAGCTGCAGAAATTCATAACCTGATAGCTCCATTCTCCATCCCTCCTCCCTTTCTGTTTCACCTCATGTCACGTTTTTTTTTTCCTCTGCTTCCAGCCTCTCGTGTTACAAGGTTCTGAGTCACGCTGGGGCTGTAATGCCATCGATTACCTTGTTCTAATTATAGATGGCATCCTGTAAACAATAATTTCAAGCCTGTTGTCCTCTGCTTGTCTCTGAACAGCTGACTACGCAGAGGGATAACGGCATTAAGGGATATTTTTATCACTTATATTAAGAGGTTTCTCAGGGTAAAGTTAATTTATATTTCACACAAGAGGGAATTTCCAACAGAAAAGCAACACTGAAGCTTGTAGGAGCTGAAAATACATTTTAGTATACTACTTAATGGAGTTTACAGATTTAACAACCACACTGCTGCTTGTTGTCTCGCATGATTGGACTATAAAATAGTGTATGGATCATCAGCCTCATCTTAAATAGATGCTTTCCCCCACAGGCTGTGATTTAATTTGTATGCTGAAGGGTCGGATGCATCATTGATGCAAACAGTATGCAAGCGCCACAGAGAAAAGCTGGATTTGAATTGTTGAGAACCTCTGTGCTGTCGATTTAGACGATGACTGCTCCACTGTCACACATTAACTATGGGACAGTACAGAGACTTAAATATGCAGTCGCAGTGTGATGAAGGTTCGTGTAGGATCCAGAGGGACATACTGGCCTGAAAATGTGCACTGTGAAAAGTCCTTTCATGGGCAGCATGGAAAATGGACAACGTCTGATCTGTGAGATTCCTCTCATGTTACGGCTAAATGGTTGAAAAATGCACAGCAGACTCAGTGACAGTTTTTACTTACAGTAGTTTTCACAACAGCGGGCAGAAATGTTCCCAACCTTTTGATCACATTGAGCAAACAGACAATATAAAGTGCTGTATAACAGAGAAGTAAAACATAATCTACTATTAAGTACAAAGTGGTACAAAGTACAAAAACCATCATTTTCAGATCACGAATCACATCAGGCAAAATCAATATTTACATCAACATATTTGAGAACGGTATCAAAACACTTTATAGTTGCATTGTGTGGTTTGCAAACGGCAGTGATGTGGTGGCATCAGTTACACCAGTCACATCTGGCACGTAAAAAAAAAAAAAAGTAATCATTTCATGATTTATGTAGGAAATTGTGCTTTGATTTCCAATACTAGTGCAAGTGTAAGTAAGAATTTCATTAAAAAGTGTTTCCCACTGGACTTATGTTGCCAAACCTCTGTAGTGTACAAGCAGAGGCTGGCATGTCGCAAATGCCAGTTTGCACTGTGACAACACTGCTGCCTTCTCTGAGAGCACTGCACACCAACATGACTACATACAACCAAGTAAATGTGATCAACTGTCACCAAAAATCAGCTTGACAATTCAGAATCCAGCAGCAGCTCACAGTTCATCACATCAAATGCATCCAAATCACTGATGTGATACAATAAATGAAACAAAAATGATGCAAATAAAATCCCTGCAGATTCCCTTACGCCCTGTGTCCTCCTGAGCTCAATTCAAAGATACTGCATGTAGTGTATAAAATGTATTTTATGACCTCTGCCGTCCCTTAATAAGTGGCTTTGCTTCTCCATCTTATGGTGAAACACGGAATTAAAACAGTAGGTAACCCAACCCTTTTTTCAGCTTCAGTCTTTCCACCAGAGCGAGAACGTGCCACATCTGTGCAGGAGTGCGCCATGTGTTGTGATTTTGTCAAGCGATGCCGCAGTTGTGCCTGCAGTCTTTTAAAGATGCACATATGCTGTCTTCTCAGGTGAATTTCATCTGGGCCCGCGGGATGTGGTTCATGATTATGCGGTCGCTGGATAAAGAGACACAAACGTTAGTCAAAGGCAGGCTGGTACAGTCAAACGAATCAGTCATGCAATTCATGAATACAGCAGTGTGTATCAGATCCAGCACACGCTTGCTTGCAGTTTTTTTGTTTGTGTTACTTACTCATAGACGTCAGAGTACTTCATTTTCCTGTAGTATTTGGCTAGTTTGATAGAAAAGATGATGCTGGGGATGAAGAAGATCATGCACCAGCCCAGACTGAACCAGAACGCGTTCTACAGAGAGACAGAGACAATGGGTGAATACTATGCAGAAAAAAGGAAAGCAATTTTCTCAAACTACTGTATTTCCATGAATTAGGCTGTAGGTGTGGGTCTAAATGCATCTGATCCTCACCAGAGACTCCACCATGTTTGAGCAAAGGATAATCTCAACAGAGTCCACAGCTCCTGCCACCGGCCCACAGCGGCCCACCTGCTGTGTGATCTGAGAGAGAACGCACACGTCACTAACTGTGCAAAAAGGTCATTCGTTTACAAAATCACTGGACACATACTTAATCCTCTTTAAGTGCGTGCAAAGTATGTTAAAAGCGTAAAAAAAAATCTGAACAGACTTTACCGTGAGGTTGGCCCAGTCAGCGTAAACAACAAAGTAATGCAGCTGACAGTCCAGAAACTTTCTGCTTTCCTGAGAACGACAGAGAGAGAGCAGAGTGAATTCCACACATTCTCCCTGCTTTACAGTGGAGAGTCATGAGGAATCAATGGAATGCCTAGCCATCTCAGCAAGTGGAATTCTGGGTAAAATCCTCTGAAGTGACCCGTAAATAACGGCAATGGCATTATGATTAGGCAAGGCAAGAAAATTAGGAAAGTATATTCATATAGCGTTCAAAGTACTTTGCATAAAGCATTAAAATTGAAAGGATTCGTCGACAAAGATAGTGGATTTAAAGGTCATTGAAGTCAGTTGTTTCTCCATGTTTAGTTTGGATCCAGACCACCAGATGAGGCTTCACATGGTAGAACACACTAGAGGTTAGTGCAGACACTGAAGAACTGGTGTGATACGTTCAGTTTTCAGTCCTACGAGCTGGACCTAACAAATAAAATAGTCCCTAAAGGTCATCCCGGACCCTTCAGTACATCTGCTTCACTTCAAAGCATGCATGACTACAACTGACGACTAATACAATTGCACCCTAAATGTAATCCATGCCCTGTGGATGTGGAGCCAACAAACACATTGTTTCAACTACAAGCAGCACACCCATACTCACTGGGCCACAGCACCTCCCCCTCGCCCCCCTCTGGCTAAATGACTGACCGACCACAGGCATTAACAGACCACATGGCGCACTTTTTCCTCTACCTCATGTGACTCGTGGCTCTACTCACGGTCTCCACGATCTGTGTCGTATTTGTGTTGAGGAAGTCTTGTGCCACTTCCACGTTGCTCAGCACCTCCCCCACTGTTCCCTGGAAGAGCCAGAGAGGAGAGGAATAAGCCGCAGAAGGAGGGAGAGGAGAATGATCTTTATTCTTGGCAGTTCCAGGTGTTAGACGGTGTACTCACATTGATTTTCTCGGCGGTGGATCGAAGGCTCTTGATGGTCGAGTTGAGGTTTTCCTGAGGGCAAAAGCAGTAGATGTCTATGTTTAAATTCAGATGGATGACCAACATGGGGAAAAAGGAGAACCAGAATGAGGAGAGATTCCAGTCGAGATAGAGCGAGCTACTCACCAGCTGTGGGGTGATGGTTGTTTCTATGTCAGACTGGATCAGCCTCAGGTCCCTGGCCTCCTTCCGGAGCTCTTCTTTAATATTACTGTCCGTCTAGCAATAAGAAAATGGCTGGTTACGTAGATAGAATGTGGGCATCAAAAAACACTTACTGAGTTAGGAGTCATGTGATGTGTTTAGAGTGCAGAAAAGCAGAGTCAAATGTAAAATATTAACAGAGGATTGTGTTTTATGTTATTGTCTTGTGACTCACTTGATTACTGGCGAGCTTATCAAGTTCATCTGCTGTTGTATTCAGATTGATGCTGGAAATGTTGTTCATCTGAGAGAGACAAGCAACAACAAAGGATCACAATTACACAGTTCCACATGGAAACATGTAACAGTACGTCCACACAGAGATACATGGAAACCGATCAATAATGCATACCTGCTGTGTGATGGCCGTGGAGTCAAAATCTTGAGCCGTGGTGGAGAAGTTGATGAGCTGTTTTTTCACTTCAGGGCTCAGGAGAGTGATGGTGGACAAAGTGATGTCTGAATCCTCAAAGTACTGCTGGATCTGCTCTGTGTACTGTGTGACCGACAGAGAGGGGAATGAGAGAAGGAAACGAACAATGCAAGTGATGATACAGGTTAGATCAGACAAAGATGAAGAATTTCAACATATGTTTAAAGTTATTCCCGGTTTGACTTTCAGGAGACTCACTTTGGACACATTGAGCAGGTCTTCAAGGTTTACGATCTCGTACAAGTGGAGTGTTGTCCACAGAGGCTGGTTTTTCTCACAGTCTCTGTAAACATTAACATCAAGCCAGAATCAGGTTTACAAAGGCAAGCACCTGATTACAATTATGGATTTAATGTGCTTTTTGAATCCTGCTGACTTTAGACCAGCAGAGGAAAAAAAAGAAGAAGAAATGATGCATTTTTTTTATCTTCTGGGATGGACGGGTGTAGAACGGATGTGTGTATGCATTTGTTCCAGTGGGAGAGGCGAAGTGGCATCACATACCTATAGACATCAGGGAGACTGATGTTTGTTTTCAATCCCAAAGCTGGACCGATCTCCAAGCCTGGAATTAAATCTGGAGTTTCAATTAACTGTGGAGAGAAGAGGCAGTAATATTAACACTGAGACAGTGAGCACACATCTGCAGCGTTTTTGTATTTCTGATGCGTCCAAATATAGGTACGTGCATATGTTTTAGTACTGATACCTCTAGCAGCTGTCCGTTGTTCCAGGGCTGACAGAGCAGAGTGTAGATGTTCCCACCCAGCAGGAACAGCACCAGCACCACTATCATGAGCAGCCAGCAGAAGAGGAAACTAAAACCTGCACCCCTGCAATCACATCCAGGTCAGAGATCAAACCAGAGCTCAGGGGGCAAAGCAGTTCAAACAGATGGGCTATGTGTCGGAAAACAATGTGACAACCCAGCGCTCACATCATGAAGAAGGTGCCTCCACAATCCGCCGTGCAGGAGCGCTTTGTAGGGTCTGTTTTGGATGTCAGACCCAGAGGGCCCAGGACAAGACCCAGGAGGTTACACACCACCACCAGGAGGACCACGCAGCACAGGAGCACACCCACTCCCCATCTGGAGAAGCACACACACACAATGACTGATTTTTGGCTTTTTCTTGTATTGATCACAGGCATAAGACTTGAACATCCAGGCTTTTTACCTAATTTGCTCGACTTTCTCGATCTCTGGCGTGACCTTGACGATTTCTCTCTGCACCTGGTCCAGAGTATCGGACACGTTGGTCAGAGCAGATAAAGGGATGTCATTGGTAACCTGCGATATCTGTTTTTCAATGTCACCCAGCAGCTGCTTGCTGTCTGCAAAACACACAAATACACACAAAAACACATGTTTTCAAAGTGATCTTATATGTTTGTTAAGAAAGTATTGTGAGAGTAACTGTGCCCACTCACTTTGAACTGCATCCTTGGTTTCATTGGTCACCCTCTGGGGGATGCTGTTGAAATAGTCCTCCACCTGAAATGAAGATAAGCAGAACATTCATTTTCATCACGTGAATACTTTTGAAATGTCGCATTTGTGTGTCCACATTATAGATTTGTTAAAAAGACAGGCATTACATTGTGAAGACTGATAATATGAGCATGTTTCTGATTGTCAGAAGTCACTGACCTCCTTGATTTTGGACTTGAGGTTTGTTTTATTGACTTCATCCACTGCAGACTTGAGCTCGTTCAAGCTGGGACTCTGTGGAGAGCAAAAAGAGTCACACACGTGCGACCATTGTGACCAACAGTCACATGTAAGCACGTGTTATGCTTTAAACTAACAGCAGGGGGCAGCAGACTTCAGCAAAAACAAGCACAGAAGTTTTCATTTAGGTTATCAAAGAGCTACAATTCAATAAGCTGGTACAAACGAATTTGGTCAATGTCTTATTGCTGTTGTCATAATGAAGATCATATTTTAAACAGCTCATTCTCTTAACTACTGATGAGGAGAGGAGAGGAAAGGGGGAGTCTGCATGTGTCACAGGAGCGTAGGAGGAATACAGCAGAACAGATGGGAGGAGAACAAATCAGCTGTTCTGACAAAGCCAAAAATGAAGCGCTATTATCATGTGTGTCATGTCAGCCTGCGTCAGAGGGGGTTTGATTGCATAAATGATACTTCCTGTTGCCTCAGGATGATGCCTAACAGGGCTGATTCTTAGTCTGCGCGTCAGCACATTCGTAATCTCAGCAGTGGAACCTAACTCCTCCTTTGCATAAAACCAGTGAGCTGACAGGAGTGGATGTGCAAACCAACCTCATTTTAATTTGCCTTTGGTCCTTTAATTCATCCATCCAAGAAAAAAAAACACAGGAATATCACATTGTGTTATGCAAAACCAGTATACTTACAGAGATGGAGGTACCCAGTGTTAGCTTCTGTAGCTCTGGATGCAGGGCGTTACAGCCTGTACAGTTTGTATTGGATAAAGTCTGATTGATCTGATTTTTAACAGCAGTGACATTGGCCTGGAGGCGGTCCATGCTGGACTGCAGCTGGGCCAAAGATGAGTTCAGCTTGTCCAGGTTAACACTGATGTTGACAGCCTCTGCTCACACAAATAGAAAACAGACAACTGTTACTCAGCATATGCACAGGTTCAAAAAATAAAAATCACTTTAAGACATTCATCTGTGGCCTTTTTGGAAGATGGCTGCTTTGAATTCACAAGCAAGTTAAAAAGCTGAAATGAAAGGAAGTTCTGAAACAAAACATGAACACTATGAGAAAACAGCAGGAACTTGATTATTAAGATAAATATCATCCAGCTGCTTTGAGTGAAGCATTAAAAATATTTTCCGTACTGCTCCACCGAGCCTGCTCTGTGTTAGAGCAGACGTGCAGTGTTAAGAAACGCGTCAAGTACATTATGAATCAGCACTTAATTTGTCGAGGTGGAAAATGAGGAATTACAGCAGCTTAAATAAAAACTTGAAATGAAACTACTTGAATTGAAGAGAAATGTGTGTTGTTATTATTTGATTACATTTTTATCTGATGTGGCCTCAGTTTGTAGTTGGATTCTGAGAGAAGGGTCCTTGGGCACAGAAAAAAAGACCCCTTTCATATAACTGCATTTCATTTCAGCTTTAGAATTTCTGTACTTGTATGTTTCTGTTTATGTCTTTTCTATTCTTTCCTTTTCTATTAAAGCATTCATTAACTGAAGACATAAGCAGTGAAATGCAGTGAAACTGCACAGTGCACTGATGAGCAGATTACTGATCTCCAGTCAAATTTGTACACAAACATTTACATGCTCGGACTGAAGCAGCACAGAGCGTGCAGGTACACTATACCTTGATCCAGAAGTCTAACTGAGCGCAGCGCTGGGTCCAGGGTTCCTCTCAACCGCTCCTGGATCTCTGTTCCCAACTGAGATCCGATGCCTTAATTATTCAGACAAACAGGAGTGAGATGGTTAATCGTGCGATGAGAGCAGAAGCTGTATCACAGCGGTTAGAAAGAGGAAAATTGATTCCTCCATTTTTACATTACTAGTTCCCTGTTCTCACCATCTAAGTTTCTGGTAACCTCTTGTACGGTTTTGGAGCTCTCATTCACAACGTAGTCCACTTGCTGGAGATAGGCAGAGGAAAAACAAACTATTTCAAACTGTGCACACAAGATATGGCTTGAATTACAAACTAGAATATGTCAAGGACTGATTCCATGAGCTAATCATGCAAAACAGCTTTTGCAAATGGGCAAGAACAAACAGAACATGACCCTGTCTTTCCCTCCAACCTTTTCCCAGTCTCTTGTATCTTGAGATAAGCCTATTGACACTGCAGAGCGCAGCGCTGGCCATTAATCAGTGGACTGACTGGAGACATGGGGGTCTGTTCTCACAGCACATTGATGGCAGAGGGGCAGGACATCATGAGACAACAAAGTCATTCATGGTTTTAACATCATCACTGATAAAGAATAAGACCTTCCCAGACCTTTAACCTTTGTATATTTCCACACTCATACATGCACTTCAATCCGCAAGAGGGTTTCTCTCACCTGAGGCACCACAATGAGGAAGTTGTTGATGTTGTCTATAGTTTTATTGAGCTCCACTGGACTCTGGTCCACGCTCACATTGAGGGCTTCATTACTTTTGAACATGCATATGTTCCCGGCACTACAAACACACACACACACACATATTCACAGACACAATTAAACTGTGTCTTGAACACAAAGTCAATCCAAGGGAGATTCACACAGGCAGTGAGGCATGCATATTCAAGCTGTCTTTTTTCGATGCTAATTTCAGATAACTCATCATTATGCTGTTCAAAAACACACATGAGAGCACACACACGCGCACACTCACAGGATAATGACTGTGGTGATGAATGCGCTCCAGTAGAGGGTTCTTCTGCGACAGTGAATAGAGGACGTCTGCTTCTGGTACATCTTCCCACCACAGTTGCCACAGCAGCGACAGCATGCCAAGAAGAAACCAACTATGGGCATCAGAACGATGTACAGGACGCCAATGGCTGCGCACACCAGGAAACCCACTTCGTACACCAGGGTCTGTACACAAAAAACAGATGATATTAGAGCTAATATGGCACAAATATCAATTTCAAGGCCTTGATGGCAGAACAGAGGCAGGTCATTGTGGTGTGTCGTGACGTCAAACGCAGTGACACATCACCAAACGATAGTTTTACTTTACTGTGGTGACAGTCCACAATCAGAGTGGATGAAAGAGTCTCAGTAACTTCAGTCATATGCACAAAGCTGCTTTAACATTAAATCTTCTCAGATTACCAGCTCCGGGGATTTCTAAGGAGGGTGTGTCAGAAGTTTATTCCAACATCCTGGAATATGTGAAAAACATGCACAGCCACTCACTTCTTTGATGAGCTCTTGATTTGAATGCACCTGGTCAATGTCCTTGACTATTTTCAGGATCAGATCTAGAAAGAAAACAGAGAGAAAAGGTTTTTTTGTGCATCTGTTTTTGAGTAACTTTGAGTGTAGCCTAATTCTATCCTGCGCTGCCGGTCCCTGTCCCAGTTATCCACGTACAAAAGACAGGCTGGTGGGGATAATGTGTCCTGTGTTCCATACAAACATTTTAATCTCTCTCATTGTAAAAGTGGAAATCTGACACCCCCAACTTGTGGTTACTTGGAAACCAGGACAGCTTTTGGGAGAGATTGTGTTTTTACACACCAAAAAAGTAATAATACAAAACCTGCTGTTTATGGTCCCACAGACCCCTGATCACAAAACACAGGTAAGGTAACTGAGAAGGAAGGAAAAAGTTCAGGTGTCCTTTACACAAACTATTTGTGCAGTTCTCACTGTTTGCCTGTCACATCAGACTGCAGTCTGCCATGTCCTGGAAATTTGCATTGTACCTCACTGCTTTGCATTGCCCTTTCTTTACCCTCCCGTGTATTATGTTGAAGTGCTTTACATTTAATATCAATCTCTGCTGGAGTCTCTGAATTACAGTGAGGTGTGAACAAATACTACATATGTAACATTACTGTGAGCTGCTTGAGGGTTTCAAAAGCTTTGCATTTCTCTACATGTTGATGCAGTCTCCATGAAGCTCTGAGATAAGATTCAGTATGTCAAGAATTTGGAGGGTGGTGTGTTTTTTGGTTTTTTTTTTCCGCGCCTTTCAAAAACCTAAAACACAAGAGCAAAGATCTGAGGAAAAGATCAAACTCTGTCAGCTCTATCATGAGCTGTAACTGTTAGCATGTCTGCCAGTTTACTGCCAGTAATCAAGTGTTATGTCCAAAGGCAATGGGCTTGTTATGGGCTTTCTGCACTTTCCAGTTTTATCCCAGTCTATATTCTCAAGGGTTTTACAGAATTCATACATCATTCACAGCCCGATTTCTATCACATTTTCCTCCCTTTTTTATGTCTGTTGACAGTAATTTCTGATTTATGAAGTGATAAAAAGAGACATCCCAAATTCCCTCTGTAGAAACCTTCAACCAACTCCAACATGTCAAAGAAATGACTTTTGACCCTAGTTTTATCCAATGTTCAGATTTCTGTTCTGGAAATGTATGCAAACTAGCTCGTATTTAATTAAATGCAAAAATTTTAGAAAACTTGCAATTTCAACTCTATCTATTAGTTACATTTTTATCCTTTTCACCTGTCGTGTCTCCTCTTAATTCATCAAGAATGAGTCCCAATGATTGACCTTTAGCCATCTGGAAGAACTCCACAGAGTTAGAATTTAGCTTAGTGGCTTATTGTGAAGCAAAAATCCACCGTTTATAAGGAGCCATCAAACCATTTGCCTCATTATAGAGCAATTGCAGACAGTGTCCAAGTAACTGTCAGCACTTACTGCTGACATGGACGGAAATAAAGGTCTTTTTATGAGCCATTAAGCAGCTGCTGGTTGAAATCCATTCACAATATCAACATAAAAACCACCATATCCAACGTGATGAGCACAATGACTACAGACAAAGCTTGTTTGACGTGTTCTTGTGTCCATCTGTTTTACATTTTGAAATCAATACCGAGCAGGAAGTAATACACGAACAGAGAAGGGTTTATGGAGCAATTACAACACATCACGGGGACAGACAAAAGACCACAGGTGTGACACAAGTCTGAGTCGCAAAGAAACATCATGCTGAAAGAACAGGGCATAAAGGTTAAAGATTGACTGGCCAAATACAAGAATTTCCATTAGCTTACTGGTTAACTAATCCTGTCGCCTTTTTTGTATGAGCATTGTTAGCTCGGGGGCAGATGTGAAGGTTAAGTGTGATGTGTCGCATTTGTCCAGTGTGATTGAAGTAGCACCTGGTTGCCCTGTGAGCTACATGACCTCAAACAGAGTCTATGAGTAAGCAGACGGAGTTCTGTGCATCAAAGGTTCAGGATGTTTACTTAGTGAGTAATAGTGATGACACTGACCTTTAGGGAAGGGGTTAGGCTGAACTGTGTGCAGGAAGGACTGGACCAGAGCTGCCATGAAACCCACAATGGTGCCCTCCCCTTCTGTGTCCTGGTAGTGGGGCTGGGTGAGGCTCTGTGGGGCAGCAGCCGCTGGGCAAGTTGCGTGCGGAGGGACAGACTGGGCCAGGCTGAGCCCCAGCAGCAGCACTCCTACTCCGGCCCTGAACACTGCGGCACTACCCTGCCACCGCCAACCCCTCATACTCTCACATAGCCCCATGTCTACAGGTGAGACGGGAGGGGAAAGACTTGGTCGGACAAAACAGGTTTTGTAGAGTGATCACCTCATGGCACAGGCTTCATCCGCGTCTGAAGGGAAGAAAAGAAAATACAGAATACAATGACACACTCATACGAGGCGGGAGAGTTACAGATTGGAGAAGAAACCCACAGACTGAGTCACAGAGACAGAGGTCGCCGCGCAATTCGTTACAAAATGGCAACAACAGAAAAAAACTGTTTTGCAGAAGAGACGGAACAATGATATTTTGTATTTCATGTCTGAGAACAACAGCGTCCTTTAAGCTTCTCTTTTATGCTTCTGTGTTTTCTGTCATGGAGCACAGGGGGTGCTGACTTTTAAAAGTTACAGGAAAAGTCTTGGGAAAAATTGACAGATGAAGCATGTCTGGCTGGGGTGTCACCTCTGTGTGCACAGTGTAAACACAGAAAAGCTGCCTCAGATACCTCCATCACCTCTGTTTATCCAAACCCATGCTTGTTTCTCAGAGTTGTAAAACACTTATTAGAACATTAGAACAAGAGGGGAAACATCTTCTGCCTGCACGAAACTCCAGCACGATATATGAATATCACGTATTTATAAAAACATGCTTATCAACTGGGTATCTTTTGTAGGTGTATCACTCGTAAGCAAATAACTTAACAAGGGTAAGGCCCTAAAGCAAATGAGCACATCTACTTCCTCTTATGGTTAAAGCAAGCTGTTGAAATCACAGAAATGCGTCTCTGTATGGACATGATCCTTAACCGAACACACAGCAGCCTGAGGATATTTACTGTACATACTGGGGCTCTGGAAACAAACTGTCTGAGTAGTTCATCCACATCTGATCTATTTAGCCAAGGTAAGAGCATGTGAGCAGCAGTGAGAGGGTAAAAAAGTGAAAAGAGGTCAAATAGGAAAGGAATAGATATGCAGAAGAAAACCAAATGTAGACGCAGGAGAGCCGAGGGAGCATTTAGCTGTTTTCTTTTCAGTCAACTCACCTTCTTTGGCCAGACAGTGAGGGGCAGTTCTGCTGCTCTGATCTCCTCTAATTCAGGCAGGGGTGTGTGAGTCCCACAGTCCTGTAGAAATCTGATATGCTCTGCTCCAGCTGACAAGTTGTCGCTGACTGCGTGCTCGCCTGGAGAACACTGGCACTAAGAAGAGAGGGAGGGAGAGGAGGGAGAGAGGGAGGGTCTTACAGGGAGACACGGAGAGAGGGAGGCAGTAACGTGGGGAAGGGTGAGAGTGGCGAGAAGGAAGCAAATAAATGTTTCTTTCCAGGATTCTGAATTGTGTAGGCTTGTTAAATCCCCCCCCCCCCCCATGGTAGGAACAATTAGGCCAATAGCAGCTATATTGCAGCATGGGTTTAGTTCATGGAGTGGGGGAAACAAGGAAGAGCAAAATGAATTTCCAGAACAATCTGGTCTATTCCCTGTGATAAAAGGTTTTTATGCTGGATATGAAAGGTAATTTTCGGTCATGCACTCGACAAGGAAATCAGTCCACATCTGGTGTGGTGTCAAAACAAGCAACAACACAGCCCAAATATGCAGGCCAAGATAGCTGGGAAAGACACACTTGGGAGAGGGAGTTGTGGGAGCACATAACATCTAAAGGTTGCCAAGAAATCCTCAGAAATATTTCAGTCACCATTATTTGCAACAGCTCAGAGACTCTATTTTCCCCATGTTATCGCCAGTGTCAGAAAGGAGGATACACAGTGTGACTGTGTGAGCAAACAAGCCGAGACAAGAGTCAAACCATTGTTCTCTCGAGACGGAGGCAGTGCTATTACTTACCTGTAACCTGCAGAGACACCACTTGGAAGCAGGAGAGAAGAAACTGTGATGACTATTCTTATGCTTTTCATCGCCGTTCAGTGTGTGAACTTCCACACCTCTGTTACAGGGATGAGAGAACATACATCTGCGTGAAAAAGAACAGGATTGTACAACCGGCAGAAATCTGATTTCCCTTTCTGAACTCGACTGATGCAAACCAAGAGGAAGGAGTTGCATAGTCTTCCTCTACTGTTGTTTCCCTCATCAGGTGACTTGGCGATCACTCATCCCCAGTTCACCTCCATCCAAACTCATTAATTACAGGATGATCCTTTAATCTGCCACTAAGAGAGCTCTTACCAAGTGGCTTTGGCATGTGAAGACTTATGGAGGCCTTGCAATGCTCTCACGCAGTGATTGTCCTCAATGATTCTGTGCTCCTGAAACAAAGGCACCTCCAGGTCATGTGAGATCACTGTGTTCACAAAGAGGAAGCCAGTGAGGGATCGTGCCCTAATCGCCACACGAACAACTCCTACTGGTTGGTCTGTTAGTGATTTGCAGGAAGTAAGTGGCTCCCCCAAGGCGCCCTGGTAGGTCTCCTAGTCGAGTGCGTGCCATGTATCACGTCTGAGTCAAGTTAGCGAGTGCACCATAAACTGGGGTCATTTTGTCTCATATATTGATGGTCAAGGATGAGCTCCTGTGCTCAAACACCAGGAACTACTTTATACCTTTTGTTGGATCAAAAGCCTGTTGTGTTGCTGTTCTTGTAATAAAGAGTTTGGCATTATGGCCGTCGCTATCTTATTTATTTGGAGCCAGAAGTGACCATATTTGGACGAGAAGGTGGAGCTGGGGAGGATATGCATTGCTATGCCTCTGTCCTGATTGGATCTCACTGAGAACCTGAAAACATGCTGTGGTAGCAACTTTGGTCGCCGCACCCTTAATCATACCCTGCTTTTTGGTCTGTTTTAATCAAAATGAGACCATAATCATGCCGTATTGAAGAAGACTTGAAACTAGTAACTGAGAACAAAGACCCTTTAGAGAACTGCTTACTGAGGTAATAAATCAAATGAAAAGTAGGGTCATTTTCTCATAGGCTCCACCAGGCACCACCAGTGGCCCCCTGCTGGCCAAAAGAAAGAAGGCAGGTCTACAGCACCTCCACATTGGCTTCACTTTTCAGACCTGGAAGATCCATCCACTTATTATACAGTCAATAGCCTGTTCTGGAACAGCTTTAAAGATTTACTTTTTAGTAAAAAAAACAAAACAAAACAAAACAAAACAAAACAAAAAAAACGCAGTTATCGCTCATCTGTCACCATTTTGCCGTTTTGTTGTGCAGTATGTCTAAGACGTGTCAGATTCACCAGCTTGGCAGAGAAAACAGACACCTCTATCTAACTATGGCTATCTATTACACACATGGCGGCTGTCACAATTAGTCAATAGCTATCATTCCTCTTTTCCTGACAACCAACATGGCTGCCGTGTTCTACATTACCTCTTCCCTGCCAAGAAAGAATGGATAACTTGAAACAAGTAAGACTGGCAGATAGAGATGGGTCACACTGTGAATTGCATCCTTGTTGTTTAATAGCTCAGAAACAATGGCTGCAGTGTCCTGCTCACATGTTCACTTCAGAGTTTGTTTGAATAAAGTTCTGGGCACAGCTCTTTGTCTTCTTGGGCCATGGTTCCTTTGCTTTGCTTTGCTTTGCTTTTGGTGACTAATTGTTTTCCCACAGTTACAGGAGAAAATGCCAGGGGATCTGTTGTATATTTTTTCTGTGTTTTGTGTGTTTCTGACAGTTCTGTGTGTTTAAAAGCATCATCACAGCTGAGTCCAATGAAAACAAAAAAAACATTTCAGTGAAAATTCATCTTTATTGATACCATACATGAATCATCAGACAGAAACCTGGCAAAAAATATAGATATAAAATCACCCCTATGGTGAGGTGCTACAGGAGCCAGCTATGGGTGCATTACCATTTCAGCTCTGTCTCACATATCACAAACCCTTACTCCCTAAATTATGTCAACTTAGGAAACACAGGGTGTTGAAAAGTTGCCCCTAAATTCAATTCTGTTGGCCTTCTGAGTCGATACACCACAAAAGTAGACTAGGGGTGCTAGAGACAATGAATAAGTACTTAAACACAACAGCCTGCAGCTCAGCGTGGATTAACACACAGCGGTTTTGCCAGATATAAAGATGGAGGAATTTCTGATGTCTGCCCAGTCTGTCCTGGTGCTGTGAGAGACCCCTGCTGGGAGAGTCTGCATATTACTATCCAATAAGTGTCAGCTAGGATTCAGGGTGGTGCTCGAGTCCAAGAGTTAGGCAACATTTTCCATTATATGTATGTAAACATGAAAGCCTGACACAGCAGCTTAAGGTCAAGCCCAGTGAGTCTTTTTTACCCCCGGATGTGACGTCAATGGTCAGATATATTTTGCCATTAATGAAATATCAACTATTTCAGTTATAGATTTGAAATGTATATGAAAACCATCCATCAAATACATTACAAAACCATAAAGATCATGATTGAGGGTTTAAGTAGATTTTATTTTATTTAAATTTCACTCAAGGTTGCGCCATTGTGGCACACTTCCAGCATTTGAGGAACTCGAGGCTCTTCATCAGATCAGAGAATGACAACTTCACAGAAAAAGGGATAACTAACGTTTTCTCTAAATGTGGTTATTTATTGGTTTTCAGCAGATCTGATGAGCAGGAACCTACAACAGAAGAAACTGGCTATTAAATATCTCTTTAATGCGAACACGTCGAACCATTGTAATAAACAGGCCAGAATAGCCTCGGAGCCGCATGTCAAAAAACACAAGTAATTAGCATTAACTGACTCAGCAGCCCCACAAACTCCTCCATATATTATCATGAGTATTGTACAGGTGGGCTGGACCTAAACAGGATGTCAGTACATAGAAAAATAAATACAGTTTGCTAAAATGAGGGCAAAATTCTTTTATCAGTGATTGTACCATTAAAAATCACGTTTAAAAAAACTTTTAAGAGGTTTTCATCTCTTTACATTAGATTGAGTTTCTCATAGTTCTAGGGAGGAATACATAGAATAACTTTTACAGAAATTACTACCTAAAAATATACAAGCACAGACACAAACATGAGGAGTAAAGCCAACAAAATGATTCTTCATAAAACATAAAACAGCACAGTGTAATCAATATCTAAAGAATCTTTACATGTAGCTCCTTGGTCTGCAGCTTTCTTAACTGTGATTAAAAACATTTCTGGGAAACTTAAGTTAATACAAAAGTCTTTTTTTTTTTTCTTATTTTACAATCCTGTCAAAACTTGTTTTTAAAATATTTTTGAGTAGCAAATTTGAGAAGTTTTCCGTAACTACGTTCTCTGAAGAGAGGACCCCCAGATAGAGATTTCAAGACGAAGCAAAACAGTTCTGCAATGACAAGTCAACAGATCCAAACCAGGCGCTTGATGGAAATTTAGTGGGGAAAGCAGTTTCCAGTGTGCTGCTTTGGACTCACATCAGACAAGATGTAGTACAGTATTTAAACACTAGCCTTGTTCTCCCCAACCCGTTTTCTAGCACTGAAGCCAACGGCCATGGTAACAGTGTGATGTCTGACACAGATGGATGACATTATATCAAGCACAGACTTACATGAAAGTTAATACCATCACAATAAGAATGATCTAACAGCAATACTTATACATTAATATACTGCAGGTTTCAGATGTTTTACAGTTCTTACATTAGCAATAATAGAAAAGAAAAAAAATACACCATCAATTCATAAGAAAAATAGATTGGAGTTAATAGTGGAAAACAGTGCAAAGAATATTCTGGGGTGTTTTTGTTTGCTTGCTTGTCTGTTTTATTTTTTAGAAATTGTTTACAAAAATAAAAAAAATTCAAAACAAGTCTAAAACATAGAAAACAAAAACACACTTCTGTAGCGTCTGGTGCTCTGGTCCAGACATGCTGTGTACCACCTCTCTCCAGTACCTCAATGTTTTATGCTGTAGGTGTAGGTGAGCGTGTGAGTGTTGGTGTGTGTGCACTGGTCTGTGTGTGTGTGTGTGAGTGTGTGTGATTGTGTATGTGTGATCGTGTTTGCATGTGGTGTGTGTGTGTGTGTGTGTGTGTGTGAGTGTGTGTGAGATTGTAAGATTTAGCGTAGTGGTTCTCAACTCCGGTCCTCAAGCTCCGGCACTGTACAGGTTTTTGTTCCAACCAGGTCCTACAAAAACAAATGATTGAGTTTTTAAAAACCGGACGTTGAATTTTGATACTAAGAGTGCACACAGTTTTCTGCAGCCTGCAAAAAAATAAGTTAAATAAAAGCTAAGCATTTCTTCCCTGTGACATGAGCACAACAGAAACAACGAGGTGCGTCGTCAAGGAACACGCACGCCCGAGAGACCCGAGGTTGGAACAAGAACCCACTGACATGGTCGCCATGGCGAGCACTCGGACAACAGGACACACCAACTTTGGCTCAAACGCTGTGGTGAGCGATGATGGGGGGTAAACACACATGCACACACACCGCCACCCCGCCAGTCTCACCACACCTCTAAGAGGACAGACTGGAGCCGAGCAGACAAGGGCCAAGGCTGAGCACCACTGATCATGTGCAACAATGTGAGGGAGCGAGTGGGACTCTGCTGACACTGTCCTTCATGTGACAGCACAGAGCTTTACCAGTCCATCAGCTATCATCCCTTTTCCCTAACCACCTTCCTTTCGTCTTAAAAGTATAAAAACGGAACAAAACAAAAATTAACACAAGTGCTCGAGGCCACCCTCCCTGACTCCTCTCGCTAGTATGTTGGCTCAGGTGGATCCCAGTAGCTTTTAAGCATCGAAAAAGTGGCTGGCTGATACCACAGCACTCTACTGGGACGACTGAGAGTTGTCATTCTTGCTCTCCTGACTGGAGGGAGCCTTGTTGTTCCAGGGCGAGTGTGCCCCCAGTGCAGGCGAGCTGTTGAAACTGTCCTCATCCTCCAGGCCATTCGCCCCATCGAACTGCGTGTTCTCCAGCCGCGTGATCAGACGCTCGTCCTCGTCACCAAACTCCCCTCCCATCAGAGTGGGCTCTCCCACCATCATCACGTCCTAAAGGGGACAGCAAGGGCCGGTACATATTATCCCCATAATACAGGGGGTGCGCGGAATGACTGGCTGCACGGACGAGTTGTAACTGTAGCGTTTTTTTGCCTACGGTCTAGGTGCGATCTAACTTAGTTGACTTCCAGCGTTACAAATGAATTCTAACCAGTGAAGTGCATTATAATTGATACTTCAAGCTAGGTTACAGGGGGACCCCCAGTGTTACAATCCTGAGGTATTAGTGTCGTCTCATTCTGAACCCAATCACATCAGGACAATGTGTCGTCAGGGCATCTACCCTGACGCTTCAGCAGTCCAAGTGGCACTGACTCCCTGCCCCTGTTCGGAGAACCAGGGTCGAGGGGCCCTCCCTACTGGCCAGCAGTGGGCATCCCTGATCCTTGAGTGCTGCACCGGGGGAGGGGGCGCGGGGGTTTTCATTCCACCTCGGGTCTCGTTCGCTCAATCAAGCAACCAAGTAAGCAAAGACAGCAGTGCTTGCGTGAATCATGTGCTCTGATAGGCTGAGTGGTAACTCTAACACCAAGTCGATACAGCGGATTTAGAGAGAAAACCTAACTGTCCACCTGGAGATCAGAGCAAGGTAACCCTAACCCATGGCCCCAAAGTATTTTACTTACAGTAGAGATGGAGGTCACTTGTACCTCCTCTTTATAAACCCATAAACCTGTGGCCCCAGAGGACCAGGGACTGCCCATCACTGGTTCACATCAGGGGGTCTACTAACTACATCTACTCATCCCCAGTAGAATTACAGAACTGAACCCCCCTCCCACCTGAATCCAAACCCCACCTCCAGATCTATATCCTGACCTGCTGCTAGACCTACTCCTAAACACACTAACAACCCCAGCTACCACCCCTACACCCACACATAACTTTCTGACCTCCTCGCTTTTCCTTCCAGCCCCTCCACCCTGCCCTATCCTCCCATGCCTTTGCTCAGCTGAACTTGGAAGGTGAAGATAGAGGTCAAGTAGATGTAATGCTTACAGGTACCTGGCTGGAGAGTGAAAAGCTGTTGGCTGGACTCTTCTTTTTGCTGTTGCTGTTGTTATTGCTGCCTCCGCCGGAGCTCACGGTGCTTCCACCGGACACCTTCCTTTTCCGCCGCTTGTTTGGAGCTTGTCTGGCTGGCTCAGCTACGAGCAGACGAAGGGAGAAGATATGTTTCATAATCAAGTACTTAAATCTCTATAAATGAATCGTCTCCATGTCCTGATGCTGATTCAGTCTTGTTCATGAGTACTCGCCAGCTTAAAAAAGTTGGGAAACACTGCCATAAATGCCGCTGGCAATTTCAAATGTTTGAGTGTTACCTGGAGGTGCTACCATTCTTTGCCACTTTTGGAAGAGGCAGGTCTTCAGGCAGTCTCTGGGGCTCAAGCTGTAGGTCTTATGCCTGGACATCAACTCTTGCATGGGCTCCAGTATCACACATAGCTTTTGAGAGGAAAGAGACACGAAGCAGTATTAGCTGGTTGTTGCGTGCGTAGACAAGGTTATTTCAGTGACTGATCACAAAAGAATAGACTGATCAAATGGAAATTTGCTTACACGGAGGTAGTTGAGCGTGGAGTTGGACAGCCCACATCTGGTGATATTTTTAGCCAGCTGATCAAGCATCTGGGGATCCTGCATGATTGGGTTAAAAAGGGTGAGATGAATAAGAGCATGTGTGGATTTGAGAGCGAAAGTGCGTCTTTTCTGAGTGTGGAACTCACATGCATAGCCAAAATGCTCCTCGGTAGGACCTCTCTGTGTTGTCTGATGCTGAAGTGCCACGTCTTGATCCTCATCATGTCATCAAACATAAACTCTAGGTACAGGCGGCCCTCCACACAAACCTTACCAACAGGAGAGAAATAAAAGTTAGACATCGCAGCACCAGGGGCTGAGAGCAGGTGGATGGCTGTACATTATTCATCCAGTGTGACATTAGCTGTACCTGAGTGAACATAGGCTTGCCGTTCTGGGTCACCATGGTGCACTGATCACAGTCGAGAGACACAAAGTTACTGTGGAAGGACTCCTTTGGATGCTTCAAAACATAGAACAGCTCAGTGGCACCCCCCTCGAAAATACTTCGAAAGTATCGTGGAATCAACGTCCTGCCGATGGCTGCAGACAAAAATGATCATTTAGGAAGAAATTACATGCTTTGGGATATACATCACATCCATTACTGAAATGAAACACTGTCACTGCAAATTAAATCTTGAAAACACAAATAAACACCAGCATTTTCTTAAAAAAACATTCTTACTGTATCGTTTGGGTCCATCTTCCAGACAGAAAGTGATGGTGAGCATGGCGTCATCCTCAAAAAACTCTGTGGTGAAGGCATCCCACCAGAGATTGTCACAGTCCTGAAAGAAAGGAGATAAAGTCATTACTGTTTGTCATTCCTTAAAGTCTGTTTGTTAAAATGATACATGATTTATGTTCTTACAATCACAATATAAAACACTGCATTCAAGTCTTATACAAGAGGAGAGAAGATATATGATATCTGTTAACTACAATTACCACATCGGGGATGCATGTTGCATTTACATCCATGTCCAGACTCATATAACACATGCAGTGAAGATTTGGGAGGAAATTAATAAAAAGATATTAAGTGCATTTGTCGGTGAAATGGAAGATGTCACTATGTTGACATGTTCCCAGTGAATAATTTCCATTCAGAAACATGCTGTTTCACTTAGAGACCATTTTTACAGAGGAGTACAGAAAACAATAGAGGCTGTGTCTGCTCAAACAAAAGGTGAAGAAGTTATATCAGATAATATGAATAAACAATGGCTGTACTAAAACCACTCCAAAAGAAGCAGGACACCTGGCTTCCACAAATTCCCACTTCAACAGTGTAACCCTTGAACCCTTCCCCCCTACAGTCTGGACAATTGTCATATGAATGCAGAATCTGCAGGCAAGGGACAAGATTTTGATATCCGGAGTGTCCCGTTTCAATATGTAGTCCAAACAGCATTGACACATCACGTTTGAGTGGGATTTGGGTGCATGCAGAGACAGGACAAGTCCTTGAGGAGAGCAAAAGAGGCGGAATGGATTGGCCGAAATGCAATGCAAGACCGAAACTTTTCATTTGCCTTTTATTATTTATTTGCATTTACACGCAGATATCTGTTTACAGAGCTTACTAATCGGACTGTAAGCAATGATCAGTGCAGAGAAGAGGGAGTCTTGGCCCGGAAATCGATTTTACATAAACCCACTGGCTATACCAGAAGCCCTGAAACCCTGGCCATAAATCGTCACCAGACAATCAACTGATGGGTTCTGACAGAGGTTAGTGTGCATGTATTTGTTGTAATGTTCAGAATGACAGTCCCATAAAAAGCGTGGCTCATAACATCCACTCAGCCGCGCGCTCGGGCATACAAACAGCTGGCACTCCAATTACGTTTTAGCCAGGTTGATCAGATAATCCTGTTAGAGCCTCAATGTAAATGAAGTCTGTGAGTTCTCTGGCTTAATTTCCCACAAAATCCCTAGCATGGTTAGCTACACATAAACAGGAGCAGGGAGGGAAAATGTGAAAACATGGCAACTGTAAGCAGTTCATGGGAGGAGCAGAATATGGACTGAAGTGAAACACTAGTGTTTAACAGTTTGTTGTTGAGTTCTTACAACCCTGTGTGAAAAATGAAGTCACTCTCACCTCTGTCCAATTCTGTAGCCTTTTGTTCAGCTCATATATCCGGTAATCTGTCTGGTTCCCGTACGGTGTGGGTCTCCTACAACAGAAAACAAGGAGAATTCAACACTCTGCTGTCTGAGCTGCATCAGCGGCTTTTCCACACCTGTAGTGTACACACAGCATAAGTCAAGAGCAGTCTCAAACATAAGTGACTGACCGGCACGTTTAAATGTTTGAAAAATTGCTTGTAAGATAGCTCTAAGTTCACTTTTCAAGTGTCAGTGGACTCACCCCATTCCAGTCTCCATGTATGATGGGGGGTACATGGGTGTAGGCCTATGAGGAATGAAAAAACACAAACATCAGCAACTGCAAAAGCAAGCATTAGGGCTGTGAATCTTTGGGAATCTCACAATTCTTGGGTGTCCGATTCCCTATTCAAAATGGAACAAAAGGGGGCGCTATTTTCAATCTCTTGCTCCAGTAAACTGTGTGCCAAACCATTCAGTGGCGCCCTGAGTCCACTGAAATACAATATGAGACATAACAGGCAATTAAGATAAATGATCAGCCGCCTTTTCATTTTAAAAAGTAGCAGCACTAATTAACGAATTAATTTGAAAGCATCTTACAGTCTGCTGCCTGTATGCAAATAAGAAAATGAGGAGGAGCGTCCTTCTGTGTTATTAAGGTTATATCTCCAGCAGCGGAGAGCAGCCTCTCTGCTGCGCCGCGAGCTCTAGGAAACGTGAGCAGACACAGGGTTTTTGAGGTGAAGCCCACTGAGCGCCGAGTTATTTTCTTCACTTCAGCTGGTTGAAGTTGTTCAATGCTGCAGTGTGTGTTGCTCAGCCAGTCTCATTTGTGACTGCTGATCGCTGCTCCGCTCTGCTAACGTTAGTCTCTGAGTGACGGTGTAGAAAGTTCACAATATACTTCACCTTCAGTTCATTATTTAGCCATTACATAAAAAAGTGTTTAAGTAACATTTAGAAAATTGTCATTTGTCATTTGTAAATCAGTTCCAACTTGTAGGAGATAAGAATTGAGATACTTTTGTGAATTGAATTTTTAACCCACTCCTGCCATCATATATGCTTCCACTATTAAATGGCAAATGTACTATATGTCATGACCTCTAAAACTTGATCTTAGAGCTAAGAAAAAAAAACCCTCATTATTTATTTAAAGGCCCTGTTTATCTATCTTAACCAACATGGAGATTTCCGATACAAATCCAGATAAAAATAGAACAGGGATGTATAGAAGCAATGTTAAAACACCCAGCACTTGCAACAAGCAAATATATTTAATCAATACTTTAAATAGAAACTGCGCATTTAAAGTGACATCTGACTTTTAATTAAGCTGAAAGGATGTTGCTCCGTCTCTATTTTTGTCTTTTTAGGCCACATTACACTTCTGTGTAGTCAACTCATTTGATTTTATTCCACAATCACCATCAAAGATGGAGTTAGATCAAACAGTGCAATATGAGGAAAGTGCCATGAAAAACACAAAGATAAAAGCCATAGAACATCAATACAGATAATTATTTATCATCTAAGAACATGTCATATTCTTCAGTTAACATGTTTATGTCAAGAAAACAAACTCTTATCTAATAATAATAATAATACAACTTACAGCTTGTAACATCAGACATCAGGAAAGCAAAAAAATTCCTTGATTTAATGCAAAAGGTGCTTTTAGACAAGTTTTCCTTTTGACGGGAAAAACTGTGTCGTGATGGTCTAACCCAGACCTACCCCACATCTCTGTCCAGCATAGCGCCCGGGTGGAAGGGGGGAAAGCTGCCGCCGTTGGGGGGCTCCTTAGGAGAGTACAGCTTGAATGACTTTGACGAACAGCCTGCACACAAGCGCACAGCAGAAGAGGAAAAAAGAGCAGAGATTTAGAGGAGATTTAGATTACTTTAGATTTAGCTCATTCAAATCACAGCATTATCTAAGTAATCTAATGTTGGATGATTTTGTTGAGATTTACTCAAATAAAGACATGCTGCCAAAACAATTTCCTGCTGCTTTCATTATCTAATGCATCTTCAATCTGGTAAATGGACAAGAAAACAAATCATCAGAAGGGGAAAAAACAACAATATTTATTAGCCTGCAGAAATCTGAGAAAACACTCAGGAGAACAAGCAGAAGAGCCGGTCTGGCATGTTCTTTGTGTTCTTGTGCCATCCGTACCATTACAGGGAACCCTCTTCTCTGCTTACAACCCCATGAGATCCAAACCATGTTGCACAGTGAGTGTGTGTCTCCCCCTTTAGTTGCCTCTTCTACCCATCCCCCCACTCGTTACCGTGGCTGTTGTTAACCCTTGTCTGCCCAGATAAGCCATTCATGCTCAAATAATTCCAGTCCCTGAGAAAACATCTATTCTGTGTCTCAACTCAAGGAGACTTCACACTGACAGCGGCTGCATGTAATTAGGTCTGACCAAAGATATTTTATACTCAAACAGGCAGTGGCGGACTGGGATGTTTGACAAAAACAACCCCTGGAAATTTGACCCAACACAACCACCCGACAGTTACTCTACTTTTTAGCACGGGTACAGAAAAACGTGAAGTGAATTCAAGGAAATGAATATATGCGGTGGTGACACATTCATATAGGTTTGAGAGAATAGAAAATCCCCACTGCTCTTGTATTTGCCCCTCCGTAATGTTGATTATGTGTGCCCTGCTTGGAAATCTAGCATTCCCAACACGCACCTGAAGGCAGCACACTGTTCATTTCTGACTTTTTAGTCACTATTTATGCACATCAGTCAGTCGCCGTCAGCTTGGCATATAAAATGGCGATTGTACCAAATCAAAACCAGTAGGGGGAGAAACATGGACATGGGCCACTCTAATGCAGGATCAGACCTAACTAAGCTGTGTTTTTTAATCTTTTTGCATCACTCGGTGAACTGATGGACACCCTATAGGCAGACTGCTCCACAAATGGTGGTGGTTAACATCAAGACAAATACAAACTGAGTAAAAAAAAAAAAAAGGCACGCATTGGGGTTAAGTGTGCCTGTGTGAACTCTGATCTGTCTGTCCTCCACCACAGCACAGTCAAGACTCCTTGAACAACTCCAACTCCTCCTTCATTCACTCTCACCCTTTTCTTCCTCGCTCCAGTATACACAAGTAAGTCATGGCAGGTCAGCTTCTCCTCCCCATTGCAATGGGGGCGAACCTGCTCAGGAGCATCCAACAATGGTTCTCTAAGCATTACCTCTGACCTACACGACTCCCCCCAAACAACACCAACCATTATGCCCAGACAGCATTCAATCCCATATGTTCAGTCTCACTGAGCAAAACACACAGTGCAACATATATGAGTAGACATCTTATTTTCTCTTATATATATTTATATGTGTGTTCTCAAACATATGCTCTGCAAAAAATGCTGACACACATCACTCTCACCTCAAATAAACACACACCCTTAAAGAGTCCATGTCAGGAGGACCCACACAGCAGCATGAATATAATTACAATTTCACAGGCAAGACTAGACTCAGTGAAAGACGTAGAAGCCTTCAGAGTTGGGGTACGCATGACAAATAGAGATGAATGAGTCCAGCATCTTTAAACAGAAGAACCTGATCAAAAGCAGATGGCAGCTCGTGATGCATAACCAGTTTAACAAAGACCAACTTTAAGTAGTGAGACTTTGGTGCAGTTCAGTCCGCCCAAACTGTTCAGTGCAAACAATGGAGCTGCATCCAGAGGCTGGCCGCCAGCCAATAAAACATCCAAAGCAATGTGCGAAGACACATACTTGCATGCTGGGGTCAACTTATTACTCGGTCAGTGGACATGCACGGTGGACATTTCAGAATAAGCCAGTATTGACTTTTACACGTAGAAACAAGCGTGAACTGAACCGCAGGGCCGCATTCAGTAACCGTTTGCAGAGGACGGTTGCCATTGCTAAACTACTCACCTAGCTAGTTGCTAAACTCCCATTATCGCCGCCATCCACTTGCATATCCCTGTGCCTGTTTACGACCAGTTTCAGCGGTTTACCATGACCGCGTGGTGCTACTAAAGTAGTGCGGCTGTAAGTCTGAGTTACCTGCAGAGAAAGGTCCACCGAAACGCGGTGCTGCTGAACACCTCCGCTCGGTGTTTCTAGCCACCTAGCCTCGCTGCTAGCCGGAGCGGCTGGATGGTGAAAGCTCCGGCTCCGACCGCTGTCAATGCAGTCCTACGGTCCCAAACAAGGCGGCAAGCGACGGGAAGTAAACACTCCGGCTGGTTCCCCTAGTTCCTGTCAATTCGCAGTTCTCAACTATATGTTTTAAATGTCATTTGTGTGGGGGACGGGGCTACCTATCTACTACTACAGGACCCTTTGTTCCTGCCAGCCGAGACACGAACAAACAAAGGCCCCGCCTTCTCCAGGCTCCTCCGCCCATCCCAGCTCACAGACCGGGACAAACACGGGCCTCGCTCCCCCTCAGCGGCCCCCAATTTTCCAGGACCCCATCCGTGCACCAGTGGCCCCCAGAGAGGCACAAGGTGAGTCACCTTTGAGAGGAACAGTTATCAGCCCAATTCCGCCCTCAACACAAAATTATTACAGATGGATTAAATGATATTATTCAGCATCAGTTTGTTCAAACTCCCCACCACTACCCTCACAGCAGAAACCAGCTGGCTTTAAATATACTTAAAACACAAGAAGTAGTCATTATACAGAATAATGTATAGTATATTAATCATAATTACTGATGAATTAATATGCACATCAGCTGGTAAAGGCAGTGCTTGTGAGTCTGATCTTTATCCATAATAATATTTCATATTTTAAGTGTTGATGAGATTTTGTTAATCTGAATCTACAAAATAACTAGCGACTAAAGTAATAAACGTATGGAGTAAGAGGTACCTCAAAATTGTACTTAAGTACAGTGCTTGCATAAAATATACTTAGCTTCTTTCCATCACTGCAGACATGATGATAACATATTACTCTGCTCCCAGATTTATGACTTGTCATAAATACAGTCTTTAAAATGTCATAGTGTGCAATAAAGTTGAACATGGCCATGTCTGTTAGGAGGGATTAATTAGACCGCCATAAATCTAAACATGAAGATTACATTAAATATCTACTTGACAAAAACCCAGAGACCTACAACAGCCGCCCGCCGGCCTGGCTTGTTCTCCAGGTTCCACAAGTTGGTTTACATTTAGGAAAGTCTGTATTAGAGGTGGTGGGGAAAGAACCTCCGTCTCACCCTCTCAGTCATCAGTGAAATTAATAATGACTCTGGGACAGTTTACAGCTCTATGCACATTCAAAACACCCTTCAGGATGAATAACATCTCATCTTGCTCATAGTTACTGTAGGTGCTTCACCAACTGTCATTTAATATTTTGTTATTTTATTTGCATCTATAGTCTGCGAGACCACAGACCCTATCACATCACGCTCCACGAGGAATAAATACAGGCTGAATTTCTAATATAAACAATAGATGTCAGTGCAGTGAAGTGAAAACTGCCTTTCATTTTTTGAGTTTGGAAGCTCCTGTGTTCAAACACAGACCCAAAAACTGGTTGCAGGATCATATCCTCTGTTTTCTAACCTGCTGCATTTATAAAAGCTCTGTATGTTTGTAAATTCAGTCATAATAATCATTCATGAGGAATAAAGTGATGGTGAAGTCATTTTTGCTGGTGAAGTACCACTTTTCATCCAGTGCTGTTCAGTTTGTCCTCACTTTAACAATCCAAAATTAGAAAATGAAAAAGGTCTCGATCTACATGTCCCTTATGGAGTGGGATTCAAACAGTCAGATCACACTGTAACTAGTTACCCAAATCGTCTGTTTAATTCAAGCCAACCTCGTAAAGGCTTGTGAAAAATGATTGACTTTGCTTATGACTCAAATCCTTCAGACCGCAGTCGTGAGCCTGTCATAGCCTCAGATTATGTAAGGGTATAATCTGCTGCCTCACTTTTAATCAATAACCACTCTAATGTTTACAAGCAATATATCTGAAGGCTGGAGAACCTTTTGCGGTCTCAAAGTGCCTTTAAAGCTCAATTTGTTGAGGCTTTCACTCGAGCTGCCAGTCTGTTAGTAGACTTAAATAAACCAGGAGCGCAGATGAGAGAAGTGGAAAAAATGCATTTCATTGAGAGAGTTAAACACATCTGACAAACACCAGTCACTCTTATTGCATAAAGGGCAGGATTAGAGCCGAGATATCTGCTGCAGCTTGAGATCAAAAATATCTGGTGTGAACTCTGAGCTAAAGTTAACAAAATCTAACAATCCACATCACATCTTAGACCTGGACGTTCATGTCGTAACAACTGCTGGAGCATATTTCTTTGAATTTTTCATCTTATCAGCTTGTTCCTTCCTCTGCTGTAACCTTTTCTTAGCACCAGGATGTTTTTCAGCTACACTGGATATCCTGTACCACACAGTTCAATTCTGGAAAAAGATGCAACCCAAAATCCCTTTCTAGTAAAGTAACTGTTAAAATCTAGTGAGTTGCCTTTGTATTTACAACAGAGCATGAATTATGAAACAGCTACAGGAGGAATAACAGAAAGACTGAAGCCTATTGTTATAGCATAGACCCAGACCTCAGATCTCATGCTGAAAACGATAATTCCCCACTCGGCTGTCAGCGTTCAGTGTTGATGGACTGACACGAGGAGAGATGTGATAGAACAGCACCTCCCTCTGCTGGCAAATGCGTCAAAAACATCTTCCTCATGCTTCACAATAGAGCAGAGTAGAATATAACAGAATGAATTTAACCCAGGGGGTTTCACGGTACCCCATTCAAGTGAATAGTTTTAAAGAGAAACTGCAGGATGTCTCATTTATATCATATAGTTAGATCTTTATCTTTATTTGCCGATTTCATGGGTATAACAATCAGTTACTTTTACATGCACCATTATTACATTGGAAGTGTGGACTAAATGGGACAAAATATAGGGTATCAAATGCATTTCAGTGGGTGTTTCGGTTCTGAGAATTGAATCCTATTTCATCTGTATTCAGCAAGCGTCACATGTAGTACACACACACACACACACACACACACACACACACACACAGAGTACCTGGCAAGTAGGGCTGGCAGGCAGCGATAACATTAAAGGCTTAATCAGAATATGGCAGTCAGAAACACGAGGTCTAAGTCCTATTTTAGTCACCGAAAAACGTCTTGTACTACACAAGATCTGATGTAACTGCTTGTATTTATAGCTAGATCCCTCGCTCCTAAGACCATTCTACATGTGCTCTTCTATGCAGAGGTGGACCGCAACGCTGAAATGTCCTCCATGCAGAGTCTCTAATAGAGGAAAATATCAAATAGATCTGATTTGTAATCATTTGGTTGGTCACTCGAATGTTGGTACAGTTTCACACGCGACGAAGCCGACATTGGGAAAGAAACTAACTGAATTAACTTCACATGCGTCACACGCTGGCCACATGTAAACATGCCTTGAAAACATTTCCCAAAACCTTCAGACGCACCGTGTCTGCACGCAAACGTCCGACAGCGAGAGGGAAGCGGTGGTGAGAGATGCAAAGAGAGCGCAGGTGAACAGCATGTTCAGATCCCTGTTGCTTGCTGCTGCTTTTCTAAACGCCACCGTAGAAGCACTAAACTGTCAAGGAAACTGTTGTGACACCTGACTGGTAGTGATAGCAACAAGGCAGCAGACAGAACTCACACCACTGCAGCCGGAGGATGCTACTGTGGCTTGACAGGAGGAAGTTAAACGGCATGTGTTCAAGATAAGTTGCAGGATAATAAAAGAAAGCTAAGTCGCAGGTGCTTGCAGTGATAGAGGTCACTGATCTGAATCCAGGAAGGAGTAACCGGTCCCCAAGGTACGTCAGAGAGGACTGGTCTGGTGCAGGTTTGGTCATTTTCACAGCTTCTCTTGTTCTTAAGGGAATGAAATGTCCCGAGAAATAATAAGAATAATAATAATAATAAAACAGTATTAACACTAGTATTCTTATAATTCTGCACAATTCAGTATCAACGTTCTTAAACCAAACAACAGAGAGACAGACTGCAGCGATGATGGTATTTACAGGCCGATCTCTGAGCCGCTCCACAGATTGTGAATAATGAAACAACTATGACACAGCACACGATTTTACTGGAATGAGGACTCTGTCTAATTCACTACACAAAGCCCTACATTCAAACAACACTCGTTTTAGTGTTGCATCTCAAACACAATCTCTATCAGCCCCGATGAGTCAGTCGCTAATTCCAAGTAAATGGACCGACTCCACCCCCACCTGCTGACATCAGCAATTCAAGCCCTCATGCTCTGATTCTCAGTTGAGTGGAGACATGCTGTATTATGGCAGAAATGCCTTTAACAGCCTCAAAATGTCAACATTTGCCTTGATTTTCATAACCTTTATCAAATCTGCACAGTGCCATTTATAGTCTGTCTGCACAATTCATTTTTGACGACAGTCAGTCGTGCAAACAAGCTGGTTGACTCAAGGCACATTTCTAAAGTCTTATGAAAAAGCGATTCATCTGGTTGATGGTTTGTATGCTAACAGTCTTGAACCCACACACTTGCACGCACGCAGGTGGCACAGAGATACAGCGAAAGCTCTCAAACAACCTTTTCCCTTTTGTTTTCAGCACAGCTCTGTTTCAATCTGAGCACTGTTGCCGTCACCTTCTACCTCAGCAGCAAACCCGCTTTCATGTTTTAAAGACTCTGCAGCCGACGCATCGCTCACAAATAAAGGTGTGCTTTGATAGAGAAATCATTTTTTCCTTCCCACACATTTAGTTTTCTCCCCATCCTCCCCCTCCTCTCGGCCGTGTAGCACATGGCAGCTTTCCTCTGCCGTCCTGTCGGCCTGCAGCAGATGTGACATCACTACAGCTCGTCTCCGCTCTGCACCCCCCCCCCCCCCCCCCCCATCTCTCTGACTCCCCAGCATCTCTGTCTCCCACGCATTCCTTCTTTTTCTCTGCCTCTGCACACACAGCCATTTTGATCTAGCAAACAAGATCTGAGAGCCTCACTAGAGAGGAGGGGGACGAGGAGAAGGGAAGGAGTGAAGACCTGAGGAGGAAGAGAAAGAGAGGCACGGGCTCTCAGTGCAGTGAGATAAAGCTGAGCCAGTCGTGTTGTTGTGTAACGGTAATCAAAAAAGCCCTGGCTGTTTGGCTGCCATCTTGGCTCTGCTTTAAGTCACTTTTCTCCAATCAGGAGCCATGTGACTTTCTGCATGAGGTAACACCGCTGTTACTGCGAAAGGCAGTGAGCGAGGGATGGGGGAGTGACAGAGAGGGAGAGAGGGTGAAAGAGGAAGAGGGGGAGAGAGTGAGATGAGGAAGGCAGAAATGAGAGGGAGGGGTTAGAGTGAGAGACGGAGAGAGTGGTGAGCAGAGGGGAGCGCATGCTTGAGTGGGTGCATGTGAGAGTGTTGGGGGGGGGGGTATCTTCAGCTCACAGGCAATCTATTTTTACCATTTAGTCTGAACAAAGGATGTGATTGGCTCCACTGTGTTAGGACGGATCTCCTTCATGCCGGGAACAAAGCCTTAAAAAGGCTGATTCACAGCAAAGTCACAACAACAGCAGGATGTCACAGTGTTGTCAATGAACTAGACAGCCTAGAGAAGTCTGTCCTTTATTATGGCTCACATTCTGTCACATGCAAATATGCTCAGTTCAGATTTCCTCTGTTCTATAATGCTCTGGCCCAATAACAAAACAAGGACCAGATGAAAAGAGTCAGTGCTGTTAGAATAAGAGAGGATTTGTTTTTCCAGTGCAGAGTCACACACAAAAGGATGGGGAGGATCTTCCATCCACCATCATGCAAGAATGTAAACAAACCATTCATCCCTCAAATATAATGATTTACAGCACACGCAGGGAGGGGGAGAGGGAAACTGCAAACGGGTGTTGATCAATGTTGCTCTGTGGTTATCTGAGAGATCCACCAGTCTAAACTTGTCCGAGCAGGCTCCTCGCGAAGGTGTGCAAGCGTGAGCGCGCGCTGTGCGTCCGCACGCATGCCTGCATGTGTAAACCTGCGAGCGTTTCGACGTTCCAGATCGCTCCGTACATCCTTCAGAAACATGTGGATGCCATTAAAAGTTTCTGCTCCGCACTGAAGTCGGTCAACAGAGGGAGCGAAGATATACTGGAAAACTACAGGAGAGAGTGAGGAGGCAAGATAGTGGAGAGGAGAAAAGATCAGAGAGGAGAACATCAAGCAGAGGCCTCTGTAATTGTATTCCATCTGATAGCCGACTACCAATGAATCAGAGCAGCCCCATTAAAATGATACTGGCACCCTAATTCAATCTGTCCTCTCTGAGATCCCCCTGAGCACATGCTGCGATTCAATTTCTATCTGTTACTTGCTCCCTTGTGCTGCACAGAGCCCGTCCCCTGGCACTGTGAGGCTTTCACTGTGCACAAGGCAACCGTCTCTGTAGCCCGCCCGCTCTCACTGGGATACCGTTAAAGAGAAATTGCTCCAAAGTCAAAAAAGGGATCAAACACTCTATGGGAGAGAACAGATTATAAGATCTACTTGATAAAAACTGCCATAACATTTCGCCTGCCAGAGACATGTGCGGACAGATTCAGAGAGTACGAGATTTCCTTCCTCTTGCTCTGACACAGTAGCACAAGAGCGGAGTGTAGAAACGGAGAACCAATAAGACAGCACGATAATGGCACTAAGGCATATTTTACATAACCTTTATTTAAAGCCGAAGACCTCAAGAATTCTGGCTTCAAGAAAAGCCAAGTGTGACAACCACATGAAAAATGAAAATGTGCAAGAACACAAAATGCAGTCACAATGACAAAGAGCTGTCTAATAATCCAAACAGCAGCTTAACGCCAAGCAATTTCAACTCTTAGTTAAATCTTCTAAAGTGGCCTCATTAAGGGTGTATACTCATCAAGAGAGACCAGCTTTAAACCATTTTGCAGCGAGTAAATGAAAGTCTCATTCAGTTCTGACCCATGGGATGAATATAAAAACCCTGTGACAGTAAGCAGTGATTCCCACCAACTCCTCTAGACATATAAGACCGCAAATAACCAAGAGGCAGACTTACAGTGGTCAGACATAGCTGAGAAAAAGAGCAAAAAGAACTACTTATTGATATCTCAGTTTGTGTATGTGGCAAAACTCAAAGAGCCATTGATCTGCTGCACAGCAAGCTAGCGTGACTGAGAGGGTCTGCTGAACAACTCAATCCTAAAGTGTGCTAGCCTCAGTCTATAACCTTGTTTTAGGACATGTGTTGAGAGTGTAGCGTGGCTTCACCAACACACACACACACACACACACACACACACACTTGTGCGTGCACACACAAGCTCACACTCACACAGCTGGCCCTGGGCGGCTTTGCAGCACTTTTACATAAGTCATCTCTCTGACAGCACCACTGAGCACAGAGAGCGGGAGAAGAGAGGCACAGAGAGAGAAAGAGCGAGAGCGGGCACTCACCGGGACAAGCACAACCTCCAACAGACATCTTCTCACATGTTGGGCTCTGCTCGGAACGAAACAGCTGCACTCAGTCCACACGCCGCTCGCATGGGCTAACTCTGAGGAAAACAACACGGACAGAGGGGTGGAGAGATTAGAGGGAGTGGTACAAAGCAGGGCATGTACACCACAACTACGCTCCTCTCTCTCTGTCAGAGGCAGGAAGTTGGCAGTGGAGCTCTAGCTGCATCATTAATAGGCATATTGCAACACAAGTGGGAGGGAAAATGAGAGGGGAGTGAAATAGAAAGAAAGAGCCTTTACGGTATGTGAGACTGGAGTAAGTAATATGGAATGAAGCGAGGGACTGTGTGTGCATGAAAGGGAGAATGCAGGAGGGAGGCAATTAGAGCAAAGGAGAGGAAAAGGAGAAAATGCACATGGTGTGTGTGTGTGTGTGTGTGTGTGTGTGTGTGTGTGTGTGTGGCAGTGATGCATCGTCCATTTTTACCCTGTGCTGCTGTGGGAGATAAACATGCTCAGTAGGAGCCCAGAGGCAGAGGGTCATTACTGCCAAACAAACACATATGCACGCACACACTAACACACACATGCACACACGCACCCTGCCTCGTGTATGACAGATTTCCATCTCTCTTTCTGTCTCCCTCTCTCACTACTTCCTTCTGTTTTTCTGCTGCTGAGAGAAGACTGGTGTTAATCACTACAGACAGTATCGATTAAAAATGCAAAGCCCACCTGGAGCGCAGGGACACTGGAGACCCATGGGAGGCAGGAAGAGTGTGCATGTGCAAATGTGCACACGCTCACACCCAACAGGAGCTGCATGTAAACAGTCTGACTCAACTGCAGACTGTTTGCCCAGCAGCCTCGGCCCCTTCTCCCTCTTCTCCGCTCTTTTCTCGCTTTTTAATCTTACTTCACTCTGTCAATTTAATCTCCTCACCCTGTTGATATCACCTTGACCTTTCTGCAGCTTGATGTGGTTTGATGTGATTTTGTTTCATTTCCTTTGCCTCCTCCACATCTCCAGTTTCCCTTCCTGTTCATCCCATAACTTCTCTTGGCTCGAGCGAGCCCGCTCTGCGAGCCAATAATCTCATAATCTCACACTTCGCTACACAAACACACGAGCACATAACTGACTCCCATGACTGGATGTCTTTGTTGCTCGTGTACCTGATCCTGTCAGATGGATAACAGACTGGGCCGTATCATTGAGTCACTGCGACTGAGTGCAAGAGAAAGAAGAAAATGTTTAAAGAAAACGCAACTTCATTCGTAGCTGACGACAAAAAGTATAGACATAGAGTGCAGTCTAGTACAGTGATTCCCCAAAAATGGTACATGTTCCTCGGGAGGTACAGTTGTCAGGTGGTACTTTGAAAGATTGTCGAGTAGCTAAAGGTGAAAATACAGCTAAAAAGTCATGGATGAATGGTTGAAATAGACAGCTAAAAACAATGAATAAACAGTTGAAATAAATGCTGAAATGTGATGGAAAATTGGAGAAAAGTAATAAATAGACAGTTGAAGCTAATTGTGATACATACTAAAGGTAATGGACATATGAGTAAAATTATGTCAATCCATCCAAAAGCACCCAAGTCCACCTATGCAGTGTTAATAGACTGAATAATTTATTGAGGCTGCGTGTCTCTCTGTCGTGCGTATGACTGACATGCAGTCACATGATCACGTGGTGTGAGTGAGGGAAAAAGAACAACAAAACATTTTAGAGGCTGCAGAGGGGGAGGGAGGGAGGGAGGTGCGCAGGGAGAAGAAGAAACAACAATGTTTACCTGAAATTACTGAAAACTAAATGACAGCAGAATCAAAGGGATGGTAAATAAACGTTTAATGCGGCTTGTACTTGGGATAAAAGCTGCCATTTGCATTTTTAAAAGTACATATTTTTGCTTTGCACGATATGCAAATTAACTGTAACTTTCCTAATTTCTTTTTTTTTCTTTTTCAGACAACATTAACTACATAACTCATAAAGTTTTGATGAGAAATAAGTAAACATCTTGCTATGATGGTTGTTTGCTACAGCACTTTATTCCTGTGGTCCCCATGCGTTCCAAATATGTGATGGATTGTGTTCATGAAGGGGTGCTTTGGTTCATAGGCCTGTGGGGGTTCATCAAACCAGTGGTACAGTACATCCATGTATCTCCTACCCCGACCCTCCCAAGTGAGTTGAAGCCTAGTTTAACAAACCTCAGATCTCTGTTGTCTGTCACTCACAACCAATATACTAACAAAAGACAAACAACTGTCTCCACTGAAACGAAAGCTGACAGGCACATTCCCCACACACCAGCGCACTGGCAGAGGCATCACAGTTAAATGTCATACACGGTGTCAGACACCGCTCTCAGGACCGAGACACAATGAATAACCCTGCGGGCCTCCTCTTCTTTTCTCCTTACCCGTCTTCTCCCCCGTCTTTTCATTTCCCCTTCACACACTTTTTGTCTCTCTCTGTTTCAACAAGGTCTGTCTCTCTCTTGGAGTCCTCTCATCTCTCGCTGCTATTCTGACATCATTCGCTCCTTTGTGTGCCTTGTAGGTCGCGATCTGCGGGTTTGACATTTACAGAAGATCCTGCTACTGTAAAATGGTGAACTCTGAACAAAGGCAGATATGAGAGATAGAGAACGGCATCCCCAACGCTGCATGAGAGAGACACAGAGGAGACAACAGCAAGAGAGGAGAGATAGAGGAGGGGTGCGTGAATGTGATTTGGGAAATGGCTTCTGTTTCCAGAAGCGATTAGGCTTTGAAGCTGAGCACTTCGCCACTGACTGCACTGCTCTCTCTCTCTCTCTCTCTCTCTCTCTCTCTCTCTCTCTCTCTCTCTCACTCTCCTACTCTTGCAGATACAGAGATTCCCGCTCTGTCAACACATCCGCACATCGCTCAAAAAGCTCTCTGTGAATAATGAAGTTCCCCCTCTGTTCGCCTCCTTCTCTCCACCGTGGGAACATGCAGCAGCAGCAGTTTCATGACATTATGTGACAGACAGCAAAGTGCCTGCACACAGACAGACTTACAGCCTGGCTTAGTAAAGCACACATCCACACGCACACTAATACACTCTTCGCATGTTGTCCTCTGACAGCAGACGAACACTTGCTCACATGCAGCGACAACCTCATTCCAACCTCATTTCCCAACAAAATGTTTAAAAGGCTCCTGGTGGCATACTTGTTATCTCAGGTGAGTTCACGCCATCCATGCTTACCTCTCAGTCTTTTGTCTTGCAGCTGTTCTGCGCCACCCCCCCGACCCCCCCGCAACCACTTTTCTTTCCTCCACACTCTGTCTAACAGGCAAACACTCTTAAACATCCTCCATCTCCACGCTTACCTTTGTCTTTCTTCTGCACCCACGCTCGCTTGAAAAAGTCCGCCCGGGTCAGCCACGCAGAGGAAACCAAGCTGCGCCAGCAGAAAGAGAGAGAGAGGGGGAGAGAGAGAGAGACTGTGATGAGCAGATGCAGATAGGAGACACAAATGGAGGGGGGATCTAGCAGTGTGCAAATTGGATGATGAGAAGGAAGGAAGGAGGGAAGGAAGGAAGGAAGGAAGGAGGAGGAGGAGGAGGGGAAAAGGGGAGGGGGGGGCAGCTCTCAGCTGCACTGGTATGAATATGACGCAGAGGCAGCAGCCAGAGCCACTTCTCCTCTCCTCACTCCTCTCCAGCCCCATCCCTCCATACCCACCGAGAGAGAGGAGAGAGGGGGAGAGAGGGCACTGTATCCATGGCAACGGCAGAGCAGCGGTAGGTAGCGGTTAGGAAGTGCGTTGGGGCACGGCGGTGCGTTCCTCTCTTCCTCTGTCTTTCTCACACACAGACGGGCTCATAAGTCTTTCAGCTCCCACAGATGTACGGTGTACACCCCGTGATACACTGGAAGAAAAGCTGAGGAGGAGATACGAGCAGCACCACATTCATTAGGAAATGTCAGGTAATGTGAGGCAGACTGTTTGGGCCAGTCAAGCCTCAGACGACTCGGGGAACAGGCACCGAGGAAGCACACGAACAGCAGGGAACTACCAGCATCGAGTCGAGGGATAAGTTATGTAGGATATTCTCACGTTAAATATCGATCCTAATGGTGCAGATTAGTTTTGGTCCTCTCACCACATAAAGTACAGGACAGGGACGCTGTGAAACACTGCAAACACAATCATCTGAGAGCAAACATAAACGGTGATTCACAACCTTCCCAAAACTGCAGTCAGAGAAAACCGAAACCAAAAAAATGCAAATGCAAAGAGGTCTCACTGTGGCACTCAATGCTTTTAAACTCAAGAATAGGAACAAATATGCAAAGCTTTCTTCCAGACATCTACTTGGTGTTTCCTGTTTGACCTGAAACACTGCGACAGCCATTCAGCACATGTCTAAAGTGCTTTTTTACCATTTCTGGTGAGCGCAACTAATTAACACTGCATATATTTTTATATAAATGTTATATGGCGCGTAGCTAATATGGCCTTGTTCTTCATAGTAAATTCATGTTCAGATGAATGCAGCAAGGGGCGAAATTGATCAGTGAGACACATAATTGTTGCCTGAGGGATTCCTGGATTGACGCCAGAAAATCTACAGCACACAGACACAAAACTACACTGCAGTGGGTCTGCAACCCGGTGTGTCGGTGTGTTGTTTTGACACTGCTCGGCAACAAGGATGCGTTTTCAAATGTACCAGAACATGAGTTTACTGGAGAGCTCTGCCACAGCGAGGAAGCTGTTGGGGACTGCAGGCAGATTTTAAAACTTTACCAATGGCAGTGGTAGAATATTCATCACACAGCGGAGAATAAATGACATACGTAACATAGAGGCACAGACAAAGTGGTAACCCACAATGAAGACTACAGTGTGTGTGTGTGTGTGTGTGTGTGTGTGTGTGTGTGTGTGTGTGTGTCTCTGAGTGTGTGTGTGGTAATGGTTGGGCTCACCTCTAATCCATTTCTGCCTATGGGACACAGGGAATTGCCGATGGCTTTTCTGTGCCATGTAGTAGTGATCCTACAGAGGAACACATCACCCCCACTTTTGTCTTTGACCCACTTAGATGCCCAACTTTGTGCTTCACAGCCTGTCTTCTTGTTCACCCTTCCCTCACGTATCACAGCCACTAACAGAAAGACGTCTGTCCATGTCCTTTATTTACCTCCCCAGCTCTCAGGGAAAATATCTTCTTCTTCTCTGTGTGATGTTTGGTTATTCCTGTTTTCATAGCAGTATTCCCAGCTAATGCATTGTGCTCAGTTGTCAGTGCTAAGTATGGGACTTTGCTCACATGGTGGACATATGTGGAGGGTGATCGAAACCTCCGTCTCTGTTCAAAAATGCTCTTTTGTGATGGATGTGAATGGCCTCCTGCTGTCCACTGACTCCTGGAAAAACAGAGAATAGCATATGATTTTCAGGGTAAGATGTGTGCCAAGAATAGTGATTTTAAGTCAGCATTGTTCACAATTAGTTTGTTTCCATAGCTGAAATATTAAAAACAGCCTATATGACTCTTGCTGAACAGCGGCCCCTGGAGCCACAAGTTAAAATTACAGGGTGAAAAACAGTGAGCATTTGAGATTTCATAGAGTCTATATGCACTTTTAGTCCCATCAGACTTACCCATCATATGGTTTTAACATAATACACTGTAAAAATGCAGACAGACAGCAGAACCTGATTTGACACAGTGTGAACACGCTGTTCACAGAAATCCATGGCTGCCATTGTGTGACCCAACAGTGTGAGACAAAACGTTAACAAATTGCCTGAAATGTGTCCTTTAACTTTGGCAGTATACGCATCAGTCTGAATGGGAAACACTCTCCACACAAATGATGTTTTTCTCATCCAAAGAGCAACATAAGAGCCCTCCAGCCCTGCAGAGACCTCCTGACTTCCTTGTTTCCACGGTCATTGAGAGTACAAGCAATTAGACTCAAACTGTGGGAGCAGAAATGCCAGACAGATGGAGGAGAACCAAAGAAACTAGAGTATCGGCACAGCCAATTAACCTGTATTCCTGCCCTGTTTGAGTTTTCTTTGCTCCTAAACTGAAGCCAAATAAACAGTAAAGCTATATGTCTGAGCTATAAACTTCCACAACATTACTTTAAGACATATCAACATGTGCACCTCATGGCATGTCATTAGAGCAATTTCCCCTGTAAAACAGCTTATCTTTATATAGTTGACCTGCCAAGTTACTTCATAGAATGTGTACAAAAATCTTTCTAATAATAGACATAATTGGTATAATTAATGTAAATCATCTAACAACACACAATTGACACTCTAAATGAGAGAAATTGCCCATAACATTATGTGTGCCTGTGTTGTTGTCATAGTACCTGCATGTTTGCATACTGGGTTTTCCTTCTAATGTTCCGTGAACTTGCTGATTAACTTCCTGATTATCTGATTGGTTGTTTCAGCTGTCACTCACAAGACTGGAAAAGTACGACGTTACAGTCGATACTGTCTTCATATTTTTGGATCCTCTTATCGTGTCTACAGTCTAAAGTGTGAAATGTCAAGGTGAACTCATCGTTTGTGTCCACGTGTCAGCCCTGTGATGGCATGTCGATGGCGGACCCCGCCTCTCGCCCACCGTCACTTGGGATCAGCTCCAGCCTCCAAAGCACAAGCGGTGACAGGTGAAGACAATGGATGGATGTGAATCACGTACTGAAACCAACCTACCTGTGCGCATTCACTGGGTAGTGTCTATCCTGATGTTTCTTCCATTGTCACCACTCAAAAATAAAATAAAATAAAAATAAAGCAAAACAACTGCATAAGATATAAAGATTTTGTGCCTGTTTTACATTTTTGTCCTCTTCACTTTCCAGCAGAAGTTAAACAACTAAGCACTAAAAAGCAGTAAATACTTACGCATTAAATAGAACTACAAAAAGAAACGTGGTCCGGTAAACCCTGACCCCCGACGTCATCAGCGTCATTTTACCGGGAATGTGGGACCACGTGGCTCCTGCCGGCGTGCTTGTTCCTCCTGCGCGATTCATTACTTTTCATTCCGAAACGAGTCCGGTCGGGGTGTACGCATGCAAGATGGCGGCGCGGTGGGGAGCAGGCGAGGAGACTTTAACTGCGTGCAATATGGAGTTTTTCCCCATGGATACACTAGACGAGGTAGAGAACCTGATCCATACTTTATTTCTTAACATGTGGGTCCACTGTTACTAATTTCGTGTGTGTTTCTGGAAGCGGGGCAGAGCGTGTTGTGTGTACGAGCTGTACGTTGCGCATGGAGAAGTGACACGTGGATGCAGCCGTAGCATCACTAGTACAACTTATTGGAAAAAGTATTGACATTTTAATGGCAAATACAGCCGGGTACCTCTTTGGTCGTGTATTTAATACCTAACTTCATTGTGAATTTCGTGGTATTTTCCAGCTGTGTGTTGAAGCTAGCCGGTGAGTCAGTGTAGCTTGGCCGGTCTGTTGGTGAACGACGCAGATTTCCTCCCTTTTAACATCACAGTCGTTTAAACAAGTCAAGTGACAGTTGTGTGTTTTTATTGGTAGACTACCTGGCATCTCCACCAGTTCTACCATTATTAGCAATAATACAAATTTAAGCTCCATCTGTGGGTTTTTGTGCAAAAGTACTCTGTGTACTATTCATTCACACGTGGTAAAGACCCTTCAAGATGCTAGGTAGCTAGTTTTATCATCATTACAGTGAGGGTGCATCATGCTTTTTTAAATTTTTTTTTTTTTTTTTTTTTTTTAACCTGACAGCGGATAAGGTTAATGCCAGGGTGGTGTAGTTTGCAGGCTCCATGCCAGCACATTGCAGTAATGTGTCATCGGTGATGATGCACACCACACTGAAGCTCTTTTATATTTAGACAGTGACTGCAATCAGTACACACACACATACACACACACACTGCAGCAGCAAGTTTTCATTCAAAGCCCATCCTGTCACATCCACATGTGGTTTCGTCGTGGTGATCACGTTTTGGATTCCTGCACACATGCGCACAGCAGGCACAACGCTACACACACACACAGACACACACAGACACACTATCATAACATTTAATGACTACCTGCCTGGAGATTTTGAATTTTGGTCCAAAACTGTGTTCAAACGTGCCCTATCAGTTGCTAATTCAAACATATCAGACAGCGGCGCAGATGAGGGCCCTGCGCCGGTTTGTTGTAGTGCAACACGTGGGCGAGGTGGCCTCCCTTTGGACGGGATGAGGCAAGGATCAAACATGTCTGCGCGCTGTGTGTGCATGTGTGTTCGGGAACACGTGGGTCACTCTAAGATGTGACTGCGTTTTTAGATGAAAGTGCATCATGTTATCAGCTGGCCGCTCTTGTAGGGGGACCTGTGTGCAGGACTGTGTGCAGTTATGCATGTAGTTTAAATCCAAAGAGTTGTTATGGGAGCAAGTGAGCCTCATCACATGGTGTCTGACACACTTAAACTATCTGAATTTTACATTAGTTTATCAAACTAGTATTCAAAATGTAATATTTCTGCCTTACCAGTCTTTCCTACTGAATTTTGTCTTTGTGGATTATTTAAGATGTTTAACTTATTTGTCAAGTTACATGTGAACTTAAATTGATCATTTAAGTGTTAATTGGAGTCTTGAATATCCATCATGTTCTTTCATATTTCAGATCTTCGAAAAATGCCTTTGTTATCTTGTTTTCGTCTCCCTCATGCCAAAGACTAAAGACATGTGCCCTGCCTTGCCCTCTAGGGTTTCCTTCGAATTCTTCACTTGTGCTTAGGCTTCCACTCAGCTCCGCTCACTGAGTAAATCAACCTGATTGACCTCTTTCACTGCTCGCTTTTACACAGGCTAGACTTTTTAAAAGATATTTTTTTTGTTTGAAACAGTCAACTCTGCTGAGACAGATGTACATGGTGCAACACTGGTTTTGTGATGGAGTGGGTAGAACGCCTCAGTGGTCCATATGTGATAATACAAGGGAACAGATCTTTTGATGGAAGCCCCTGAACCCAAATTATCCCTCCATCTGCAAACCTTTAAAATAGAGACATTGCAGTTGTTAATAAAACAAGGTTGGTGTCTCCATATAATACGTCAAGCTTCTAAATATTGCTTAAAATAGAGTTAAGTGAGCTGTTTAAAATATGCACAGAAGTGGTTTTTATTTTCCTTGGATTTGGGTGTGCTGGGGGTGTAAGCATTTGTTTTCAGTAACAACTGTTTGTCTTCATCTATTTTGTACTGTGGTAATTAAATGTTTGTAGCCTCAATTATGTACTTGTGCATGAATATGTGGTTTCTGTTTTGTCAGTTGTGTTTGAACTATACTGAAGTGTGTTTTTCCCTCTCCAGTCTGCTGTGCTGAGCTCTGGAGAAACTCTGGAGGCCCTTCAAAGCTGCTTAGACCCCTCCATCCTCTCTATCTTTGAGGACACGCCAACAATAGAGGCAAGACTGATTTCACATGGTTGACGTATTACAGAAATCTGAGAGATCCGTGACGTGTGAGCATTGAAAAGTTGTTTGTTTATACTCCCAGTTGTGCCTGCTTTGACCTCATTTCCATGTCTGTATTTAGACTAAAGGACTAGACGAGGAGAGCGAAGCCACGCTGCTAACTGCCCTGACGGAAATCCTTGACAATGTCGATGATGAGAACCTGTCTCCGTTTGACACACTGCCTGACTCGGACCTGCTGTCGGGTCAGAAGGGCAGGGAACACTCTCCGGTTAGTTCCCAGCTGTCATGCATAACTCTCAAAGTGTCTCACAGAATCAGCATCCCCCCATTTGGCCTTTTGAGCTCGGGCAGAGAGAGTGAAAGGGGGTGGAAGGACAACCTGCTGACCTCATGGTTCTAAACATACTTCTTGCCCATTCTCTTAAATTCCACAAATGTGAAAATCTATTAACAGCATTATGCTTTTGTTTGTCTTCACTCTCTAGCTGAGGAGATTGCTGTGTCTGTCCCGTTCCCCTCCAGAGAAAGATGCATTCTGTAGCGCAAGACCCTTATCGACTGGAAAGGTAGCTTTTCACACACATAAGCAATGCATATAAACCTGTATGTCAGATGGATTTCAGGATTTATCTGGATATGTGTGTCTGTGTCTTTACCCAGAGCCTTCCCAGGATACAGGCAGACTCTCTCCAGAGGAGTGACGGGGAGGAAGAGGAAGACAGCTCCCTCACCCTGAGCCCAGTGAGGCACGATTCATCTCATGACAATGACCTGCTGGCCTGGGAAGGTCTGACCCCCTCACTTCCTGTCACCTTTGAGCAGGAGGGGGACGATGGCGTTTCAGTTAGCCTGGGAGACCTGGTCAGGCATATGCACCCGTACTGTATGGCCATTTGTGTGGAGAATGACGAGGGGGAGCAGATGTTGCCCGAAGGAGGCATCTTACTCGAGGTTGTGGACCAGGGGGAAAATGGAGAACCCATCCTGGCCATCCCAGACATGGATCTCCCAGTCTCTCTGCAACTTAAAGAGCAGTCTTCAGAGAATGAACAGAAAGTTTCAGATGAAGCATACGATGTGGCCTCTGACAGTTCGGAGCATATTGTCGTCGATGATGAGGATGTAACAGTTAGCGAGGCTCCAGTGAAAGTTGTAGCCCCTGTGACACCAGACCTATGTTTAGATATGAAAGATAAGATGATCAAGAGACAGAAGGAAGAGATTAAAGCAAAGAGTCCCTCCCGGAGAAAAAAGAAAAAGAAATGCAAGGAGCAGTTCCAGCCCAAACCTGTGGAGGGAAGGGTCCTTAGGAGTGGCACAGTAAGGAATACAGCACAGGAGTCACCCAAAAAGCCAGAAAAAAGTTTGATCAAAGAAGAGAAGAAACAGAAACTCCCAAAGGTTCCCCTTGTCTCAGCTCAGGCTTCTTCCTCTATAAAACCGAAGAAACTAAATCCATGCCAAACTGAAACACAAACTGAAATCACCACCACCACAACACTAATGCCGGAAACGAAAGTGGAAGTTGCCACATCTGTGTCATCTAGACAGAAAACGGCTCTGTTAAATGCTAACCCTGAGAAGACTCAGCCCACAGCTGTGAGCTGCCAGCAGCCCGATGAAACTCCTGAACAGCCCGCCCCCGACAAGCTGGAAGACTCATCAGCAGCTCCCTCTGCTGTTCTGCCCCCAGTGTCTTCAGAGAGCCCAGCAGCTGGCCCCGGTCCTGTAACACCTCAGATGACACCACCAGTTGGTGAGGCCCTCCCTCTTGTGACCCCTACAGTCTCAGAGCCGAAACCCAAATCCCTCAGTCTAGCTGAGTACCGGCGGCTCCGACAACAGAAAAAGCCAACTCCAGTGGAAAACAAAGACAACAGCAACAGCACCAAGTGGCCCAGCCTTCCTGAGCCTCCTAAAGAGCTTCTCCCTATTCCCTGCCTGCCTGACCCCACCCTCAAGGACCCCCGACGCCACAACCCCCAGGTGGTGAAGAAGGAAGTGGAGGAAGTCAGACCTGCCTGGCAACCAAGGGGACCATGTGCACCACCCACCCCTGAGGCGCTGTTGGTGCCACCCGCCTACATGGTTGCCTCATCCAGCAAGGTTTCAGCTGCTACTCCTGTTCCTAAACCTCAACAAACACCTGAACCTTCCAAACCTTCTCCACCCCAAACACCCTCAGCTCCGGCCCCAACTCCAGTGATGAATGTACCCACTCATCAGCACACCACTGCTGCACTTTGCGTGCCTCAGAGCTCTGGGTCTCCAGCTTCTTTAAAACCTGACACTCAGTTCATGTCGTTAGCAGATAGGAAATGTTCTCCTGCACTTTCAGGGGCAGAGGGTGGAGTTGACGAAAGGCTCCACTCTCAGACTCCTAAGTCTGTCGAGCTCACTAAAACCACTACAGAGGTGATGAAACCTACCGCTGCTTCCTTGTCTGCACCCAGTGCCTCCCAGAAGATCACTGTTGTTTTCAGGAAGGTGTCTGAGGTCACTGCTCCAACCCTTTTGGATAACCCCGTCACATCTGATAGCAAGTCCTCCAAAGCTGCAGCCAATGGTACTAAAGTAGGCAGTGCTACTCATCCCCGCCAGAGTCTAAAGACAGAACCTGTTGTGCTTGAAACTAAAGAGAAGTCCACTATAACAGTGAAGCCCCAAAAGGCAAAAAGCCCCACAGAGGAGCTGATTGAGGCCTTCACCAGTGAGATAGGTGAGTTTAAGGTTGTTTAAGAAAGGCTGACAGTAATGACAATTTTATTTCTTTGCCCTCTTTGTCTTGTTTGACTGTGTTCTTGGTTTATTCCAGTGTGACTGTAATCAGAGCGTTTGTGTATACGAACAAATATGCTCAGCCATCATGTCTTTTTATGTTCTATTATGTGTTATCATCCAATACATAATGAAATTATCTTTTTTTTGCTGTAGGAATTGAAGCAAGTGATCTGACCAGCTTGCTGGAGCAGTTTGAGGAAACCCAAGGTAATCAATAATGGGCAGATTTCTACTGTTTCCTGTCAGAAAGAAGTATTCTGTCCACTCTGTGTTTGAGAATGTCACACACTCCAAAGTGTTTTCTGTCTGAGTTGATGTCTGGCATAAGGGTGGGTATACTGGCCAGTAGCTAAATGGGTCACAAACTGTAGTACCAAGCTAAATGTAGTCAGAGTATCAGTTTTCCTTGTTTCGTAATGGCAAGAAGGTGCAGGTACAACATTGCAACATTATCTTGGTTAGCAGTAGTGGTTTAGTGGGTAGAAAGACTTTGATTAAAAGACTTACAGGACAGCAAGTGCCTCCATAAAGAGCTAAGTTGATCACAACAAACACACTGATGTTGTGTATATGTGTGTCATCAGCAGAGTGGATAAGAAGGCCACCTTTGAGGTCCAACATGAGTGACCTATGGGGCAAATCAGGCTGCCCGTATGATTTTAAAGCTTATCTGATCCTCCTAGATAAGTGTATTCAACACCCCCCGCCCCTGCTGAAACCTTCCCCTTTAAGAGATGGGTGCTGCGGGGGGCAGAGAAGCTGCTTTGTGCTCTTGTCTGCTCAGCTGCTGGAATTCTGCCCTGTCCGCAAATCCATTTAACTCTCACCCTACTGTCTTTGTTTGGGCGGATATACAAGCCCCTAACAAGTGGCTGGACTCTGTATGTGCCTTACTCATGTCAGTGGACTTGGTATTGAGCCATCACACTGTGTGTACTATGGCTAATGCAGCTGCTGACCATTTGGAGAATTCCCATTGACATTACACTGTGCGCTAATATTGTGTGCACAATACACCGCATTTACACCTGACACGCGGTGGCATGTAAAGTTCATTCTATGTCTGTCAAGCAGGATTTTCATCTAGACATTTCTTTTGGGGGGGTTGTTTCTCTGTCCGTTGTGTTCCTCCCTGTGCTGATGCACTCATTTCCTTGTTCCTTCTCTCTTCAGCCAAAGAGGAACAATGTGTGCCGGAGGTCTCTGGTAGAGCAGTAGCTGTAGGAAACTCTAGGTGAGTTACCCTACAGCCCTGAAGCTGCTCTGTGTGAGTGGTGGAGTTGTGCTTTCTCTGAATGTCCCCAGGAGAGTGATACCTGTTCAGTGTATGTATGTGTTTGTTTCAGTGTGTGTGGGGGTGACGCACAAACACCTTTTGCCAAGACCTACCGCAAACCCTGTTTTTGTCTGGCCTCAGTGGCCTCCTCAAGTCTGAATTTGCACAATTTTCCTTTTTTTTTAATTTTGATTTTTTAGCCCGGACTTGGCTGCACTCTAATCCAGTGATATTCTGTACTAACGGACTCCTGTGCTCCCTTCGCAGTGTTGAGTTGGCTCCAGAGAAAACAGTTGTGGAGCGTGTTAGAGCTAATGACCTCTCAAGTACTGCAGGTAAATCAGCAGTTTGACTTTGGCTTCAAGATAACTCCATTAAGTTACATCACTAAAATAACATGAAGAGAAGTGACTTAGATTTTTATCTTTATAATAAAATTGCAGATTAGAAGTGTTTCCATTTGATTCTCTTGTATGGCTTCTGTGCTCTGAATGAATCCAGTATTAAACTGCAGCTATTAGATGCAGTTGTAGCACATCATGGTCAGAGATTCACTACCTGACAACACAAATGGCCAACTCAGTATAATTGTGGTGCACTTTCTTTCTTTAGCTCTTACTCCTCCAGCAACTCCACCCCACCAGATGTGGAGACCTCTGGCCCCTATGGCCCTGCTGGGGAAGAGCAAGGTCGCTGAGGCCTCCAAGTCAAGCCCCTCCAAGGTTATCCAGATTGAGGCCCGGCCGCTGCCCTCCGTCAGGTCCCGCAGCAAGCCCACTCCTGCTGCTGCCGCCACAATCGCCCCTGAAGTGGCATGCATCGACCATGACTATTGCCTCCCCAACAAAGGCACCGAAGAGCCAGGCAGGCGCTGGAATGTCAAACAGCAATCTTTTATCACTATTAAACCGATCAAGCCCGCTGCAACCACTACACAAACACCCCCAGCTGCCCCAGCATGGTCTGGCCAGTCTACCACAAACACTGCCGTTACAGCCAAAGCACCAGTTTTCTCCCTGACAGAGCCCCTGGATCACAGGACTGATGGGATGGAGACAAGCTCTGTCCTGGAGACTCCTGATGCTTCACCTGCTCGGCAGGAGACTGAGACCGCTGTTAAGGCAGGAAGCCCCAGCAGAGGGCCTTTTAGGAGGTCCTACCGTCAACATGCTGCTCGTCGCACACCCAGCCCCAGATCTAGTCCCAAAGAGCGGACTGGGGGCAGGTCTAGAAAAAGAAGATCCCATCGTTCTCCCAGCCCCATGTCCAGCGGTTCAGAGTCAAACTCCCATTCCTCTAGATCTCGGTCTAGATCACACTCTCCATCTAAAAAAAGGTTAGACCCCTCAGCCGAAATACCTTCCATTCCTGTGGCATCCTGATAGCATTTCTAGGGCTTGTACTTTCCCTTGTTCATCACTGGCATTTCTTCCATTCTAGATATCGCCCCTGTCCCTCTGGGAGGAGTTCCAGCTCCTCGTCCCGTTCCTCCTCTCGATCCTCTCCCTCTGTGTCCCGCTCCCCTCCCAGGAGGAGGAGGAGGTACTCCTATTCCTCCTCTCACTCTGGCTCTTGGAGTCGCTCCAGGTCGCGGTCTCAGTCACCTCAGAGGCAAGCACAGTGGAGCAGAAGCAGAAGATATCACAGGTACAGTATGTGCATCATGCTCATCTGGGTGCTAGTCAATACTGTACCTTCATGGCTATACTTTGATAAATGAAGGAAAATGACTAAACACCCCGCCTTCCTCATGTAGGCCTGACTATGGTCACAGTGCAAATGTGGAGATGGACAAGAGATGCAAGGAGAAAGCCATCGTAAGTTCATTTTACTTGAGTACACAGGTCTCAAAGCAAAACAGTTCAAAGTTTGAATCCTCTGATCAGCTGCTTCCTTTTCTCAGGAGGAACGTCGGGTTGTTTACGTTGGTCGAATTCGAGCTACAATGACCCAAAAAGAACTTAAAGAGCGCTTCTCTTTATTTGGTGAGATTGAGGACTGCACCCTGCACTTTAGAGATCATGGGTAAGTACACAACAGCGACTGTTACACATGCATACGCTTGTCTTCATGGTTTTCTTTTTTATGAAAGGAATACTTCACTGTTAACTTTTAAGTTAGGCAGTAATACGATCAGATTGCACTGTCTTTGAACCTTGTTGGTCTTGTCTGTGACCTCTTAGGCCAAGCTACAGTGCTAAAGTGAATTCAGGCTTGTTCATAACTGGAGCCTCCTGGCAACAGTCCCAGGTCGCTCTTTTAAAAGCAAGTCACAGCTCAAAACTAACTAAGACCCGTTTGACCTTCACTGGACCTCTAAGAAACTGAAACTGACTACAAGCCGGTGGTTTCCTCATCTGTCACAGGGACAACTATGGTTTTGTGACTTATTACAACAACCAGGATGCTTTCACGGCCATCGAGAATGGAAGCAAGCTGCGCAAGCCCGACGAGCTGCCATTTGATCTCTGTTTTGGTGGAAGGAGACAGTTCTGCCAGACCAGCTATGCTGACCTGGGTACGTACAAATCAGCAGACACAACAAAAGTTCTGCAGCTCTTACCCAGAGTGCTGTTGATCTATTCAAATAGTATTGATGTGGTTTGCTGAAGGTTGGTGATATTGGCTGCAATTGATCTTGATGCAGTGTGCTCACTACAAGCCAAATGCAACAGAGAGCTGTTGTACTGTGTGAACTACAGCCAATAACTCAGAAACTTGGCAAATCACGCGGTAGCTATTTGGAGGGATCCTGTCCTTTTTCCATTTGTTGTTTGCATGATTTGAAAAAGAGAAAAAGGCAAATTTTTCAATTATCAAAAGTATACAGATGTAGAATGTTGAATTATTCTTGGGCTTTCACACAAGGTCACCAAGTTTCTTTCATGGCTTGCTAGCACGGCTGCAGTTACCACCGAAGAGCCGCTGGTCATGTCCACTGTATTGATTTTCTGAATGGAGGTTTTATTGATCTGGCCTGTTTTAATGATATGTTACATGACACATGATGGGTTTTAAATGTTGATTCTGATGTTATTTGACTCAGCATATTCAAATTTGATTTATTTGGCAAAAAAAATACTAAAATATACTTTGTGCCAAATACAGGAATTTAATGTTTCTCTACCAGACATGCATTCCTTCAAGTGGGGAGAACATTTTGAAACGATAAAGATAACTAAGAATAAACATAGAAATAGTGATGAAAAAGAGGAAAGGAGGGGTGGCAAGTCAAAAAATTGGGATGGGTTTTGCCGGGAGGATTTGGACTCATGACTTGACTCTTGGTTACAGCTGTGGTTTCAGGAGTCACATCAGTCTTTTGGAATAGTTTCAACCCAAACGCAGCGTGTTCTGCTGAATTTCACTGCAGTGCTGACCCTGTTTCCTTCTCTTTTCAGATTCGAGTAGAGAGTACGATCCATTGCCTGCGAAAGGCAAGTTTCATGCACTAGACTTTGACACTTTACTGAGGCAGGCCCAGCAGAATCAGAGGAGGTAACAGGAGGCCTGCAGCAGGAAGCAGCTGACACTTACCTCAGAGCCAACACTCGGCTCCTCACCTGCAACACTGTCTTTACATTTTAGTTGTTGCATTACCTTTGCATAATTTTGTTTTGTTTGTTTTATTTTGTTTCTGCAAGCTAACACCTTCTATTGAAGTGAAGATTTGTAATGAAAGTAGTAAAAGAAAAAAAATGGAATAAGTAAAATTAAATAATTTTTAAAAGTTTATTTAAATGTAAAATCAAATCTGAATTGTATGGAGAGAATCATTTTTAATATGGAAAGGTAAGTGGAGTGGAGCTCCCTAATTACTGGGACAGGTTGTAATACATGTGAATGTACTACGAACCTAAATAAAAATGAGAACTTGAAACGCTTGTTTTTCATTCCAGCTCACTCGTCTGTATTGCTTTTGTCATTAAGGTAGATGCACAAGTTTTGACACCCCTGGTCAAAATTTATTTCGTTATTGTGAATAGTTAAGAGAGTAGAAGATGCACTCATCTCCAAAAGTCATAAAGTTAAAGACACATCCTCTTCAGTATTTTAAGCAATGTTACTGCATCATTTTTGTGTTTTGTACAATTTTAGAATGGGGGAAAAAAGGAAAGCAAGCATCGTGCAAAAGTTTTGACACCCCATGAGATTTGAGCTCTCAGGTTTGTGACCATAATTAGCCTGATATGGCTTGTTCCCAATCATCGTTAGGAAGGGCTAGGTGATGCACATTTCAAACCACGTCCCAATAATCAGCAGCTATGGGCTCCTCTAAGCAGCTGCCGAGCACTCTGAAAATGAAAAGAATTGATGCCCACAAAGCAGGAGAAAGGCTATAAGAAAGCAGAAGTGTTGTCAGGTAGCAATTTCCTCAGTAACATAAATAAGAAATAATAAACTTTATTTACATTGCACCGTTCATACAGGAATTGCAGCTTAAAGTGCTTTACAAGAAAACTTACATGCACCAGGTGGATGCTTTACATAAAAAAAGACAGAATGGGCATTAAAACAAAAAAATTTATGTGAAATAAGAATAAGAAGGTCAATTAGGGTGAAGCTCTAAAAGCACTCTTCGTCTGGTATCTCTCTCTGCTTTATGTGGTTCTCAGTCACAACAGAATCTTTTTCCTTCTCTACAGATACTGATTCAGTACAGGTCTTGATCACACTGAAGCAGGCATTTCACAGCCGCCTCAGAACGTCTTCTCATGGATGTAATCTCACTGTGGGTCCTATCTGCCTTCAGGACACAACCTAATATTGCTCAGAGACCAGCGTGTAACAGGATGGACATAAAAACAGATAAAAAGTGAATGTAAAATAAAGTGGAATAAAGACAATGCATAAAACCACACAAAGGTAAAATAAGGCAAATCACAACATAAAATGATGGTATAGGTAGGTTAAAATAGATTACATAGCATACATAAAATCAAGTAAGACAACATTTTAGAAGAAATGCAGCAGTGAGTAAGCATGAGGCCAAGCACAGAAGTTTCAGACCTGCATCAGGAGTTCATAGCTAGCGAAAGGCTAAAGTGAAGAGATAGGTTTTTAGCTTTCTTTTGAAAATATTCAGTGAGCTGCTTCCCTGATATCTGTCAGCAGTTTGTTTCAGAGCTTTGGGGCATAATGGACAAAGGCTGCATTGCTGATTTTCTTTTGACTGTTGCTGGAAATCACCAATAAACCAGCAGCAGCAAATGACAGTTAACAGGAACAGTGGAGGTCAAGTTGAGGTCTGGAAAACTTTCTGACACAACTACTTGTTCAATTGCTCGAAAGGCAAATCAATTGCACCTCAAAACCCACAATGGACTACCTCAAGAGGCACAAGCTGAAGGTTTCGCCATGGCCCTCACAGTCCCATGATTTAACACTGAAAATCTGTGGCTTGACCTCAAGAGAGCATGCAAGACAACCCAAGAATCTCACAGAACTAGAAGCCTTTTGCAGGGAAGAATGGGCGAAAATCCCCCAAACAAAAACTGAAAAACTCTTAGCTGGAAACAAAAAGTCTTTACAAGTTGCATCACTTGACAAAGGGGGTGTTATTCAGTACTGACCATGCAGGGTGCCCAAACCTCTGCTACAGGCCCTTTTCCCCTCCTTTATTTTGATATTGGAAAAAGACAGAAATAAAGTAATTCTGCTTGACATATTAAAGCTCATGGCAGGAAAAGCACAGGTGAAACTAATTTAATTTACTCAGTTCCACTAAGTGTCCCAGTGAGCCGGCATGCAAAATATGAGGGCCCTGGAAATAGCTCATCTAGAAGGAAAGCACTTGTTATATTTTCAAATTATGTCTGTGCTTTACCTGCTATGAAATGCCAAAATGTCTGCTGTAAAGAGTCTAACCAGCTCACAGTCAAAGTCATGGCTTATTGGGACACTATCTTTAGTTATTATTAACACCTGTGCTTTTCCAACTGTGAAGAGGCCTATCACATAAAGCAGACAGGATCACTCATACAGCATGCACCACCTTTCATTAATGTGATTTCTTCGGAAAGTTTACTTTCTGTATTAGTTCTGGGTAATTACTCAAACACATAATTGGATATATCCTGGTGATTTAGAACAAAGCGTGTGTATTTTGCTGACAGGATACACAGGCTTGGATCACGACAGACGAGCAGCACATCCCCGTTGAATGTAGTGTTAACGCTCAGCTGCATTCCTAATATGGACTGGAATCTCAAGATGTTAGAAAGATGTTGAGATCTTTAACACGGACTGGAAAAACGAGTCAGCGTTATCTCTACTTGTGCTGCGCGTTTACGAATCCTCTTAACAATTATGAACGTAGCTCATTAATAACTCAGCGAAATTATCATTATCGTCAAGAACCTCAAATAAATTGGGCTGAGAGTTTTTCAGCCATTGTTTTTACAACCAAAATCGCGATTCAGGCTTTTTCTGCCAATGCAAACGAAGGCATTTGACTTCATAAATCAATTTCACCTTGGTGGCTATTATAAGGTTATAAATACAGATCAGTTTACCTTAATTAATGTTAGCTACGGGTTGATCTTTAGCGTTGCTGTAAAAATGTAGCCTATCTCTTTTACATAGTGACATCTTTGTGGTGTTTTGTCACGCAGATCTAGTTTTGACTGGTTTAATCTAGTCTCCTGAGCATGCGCACTCGGTGTAAACAGGAAGAACCAACGAAAACCAGGGCAAATCCACCATAAAGAGAAGAAAATGATCGAACAGAAGCGGACTGACGTCTTGTTTTTTCTTATATAATAACTAACATAAATGTTGTCCTGTACCACCTGATAGTATTTTCGATACATCTTGTAGAAGCCGTTGCTAATTTTTCGACAACTTTGATAGACTCGTTAATACCGTAGATTAAGCTAGCTAACGTGAGACAGACAGTGACGATATATTTCCTCCAGGTTTGCTTAGCGGATTTGTCTCGTTGCCTACAAAAAAGAAAAAAGTGGTACTCTTTGAATCGACTTTACGTCAGACTGGGAGAAATCTCTTGCAATGGTTCAAAAAGATAAGACGCTAGAGACTCCTCCGGTGGACGGTGAGCAGAGCCCCAGCCCAGTCTCCGGAGAGGCTTGTGCAGAGGCCCCTGGCCCGGTGGAAGAGTCCGGCATTGCAGTCGAACCGACGGGGCACCGAAAATTCATAAGCGGAGTCGTGGAAGGTTAGTTAACGTTAATTAGAATATAGAGCAAAAACAATTAAATCTGTCATTTGATCCCGTTGTGATCCGCATGCAGTCACATGTAAGGCATCTAAATGCCGCAGCAATCCTGCTTGCTGGAGGAGATGATTGTTATCAGTTGCAAACACAAGTCAGTGAGCTCGTTCGCAAATGGATAACATTCGGAAATCAATAGTCAAAAATCAATTGTGAGTTTAAAAAGCACAAGGGGCGGTTAAACACATGAGTTAAAAGCTAATCAAATTAATAATGTATGCGGATGTTAAATCAGCACACACGTCGTTCACGGCTTGATTGTTGAATTTATACTTAAGATACACCTTTATTGACAGGTGATCAACAGCAGTGACAGTATTGATGCAAGATTAATTTTGGTATTTTATTCTGATGTATCATTTGTCAAGTGTATATACCAAACACTTTTACACCTTCATTAAGATGAAGAATTATTTGCTTCAGCGTGTTTCATGTTGTAAGTTGATTGATTTTGTGTGGTTTGGCCTCTGGTTAGACTCAATAAGAAGATATGAGACAAGGTATTGGCTTTTCACAAACAACTTCAAGTTGCTCATTTCTCATACTTTCTGATGATTCATAGACAAAATCCAGAAATGCGGTATGACCTAAATATGCAACAATTGCATGTTTAATGTCACTCCCAGTCTGTGCCTTCACCTGGGGGCAAATTGTTAATTGTTAGTAGTGAAGCAGCTCAACTTGCACAAGAAATCTAGTTGATTATCAGCACTGCAGACTTCATGGAAACTGAGTATATTTTTTGCTGATGCAGGCTTCTATGGTCGACCATGGACAATGGAGCAGAGGAAAGAGTTGTTCAGAAGGTATGATGACCTGTGTGAATTATTTAACGTGTTAATCAAATAACATTAATGACATAGCTAGATGATTTGAGTTGTTATACTGATTTTGCATAATATTGTGTTTGACAGGCAGCAGAAATGGGGACTGAATACATACCTTTATGCACCCAAAGATGACTACAAGCACAGAATGTTCTGGAGGGAGCTGTACTCAGTGGAAGAAGCAGGTGACCATACAGAACAGATCATTGGATCACTTGGCTTGGGGCAAGGAAAGCAAATAATGCCTATTTATCTGAGGACAGTCTGCATAATGCAATTTTGAACATGGGTGAAGTGGAAAAGTGTTTTCAGATAAGTTCTTATAAAAATCTCAACAATGCACCAAGTGAGTGACTTTCCCCAACTATCCTCTCCTAGAACAACTCATGACTTTGATTGCTGCTGCTAAGGAGCATGGGATAGAGTTCATCTATGCCATTTCCCCTGGACTGGACATCACCTTCTCCAATCAGAAAGAGGTTTCTGCACTCAAGAGAAAACTCGATCAGGTATTGCAACATCTTCTGTGACAGCAGTGTGAACGATGTGTTGAAAGTCTCCATAGATATTTTCAAGAGTTCCTTGTCTCTTCCCCTCAGGTTACTCACTTTGGCTGCAAGTCATTTGCCTTACTTTTTGACGATATTGACCACAACATGTGCCCTGCTGACAAAGAGGTGTTCAGCTCATTTGCACACGCTCAGGTTTCCATTACCAACGAAATCTACCAGTACCTAGGAGAGCCTGAAACCTTCCTCTTCTGTCCAACTGGTACTGCAGTTCTGTCTAAATCCTTTGCACATTTCCCACAAGTGTTTCACCTACTTGTTTATTCATTATTCATTTGCTTTTTTGCCTTGAAATCCAGAGTATTGTGGAACATTCTGCTACCCAAATGTCCCTCAGTCCCCCTACCTCCACACAGTAGGAGAGAAGCTGCTGCCTGGCATTGATGTGCTGTGGACGGGTGAGTCTAACACAGTTTTCTGTCAGCTGACCAACACCATTGCTAATGTTAAGCATGCAGTCATACATGTCAGAGTAGTTGATTTATTGGGATATATTGTCTTTTCTGCAGGCCCCAAGGTGGTGTCCAAAGATATTACAGTAGAGTCTATTGAAGAGGTGTCAAAAATCCTAAGAAGAGCCCCTGTGATCTGGGACAACATTCACGCCAATGATTATGACCAGAAGAGGCTTTTCTTAGGGCCATACAAAGGCCGCTCCACAGAGCTTATTCCCAGGCTCAAGGGAGTCCTCACTAACCCGAACTGCGAGTTTGAGTCCAACTTCATAGCGATCCACACTCTTGCCACCTGGTACAAGTCTAACATGAATGGGGTGCGCAAGGATGTGGTCATGAGTAAGTATGATCCAAAGGTTTCCTGATTCGAAATGTTTAGATAGAGATACGCTGGGATTTTATGTGGTATCGTAGTGCAGGTCATTCATCCATGCTGTTTTTTTTTTCTGTGTTTGTTCCTCTATCTCTCCCTTAACCAGCGGACGGCGAGGACAGCACAGTGTCCATCCAGATAAAGTTAGAGAATGAGGGCAGTGATGAAGAACTGGAGACAGACATGCTCTACAGCCCACAGCTAGCTTTAAAACTGGCTCTCTCTGAATGGCTAGGGGAATTTTGTGTTCCTCATCAATATAACAGTAAGAGCAGTTCCATTATTGTATCATATCTCTATGCTAATGGCTCCTCTAGCAGTGATACTTGGATTACACTCATAGTGTTGGCACGAGCGGCCAAAAATGGTAATTTTATGGCTGAAGAATATGATGCAGTGAGGCTCATCTCTGTCTTTCAGGCCGACAGGTGCCTCAGAGTGGTGCCAAAAGCACAGCCATTGATGTGTCATCTATGGCTGCTCCCTCTCTCTGCTCTTCCACAACAGTCACAACTGTGTTCCAGCAGCCCATCATGTCTCCATCCATGCCGCCTCTCTGTCTGGATCCACTCTCACACCCCTTGGCAAAAATACCTCAGGAGGAAGAGGAGGTGAGTTTTCTTTGTTCCATGTGGTTTGGCACAATACAGTAACATCAAATTCTTTCTTTAACATTTGCTTAGTGGAGGAGAGAGCGTCTGTATATGGTTCTACAGGCTTTTTTTTACTGCACCTGTGCAGGTGGAGGTGGAGAAGAAAGATTCGGATGAGGAGCCCATGGAGATGGTGGTTGAGAAGATGGTGGATGAGCCAGAGGCAGAAGCAGAGGCTGACCCCGAGGAGAAGCACATTGGTCCCATCTTAGCTGACAAGCTGGCTGAGGACCTGAAGCCCATGGATACGGACAAGGAGAGTCTGGCAGAGTCCAAGTCCCCTGAAGAGTCTATCCAGGAGGACTCTGGGAGCGATATCGCCCCTATGCAGACAGACGATCAACTCAAACAGGTGCTGATGACATTTGAGAGCATCTTTGTACCCTTTATATCTGTAGTTGAAAGCAAAAACAAATTAGGATTCTCGACACAGTCTCATTATTGCTGGTTTGTGTCCGTAGGACGTGTTTGTGCCCGGGCCCAACGAGAAGCCCCTGTTCACAGCAGAGCCCCTCACACTCGAGGACCTGAGCTTGCTGGCAGAGCTCTTCTACCTGCCTTATGAACATGGAAACAAGGCCGTGCAGATGTTGAAGGAGTTCAACTGGCTAAGAGCAAACAGCAGTGTCGTCAGTGTAAACTGCAAGAGAAAGGAAACTGACAAGGTGGGTTGATTCAGTGAAATAAACACACAAGAGTTGAGAGAATGAGAAAACTGATTCATTATTAACTGAACTTGCTTGTGATGAGCGTTGGTTGCTGAAAACAAAATGGTGGATGTGTACTACCTATACTGTCCATTGGGTGGTGCAGTTATGATAGCAGATGGAGGGCACCATGGCACATTGGTTTCTGTGTATTTGTGTACTTCCCTTATTAAACCATCGGCCTTGTTGACAAGTCACCGAAGAGCACAGGTGTGAATAATGCAATTAATAATGTCATGGCAACATTGTCATGGCTTATTGGAACACAGATAAAACAGAGGGACTATCAGTGTTAGAAGTAACGTCTATGCTAAGACAAGTCAACATGTCTGCTGTGCAAATGGGCCTATTACAAACCATAATGTTTTGCTGCTGTGCTTTTTCAATGTTATTTACTCTCATTTCCAACCACTGTGTCGCCTGCAGGTCGCAGAATGGCAATCAAGGGCAGAGAAGTTTGAGGAAATGTGCACCTCAGTCATCCAGATGTTCACACGGCTGTCCAACTCAGCCAACCGCACCATCCTGTACGACCTGTACCCTTACATCTGGGACATCAAGAGCATCATTTCTATGGTCAAGTCTTTTGTCCAGTGGCTAGGTATGTATGAGTGGAACCATGAGGCGCTTACTCTGAGAGAGCAGTAGCATAACAATAGTCTGAGCAAGTCTGGTACTCCTGACCTTTGTTATTCTCAGAGACACATTTACACACAATTCAGCCAGTTGCCTTTTTTTAAAGACTCAGATTATATTAAGAAAAAAGCACATTAATGATGGATTATTTAGCTGCATGGATTATGTTGTAGTCCAGCACTCTGTAGTTTAATGAGGCAAATTTCTGATTATTTCACACATCTTGCACAGTCTGCTTAACAGATGGTGCTATTACTGATCACAGACTTAGGGGAATACAGATCCTAGAGAACTTGGTGACCACCTGTAAACAAGGTGAGAGTCTGTAGTGGCCCCATTTTTAATTGACCATTTTCTTATAGATCAGCTGAGCACACATCAGGCCAGATGCATCACCTCTCAGTAGTTATGATTCTATTAATTGCTCTTGTTCACACATGTTGATTGTTTTCCTCTTTTTTTTTTTTTTTGTCATCTGACTGAATGCCGCTTGCACTGCTAGCATCCTCCTTATTTACTCCATAACTAGCTACTCCATCTTGGTGATATCTAAACTGGGCCTCTGTGGCAAACGTCCCAGCAGGGTTACTGCTGCTTGCTGTGTATCCGGTAACATCACTGCTGCATTCCCACACAGACACACTTGCTTCCATCTCTCTGTCTGTGGGGATGGGAGCCAGGGGGAAGTCCCCATCCCCCCCTCCTCCATGCCCTAGCGCGCACGCGAGCTTGGAGAGCAAGTTGACTGACTGACTGTGGAAGGCCATTCTGGTGCATAAACAGTGTAAGAAATGTCTAAATTGGTGTCCATTTTTTCAGCTGATTTTGACGTGAACAGGATAAATACGTTACTGGAAGTTTTGTGCCGTTGCCTCACTGAGTAGTCTCTGACATGAGGCTGTATTTTAACCCTCTGAAACATTTACTCAAGCTGTATCAGGGTGCGATCCATCACCTTGTATAAGAGAGGATACTCTTTCTCTCCCACTTTCTCCCTCTTCCTCCACCTCCCACTTTCTTTCATTCTTTCAGATGGTGCACTGTGATGCAGTTTGAGTGACGTTCAACTTTGTAATAACACCTCCATTGTTTTTTTGGGGTGTTCTTTTGAATAGTCTAAAGCACCAGCATGGCCTGTAGACTACCCCCTGTAACCCAGTTTCATTCGCAGGTTTCTGTCCTGTCCGGCTATATGGTAAAGCTGAGGATTCTAGCCCACAGTACACAGCAGGCAGCATACCCACTCTGGCAAAGCCACATCAAAAGTCCACACCACTGGTTTAATGCACCAGGAAATGAGCACTTTCTCAACATTGAGGAAAATGAAAGCGCCATACTTATCTTCTTAGTTACTGCAGTGTCATTAAGTGCCTAACTGTTGACTTCTGCTGTTGCTGTTAGCAGGTTTTTACATCAGTCCCCATGTTTTCCCTTTAATAGAAGCTGTGCAGCCGGCACTTAGTCACAACCTCCCTGGTTATTGTACTGAGAACACTTACTAATAACTATTTTCTACTGTTTTCTCCCTTCATTGTGTACAGATGGAAGAATCCACAGTACAAGTTTCTACTGCTATTGGATCGACAGTGGCCGATGTATGCACAGTGCTGACGTTGTCTTTCCTTTGTTCATGTTTAAAACAGATCTATGTACTTTTTTTTTCATAAAATAGATTGATAAATGTTAAAGATTTGATTTGGAGGAAAGGAAGCAGCCCTCCGGATGAAGTCACATTTTGCGCAGCGATTTTAGCTTTGAATCCTAAGTGTTAACTCCCAAATTTCTCTTTGGCAGCATCTCTCTAACTTGTTTTTTTGTTTCTGTCAGTAGGCCTATAGAAATGGCTCAGACCAGCCTGATGCACCTACTCAAGGGAATTTACACTTGGCTTTGAAATTGAACCACGGCACATGAGCTTTATCCGACTCAGGGATATTTCTGACCGGGTAATTTTAAGAGAATTGTGCTCGCATACACACCTGGGCCATGCAAGGACAAGAGTTGCATGTTTTCTGTGTAACTGATTGCGTTAAGACAATGCAGTCTTAAGAGACCATTGTTTTGTCCATTTTGAGGTTTTTAATTTGGGTAAGCAAGTTCAGAGTTCCTCCCGTGGGTGCATCTGCGCGCTGTGTTTTGCCAGCTCGTCAGAGGAATTGTTTTAGGTATCAGGGTGAGGTTCATATGTAAAGCAGTGTTAGATATCCTTCCCGCGCGCTGCATTTGTCTGGTCACATGACAGGGCTTCTCGTCAACCAAGGTTAGGCTTTGCTAGCAGCAGTGCTACTGTATACCAACTGTAAGAACTCTGTGTGCTTCAGATACACATATACGCCTCCTGATACGCGTTGTCCCTGCAGCGTATTCCCCTGTAGTCTGTCTGATTGTGGCTTTTAAAAGTAAGCCGAGGGGCTTTTTAAGTCAGGGAATGTTCATACTGAATGTTCTGTCTTCCTGGTTTGATGACTCGTGCTCCCCGGTCATGTGACGAGGCAGATAAAGATGAGAATGTGACTTCACACGGGGTGCTAAGATGAGTGGGGTGACGGCAGCTGAAGCTTACCTTTGTAGTCGATGGGCAGTATGGGTTTCGGTTCTGATCGTCAGTTTAATAAGTCTGTCAGCTGAACTGCACTTAAGTCTGTTCTCACTTCAGTTTTCGGAGAGCGTGCGTTCTACTGCATGAAAGCACTTATTTCCTAAGACCTGCATACCATGTTCTGTGGCGCAATTGGATGTTGTTGTCTTAGCGCTGAGAATTAAAGGAATTTAAGGTTCAGAGGTCGTAAAAGGCTTTTTGAATAATTAGAATCTCGGACCTGATTTCTTCTTTCGAACGTGTAAGCTTTAGTTGCTCGAGCCCCATTTTATCATAAAATATTTCCTCTGAATATAATCTTATCTATCCCAAATTAGGTCCTTTTTATGTGTTAATGATTAAAACAAAATAAATTTATTTATATGGATTTTGCTATTAGATACATATGACCCCCTTCCTCCCCATCTCCCCACTCGCTTCATCTGTGTCAGAGAGCCCCATCCTGTGGTAACAATGTCCGCTTGGCTCTGCTCCTAACAGGGTGTCGTAGTCAGTCCTCAGCACAATTCCTTAGAGGAGACCAAGAGCCCTGGGCCTTTAGGGGAGGTCTAGCAGGAGAGTTCCAGGTATCTAATGCACTGAACTTACAGCCATCAAATGGAAAAAAAAAGAGTGTTGTTAGCAAAGAAGACAATGGTAAATGTGCGCAGGTATGAAGGGCTTTGGTCTGTCGAAGGTGAGCTGATTGTATTGGGTCAGGCTTCATAAAATCCAGGTTCCATCCCCATCACTTGTTCTCCAAAGACGCTCATGTCCTTGTATTATTTTGGGATATTGTCAGTCTGTGGGAGGGGAATGGGTGGCCTGAAACCCATCCTGACAAAAGAGCTTACAGCCCGTATTTGGCATGGCATTTCCTGATTGATTAATTTGAATTTCTTTCAGCAACTGCCCAAGGAGATGCTGCTTTTCCCTAGCGCACGCAGCGCAAGCGAGCATGGCTAGGTTTTATTTTCATGACATCTCATTTCTTTGCAGGAAAGCACAGCGCACAAATTACCACGCCAACCCTTTGCAAGCGCGCGCACAAGCATCGCAGCGCCCGCGAGAACGCTAGCATGTTTGCAATGGGAAAACTCCATGATCAAACGCACCAGTCCAGCCAAAAGTATTATCTCCATCCTTGGAGAGTAGCAAGACTCATGATAGCAACTGATATTGAATGACTCAGTTTGCTCACATTTAATTTGCCACTTTGGTTTTTTTCCTGGAGTTCTCTCTGTCTCTCTGCGCCAGCATCATTATTTTTCTCAACAGGAGGGTCCTGCGCAGCGAAATATTGCGATGTCTTACAAAAAGGGAAAGGAGCATCTCCTTCAGCCAGTAAAACCTTAGTCAGACCAAAATACCACCCTCGTTTTGTTATATTTCAAAAGCAAATGTGTGTGTGTGCTTGTCGTGCTATGTTCCTTTAGCAAAAATGAGAAAGATGTGACTTTTGCTCTTGTTGTCCGCTGTCAGATCAATAAGGAATATCAGTTTACGAGACCTTTTTTTTTAAACTGTCATTCCAAAGCACTTTGCTCTCGTCTATAGTTCCTTCTGGTTTGACAGTGGCTCAGCTGCAGCAAATGCACAGTGAGGCAGTCAGCCAGAGCAGCACACCACCTGGTCTCAGTGAAACTGAACCTGTTTTTTTTGATACCCACAGAGATTGTTGCCAATAGATGGGGCAAACGATCTTTTCTACCAGCCTCCACCTTCAATGCCAACCTCCAAACTTTATTCCATAAGGCCGTACTTTCCCAAAGATGAGGTAAGATGTTTCTTTGTGTGTGTTCTCATGCACCTTTTTTTTTACCAGAAATCAAGAATTTTGTCATCAGTTACTAGGCATTAATAGCACTGTCACCAAAATGCTCTAAATGTATAGTTGCAGAAGCGATGTTGGCCAGTTGCTTGTATTCCCAGCAGAACTGACCGAGTTTATGCTGTCAATGCTCTGTGCTTAATATGCCATAATGCTACGCTCAACTGCTCTTAGATCAGCAGGTATATGTACTGAATGTAAGGACAGCTTCAGACTGTGTATTTCCAAAACGTCTTTAAGCACATTGACATTCTTTATGGCGTTTTCCGGGGTTCGCTTTAATACTTGTAGGAGAGTTATTTTGGGTGCGGCTCATCTACTACATTAACAGCTCTATCTGTCTTTGTGTCTGCAGGCTGCAGTTTATAAAATCTGTAAAGAAATGTACTGTGAAGGACTGGAGGATGTCCCCTTTTCAGATGAGGATCCTGACCTAATAGGAGACAGGTAAAACGTGGAGATTTACTTGTGTACAGTCAGCCCAGCCTGAAGTCGGGGCTGCAGGTTTTTTCCCTGCAGAGAAAATGTTCATGGCTGACAAAACTCCTTCCTGCTTGCTCACAGATTAGTAGGAGGTCTCCTGACTCTGAGTTCAGAGTATGGGTTTGTGCTCGAGGATGATGAAGGGATCTGCGGTTATGCTCTTGGTACCGTGGACGTCAAGCCCTTCATCAAGAAATGCAAGTTGAACTGGATTCCCTTCATGCAAGAGAAATACAACAAACCTGACTGTGAGAAGGACCTCACAGAGGCTGAGGTAGGATCTTAACTATCATGACATGAGTGTCGGGTGGCTCCGGTGAATTTTGCTTCACCGTCTCTGTCTGTCATCCCTGTAGAAGATGATGCTGAGTTTCCACGAAGAGGAGGAGGGTCTTCCAGACTCTTTCCTCTCCAACTTCCCCTCCCTCATCAAGGTCGACATTCACGCCAAGGTCACTGATCCCAGTGTGGCCAAAAGCATGATGGGGTGTCTTCTATCTTCACTCAAGGCCAACGGTAAGTGGCTGCTGTCTTCAATCAGGACAACAATGTTCATTGCTGCTCATTGCACTAACTAGAGAAAGAGCATATTGTGTTAGTGTCACCTGTCATGTTGGTAAAAGGGTGTTAATCAGTGCTTGGCTGTGTTTCTAAAGCCGAAGACAAGCAGGCTCACAGGTCTGATCTACATGCAATGTGAAAATGAGAGCAAACCAATGCATCACTTTGGGATTAGGACCCGTTCTGTTTATATCATGAAGCTTTTGTTAAGCATCTATTTATGAATCAAGGCTCACAGATATAGCACCATGTTCTCCAAAGCAAACTACAAAATGAATCTGAGGGTGTTCAGCTTTAAGAAGTAGAAACTGAAATGATCTTCTCTTCCTGTGACGGAGGTCTTGAACCAGTTTTAGTACCGGTCAGGGACACAGAAGAAGATTGTGGTCAGCCTAACACCATATTTGGCGTCGTTGTCATCTGTTTTTGTCTTTCACTTCCAGGGTCCCTTGGTGCATTCTGTAAGGTTCGTCAGACTGATAAGAGAATGTTGGACTTCTATAGTAAGCTGGGATGCTTCGAAGTCGCCAAAATGGAGGGCTTTCCCAAAGATGTCATCATTATGGGACGCAGCCTATGAAGAAGTGTCCTGCTGCAATAACAGACGGAGGGAGAGCAATTCAGCGTGGCTTAAACATGTTTGCTACCTTCATGAGAAAAACTTCCATGATGATTTTATACTACATTTCCATCTGGGCTAGCCCCAGGAAACCTCTTTTTAGGATTTGTGTACAGAAGCACAGCAGTCGCGCACACACAGATTCCCTGTGCTGCCCTTAGATTTTATGGCTCTGTTGGATTCAGCAGATCTGAAGCTAAAGGGCAGAGAGAGATCTATAGTCAGATGGAAGAGTGGCACTCCAGCATCGATTCCTGGGGTCCCACTACTCATATACCTCCAGGAGGCAGGAAGTAATAACTCCATAAGCCTTTTTCTGATTTAATCCAGTAGCCATTACATGGATTTTGCCCGCATGCCCAAACGCATAGTGTCTGTATCTGAAATGGAGGCAGAGCTGTGAAATGAGGGCAGCCTGTATCTCAGGTAGTGTCTCGCTACCCCTACGTCCTGCTTTCCCAGCTCTAACACAGAGAAATAACACAGCTGTCGACATAAGTAGGACACCTTTGTACAGGATGTGAGGTGCTATGTGAGGGTTTGCCTTTCATCATCACATCATGGTATTTCCAGTTGCTCCACAATATACTCGGAGAAAGAGGCCTTTTAAGTGGCGTGTTTCGAAGAAAAGGTGATGTGAAAAGCGGCGTCTGTACACATGAACATGTGGGTGGACAATTGTAGCTTTTTGGGGTTTTGTGAAACCCTCAATAAAAGATCCTCACAGACCAGCAAAGAGAAGTATTTGTTGAGTCTGCTAAAGACTCGACCAGGGGGTCTTCTGAATTTCCGTTCAAGTAGTAGTCGAAGTTTGGAAAGCAATAGAAAAGCTTCCACAAGTTTACAAACATGGTTCTCAGCCTGTTCCTGTTCAGCGCTTCGCTCATGGCCAGTTATTTGTTTTTATAAATCAGGAGTGCTTTTTTTTTTTTTTTTTTGATTATTTCCAGTTTAAGCTATTGCCTTTTGGTTCATTGCCTTCAACTTTTAGATTTATATCGCAGACCCCAGTGTCTTCTGTGTAAAGGCTTTCTAACGTGTGTCAGCCAGATGCAGCTAAAGAAGGGTCATTTTGGACATCGGCCTTGCTGCTGCGCAAATTCGCCGAACCGGATCGCTCCAGCACGGAAATCCCTCAGTAAACCTAAGCTAACTGACAGAGAAAGCTCAGACTGTTGTTTTCAGCTGTGCAAACTGTTACATTTACTAGTGAGTAAATAATAAGTTAAAATGAATAAGAATCCTAAAGACGTGGAAGCTTCAACCCTCCCGCTGTCATGAAGCGCCTCAGTTTTGTCTTAGCCACTAATTCCAAACCTGACTCGTAGACAGCAGGTGATCTGGGCTATGTTCAAGAGATGTCCTGACGATTTACCCTTTGCTTATCGTTGTTAATAGAAATTGTTTTAGCGTTGCTAACTCTCAAATGAATGTCTTCTCAGCGGCGCCTCAGCGAGCTCTCCGTATCGCAGAGGTTGTTAAATCCTGTCACCAAAGTGACTCCCGCACTGTTCAACTGTTGTTGGGCTCGGAGCATAAATTCCTCGGCCTTTTTCCTATATGCCCATTGAATGTTTTATATTCCGACGCATTTCCCATTTGTTTGTTTTGTAAATGTATATAGTTACTTAAAAGAAAAAGCACTTGGACTGTAGATAGGAGTGCTCTGTTGGATACATGAGGATCATCAGTTGCTTTTCAGTAGCTGTCTGCCAATGTGATGTTTTGATACTGTGTACATTCATAATGTGCATGAGGTGTATTGGATTTGCTGTGGCGGTCGTTAGAGTAACCTCATCACGTGCTGCATAGAGGAAGAAGCATGCCACTCGCCTCTGTGAGCATAATACTGTAGTTGATGGACAGTCTGATTACACTGTCAGTCATAAAGTGTTATTATTTTGTATATCTTCATTGAAAGTTCGGCTAGTTTTCTGTTTTCCTTTCAAGAAAAAGAAAATGCTGGCCTTGTTAAAAACGCCCTGTCCTGTGCAGCCGTCCGAACTGGCTGTGGTACAACAAGGTGTGAAACTCACCATCAGATCTGCTGACAGCAGAATATTTCCAAGCTTCGTTTCAATGGTTCATTTTGCTGTTTGCCCAAGCTTTCTCCTCTGCCAATCACGTTTGATAGAAATGGGCTGTGACTGAGAGAAAGGGCTCCAATTGTACATTTTGATTATCTGGGTTGGGAGGGGAGGGGGGGTTACCATGTAAAATTTGTATGTAAGATACATAAGATTAAAAACTAATAAACCATAATAAGTCACTTTGTTGCTTCCTGTCTTTTGTGTCCTGACTGAAGGAGTGAAAATGTCTGTCCAGTGCACAGGATGTTTTTAATCTGGCTGCCCTGTAATAAGCTTTTCTGTTTGTTTTGACAAATAAAAGGAAGGTTATGCCTGTAAACACGGAAATATGAAACCGTCTCCATCACTAAATACACCTGGTTTGGCACAGGTAGGATAGGGGTAATCCCTGATTTAATGTCCCAGTTAGGTTTCAAGTTGTGGTGTAAACTGTCCTCACCAGCTGCAGTGTTCCTGAACGTATGAAAACATAATTTAAACACAAACTCTTATATCTTTGTACATCTGTGTACATCTGCTTGTCAGTGACAGCTTGTTTTTCTTGATTGTGTTATGTTGTTGAGCTGAGTTAAATTTTCAGAAATGCACGAGGCAATTATCCCTGAATTATATTGTGCTTTAAGTTGTTAATTTATAATTACGTGGAAATATCATAGGCTTAAGTTACTGTTTTAATTGGTTTCGTATTATTTGGTATCGTGACACGCAGGATTAGCGTGTTAGTCGAACACATCCATGATTGGCCTGGAGGAGGGAAAAAGCCAGTGTCGCACAGTGATGACGCGTCAGCACGCTCTTCGGGTGCGACGCGTTTGTTATTTTTCGTGGAGCTTTTCATTCGGCTACAAAGTGTGAACAGCAAAGCCCAGTTTAGTGCTTCGACAAAATGTCTTACTACGAGGACGAGTCGTCGGATGTCGGACTGGCTGGTCAATCGAAGTTGGAGAGCTTCCTGTTCAGTACGGACCATTTAAACACAGTTTAGCACTTCTGCTCTCATGGCGCACACGTGGGTCTCTTCTGTGATGACAGTGAAGAACCCGATACATCTAAAATCATCCTACATTTGTCTGTGCGATGACCCAGCGCGCCACCGTGCATCGTATCTAAAAAATGTTTTGTCTTCCAGGCTGCGAGCTGTCCTCCAAAGTGCCTTTCTACACTTTCCAAGGAGATGAAGAGGAGGACCTGGAGCACTTCCTTGAACTCAGAACAGTGTGTACAGTTGCAACAGTTTAATCAAATTCGAGTCATTGCCCAACCACTTTGATGCAGAGCTTACAGGAAAATGTGTATTCAAGTATCCAAGGCTGTTAAGACATAGTGTTGTTTTCATGTGTAAAATATAGAGACAAATCCATCACACTGTGGTCTGGGTGCCGACAGCGTGGACACATATGAGGTGATTTAACTGCTGTGACCCCTGTAGGTTTGTCTGGGAGACGGTGCCAAGGTGGAGAGTAATGTGGTGGAGGTAACAGCGATGAACCACCAAGGAAAGACTATCTCTGTGCCCATCGCCAACCTCCACATCAGCTGTCTGCCCATGGTACGATGGAGTGATTTCTGTCTACATTCAGGTCAATCCACCACACACACACCGCCGAGATGTGTCTCAGCTTTTCCCTTCCTGTCCTCAGGTGAGTCTGGGAGAGTTTGAGCTGAAAGCCCCAGTGACCATCCGGCTCAAGGCTGGGACAGGACCAGTTACTGTCAGCGGGTTACACCTCATAGGTAACACTTGATTTCTTCTTCACTTCTGTCTGTGTGCAAAGACTTTATCAAAATATTCAAGAGAAAAGGGGATTAAGGATCACAATGTTCCCTAAGATGTTAAACATTTGACTCCATTAGTTGGTCAACAGAAAAATAATTGGCAACAATTAATAACCAATTAATCGTTTCAGTCATTTTTTTTAAAGCAAAGCTATCAAAGATTCTCTGCTTCCAGTCGTTGGTTTTCCTCTGCGTTCGTTATCTGAATGTCTTTTTTTGGACAGGCTGTCTGAATATGCCAAAAAAGCAGAGAAATTGTCGTGTATGTTTTTCTCTAATTTCTGACATTTTAGCGAATCCTTTAGTTGAGAAAATAATTGGCCGATTGATGAATACATAATATTCATGCAGCTCGGTGACAAATGGAGAAAATTAGGGGTCTTGAGATTCTGAAATACTTTCTTTATTCAGTTTCAGGACATGAAAAGGTAAATGTATCTTTGGGTAATTGAATGTCAGGTTTCTTTCTGAATAAACCCCCCAGACCTTTGACATTTTTGATAATTCTAAGTTTTAAAATGAGATTGTAATTTATTTAAAAAAAAAAAAAAGAACATACATTTGTCAGTGCTGCAGAGAATAGACACCACTGGTTGTGACGAGCGTGCGCTGCTGCTTATTACGATCTGTGCATGAGGTCAGCTGAGGGGGCAGATTAAATAAAGGCACCTTTCTGGCCTCTCTAATTAAATATAATACCAGGATTCAATTGAAAACGGTGACTGAACATTGTCTTCTGTTCTTGTGCAGCCTCACAGGTTGAAGAGTCGGACCTGTCTGATGAGGAATACGAAGATGATGATGATGATGAGGAGGAGGAGGATGAGGAAGACATCACCCCCATTAAACCAGCAAAGAAGAAGCAGTAGGCGGAGGAGGCCGCTGATGGATTTTTGGAATGGCCTCTCTTGCTCGCTGAGATGTTTTATGAAATAACGCAGCTTTTTGTACCAGACGGACACGTTTTACAAATTTAGTACTTCCTCCACGCAGCCATGTGAGTGGTTAGAGGTGGCAGCTGAACATGCTGTGGGAGGAAGGGACATCATAACGGACTCTTCTCGCTGGTTTCTCTCTTGTAGAAGAACTGTTTTTGCTATTAAATGCCACCCAGTGTTTTATACTCTATATGACATGGCCACCACTGACGTGGATTTGTTGCACCAGTGGGGGGAAAACGTGTTTTACCACCAGTGGATTCAGGTATTGTTTGAAGATACTGTTTTTGTAAAAGTAAAAACATTGTGTGTGTGAAAAAAAAGGCTTTCCAGATTAATTCCAAATGAATGGTGCAATCAGATGATTTCCACACATAAAGTTTATTAAATGTTCTTGGTGCACAATAGCATCTCCATTTCCAGGTGTTTGTAGTTCCAAAATACTGTTTTTCTGTGATGTATCAATCATAAATGTGAAGATTTTGTGTTTGTAGTGAATGCATCAAGAAAACGTTTGTTCGTGTTTTCATTTATCTCCAACTTCATACAAAAAAAAAAAAATTCTAGCCCATTAGATGAAATGATAAACATTTTATGTAGCTACAATACACATTACGATCCCACCTGTGCGGTACTCTTTACCTTCACTCTGCAGTGGAGCTATGAAATCACACACACAGCCACCAGCATCACTGGCAGAGGTGCATGTTGGAATGTGATGCTCTGAAATTGGACGTGTGGAAAACCGGCTCCATGTTCATCCAATAAAATCATCTGCAGACGTAAACGCCATCAAAAAAAATCCTCCCTCACACACATTCAGCTGTCGGCACTCACCTGCATGAAGTCATGCCTCTGCGTGGTGACGGACAGCACGACTGTGGTACAGGAGAGGGAGAAGTCGAGGGAGAATACTAAACAAGCGACACCGCTGAGCACCAGATGTCAGGGGTAACGCCGCCACGATTGTCTGTCCTGACAACTAAGTCATGCCAGGTGCTGTCATGGTAACGTGACAAATGACCACCTGTGTGATGCCCATGATGGCAGCTGCCTGTTAACAAGGAGACAGGCTTGAGGGGGACAGGAGCACAAAGACGAGGAGGGTAGGGATGCTCACCCCTGCTTGACAACAATGCAACCTCATATAACCTGCTCTAGATTTTGGATGCGCTTTCACAGTTCATGAGGGTATGTCAGCTCAGGAGGTAGACTCATTGAATTATACACCAGCAGAGGGAGAAAACCCTCAAAGGGAACATGTGATAGAGAGCAAATCAATGTGTAACAATCCTCCAACTAGTTAATGTCACCTTGACTCAGAGCAGGTGCTGCTGCTTCTTATTTTCTGACTCATAAACCACATCCAGCTGGTGTGCGCTGAGCGCGAGTTTTGTGAACCTTTACACCACTTTTATTAGGTGTAAGGGTTTTATGGTCCAGTGCCTGTGTGGTGCATTGAGTCCTCACCTTTGTGTAGAGGTTACAGCTGTGTCCAGAGCAGTGCGTGTCTGCAGCATAACCAACAACAATCAGATCACACAGAGAAGTGTGTTATAGGTTGTTGTAGTTGTCTTATAGGAGGAGTTCAGCTACAGTCTTGCTGAGGTTACCTTCATGACAGACTCCCAGGGCATGCACAGGGTGTGGACTATGATGGGCTATCTGCCTGGTCAGAGGTCAGAGGTAGGACCCGAGCTCTAAGCACGAGTAAATCGGACTTTTTTTTTATAGCTGCAATTCAGTCTTAAATGTGAGAGGCAGCATTTTATGATTTTTTTATCTAAGAACAAATGGTGGATTGATGCTATCCGATCCGGTGTGTGTGTGCCATCCGTGCATAAGCCAGTGCCTAACTTGGGACACCCGAGTCAAAAAAGTCTGCAGACTCCACTGACACTGGTAGGACAGTGCGGCATCAGCTTTATTTCCACTGAAACTCTTTTGTATATTCTTTGAATTTCATGCCTTTCTGTCACACATCTTATATTATTTATCCATCAACTTTATGTTTAGAACGTTTACCTCATTAGTTTTTAGCCACAGCGCTTTTGGGGCAAATTCACATTTCTTCATCTGGTAAAAAGATGGCCTCGTTAATTTCAGTACATTAAGAGAGGGCTTAGAACTGCTGATCTGTGGAAGTATTAGGGACGAGCATACAGTACATGGATGGCTGATTTTTAATTTTGGGTAGGGCCTTAACACAAATTGCACAGTATAGTGAGAGTAATCAAGTAACTTCAAAAGGATCCATCTTATCAGGTTGGCTCATCATAAATACGGCTGATGCTGAGTCACTTGTCAATAGCTCATTAACAGCCACATCAACAGCCACTGTCCTTAAGAGCAGCACTGTTAAAACCATCAATATGTGTGGACTGTAATTCTGGACTCTGCTGAGCTTGGAGGTCCTGGGCTCACCTGAAATGACATGCATTCAATCGGGTTCATGGTTCACAAGTGTTCCACAGAGTCATAATGTTTGTAGTGTAGAACAGCTGCTCTTCAGTGGTGCCGGGTGGAACAATGCCCACTCTGACACACACACACACTCGTAAACAACATATCACAGTTCAAAACACTTCCTGTTCATACCAACTGAGTGAAGCCAGCCAGATATGTGCCACGGTTAAAAGGGACGTGTCGTCTGTCCACCTGCTGCTGTCCACCCGTTCACTGACCTGGTGTTCAGCAGTAAGACAGTGATGATTGATATTAAAAAAGAGTTTCAGTCAGCTCATTAAAACACTCTGATCCCACAGCGGAGCATCAACGCCAAAGCGGCTGAGGTTCATTGTTAAGACCACTGTGGGGACAAGTGGGTGAAAAAAATGGACAGATTTATGGCGTATCTCTAACTAAAGCAGCCTACTGTGGTATCTAATTCAGTATGCCAGTTTGATTATGTAAGTGACACGTCTGACTCTCTAAACCATTCAGCTCTGCCTGCCCACCACACCACATAGCATACACCTGGTAAAGACTATTCACTTTGCCCTTTCAACCACCAAAGGCAATAACACACTGATGACTATACGCATGCATATTGGGAAATATGTTTGTGTGTGTTCTCTGCAGCGACTCGCTCCCTCTCTGACTGCAGTGTTCAGTATATGCACTGTGTTCAGTTTCTGTCAGTTTTATCAGCACAAAGTGATGCAAAAGCTGGTCAGCTGGTCGCAAACAAAGGAAGCAGAAGTTCTGTAATCTGTCATGTGGACATATCTGTACTATTACTAAAAAAAAGTGCCTCTTCAAACAATGCATCCACTGGTGAAGCTTATCTGAAGTGTTTCTTTAGTAAATACCTCCCAGAAACAACTTCCTGTTTGCTAGCTTGTCACAGGGACATCATCGTGAGCAGCCAGTGAAATGACTCTTCTCTCTCTTCCTCTCTCTCCACACACACACACACACACACACACACACGCAGACTAATTAAGCTTCAGTAATGTTCAAGTAATGAACCAGAGTGAATACATTTAAGTATAATTTAGGCACAGTAACTGTTTTCCGTTTCTACTGCAGCCTTTAGAGAAAGGAAGTGAAATGAAGATGTTTTCCTCAAAAATAAAAGCGCCACAATAGAAATAGAAAAAATAAAATCCATAAAATGGAAATAATGAAGGGAAAAGCCATAAACTCAAATTTAGAAGTGCGGTACTACAGAAAAGATATTTTATTAGTTTCCACCTCTGACACTGAAATGTGTCACTCAGTCCAAAGTTACTATGGCAACAGCTGAAGCACGCCACTTTGTATTCTCACTCAGCCCGATACAGCTGTTCGCCACAGAGGGACTCTGAAATGCCCTTTAATTTCGATCTGAAATGCCTGCCATTTTCACACACAACACACATTTCCCCTGGTGCAGTTCACCTACACACACACTTCCTGTCTTTGCTTATTTCACTTACATATTTATCTATTTAACTGCCGGTTTCCCTTCTGTTGGATCTCACCAGAGGACTTGTATATGTTACAAAGATTTCTACAAGCAAAAATAGACATGGAGATCAATAAACATTGGCTACGGCTCTTTGTCTTTCATGTTTTCGCGTTGCGACTGTGTGTGTGTGTGTGCACTGCTATCCTGGATTGGAGTTTTGGCACAGATTTCAAAGGCCTAATCAGATGAAGGTTAGCATTCTGCATGGTTGATGAATAGCTGCTCTGTATGCATTACATTGTATATGTCAGAGTCACTGGGAGGTCTGCTAAGACTGCGAGTGTGTGTCCGGACTAATAGCGCTGATAACCACTCGTTTCATCCACAGACTATAATATTTAATGCTGCCATGTCAGCCACCTCTCACATCCACCGCTGAACTGATGCAAGAGGCAAGCTGTGCAAATGTATTGGGACTATGTCAATAATATTCGTCAAAGGCCTGAGTGAGAGAGGGAAACCCCACCCACAGATACTCTTCAGCTGCTATATATCACCCGTCTGTGAAGTTCAGTGCATTCCAGGAGTTATTCTGCGCTGAAGTGCTTCACCCCACCCTGTACGTACTGTATCGACTCTCTTTGATTATTTCATCTTGGCGCAACATGGTGAGTCTGCAAAGCCGTTTTCTTCATGGTTTTAGGGAGGATTTCTCTTTCAAGACATAACAGTTGTAAAATCTCCTCTTTGCTATCAAACATCCTCTTTAGGCCTGAGCAGCAGCGGGTCTGAGGCTGTGATGCAAATGTTGCAGAGACATCACGGACGTCTTATGATGCAAACATCTGTCACGCTATCAATATTTCATCAAATGTAAACATACTCTGAGATATATAAGACAAGTGTGTGAGTGAAACAGACAGTGCCCACTGTAACTCCAATCGTACCTCTAGCCACTGGCTAAAGCACACAAACAACAGCTGCACAACAGCTGACAGTTCCCCATGCATTGAAAACACACACACACACACACACATTCATACACTACAAACTCATGTCCTGTTGCAGTCAGGGGTGTGTTGTACTCATACATATACAGCTCCAACACACCTGCCACAACAGAGCACAGCTGTCAAGTGCATCGCCCTTTACCCTACATGTAACCTCACTGAGCGCACACACCCTCATACACGCAAAGCCTACTTTAGCACATATATGAGGAAACACGCAGTGACTGGCTGATTGTGCGCCGACACCTGAGCACACAGCAGCTCGTACAACAGGATTCGACATGCACCAAGCCTGCACAAACCAAACGCACACAAAGCTGCGCAGCTTATTTCAAGTTTAATGTTTGTGCTGATAGATAATAAGATCGATAAATGGCAACGCTGGTAGACTGTGAAATGATCTACAATAAAACGTCTTAACACTGAATTCAAATAGGTTTTATACCCTTTTCAAACTCAAATGAGACATTATTCAGTCTTCTTTATTATTGAAATTTTAACCAATTTAGATTCTGAAATGAAAAGGCCGATACAGACATGCAGTTATCAATGAAATTATTTATGTGGATCAAATTAATGGTATGGTCTCCTTCAGGATATCTACTGTATGTTTTATTAATAACACACACACACACACACACACACACACACAGAAAGAACAGTGCTCAAGGGGAATGCTAATAGGCTTACACACACACACACACACACTCACTCTCTCACACACACACACACACACACACACACACACACACAATAAATGTCAGATTCATGCCACACTGTAACTAAAGCTCAGCTCCTCCTCCTCCTCTGCCTCCTGCATTCACTGCTGAAGGAGGCCGAGTTCAGTGGAAAGGAGAAATTTCAGCATCCACTCTCCTGAATTTGAATGAAATGGAACGAAAACCAGATTGGACAAGAGAAAAGGGGAAAAAACGGGAGGGCAGAACATTTTATAACCCATAAATAAGTGATGTGCCTCACTTGCTCTGTATCCCCCCCCCCCCCACCTCTCTAAAACATTGCCCCCTTTTTCCTCTCCTCCCTCCACTCTGCCCCTCGGCTTGCTCGCTCTCTCTATCTTACCATCTTGCTGGGGGTGGGGCTGGGGGGACACGATGAAAGGACCATGAGTGACAGATAAGTAGATGACTATGCTGTCCCAGCCCTCATTAAAACTCTGCGCTTATATCATCCGCCACTCGCACCCTCCCCCTCCGCCTCCTCCTCCTCCTCCTCCACACCGAGCCCCGGCAAACGATACCCCTGGAGAGGAAGAGACAGAGGCGAAGGGAGGGAGGTTCTGCTCATCAGTTATTCCTGTTCTCTGACCTAACTTGACAACAAGCTCCAATAATGAGACAAAGAGGGATGAGACAGAGATTTTGCCCCAGACCAGGATGTTGACAAGGAAGTGAACTGTCCTAAATTGGCAGATAATGGGCCTGCTGTGGCCCAGTCTGCAACAAATCATTGTCCAAAACCTCCTCCGCCGTGTTCTGAGGTTCCTCTGACTACAGCAGATCTCAAACATGTGGTCAGGCAGTGTCTTGTTTTGACATTTAAGAGCCTTAACCTATGAACACATTGTGGGTGAGTTGCAGGGTGGGATGCAACGCAATAATGGCCTTTTCTGTTGTTCTTTTTTTTTTTTGTTCACAGGAAGCTTTGACATTTCAACTATAACCCAGTGAGTCAAACTGTAAAACATCTGAACCTAAACAAATCACGCAATGTGCGCCTCAGTCCAAGCAGACTTCAAACTATAATCAAACATGATGCTTAAAATAACAAATGTGTCACTGGGTTTAGAGCACAGACTACTGTATAATCACGGATAAAAGGCCACAAAATTGCATTAAAATCTGGAAACCAATGCTTAAGATACAACAAAACAGTAAATTAATATGCTTGTTTATTCAATATTTTCCACTGATTTTGGTTTATTCATAATCTTGTATAAAAATTCATGAAAAACCTGACAAGCATTTGTAGTCCAGTGTGTTTCTAAAGCCACATGGACTTTGGAGTGCATGGAGAGGCTCCCTGCATGCTTTTAGCCGCAAGCAGGAAATAATCAAGAGCTAGGACAATAAGTACAATAAGAGCGTGTTAACAGTCTTTTTAGGCACTGAAGTCTCTGGAGTCCCATGTCAGGACCAGTGATGAAGGATATGTCGTTTCTTTAGTTGACTGCTTGAATGGATTTAAGACTACGTTATTCACACCAGCACTTCCAGTCGAATTGAAACAGAAAATAAATAAAAATACAAACTTGTGCTGTCAAATTGGAGCAATACTACTGTCCACTGTGATTGAGGAAGTAAACAGGGCTACCAAAGTTAACAGGGCATGGTTTCCCAGAATGGGGTCAAGTAAATGTCAAAATAACATTATCGAGGAGACGTGTTGGAGACACAAACTGACAACACATCTCTGAACATAAACGGAAAGGAACGAAAAGCAAATATGGAAATTCTGATGCCAAATCTGATTTAATACGACGGAACAAACGCTGATTGCGGTTTATTACTTGGTCCCGTAATGCTTGGTTGAAGACTGGCCGTACAGCCCGTAAAAGTCAGGGTGCCTGGCTGTCTGTGAGGCTTCCATCAGCCCCCTCATGGGAAAATGCTGCAGCGGCTGGCTTGCAGGCAGCGGGGCATGTGGGGGAAACTCCTGAGAGGTCATGGAGGGGAAGGAGTCTGACGCTGGGTACGGAGGCCGGGCACGAGCAGCGGGGGCCCTGGAGCAGCAGCAGTTATTAAGAGTGCACATCAGTACTTTCCTCCCCTCATACATGGCTTGTTGCGAGGCCCCTCCGCCGGGGAAGTGGGAGGGGGGGAATATGGTCCCTGAGTGGTGGCTAGAGCTGGACCCTAGACCCACCATGTGATGGGCTGAAGTGTCAAGGAGTCGGCTATGGCCAGGGCCAGCCTGAGGATTCTGGGAGAGGCCTTCAGAGGAATACATGGATGAAGCATGATGGCTCTGGTCAGCGAGAAAGGGTTTTTTGCTGCTGTAGAGCAACGGTGGAGGATTCTGGGAGGCGGAGTTTGCTGTGCTACTCTCCAGGAAAGCCATGCCGTATTTCCTCTTCTGCAGTCCTGAACTAGTGCCCATGTGGGGGCCAGCAGAGCTGCTGTGAGACTGGACAATCTCAAGAATGGGTGCCTCATTGAATGGTTCTGAGAACGGCAAGAAGCGGTGAAGAAAGATAGAAGTTATTTCTGACAGAAGTTACAGAAATACATTTTTCACTGATCTTTATTTAGCAACGTTTTCTTACCCTCCAACATCTTCCGCAGGTTCTTTTCTCTTGTTGAGAGTTCGGATAGCAAATGATGAGAGTTGAGTTGACCGACTCTGAGCGGAGGGATGGCACCAGTCAGGTGTGAGTTTGACCTAAAAAAGAGACGCAAATGCAAAATACTGTGACTAGATTCAATAAACCGTTTACATCCCTGGTCAAGGACGCATTCTGAACTTTGAGTTTTATTTGACTGGAAGCACACTCGACTGATGTATACCTTACGTCCAACAATCTCATTTATACATGCACATTTTGATTAGGATTATGTGAATAATAGGAAGAGATATAACATGCAGTTGAATGCATATTTCTCTTGATTTGCTAGGGTTCTCCCAATTTGCAAAGGTTACGTTTGCATGGACAATTCCTTGGTTTTAAATATATGAAAACTAAATTGTGGTTGGAAAGAGAGTATTTGATTATTCAATCAGTGCGTATGAAAGCGTCACTGGTTAGTTCAAAGAAAGTTAGATCTTTGTGGAAAGAAAAGAGCACAGGAGCATCAAGTGACCACGATCTCTAACCCTTCAACATAATAACAAACAACAGATGCTAGTTGCTTGCTGATGAATACGAAATGCAATCACGTACCAGTGAAGTGAAATAGAAATGCTTACCTGTCCATTAGCAGCTGGTAAGGTTTCGTGTTCTGGGAAAGACAACAGGACACACAAGTCATTCAGCATTAATCTGCCTGTAAAGGTCTCACTAACAGCTGCTATGAGGAGGACGAAGACAATGAGCCTGCTGTGGTCTGCCTGTGTACAATGTGTATGTGCATCAATGTTTGTGTGTGACAGTCGAAATCCAACACTTGATTCTGTGGATACTGTAAACCATTCTCAGTTGGTGTGTGCATCACGTGTGTGACATGAACACATGTGGAAGAAATGAAAGAGAAGAGCAGATTTATACCTTCATGAAGTTAATGCTGTCTGATCTTTGGAAGAACGTCTGTACTGAGCTCAGGAGTTTTTCCGCCTCCTGGCGCTTCTCGTTGAGCTGCAGAACCTGTTGGGAGTTTTTCCTCACGTACATGGTGAAAGTGCTTTCCAGCATCTGCATGGTTTCAGCCTGGTTTGACTCGAGCAGCGCATGCATCCTCTGATACTGCGCTCTCACACGCTCCTTCAGTTCAGACACTGCGTCCTGTGGAGAGAGGACAGGTTGGACATGAGTTCATTTAATTTACAAGCAATGGAGAGTACAGCCCAGCCTGTGATAATGGTTGTGCCTTCAGTGGCTCTGGAGGAGCTTTTGTCAAGTCTGACAAACATTACTGAAGGGTCATCCCTTTTGGTTTCATCTAGTTTGACCGCTCTTTCTTTAATCCACCTCATGTGAGTGCCCTGAAAGCGAAATATTAAAATGCTGGAGTGCCATTTTAAAAAGACAACTTTGCCTTTTTTACCAACTGTTTCTGCAATTTATTAGCATAAGCATCTAATCTACATAAATTATCTTGAACACCATTCAGCAGAAAGCATTTGAAGACCCAGGATGAAGAAAACAAACAAATCATGCATCAATACACAGTAATGAATTGATGTGTTCAGTTAGTGCATATGAAAGTAGATCTTTTCTTACCTCATTTTGTGAAATCTCTGCTTTCCTTGTTCAGGACTGAGTCATTTCTAAAATGCATTTTCCACCATAATACACTGGCTATTCAAAGCTAGAGATAAATCACATTTTCTTTTCATTTTCCAACAGATAACAAAGGTACCGAGTCACGTCATTACAGCCCAGTGTAGACAAAATTAGAGCACAAGGACCTGTACAGTTCAGAATGGTGTCCCTGTAAGTTTTCACCACGTGTGTGTGTGTGTGTGTGTGTGTGTGTGTGTGTGTGTGTGTGTGTGTGTGGTGCTGCACCTTCATCAGCGTCTTGTCGGACTCCAGCTTGGTGAGCTGCTCATCGACGTTCTGAACACGACCCTCCAGTCTGTCTTGCTGCCTCATTAGCATGGCCTGTGGAGAGATGGCATGCAAGAGATGGATTGGACAGATGAACCACAACAAGACAGACTAAAATAAATAAGCAAATAAATAAATACACGCTATTTTCTGAAAAACTCAGGCCTCTGGTGTGACCTCAGCAAACCTGGGGGCTGTCCATTAGTCACTGAAACAACCTCCTCCACAATCCTGATGAGACTGAGGAAACAGCTGCCAGCGACAACCTCGTGCATTTACCCATTAGGAGAGCACCAGCAAAGGCAAACACAATTGCACAAATACATCTCTGATGTAGTTTAACAGGGGCCGTGCTGGTGAAGTCTATTGTCGGGACCGGCCTACTTCCTCTGCGGGCTGAATCAGAAGCCAGTAAAAAGAGTCGGTAAACATAATCCTTCTCCATTTACTGCAGGAGATGGAAATCAATCTGCAGTCACGGGCTGACAGCTAACTAGGAACAGGGGAGGGCAGGTACGCTTTTTAATGAACTGTGTCTGCATGGGAAACTCACCGCGCTCAAGTAAGAGCAAACCTGCTGTCATGGCAACAAACCCTTGTGTATGTATTTATATGTGGAAGCTAATGTGCATGTGAGGGAGCGGGGAGGAAGCAGAGAGCAGGGCTGCCTCTACCCCTCTCTGCTTTCTCAGTTTGCCACATGCATTGCTCCCATTGTTTGCACTGGCCTCCGTGTCAGTGACAGATTGTCATGTCTGTGTGCATAACGCTGGGGTCTGCCCCCCCCCCCCCCCCCGCATGAGCGTGCATGCGAGAAAAGGGAACGGCAGGAAAGGCAAAGTGCTGTGGGGCTCCGCTCGCACATGCCAAGAGCGGACAGAAAGAAAGTGAGACAGACGTACAAAAAGAGAGTGAAAGCAACCGAGAGAAAGTTTGAAGTGAAAGAGAGAGAGATGGGGAGAACGAGGACATTCCTGCGGTCTCCAGTGAGCGAGGTTCAGGGTAGCTACATTGTGGTATCACAGCAACAGGCCTCTTCAGCTGCTTACAACACTCATGGAGTCTTATGTACAACAACTGGCCATCACGCTACACCACAGTGAACACTTCCAACAGTCTGTCTAGTTTCAAAAACAAAACACCCAAAGGACAAAAAGATAATGCTGCATCCTCTTCTGACTTACTCGTTAAAAGCGTCCTCTTTAGTGGAGAAGTACTGATGGTTTGTCACCTGTGAAAAGGCAGAAATGCTTCTTCTCCAATTCACCTTTTACAATTTAAGATACCTTTGCTTTATGCGACAGATTTGGGACGACTGTCAATGGAATCACTATTAAGAGAAAACAACATAATAAATGAATCAAGTATTTAAACTGTTAAAGCCACATAAAATGTTTTTTCTGGGCCAAAGCTCAACATTTGACACATCATCACCATGTCACGGTGCTGGTGAATGTATTAGCTAACAGTTGGCTGATTTCACATCCAGCAGACTCAGACCAACATTAAAATTTAACAACAAAGAACAGGTCAAATGCAAATGCAGGTCTATTATTCACTCTCCTTGTAGCTCTGCTTTGGTCTCCGCCAACTCCCATCTGGCTTCTTAGTGACTAAATTCTCTGCAATGTCAGTTGCTAACGTTGTTGCTAACCCTCCTCTCAGAGGTTTTTCTCTATCTGCCTGCTGTGGCTGATGAGAGCAGCAAGTTTGACCAAATCAGCAAAGTTGCCACAAGGCCATAAAACCAAAACAATGAACTGAAAGATGCTAAAAAGCTGCAGAGCTGTGTGGGGACTAGGAGCTGGATGATAATTCTTTGTGAGTTTGTCACAAAGTCAAACCACTCTCACATTACACAGCCATTTGATCTGTTGCTCAGATAAAAATATTGATTAGTGCAGCTTTAAGTGCTTATAAGAAAACTGTATTTCTAGTAATATGATCGTGCATTAATTGCTGCTTCCACATTGCAGTGTTGATTGTCAGTGTTAATGGGAGTTCACCCTAGAGAAATCAGGACGAATCACATACTTCATGGTTTGTGATGCTGAGGTCTGAGCACAAGACATGGGGACGAACCTGAGCTGATGAAGCAAGTTCAGCATCGTAAAATGATAAAGCCTGCCTTAAGGTAATTGTATGATGTTAAATTTTCAGTTTGGAGGAATGTAATTGACAGCTACACTCTGATTCTTTCATATTCATGGTCAGAAACCGAGCGAAGGAAGGTTTGACCGGCGATTGCACTTTGAACCATGATGGCACAATGGAGCAACATTATGACGAGTAAGTTCCTTGTACTGTTTGTATCACATGTTGTAGCAGCATGCACAAGGCTTGCAGATTTATTAAGACAGCTGCGCTGGGTGAGCGAGTTATGTTTGATGAATGGTTGGCCACTTCATCATAGCACATCCAGTCCTACTTAATACATCACCGATGAGGACACACAACACAAGCACAGGGCTGAGGCGGCAAGTTGGTGGAGTTAATCTTTGGGAAAATGCAGCCATTTGTCAGCGAAAGAGGAGGAGAAGAAGACTGCGAAAACATTTAAACGATGCACTGAAGCCAAGCGTGTATTCATCATGTGTGTCAGGCCTTAAAGATACGCACAAGCAGGCACCCTTTGGCTAACTAGGAACTGTTAGCAGCTAATGTTCCATGTTATTAGGTTAGAAACACTTGAAGCACATGTCCTGTACAGTATATACTCAACACATATTTGTCTGTGCCTCCTTGTCACATGCTGAAAACACATCCCACACCTGTATTACATCTTGCTCATGCAGGCAGTTTAGCTACAGAGTCCTCTCCAAACAATCTGATATCACATGTAATGACTGACTCTGCCCTGCAAGCTCACTTGGTAACCAGTTAGCTGATGGTGTTTCTTGTTCCATGCACTGTGTGCTCAACACTTAAAAACTTTTCAGACGGCACTCTTGCATTAATCATCACTGTCTGTACTCAGTGCAGTTCAGCAGTACCTTCTGTGTGACTGCTGTATTGACAGAAAACAGAAAAGACCACTTTGTTGGGTTGTTGCTATCGTAAACGGTGCATGAGCTGCTTTATGTGACTTGGCTTCACATAACGGCAACAGCTCTTCTGTGCCTGCATGTTTCTGCTCAACAACTGTGTCTTCCTCATTTTGCCGTGTTTCCTCCAATTCCCTTCTTGTCTTGTTGTGTGCTTGAAATAGCATAAGGGGACAGGAGGGAACTGTCTGGTTGCTGATCTCTCTGTAGCAGTGTGAAAGCCTACCTTTATCAAGATTAAACCCGCCAATGATCACTTTCCCCACTGTCCTATTTAGGCATCCAGACACCCGCGGGTTGCCAGGAAGCTCATGTTTAAATGAGGAGCCTCAGGCTCAATGAACAGAGAGCCTCTTTCACAATCAACTGACAACTATTCCCCACGTCTGATGTCAATGGACTGCCCTCAGCATTCTGAGGGACTGACTCACTCCAGCCCAGATACAAGAAACTGCAAACGGCAGAGCTTCCATGAGCGACGGTTTCCTGCTGAGGTGCCTGAGAAAACCAAGGTGAGGTTGTGTGGGAGGGGTCCTCCTCCGCCGGTCCCATGGACGACATTACGATTATATTACTTTGCCTTTCTTGTCTTGAAATTACCAGCACGCCTGCAAAAGGTTACTGTAAAAGCCTCCTTTGAGAGCCAAAGATAACCAAAGATATGAATGTTGGTTTTTCCCTCTTTGTTTATCCCAAAAGCAACACGAGTGCTGCCAAGGGAATTTAAAGTCCTTTTACCAAAATAGACCACAGCTCTGTCAAGGAGAACAACCTTTCAGTAAGTAACGACGAGAAGCCACTCTGGCTTCATATTACTTCAAGAAGCCCAACTTTTGCCTATTGCCACATTTATCAATATTAGAGTGCACTCTGTGTCTGAAGGCCCAAGCATGGACGGTGTTAATGTGAGAAGTGCCAGGACCTCTGACTTCTGGATAACTCCATTTACCCTGCAAACATGCAGTGGGAAAAGAAAAGAAAGATGGGTGGGTGTGTGCATGTGTGTGTGTAGAGAGCAGCTGTGGAAAGGGCTGAACAGACATCTTTTGTCCCAATAATAGCTCCGAACCAGAGCAACAGTTTGCACCGAAGACTTCAACAGATTTAGAACTTTGTGATGCACACACTGGAAAGAAATGCGCCTGTAACTTTCCCAACTGGAATAATACGATCACCGAACGTATCAACAAGACCGCAACACGGCAGATGCTAAAACTAATCTGATTCTCACTCCCACCCCTTCACAGATAGGGAGGAACAGGGAAGAAATGTGTATGAGGCAGAGTGGGTGGTTGTTTTTTTACACCTTACCACTTACATTAGACGTGAGAGAAGAGAGCGAACTGAAAAACAGTATAGAAGTGAGGAAAATACAGAACAGCCATGACACTCTGGCCTCATGTGAGGCGAATTCCTCCATGCATCTTGAGGTCAACCCTGCCAAGACAGATCATTAGTCACTTGTTGTGAGTTAGATTAACACACATACTGTAGAATCCACTTTCCTCCCTTCATTCCTGCCCCTGCCTCCCTCAACATTTCACTTGATTCAGCTTCCAGCTCCTGGGAAAAGCTGAAATGCAAACTTGGCTCGTGAACATTGTCACAAATCACCACATCTCCTTCTCAAAAGCAGGATGTCAGTTCATTTAGCAGCCCCTAAAGCCCTGCTAGTGCGCATTACCTCATCAACAGATCCCGAAACAGATCATGGTAGCTAACACAAACAAACTACATGTGGATCCGCCCCCGCTTCACATGGGTCATCATTTCCGGTGGATGCAGATTGCATCACAGCACTTACCCGAGGGCACAGGGCGGCTAATGTGAAGGCGTGGCGGAGTGGAATGTGTGGTTTGATCAAGGTTAAAAGCAGTGTGTGACGTATGTCTGCATGTGTGTGCATGTGTGTGCACGCTCATCTACGCCGAGGGGTGGCTTTCACCTGTCCAGTCCTCTCACATCAGATAAGATTAAAGGCGGAGGCAAAGAGAGAAGGCCTTTATAGACTGATGAACTGAAAGAAATGGCTGCTTCCTTGAGATTCAAAGAAAAATCCGTGGCAGAAAGTGCATCTATCAAATCTTGTGACTGCTGTCAGCTGAGTGAACGGGTGAGCAGGGGGGTGTATGCGTGGGTGCAATTTACGTACCTGCATTTGTATGCGCTGGGTATCCACATCGCAGACCGTGTGTCTTTGGTTAGTGCAGTGAGAGATGCAGCAGAATGGACACAGAGCCACCTGCTCCTCCTCACAGTGGAGCAGCCTGTACTCCTCATGACTGGGACAGGTCCAAGCACTCAGCTCCTCGGCGTCAACTAACAGGTGTCCCGGGGCTGCACACGGCTGCTGTAGGTGCGTCTGGATATGAGTTTGGCAGCAGGGTTCCTTACAGCGCAGGCAGACCTTCCGCACGGGCAGCGGGGGGCCCCGTCTGCAGAGGATACAGTGCAGCACGGCAGGGACTTTCTCAGTGTTCAAGGCATTAAACCGCTTCACTATGTTGGCAAGCTTGAAGTTCTTCTCCAGTGTGGGTTTCTGGTCGTAGTCATGGTTGCATTCGGGACAGCGGACCGCAGCATTGTCTTTGGCCCAAGCCTCAGAGATGCAACCCTTGCAGAAGTTGTGCTTGCATGGCAGCTGGATGGGTTCCTCAAAGACATTCAGGCAAATGGGACACAGGAGCTCCTCTTCGAAGCAGTTTTTCCAACTTGCATCCATGACTTCAGCTGGATCCAAACCGACGTTTTGTGACTAAAAGGAGCAAAAACTGAGAATTATTTTGTAAATATGAAATACTCTTCTGAATATTACCACAGACTTACTTTTACTTTACTTACACAAAAAGATGTGGGAAAAGCGAACCCACAGGTGGAGGAAATCTTTGGGAGTAAATGAAGAGGAGTGCATTACAATAACACAATTCGCTAATGGAGCATTTGCTGACTTTAGAGGAACAGGTAAGATTAACTGAAACCAAGTGCGACCACAGTCAAACTCCGACAAGCCACACAAAACTACAGTCATGACAAAACAGTTCTCATTAAGTACAATGCTCATTTCAGATCCGACTCGTGGATTTTTGCGTTGGGGAATTCGCAACAGGACGATACAAGCTGTGGCGTTTGAGAGCAAGTGACAACTTGCTGCGGAGTGACGCTGGAAACGGGACCCCGTCTAATAAAATGTCACGCTGGGCTCTTATTTAACGTGAAGACACTCTTCACGCCTCATGTCAAGAAAGCACTACACTATTCAAATGAAACAGATGTATTCTTATGGAATAAAACCAACGTTACCAACTATTTATTCTCCATGTCGTCGGCAGACTCCGGTGCACCTATAACGCCGTAGAGCTTCGCATCCAGCCCGCGATGAGCCCCGGCTCCTCCGCTCAGGTTACAGCCGTCTGTCCGACGTTCCGCTCCACGCTGGGATTTTCTCAGATTCCCGGCTGTTATTCAGCGGCTTTCGCTTTCCCGTCAACTCTCTGAGTAATATTTAATGGTAAGTGCAGGCAGACTGTGACTCGTCGGCAGGGAGCTCAGTGCTTTCACACCGACGGCCCCCCTCCGATAACGTGACCCGTCACAGAGTTGATAAATAGACGGGGAGGAGCCGAGAGGAGGAAGGCAGCGGAACGGCCACAGCAAACTCTACCGGAGAGACGGCAAATGACCGGGAGACACTGCTGTGACCTGCACCCCCCCCCACCCCGCACCACCGCCTGCTGTAAAGAGGAGCCCTGGATGGGGAGGATGGAGGCCCCGAGGGGCCAGTGAGAGGGTGAGTGAGGAGGAGAAACACTGAATCGCTCATAGCTTTCCTTTTGTGTGGACAAAGTGTATTTAGTGCCATATATATATATATATTTATAGCAGTTTTTTTTTTTTATCCCTCTCTCTAACTGTGTGTTAATCGTACTGCAACAAAACAGTTTTCCTGTAGGGATCAATAAAGTCTCTCTGAATCTGATCTGAATGTGTGTGTCATTATCTTTGTCATTTTTTTTCTGTGGATAAAACAAAAAATATAATTCAAGTGCTCTTAATATTATTGTTCTGAAACAATGAAAAGAAATACAAAATGAGCCATGTACCCTGATGAGAACAACAAATCTGCAGACTCTAGCTTGCTGTAGGATACTGAAAACAGGAGCTGCTCACTGGCTCACAGTGTAACTGAGAGATGAGGGTGGTGGCCATTGCAGCTGTGTTAAATACAAAGGAAGTTCACGGCCCTCTGTGCAGCGTACGCAGAGTAAACAGTGCTCCAATGCTACAAAAATACTTCATTTGTGTTGGTTTGTGGTTAAAACAACATACAACGGAAGATGCACCACGTGAACATGAGGCTCCAGGGCCCCTCTGTGTTTGGGGCCCTGGGTTTGGTAATCCAGGTTTAGGAGGACCACTCCAATGGGCCATTAGGCCACTTGCCTTGTGGAAAAAGGTGTGTAGAGCAACCGGATGCAAAAACATTACCAACACCTCATTGACATTTGTAACCTCAGACTAAATATAGACTATATGGCTTATGAGAAAGTGAGAAAGCCACGACCCTTATTAATGTCTGTCATTTATAACTGCAAAGGTAATAGGAAAGTGAGAAAGCCATGACTATTTATTAAGAGATAACCAACATTTCTAAAGGTTTTATTACCATATAGAACAGGTTAACACCAGCAAAATGGGTTTTCTACTTCTAAACACTTAAAAAGGTGCCATTTTATTTCTATGTATTTTATAGGAAATAATTTTGTTAAATGCTCATCATAACATTATATGTATTTGTAGGGACATATAAAATGTCATAATCCTGTTTATCTCAATATACTGTACATACAAAAAGGGGCAACTGCAGCTCAGCAGGCAGAGCAGACGGTCTGGTTCGGATCCCAGCTCCTTCTGTCCAAGACCCTGAACCCAGAAATGTTCCCAGTGGTTAGACGGTTAAAGCCCACCGGGTGAAAGCCCTACATATATGCAGCTGTTCACCATTTAGACATAAAAAAAAAAAAATCTTGAAATGGAATAAGTTCCTTTGTAATTCTGCATTACTTTTGCAGCTTTATTTGTGTAAATATCTACACTCTTTAATGCACTTGGGATTACAATCAGCCAGTTCAGTCAATAAGATAGGAATTACAAAACAGCATATGAACAATGCCTAAACTTTACACTTGTCACTCTGAATAAAAAAGAAACAAAATAAGATGCCATCACATGTTGTATAAGAGTACATTTTTGTAAGAAGACACTGTAGTAAAAGTAGTTTTTTTCTGTTTTAGTGTTAAATTGGAATGCAATGACAGTAACAGGCAAAAAAAAAACAAAAAAAAAACGATGAGCACAGCAGCCAGCCTTGATCCGAAGTGATGTCTCATAATCAAGACGCTGTAGGCAACACTGAGAGTCAACAGAGACTGTGTGGTCCTTTTTAACTCAAGGCACTGAGGAATTTTTTTTCTGACTCACTTTCAAGCAGGTCCAACTGATTTAAAAAAAAAAAACAAAAAAAAAACACATTTATGTGGCCACTGGAGACGAGACTTGAGAGAGGACACTGAACACGGATTACCAGCCTTTGAACGTTTACAAAGGACTTGATGTATTACATTTCATAACTTTTAAGCACGCATCATTGTGCGTGAGAGAATACATGTTCAAAGAAATAATTACTCAATATGAGAGTCGCGTTCTTGGCACGGGGGAGAAAAGGTGGTTATACCTGCAGCATTTGCCAGATACCTCAGAAAACAGTTCAGGTGCTTTCGTGATAATCCCAGACGAATAGGCAGCAAGTAAGACTGAATCATAGTTCAGCCCGCCGATTATTACTGAATCATGACACATTTGAGAAACAGACAGTACTGGCAGTGGACTGCCAACAGTTAAAACTTTGGTATGACCACGAACACGTAAGAGAAAAATGTCCAGCATTTGTAAATACTATACATGAGCTCAATTGGGGAAAAAAAAAGAAAAAAACGTGACTTTTCCATCCTTTCTAAGGCCAGTGGAATAAATAGAACCGTTTTTGAGAACAGCAACCAGAAGCGTTTGGGACACTGTGTGTCGTGATCACAGGATGTGTGCTCAACTGTATTAGTGACGTATAATTTGGACCTCAGACCTTGGCAGGCCTGACTGGAGGAACATCCTGTTTTGCCCTACAGCTAGTGTGTCACCTATGATTGTTCTTACAGGTCGACCATCTGGACAGGCTGGTTTCAGGCTGATCTGACATTCTCAAAAGCACTCAGGCTTCAGAGAAATGTTGTAAACAGTGGGGCAAGTCTGAGAATGCAGTAACAGGCAAAAGTGTTTCGATCGTCCGTCGGATCATCTTCAACAGTCTCCGGCTGTCCGCTGTGGGAACAACCTATCTGTGCAGGGTCGCCGCATGTCCTGGGACTTCTCCTGTTCATGATGATCCACCACTCAGGAAGAGAGTGTGTGTGTGTGTGTGTGTGTGTGTGTGTGTGTGTGTGCGTGTATGCGTGTGTTTTTGCTGGTATTATTTAGCGATTAAGCGTCTCATTGTAGTGGATTATCAAAAACCGAGTCTGGTAGTACAGAGATCTTCAGCTTCTTTTCTGGCCAGCTGTACTCCTTTGGTAACTTTGTCTAAACAAAGAGAAAGGATATATAAGGTAAAACAAGCAGGCAAGCAAACAAAAACTGAAAATATACGGGTCGTTTCTTACCTCCTCGCGAGTGTTAAGTTCCTGTAAATCCCCGAGCATTTGCTCCACAAACTCTTCAGTCAACAATATCTGTACAGGGAGAAAAGAAGGTCAAATAAATGCCTTAATCACAAAAGCTCCACATGGAAACTATGACTTAGAGAGTGTGTGTGAGTGTGTGTGTGTGTGTGTGTGTGTACCTGAAGCCAAGGGCCGTGGGCTGCATACGGATGCTCTTCAGTAGCGAAAGCTCCTTCAACTCCCGTGGACACAAAGGTAATGGCTGTGTCTCCATTGATACTTTTGTAGGTGAAATGTCTCCCATGGAGCAACCGGCCCCTGAAAAAGATCAAACACAGGACAGTATGAAGCTTTACGGGATTCACCTGTTGATCAAAAACAATGCCAGGACAAAAATATGTGCAATTACTGTGAGAATGAAACTGAACATTGCATATACTTCAAGAAACTTGGTTTGTGGTGAAAATGGAGACTGGGGCTGGGTAATTATACTCTCATTTTGTCTTGTGTGATAAACCCAGCGCACCCCTTTCTTTTACAGCAATGCGCTTCAACCCCTCCCTAAAAGCCCAAACCCACACTCAGTCAGGCTGTGGCATGTTCAGTTCACTTTGGTTTGTTTTAAAGTTCAATAAACGCACCATGTTTCCAAAGTCAATAAGTAAATGTGTTAAATAATGGGATTCTGACTTTTGCCATAATGGAGCCCCAACACAGACGTCTTCCTTTGGGTCTGGAGGGGTCTGTTAGTGTAAAATGCTCACCTATTTTCACATATTAAAAGTCAGAGAGTTCGTAGGTAACTTGACGTAATGGTTCCCCATGCTGGCATCACATAATTGAGCCCTTTGTGCTGCACCTCTCTCCCTCTCTTATGCAAAAGGTCTCCCTTTCAGCTAACTCTGGTGTTGTGCTCTCCTACACGAGGCAGGTTTTTCCTCATGTCACATGTGCGCAGAAGAGCATTTAGAAAAAAGCCTCCAGTTCCTTCTGAATAGTAATTGCTCCGATGGTATTTTGTCTGTGAAAACTCATTCCAAAAAAAATGTCACATGTTCCGAATAAAGGTGAAACCAAGCCCACACAGTCATCAGCCATAGGTGCGTGACTTTGAGAAGACAGAACTAATCGGAGGATAAAACTTCAATGCAAGTTGGTTGACACTATGAGGACTATGAAATCACAGTTCTAATTCAGCGGATCATGACCTTTGTCCTTTTAAAACCACTTCCTGCCCACTGACACACTTCTGGTGGAGTGGGCGAGCAGTTAAGAGAGCCAGTTATTGTACATGACCTGCGTTGACTTCAGTCAATCGATTATGGCGTCAATGTACAGAAATAACCTTTACCTGACTTCTTCAGTTAGCGAAGGGCCAGGAAAGAGGTAAAAACAGCAAAGCTATTTACACAGCACATGCCAGACAAATACAGAGGACCAGAGTCCAGACCCTTCAAGTTCCAAGTGACCGGCAGCAAAAGCATGACAGTCCCTTCATTCATGTCACAGGATACATCTACGCCTACTTACAACGGTTTCACTTCGGCTAACTGAAAGCACTGGACACATGAAAAAAACTACCTTTTTATTTTTTCCACACTTTGAACAGACATCAAAGTGAAAGTAGGTGGAGGAAAATATGAGTTTGGGTCTGACTAGCAGAAAGCCCCTTTTTAACCTCTAACAAACTGGTGTCATCTGTGCTTTTATTCGACATTCTCCCACACTCACCCAACGCAAACGTTTGGACTATTTTTAATCGGTCTGTCTTAGGGACATTCCAAAAGAGTAAATATCGTGTGTGAGAGTAGGAGAGGGACTGGTGCAGTACCGCAGGCAGAGGGGCAGCAGTGTGCCTGACTCTTGGTTGAATTTAAGATGGACGCTCTCCAGCTGCCGTGTTCGGACCAACTCATGAGGAACAATGGCCGCTGAACTCTCACTCTCCAAACTGTCCTTCCGGCTCCTGAGAAGCAGACAAAGAAGAGAAGAGAAAGAGTGGACGTATAAGTGAGGAAGTCTGATATGGTACAATCAGCAGCGAGAGAATGACAAACAGCTACTTGGCCTTTGTCTGCTTATGGGAGTGTGCGGGCACAGATTTCACAACCCTGCTCACACAGCTGTTACCTGATTCTGTGGAAGAAGCAACGACTTCCAGGGAGAAACAGCAACAGATTAGTGACAAACCACCATAATATGTTAGTAGCTAAGAAACAATGGCGATAACGGTTCAAATGTCAGTTGTGCTGTGAGTCACGGCACACGGTGCAGGGAGTTATCCTGGTACAACCCTTGCGCTGAGCTGAACCCATGCTAGTGTGCTTGTGTTGGTGTGTGGGCGGAACACTCACTGAGGTCTTTCATGGTTCGGTCTTTGGCTGTTGATTGGCGGTAGCGCTGCCTTGCTGTTAAACTCCAGTCCTTTTCTCAGGGTCTCCCTGATCTGCTCTGTGTCTGTCAACACACAGACAAAGATCAGCGTGGAATTATCCCATCATGAACCGCTGACATCATGAAACCAGAACTCCTGTGTACAGATCGGTTAAGCATTCTTGGTCTTAATTAGAGGATCAACTCTTTTCACTCCTTTGGGACTTTGCATACCTTTGTCTGAGAGCCTCCGTGGCTGTGAGCCTATGCAGATGGATCGGCTGTCCTCCTCGTCCTCTGGCGGTCGACTCAGGTCGTCCCACACGCACTTGGCGCTGACCCCACTCAGGTTAGAGCCCTCTGTCTCGATACCCTGGTCAACTCTCTCCTGCTTAGATGAGCAAAAACATAAACGCAATCATTAACACTAGCTCACATAGGGTTAAAATCTTCAGCAATGACAAGACGCCACATAAAGATTTACTGTATAGTCAACAGGGGTTGCAAAATACTGTCAGAGAGCAAAACGGTGTTCACGTTGTGGTAAAGTTACTCTACGTTATCTATAAACAGGGTTCTTACACATTTTCCCATTTCAAAACTCCACACTCTTCCAGACTTGTCGGTACATTTTTCAGACCATATTTGCCATCTGAGGACACACATTATTGAAATAAATGTTTTTAAAATCCAGCTGTTAACATGAATGTTATTTATACAGTCTACATGCAATTCAAAGACACTGCCACATATTTTTCAAACTAATTTGGTCACAGCTGTCTGGATTTTGTAGTTATAAGGCACTTGGGGCAGGGCTATTCAGCAGTCTGTGGCTTACAAGCGTAGAGGCAGCTCTGCATATGAGTGTGCATTCAGTTGCACACCAAACTTCCTGCCTTGCTTTCGCTGACGTCAAGCTTGCTCTGGTCAGCGCTCACTGAAGCAAACATTTTGGCTGCGCTGGCCACATCCTCCAAACACCATGAAAAACACTCTGCTTGTGTGATCAATTTATTTGAAGAAATTCAGAGTTTAACGTTTTTGAAAGCAGAACAGGGGCAATAGCCTGGAGACACAAATATTTACCAACAACAGTTTTACAAAGTGTTCCTGAGCTCGTGTAGTAATATCCTTTATGCAATCATGTGTTTACAAAGAGGTGAACTTCACACTTCTTGCTTGTGAATGGCTGAACCTTTCCAGGATGCCCCTTTTATCCCCAATCATGATACTACCACCTGTCACCAATGAGCCTGTTTACCTGTAGAATGATCCAAATTGAGGATTATAGTACAAAAACCAATGATGCTGATGAGGTCAAACATTAAATATATTGTCTTTCTATTGTTTTCAATTGAGTAAATGTCAAAAAGGATTAGCTAATTATCACATTCTGTTTATCTGTGTTTTACACAGCATCCCAATTCTTTTGGAATTAAGTTTGTACTAAAATCAAATTCCATACTTTTCCATAGTGCAGAAGGAGCCCCTGCAAAGGGTTCCCTTTAAAATGCTTTATAGATGTAAAGGTCGCTTTGCCGCTGATATCCAGGACAAATCCTTGACCTGTTCCAGGCACGTTCCAGATGGCACAGCAAGTTATAAAAAGCTTCCTTTCATCTATTTATATCTTAATATATGAACAATCGGGTTCCTTTGGGTCACTTTAAACTTAACTCCTTACAATTTTGCTCCACTTTTTCACCCAATTCCTTTTGCTGACCATCTCTCCATCGACAGCGCTTCACAATGAACCCTTTGCACAGCACAACAGTAGACTGTGATGGTGTGACACAATCAATAGCATCATAATACATTTGGAGCTGTATCAATGCTGCTGAAAACAGAACACCAAAAAATGTTATGCGTGTTCAAAATCTATAATACACAAGCAGCTGTGGAACACAAGAATATTGTATTTTTAATAGAATATGTTGCACTGAGCAATGTATGCAGAACTTAATTAAGCCTTACTTGTAGGTGTGGATCAATGTCAAAAATGGTCTCCCCTCTCCTCATGTCTGTGATTAGCCAGGGGCCACCAGCTCTGTACATAGGACAATCATCAACATGAGTCCCAGGCAACATTAACCTCAAGTTAAACACACAGAGTTAATAAATGAACAAGTAGCTACACTCCATTTGTCAAACTGGACTCCATACACATTACATTAGAGTGGTGTTGAGTGACAGTGTTTTCAGTTCAGTGACTGACCATTTGGAGGTAGGTGTAAATATTGTGTTAAACTAGATGGTGAAGCCATCTAGATTTGATTTGCTGACATATAACGAAAACAGATCTGGTCTTATTATGTCAACAGCAAATTTTTCACGGACAAATGCGCTAAAAAGATACCGACATAAAGCATGTGTTAAGTTACATTTCCTGAAAATATAAATGAGGAGCATCCAAACACATACTAGAATTGCTTGACTGACATCTATATTGATACAGCAGCTGTACACTTCGAAACAGAACTAACTAACTCCGCCTGGTTTGCAAAACGATGCTGAGAAACAAAATAAAATCAGAGAATAATAACACAGCCCAACGTGTAAAGTATCATTTTAAAATCTCCCCGATCCATTTCCTGCTGCACACACTCACACTCTGACTCCACGCATCAGCTCCAGGATGCCTTGGCCGTTCCACTGCTGGGCCGCCTGTAGCTCCTCTGTACATACACCCACAATCTATAGGAGACAGTGCAGAGCATGAAAGGTGTGGCCTGCTGCTGCTGTTCATTTAACTTAGTTAAAGAAGAGATGAGTACACACACATTCATGAGCGCCAAAGATCTAAGAAACTGATTTTTTACTCGATAATGCCAAAGTTTTTCTTGCATCTTTCATGATTTTAGTTCAGTATTTTGTTGCCGAATTCTACAAACTAACTATGTCCTGCATATTAAATTGCAGGGCTACTGTCATGCTCATCTCTTCTAATGCTGGTCCTTGTTTTGTGCAGTTCCTCAGTCCAAGTTTCCTGTTATCTGCTTTACTTTAGGATGCAAAAAGATCCCAGAAGTGCTCGATATGAAATTACTTACACTATCTTACTATCACATGCGTGAACTCACCTGGAGAAAGCTCACTGTGCCGAATGGTGTTTGAACTGGTTGCATCTGTGGGTCCTCTGTGAGCAACATATGCTGGATACGAGATTCACTGTTGTCTAGTGGACTGTGCCACGATACATGGTCGCCACTACAAAATGTGTTTTCTATAGAAAAGAAGAACAAAAGAGGCATTAATCTTTACAGTATTACAAAATATGCTGTTTTAGGTTAAGAATATGCGCTCATGTCACAAGTGTTTGTCTGCAGAGTGCATTTGGCCCTGTGCCTTCAGTCACCAATGGGGAGTAGTCCTACTTTTCTACTTTGCATTATCCAACAGACCAGAAAATCTGAAGGAAAGTCACAGTAACTGGAAAAGAGGGGACACAGATGAGCAGGAGAATAAGTGAGAGACACAGAGACAAAAATCCAGATCCAGTTGTGGCGAGAAAAGCATAAGAACTACATTTCTATCTGAGGAATGTGTCTGCTTGGGAGGTAACAAGCACCCAGTCCAGATTTGCTGCAGGAGAAAAGCAAGGGGGAAGACGGCCAGGAATCAGCATTCATTTAGCTCAGGAGCCCAGCCCACCCAAGCGCAAATTGACCCCAGCTGGATAGCAGAGAAGGGCTGGGTGGTGAGGAGAGGGGAGTCTGGAGAGAATAGCCTTCTTCTCTTTCTGTGTGGCTTTTAAATGCCCACTCCCCCCTCCATCACATTTTCTTGTACACATTACATATGCAACTGAAGGATTTAAAGAACTTAGCAGCACAGTATATACCCATTACACACAGAGTATACGTTCACACACATCAACGATGGTCTTGCTTACCATTTTAACAGGGTTGTTTTCATAAATGGCAAAGGCAAAGAAAGGGGAAATTAGACTTCCTGTCAATACCCGGAGCTCCAACAAACAACATGATATGCACTAAACCTGGGACTGCTGCCTGCAGCAGACTCCCCTATTCTATTCTCTTTACACATATTACTGGAATTACAAGCTACCTTCACAAAGAACACATTCTTCACATTCACAAAGACGTGACGAGGAGGCATGGCAACTGCAGCCGAAGGGAGTTGTTCTATCAAAACCTTTGCAGATAAATCATTTACTAGTCTATTAACAAACTGACTAAATAGAAACACAAACCACTACTCTTTAATACAAGTTTTCCAGGTGGAGGATGAAGACTGTAGGGCTGTTTTCATTACTTCTTAGTCCGTTGGTTATTTCATTGATTAATCAATTAACCAGTTCCTCCGTAAAATGTGTAAATAACAAAAAATGGCTTTTCCAGAGTCTGAAACAACATCTCAAATCTTTAGTCTGATTAATAACCAAAAGTTGAACTAAAACAAGAAAAATGCATGCAACTCTTAACAATGCTTGCTATCATATATCAATACCCAATGTTTGGTAGTTTTAATACTTTTTATAGTTCTCTTATCACTGGAACATTCATTAAGAGTATGTACTCTCCAAATCCTTCGTCATTATTGTTGCAAAATGGTCAACAATGAAGTTGTTGGTTCAAACTAATCTTAAGTTTAACAAGAGTATGGCACTAATGGCACTAAATTACTTTGGCCTTGTCCTTGAGGTGTTTTAATATGTTGCTTACTCAATGCAAAACATAAGTACTACTTTGTTTCATTATACTCTTACCTGACTGGAACACATAGCGAGCCAAGCCTTGCATGAGTTCAGCTGGCCAGGTTGGTGGTGCTGTCTCTCCCACCTCTCTTTTGAGTCTAAAGGTGAGCTCGAAGCCAAACCCACTGGGTCCATCTGCTCCTGTGAATCTGATGTTCACACGCATGCACACATGCAGTGAGAAACCAGGTAAACAAACCCTTCAGAAGCTGTATTTCACTCCTTTGTTATATGCATTAAGGTTGTGATGATTACAAAGCTTGTCAAGACCAACAGCAGGCAGTAGAATAATAGAGGCTCATTAGGTGCCATGTAATTCAGTAGGTGGTCTATTCTTAAAGGGCTCCTAGCATAAGCAAATACTTAGTTTGCAAGACTTGATGTTAAGTACAGTTTTCCCTGGTTTTTAACAATCTAAAATGAAAAAATGAATTCAGATCGAGCAAGTTGGCTGCAAGCAAGCTGTTACATTAGTTTACTTACTCATGAACCCTGTTATCCCCGTACAGGTCACTCAGCCCGAAGCTGACATAGTGCCAATGCTCCTGGATGTCCTGAGCTGGACAGCCCATACTCCTATACATACTGATGTAGTCTAACGGGTCTGGTCCCCCTAACCTGTGAGAAGCATAAAACGAAAACCATCAGACAACCACCAAAAGCTGTTTTTAATCACTGAACTGTGTTTACTATTCAGAACACATATGTAAAGACAGTTAGCTTAGCCGAGAGGCCATAACTTGCACAAATGTAGTTAGATATATTTACATAAATGTGTTTTATTAGACTGTAATAGTTTGGCAACGTTATTGAATACCCAAACTCCCCAAAACATGGCAGGAAATACCTCCAGTATGGTCTCAAGATGTAGTTAGCTGAAAGGTTAGCTTAGCAGCTAAGCTAACTGTTGGCTAGCCATCACTAGCTACATAAACTTCTTCCACAAACTCAGTGTCTAACTTACACACGTGTCAGACCCGCAACAACAAAACGGAACACCTACCAATATTTTACAATGGCTGTAACTTGAAGCGGATTAGCCTGTTCGGGGTAAAGTCGCCTGCATTCCCCGTAGATAGCCTGCAGTCCAGGAGGAAACAGCGGCACCAGCCCGTGGGCTTGAGCACCACTGGTAGGCCGTGCCTCATCCATGCCAGGCCGCGAACAAATCTGGCTACTCTGTAAAAAACACCGTATATGCAGTTATCTTCTGCTATCTACCCCCAGTTACACAAAATGAGACAAACCTAAACCATAAAGGCCTCCCAATTGTAATGCTAACCAGCAAAATACACGTTTAACCCTGATCGTTATGGTACACTCAGCAGGGGCACAGCCTGTTGCTCATCACCTACAAAAAAACACCTAACCATTGGTTGGCTGAGTATCGTGACGTCTTGATTGACGGCTTCCATTAGCCAATGGGAAATGAGATTTTAGGTTTGTGTGGATTTGTAGATGCTTATAATTGGCTAATCCACTGTAAATGAAACAGTAGGAAGTTGTGATTTCTGGGACGGGACTTCAAAGTTTTTTTGGGGTTTTTTTGGGTGGGGGGGAGTGATGGACGTATGTGCCAAATGTTTTTAAAGAAAAGTTTAACTAATGAGTGATTGATGAAATACTCTGATTCTTTACTTGAGTGAAAGTAGCAATACGAAAATGTCAAAATAGTCCATTTTAGTCCTGCATTAAAATTTCTATTTGAATGAAAATATAGAAGTAGACCATCAAAATGTACTTAATGTATCTAAACAATTCATCAAGAATAAACATGGCCCCTGCTGGAGTATAGTATCACATATAATATCCTTGGACTGAAAATACAGATGCATTAACCTGTTAGCAAGTGGAGCTAATTTTAACCTTATTTGGTTGTTTAATCTGTAAAAATGCGTCATGTTTTATGATCGGATCCAATATAAATCAGAATCAGAGAAGAAAAGTTCAGACATTTCCTTCTGAAATAGGTCGAACCACAAAGTAGCCTAACATGGAAATACTTCAGTAAAGCAAAAGCCCTTCAAAACGGTGCTCCAGTAAGTGCCTGAATAATGTATTTAATCAGGCCCTACTTTCCACCACTGCAACTAATCATATTTTATTAGTCTCTGTTTTATGTATGTCAATATGGTTTCAGAAAAACATGAAAATTGTATTCCTACCGTTGGTTGCTTGTAAACATTTTATAAAGGAGAGTACGTCAAGGAGCACTTTAGTCAGAGCCTCTTCATGAAATGCATCATTAACATTTCTTGTAGAGTCAAAGAGCTCAGTCAAAATAGATCTTCACTCTGAAAATGTTAAAGCAAAGCATGCTTACTTCCCCGATAAGAGACAATCATGCCAGTGTCATCTCTTTCATAATACTGAATGCGTGTAATGAGTAGAGCAACAGTAAGGGTGCTGCTTTATCAGATGACAGGTTACACAGATAACCAAGGGCGTCAGCCATTCTTCACCCACCTCTTCTTTGCACTTCGATTACCTCATACATATTGCATTGTTAAGTGCTGCAAGACAGTGACATTTCCATTATACGTGACTCTATACATGCAGCGGTACAATAGCAGCCACTCTTTTCTGCCTATTACCACCACACAGTCATACCTGGAGCCAGATATTTTAGATACCCAAGACTCAACCAGAATGACGGAGAATACAACCCCTACTACAGACCCTCTTCTGCAATGCTGTGAAATGAAGGCAGAAGATGTGCGTGCAAATTCAGCAGCCATGTGACCACAGCTACTGTAAAAGAGGTTGTCAGTAGGGTCCTGTGTATGGTACATGGCATATCCCAAAATAACTCTGAGACAGTAAAAAAAAGTGTACTACAGCTATCTATGAATGGGTCTTCCTCTCCTCACACAACAACATGCTGTTTTGTATTTCATACTTCAGCTGAAAATTATGTTCGATGTTGATATTATAATTGAAAAAAAAAAAAATGACTGTCATATCTAATTGGATTGTTTATCCCTAATCTAACTAAGTGCCGTCACCATGGCCGCAGATTTTATGGAACTATAACTGAGTTAAGATCGGGGGAAAAACAATCTGGTAAGGATGTGTGGGTTAAGTAGCATGGTAGCCATTGTGTTTCTGAAAATCACAGTCCTTGAATGCTCTCACTCTTTATTGTGAAATGTAGCTTATCAATTAAATACTGCAATATTTTAAAACTCAAGCAAAATGTTACGAGAGTTAATAAATTCCAGAGGAAAACAATCGACTTTGATTTACTTTATTAACAATATTATTAACATCAACTTTAACAGACTGAAATGTTTGTTTCACTCACATATAAATGAACTCCTTATTCATCATTTGGACAAAGGTAAAAACACACAAACATACAAACAAAAGTAATATCTAATAAACCTAATACATGCTGGAATGAATCTAAACCACACTGGTAATGCATTCTGATGGTCATGATTTCCGCTCTTTGGTGGAACGCAGCGAGGCCGACAAACTAGTGCCATACCAAAAGAACTGAGCCCATAGATGACACCTGAAGATGCCACCATCTATGGAATTCAGTTCTCATAGTAGAGCACTCCTCAAAATTTGGTCCTCAGGAGCCTATTGATCCTCGATCCTTTTTTTTTTTTTTTTTATTTTAATAATGCTCTTTTCAACTAAATAAATAAAACCAAAGTAAAGCCATTTATAAGCAATAAAACAACATGAACACTTAACAATAAAAGTAGGTTTAGGATATATGATATGTAACATGTTGAGCAGCACAATGACATGTCGTCACTCATGACTGTTCCTATTTCTCAAGAAAAGCAGGGTGATGATGAGATGATAGCGTCAGCCCTGCTTGTTTCATTGGAAGATTGAGCAATAGGTCATTACAGTGGCAACTACAGTTGATCTTAAACAGTGATGATTCATATTTGGCATTTGTGCTAAATGTCAATATCTAATTTAAAAGATCTACTTTATCATAAATTGGCAATATATTGTGAGCTATTTTTATGAAAGTGGAAAACAAAACTCCAAAGTGAAGTCACGATTGAATGGACACAATTCTGTGGCTTCAGGGTCATTTTAGGAAACTGTCTTCTCAACTTGAGTATTCCTGGAAATGCTTTCCAACCACTGAAATGAAAGTCTGTCTGCTGGCATGATGCAAGCTCTGAATCAGATCACAGTGATAGTGCGCTGGTCAGGGAATGAAATGACTCATCATTTATGGCCGTACACTCCCAGGAAAAGAACTTTGGGACAATGTGATTACTCACATACAGTTGGTAGATGTATCTTTGAACCCTCTGAAGCAGATTTGCCATTAACCGACCTGCATTATGTTACAGAATCTCTTTCTTTATCTGAAAAAAAAAACCTTATTCAAGGCCCAGAGTTAATATTGACAGTGACAGTACAGTGAGATAGTTCCTCAATGCTATCTCAGTCACTGTGGTTCATTCAGAGTCTACATTCTTTTAGGATAGATGTAACACAGCACAATGAACTTTCTGAGGAAGGCCACACCTGAACACGTTCAGGAAACTCCTATCTTTCCGGCAGTTGGACTGGGAAACAACCGGTTCTACAGCCTATTACTCGACCAGAAATCCCTTTTTAGGGCATTAACCCATTCTTAAAGCCTGCATTAATTAACCAGCTCTCATATGAAGATCAGATTGATCAACATACAGACATCCTTCATGTGCCGCTGCTCAGAAAATGTGGAAGTTTGTAGATGAACTTCAGTAAAAACTGTACCTATTTCAAAATGTTGACATGTTGAAAGTTTGTAGCTTGTAGTTTTACACAGGCGTATCTGACAATTTCTTTAATTTAATCATAATTTGACGAGTTTTCTTCCTATATACTTACCCCAGACATTCACTGAAAATGTTACATGTTCCAGGTCTTGGGTACCATCAGAAATACATCTCCTCATGAAGACCTCCCCGTGCTCCCGCAGAGTCAAGCTTTAAACACACTTCGGTGGTCCCATCTCAACAAAAAGATGTTTTAGAATCAGCAGCAGGTCTTTCCAAACCGAATGAACATAACAGTGCAGCCATCTCCCCCCGGTTCACCTGCACGTTCTGCTCACTCTCCCATGTCCTCCAAGTTCCAAGGAAGGATACAGCATACTGTCTGACATTCAGAGCAAAGAACCTTAAATACCACCACCTTTCACATCACCCATCAGCCTCCCTCCCTCCTCTCTATCTGTTTCTCATACACTCCCTCTGTTCGGTAAGCCTGACAGTCACTTCCCAGTAAGAAGGAAACAGTGGGAGTGAAGAGCACGCCCCCTCACAGTGAATCAACACATAATAGTTTCTGAGGAAAACCATCTGACTGGCCCTGCCCCCTGTTCCCATAAAGTAAGCAGGGGAAAGGCTGTGTCTACTTGAGGAACCAGGAATTCCCCCACAGGCTGTGAACAGCTGTCAAGATGAGAGACGATGACGAAGCTGACACACTGGAAGTTTGCTGGCCGTGCGTATGCAAACAGAAACCGTGTTTGGTGTTGTGTATGGGCGCAAGAGTGAAATAGTGTTTAACACTACAGTATGTTTACATAATACGTGAATGGAAATTATGTCCACACACTGTGGGCGTAGAAATGCAGAGTCATGTTTGAGCTGGTGACACCACGGTTCCTAGAAAAGCGGTTTTATCTTTGCTAAATATTATTTATCAGCAGGGCAGTGTATACTATTTGCGTCACGGGTGTGTTTAGGATGAGATCGATTCATATGAGTATTTGTGTAGCTGGAGTCTTTTATTCGGGTGAGGTCTGATACGGGTGTATTCAGTAGGGCAGATGTCATAAAATAACTTTGTTTGCTCTCTGGTTATAGTCAAACATGACGGGGACCTGATACTGTGTTCAGATGAGCATGACAGTAGGTCAGCTGGGTAAAAACCACGCGCCAGGGGACTGTAGTATTTACCCAGTTTCATTGTTCAATGACCCTGTAAAAACCCGCTGATTTCCTCATCTTCTTTACCAAGTCACCCCATGTATGAGAAACCAGACTCGACTTCATGCCTACTTCCCCATAAAAAGCCCTGTCAGATTAACACAATTGACTTCCTTGATCTAGACAAAAGGGGGAATCCACACGCCGTCGGAAAGAAAATCCCGGCAGTTCTCTTCTTGTACTTGGATGTGTTTCTGCACATATTTCCTGGATGTATGTACTCATTATAATGTGTCCTGACTTTTGCAATGGAGCACACCCAGATTATGTAGTGAAGGTAAAAACCCACAGAATCACGAGGAGCCATTACGAGAATCAGAGGTACAGAGACCCCATAGAATCCCACCATTGATGTGCAGTGACTCTAGACTCCACTTTCAAACTACATCCTTGGGCTGGCGGGATAAGTTGCAATTGACATTTTGCGCCGGACTTCAGAAACAAGCCTGGCTTTCATGCTGCTGTTTGAACACTGGGGAAATCACTCGCAAAGGTCACTGAGCCCATTTCCTTTCTTTCCTCACCATGCATCTAAAGACCTGTAACAGCCCCTTTCAACTGCACTTCACTTACTGGCAGACATATTCAAATTTCTATATAGCAACTGAAAGAAGGTGGAGGTAACCAAGGAGCAAACAGGAGATGAAACAGCATCTTTTATTACAGCTCTTCCTTGTTTTTACCACTGTTGCTATAACATACAACTTACAATCTTCATACTTGCAGTACACTGTGTAGTAATCACTGTTCTCTTTTAATGGAGTAAAAGAGTCCCTGACGGTTCACTTATTCAAGTGTCCTTTGCCGTTTTAAAACGCAGGACTACGACATGTCTCTGAAGTCCTTCCTCACCATCCCACAGGTGATCCAAAGAGAATATACCCTTCTGCTCCACGAACGTCTCAAACAGGTGCAGCCCACCACCTACACCAAAGTAGTGGGATTTGGTGGCGAGGTAGACCACTCCTCTCTGTGCCAGCAGCATGTGGAGGGTCTCATGCAGCGCGGGGTAGTATGCAGTGTTGTAGATCGTCTCCGAGGTGAATATAATGTCATATTTGGGCTGTGGGTCCTCCTTTTTAACCAAAGCAAGAAATGTGCTCCAGTCACCAGAGAAAAAACGACATTTGGACAGCAATGGCTGCTGGGATAGGTCTATGGCTCTTTTCTTAGGTAGTGGGCTGCCATCTTTTACCTCTTGTGTCCCTTTGGCCTTCATTTTACAACCATCCTCCTGTATTCTCCCCTTGCTCCTCCCTTCTTTGTCATCTTCACTGTCTACTTCATCATCATCATCATCATTATCTTGGCAGTTTAGCATTACATTTGGCACTGTGAGCTGTTCGATAACTGTACTGTTATAATCTTGGAAGTGGACCTGCCTGGCTCCTCTCTTCAGAGCCAATATCCCCAACAGTCCCGCACCACAGCCCAAATCCAAAACTGCCTTCCCCCCAAAGGTCTCTCCGTCTCTCTCAATCAGCTCCAGAAGGTCGTAAGTACACTCCCACACCTTCAGCCCCCCCTCATACACTCCAGAAATGAGATCAGACTTCTGCTCCACAGTGCGAGAGATAATTTTCTCCCCATCCTCTCTCTCCGAGGTCGTCCTTTCGAAAACTGTCTCGTTGAGAAAGTGAAGAGGAGGAAGAGTTCCTATGGTAACTGTTTCAGTGACAGCATCCATGAGGAGGAACTCTGGGTCTGATAGTGGAAAGTGCTCTTTGGCCGCTTTGACTGGCTCAGCTGGTTTGATTTTATCCTCAGTCTGAAAAATAAAAAGCAGAGTGCATGGTTAGGGAACAAATGAATTCCCTCAGCTTCATACTATGTGTCTGATATTAAACCAAGGGAGCAACATGAGTCTTTTAAAGTGGCAATCTCAAAGATTTCAGTCCTGGTTGATTTGGTGGCCCCTGTAGTTACTAGTGGATGCAGTTCAACACCACAGGTAACATAATTCTGAGTGCAGAAAAACAAACTATCTCTGTTTTAATAGTCAGCCAATAAATTAGCCTTTTTCAATATTCTGTCAGCAACAGTGATGCTGCACACTGCATGAGTCTGCTGAGAGCAGTGCACAATAAAGAAGCTTATTGCGAGAAGTTGGAAGTGTGCAGCCTGCAGCTCTTCATCTAACAGCTGTGGCTGCTCCTTCTTTTACCACCTGCAATATTTCATCTGATCCACTGTCAAAAAAATGCCAAAAATGATTGTCTTCTTTTGTAGACACTTTTTTGATGAACAATAGCGGTATGTACAATGCTCCCTGACAAACATAATGCACTTCCTGTGACTGTTTCATAATAGAAGTTGACTCGTCTTTTTTTTTGTTGTTTTTTCAGGAATATCGAGACCGACACCCACTTTATAATACTGTAAATATATAAATGTTGCAATACTTTCATCAGTGGGCCATAGACTCAATCACCAGTGTGTTACCCCATTCAGTGATACAAAGCGATTTAACAAATGTGTTTAAATTGGCAATATCATGGCTTGAGGCACATTCAGCAGTACAGATATGAATCAGGAATAGACTGAGGCACGTGCACCTTGAGGCAATCACTCATAGCATGAAATCTTTGTATTTAAATGACCGTGGTGGTTGGATTTGGTTCTTCAGAGGAACTTCCCACAAATTGGGTGTCATGAATATGCTGTGTTGTGAACAAAATGTACAATGTTCACGTATTACCAAAACAATCAAAATTAAATACCAAAGCTGTCACCAAACTTACTGTCTTACTTTACATTCTTAGCTTACTTTGAATTTTTGCTAACCAATGGGCTTTGATAACTACACAGAAAATGGGTTATAATTGGTTCACAACATGACATCTGCTGAGGAAATTAATGTGAAGTCAAATGAAGCAAGACGCTGATATCATAGGATCCATGTGGATTTGGAACTTGGATTCAATCAAAGCTGGATTGAATGTTAATTTGTTTACAACGGTGCCAGAGACCATCTACATTTTAAAAATGTAATGCTCTGCAAGCAAAGACTGAAAGACTGTTTGGCGAGCTGATGACCTCGGACATGAGACTATTACAAATCAGCCATGTGATTCACTGTGTGACAGACACACGGCTTGCAAATATCATGTGGACTGCTTGGTCAAACAGCAGTCACACCCACCGGAGCACAATAGCGTAGATAAAAGTGCCTGGTGATGCCAATTTTGGTGTCTGACAGTAACCACTCATTCGGTCCACTATCAGTATGAACTTGTATGATTTCCATTATGAATTTCGCTTGGCCTGCCTCTGCCCTGTGACGTCAAGGTTTGTGGGCAAGGAGACTATCAACCCACGCTCTCTAGCCGATGCACACCTAACAGAAGAATGTATACTGTAAATCAGGATGGAATTGCTCAGCCAGTGGAAATTACTCATTTAAATATGCTGCGTATTTATGTGGTACATGAGTATTGGTGAGGGGGTGCTTCCCTGCCCTTTTCCTCTGTGTGCCATTCAAAGAGCAACTTTCGCTCTTACATACTGTAGCAGAAGACAGGTCTGCTTTCATTATTCATAAAATCCATACTATTCCACCATTCAATGTATTCTAAACTCTTGCCGGTAAAATTAAATATCTAAAAAGATTAATTATTTGCTCTTATGATGGGCAAACACCACATTAATACATATGAACTGAAAATATGGGACGCTCACCTACTTAAAAGAAACGTTTTTCTCGCTTAGGGGCCAGTCCAGAAAGTGTACTGAGTCATGTACCAGTTTCTCTTTTTTAATGACTTTAGCAGACAATTTTTTTGGTCATATCAGTTTCTTTGTTGTTACATTTCTTCTTCAGTTTATCAAACAGAGTTCTTAAGTAATCTGTTTAACAAACTGGGCAACCACATTGAATCAAACCCTATTTATGTATAAACAGATAAGTGATGAAGACCATGAAGTGCTGTGGTAAGTACACCTAAAGTGAAGATTCATTTTATTGTTTTTAAGAATTAACTTCCACCTGCACTTATTTCTGTACAGTTTTACTGTTTTGCTCTCTTTGCTTTGATGCTGTCATGGCCTTAATTGTTCTGTTAGGATCTTTGCATTGCTCTATGACTGTAATGTTGATGTTGTACATTAAAAAAGTTGCTATTTATAAAATGATAGGGCTATGCCGACCAAGCCTAGTGCTTTATCTAGCGTCCACTTCCAAGTCCAAATCAATGTTTTTGAGTACTTTGAGTACATTAACTTAACCTAGAGCACATTATTAGTTAGCTAATGTTACTCACAGAGTTAGCAGCATTGTCTTTCTTTCTGTTTTGCAATTCATTTCCATCCGCGCAATCCGGGTTTGTTGTTTGTGCTGGAACGTCAAAGTTAAAACAGAATGACATGATGACAGACAACACCGCACGCAGCTATCTTGAGGTTGGAAAGTTAGTATCCCCCCTTTACTACAGGTGACACATGGCGAGCAAGGGTAGCTTAGCAGAGCCGCTGCGTGGAAGAACTGCAAGTCCCAGAATTCTTAGGACCACCTTTCTCCCTTTCTATCGATTAAGTAACGTAACAGTTACAACTCTGTACAAGTAAGAATAGGTTAAGAGGAATATAACATTGGGAATTTATGCACTTAAATGTAACTTTAGGCAGAAACCTTACCAACTGAAATGTTGTAATTAGTTCCTGACTCAGAGAACCATGATGCCTTTCGCCAACGTTAAGGCGCATGCGCACTCAGTCCAGCTCAGGAATCAGATCTGTTAACTGTCAGAGAATTCCTGATCCTGCTTTTTCCTGCTGATATGTGGCAATAATTCTGTTTTGCCCTCCTTTTGACAATGCCGACGGGAGGGGTGATTTCGGCAGGTTTCTTGCCCTCATAGAGCAGTGAGTATTCCCTAAATTAGATGTGACATGTGATTAAATATCAGAACGCAGCGCACAGCGTCGGGTTTTTGAATAGGAAAACACTGAATGACATCCAAACAAAAGGGATTTGGAAGCGCTAGGATTCTGTGGGTCTGTGTGTTGTGGATAAATGAAATGCTCGGGCATTCACGAAGCGACAGTTTAGCTAACTTGCCTCGTAATGGTCTTTGAATAGCCTGACATTATCTGATGGGGTGAATCTGAATGCTGCTGCTCACTGAAGCCGGCTCCACTCCAGACCAGTGCCCCTCTCACTTCAGGTAAAAACCTCCACCCAGACTCCACCCTGTCTGGAATGCAGCATAGCAAGGGTTGACGTTATGCATATGTTTTAAGCAGCCAGCTCTTTGTGATAGTCGTTCATATTCTACTTTTTTCACCAACGGATGCTGTGGCTTGCAAGTCTACACCTTTAAGTTGAAGCCGTACCGCGTTAAGTTAAAGTGCCAGTTGCCACAGACTGATGTGGAGAGTTATAGAAGCAAATGCCAAAAAATCCAAACTGACTGGCTCGCAAATTCAGCGTTGGGTAAGTTTGATTTAATGTACAGGACTAGAACTGAAATGATTTGTCGATCCACAGAATATTAACAGGCAGCTATTCTGATAATTGATTGATTCATTGTTTTATAGTCACTTTTCAATACCAAACCTTCTCTGCTTGCAGCTTCCAGTTTGTAAGGAAGTGCTGCTTTTCTGCATCTTAAGTGATTGTAAATTGAATATGAATGGACACTTTGGACTCTTTTTACAGTAACATATTTTTACATTTTAGAGACCAAACAATTAATTGAGAAAATATGTAGCACATTCTGCTAAATTATGCTAATTATTTAGATGATGCAATATTGAAAATAACTGTTCATTGCAGCCCTACACTTGATTGTCAGTTGAAATTACTTATTTCTATGTCCTTTTTGTTGTGGATAGATGTTTTATACATGCAGTTGGTGTTACAACTTGTTACAGCTATGTTATTTCAACTTGGCATAAAACTGTGAGGGTCTTTTGTTCATTGTGTCTTTATTTTCTTCTAAGGTGCGTGCATATTACAGATGCAGGATGCGGTGGTGTCCCAACTCAGTGCTCCAGCTGCTGCGCTGTGTGCGGTTACGGACGTGCACCAGGAGAGGAAAGAGCAGACTGCCTTTGTGGATTAGGGAGACGTGGGCTTATATGAACGTGCTGGTGCAGTCTCTTTACTTTAACTCTCTCACGGACTCGGATGTGGTTTTCGACTCAATCTTTGAGCCAGTGTTCTGGACTGTGGATTATGTCACCCGCTGGTTTGGCACGGTGAGTTTGTTTGTTTTCTGTGCTGGTCACACAGAGTTTGAGTTCTTCTCTGAAGAAAGCTCTCTATTTCTGGCAGGTGTTCGTTTTTCTGGTGGTGACGCTGACCAGCTCCATTGTAGTGATAGCCTATCTGGTCCTCCTGCCTCTGATCCTCAACACATACTCCCCTCCGTGGATTGCTTGGCACGTATGTTATGGACATTGGAACCTCATCATGATTGCTTTCCATTACTACAAGGCCACCAAGACCTCCCCTGGGTACCCCCCTACAGTAAGATATCTGCTACACTTTTCTGCAGTACAACAAATACCTTTACCAATCTAGACTTTTGTAGTGCAACAAAAATGTCTTCTTTTAATCAGCAAAAAAATGACAGTCCATTTGTGGCAGTCTGCAAAAAATGCATCATGCCCAAACCAGCAAGAACGCACCACTGTGGTATCTGTAACAGGTGAGTCAATGTTATTTTTCTCTGTATTTCTGTAATGAGCGCATATTTGTGTGTGGAGTATCAGATGTTTTGCCAGCTGTGTACTTTGACTACCAAAGCTAAGTTGTTGGGGTAATAAAACCTCTTAGTGCTGTTAGATTAAACTGAATATTTTGTTTTTCCTTTGCAGTTGCATTCTGAAGATGGACCATCACTGTCGTATCCTTTATTCTCACATTAAATAGAATTAGACATGACATAATGTGACCATGAAGAAATGGTACTTTTCCTTAATGTCAGCATCTCAGCCTGGTTGAATAACTGCGTGGGTTACTTTAACCACCGTTACTTCTTCTCCTTCTGCCTCTTCATGACCTTGGGCTGTGTCTACTGTAGCATCAGTGGCAGAAACCTGTTCCTCGATGCATACAGTGCTCTTGAGGTGAGATTCTCAGCCTACTGCACTGTACTACTGCTGGCCTGCATGGTGTTTCATCCTTTTAAGGCTCGTTAGGTTTTGTCTTACGCTTCCTCAATGCCTGATGTCTCTTTGCGGGGCTTAACTGTTCCTGACTGACACTGCCTTGTTTCTGTCTTTAACACTTGGGTTTGTGTATGCGGGCTGTTCCATTAGCGCTTCAAGCATTTGGACATGGACAAGCCAGGGGTACCAGTAACAGGGATGGGACCACTTATAGGGCTTCTCCCCCCGGGTCAGGTATAGATTCAAAAGTATGCATGTGATAACACAATTAAGCTTATGTGTATTTATTATCTGTTAGTTATGTAATTTGTGCTCTTTTTAGACCAGCTATCAGACACCTGCACCACCGTACACCTTTAAGGATAAGATGATTCATAAGAGCATCATCTACATGTGGGTGCTGACCAGGTAAGAAATACGTTTCATGTTGCCACTTGTCATACGTACAAGCATGCCAACTAATTCAAAGCACGAGTATACTCAAGGTTAAGAGTATGCATACACTGCCATTGATGGACACCATTGTCCCACAATGCAATACACAAAGGGAACTGAAGAGCTGCTTACAGCTGCTGAAAAAACAAATTGTGGATGGTAGTGAAACCGCTCCAAGAGGAGGAATTAAAGTATTAAATGTTTGGCAAACCACTTCCTTTCTTTGTTAACCTCTGTGGGATTGTTATCAAGGTCATTGATACCACCTGGTTCATTAGTGGTCCTGGCAGTCATTAGAATTGTTAGAGTCACCTGCGGCCAAGTGTAAACGACAGGTGTTGAAGCTGGCACGAGGCCAAATGTGAATAGTTGTTTAATCTCCTTGGAAGGAGTTCAGGGATCTGTCCTCTACTTCTTCCATTTGCCACAATGGCAGATACTGGTGAGCCAATGGCAGAGCCATTACTCTGTCTGTAAACCCCCTTGTACTAGAAATAGGTGGTGTTCAGACAGAGAACCAGCAGTTTGCAAATCTGATCTGGCTGAGGTTGGTTATATTGTTACGGTTGTCGTCTTGTAACGTTTGTTTTCTTACGGTTTCCTCCACCTTCATAGTTAGGATGTGTGTAAACAATGAGGTCACATAAGACACTGTGGTGTCTGGTGCATTTTCAATCTTTGAACCTTGTTCACAAAGTCCATGGAGTTTTGAATGGTGAGGCGTGTTGCTGACTGAAGGGCTAATGTGGTAGATATGTTTGGCAATGTTGTAAGTAACTGAATTGATGCGGCTGAGGGGGTTCCTTCTTTGTGAATCTTGGGGTCTTGGGATGGCATCTTCAGGTTACAGGCAATGATATTGTTCATGGTGATGGTATTCTTCCTCTGTAGCTGTTGTAGACATTTTATTGTTTTTTTCTTGTATCCTCTGGTGGGATCTCACCTCAGTATTAAAAATGTATAACTGTCACTGAGTGGTGCAGTGACCCTGGCATGGTAGTCCACTGTGTTTTGCCGTGCGTCTTCCTGTATCAGCTGTTAGGGTGGTGACCTTTAGGTCCTTGCTCAGTGATGTCACAGCCTTCCTGTCCTGGATGGTGAGGTTGGAAGGGGGTTCTTTGTACTTGAAAGAGACGCTGATACCTTCAACCTGAGGTGTTCTGCCTCGGTTTGTGTCAAGATGTTTTTCCTTTTGGCCGATTCTGTTGCTGTGATGAGCTCACCTAATTGCTGTGGTGTGATGGCAAAGTTGAATCTTTTTGTGAGGACCTCTTGCTCTGGTTGAGTAAGTTCCCTGTCTGACAGGTTCGTCATCCAACTGTTATGAGTTTCATCCAGTCTGGAAATGTCATCTTTTTGGCTTAAGGTAAGTCGTTCTGCCTTTCTAGTGTTGCTGGTTCATGACTAGAAGTTTTGAAATGTCCGTGTCTGTCTTTGCTTGCTTACGCCGTGTTGAGATAGTTGTGTCTTTCCACCGAAATCAGCGACCTTCTCCAAGACGGCATCAGGCAGATGTGATTTCAATACCTGGAGTAAATTGTCAGCCTCTTTGTTCAAAGCTTCAATCACGAAATGAGCCTGTCTCACTCTTTTATTCAGTATCTGGTTCTGTGCCTTGTCTAAGATCACTCTAGCTATGTGGCCTTTCATTGCAGAACCTAGACGAAGGCTGTTTGGTGTATATCTGTGTTGTCGGCATCTCAGGTTAAACAGGAAGTGGTTTCTGTAGTCTGCAATTTTCCTGGCTGTCCTTTAATACTACTGTGTACTATAATCTATATGCCGTTAACTGTCGGTATAATATTGGGACATGGTGGCTGTCTTCTGTTAGTCTTGGCAGTGGATCAAATAAAGTGTTTTGTGTTTTTTAGCACAGTGGGAGTGGCTCTGGGAGCTCTGACTCTTTGGCATGCCGTTCTCATATCCAGAGGAGAGACCAGCATAGAGAGACACATTAACAGCAAAGAAACAAAGCGAATGGCAAAACGAGGAAAGGTGAGCATGTAAAATTTTAAATATGGAAATAATTAAAGTTGTGATCAATTAAGGGAGATTATGATGAATCAGATGTCTCAATTAAAGATACATTTTAATTACTCCCTTTTTCTTCTTTAATGGCCCTGCTAGGTGTACAGGAACCCATATAACTATGGCAAGCTGAATAACTGGAAAGTCTTCTTTGGTGTGGAGAAGAGAAGGTGTGTCTCTGATGTTCGTAATGATTTTCTGTTAAGACACCCCTGTATCATATATGATCAAAGCTGCCTTGCACTTCAGGTAATCCCTGTTTTTCTTTGTGTTCTGTCGCTAGTCACTGGGTGACACGCGTTCTCCTTCCCTCTGGACACACCCCACATGGCGATGGTTTGACGTGGGACATCTTCCCAGCTAAAAAGGACTTAATACCTGTATGACAGACTCTACTTAGTCAACTTGTAGCCTAATTTCAGCAGCATTTGCTGTGTCCAACCCACTCTGGTTATTTGACCTGGTTGGCTTAAAGGATCATGCATTGTGGCTCCATACAGCTGAAGAAATGGGGTCATATCAACCTCCAATACCTCAAAAACGTGGTATGGCATTGCTCATGCTTCAACAGTCGACATTTTTGGATGATTTGTTCTCTGCTGGGTTTTATGTAGTATTACAAACAGGTCTTACTTGACTCTAAGCTAATCATGGGTTTGATATTTTTATAAGCCACATGTACTGACTGACATATTATTGGACTGAAGTTCCTTTTTAGAATTACGTTTTTTTTGTAGTTTTATCTCTGCTTGTTCTGAAAAAAACACTAAAGTTTGGGACATAATTGTTCCAACACCTCAACCTCCCCATTCCACCTGCACACTCCAGTCCAATATTATCATTTGAAACGGAAAACAGCAGTACAGTGGTAATGTTATTATTTATCTGTATTTTGTACCTGTTAAGTTAATAAATCTTTATAAATTGTTTTATTTATACAATTGGTCACAGTGAGTATTCAGTTATTACTAAAGATGCACATCAGATACACGCACAGGTTGCATTTTAGTACTTTCACTGATTTCACCTATGCCTAAATAACTGTCAGTTGTGGTATTCAGTTTTTTGACCCAGGATCACTTTACAATACTGAGCAGCTCCAGTGTTACGTCACTGTGTTGTTTATGCAGACAGACCCAGAGACATGCTGCTTGTAGGGGAGGATTAACTGAAATGCCTGCCAGATTTGATCTGCACATTCATATGATGATGTTACATCAGACCTAACCTAACCTTATCTAACCCGTAACCCTATCCTCAGGCTTCACCCTAAAATTTAATGATTTATATCAAGGGGACCTGCATTTTGTCCCCATAAGGCAGGTGCGTCCACACAATATGACTGTGTAAACAGATTTGTTTCCCCACAGTGTGATAAATACCTGGTCTCTCTCTCTCACACACACACACACACACACACACACACACACACACCTGCCAATATTTGGTCTTCCAGCAGATGTCAGTGCTCAACATGTCAGGTTTTGGTTAGAAGCTGTGCATTATGATAGGAGGATAAGAGTTATTGATCATAATAATTGAAAAAATGCAAAACACACCTCCAGTTTGTGGTTTAAATTTGAGGTCATCATCAATTCTGTTAAACAGGAAAGATAATTTCAATAGTATTTGAATTTCATGCCACTCATTTATTTTGACCATTTCCTGTTGGCAATTTCATATGTTGGTGTTTTCCACTATAATACTAGATTTCTGTTGCTAATGTGGTTGTAGTTGCTTGGGCTACCATTCAGTGACACGCTGTGGTGAATGCATGGCATAGATTTATAATGACCAAACGATAGGCTACACATAATCTGTGTGGTGCAAGCATGTCCATACTTTATATCCTCTTATTGCAATGACAATAACCTTATACACGCACTCTTGAAAAGATTCAGTAGCCAGGAAGTTTTTCAAAATGCTAATGACAATCCCCCTACTATGAGGTTCCCTATTTATATTGTGAGGTGTTTTTATTTTTACTCCTACCTGTATGTGCTATAAATGCACATAGAGAATGGGTAGGCTTTATACATAGAGATAATTATAGTTTACCAAAATTAAACAGATTAGATTTACTTCCTGTCAGACTGGGAAACAAAATATAGTTTTAAACCTAAACTACTTAATTTTATTTAGGCGACATACAAAATAATCTTGAGCAGACGTTTCATTTTTTTGCAGTGTATTAGGCTGTTAAAATAGCGAAATAACAACTTTGCAAAAGTGAGACTTGTCACTCAACATTTGGATTTTGTAGGAGGAGAAGCAAACAACAGATGATTTCTTCATTTTTAAGAAACATAGGTCAAACTCCAGGTTTCACTGAAAAGAAAAAAAAAAAGGTAAACGTCACATGACACATAGGATAACGAAACAACAGCAACTTCCTTTGGCATTTCACATTAAAACTCCAGTTAACACACAACAATAACAATAATATAATAAACTTTATTTGTATCGCACCTTTCATACAAGAATTACAGTTCAAAGTACACATGTGCTGGACAGTACTCCAATTATTTTAACACAGAACAATTTTGTTTGTCGTCTTAACGTTATGTATTAAAACTGAATTGTTAATTATTTTAAATTTACACTATTATTCTGGAGGGGTCATTTCTCAATTTCCGCTCTTATTCTGAGCTTGACGCAAGACACACAATTGATCTAAGATGCGCATGCGTGCAGGCTGAAAAGGATTTAATTCTAGATCAGCGCAAACGCCTTGTGCAGCTGAGCTCCATCCATTATGATTCGGGGGGACTTCGGGTATTGACTGCACGTTTTTGGGGAGAAGCTGTTGAGATTTCCCGGAGGCTCTGCAGGGCCACAGTGGTCACCAGCCCGCCAGCCCTGCACGGACACACTGCTCCCAGCTTGTGTCCGTCAACCTGCTGACTCGCATCTTCTGCTGATCATCGCGACAGGATCCAGTGATAACTTCACTTGGGAGCAAGTTCGGATGTGGCAAGCAAACTGCAGACGAATGCATAATTTAGCAGACTGGATTTCCGGTAGGCAAAATGAATCACAGCGTTAAAAAAAAAAAAAAAAAAAGTGATATAGCAAAAAGCCTGCTACTAAAAAGACTGCAAATGAATCAAATCCCGTCGGAGGTATAAATTACAAACAATTAATAAATTGTAATAGTGCATTAACGTGTATTTTTTGATATGTGAATGGAAAATCAGAGTGGCATGAGGTTCAGACGCGTGTCCCCGTCAGCTGGCAGTACACGTGACGTAAACATCGCAGCTTGTCTGACCTCAGAGGAACAAGGAGTGCTGAGCTGTCATTATTCCCTGATCATGCTTTTCGTATAAAGCAAACAATTTGACATCATCGTTAACTGTTAGTTTATCCGACACGATCATTTGCAGTTTAAAGCGTTCATAGTTGAATATGTGGCAAATGTGTAGATAGACTGATGATTTTTCTCCTTGGTGTGGAATGTATAGGGACAGTGATGGGAGGCTGTGTAGGGAGGAGTAGGATGGATGGACAAGGGAGTGCCCGCAGCTCAACAAGGAGCAAAAAACGTGGAGGTAAGAAGCTGGAACACATTGGACTGTATGTTGGACTGGTGTGCATGAGAGACTGCACAAGCACAAGCGCTTTAAGCATCACAGATGATGTTCTTGAACCAGAAACTGGGCATAAAGCAGTTTCTATACATTCATTTTTGCATGCTGAGCGAGTGTGAGCTAAGTGTGCGTGTGTGTGTGTTGTTACAAATGAGATGAAAGGTGGTAACAGACACATAATCATATCAGGAAATACTGTAAGATCAGTACAACAGTGATTTTCACAATATTACACCTTGCAGGGGAGAGTGCAAGGTGATATACATACACATGTAGCACCAGCCAGATGAAGCCTTAACAATTCATGTATTTATGATAACATGCAGGTTGGTGGGCAGGACTCCTCGCGACATCCCTGCTGCATGGACGTCATTCTCAGTCTGGGAGCTTACTGTCTCAGGCGTCAAGGCTTAGTCATGTGTCATGTGTCTAATCTGTGCTGGGGACCTGCCCTGACAGGACAGTGTTTTATATAAACACCGGTCAATCCATTGCTTGCGGAAAAAAGGCAGCTGTGCACTCAGCTGGATTGTCATGCATTATGTATTGAGCAGCAGCTGGGGCCTACACAGAGAGTTTTCATATCACTTTGACCTACTTGGTGCATGATTTGCCTTATGTTTACCTGCTGCGAAATATATTTACATAGAGAGAGAGAGAGAGAGAGAGAGAGAGAGAATTTACCTACAAGCCAGGTTTCTCAGATCATGCCTGTACACTCAGATATTTCACTACTGTAAGATGGGAACACAAAAGGCTTCTGTGATTAAGTGCCTGCGTATTAGTTGTGGAAAATGCAGCATCCAAGAGACAGATTTGTATTTATTCATATAAATAGCAGTCTCTGTCAAGAAAAGCAATGACCTGTTGGAGGCGGTTCACAGAAGTACAGTAGCTTCTCCTTCAGACTGTAATAGCCTGACCAGGGTTTATTGTCTGTTAATAGGTTTAGCATGTTGCCTTTGGGTATTCCTGTCCTGTCTCTAAATAGAGCTGATAGGATTAGGCCACTTGTCTAAAGAAGCTACCTCCTACCTTGGACACTCAACTTACTCTCCCTTTAAACTCAACCTCTTTCCATGAATTGATGCTGTGGTATTTTGGGGTTGCGTAGAGTTTGTTATTAGAAGGGATATAAGTGAAGGGATTGTGGTCACTTTCAAGCAACTGGGAAAGTGTCACGACTGTTAACTGAGCTCTGAATCAGAGTCTGCACATCGTGGCAAACTAGATCAGGTGGTTGTCAGTTATTGCAAGAAGCTGTGTGGACACAGCAGGGCGGTCGTCTTCCTCGGGGTCGGTTTCTGGAGCTCATTAATGCGGACTTTAAACTGACTTTTCAAACCTCAGGGAACAATCAGCTATGGGAGTACCAAACTCCAGAGAATACAACTACCATCACACTCCAAACACACCCTTTAGGATTTTGCTGAAGAGTAAGTACAGATTTTTGTGACGGGTTTGGAAGAAATGTGTTCATGCTTTCTGTTTTCGTGTTTTTACCGCTCACTGAGTTGTGCCATAATTTGTCTCCAAGGGTTTTGTGTATGTTGTGCTGTTCTTATCGTGTTAAGGTTTTTAGTCTTTCATGCGCATTTGTGTAACAATGCATACTGAAAATGAAACGGAACAAATGCAAAATGGCTGAAAAATGCATGAAAAACAAGTAGAAAGAGGTCATAACGTCAACGTCCATGTTTCAACCTCTAACTGAGATCCTTGTATTCATGGAGAGGTTCACTGATGATGGAGATGTGAGACTGATTTAATTCACTTGGGGTTGCAATGCTCCTATTTAGGAAATGGTTGCTCCTGAACTTACATGCTGATGTTTCTGAGTTAATGTGTTTTCCAGCAGTAAATGCCTCCTTGTCCTGTTTTATATGCACCATGCTAAACACAGAAATACTATGACTATCACTGCTAATAGGACCTCTTGAGTTATTATTATGTATAGGAATGGTGCAGCAATAATAATGGCCCAAAAATACCGTTTTCAGTGACATAACAAACTAAATCAGCAGCTAGTTTTGCCATCCACCGGGAATATTTAATCTCAAAGAAAAAAACAACTTGATCCACTGACTTCATTTGAAATTCTAAGCTTAGGTTCCAGGTAGCTGCTTACGGCTGACGACGCGCTGTCAAAGCTGATCTCTGTGGACACGCATTCTCCACACCACCTCTTACACCATCACTCAGGCTCACTGACTTGCTACAGCAGTGAAGTGGGAAAAAACATTTGTCATGTCATGCAGGTTGTCCTCACTGATTACATCCGCCTCATTCTAGTCAGCGCCAAACCAAACCTACCTACTGTCATGTTGTGTTCTCGTATGTACAGCCAGGAGAAGCTCAGTCATAAAGAAAAAACTGCAGAATGAGTTTTGGGTTTTGGTCTCGGAATGTGTTTCAGGTTACTCAGGCTTGACAGTTGTGTTTCTCTAGCTGTTGTGTGCGTACTTCTTAAATTAATTTGTCATGACATCAGATCAGAGAAACATTGCAATTATCTCAGTGTACCTTCCTGTCAGCCAGTTTGCTTGTTCGGATTCCAGACAACCACATTATTTGCATTTGTTTGGCTGGCAGGCTAATAGCAACTTTGCAGCCGCCTGTCCATGCTAGCAAAAGTGGATATGAACGTTAAAACCCATGTTTGTGCAAGAAAAGCAAAAAGAGTAGAATATTCTTTAGCATAATGTCACAGACACTGGAGCAGGGCAACATTGAGTATATTTTATTATTATTATTATTATTATTATTATTATTATTATTATTATTATTATTATTATTATTATTATTGTTGTTGTTGTTAATTTTTTCTAAATGTCTGATATATTATAATTATGGCTTTGGAAATGTGAAAAAGTTGATTGGTTTCTTATGCATAAAATGTAAATTATAAAAGTGTACTTCTGAATGAATGTGTATGTAGGCGTACATGCAAAAAATAAACCTTACATTAATCCAAAGTGGCATCCTGAAACTCTTATCTCCCAAGGTCACGGTGTCACAGTCATCATTATATTGTGGCCTGCGTTGTTTATGGCGTAGAAAATCATTTCAATCTGTGCGTGTTGTATGATGCGATGGCACCCTGTGCCCAACTTAATAAACAGATGCAGACATCTGTTCTTGGTATGAGACATTTTGCATCATATACAAGACAGAAAAATATAAGTTTTACATTTCAGGAATACGATCGTATCGTAATTAATGTGTAGAAGCTTTGCGTTTGTTTTTCCATGTGCTCGTAGTTTAGACTTCACCACAGAAGTCTGTCTTCCACTGGCCAAAGAGTGCTCATCTCTCAACCCAATGCCTTATGGGATAGGGACAGATAAATCCTGTTATGTGGAACCTGATTACTGCCTATAATCCACTGGTGTGTGTATGTGTGTGTGCGCGCGCATGTCAGTTCACATGTATGTGTTACTAGCCACTGCAGTAATCCACAACACTATAAATAATCACTTTGATTTCCCTCCCTCTGTGAATCAAAGAGACTTTCTTGGTATGCTGGTAAAGCGGATATATACCTTATATGGCAGTATGGAAAGTATAAATTTACACAGGTTATGTGCTGTTGGAGTACATGCATAATAATAACTGGCTTTTCTTTACTTTTATATGGCAAATGAAACTGTGCTATCATAGTTGCAAGAGGGTGCACACATTGTGCGTTTTCAACAGCTGTTTTCATCAAATACTGACAATCCTTCAGTGTCGGAGTCTTACGATGAGCCCTTTTGTCCTTGTCTGACCTCTCTGGTGTTTACATGATCAAGTGAACATGAAACAGTAAAGTTAGAGAACATTTGAAGCACTTGGCTTCTCTAATGCGTCTTCCATAAATTCAAATCGAGAAATGTTTTCTCTGCTTATAATAAGTTAGTATTAATAATAGTATTAATAGTATTAATAAGTTAGTTTTTGTTTTTTTCAGTGACGAGTAAAACTCTGACAAATAGCTTTATTATTTTTTTTTATTATATTTCTTATTTAGTGTGCCTTATTTCTTGGTAAAGGTAAAGAGCTCAGCCTTTTTTATAGCAGTTGTGACCTGGGCTGACCATTCTACACACTAAGTAGGTTTATCAGATCTTCACTACCAGATACTGGATTTTACTGCCCTGTAATCCATTGTAGCTGCAGCCATTATATCACTGGGATAAATTAGCTGCAAAAAGTTACGGCAGATGTAGTTCCTGGCACCTTTTGAAATATAGAAGTTGTTTACATGACTGTGGAACAGAGCACTGAACACGGCCTTCTCTTTTCTGTCAGGACGCAATGAACCCCTCAAGAAGGAGCGTCCAAAGTGGAAGAGTGAGTACCCGATGACGGAGGGCCAGCTGAGGAGTAAGAGAGATGAGTTTTGGGATACGGCTCCGGCCTTTGACGGACGGAAAGAGATCTGGGATGCACTCAGAGCAGCAGCCCTGGCTGCAGAGTGCAATGACCTGGAGCTAGCACAGGCTATAGTGGATGGAGCCTGCATTACTCTGCCGCACGGTACGAAAACACCCGCATGCACATAAACACACACACACACACACATGCCCTCTCTCAGATATGGAAATGTACTTCATCCAGCTATCAATTGTAAGCTGTAAATGTCCCGGAAGTTCCAGCACAAATATATAACTCACTGTAATAATGCTCAGAATGTCAAAGGACAGTTTGCAGAATCCCATTCATCAGTTGTTCAGAGATTACTGCTGTAATAGTTACATAATAGTCGCAGTGCTGCGTGACCACTGTGAACGGATTGGTGCACAGAAAGCCCTGACAGAGTTAGATGAAAAAAAAAAAAAAACTCTCTGTTTGCACAGATTTACTGCATCTACTGTTGTTTTAACCACTTTACCAGTATAAGGACACTAGTTGTTGTTCATGTAATTGTGATGCAAGTATTATGAAAACGTGAATACCTCTGGTTTATTCACAATGGCTCTGAGTAGATAAGAGGTTTTTGTATCAGGGTTGTAGTTTTTGCTGTTCTTGTTAGAAAGGTTTTTGGAAAACTGTGGTTTATGTAGGTCATGTCTCCCTCCGCAGGCTCTCTCACAGAGAGTTACGATGAACTGGGCAACCGCTACCAGCTCCCAGCCTACACTTTAGCCCCGCCTGTCAATCTCATCAGTGAAACGTGCAGTGAGAGCAAGGTTTCTGAATCCACACAAAAACAAGCTCAACCCCCTCCGTGCAGACAAGAGTTCCAGCTGCGGGTGCGAATGTCGACAGGTGAGAATCACTCAGGATGACCTATAATGTATGTATAACATGACATTTAAATCTAAAGAACTACGTGCAGCTCGCCCCATGCATGTGACATTTCATGGCATCTTGTCTCATCTAGGCTGGAGACTGATGTATAATTCATCGCTTTTTAGTGTGTCTCACAGCTCGTTCTGAAATCTGTGTCAACTCTGGTTATGCCTTGTGGTTTTCTCAGGAAAGGATGTGCGTCTGACAGCCAGCATGGCGGACTCCATCGCTGAGCTCAAGAAGCAGTTGGAAGAGCAGGAAGAAATAGACGTGACCCGCCAGAGGTGGTTCTTTTCCGGGAAGCTCCTGACCGACAAGACTCGTCTGCAAGACGCCAAGATCCAGAAGGACTTTGTCGTCCAAGTGATCGTCAATATGAACCCTCCAGTCATAGCTAACTGAGGAGCGAGACTGAGGGCTGTGGAGTGAAGAAAATATAAAGGACGTGTCAGAGAGGGGTGCAAGAGTGGGAGTAGGGCCTGAAATCATTTTCCTGTTGGTATTGCAGTGGAATTTTGTGTACATTTTTATATAAGATATTGCTTTTATATTGCTCCTTTTTGTATTTTTTCCTTTTTCCAAACAAAGTAAGAATATTGAAAAGCACTGAAACACTTTAGATGAAGAGTAGAGTCCTAAGACGCCCCTCCCAGTGTCTGTCTGTCTGTCTGTCTGTCTGTGTGGACATCAACTCACAGCTCTATTGTTTACACGGCTCCCCTCCTTGTCATGTGTGTTACTTTTGCTTATCGATAAACTGAATATGGGGATCCGGGTAAGGAAAAAACATTCTCTCTTTGTCTCTCTTTTTTTTAAAAAGATTTCTGTCATGCGGTATGAGAGGTAGAGTAAGGATGGCAGAAAACTGTAGGGAAAAAGGAAAATGTAAATATCAGTTTCCGTGTGTTGTTTGGTCATGTAACTATATGCACACTACATTTTCAATTCACAGCTGTATATTCATAATAAAGACATGGAATGTAACGAAGGCGCCTTTCTAAAAGGCAATAGATGATCAGACCTGTTTTTTATTTCATCACTCTAAACATGATACTGCAGTCTTCTGTACAATATGATGCTCACTGTACTTGAATAACTTATCAATAAATATTGTAAATTTAAAGTCATTCTCCGCTCTCCTGGTTCTTAGGTGTCACAAGTCTCTATAGAAATGTTTCAAGGTAGAACTTATCCTAAAGCTGTGGTTCCCAACCAATCAAAGGTTCCCAAGGTAAATCTGCAGGATCATAAGATGGTTTAAGGGATAAGATGGTAAGTACAAAGTGAAAGAATGTATATGTTGGACTAAATAATACCCAAATCAAGGTGCACTTAGTAACATTTTCTGGAGCTTTCAACTATCTCACCCACAGCGTTCATCAGTTTGCTCACTTGACATGGAAATGGATCTCTTCTCATTATCTTTGCACTTCTCCCTTTCCTGGAAACAGCTGTAGACAATCAAAACTCAAGGTTCACTAGCTTTTTCTCATGCTTTTAACGACATCACGCGGTCTTCATCAGTAATGGCTGCTCAATCGTGATGGATACGCTCATGTGAGCTCAGCAGCTGTTATCTGTTTGTTTGTTTGTTTGTTTAATGTTGTGCATGTTGTTTAGTGTTGAATGGCGCCATCTACTGGCAAAACAACATCCAGTCTAGGCCAGACACGTGAGCGCAGCCGTGACGTCACTGTCGAGCGACAGCGTCATCTGTGGCTGCACAGACAGTTTGGAGGAGCGTGATTATTTTCAGCCCCGAAAATGGTCAAGTCGGGGAAACTTCGATCTGGGACAGGGTCGAAACTCAAACGGTGGAAGAAAGGACACAGTAGCGACTCGAACCCGCAGACGAGTCGTTTCCGGCAGGCTGCTAAAAGCCGCTTCTTCAGCCGACCCACCGGTGAGCTTCCCATCACACGTGGGTCTGTGGCTAGTGCTAATGTTAGCTAGCGTCAGCCATTTAACTCCTCAACAGCCCAAGCTAACTTCATATTCTGCGACATTAAATGTTGTCAGCAGGAAATATCTCTACTTGTCTCGTCCGTTCACTGCCTGTTTGGCAGCTGAAATTACTGGTCAGCCAGATTAATTTTCGATTTGAAACGCGAACAACTGCGGTGTGTTTGTGGCTGTGTGAGCCATAGACACACATTTTTAACTGTGTCTGTAGGTTAAAATAACTGTTCATTACGGCTGATGGCATACAGACCACACCCTGAAATGGATAGCCTTGACAGTAACAGTGCAAACAGCTGATATTTATCAGGTCAGAGATACGCATTTAGTGGTGTCAGCTGCAATGTTAAGATTCTTACATGCACACATAGCCCTATATAAAACTCATCAATTTCAGAGTGGCAAAAGCATTTGAACAGTTATGTCATCATATGTGATATTTGGTTGCAACTGTAGGTAAATGATCCATAGACATCATCAGAAACTTCCTGGTGAGGCTTGTGCTGCACTAAGTTTCAGCTTGTGGTTATGCCCTGTCAGATTCAGTGTGCTGGATTATAGAGCTAAAACAACAAAGACAGTACTGTAGTTGTCTTGCCTGTGACAGTGTTGTTTATGCCGTTGACTTGTATCTGACCCCATCCTGCTCGAGGATGGCTTTCATTTGCCTCATGGGGAGGTCAGCTTAATGCAGTGGTATTTTTATCCCCACAGCAAAGAGTGATCTAACAGTTGATGCTCTTAAGCTGCACAATGAGCTGCAGGCAGGACCGCTGGAGCTCAGCGCAGGCGGCCGGAAAGATGCCTGTATGGAAGAGGAGCCCGATGAGGCGTTTTCAGAAAGGACCTCTGGTACCTTCCTCAGCGGCCTGTCGGACTGCTCCAACCTGACCTTCAGAAAGGTGCAGCGGTACTGGGAGTCAAACTCTGCTGCTCACAAAGAGGTAGATGTCACACTGATGGTAGATCATGTATTCACACTCATTAAATGACTGATTTGTGATGTTTACATCAGGAGCAAAAGCTAAATAACTGAGGGCAGCACTGAAAAATTGTTGATGACATTTCGCCTGATGTGTGTCACAGATCTGTGCAGTGTTGGCAGCTGTTACTGAGGTGATCCGTGGTCAAGGGGGGAAGGAGACTGAGACAGAGTACTTTGCTGCTTTGGTGAGTGCTGCCTTTTTTCAGTATCTTCACTACAAAATATCTTAATGGTGTGATGAAAAGTGATAGTGAACACAGGTGTTGTCCTTTTTGTAGATGACCACCCTGGAGGTTGTGGATTCAGTAGAGTCACAGGCTGCAGTGGCGTACCTCCTCAACCTCGTCATGAAACGGTTGGGCTTTAAAAACTCTTGTCCTCCAGAACAAAACCACTACACATGCTGAGGGTAATTGGAAATGAGTGGAAATGTTTCTGATCTGATTGGTGTGTTGTGTTTTCCTAGGGTTCCTGCTCCAGTGCTTATGTCCAAGTTCTCGGACACCACCAAGGCTCTGATGGACATCATGTCTAAAGAGGCCACGTCCGAGACCGCCTCAGCTCTGAGATGGGTGAGCACAGCCATCTCTGAGCCTGTTTGTCTGTTTATTGTTCATTGTTAAACTGCGGCAAAGGCTGATTTAGTCATTTTTGCACCTATAGATCCTGTCATGCCTGGCCACTTTGTTGAGGAAGCAGGATGCATCTGTGTGGACTTACCCGTCTACTCTTCAGGCTTACCACGGCCTTCTTAGCTTCACAGTGCACAGCAAGCCTAAGGTCTGTCTCACCAGCCTGCGAGTGACTGCCACAGCAGCATGACATGTTGATTTAATATTCAATGAGATGCTAAAATTGTACTTTTCAGGTCCGTAAAGCAGCACAGCAAGGCGTTTGCTCCATTCTCAGAGGTAGTGACTTCCTGTTTAAAGACAACGCACCAGCCCATCACCCTGCTGCAGTGACCACAGCCAAGTTCTGCATCAAAGAAATGGAGCAGGCAGGAGGTAAGATTGATGCTTGTTGTGATGAAGATAAAAGGTTATGTGATTCTGTGTTTGTCCAGCAAGTTGTGGTTTATGTCTGGTTTTTCCCCTCCTCAGGCAGCAAAGAGGACACAACCACGCTTCATGTGCTGGGTCTCCTAAAGGAGTTGATGGGGACGTTTCCTCTGGGGGCCGTCAAGTCCTGCTGTGAGACTCTGCTGCGAGTGATGACACTCAGCCATGTGGTGAGAGCACAGAGACTTTCATAGGTGCTGCCAGATACCTTTTGTTCATCTCCATGGGCGCTCACTCATATGGAGCTTTTTCTGTTTGCAGCTGGTGACGGCGAGCGCCATGCAGGCCTTTCACAAGCTGTTCAGCGGGAAGCCGAATGCGTCTACCGTCTCACCAGAACTCAATGCACAGATCATCACGGTGAGGGAACACAAACAACACAAAGGGGCTGAAGTCATAATGTGGTGTGAAAGCTAATAGCTGCTTGTCATCCTCAGGCGCTGTATGACTACCTGCCCAGTGAGAACGACCTGCAGCCTCTGCTGGCCTGGCTCGCTGTCATGGAGAAAGCACACATTCACCTGGCAAGGTAACAAAGCCTTTCATGTAATCGTGTTAATTGTGTGGCTTTTAGTCAGATTCGTCAACAGTCTGTGTGTCTTTGTCTAGTTTGCAGAGTTCTCTGAGTTTGGGTCACCTGCCTCGCCTCTTCTCTGCCACCATGTCCTGCCTGTTGTCACCTCACACTCAGGTGGTTTCTGCAGCCACCAATACACTAAAGGTAAAGACATTATCTTCAAGTGGATGAACTCAAATTGAGAAAGATGTTTTGGTTTGTGGAGGCTTGCTAGGCTCAGGGTATGTCTTGTAATGTAATTGAATCTTTAAGGAAGCATTCCAGACGGGGAAGTCTGCAAAATTAGTTAATCTTCCTAACAGGATAAGGACATTTTACAGAAGAGTCAGCTGATTTTCATGTTTCACAGTATGTGCAGGGCGCTGATTGATGATTAACTTTTTCAGACTTTGTTGACTGAATGTGTGGCCCCTTGCATGGAGGAAATGGGCAGAATCACTGCCACAGCCTCGGCAGGGAACCCCTCATATATCTGCAAAATGTTTCGGTAAGTTCTCTAACCAAGCTAGCCCCCCCAGCTTTTTTGTAGAGAGTCATTATGATAATGGTGGCTGTGTGTGTGTGTTTTGTTCCAGCGTTGTGGAAGAAGGACTGTCCTATCGCTTCCACGCCTCCTGGCCATTTGTGCTGCAGATCCTGGGCTGCTTCTATCGAGTTGCAGGGAAACAAGCTCACCCCATCATGACCAAGGTACAGTCACGAATATCTGTAGACCACCATGTGAGTAAAGAGGGGGAGACGTTTGCCTGAGCCTGCTGTGTTGTGTCCCGGACAGTCCCTGCAGTCTCTGGCGGACCTGCGCTCCACTCCTCACTTCCCCTACAGCGGTGAGTTGGACCTGGCTGTAGGAGGCGCTGTAGAGAGCATGGGGCCTGAAGTTGTGCTGGGCGCTGTGCCTCTCAGCATCACCGGCTATGAGTAAGTGGGCGCACAGTCCCAGTGGAAAGGTCTTCTTGTCATTACAGTGGTTTAAATGAATGTTGTTTTTTCCCCTCAGGGATGACTTGGAGTTCCCACGCAGCTGGCTGGTCCCGGTCATACGGGATCATGTTAAGAACACACACCTCGGTTTCTTCACGTCTTATTTCCTCCCTCTGGCCTCTACACTTAAGCAGAGAGGTTTGTGTGTGATGCTACACTTAAACAAGTGATCATGTTTTTTTTGTGTGTATTAACTGATGACTCTGTTCTTGTTCTGTAGCTGAAGACTTAGAGAACGCAGGACAGAAGCTTGAGGCCAAAGTCTACCAAACATTACAGCTGCAGGTAATCCTACGCTGACTTTGGTGTTTTCAGACTAGAGAGTTCCAGTGAATGAACTGTTCAGAAGTGCATGTCTGTGTGTTTCCTTCAGATTTGGACCATGCTCCCTGGCTTTTGTACATGTCCCGTGGACCTGCTGGCGTCCTTCAAAGGCATCGCCCGCCTGCTCGGTATGGCTATTAACGAACGGCCAGACCTGAGACTGACAGTGTGCCAGGCTTTACGCACCATCATCAACAAGAGCTGCTCCACTGGTAGGAAGATGCACGTGTTCACAGAGAGAGAGACGCACAAAAACAACTGCAACGTCTTATCGTCGAATAAAACCCTGCTGTGTCTGCTTTTGTGTTTGTAGAGGAGGAAAAGACAGAATTGGGCCGTTTCTCCAAGAACTTCCTGCCCATCTTCTTCAACGTATACAGCCAGCAGCCTGCAGCCGGAGAGTCCGGCACATATCGGATGGCCGTGCTAGACACCATCAAGGTCTATTTAACTGTCACAGAAACAGAGGTGAGTTAAGTTTAGTCTTATTTCACACAGAACCAATCAGTTTTGACAGGCTGACTGTCCTGTCATTGGCTGTATTTCTTGCACTGCTGTCTCACTCATCAAAGTCATCATCCTCAGATGGTCTGTACATTCCTGCAAAAAGCTACAGACAGACTCATCAGCACAGACACCACTGAGTTCACACGGTAGGACATGGATACGGATGTACTGCTATAGAGTCATGTCAGCCTTAAAATAGATATCAGTGCACTCACTCCTCCGTTTGCTTTAATCTCTCAGCCTGTCGATGATGGACCTGGTGGTTGCCATGGCTCCCTCTGTAGACGAGGCCACCATGACTAAAACCTTTGCACTGATTAGACCATATTTGGAGGTAAGCGTACACACAGTGTGCTTCATGGCATTGTCCGGTTGTTAAAGCTATTGAGGCAAAGTATTTTTTCTTGTTAACTTCTGTGTCGCGTTGTTTGCAGACCAAAGAGCCAGGCATGCAGAAGAAAGCGTACCGCGTGCTGGAGGAGATGTGCGGAGGACAGAGCGATGAGTGCAGCTCGTTTGTGGTGGCGAATCTGGAGACGCTCAAAGCCGTCCTGCTGGAGACTCTGAAAAATGCCTCATCGCCAGCGAAGAGGGTGAGACTGCTGCATGGAGAGAAATAAAATGAAGCAGACGCTAGATGGGACTGTGCACCTTGATTTACAGCGCTCTCTCATCCCGTCTTCCTCTCTGTGTTGCTTTTTTCTCAGCCGAGACTGAAGTGTCTGATCCACATTGTGAAGAGGCTCAACGAAGAGCACAAAGACTTTATCACCACTCTGCTGCCGGAGGTACAAACACAAAGAAGTGCTGGCAAACACACACACACACAGAGGGTACTGATAACTATCATCTTCATGAGCTTGCTGTCTCTTCCAGGTGATTGTATGTACCAAAGAGGTGTCTGTTGGAGCTCGTAAGAACGCCTACACTTTGCTGGTGGAGATGGGAAACGCGTTTATCCGCTTCTGTGGGGACACAAAAGGTGACACACGTCTTCCTTCTGTGAAGCGTTGAAAGTTTGGAAAATGCTTAATTTTAATTATGTTTTCAAGGTTAGAAATGTTCTTGAATTTTAATGTACTCCTCGCAACGTTGCCTGGTGTTTCATTTACACAATCAGCCATAAAAACCACAAGTCTTTTGTTATTTGAGATGTCATATTTGTTTGTTGTCTCCTGGCATTGAATGATCATGATCCAAGGCTGATGATAAAAGTCTCGAGAGTCTGGAGTTTGGTTTAGGTACCTTGAAAGCGCTTGAGTTCTACTCTTTAAAAACCATGTGAGCCCTGTATATGTGTGGACAGAAGTTTCTGATTTCAAGTGAAGTTTTAAAATCCTGCGTATCCATCTGTGATCCAGCTGCCATGGAGGAGTATCTGGTGTTGGTGTACGCAGGACTCACCGGCTCTGTCACCATGATGACCTGTACAGTGTTGGCGCTTACTCGACTCATTTTTGAGTATAAAGGTATGTCTGCGGACTTTCAGCTACGCCCCACTGGTGTTTTTGAACGCTTGTATTCGTGGACCACTGACTCATTCCAGTACCTTTTCTTTCCCAGATGCCATAGAGGCGAACACCAGGGAGCAGCTGCTGCACAACGTTTGTCTGTTGCTGTCGTCTCGGACCAGAGAGGTCGTCAAAGCTGCTTTGGGCTTCATCAAGGTCATCCTCTTCATCATGGACCCCAAAACGCTGGCGTCGCATGTCGCCGTCATGGTAGGTATCTGCATGATAGATACATGAGTCCTGTAAAGAGAGAGTTGTGCCCTCGTTTAATGCAGGCTTCACTCTTCTTGTGTTCAGATGGATGGCATTGGGAGCATCAAAGACGACGTGAGAAGGCACTTCAGGACCAAACTGAAGAACATCTTCACCAAGTTCATCAGGAAGTTTGGGTAAGTGCAGCAGCTAACTTGTGGCTGTGAGGGCGACATGGTGGTGTGTCATGATGCACGTCTGAAAATCACTGTATTCTTAAAAGAACTGTCCAGAGTCGATTGGTGTCTGTGCTGCTTTTCATTAGGAACTAATATTTGATAATCAGGGATGATTCTGATTGCTGATTCCCTTTTTGTCTGCTACCAGTCAACCGAAACAGTCCTGTTGTAAACACAATTGATTAAAGCACTGTCTGGTGAAATCAGTGGAAGATGCTTGCAATAATACCAATCATACCAACACTAATCATATGCTTACATTAACAAAGGAGAGCTTTGTTTAATGATTGCACAGGTGACTCCTCGTAAACTCTGATTGTTGGGGAGTAGAGTTTACAGCTGAAGAGGAAACAGTTCCACATGTCCTCCTTGTTTCTGTTAGAAAAATTTGGTGCCGGTCCACGTATCCTGGAAGATTTCAATGTCCCAGATAAATGGAAGAAATTCCGGTCAATGTTATCTGTGTTTATGGACACTGTTTTCCCATGTTTTTGTATCCAAGTGACTAATGGAAACAACATTTTTTGAAAGTGGTTCAGTATTGAGCGAGAGCACTGCAGCCAGCAGCTGTGAAACAGGCTGCAGTGTGATCCCTCCAGGGGTTTGTCCTCCGTCAATGATAGAGATAGACGTTTTGTTAAAGAGTAAGATCCTTTCTGGTTAACCAGAACCAGCAGCTATATCGCCAAAGCCACCAGACTCCTTTTACAGAAACAGTAATTTTATCATTGTAGAACAAACAAGCAACCATAATGTTCATGGTTTGTCTGATCCAGCAATCACCACCAACTCTGGTTTGGTTGAAGTAAACCTTAAACTCACTGATTTAGATGTAATCTGTTGTGTTTCCAGTTTTGAGCTGGTGAAGAGCATGCTGCCTGCAGAACACCACAAGGTGCTCGCCAACATCCGCAAGGCTGAGGCTCGCACCAAGAGGAGGAAACAGGCCACAGAGCAGCAGGACGACTCCGAGAGCGAAGAGGAGGCCCCGAGAATGAAGAGCGCAAGGTAGACCGCTGGGCCCGAACACAAAACCCTGCCTTCCCTCATACATTTACATCACCTCCTCCTTAAAAACCTTCCATCTTCTCCTCTCTAGTATTGAGGACATCTTGGCAGAGTCAGACAGTGATTTGTCAGAGGATGAAGGGAAGGCCAGTAAGGCTCAGAAGAAGGCAGGCAAACCGCAGAAAGGACGGGCCTGGCTCAAAGAAGGAGAGGAAGATGACCCACTTAACTTCCTGGATCCCAAGGTTTCCCAGAGAGTGCTAGGTAACAGATGGTTACTGTGAGCCTGCATGTGTTTATCAAGAAAAAAGCTCAGGATATTGTGTCATGGTGTTTGTTAACATGCTTTTTGTTGTTTCTTAGCCACCAACCCGGCACTGAAAAAGAGTGCACGGGTTGAGCACGGCTTCAAGGTGACGTCAGACGGACGGCTGATCATCAGAGAGGATGAAGAGGAGAACGTAAAAGACAAAGGTGAGAGGAAATCCTGCACTTAGTCCACCTGTCTTACTCTTTTTTTGCCCATTTTTTCTTGTTTGCAACATTTCAAAATTCCCTCGAGAGTTACATTTAAAGATGCCTGATAACCCGTTAACTGTCCCCACAGATGAGGGAGAGATGAAAGATATACTAGAAGAGGCCGGAGTCAAGAGTGTGAGTGCTGCTGTGTGGCACACAGTATTTCTGGAGCTTTGCCGTCGCTGTCGAGACATTTTTATTGCTGTTTTTTGTTCATCATCTATTTGTTTTTAATCACCTTCAGAAAAAGACACAGAAAAGGAAGTTCCAAGATGACAACTTTGATGAGGACATGGACATTGAACCCCAGCTAAAATATAAAGGTAGAGTTGTTCATAAATGAGCCTGTGCGTACAGGGTATAGGCAGGAGTTTGGGATTATGTTATCTCTTTAGGTTAATATTTGGGCAGGTTCTGGTGTTCATGACGAATTTAGACCAAGAAGCACTTTTTTTTTCTTCTTCTCAGCCGGCGGTTCTGGTATCCACAGACCCCTCGGAGGAAAGGACGACATCGGGGCAGACTACAAGTCAAAGGTGAGTCTGAGTGCATGCGGAAACACACTGCAGGAATCGCTGCTTAGAAACTATAATCCTGAGTGTCTTATTCTGTCACCCCACATCTCTCAGAAAGGAAAAGGAGATGTGAAGAAAACAGGAAAGCTCGATCCTTACGCTTACATCCCTCTGAAGAAGGCCCAGCTCAATCGCAGGTACTGGCGACATTTTTGCTATGATAGATTTTCATGAACGTCTCTGCCTTGATTTAAATGAGAATACCAGGCGCCAACATGTTTTTATACTTTGCGTGTTCACAGGAAGCGTGCCAAACTGCAGGGCCAGTTCAAGGGCATGGTGAGAGGAGCCCAGAAGGGGGCGCTGTCTGGAAAGAAAATGCAGAAGAGAAAGAGGAAAGCCTGAAGAACATGATGCTATGACACAATGGACCTTGAATGTGTGGTGGTGTGTTCATAAACATGCTGAAATGTAGACATACACCTTGGATGTGTGTGTATTACAGACAGACCGACATTGAAGGTGAAACCAGTTTGTTTTTAAACTGTTTCATCTTTGTAAGCTCTATAAATGCTCTGACGGCGTTAGACAGCTCTAACAACAGTCAGTAGTCAAGTGTGTGTGTGTCTGTGTGTGTGTTGGGTGTGCCGTACCTGCGTCGGTGGATATTGACAGACCAAATGGAAAATCCTTTGGCTTTCAAAAAAAACCTGTTATCTGTTGTGTGTGCATCAGATGAAACTCTCCTTTTTGATAAATATGCATGTGAACATTGTCTAGATCTATAGACAGACATTATGAGCGCTTTGGGAAGTGTAATGTCATTTTTGGTCACTTGGGGGCGCTGTAGACATCTGACTTATTGATAGTGCATTAGAGCTTTCATGAATGCATTTAAAGATGATTTAAACCCAAATGTAAAGCTGCCCTGAAATGTATAAAACAAAACTTTCTTGTTGATAGTTTTCCTTATCAGAAGCCCACAGTCATCTCCAGCCTGGGGTTAGGTTTTCATGTGACTGTGCCTTCAATGCAGCTCCTTTTAAAGGCATGGAGAGAGAGGCTGTAGGTTCTTGTTGTGCAGGGTGAGTTAACACACCATGAGCCTCATGTGATTCATTTGCTTCGATGGATTGCAGAGACATGAGTCATGTAGTGAGAGACTGACCTCCTAATCGCACACTTTTGTGACTGAGCTTGGTGTGTCTGAGGAGGGGCGCGGATGTCCTGCCAGGCGTCATCAGCACTGAGGTTAGATGTGTATAAAGTGGTTTCAGGAGGTATTCAGAGCGTTTTACTTTCTACTCACCTTATTGTGTTACAGACTTAAATTCAGAATGATAAAGTAAAAAGTCATGTTTAGAAATTTGGTTTGAACTCGTTCATTAAGCTGCTGGAAGTACACTGCAGGACTTGTGTGCCAGATGTTTAAATTACGGAAGAACAGACAAAGATTTATTTTAGAGCGGCCATGTATCCAAAAATGTGACTTTGAATAAATCCAAAGGCAATGAAAAAATCTTTGAAATTAGTATTAATTATCCCGGCTTCCTATATAAATGTCATGGATAGATTATTAGTGTCCTGACAGCAGCGCAAGTGTAATTAGTTTAATTAATGTTGCTTAAGGAGAACCATACAACACCACCAAATGCTGCATCTTGCAATATCCAATTAACTAATAAATATGCCATTAGGTCTGTGTTGCACTGACCCGCGTGTGTTTGTAAGCTGATTCACAATGTGACTGTGCAAAAAAAAGTCTTAGTGAAATATAATGCCTTATTTTTTTTAACACTTTTAATAACCATAAAAAAAAATCACTGTCAGGCAGCACATAAAAAAACCCATTTTGTTTATTGAAGACAGACACAAAAGGTTGTTAATAAAGAAATAATGCAAATGATCATTTCAGTCAGTAAATGCTGTGTACAGGAGAACCCTGAAGATACTCATTTTCAATGCAATCTTTCATTTGAAGGTGCTAATAAGACCACAAATACATCAGGGTGCTTCCCTTATTTCCACGTGGATCTTCCCCTCCCTCAAAATCCAAAAACCTCACCTGATACTAAATAGAAAACAGATGCAGACAGGGCTTGTATTAAAATAAATAAAATATGCAGAAACTGCCCTGCAGTTGCAATAATATCACTGAGCTCTTACACTAGATTTTAAGTAGGATGTAAAAAAGGTTTCTTTGGTTGAAAAAGGTAAAATGATGAAACAGTCTGATTTGCAGCAACCTAAGATATACATTTAAAAACCAAAGCCAACATAACCGACATCGTTACCACCTTTCACTACATGCTGTGTTTTCACCACATCCTCACCCAATATTAGTCTCTACAACCCAAAGTAAACAGGTCTATTCGCCATCACTCACATGAACTCACAATCCAATGTTCAACACATAAATCCTTTTTGATAAATTTCCACTTCCTCTCACCGCTTCAGCCCACATGACGTCTAATACTCTACATACAAGTAACTACATGCTTGTCTTTCCTATAATGTTTGTGTGTTTTCAGAAAAATGTTACCTTTGATGAAAGTCAGTAGCTGATTTTGATACCAGATAAATATTTTTTGCTGTCCAGCAACAAAGCACAGAGCGTCGAGTCAGAGCTCCGGCCTCATAAGATTTTACGCCTCTGCTGTCTCAGTCTTTGGGGTGAAAGGAGGACATGTTTTTTTTATACAATGACTTTATGTATAAGTTGTTTATTGAAAGCCGTCTCGTCATCATCAGAGCCTGGGTGGGGGTCGAGATGGCGGGGGTCCTGGGGGCCCAGGGGGTGTGCGAGATGGGGGGGGACCTGGAGGGGGTTGGAACACGGGAGGGGGTGCACGGGAGGGTGGCGTGGTGCGGGGCCCTCTCGACGGAGGCTTCGTACGGGGGACAGAGTTAGAGACCAGAGGTTGCTGTTCGGCGGGCGGAGGAGGAGGAGGAGGCGAGGGAGAGTGATGCGTGCGAGGAGGAGCCTGGTTGTTCGGGGTGGACTCTCCATCTTTAACCCGTTGGAAACTAATACAGCGACCCTGCAAGACACACAGACAGACAGCGACGAATCATCATCTCAGCGCAGAATACAGATTAAAATGCAGTGTGTCTGTGTGCAAAATCAATGAGCTTCTAAGATCCACCAGCCAGAGTGGTTTGTGGGAGTCTTTGTCCAGCTCTGCTGACAGAGGCATGTGTGTCTGAAGTGCCCGCAGGGCCCACAGAGCTGCTTCTGTCTTCTGTCCACACCTGCACTACAATCGCTGTGATGCTAGCAGAGACACGCGCTAACAAAGTAATCACACATACACACACACACTTTTGCAGGCTGCAGCTTTCCCCATTTCCCCTCCTCTTCTGTAAGAGCCTCTGCTGTGACTCGGCCCCTCTTGATGGAGAACAGAAAGTGGTTTATGTCTCTTATGTGCTTGACTTGTTGGAATGTAAAGGGGAGATTTCAATATCCCCACAATAGTTAAGAGAGGCCCCTTAGCGTTTAACATAATTTACAAGTCCGGGAGAATGGAACGCTTCTCTTATTGTTCTCATTGATGGTTTCCCCTCTCTGTTCACCGCATAGCGTCCTTCTGCATACACACACACATACACACACACAAACTCCTGTCTTCCTCAGTCAGTGCGTGAAGGATGGAGAGTAGGTCTCTGTGTCACAGACCCTTGGTGGTCTGATTATAACACCTTATTAAACAGAGAGGCCCTAAAGTCACACAGGGGCCAATAAGAGGACCCCAGCAGCAGTAGCTTTGTGACTGAGGGGGCCTTTGTGTGTTTGTGTATATGAGGGGTGTGTAATTGATGGAGGGGGGAACCCGGTTGGGGGGGTGACTGCTCCGGTCTTGTCGCCTGGGCCGTGGTGAAAGGGCCAGTTTGTGAGCAGCAGCACAACACCAGAGACAGCATATGGACACAATGAGAACACAAGCTCATGAATATGAGTGTGTTTGTGTGTGTGTGTGACTGTAAGCATGCCTCCAACAGAACATATGGCCTGAATGAAACCTCGGCCTCATGAATAACAGAGGGAGAGAAAGGTTAGGGGGCTGGCTGCAAGTCAGCACAAAGAAACATACCATTGGTTGCAAAAAGAGCAGCAGAAAAGTGGCAGAAAGGACTTTGAAGTAAATGATAAGTACGCAGATGAGCTGTGTGAGAGGTCAGCAATGTGTTGCTTGCGACGGTCAGTCTCCCTGTACACCCCCGTGGCTGTAAAGTCTGTCACTGCTTTACTTCCCCTCCTGGCGGTTTACTTCAAACCCCTCAGCTCCTTTTTAGGAGAAAAACAAAACCCTTAAACACCTCCAGCGTCCCTTTTCACACCACTCCTCTGTCTGGCCTCCGTTTCTCCCTCTGAGCCCCAAGACTTTGCCCTTCTCTCACAAACACACACACATAAAGGCAGACACTTTGTGGCCGTTCGCAGGGAACTGATGTGTGCGCACTTTTGTCACCATTACAGTAAAGAAACCAGGAGAAAGATGAGAGAGCGGAGACACACATCTGACCTGACAGCTTTGCCTGTCACCTCGCATGACATTACAGCGATCCACTCGCATAAGGAAGATGCTCCATGTGTCCCCATAAGAGTTAACGCGCGTCATAGACTGCATGTGCTGCTCTGAAAGGTCCAACACTTCATGCCGCAATAGCAGATCAGAAATGGAGAGACTGAGTATTAAAGGGTCTGTTTAGGTAAATTACACAAAAGGTTTATCACTTACGTCTTGTGGTAGCCATGCATATAGTAGTAGCTGCAAGTTTAGTGGTTATTGTGACAATAACTACACTAAAGATCAGCCTCAAGACAATTTCTAATCCCGTTTGTGTGCTTATGTTGATCCTCATGTATGTGCGTAATGTCACAATTTTCAAATTAGCGGCGCTACGCCACAATCCTTCCACTTGCTGCCAGGCAGCAGTTGCCCAGCTGACATTTACTGCTCTGGATAATGAGGATCACGACCTTCCTGTAAACACTTTTCACCGGATCTGCTTTCTATGGAAGAAATAGTCCCTGTGATAGCTGTTAACAGCAGTTACCAGTGAAACTGTTACTTGAAACAGATGCTGCTGATCTTTGTTCCATGGTAACTGAGCAAACTCGGTCTGCTAATGAAATCTGTCTGATTCAGGGAGTTAAACTGAAACTGTGTGAGGTGATGGAGGGGGGGTGAAGCAGGGGAGGTGCCGCTGTGCTCATTTGTGCCGCCTGTGTGTGCGGACAGAGGGATGGTGGCCGCCCTCTGGTCTGGTCTGGTCTGTGCGACGAGGCCATCAGTGCCATCAGCTCGGGGGACAAAAGAAGGGAATCTCTTCTGTCACAATATGGCTCGTGGCCTTTCAACTCCCCATCTGTTTGTGTGACGCTCACTCGGGAGAGCTGACACACACGTTACAGTGACACATGCGTGCACGCACGCACACACACTGCAGGGAGAGATCAAACGCGGAACAGGGAGTGTGGCAGAAACTGGCAGCCCGCTGATGGCCGTTTGCAGAGGCAGTGAAGCAGCAGTAATGTGGGGAGAAAGCAGGACGAGCTCCTCCCAAGCTCCTGGTTAACAATCTGCAATGGGGAGTCTGATCCGCGCTTGTTAACGCTGTGCTTTTCACCAGCCTCTTTGGGCTTTTTGTCATCCCTCTCTGCAGTTTGTCGTCCGGCTGCAGTTCCTTGCTTTTGCAGAGATGTTTGACATTACTACTGTGAGGAATTCACGCTGAGAATTTAGATCTACGCCTGGCTTTTGTCAGCATGAGAAATCATTGCTGTCTTTCATGTCTGATATGGCAACTGTCCCCCTCGCAACAAAAGTGGATTTCTTTCCACTCATTTCTTTCCATGTGAGAAGTAGCCTTTTATTTTCTGCAGTTAATGGCTCGTGAAGGGAGTTGTGGGGGCCATTGTTGAGCGGCTCTGTGAACCACAGCCCCACAGAAAGTGGCTGACAAAGGCTCAAGAAACTTCTGTCCTGATGACAGAGATGATTTGTTCCCCCTCTAAGAAGGAAAGAAGGATAAAATCATTGAAGACAACCACTTTTATGGACTCCAAATACAGCAACACACGCTTGTACTGTTCCATGAATCAAATGAGAAAGATGAATCAGGCCATTCAAAGAACAAATCAATAAATTTCATGGTGATACGGCCTCAGCTACGAGAGGCGACAATGACACCATTTACAACGGAGCAGATGTTTCACCATGACAACCGGTATGATGATGAAAACATGTCTGTGGGGTTATGGGATGCCATACACTGGGTCAAGGTTAGATAACAGGGCCGCTCTGCCCTCTCTTGCTCTGTCACACACACTTGGCCGGTGATGTCGTGATTTAGGACTTTTTTCAGGAGCACTGGTGGACGGTAATACAGCACATAACATTTTTTTCAGAATTTTACAATGAAACCAAGCAAATAAAACCCAGCTCGACACAGTGGCTGGTTTTACTATAATTATTACATTACAGCAAGTGTGTGTGTAACATGCTATTTGGAAACGTGATAGAAGCCCAGTCATTTTCTGGGACTCACAGGGAGCACAGAGGAGTACAGTCCTCCTGAACAAAGGCAGCTTTGATGAACACAGTGGTACCAGCGGCTCATTGAATCACCGTGTGTGTAGACAATCGGTACTGAGCTGCTCTGTTGAAGCTCTACATGCTGCTCACTGACACATGTTGTCTTTATGCAGTGTGACAGACAGACAAACAGAATGCAGATGCTCAATCGTCCACATGCAGAGACGGTAAACACATTGTACCATCCAAATTGCTCATAAAAACCTTTTAAGTGGTTGTTACCCACAGAGCAATCCCAAAAATGACACATAATTACTAAATTATACTTTTGTATCAGCCATCATGCCTGTTGGCGGCACATCTGATTTTCTAGTCATGTTTTAGGTGAAGATGAAATGTGACTGGCAGGCTCACCTCGTCTCCAGGAAGTGGCCTCATCAGAGATACCTGGTCGTAACCTCTCCTGAACAGGGCCCACAAAGCATCTAGCTTCCCCTGCAGGACCCAGAAAGAAAACACTGATGCAGGAAAAGACTTCAAATCAAATTAAAAATCAAATCAAATTAAAAACCTTAAAGAAACACTTAAATTCTAACTACATTTTACCATTAGACTAACCTTGATGGGTGTGTACCACCTCCTCTGCTGTGGGGCGCGGCGGGGTGGTTTTCGAGGCTTGGGCTCATATGGCTCAAATTCCTGCTCTGGCATCTTCACAACAGCATTTTTGGGTTTGTCCAGCTTAGCACCTTCCTCAGTAGACCCCTTCTCCCCCCATCGCACCTAAGAGAGCCACATTCAATTCTTTTAAGCATTGAAAATGTGTGTGTGTGTGTGTGTGTGTGGGTGGGTGGGTGGACAGACTTGAATTACTCATGTTGTTTGGACATAAATCTGTTTACACACTCACGCTGTGACTTATGGGGATAAAATGCAAGTCCCCATAATATAAATCATTACATTTTAGGGTGAAGACTTGGGTTAAGTTTAGGGTAAGAATTAGGGTTTGGTAAGTAGTGGTTATGGTTATGATTGGGGTAAGACACCAGGATATGAATATAAGTCTATGTAATGAAGGGTTGTGTGTGTGTGTGTGTGTGTGTGTGTGTGTGTGTGTGTGTGTGTGTGTGTGTGTGTGTGTGTGTGTTGTATGCCTACCTCCATGCGTTTGATGCCACCCACTCCTCTTCCTCCATAGTAGGATGCATCCACTGTGGGCCACCTCTTCTTGGGCATCCCGTCATCATCATCAGAATCCTTAGAATGAGATTCAGTTACATGACATTGCTCAACACCAATAATACTTCATCAATAAAAGCCTTTAGAATCACACCTAAATTATTACTATAAATGCAACTGCAAAAACAAATGTTTACAGCATTCCTTTATACCCACAGCGATCAATGTATATATGTCACTTTGTTTATGTTACCAGCTGTTCATATTAACTTTCATTGCATGTTTTGGTTATAATTATTTAACTCTTGCTAATTTCCAGACTGAGGGATCAACGGAGGACTTGTCAAGCTATGAAGGATGAGTGAACGCAAGACAAGAACTTTAAATCAATTAATAAACAGTTTACAGTTTTTTGGAGTTCTGATTCAGATGAATAGTTGCAATGAGAGAAAAGTCTTACTGGTTCTGGAGGAGGAGGTGGTGGAGGTTCTTTGATTACCTGAAGATTTAAAAATAAAATGTCACAAGGGAAATAAAAATATAATGAAGAAATGACCACAGTGTCCAAACACTGATGTCTGACGTTCAAACTTACCACAGTGCAGCAGAGAGGCCAGAACCACCACATCAGCAGCAGAGCCAACAGCAGGAAGACCACCAGCAACGATATGAGCACGATGGTGCCGTCGAACTACAAACAAACGCAGAACGGCAGCATTAAGATTAAACTGAACTGTAAAAGGAGAGGCAAGAAAAAGGTGAAAATGAAAAGCGAAAGTACTCACAGCCTCCTCTGATGAACAGACACAACAGAGGAGACCTCAGAGAGGAAGAAGAGAAGAAGAAGACGACTGGAGAGCCAAGTGGGAACAAAAAGGTTGAAAGGAAGATGATTCGAATAAGGCTGCATGCCAGAGGGAAACATCATCATGAGTTGTTGTGATAGTGCAGACTACATACAGACAGGAAGTACTCACACATTCAGTAGTAGTGATGTGAACAGAGCTGGTGATGTAGGAGAGGCCCTCGTTCATGCTGACCTGCAGGTAGATCACCCTGCAAAACACACACTCATGACTGATCTGATCATCGGACCAAGAAACACACAAACATCACGCACACACGTGTGCACCCTTGCTTGTGTGCACATTTTCCCAGCCTGGTTTCAAGCCACAGTTAGGAACTCGCCTGAGGTATCGAATACATTCCTTCATCCACTTTGTCCATACTTGCTGCTTTATAAGCACACCAACATGCTGACATAGACACAAAGCCAAAGCCTTTAAAGAGGTCAGGGAGTTCTCCACCCACAGAAAGAATCTCTTCTGTTTGGATCAGACCCAAACCTCTAATGTGGAAACCACAGACAGCTAAATGACTTCTTATTCTCCAGCACTCAGCGCTGATATCTGCAGCCATAACTGCACAAAGATAGGCCTGGTGCAGACAAGAGACGGGAGAAAACGTGTAGTTTTTGGTTGGGAAGATGATAGGATAGTGGTGTTGATGGGAGACTGTACAGGCCTGAGGTAGCGGAGAGGAGAATGGAATCTTTAGTTGACGGGTTATTCACAAGGCAGTTAAGAAATATGAACGAAAACAAGACGTGTTGGCCAAGACTGCTGGATGCTGGATTGTAGTTGAAGGCTTGGAAAAGAATGGAGAGACAAGGGGGGCATTGAGCTCTGGGTTTAGATTTGAGGAGGGGGCAGCAAGGAGGAGGAGGTCACTGCAGGGTGGGAGCGAGGAGAGGAAACAGAGAATGGGGGGATGGTCGGAGGCGGGCCTTTCCTGTTCTACATCCCTTCAGCGCTGTCCCTCCCCTCCGAGATCCCCGCTTCACTTCCTCAATCACTGACTCTGCTTTCACCTCCTCGCCCCTCCTGCATCCTCTCATAACTCATGCTGACACTGACTTCAGAGCAGGAAAGTGGCGGTGCAGGTGCCGCTCATCTTTTCTTCCACTTCTTGCCTCCCTTGTCTGCCCCTCGCCGTCCTTCCCGTTCATATGGTCAGCCCTCCTTTCAGGCATGCACGGTGCTATCAGCCCCTCTCTGACAGAGAGATCTCAGCCCCTATCAATCATCAATCTGCCCACTATATATGTCTTTGCCCTGTGTGTGTGTGTGTGTGTGTGTGTGTGTGTGTGTGTGTGTGTGTGTGTGTGTGTGCAGGAGGGGGAGCTGCATCCGGAAGGTCCCCAGTCAACACAGATTTGTGTGACGGCAGCGTCAATGACTTCATTACATGTGATAAGACTCGTGTGGAACCGGAGGTGAGTGAGGGTGTTTGGGGTTTGGCTGAAGAGGTGAAGCTGGGAGCTCGAGTCCCTGAGACCTCAAGACTTAACAACCTCAAAAAAGGAGGCAGTTCACCTATAATATGATCTGACATTAAGGGGTGATGTTTAGGGCTGCAGCTAAAGATTTTTTTTCATTATTGAATAAGTTTAGCCTATAAAATGGCAGAAAATAGTAAAAATGTGTTCTATTTTGAGGCGTTTTTTTTATAGATTATTGGTATATTTGTCCACTTCCTGATGCGTGGGCTGGTTCCTCCTGATGTGGGTGGCTCCATGTATGACAATGGCTAATATGTGAAAATCTAATAGTTAATTTTAACCTCTGTATTACTTAATATATGAGTCATGACTATTTTTACTGGTCACTCAATGACTTCAATGGCATATTCTTCTTTCTCTTTAGAGTAATGATCTTTCATATATAAAAAAAAAAATCATGATCATCATCAGTCATAATTTAACATCACTCAAGAAGACATCTTCTAATTCCATGTTTTGTCTGTCCACAGGTGCTCAATTTACAGTACCATATATTTTTCTTGATGAGTGGCTCAGACTGAAAATAAGTGTGTGTATATAGCTTTGAATCAGATGATCTCGGGTGTTGTGAGGGAGGATTCTGTCAAGACGGCTGAAAATAGAGCTAGTTTAGCACACCACAGTTTACAAAGGAAATCAATTTGTGTCACAAACACCTGTCCAGCCTGCACAGCGGCCCTCTCACTTCACTAAATCTTTCCACCTCCATCGGCACGTTATTGCACCGCAGCCCAGAACTCATCAGCCAGCTGTTTGCCCCCCTCTGGGCCCTTCAGCCATTCACAGCTGACTTCCTCTTTAGTAGCACTTAGGTTGTGAGGCAGCGTTGCCTCTGCTCTAATGGGCCTCTGTTACATGGAAGGACGCCTCCTTCAGGCACCACTGCAGTGTGTAATGATGCTCCGTGTTCTGCCCTGCTCTCAGGAGGAGCAGCCCAACCTGACTGGCAGACTTATTGGGATGGAATATTTGCTGGATTGTGAGTTAAACAAATTGTTCGTCAATCCCCCAAGACTTTTCTGTATGTTAAAATAAAAATCCCATATGGCACATCTGTAATAACACATGAGTGAAATATACTGTGTGTGACAGACTCTTAAATCTCCCTGCTGCCACAGTGTGAAAACAAAATGTATTTTTTCCCCCATCTCTGAGCAATACTTCCCCACCAAAGCAGTACTTCTCACTGGCGGACAAGACAACCTCAAATCACACTAGAAATCTGAGTGACAGCAACAAGACAGATGATGACTGGGAGGTGTCTGAGGCCGCAGGCTGGAGTGTATAATTATGCACAGGACTGCAGGCTGCTGGGCCTCGGTCCTCTCCGAGCTCAGCCAACAGCATCGCTCTGTTTGCCCTGCAAGAAACTTCTGCTCTGAATCACCGCGAGCAAAGCCGGAAGCCCTCGGAGGAAACTTTACAATGCCCCGCCGACTCCACTCACACTTTCGCTCTCCCAGAGTGTCAGACAGAGATTGGGATACATCACACACGCACACACAAATACACATACACGGTTGCGAAGGTCCTCTCCAGCAGGCTCTCATTAAGTCGTGTTCCTGGGCTCTACTCCTGTTGTCCCCTTGTGATTGGTGTCTGGCTTCGTTAGCTGTGACAAACACTGATTGATCACAGACACTCAGTGACTTTGGCCCTAATTTGTTCAAGGACGGCAGTCTTCTGTGTCCACAGCAAACTTGCGTGCAGCTGGCAAATATCTGGGCTCAGAGTGTCACAGCTGAACATGGAGAGTTTGGCAACTGGCTGACAAACGGTATGGAGGTGAAAAGGCAGTGAAAGCGCAAAGAGATGTGCATCTTACCTCCCAACCTCCTCTATGACAGGCGCAGGGCAGAGCAGGAAGGTATCTTCTATTCCAGCTGGTCTCTCATCTGCACAGGGAAAAACAAAATCATACTTTGTGAAGCAGACATTTTAACATTTGCTGCCTAAACATGGTCCCACATTTCTCTTACATGCACAAGCCAAACCAGAATCCCATGATGCATTTAAGTGTGAGCATTATGTATTACAGCAATTTGGTCTGATGAGAAGCATATGAAAAAAACTGATCCATCAGATTTCAGTGTTCTGATAATATATATTTTTGTTTGTTTGAATGTATTTTCCAGAGCATTATATGCTCAAGAGACTAAATACAAGCAGGAAGTCTTATGTACTCTTATGTAAAGGCCCTAAACTTGATTAATGACTGACACAACCTTTTGCCTGGTTGCTTCTGATATTTACTGTAACATGAATTATTAGTTTTATCCTGCCAACCTGTGCAAAATGCGTTCTGCTCTTTTGTGTGTGTCTGTGAGTGTGTGTCGCATGTATACATTTGCAGAACTTACCCACAGAGTGTGTATCATTCAGTTTGAAGCTGCAAAGGACCTGGTCAATGTTTCTGGCATGGAGAAACCCATTGCCTCTCACCACCACCTGGAAACTCTCTGAGACGAGAACAGAAAGAGAGCTGGCACCATCAGAAATGATCAGCAACATGCACACTCATGCATAACAATGGTAAGACACATATTTTCTGTTGCATGTGAAAATATGAGATGTAAGAGATCAAAATTGGCCTCCTATTTTAGTTTGAAGTGGAAGAAAATTTCTGGTGTACCATTATGGTGAGTGCTGACAGCAATTTCCTTCCTCTGATGTGCTCAACTTAAGTGCACGCCTCATTACTGCTTGTTTAGATCTGTGTGCTTGTGTATGTATGTGTGGAAAGGCCACAACAAGCTCCAGTGGTGCTAATGCTAAAAGTGCTGCTATTCACAAATATGTGCTGTACAGTAGCCAGAAGCTGTGTGCATGTGTGTGTGTCTTTGACCTTTAGCTTCCCCCAGGCGCTGTTAAAGCGCACTGACAGAGGCTTGCCAGCATATGCTGGAGTGTCTATGTGGCTGCTACCCAGCATATGTTAGAGAGCGGGGAAAAAACACTTGCTTAAAAACATGCCTGCAGGGCTGACAACAGCACAGCACTGTCAAAGTAGGTCTGACCTTACCTATGGCGCCATTAGCACGTGTGTGTGAAGATATGTGGATACTGGTGTATGCACTGTGTGTGTGTGTGAAGTGCCTTTGTGTTTTTCTGAGGAATGTTCACGCGTCTTGATGTCAGTATGTGCATGCATGAATGTGTGCAGACATGTGTTTGAATGTGTGTGCGTGTGTACATGCGCGTGTGTGGTCTCTGGCTGTGCACCAAGGTTTCCTCTAGCATTATCCTGGCTGATAGAAGTGAGCATTTGCCACACCTTTAACATTTAAAGCTCCAGCGTGAAGATCACTGGATAAAAACATCACAGGGTGTGGGTGTATATGTGACAGTGTTTCCCTTAAAGGTCAGCCATGCTGCTATGAAAAGCATTAAATGCAGATACACAAAGAGAGGCAGAGCTGAGTGGAGGAAAACAAACATCACTTTACATCTGTTTGCGCATCTCTGCATGTTTACAGATGCTGTAAACATGATGAAGAGTGCAGATTTGCTGCTGGAGCAGATGCAGGAGGAAAAGTGGAGATGTACAAACAGAACAGGCACAAGTTGTATATATTATATATATGTAGAATATACATACTATGAAATGCATTACACATTAGTTTGTACAGACAGCGCAGTTATCCAGCCTCAGAAAAGTTAAATTTCTAATGTCTCGTAACAGTGCACACAGCTGACCTCATACAACTGCCTATCTGCATGTGTGTGCAAGTTTATTTACAGATCCTCACTTCAACTCATTGTGCTGATGTCATGTCTTCAGCTTGAGTCAGTTCCTTCATATATATAAACACACATACACACAGTCACACACACACACCACTCCATTAACCGCACACCTCATTACAGACAGCCTAATCATTTACTGTTAACCACAACCCATGTCTTCCCCCTCCTCCTGCCCTAACTTTAATGAAAAACACATCACAACAATCAGAAGAATGAATTACAACTATACAACAGATCATCAGATAACTTGGATTGTATTAATTGTCACATAAACTGATGGTTTGTGTGGTTTGTAGTGGTTTGCAACCTCAACAATGTGCAACTTAATTAGAGGTCTTAGCAATAATTACTCGCAATGCTTTGTTCCTTGGCTGCTATGGCAGTCAGCCGCCTTCATACAATGCTACCGTAAAATAGCATGAGCTGCAACTGGGACGGGGTGCGTGTGGACACGAAAATAAACACAAATCAACATGGAAGTGGTGAATAGCAGATATTAACCCAACTGCAACCATCTGTCTAATTTTGAGACTGCTGATTGTTCTTTTTTGTGATTATTTATAATGTCCTTGAATATTTCCACACTAAAAAGTTTGCTAAAGATAAACATGGTCAAATACTCTGTATAACAGTATCTTGTTGGTTTGCATGGTTTATGTTTTATTGATCTGGACATCTTCACAAACACACACACACACACACACACACACACACACACACACACACACACACACACACACACACACACACACAAGCAGGCTTGATGGGCTGAAAGGTCAGTGCTGTCAGACACATGGTGGGCAGGGACTGGTGGTGTCCTGCTGACATGTACAACACATATGTTGCTGCCCTCTCCTCTCTGCTTTCTGCCTGCTTCTGTGTCCATTTACATCTACACCTGAACGTTTGACAAGGATTGCATGACTGTGTGTCTCTGTGTGAATATAACACATGTACACCTATGTGCACATGTGTCTTGCTGGCGTGGAGAAAATGGGGTACGGCTTGTCCGAATGGCGGCTCTTCAATCACGTTAGTGCGACAGGACAGTGAAGGGCAGGGGGGGTAAAGGAGGACGGGACAACAAGGAGGAAAGGGTCAGGCGTTAATGAAAGCAGCAATCTCTGCTGTCATGTTAGATCTAAGGCCCGGTGTGTGTGTGTGTGTGTGTGTGTGTGTGTGTGTGTGTGTGTGTGTGTGTGTGTGCTTGCATGCATGTGTGTGAGGGGAATCAGTGCTGTCATGTCAGATAGTGTGGCCCAACGTTCACTGTCCAGTCTGATGGCCTGTTTGCAGGCAGCTCGGTCTGGTCACTTCACATCAATGTGAGGGACATGTGTGTACATGTGCTCGCAGATGTGTGTGTGTGTGTGTGTGTGTGTGTGTGTGTGTGCAGACTAAAGAACATCCTAACATGTGTGTGTTGGTGTAAAGCATGTATGGTATGTGACTACATACAGGCAGGCAGAGAGAAAGACAGAGAGAGACTGTCACAGTACCTATGAAATATGTAAGCATGTACTTATATTCAAATGCTTCAGGATGGATGGATCTGGGTAGATGGTTAAATTTAACACTTGTCCACAGTCTTGCAGTTCAAAATAAAAGCAAACTCTTGCTAATTATACTGCAGGAATAAGCTCTGAGTAATGGACAGAAGTGAGTTACTTCTCCAGATTGCAATTTAAAGCCATTCATAAGCATAAGATTAAAGCACTGGGATCTAAAATAAAAGCTGTGTATTATTCATGGTGCAACAAAGGTGAACGCAGTGCACAACAAGCATGTGTTCAGCACAATACAATCTTTGCCTCTCATTAATTAGGCCAGAATCAAGTCTTGGTTAAAGTGGGTCCTTGGTTTCTTAGTTCACTGACCATTATTCTGCTCATCAATCGAATAATAAATGAGGCTGTTGGAGGATATTTGGGCACATGTCAACTGACACACTCAGGCAACAGACCAGAGTCTGGAGTTATCACATGGAGACAACTGTGATTCTTTATTATCCCCGCCTCATTTTTGTCCTTTCAAGGCAACAGTCTCATTCCTCTCCTTCTGTCCTCTCCTCTCCACATCCTCTCCCCTCCTTCATATCCCATAATGGATGCTAATCTCCATTGGTCGTCCTGGTAGCGCGGCTGCAAATGCACTCTCTTAAGTGAGTCCTAATAAGGTCATGTCAAAGCTCATCCATTCTGCTGGCTGCACAGAATGGCTCTCTCTCATCGCTCTTATCCTGTCTCTTACGTCCTGAAACTGTGCAGATGCACAAGAGCTGGACATGGAAAAGGAGGTGAGGAGGAAGACAGGGTTGAAACAGCCATTTTAACATATACGATGTGGCAAACTAGGCCAGAGAAGCAGCCATGCTTAAAAATTCAGGGCTAATTCCTCTGACCAACACCCGCCACCCCCCCTCCCACTTTTTTGCGCGCACGCTGTGCTGAAGCGGCTATGCTAATTTCCCCCGGCCGTGAATGACAATACGCTCTCTGTCACTCTGCGGTCATAAGCGTCCGTGCGATTACTCAACCCCATGTTCTACTCCAGAGGCTTCAGATGACTGTCATCTGACACAATCGCACAACGTGACTGCCCAGTGTCTTAACAAGCAGTGGACAGATTTGCTCCTCACACCTCTTACCTCCTGCACACACGCTGGACGGCTCTGCCGCTAGAATCTCAATGCAGGACTTCTTGATGATCTGAGAGATCAGACAACAGCAGAAGGAAAAACACAGTCACAAACAATTAAATGACATAACAGTTTTTGGTTTCGTGTTCCTCGCTGCGTATGGAGAAGTGTTTGTCTGAGTGTACATGTGGTATGTATGTGTCATACCGAGTCAATGATTCCCCTGAGGGCTTGGAAGCCTCCCCATACAGGAAACACATGTTCCACAGTGTCTGCAATAGTTGCAAGCTAGAAAAACACACAGACATAGAAAGAAAAAAATAATTTGCTTTTTTATGCATTTGCTACATCTTCAATATCCTTTTGCTGGATCCTACCTGGGTCTGGTTGAATTCTTTGACCCCTACACAGTAAACAATGGCTCCCATAGATCTGGCCCTCTCTGCCTGCAAAAGAAAAAAAAATGCAGTGAGCTTAAAGGATCTGATAGGCTTAAGAAGCCAAATGCATCTCCAAAAAATACATCAGCATCAGGCATCTGTGTGTCCGCACAGTAGAAAGTTTCAGACAGGGGACAGACGATGATGAAGCTCTGAGTAATTCAGACACTGCCACAATACCAATGAGCAGCATTTGTCTGCTTTGAAAGGAGCCGACCAAGGGGCACTTTTAAAATAGCCCCAGAAACTAAACACATCCACAGGAATTACTGAACTTCTGTTCAGTGTGGATATCCAGTTGATGGAGCACCAAAGCTATTTATGTCCAAACTGCCGGTGCATCATAAAACAGAATTAACAACTTGAACAGGAATAGAATAGACACCTACAGTACCGGGACCCTCATGGTAATGCTTGCAAGACTTCAATCTAAAATCCTTTTTCATCAAGTGTTCACAATATTTTGTCTACCCCTCTCACACCCCTCTGCTGATAACACATCTTACCTCTCGCTGAGCTGTGCCGAACTGCCACTCATTCAGTTCTCCATCAGTCAGAGCGATGATAACGCTGGCTGTCCCTGCAAAACACACAACTTTCATGTCCTCTGAAACAATTCAGCAGATGCAGGCTGACATCATGAGGATCTTAGACCGAGCTTACCGTACTTCTCGTTATGTATCTGTGTATTAGCCTGCAATTGCAAAGAAGTCATTAGTCAAGATTCTGAACTGGTTCAGTAAACTGCAAAGAAAGAACAGTTTCAGATGTTATAATAGCTTGCAATGGGTTTCTGAATATGTTGATGTTGTTACAAAGCCAGCCCACAAACCTCACTTTACTGAGTGTGGTCTGGCCAGGCTCACAATGCATTAGCTTGGGACAGGTGTCACTTCAAGTACTCTATGAATGACCAGTGACAGAAAGTCATTCATGCTCTGACCTACTCCTCATACTAATCTAACTGGTCTTGGTTCCAGCTGCCAGGCTCAATTAATCGTCAGTTAATTTTTTCCAGAATAAAATCTTGTAACAAAGACTATGGAAGTTTGATTTAGGCTGGTTTTACCAACGTCTTGGGTCCTCAGCCTTATCCTTACCATCTCCAGGCCTAAGTTCATAAATGTGTCTCCTCCAGGGATGACCCTTCTCAGAGCTGTTAAACCTCTATTGATGGCCTCTCTGTGGGTTAAACAGACAAATAACCATATAAAATGCACTGGAAGAAAGCCACTCTTAGGGAAAGACATTCTCAATACAGCAGAGGGAAAGAGGAAGGTAGAGAGTGGTTTGAGTTGGCAAGTAATTGTGTGGCTCAGTAGTGTCCAAGATCAGCTCTCAGCCAAAGTCGGTCAGCAGACTGAATGCAATGCTTTGTATTAGTAGGTTCCCTGAAGCTGGATGAACTTTGTATATTTTAGATTTTCAGTTGCAATCTGTTGAGAAAATCTCAGTTTTCAGTGGTTTCCAGACAAACACAACAAGAGGGGACATGTCCACCAGTGTAATGTGGGACCACAGGGAGGCAAAGATCCAGACAGAAATAACAGTTCAGGTGTTATTCAGCTGCAGGTCTCACCTGTTCTCAGTCAGTTTCATGATGATGTTTCCTCGTGTGGAGAAGACAATGAAGGACATTCGCAGCATGGGGCTGAAAACACACAGTTGTTCTACGTTAATGTGGACAAACAAAGAAAACATCCAGTTAATTTAATGACTAATCCTGCTTTACCTGATAAATTTCTCTGCCAGCTGCTCCACGAAGGAGTAAATCTCTATCCAGTGATTCTTCACACTTCCAGATCTAAAAAAAAAACACAACAAAAAAACCCACAACTTTATAAGGAAACAATGTGATGTTGCCACAGATGACTAATTGTCATCAGACACAGATGGGATTACTTCAGATTACAACAGGATTACTGAGAAATGTAGCCAGCTCTCCTAGGAAGTTTGGACTTATTCATACAGAAAAAAATCAACAGATTAGTTTTTGTCTGACAAGATAAAATTAAAGATTACTGTGTTTATTATGCACACCAGTGATCTAGGGATGGCAATGCTAACCTGTCCTCTTTATGCTAAAGTAAGTAAAACCATGAATAAATCTTCATCTGTACCTTAATAAAACTGTTTTACCCTCCTTTAACTTCAGAAAGCAAAAACCTCAAAAAAAAAAAAATCAAGAGCTCCAAGTTCCCTGATAATTAATGAAAATCTGAGCAACAGGGTGATCACCTTTTGTAGGATGTGATTCAGATTGGCAGGACATTTGATACAGTCATGTTTGCCACAGGATGAACTGTGAGAACTCTGAGGATCTCTAAATCATCATCAGCCTGCAAGTACAAATCCATATCTGAACAATAAGGCCATCACATCAGGATGTGACTCAAAGGCAGTGGACACACATGAATACGTACGAACTGGATTTAATGGCTATGAGATATAGATACAGATGACATAGATACTCAGGAACAACAGTAACAGTTAATCTCGTCCACGTTTGAGGACATTCCTCTGGCCACTCAGTCACATTCCATTACTGCGGACAGTAACCTGTCAGCGGTGAGAGCTGCTGGTTAGCCTGCTACATGCTGCTGTGTCCATGACAGTCTCCTTAATGAAGCCCAGTCCCAGGGGGCTGCTAATGGGGGCTAATTGCTGCTGGGCCAGAGGGTTGAGGTTAGACAGGGACAGATGTAGCAGTCTGCCTCTAGCAGGGACCATGTCGCAGGCAGCTGGCCTGTGTGTCTGTGTTTGTGTGTGTGTAGGATCTGTGTTTATATGAGCGTGCATGTGTGTGTGTGTGTGTGTGAGACTGTGAGGGGGAACAGATGGTCCCAGTGAGCACAGCAAGTCTAACAACAGGTTGGGGTCTGCAGAGTGAAAAGGCTGCAATGTGAACAACAGCGGGACACAGTAGTAACACTCAGCAGGGGGTAAATATGAGTGTGAGTGTCTATTGAAGGACGCAACATCAAACAGCTTCTACCCCAAACTCAGCCAGGCTGTGTGTGTGTGTGTGTGTGTGTGTGTGTAACAGGGTCATAAACACAGTGAAAGTCTGAGCTGAAGACACACGATGACTCCTCTGTGCTTCTGCTTAAACCAGTCGCTTCCTCCTCCACTTCCCTTCTTCCCAGGAAGTGAGGGTGCGATTAAATTGTTTTGTGCTTTCATGTAACAGTCGTTTTGGCTTAATCTTAAGATCCATAGAGTTTACTGATACACGTGCACAACAAAGCTCAGTTTCAATCCAGTGTGCAGGGCGGAAATGCTACTTGACCGAATTAGCATTATCAGTCCTATTCTACATGCAGGAATGATTGGTTAATAAATTAATGAGATCTGATTATTGATTAACTATCTAAGTGAATCAACCAGCTTCACACAAGATTTGCTGTTCTTCTCAGTTGTGTATCAGTACATATCTTTGGGTTTTGGACTGTTGTTCATATAAAACAAGCTATTTGGAGACATTACCTTGGGCTCTGGGCATTTTTCATTATTTTCTGGCAGCGTTTGGACTAAAATATTGATCATCATTAATGAAATAAGAGCTTGATCACTCATTAAATAATCCATCTAGTCACTGCATGAGTACGTTGAATTGCTTTTAAATACTGCATGCATTAGGACAGTTCTCATGCTCAGCAAATGTTAAGTCAGTTCATGTACTGTAAACACACCACGTCTTTACTGCTTTCATTAGACAGCCACACATCTAAATCACTGCTTCATCCAACCAAGTCAGGAATTACCCTTCACCTTTCTGCCTCCTGAGTTTGTAGAATATCAGGGTATGATCTCTTTTTGACTGCAAGCACTTGGGTCAGTGAAAACAAACCTCTGTTCAGAACCCAGCCATATAACACAACACCTATTATTCCTTTTGCGGGTAACCAGATAGAGAGGAAAAATGCGGCCTGGTATTTGGTGTGGGTCAGACGTGGAGTGTAGGAATGCAGGAAGCTGATAACGTTTTCGTTTTTCTAACGTTCATTCTGCACACACGCATTCTCAACACAGTATGCATCACAATCTTCTGGATCGCAAAGCCAAAGCCAAAATGAAAAGGTGAAGACCAGTGTGGACATGTCAAAACATCCCTTATGCATGACTTTAACTCTGCTATCTAACGCTGAAGCATCAGATTAGGTCACTGTGTGGCATTTAAGATCAGAAAAACAGCCAACAAGTCAGTGCCATCTCGGGAAAAAGAGCAGAGGCTTCCTGAAGGCTTGCTGAAGCATGCAGGTCCTGACAGTCAAACAAACAGAGGCGTGCCAGAGACTAGGCCATGCGTGACGTGCCACGCTCCCCAGGCTCCTCCTAAACTTTTGGAAGCAAAGGGTAAAGACTGAAGAGCGGCTGACAGATGTTGCTGTGGACTCGGAAAGATCATGAAACATGTCGAAAGCAAAGTAAAATGTCACTCAATGCGTCCACTTTCACTGCTCATAGGTGGTGTACGTGGGGCAACTGAGGACATACAGTGAGGTTTTTGAAAAGCATTACCTCACCGTATTCCCAAATGTTATACACAGATACCGCAGTGTTTAACTCCTTCACTGCAAAATCATTGCACCCAGTCCCTCTATGTCTTTTTTTTGCTGTCATTCGATCTCTCTCTCTCTCTCCCCTCATTCAGCATGTTTTGACATGTCTGATTGCTCTGTGTCCACACGCTTAATTTCACCTTGCAACTGCGGCCAAGATACAACAAAAATGCCAATTATAATGTCTGAGCTGCGATGAACAGCAGCGCAGTCTGAGACCGCAGAGAGATCTCACACAGATAATTACTGTGTAGTCAGGCTTACACAAGCCAAAAAGGTGGCAAAAACATCCTCACTGAGATTATCGACTGAAAAATCTTACTATTATGAGATTTAATATGTTTTTTGGGGGCTGTGGGGTGGCTGATTGTGCATTCCTCTAGGCTTAGAAATGGTGCCACCCAAACGTGCAGAGAGTTCAGTCCATATAAGTGTTAAAAATGGCATAAAGCTGTTCAAAGACTGGTTAGTCTGAGAGTTGTTCCTAATGTTAGAATTGGGGTTAAGGGCGTCTTTGTGGTCTAGAGGTCTAAGAGGCACAAGTAATAGCAAGGTCTCTGATTCTAATCAGGCTGGAGACCTTTGTTTATCGTCCTCGCTCTCTCATGCCTCATTTCCTGTCAACCCTCTGCTGACTCTCATCAAATGAACACAAACATGCCCAAGAAATACTTGAGGAAATAAATTGTGTTATTTTTGGTATAAGTCTAAGATCAAAGTTTGGATCACTTCTCTAAAGATGCAGTACTACCACTCCATCTTTAGAAAAGTGACACATACTTATGACAAATACTTCAAAGGGGAATGTGTCATATACTTATGACACATACTTCAAAAGAGGGTTTTAAATAGCAACTGTAAAATAAATATATTCGCTCTCAGAGGCCTTTTTCTGGAAGGCGAGTGGGTGACATACTGGTGAATTGAAGAGCAGGTAAAAGGCAACACAAGTTAAGACGAATTAAAGGGATTTTTCATGACTTGGCAACCCAAATACTGTTCTTCCTAATGGCTTATTACTGATGTATAAAGCATTAATAAACGTATTGACCAATGATAGTTTCAACTTCAAAAACATGGCACCAGTAACGATGTCATGTTCTTTTCTGGCTTCTTTGTTCCATAAAAACATCAACCCAATCACTAGTGTGTTAAGAAACAAACAACCCCCTAGAACATCAGTAAGGAGTGGACCCTGCTTCTCTCCACTACATGGCCGGTTCAGGATACAATAGGCCTACAGTAGATGAAGAGAGGAGCAGTTTCAAGGATCACCAGGCCACATACTGCAGCACCGCTGTGGGGCAGCTGCTGCAGCTGTGTCCGCAGGCGTCATCAGCCTGAAACTCTATCCATCCTGCTCGCCCTGCCCACATCCCGTGGGTAAAGCTCATTCTGTTTGCCTCTCCACTTTGAACCGGACGGAAAGAGAAGAAAAGCATGCCACAATGCCCCAAATATTCGTCCTGCTTCCCTACTAAAATACTGTATACCTGCGCGAAAAGGCACACAAATAATGACGGTTAAAGTCAATTTGGACGTGCTCTCCGCTTATCAATGCCACTGATCAAGAAACCTTACTTGGGAATGATTTGTACTACAAAAAGCAAACCTAAAAAAAGTGTCTGACTTTACAAGATCAAACTTATATGATACTTTTTTTTTCCGGCGTCACTACAATAGAAACGAGGGGACTGAATCTGACTGATGCGCGCCGCGTTTCCAAACAACTGGGCGGTTGCATGGCAATGCGCAGCGATGAGAAAGTAACAAAGCCATAAATAATCTCGGACACTCACTTGTCCAGGACAAAATAGAGGTCGAATGCGCCCTGACAGGACCTCTCCTCCTCCTCCTGTTGCTCTTCCCGCAGCTCTCCTTTCACCGACACATCGAGGAAGAAAATTCCCAGCAAAGCCAAGGCGAGGAACATGCGAGTCTGTGTCCTCGCCATCTTTCCCGGTTACAGTTGACTACCAACACAACACCGTGACAAGTGAAGAGCTTCACATTTTCTCTCTAGCGCCTGTTTCTGAATCGACTTTTCTCCTCGGTGTTGTGTCCTGTGAGGTGGAGCGCATTCAGCCCACAGGAGTGTCGATAAAGCCGGGCTCTCCAAGTCTTTCTCTTTCAGATGAGAAAAAAAAATGCAGTGCAGCAGGGCAGGATGGAGGAGAGGAGCGACACCCGAGGAGAGACACAAAACTCCACTTTTACACAGAAAAAAAAAGCCCCATGAAAAGCAGCGAGCAGTTATGGGGTGGGATTACCAAAAATAACAACAGACTATGTGAGGCTGGAGGAGAAAAAAAAAATCGGCCTTGTTTTTTGTTTGTTCATGTTTGAAACATCAGAGGAGCAGAAATCATGGATAATTGCCTCCATGTGATTTATTAAAATTAAATTCACGTCCTTTGATGCAACGTTTCAACTCAATATTTCCCTCTTAGAAATAAATAGGCAGGCCAGCTTTCACGTGGTCAGTGATTTAATATAATCTTTAGTAAACTGTCATTTTGTACCTTCTTTTGAATAATCAATAGTTTGGTCATTTTTGTGCCTCAATTTTTTTTTTTTTAAAGTTTCTCCCATTCACTACCTCTGACGTTCAACCCTCAACTGGAAAACAAGCGAAATACAGAAACAAGCGCAACTCAATTAAGTGCATGAATGCAAATCGACCCATGGAAGGATGTGAAAGGCTTGCAGTGTGTTCCTGGGAGTGTCATCAAATTTACGAACATAATGCAATAAGATATTAAAATTGGAGGAAATGTAACCTAATATAAAATTAAACATTTTTCAGCCTGCAGTGCATTTGCCCTTTAAGCAGGCAGATGGAGTGCGCCCGAGGACTCCCCGGCGAAGGCTTTCATGTGTTTCCTCTTTCTCATTATAGAAAGTTGGCTCGATAACCACGAGGACATTTACCCAAACCAAAGCTTTGATGCAGAATAATCCATTAAATGCTCATTAGACAGAAACATTTAGTTGATGAATAATGTATTTGCCCGGTGGCAAAGCCAGACCACCCTGCATCATATCATGTAATATTGGCCAACTTTACATTTTCCCATTGCCCACATGAGCCAGGACGATTTCCACCACTCGTGTAACTCTCGCGTAGCTAGACTCATTGTTTCCAGAAATGTGACCAAAAACTGTCTCTGACGCCCACATAGCGTGTGGATTCTGTGTAATCTGAATGAGTGGAGTGACTTTCATCTAAAACCATGACAGAAAATAAGATGTCCCAATAGCTCCACAGACACACACACACACACACACACGCACACACAATGATTTTATCTGACCAACTGCAGGCTAGGGGAGTGTGTGAGGTCCTGCTCTAAGCTCACAGTTAAAGGAAATTTGGGCGCACTGCCTCAAACTGTCCAATTTCTAAGCAACAATGACTCAAAACATTATATTTCATCATTTCACACTGTCTACAAGATGGAAATATTACTATTTTGCTCACAGATGCATGCATGCACTGGATGAACCACCAGATAAAGACCCCATAATGTGCCTTATCGGTCAGATCCTGTCCCGACTGGCGCCCATATCTCTCTTCTTCATAGGTTCTGACTGTAAATCAGATAAGGGACAATTAACCGAAGACTAAATTCAAAGCATGTGAGGGCGCGCGCGTGTGTGTACGTGAGCGCGGACGTGTTTACATCAATGCGCCACGCTTCAGTGCGCTCTCTGAAGGGGATAAGTGGGAGTGGGAGAGGAGAGGGACGACAGTAGGGAGGAAGATTCAGTCGGATAAGTAACTCGTCACCAAGAAGCGAGAGGGCATCGTTGCCGAGGTCCACTGCACCTGCTGCAACTTGCTGCCACACGGCACAGACGTCCTGCTCAATGTCCGGCGGGTGAGTCCTCATGCAACGCTCTAAATGCACTTGTGTGTTCTTCACAGGGATTCACGATTTTTCTCTCATATACCGTTATTTTCACGGGGACTGGCATTTTCAGACTGGCACCAGGGCATTCTGTTGTGATGCTGCGCGGTCAGCAGTCAACATTTTTGAAGATAACTCCTTAATCATCGGATACTTTTTATTAACCAGAGAAGGGCAAATCAACAGTCACGTTAATATTTGTGCGTAATACTGTTCATAAATTAGAAAATAAACATATTGAACTTATCGTGCGCACAGAGGAGGCAGTTGGGCTCTACGGCAGATGGGGAGACAAAAGGAGAAACCGACTGAAAAACTGAGACAAAGGACGTTAGAAATCATTTTGCCTCGATACCGGCTGCGTCTGCTACTCATTTGGGACGCGTAATTTTAGCGGAAAACCATGAAGCGCTCATATAGATTTTTTTTTTTTTTTTTTTTTTTTTTCAACATTGCGTGGAAGACGGTTCAGCATCTTTAGAGCATCTGAATCCAAATCGGCTGATGGCATGCTAGACTACTAAAATATATATTTTATTTCATTTAGCCCAGTGGTTCGCTCTATTTTGGCTGATTAAAACAAGGAAATAAAAATGTGTATTGGTTCTTACAGGTCTCATGACTTTAGTTCAATTCTATTAGAGCTTACGTCAGGCCTCGCGATTCTACCTTTATCTTGTCACAATAACAACTGTGCACTGTAAAACCTACAGCCTATTGTTTACCTGCTCTCTAACTTAAAATGCTCGTTGTATTTTATCACAGTTTAACGATGGATCACACTTTCCTGCCTCGCTCCATCTGGACCGGTGACAGTAAATTCCTTCAGCATCCAGCGGATCTCTACGCCAGTGTGGTCGTTACGCGCAGCATCCCTGCAGGCACGTGCTTTGGCCCATGTGTGCTCCAAAACACTTTCTACGACACTATCGCCTTCATAGCGCAGAAATCCTGCGACAAAAGAGCTAAATCCTATGTGTTCAGGGTGAGTTGTTCAATTTTGTGCTCAGCTGTCATGAAACACCGACATGTGAACTTCAACGATATGACATCTGAAGCAGCTTTGCCTTAGATAGAACTCGATGTAGGTGATGTGCCTTGCGATTTCATGAACAGCGTGTTTTGGACACTAGATTCAATATTTTGTTTATTTTGACTGAATTTCTTCATTTGATTTACCCCTTTCTTTATTTTATCTGACTTTATTTTCATGTTGTCCATCTGCATTTGTTTATTTGTCATGAGGCTGCTGTCTTGGGTATTATATCTTTATATATTTTTACGAATACCAAGCTTGTAGGAAATGGTAATAATATGAGATCTGGAATATAATGTCAACAATTCATGTCAACAGGTGGACCCCGAAGCCATGCGTAATTCTGCACTCGTGCTGTCCTGGCTGCGGCTCGTGCAGGCTGCGCGCAATGGAGAGGAGCAGAACACGGAGGCCTTTCTGAAAGCGGGTCAGCTGTATGTGCGGACCATCCGGGACATCCAGCAGGAGGAAGAGCTGCTGGTGTGGTACGATCAGGAGCTGTCTCATCTACTGGGCTTCACAGACATGACCAGGGGATCGAGTGAAGGTGAGGCGCAGCTCAGTAAAGCGAGTGCAAGGCCAGATACACAAATAAACATAGAATTAAACTAGAACTGTATTTCACACCGAAATACACGTTTAAGGATTTATCTGCGCACAGTCACATAGTGTGATTTTTGTCTCTTTCAGAGTTCAAATGTGGAAGATGTCACCAGGTCTTCAAGAATGAATATCCTTTCCTGGCTCACTGTCGATTCCTGTGCACTCAAGTCAAGAGTGACGCCTGGAGCCGCGAGGTTCACGAGCACAAGCAGGTGGAAATTAAGAGGCAACATCGAGTGACAGATTTCCACAACATCGCCAGAGATTTGGAACACAAAAAATCTGGCAGCAATGAGGACGCAGAGGTTTCCCCCAAGAGAAGGAAATACGAGGAAAGTCTTTACCCCAAAGGGCGGAAAACGGTTCTGCTGGAAAAAACGAACATTTCCAATGATGACAATATTACACAGCTGTATAAGGGCTACGACCAGGCAGCAGGGGATGCATCTTCCTCTGTGGGGAAACTGAAAGCTGATAAAGTCAAACCGGATCATTTGGGATGTAAGAATGATGCTTTTGCTGATGCGAGGGAAGTCAAGGGGGGGTTTACGCACGGTAGAGAGATGGAGGCACGGTCGGAGACAGGCGAGAGCTCTGGTGTGCACTCAAGCAGCAGCAGCGCATTTTCTCTGGTCCTGTCCAACAGTCAGGGCGAGCAGAAAAGCGCTTTCTGTAAACCGAGTAAAAGAACTTCTCCTATCGACCCTCAGGCGCATCTCGGTAACGCTTCAACAGCCCCCTCTAGCCGCCTAGAGGAGATGACTGACGCCTTTACCTCCAGGACTGTTATGGGATACAACAATTTGATGGCATCCAACATCCTGAGCGGGGACTTACAGACCGTACCCTCCCCGGTTGCCTTAAACAATGCTTTTCATTACGCACCGGAGCACTGGTCCAGGAACATTGGCGTTCAGCTGCAGACCACATCTTCCCTCACGATCCTTCCGCCGACTTTCACCTCATTCGGCGTGTCGGTGCAGAACTGGTGCGCCAAGTGCAACCTGTCCTTCCGCATGACCTCCGACCTCGTTTTTCACATGCGCTCTCATCACAAGAAGGAGTTCGCAGCGGAGTCCCAGGTGAGGAGGAGGAGGGAGGAGAAACTCACCTGCCCGATCTGCCACGAATACTTCCGAGAGCGGCACCACCTGTCGAGACACATGACCTCGCATAACTGAGACGAGAAGGGACAAAAAAGAGGAACTTTATTTATTTGCTAAACGATGCTCGTATTTAACAGGTTTAGATTCACAGCGAGACTTGGTGTATCACAGTGAATGTAGGTAGAAAATAGCAAAACGGACACACGTGGCCATCACAGCCTGTCCACTAGATGACGATAGAGGTGCGTGTAAGCTGATCTCACTGCAGTTTGTTGTCTGTCCTTTAGCCCTGTGTGTTAGGTTGATGATTATTTGGTGCCTTATGGAACTCAGGAGGGAAGAAAGACGGAGAGATCTCGAGGACAGCTCATGATTGTCACACGTCTCGACGCAATCCTCTTTATTTATCGGCTTCTCTCTGCTCTGATTTGTACAAGAGATGTGACTTGAGTGTGTTTGCACATTCGCTTTGAAATCTAAAGTTATGAGAATGAAACAGATGTGTCGAGTTGTTTCTTCCTCCATCATTGGTTCAAGCCAGAGAGGCTTGTTTTTGTCTGCTCCAACAGGCGGCGACGGAGACCAGCTGCTCTCCTTTTTCATCTGTAGGTAATTCAGTACAACAATGATCATCATATATGTTTGCTTTGTGGTTAGTCTGTCCTGAATGAAACCAGGACTGTGTCATTTATACAAAGAAAGCACAGTGCATGAGTCTATGGAAGAAAATGAACATCTTTTTATTCTCACTCTGCTCTCACATGATATGAGACAAACATTTTGATGCATCCACTCAATATCTGTTTGTCATTTCATCCAACATTTCAGCATGCTTAAACAATAAGTGATTGATTCCAGCCTGCCACTCAAAAAAATGAAAGTTTCATGGTTATCATTCATCTTCTTCTTCTTCTTCTGGATGGAGACCACAGAAGCCCACTGCTTTGAATTTGTGATTTTATGCTCCTCCACCACTACTACGTCCCATTCAAGTCAGGCCGCCGACAGATGGACATAAATAGCCGTCTCTGTTGCAGGTAAATGAGGCGGGAAGAAGGCATGAAGTTCATGGGAAAGTCAAGCCTCGACCCTGTTCAGTCACTCTGTAACGTAAGCAGGGATGGAAACCCGCCCACTCTGCTGTTATGTACTTTGATTTGAGCAACAGAGTTTATCCGCCCAGTATCTTCATACCATACACTATCAGAGGGTGCCTGCAGGGAGTTCATCAAAACAAAAAAATAAGAACTTTCTTTCATGGATGCTTTGCTGTGTTTTACTGCAGGGTCTGAAATCTACACATGGCATGAAAACTGCGCCCTGCAAACATTTGACGATGAGAACAAACACCCTGCAACATGTTTGTAATCTTTCACTGAGTTTTAAACCCTCATTTATCTTTAGATTGTCCAAATAATATTTGTTTCCAGACTGAAATGAACTTCTTGGCCGAATAAAAATTGTAAAAGTTATTTGGAAACTGGTAAAGTAGATTTTTTTCCCACTCTCTAAAGGAAAAATAAGGTTTTTAAGCAAAATACCCAGTGGCCCACATGATTAAATGGGTGATTAAGAGACACACTCTGTTAAAGCTACGTCCCTATGTATGAACAGTTCTCTGAGCTCAGGAACCATGTGAGGAAAGAGCCATTTCAGCCCAGACACAGAAAATCCTCTGTTGTCTAATAATGGCTGTATTGCTCTCCTTTAATTGAACAGTCATCATGTGGAAAAACAAATATTGTTCTTGGTTCCCCACTTGGTCTCGTTTCGTTTTGGCTTTTAGTCACTGGGCTCTGAACACGAGCCTAGACTAGTGCGGTTTTCTCGGCTGGAATTGACCATTGTAAGTGCTCTCCCGTGACTGTGATTGCGGTTGACATGGGGTTCACTTTGTAATAGCAGACTGTGGGTCCGGGCTGTAAAAGGGATCAGTCAGGAAATGAGGGAAAAAATGAACCTGCATGTGTTCGTTACAATTGGACCAACCTACTTTGAAGCTAAAACATCTATTAATGTAAACATGATTTATAAACCCCCAATTACAGTCATCATCGTAATATAAATGGAGGTTAGACCCCGTAAAGGCTGCATTCATAAAAAAAAAGACTTGTTGTTGCTGAACATTTCCACTTGTTCAAAATGGAGAAAATTGAATCATGTATTTGGTATTTCAGACATATCTCTCTGCTCTCATCTGTCTCTCTCCGGCATCCTCAAATATGGATTAAAGATAATCTTTTTAGGGTTGTGATACTGCTTATCATCTCACATCATCACGTCACAGCAGCATATAATGTGAATTCTCCACAGTGTTTCTTGTAATTCTTTTTCACGAAAAAACAAGCACAAAAAAACAGTTTAATTCCTGTAATGATAAATGGCAAAATAAGGTTTAACACAATGTATATTACCAAGGTAAAATGATTAGATTTCCCTTTTTATATCACAATTACTGGTTTAATACACAGTATTCTCCCTCCTTGGAATGGTTCATGTTTTATTGTCTTACAACATTAAATCAGATTAGATTTAATGAGGCTATTTGGCACTGATCAACAGAAAAAAGACCCTTTTATAGCCAACTGGAAACAGGTCTCTACAAATTGATCTAAATCAATTCCAAATATGAAATCCAAAATACATGTTTGTAAAACCATTCACTCCCTTTAATTAAAGAAACCCCTAAATCATCAGTGTGTTGTGCACAGAGCTGGTTTAACATTATTAGTTAAATGGAGTCGTGTGTGTGTTGTCAGTGGGTTTAAACTGACTGCAGTGTAAATACACCTGTATCCTGAAGGTCCAGATTTTGTTGAGCCAATGTCACATATGCAGGAACATTAAATCCCCTTTGATTCAATGCTGTAAGACAATAAAACACGACAACTTCCAAAGAGGATGAACGCTTTTTTTATAGTGTTTTATAGTCTATGTATATCTGATGGACAAAGCAATGCAGACAGCAGGGGGTGGCACAGTTTGCTTTCAGAGACGATGACAGGCGACTGACGGTTCTTTTTTTAGCTCCCTGTACACATTTGCAAGCCAAAAGACTTATAGCATTATTCTCTGCAATAAACAGCATAAGGACTCAGTCATTTGTTCTTTTCCCCCCGCAAGCGGTTCCTAAACGTCTCTGTCTTTGAGACAAAATTGCTGTCCAGTCTTGGCAAACTTCAGAGCGCTCTGCTGTTGCAAACAGATGTGGCGCCCTGTGCCAACTTTTTCAGGCTCAAGGCAAAAACAACCACAGTCATGGGTTGATAATCAAAAGTTCCCTCTGTCATTTCATTGTCAGCTTGACACACTGTTTAGGCACCACATGGCTCACCGTCTTCCTCTTGTGAATAAAGGCGACAAGAGGTTGAGTTAAAGTGGTTGAGGGGAACATCCTGCACTTGGGGGGGTAGGGGGGTGGGGTGGGGTGCACCACGTTTTGAAGTTCCAGTGGCTGACGTCCTAATAGGCGCTTGCCTGCTTCCTCCATCAACCATTAACCCACAACAACTGCATCAGTCACAGTATATGCTGGACAACACACGTCTGAGCCTTTGGTGTGGGGTAATAATGGGTTCAAGGGGCTTTAGGGGAATGTTGGTTATCTTTGAGTGGAACCTTCCTGCTTTTGTATGAAGTTATTTTGGAGCAGTGGTGCCCTTTTAGGTTTGTTTTAACAGAAAAAATCCCCCTCCAAGAATCAAACGTTATACGCAGCAATGACCAAGAATAACACAAAGTGTATGAAACAATAATATTCCAGCAAGAGCCTTGGATTAAATTACTTTTTTTATTCTAATTTATAGATGGCTACCTTTTCATAATTTAAACAATACACATGTACAAGACATCATCTCATCTAAAATATAGTAATACATAACCTGTTAACCATGACAAATTATTTTTAACCAAGTTTCACATTCAAAATAGAAAAATATTTCTGGTTTCAATATAACATTCTTGAAGAGTTATGAGGGGGTTGGTGGGTGTAAATGAATTCCAGATGCTCTCTACAATCCATTGGATATTTCCTTTTTAAGATATACAGAGCAAGAATGTAAAATAATCTTCCTGTCTTGCAAAGAAATTAACTTTGCATGTATGTACAATGTGGCATACGATTAGCTTAAAAGTAAGAGCAGCTGTACACAGCATGTAAAAATGTAGAAATATGTTTCATAATCTCTGTCATCCATATGTGGCTGTGAGAGCTGCCTGATGACACAATGATAAAGTCTTTTATTTAGAGCCTTTGTGTCCAAAGAAAACATGAACACAAACTCACTGGGAGCTGTGCGGAGTTCTGCGATAAAAGGAAAACATCCCTTAAATGCTCCTGCCCATGAAATCCTCAATATTATCTCAAAGACAGAATTAAAACAACCGGGCGTCTTGGACATGAGGAGCCCTGACTTTACATGTGTGAGTCTGATCCTCTTGCTAAGGCAGCTGCCAGACAATGTGTCTCTTCAAGTCTGCTGCCGCAGGGCAGAAGAGATGGAAGTGATTTCTCTACAGCCTATGTTCCTCAAGGAATAACGAAGGCCAAAGTGACTTTGTTTCTCAGCATCAAGAAACCGCTTGACAAACAGAGGTATGGTTCTGTCTCCATTAGTCCTGTTTTCTGTGTCTCTCCACATCGAGCCTGTTTTGTCCTCTGGCCCCATTGTCCTCCCCTTCCTATCTGCAGGAGCAGGACTGGACGGACATATTGGGGTAAACCTTGAGCACTGGGTTCCTGGATTCATCCTGGTAGAGAACAGCCAGAGGACTCATCTTTTCTGGGACGCAGCAGGGCTCAGGAACTCCGGGGATGATCCCGACGGCTCGGACTATGCTCTGGATGGTGGCGTGGTTAGACGGCCTCGCCACCTGGGAGAGGTTTGAGTAGAGGAGAGGTGTGCAAAGGAGAAAATCAATAAAAGGACATCATAAAAAGAACATCACACTACAGTTACTCAATATAACGGGTGAGATGGTGTAGAGTGTTAATACTCGTACCTTGGGCATGGGAAATCCACATGTGCCAGCGCAGTAGTAGGCATCAAAGGCCTTGGGTGCTATGATCCACTCACTCCAGCCAATGTCTGCAAAATCCACTCTGAGGTTCCTCCTGGAGCAGCCCCTGTGCTGGTTGTCACCCCACTGCCTCCTCCTGGCTTTACGCATGGTTTGTTCATCAAAACTCAGCACAGGTGACTCAGAGTTCACGCTCCCCTTGTGCTTTTTTCCATCCTTTCCCTCATTCCTCCGCTCATGCTTTCGTCCGTCACTGATAGTCAGCACGCGACTGTCTTTTAGTTTTTTCACAGCTGAGTCGTCAGGTTTGTGCCCCTGCGATATTCTTTCTCCCCCCTCGAGAACCAGAGGTTCCTCTTCATCTCGTGCTCCTCTGCCTTGCTCCACTCCTTCTACCCCCTGGCTCTTTCTCTTCTTTTCCTTCTTCCCTGATTTAGGCTTGGGTTTGAGTGCCAGGTACCAAGTGCTCTCCCAAAGGTCATCCTTCCTGTATCCATCAGGCCTGTAGTCAACCTCGGGCAGCTCGTTGTTCTGAATGGGGTCTGAGAGCAGGGTTGCTTCCCTTCTCACGCGTCCTTTCGACTCTGGTGAGGAGTTAGGTCTGTGCAGGAGCTGTGAGGAATGTGAGGGCTCTCCTCCTTCGTTGAACGGGTCATATCTCTGAAGGCTTGCAGCCACGCTGTTGGGCTCTGCCAAGGCTTGGTCATTAGCATACAGTAACAGGTAGGGCAGGCTGCCAGCAGACAGCGCCTCCTCTGATTTCCTCTGGTACTGCTGCCCAAAATCCAACTCCACGGACACCAGGAGATGACCCTTGTCCCGTGCCTCCTTTATGACCTGGGTCACATCTTTCATCTGCCACACCCCTCTCCTGTGGGGGTGGAAGGTCACGTTGCCTAGAAATGACCCCATTGACCCAGATCTGACCTCTGACCCAGAGGAGACAGAGCGAAGGAGGAGGCTGATGGACGGAGAAGGGTGGACTGCTGAGGAACGACAGGATGGGCTTTTGAAGCGTCTACAGAACCAGGGTTTTTGATGAGGGCGCCGATCGAGCAGGAAGTGGAATGTGGCAGAGAGGATGACCTCTGAGTCGTGGAGGGTTGTAAGGTTTAGTTGGTACACCGTCCTGTGGTCAGAGGAGTCTGCAAAGACAATCAATCAGTGTCAGACAGTCAGGTGAACAACCCGATAATAAAGACTTTTTTTTTTTTCAAATCCACAGAATGATGTTTGTAAAATTCCGTTTTTTTTTTTTTTCCTAAAAGATTTGCCACTGATCCTCAACAAAAAAGATGAATGCACACAGAGACATAGTGGCAGGTTTGTAGGTCACAGGTGGTTCGATGTTCTTGTTTGAAGAGGATACATTTATGTGTTCCATTGTTCTTTTTAGTTATATGAGGTGTTGATGGGCTGAAATGTTTGCCATGATACGATGATGGAAGTGTTTGCCAATGCAGGAAACTGGTAACCAGGAACTGAACCTTATTTTAATTTACACTTTTGAGCTTTTGCTATTATTTATCAGTTATTTCAGAAGAAGGACTGGAAAATTAACGATTTGATAATAAAGTCCTATGTGAAAGGGAGGAAGGAAAAGGAAGGAAAAAAAAGGCATCAAATTGCAACAAAAGCACTCCTGCTGCAGTTACAATCTTAAGAAGTGGGACTGTTAAACACCTCTTGTTCTGTGTTACATGACTGAGCTGTGTGGCTGGTAAGCAGGATTGCAGAAGGTGCCCTTAAGAGGAACCAGACCCGGGGGATCTGGAGGTGGGGTGGGCAGAGAGCTACATATTCATGATGAACATTAACTTCAACAGCAGAGTTATTGTTCATTGTATAAGAGTTCAGCGGAAGTATGGACTGACTCAAGAGATATACATTACCTCGGATTCAGTCTGCATATGGAAATGCTTACCTCAGTTTCTTTTAAAGCTTCCCCTTAAGCCTAATACAGCCTGCACTGTCTGCCCAGACACCAAGACATAATCAACTGTTTTAACAGATCTTATATTGTTGTGAAAACGCTCTTACATCTCTCCTTGGATTACACTCAGCCCCTGCAGTAAAAATACACAAGTGTTATGATATGCCATCTGAGAACTACGTGGGATATAAATGTCTATGAGTTGCGTTTGTAAAAACAGCATCAGACAGAGAGGAGCGACTGCGCTGTAAGCCTCCCTGACTCCAGGACGCGGAGTCACACATGTCATGTAGCCACAACAGGAACACAGAAGCCACTACAGTGACCCTTTGCAACGCGTAATCTGAGGTTTTACTGTATTAAAGCTGTGCATTGCTTGCAGGGAATCGCAAGCATTCTTGCGCATATTGCGCATCCGTCTGCGGTAATTGATCAGACACCGCGCAGAAGGGGCACAGCTGCTGCCGCAAACACAATGTGCCCACAGCGTCCCAAAACCATTTAAATGCATTCTCAGACTGTTCCAAAACAATCCTACCTATTTAGAGCGTCTGTTCGAGCCACGCAGCCACATGAGCGCTTGGACTTTTAATAGCCAGACATACAGAGGATCAGCGGAGCTTTGTGACTACTCCTGACATTTATTTTTTGTTTTATTTTGTTTTTTGCGTCGGATAACTGCTGCACTTGAGTCACACAACGCTATACTTTTCTTTTTGATTCGATTATAAAATCTAAATTGTTGCATTTGAGCGCTTTTACAGGAGACGACACCTATCGATTGCGCATTGCAGGCAGGTTATCAATGCGTTCACACACCTTGGCTGGCTCTGAAACTCCTGACAGTGTTTCCCTCAGTGAGACGGTTTTCCCTGTTATATTTCTCGTACAGTCTGGACATGTGCTGAGAGACCATGTCCTGATCCAGGTCATCTAAAAAAGGGTCCGACGGGGACTGGAGGAAGCTACTGTCCTGTGCGCTCCCAGAGCCCCCCTTCATGGTCCTAACTGATGCAGCACCCAGGAAACAGTTGAACATCAGCAGGAACAGGTGCGACGAAATCATCGTTAGAGCTGCCATTTACGTGCTGAAACGAGTTCACAGAATCAAAATCCAAGAGGCAAACAGTGCAGAAAAATGTTGTCCAAAACTATCCACGGTGGGCTTTCAAGACGCGCCAAATCAATCCAGGCTGAAAAAGCTGTGCGTAAATGTTCCAACTCTCCTCTCACTTTCCGCTTCGAGCGCGGCGAGCCGTCTCCCTCCTCTGTGTCAGACTGTGTGGGACGTGGATGCTGAGTGGGTTAGTCTGGGCAACAGTTGGAGTTGCTACTTTTACCCTTACGTCTGTGTGACCGCCAGAGGCTTGAGGGGGTTATACTGGAGCGGCGCTGACGTATACTCCTGTCAGCCAACGAGGTCTCTGCAGAGCACACAGCCAGAAGTGGAGGTCACGATGCTGACCCCCCCCCACCTTTGATGATGATGATGTTGATGATGATGATGTCTTCCTTATGTTGTTTTCCATTGGTGGAGTAATAACATTAATCCAGTGGCTTTGGCACAGTGTTTCAGAGCAGCACTCATTTGTTTAGCACTGGTCAGACAAAGCCACTGTTGAAACTCAACAAACTGTGCTTTTTTTTTCTTAGCAAGTAATTCTACCTCACAGTTTCCAGCTCACCACATTATTTCCAGTAACTGCTTCTGACATGCTCTCTGTCACACCTAATTAGCATAGAAACACCTACAATAATAGTCTGACAAACCACCCAAGGGCTATTGTTAGTGACAGCGATCCACATTTTGTACTGTGTGTGTGTGTGTGTGTGTGTGTGTGTGTGTGAGAGAGAGAGAGAGAGAGAGAGAGAGAGACAGAAGGAGAGTTTTGTATGAAAGGTTGTGTTGTAGGTGTGAGGTGAGATTCTTTCAAGGGAGTCACTGTGATTTGATGGTTTCGAACTCAGGTCAGTTTTGTCTCTGGTGTGTATGTATTTTTGCATGTGTGTGTACATCAGAGTTGTTTCCAGTGTGCGTCTCTGGTGTCTGGAGCTCTGTACCAACAATGCTTGTTTTGTGGAAGTGGTGGTCTCCAGCAGAGAAGCTGTAACTAGCTGGGCCCCTCGGGTCACTCTCTGCTACTACACACACACACACGCAGACATGCATGCGCAAGCACACATACAGAGCTACATAGTACCTTTCTGGCCCCCAAGGGCCCCACAGGATACTCCTTTTCACTCCTTTCCACAGCAGCGACAGGTCTTAAATCTGGACTATTCTGGAGATGTGTTTGTAAGTATGTGTGTGTGTGTGTGTGTGTGTGTGTGTGTGTGTGTGTGTGTGTGTGTGAGATAGCGGAGGAGCATTATGAGGGAGTTGGCTGAAGTGGCATGCTCTATGGTTTTGTCATGGCAAACAAACACATTCGTGCGTCGCCTTTTTCCCATACCACGTCTCTGTTGAAAAACAAAATATGATTAATTGTTGTGGTTATCTGTTTGAGCACATGCAATACTGTTTCCACTGTTGGATTACTGTTGGCTAAGTGTCATCTCTGAAAAACACTGTGAGAAATCTAGCGAGAATTTAGAGTGGCATTTGAGACTGACCACTCTCTAAAACAAAACCCCTCAATACACAAACAGATATTGAAAGATATACAGTTGTTTCTTTGTAAGTAATGACATTCGGAAACCAAATAATAATTGCCCAACAGAAAAATGCCTTTCTCTGTTATTAACAAGGCATTAAAAACCCCTTGTCATTATAACAACATGAGATTATCTCGTTGCTATTTTATGAAGTTGCACATGGAAATAAACAAGAAGACATTTGCATTTTACACAGATCGAGTAGCTTGTGTCATCTTTTCAACAACATACAGGAGTTTGCACTGAAATACATCAAAACTTTGAAAAGACAACATATGTGTAAGCAGGGAGAGAGTGAGAGTTAAAGTGATATCTGAAACCAGGCCATTAGGGTCATAATAAATAGTCCTGGGGAGAAGACAGACCAATACAAGTTCAACCATGAGGACGACAACATGAAATGGCTTTGACCTCTAACCCTGACTATGTAGGGCAGTGTGAGATTAATGTTGGGCATTATCTACAATAATGCTCCTCTCTCCATCATGACTGGGAGGACAGCAGCATCACTATGACTAGATCAAATAAGATTAAAAAAAACCAGCAGGACAGAGAAACTGCTGGTAAATGCTTCTCAGGCAATCTCAACCAGGCTCATAATCGTAAGCTACGGTTACACGTGTCACTTCAGTATGACTTTAATGTTTCAGTCTGAAGCACGGCCGTATTGAGTGACAGGCCATAGTGAGAAAAAAGCTGGATTTTGCTTATGTGCTATTGGATCTTCAAAGGCACATATGGAAGCAGTCAGGCTCACGCTGAGATCAGAATCCCACACGTTTTGATTTTGATATATACAGCCACATCAGATGCATAACAGACACTTTCAGGCCAAGTGTGGACATGCAGCAATGGGATCTTTAGAATCTGAAATCACCCTAAAAGGACAACTGAAACTGCAGCCACCGTGATACACAGCATCCAACAGTGCACCATAGAGCTGAAAGAGAACACGAAACATAAATGACCAGATGGATGCAATGTGCGTTGTTGCACAACTGATATATTAGTACATGAACTGACTCAAGGCTTGTGGAAAAGAACGTGATTTGCTGTTGCACCGTTTGAATGATTGCGCTGCAGTCCAGGTCTTGTGAGTTGCTACTGCCCACTGATCTCTGCAGTAGCTCTGCGCTGTGAAGCCAGCTGTATCTGACTAGTCGGGCTGTGTTACAGGGAAGCGGTCTGTTACATTTTGTTCAACATGGAGGTCCCCTCGTAGGGCCATCCAAACCAAACAGGAGTTGTGCTCTGCTCTCTGTGGGGGTACGGAGGAGCGTGAGGAATTAACATGCCCACTTGTGTGTGTGTCTGTGTGTGGTGCAAGGACTGATGGTTGGCTCTGGAAATGCTCCTAGTTTAACACCTTTGCATGGTATTGGGTAAGACTTTCTGTTTCCAGAGCTCAGCAGTTGGGGGTCTGATAGATATTTGTGTGTTGGCACAGGGGATTTGGTATAGATCAACTGTTGGCCAGTCATCCTCTAGTGGCTAATGTTGCCATGGTTTATCCAAAAAGATCAGGGCTGTGCGGACTAACTGGCAACGTCTTGTGCTCGTAAAAATAAAGAGGGGGTTGTTTGAGCCAAATGTTCTCCTGTTGTGTATCCTCCAGGATGTTTACAGCTGCTATAGGTGACGTTCCTGTGTACCTCAAGAATATTTTATGGGTAGACAAAATAACAGGTCACACTCAAACATACAAGAACTCACTCAAGTGGAAAATGCCAAAGTCAGTTAGCTGTTTTAAGACTTTTGGGATCCTGTTCAGCAGACACAAACATCCAGGTGAAAACTACTGCCACATCTACATCACTGCATGGTTTTAGGAGTCATCTGTTGATCTCACTTTCTTGGCTACATTTCATTAAAGGGTCACGTCACCATAATTATAAAAAAGAAAAACCATTATGGGAAATACTCACTTTCTTGGTGAGAGTTAGATAAGGAGATGCCGTTTTCATGGTAAATATAAAGCAAAATAATTAATATAGCACATCTCATCTGTTTAATGCAAACAAAAATCAAATGTGAGAAGTTGTGGTTTTTGTTGTGTGCTGTAACTATTTCTGTGTGCAGTGGCTTCCCGGTGTCTTGTCGTCACCGTGAGGTTTCACAACCAGAGGAGAATCCAAGAGTCACTGACCAGATCAAGAAGTAGTCCAGCACATAACCCCCTCCCATTCAGTGTGGCTTTCAGGGGAGCCCTTTTTTTTCTGGGTTTGGGAGGCTACTGTATACATACACGCGCACACATGAATGTGTTGTTTTCACACTTTATTCTATATGTAAAGCTAACCGCTTGCTTGCCCTTGCTTCATATTTAGCATGCAGACTTAAGAACATAAAATGTGCATACTTTTATTTGTCTTTGCTTTGAGACCGGGAAATCTCAAACTTTCACAACTTTGACATTCTGTGTCATGCTCGATACAACTGAGGTCAAAGGAATTTTGTTTGTGGTGCTTCACAGCACCATCTCTTTCCAGAAATAGTATTCAGATGTCTCAAGGTACTGACCATGACATGCTGTCACGACTTTGCTTCAGTGTTGAATTTTTGAAATGTAATGCTATAATCACCACAAACAAAATTCCATTGCACTGGGTTGGAAACAGAAATCTCAGAGACAACAAACAAAACCAGAACGATTTGCATGGCTAAATACCACTGGTGGTAAGTGAGAAAATGTGTTTTTGGGAGGAATTGGATAAAATAATCCTTTAATGCTCTGTTGTGGTAAAGAATGTCCTGCTTCAGCTGAAGTCTGACACCAGGATACATGATACAAGTGTCCAGTAAATCACAGACTGCCTGCAACTGGAGATTCATGATTTTTTGGCTAGATTCAGACAGTGTGACCTAACAAGGAGACACAGGTTGGAGGGTTATGAAAGACCAGGAATCCCACCATGTGAATGTCATCCACTCCGCCTGGTAGGTAGGTGTGTGAGTGTGAGAAAGAACAGGGGTGTGTTTTTGTGTGTGTGACTATGGAGACTATAGTTATGCTAGGGGGTGTAACTCTGTGACCCATTCACATGGTTAATAAAACATTCATAGAAGCAGAGGAATGTTATGGTTTTTGTGTGAGTGTGCATGCATGTGCAGGCAAACGCATGTGTGTGTGTGTGTGCATGCATGCATGTGTGTGAGAGAGGGAGAATGTGTGTGTGCTTGTGTCTGTGATGTTGGGCCTCCTGCAGTGACCCCACGGAGTGCACCATTCTGTCCGCAAACAAAGGGCCGGCTGTTCCCCCCCACTTCAACCATGGACTGCTCCAACACCGCCGACCGTTCGCCGCCGAGCTAACCAAATATTTCCCTTCCTGCTCTGAATTTGTCTCAATAAATAGTTTTGTGTTTGGGGTTTTCTTTCTCCTCTGGCTCTGTGCCTTTGATAGAAGACTCCTGAACACACAGGTGGCCATGCAATCTCAGAAGGCAACGGTGGACGTCTTCTTTTAAACCAAGATTGGAAACTGAAGGACAGGACCTGATGGATGTCTCACATTTTTCCTCATGTGACGTCCTGACATTTGAATGGAAAACTCATCCCACAGTACATTATTAGTATTATTTCATGTGGAATTGACATCTGACTGGTTCAGATTAATTGTTTGGTTCATTTCTGTCTTCACAGCTCATGGTGAGGTATAGAGAGACACATTGTGCTTAAGATCTCACTGACTGACTGAGTATTTTTTCTGAGCGAGCCTCAAACCACTTGACAGGCAGGCTGATTGGTGATTAAGGAAAATAAATGGAATATGTGTGTGTGTGTGTGTATGTGTGCGCGTGTGTTTTTGAAACACTTGCAGGATTGATGTCCTTTCCCAGGTCTGACATACAGCCTTTGTTCCGTGTCCCTCCATCTCTCAATGAGCACGTTATTCATAGAAACATCAATGTCATACTATGTGCCTCCACTAACAGCTAATAGCTCATTATTTATTGTGGTTCACATTCATGTTGTTATGTTTCTGTGCAAAAACCAATTGCCACGCCAACTTTAACTGCCTCCACCAAAGCCTTTTTCTAATACCATAAAAATGTTGGTCAGTTATTGCATACAACACCGTCTCCAGTGAGACTTATTTTACAGACAGTGGTAAGTGAGCAGCTCTGTACTCAGACACTGAAGTAACTGAGTGTGCAGTGTTAGCTGGGAATGCAGAATATTCTAGAGAGAGTGTGATTTGAGCTGTGACTGCTGGTGTTGTGTTTACTCTGACGCCCATGATATTCATTACAGGCTGCGCTGTGTGCTGCTACTTCCTGAACACGTCCCATAGGCCCGTGACCTTCACCTCCACAGGCTGCCCTTAAACCCCATTGGGCTGGAGCCAGGATGGAGGAAATTGCACTGGGAGATTGATTGGCTAAATCCCTTAATTATTCGGATTTCACAATGGGGCCTGACTGACTGCGCCTTTGGTAGATGACTGTGTCAAACAAAGATGGGAATGTTCGGCCTTCTTGACAGACTGCTCTGTGTTTTTTCTATTTTACCCTAAAATTCAAGTGAAATTTGAGGTTTTATTTGCGGAATGAGACTCGCAGCAGATTTCATAATATTGACAGAAAACAGAGACGAAACACTTGGGAATGAGCCGGAGTATTTTAACTGTAAAACAAATCAAAGGGCACTTATTTGTCACTTCCTCCTCACTTCACGTTTCTTGTGTTTTTAACTTGAGTCCTGAGATGGGAAGAATAGACGGAGTGTATTTCTTCAGTGGGATGTGATAATTTCACGCATGCATGCATGAGTGTTTAACCAAAATGTGATATGCCCACACACATTCAGTACAATATCCTGCTGAGATTTACATGGGGTTTGTTTCTGTTGGGCTGACTTTTACCCAATGGCCTCAAGGTTCCTTAAAAGAAAATCCTGTTTTCCCAGCGCGCCGGCTCTCTAAAGAAAGCAGATATGTAATACGTGTTGGGAATATAATGGCAGGGTCTTTTCATAGCTTGATGCATGTGTCAGATTGACCCTTGCTCTAATTTGCCTCTGTCTCCATCATTTAGCAAGGTGGTGTGTGATATTTCCCAATAAATTTACCCTCCATGCCGAGTAATAACTGTGATATCTATTTCCCATTAGCGGGGGTTCAGGCCTCCTGTCGCTGTCCAGGCTCTAATTAGACGTGACCATTACACCGGTGATGTCATGTTCGTGGATTTCAGGAAGAGAAAAGCCCGGTAGTGGTAAATGACTGATTAATGAAAGTCGAGGAAGTAGAGATTGAAAAGAAACATGCTGTTATATTTCCAAGTCATGTTGAATCAGCTTGATTTTACATGATTCTGGCAATCGCTGACACAAGAGCAAACATTTCACCCGTTGGGTCTAATGGGATCTATTGTGTCTGGTGGAGTTACAGGCAGGTCAGGCCACAGTATAAATATACACTATGAGAGAGAGATCCATGTATGTTGTCAGCCCTAGAAAGCCTGCTGTAAGGTCAAGGCCAGAGCAGCGGTGGCCAATCTCTCAGGAACGCAGGTTCAGTTAATATGAAGGCCCTTTGTTGATAACTTCCTGGTTTTAAACAAAGTGAACGTTCAGGTTTCACTGCGTTATTGCTTCCATTCTGGCATCAGACGAGAAGACGGGGGGGGGGGGGGACGGGGGGGGGAGCATTGTGTTTTAATTAACACAAGGGACGAGCAGCACAATGTAATAGAAGAAGGCATTTCAGAAGAAGTGTGTACAATAAGTTATGATGCTGCACTGATGCTGTGTGAAAAAATGCAAATCAGAATTGCACAAAGTAATAACATGGGAAAGTAGAGACAGCACACATGAGTTCCTTGTCTCGGTTTGATCCAGCAGGTAATTAAATAAAATAAAAAATAAAGAAATAAAACAAGAGTTCTGTGTGCGCATGTGAGTGTGTATCCATAAAAAAACATAAATGTCAATGATAGATTACCTCTGGACGAGGCTCAACTTTTGGTGTGTGAACAGGAAATGCTAAAAGGGTTGTGATAACTGATATGTCTGCTAGTCGTGAGACGGCTACTGAGTGGTAGGGAGCCACCAGATGGAATGCAGCAGATTGTGAGGAATAAGTCATTAGCTGCTAAAGTTTCAGACGTTTGACGACTGCGTGGTTAAAATGAACAATGTCAAATTTCACATTACCTTACATTTACGGTTCAATGGAGCCTACGTCGCTTCATGATCGATGGTCCCAGTCCACCTTATCATAGCCTTTTGGATATAAAATATAAATATTATTTATGAATGGTTTCGGATGTTGCGGACACAAGCTGTTAACATTCAGTCTCTGTGTAAACTGAAACCTCGGTCTTTCTGATTCACAAGGCATTTTTCTGAAATGAATGGACTTCCCCTCCTGACACGGTGGGAGCAGCAGGGAAGCGGTGTCAGATGTTGCAGCGTGTGTGTACACCGAGCGTGTGCATGTGCGTTTGTGTCTGTGCGTGCTTGTGTTGCACTCGTGACTGCTCCCAAGGCCGCGGCCATGGACCATGAGGTCTTCACATTATGTCCGTTGTTTAACCTCTCATACCATCACAGACTGACTCCACAATCCTCCCATTCAACTTAAAAGCATCCAAACCATGGGAGTCAAAGGAAAAGTTCCAGTGACCTTGAGGCTCGGCTAGGAAAACGTGTACGTCTGAACACTCCTCCTGCTGTACTCCCCTCTACGTGATCTACCTCAGACATGAGGTAGAGGCAGATGATAGATTTGAATGGGAGACATCTGATGTCATGCTTGGCAACTAAATAAGCCTGGAGCAAGGACAATATTCTGTCCAACAAGTCGTTAGTACAGTTATTCTAATGGAATGGGAAATAAGCTAATTTGCTGGAATAGAAACACTGAATCTGTATGTCCTCTGGATGCAATGAGTATAACTTGATGCCCTCACTATTTTTAGGAGTTCTTCCCTGGAAAACTCATTAAATATCAATTAAATCATCGTTAAATGAGTATGTGTAAGTGTCAGCAGTAGCTATGATCTCACCAACACATCCTTTTTAATAGAGTTGTGGGGCCATGTTAGGGAGATAAAGCTGTAAGGGGAGCGCAGATTGGGTCATGACAGTGTCAGGGGTGAGACATGTGGCACACACCAGAGTATGTCTGCTAACACCCAGACGTCTGCTGTGCCACACAGAGCTGATTGTTCCACAGCCATGGGCCCTACCATTCAGGATCCAGCCCTTCTCCGGTCCATCCCGGGCCCAGGGAGGACTCCCTGCTCCTGGGGTGACTAATGCTGAATGACAGGCAGACACTGATCAAAGCTGATCCTTGAAGCCCTCCTGTCACAGTTTGGAGGGGGCAGAGAGGAGACGATAAGTGGAGAGACAAGAGCAGTATGCCCGCTCTGGACCTGGGCCAAATATCAAGGATCAGACAGCATGGCTGGACTTTATTAGCTTCATCACAGACAATACACTCTCCGCAGAGGACCTCCACCATTGCCAGATTATCTCATCTCTCTTTAAAGCCCTGTGGCCCAGAGCCACACCACACTGGAGTTCTGGAGCCATGAGGTGAAGAGATGCCTGGTTAATAGATGCTGAATCTGGCATTTACACTTTTAGCTGCTATCATCTTTGTACTTTTTGCTTGTATAGAAAAAGACCAATGCCTCTCTGCAGCATTGGTTATAGCAGTCATGCCAAAAAGCCTTATCCAACCAACGATTTCAACTTTATGCTCTATAAAATATTCATTTTATAGGGCATAAAACCACAGATTCAACTTGAAATGCAGTTCTCAGATTCACATGGACATTGTTATGATAGTTTGATGTGCCTTGAAGGCAACAGGCATGAAAAAGCTTTCATGAAACATGAAACATGATTGAGTGAAAATCTTTGGCAGTCTGAGGAAAGAAACATGTGTGTGTGTGTGTGTGTGTCTGTGTGTGCACATGTATGCATCTAAGTCATTTAAATATCCCTCCTGCACGCCTTACAAGTGAAAGCCAACCTTTGAGCAACAGATGAAGTAAACTCCAGTTTGATTTCGCCTTTAAAACATGTTTATGTTTGCAATATAAAGGAAAGTAAAACATGTCAGGGCATATTGTGGGATAGCATACTCTGCCACAAGTTACCCATTCTGACCGGAGCCAAAGAAAACACTTTGCCTGGCCTGGATGTGGCTCTGAGCTACTCTCTACCTTTCCCTATCAGTGCGCTTGGTTTAAAGTGGAACGTTGCTGCAAGAAAAAAAGCATAGAGTCTACTACTCCACACATGAGACATACTGCCAACCTTTCATTGATTTGCGGGGCAAGCATTTCTGGTCAAATACCTTTGTAAGATTGTCTGTTTAAAAAGATAAAGTGGGATTTGCCATAAACTCTATAAATCTCTGGCTGAACTACTCCTCACCTCTGCTGAGGACACAGGAAATCTCTCAGCTGTGTGAATGAAATCAAACCTTTTGTGCAATCAGCGGCTGCCTGGGCCACACTACGAGGAGAAAATTACTCTTGTTGGTTTATGAATGTTCTATCATGATTTGACGCTGCTTCGATGCCTGCCTGTTGCTTCTAAGGGTGAGGTATAGGAAGTGCTTTGTGACCTCTGTGGTCTGCGCCTTAAGGCAGCCTGTACACTGAGCAGCACCCAGCGCTGGAGCTCAGTGGCATTAATTGCTTGTAGGAGCTCTGTGTTCAGAAAGCCCTTGATGTGATGGATGAATGAAGGGCACAGAGCTGCACTCTGGGCCCGATTGTGTTTCTCTTCAGTCACCACATTGCCAATACAAACCTGGACAAGCAAAGACAAACAGGAGAAGGCCAATAAGTCACTCTCCCTGTCTGTGGTCGCCAGCACTTACATATAGCGCATTAGCCTGTGGAGGGAATCGCTCAATTTAACAAACCAATAAATATTTTTTCCTTATGAGCCGAACACATCAATATTGTTAATGTACTACTCAGTGACTAATACCATTAGTAAATGTCAGTGGCAGTCGTAAATCTGGCCATTTAGCTTTTCTCAAAACAATCACGTTTGCAGCGTTGTGGGGTCATGGGGCCAAAGTGGATCCATTTAGTGTATAAACAGGAAATAAAACCATCCTTCATTCACTTCCATGTGTGAAGTTGTGGCTGTAAATGTCCTTGACCTTCTGCCTCTCCTCCTGGCTGGCTTCATGCACCAAAGGTAAAAACAGTCCAGCATTCTGCTTTGCGTCCCTCATCATATCTCCATATATCATGAGGATTGTTTATGTTTACGTAATTATTTCCTTTTTTTATGGAGCCAGAGAAATAGTTCAGCGTTCTAATATTGCATTTGATCTGGAGATCTTCAAACGTGTTCCCATAAATCCTGAAATGCAAATCATAGACCCGGAGGATTGCTGTGGTGCCTTGAGGTCTGAGTGCAGTTTTGATGGGGTGAAATTCAAAAGAATAATCATGGTTTTGGGGAATGAAAACTGAAACCGTAGCCAAGCAGGATCCTCTCTGAAGTGCTTCCGTATGCCTCCTGAGTCAAAAGGCCTATGATTTCATTGTTCATCCAGTACAGTATGTGTTCTGAATTCATATCGTTCCTATTATTATCCACCCAAATCCACCTCATTAAGTCAGCCTCTCCTTGTTTCGCTGAAATTGTTTCAGTGAAGCTCAAAAGTGGCTTGTTTAATTTCAAGCTCCATCCACGACAATAAAACACTGTTATTGTGGCCCCCAGGCCTGCTCCTAAAATAGCACTGTAAGTGTCTGCTTTAATAGCAGAGATCAGCGTGAGCGTCTTTGAAAACAGATCTCGTCCATTGCTCTGCAGTTTGGGCAACCACAACAACCAGCTTTGACAGAATGTGGGGGCTGATCCATGTGGTACCAAAATGGGTTCAGGACATTCATGCTGCTTGACTCCAAATGTTTGTCTGATAATGATATATTTGCAAAGATGAGGCAAAAAGAAAGAGGAATATTCTCAGCATATGTTCTCAGGTAGATTTGGTTTTATTTCCCCAGGTTTTGAGTTATCAGTCACTGCAGACTTGTCTGCTAAAAATTACCCTAACCCAATATAGTGGATTTTTTTTGCAGGGCTCAGAGGGAAAGGAAAGAACATGCTCTAAGACAAAACACATTGACAGCATGTTATTACCCAAACTAATGGGGAATCTGGATCTGAAAAGGCATTTTCCTATTGAATGTCCTAAATGTAGTTTTTAATGCTCTGAGTGCCACAAACAAAATTCCATTCACCCTCCTTGCACTGTTGTGGAGGCAGACACCTCACAGGTGCCTCAAAAGCAAAGCAAATAAACCCCAAGTGAACTATTTGCACTTGTCTATTTGTAATTTTGCCAAACCAAACTTTGAAAGTTGTTTAAAACAACCACAAGCTCAAGGCTATGAAAAAAATTCTGTTGTAAGAATACAGTTCATCACTCGCATTTATTCTGGATTTTGGACTGATGTTTGTGTAATTGGCGTAATTTTGAAAGTGACGATAGGTTATGAAATACCCAAGAGCTGTCTTGTCGTTAACCTGACAAATGGAAATCAAATATGCATATACCTGAAAATATAGAATACAAGGACTGATTTAAGTCCAAGAGAGCATTGGATCAGAATATCTTTTACCTTACTGACACTAATTTTCATTTTCCTTTTCTAACAACAACATGAAAATTTTAGTTTAAAAAAACCCAACTAATTATTTAGAGAAGCTCAGTCAGTTATGAATGTGTGTAAAAACGAGTTACAGAGAATGTGGAGGGGAAGAAATCAACAAACGAGGGGGGCCACACTGTATTGCAGCAGAATTTGGTGAAGAGCCAGGGGACTGGGATCGACTCCCTCTCATGTCCTTTACTGTATAAACCCACATGGCAAATGACCAGCTGTTTTGACAGCCTTGAAAGAAGTCTTCTGGTTGTTTTTGGACATTGTTGCATCAGTAAATGTGTCTTTCACAGTCAATCTGGCCGCAGCCATGTCTCAAGCAGCTCTCAGTTTCAGCAGCATTCCACTACTATTGTAAATAATCACAGGGGTGTGTGATGAGCACCAGCATGTCTTTCTTCTGAAACCTGGCTGCTGCACGATGCCTGTGAGGAAGGAAGTGGACTTTTTTTTTTTTTTTTTTTTTTGGCACTGTGAGACTTTAAGGAAGATGACAGCTGACAGATGCATCGCTCTTGGTGGCCACTGGTGCTGTTGGAGGACTTGGACTGGATCAGAGGCTGATGCTCATCAACCACTTGTCATTTGTCTCCTTCACAGAGCACAGCTGAGCCAGGTCCAGAGGGTTCGCGGTGTGTTATTTGGCGTCAAGAAAACAAGAAACAGTGTCCTTCACTTTCACACTCCCAAGTCTTTTATCTTATTTCTGCTCTTCTGCTTGAGAACTTGCGCCTTTTGATAAAGCCCTTCACGGTGGGCGGGTCATTGGGACCATGGGAATGGTTGATCTGCCCACTGCTCCCAAAAGGTGATGTAGTCCAGCCGTTTCATTTTCTCGGAAGGCTCTCACATGACATGACCCACAGTTAATTTGGATTCCTGAAACCCCAACGCCAGCACTTTCTTCTTTCTTTGTGTTTTATGTTCCTTTTTCTTCTCTGTAGCTGCTACTGAGTGGAGGAGCTTTATCAGCCTTGCTTGCCTGCTGGGGAGATAAAAAAACCTGCAGCGCTGGGTCTAATGAGTCCAGCTTGTTGATTTATTCCACCTCGAGATCCAAGTCCTGCATGTCTCTCTCCAAGTCTGTTTCTTTCATTCTCTTTCTCTGGTTAGGTCAGCGGCAGAGGGAGGAGTAGATAAAGTCGTTTTTTAGCACAGACATTTTCTGTTTCTCCAAACACACATACACACTTCCACTGGACACTCTCACCAGCTGGCAGCCTCGGACTGTGGAAGAAGAGGGCTTTGTGATTAAGGGCGGCCTGCTGGGCATGCTCTAAACACACCCACAGTGCTTCAGGGGAGAGGAGCTGGGAAAGGAGAGGCCTGAGAGAACACAGAGGCCTCAAAACAGCAGCCAGTGACCCTGCCCGCTGCTAACACTTTACATTATCGCTCTGACACCATTACAATACACAAGGGAGGGAAAGATCCCAGTCACAGGCTTGGACACCCCTAAGTAAGACCTACTGTAAGAAATAAGTGTTAGAAATGCTAAAGGCGGGGGCACGGAGCTGGAAGCACGAAGTCAACTGAGGAAAGTTCTGTAAATTGTGTGTGTCATTATTGAGAAGAGAGGGAGAAAAAGAAAAAAAAGCAGGGGCTTGAGGCTCGACAGACTTCGATAATGTGTGGGGCACTCCAACATTTAAAGTAAGGCCAAATAAAACCGAGTGTCGTTGCCAAATGTACAACTGCATTTCAAAAAGGCTTCATGCATTATTTGAAGATAAAAGAGCACATGACATGTCATAAGAGAAAGAATAATAAACTCCATGCTGGAGGAGGCCTGACTGCAGCAGAGAAAGGCTTGTCAGTTGCATTGAGTGTGTGCATGAGTCTATGTGTGCATGTGTGTTTGTTCAAAGACAGCAGAAGATTGATGATGCTGTCAACTTTGGTGGTATCGTGGTATCATGGTAACAGTGTAATAGTGCAATTGAGTGGTGATTTGAACTGGGAGGTAATGGCTGTCAGATGTGGACATTGCAACATCTAACAGGTGTGGCTTGCCTTTTGACATATTCTTTATTTCCAAATTTATTACTTCAACCTTTTGTTTATGCAGGGAGACTATGGACCATTTCATAAAAACTGGGCATTGAGAAAATGATTTTACTCAAGAGCTCCATGAATAGCAGTTTGTAAAAGCTGGAGTGACACCTGCCTTACAGTGAACCTTGGTTTAACCTGAGGCTTTGTAGCTTCTTAGGCATGTTATCAGTCAAATCAGCTGTCAGTTGCAGCCTCTCTGCTCTGTGACATGGAAACTAGGAATAGCATTTATCACTCCACTTTGACTTTCGTGTCATGGTTAAACAAGGCTAAAAACCAAGCTTGAGCATTGACAAAGCAAACTGTACCAGTTTCTAAAAAACAAGCCCTGTTTCATGTTTCCTACCAGGGAGCCTGGGAGAAACTTCTAAAGACAATCGGCAGTATTTGAGCTTCTTTCAGCCTGCTTTAACAGCGTTGACATATTGTAAGGTTAATATGGCTAATATATTAGCAAACACAGCAGCAACATTAACATTCACCTGAAGTCATGTTTCTGGCCAACTGGACAAAATAAGTCCAATATTCACTCTCTTTTCTCCTCTGGTTTGGTCACCACCAACTTCTGAGAAAAGTTTTTAGTTCTTTAGCTGCTAAACTATCTGCTCCCCTGTACTCACCACTTATTTTGTCAGTCTGCTGTTCGGTGCTGAACAGGTAGTGTACAGCAGGTTTATCAGAGCTTTTGTTTTCAAACAGCTGCCTTCTGCAGCCAAAAACAAGGCTGATGGAAATGGGGAGAGTGAACTAAAGGAGCACTGTTGCGGGCCGTCGAGCTGCAGTCAACACCTTTCACATTACACACATTTTGTATATATTCTTTAAATAAAACTGTTGAGTGAGTGCACCTTCAAGATTCAGCTAAAGTTCAGCATTGCTATAAGCAGCCTGCAACTACAGTGGCCAGTGAGAGGTTTTGTGTTCCATGGAAAGGAGCCCTTGTAATTTGGTGGAACTGCTGGCATAAAAATCAAATTTAAAGACAGTATATATGAGAGCAAAATACCAGTTACTGGCAGAGTCAGTCCAGAAGTGTCAGTTAAGTCCTTCTGAGGACTATAATCATCCAATCCTGGTTGATGAGACATAACCTCTTTCTTACATGCATCCAAATCACAGGTGAGAAAAATGTTGCTTTTGTCTTGTTTCCCACGACCTCAACTGGCGAATGATCCATGATATTCCATGACACAGTTCATCCTGCCAGTCGAGATCAGCGCTGTTGCTGTCTGGACGTGTGACTTTATGGAAACTATTAGTGCTGAGATGTTGCTCTTCAGCTTTAATATATTGCAGTCCAGAATTTGTCCGTTATGAGCAGTGGGTGCCAGTCTCTTTGTTGATCTAAAATCCCATGTTCGGAATGAAAATCACCCTCAACGTTGTCTGTTTCCCTGCAAGGTCAGAAGCAGTTGTGTTCCACTACCTCTGATGGTTTCCATAGACTCTTTAAGGCCAACTTGTTTTTTTTGCCATGATGTGAAATCAAATTGCAAAGGCTTTTTCACCCTCTCTCGTTAAACAGGCTTCCTCGTTTAAGTTTCCAGCCTGTGTTCTCTCTGGGGTCTCTACCTGGTAAACAGGAGAAACACCTAAATCAGTGGAAAATGTGCCTCACAGTGCTGGGGAGCACTGCTCCCCTTTGCCCAGCAATTCTGCAAACGTATAAAACATTACAACCACATCAGCTGGAGACCACGGAACAACAGTAATGAAATGAGGAGTAAAATATGGATCTAATGAGAGGGAGGATTAATAATGGTGAGTCAGGCAGGCTTTTATGAAGTATTTAAAGTACATACAGTGATTCACCACTGCACTTGGAAAAGCTTCAGTACGAGCTGACAGAATCATGTTCAGGTGTCTGCTGATGAAACAGAGTCGCAATGAAGCTTGGTGCAGCGACGCTCCTGCGCTCCAGCTATTTGATGTCTTAATAAGGCAGATGAATCAAAAACAACCTGCCAACTTCCTGCACGGTTTTATCTTTGTCCAAGAGAAGCAGAAATTAGCATGCCTCATTCTCTCTGCATGTATGCACGTCACCATCCATTAGTGTGTACGAGCGTGGGCGCCCGTGCAGGCGGAGGAAAAGGATGTCGAGGAAAGCCCTGGTGAGGTGTTTTCTCATGGAATCCCCCTCTGAATGCTGCTAGGTCGTTAGACTTTCCAGCCACTTAAGAGAAACGCTGTTATTTTAATACACACACACGTTCCTCCTCAGTCACAGCCGACAGGAATACAAATGTGCCAAACCATACACAACCTTTCTGATGAAAACAAGGTATTAATGTTGCCTAATGTTCTCAATTTTGCCTTGGCTTGTAATCGTTCAACATAGACCAGAGGAGTGTCTACATAGACCAGACTGTTAAATTGTTTGCTTTCTGAAGGCTGGCTAAAGCAATGTGATAGGAGAATGGTGTGAAACTGAGAAAAAAGTGAATAAAAGCCTCCTTATGTGTTTTACAGCCCCTCTTATAAGGTCACACGCACAGTGGTCACAGCTCAGTAATAGTTGCATGGCCACGGTTGATTTCAGGGGCCTGATTGATGCTCTCCAATAATGATCTCCATGTCCCATGCTGTGAGGTTCACTAATTGTTAAATAGACTGAAATATGGGTTTGTACTTTAGCAGAAGCATGACGGGCTTTTGACCAGGACCATCTGTTAGTTTCAGCCAAAAAATGTAAGACTTTCCTTGCTTTGCTGGCATCAAAGGATTTGTTCAATTTGTGTGTCTGCACATACATGAATGTGTAAGAATTTCATGTCTAATTTAAAGTTTTCCCGCCAAAATGGACTTTTCTGAAGGCCTATGCCAGCGCTTTAACAATCAGAAAGCCTCGAGTGGCTATAAAAAGAAATTTGATTGATCATGTGGAAAGAGGAAGATGATGAATTCATCAAAGTGTTTTGGGCTGTCAGCTCACAGCTTCCTTGATGTGTGTGGGAAAATGTCAGAAAGTTAAGGTAAGGTCACACTCATACACCCACTCACTCACTCACTCACACACACACACACACACACACACACACACACACACACACACACACACACACAACAAAAAACAAGCAGAAAAATGCACACATTTTTGGAGACAAGATTTTTACAGAAAGTACAATGATTAATGACCATTCATGCAGTCTTTATATAATTCTGATAAATGATGCTTTAAATAGGAATTAATGATCTCTGCTGTTCTTGCATACATGCACCTAAATGGCAATTTGCATCCGTAATGCCTCATGTGAGAATGAAGATATTTAGCTGTCAATGAATCCCCTGGGGATTGGAGAAGCTTTTGTCTTTCCCTGCTTGTGGTCTCGCTTCACACCAACAGAAATAATAAAAAAAAAAAATGCCACTCTCCTGCACATATCTGTATCCACACACAGCTAAAATAACATGCTTCTGAATTCTGTTCTACTCTATTTACACATCCCAGTGGACTTTTACTCAACAGAAAGGTTCACATGAACTCGCAGCCATAAAACAAACTGAGGAGCAACACTAACGTTACAATAGCAACCTGTGCTTCTAGATATACACATCTCTATCTTTACCAGTCTCTGGCACGGTCCTGCTGCCCTCTCTTTGTGCTCTAAACAACATCTTCCCGTCCTGAAAGAATGCCTCTGATGGCCCTCTTTGACATGCATTGTTTGTGCAGGAGAATTTAGACCCTCAGCCCCTGGCCTTGGCCCTCATCTGCAATCCAACCATAGGCAGGGCTGCCACTGTGACGAATGTCTTTTAGACCTGAGTGTGTGTGTGTGCGTGCGTGTGTGTCAGAGAAAGAGAGAAAGTGTGACTAATGCTTACAGAATGGTATTTATACATTAGGGGGCCATTAGTAGTTTAGGCTCCTGGGTGGAACAGCAGGATAGGAGACAGGCATTGTCGTGGCCCCCGTCACCCCTATCACAGCCAGCCACCACTGTTCCTACATCACACACAGTCATTTTGATGAGGGCAGAGAAACAAACAACAGCTGCCTGTGCACTGGAATATACTTAAAGAACGCGCTACTTAGCATTTAAATCAGTAGCTAGCTGATTTTAGGTCAGGTTGTTTAATTGTTCATGCTGCCACAAGGATTACTGTGATGGTATACCCTTAAAGTTTTATATTCATTTCATGCTCATATTTCCCTGAAACACAATGAGAAAAATTATTCTGCGAGGATGTAAATGTAACACAATTAAACCTATGATATAAACAATAAAATGTTTGTTTTTATCTCTACAAGAACAATTTTGTCCTGGACTTAATCTGCGTAGTTTAAAAGACATTGTGCATCTGTCCCTTAACAAGATGTGTTTACGTACACTGAACAAAAATATAAATGCAACACATTTGTTTTTGCTCCCATTTTCCATGAGCTGAACTCAAAGATCTAAAACATTTTCTATATACGCATCAAGACCATTTCTCTCAAATATTGTTCACAAATCTGTCTAAATCTGTGTTAGTGAGCACTTCTTTGCCGAGATAATCCATCTCACCTGTGAGGTGGGATGGATTATCACAGCATGATTATTGCACAGGTGTGCCTCAGGCAAAAGTGTTGCGTTTATATTTTTGTTCAGTGTAATTCCAGCCAATCCTCTCATGTCCACTCACACAACAAACATTTTATTGTAATATTTACTTTGGAAAGCGAGTGGAGTGACGTGATTCCCTTTCAACTGCCTGTCACTCCAATCAATGCTGTTACTGCCAAGTTCACCACTGTTGCAGTCAGGGGTTTACCGCCACCCTGCCGGGCATTTTAAGGTAAGAATAAAGTCACCAAGTAGTATATACGTGTGTAACAGTATTTCCACTTTTCTTATTGATGTAACGAAAAAATTACATTAACGTAACCGTAGGCTTTTTGACCATGTTAGCATGTGTCTTTATGGCTAACTGTTGAAGGTCTGTAGTGTGATGTTAATAAATTAACGTAACAGGGTTAATCGCTGGTTTTGGATTGTCAAATGTATTTTACAACCATAACGTCACGTTAAAAACATGCCGGTCAAGAAGTCCTGTCATAGTATCGTTGCCTGCAAGTTAACGTTAGCTTAGCCGCAAGCTAGCATGAGCGGTGTTGACCAGGTGAGGTAAAGTTCATGTGAACGACAAATCGAGTCTGCGGTTGTAGTTTCACAACCACAGTGTACAGTGAGGTTTTACGAACAAGCCAAAATCAAGACTTTTGTTTATCGTTGTGTGCTATGAATCTGAAGATTAACATTAGTGAAACTGTTGTAAACTCAGCTGCGGACAGCGGCCTCTCCTCCCTCTGCCTGTTGCAGGCAGTGACAGCCTCAGAGGACAGGACAACGGACTGTATGTCTCCGTTCTTGATTCTTTATGAATTTCACTTAGTATTATAATGTCAGGAATATTATTTATTTTATATCTCAGATAAGCTATCAGTGAGATATCATTGAGTAGTTAATTTGCTGTTGTAAACTTAATTTACTCTTCTTTTACTCTAATAATAATTATGATAATAAACATCCTAATAGAGTGCAATGTAAGAAAACTCAGGCGTAAACAACACTTCCGGTTGAATGAACGTTGTGTGCTGCTAGCTGCCACTGTTCTCTGGTTCCTTTCATTTATTGTGTGCTCAAACCATCTCTCACTGACACTGCAATGATTTCTAACGACGTCTGTAACGTTTTAATTCACCTTGACAATATTATCTACAGTCTGTTTGTCCGGTGTCGTGTGTGCTCGAACCATCATTACCTGGGCCACACCTTGCTGCTCTGGCCGCCAGTGCCGCCTTTTGGATTTCTAGTGGCAATCATCATGTGGATTAATAAGATGATCTGTGTTCGCCTGGACTGTGCTGTCCCTCATGCTCCATCCATCGGCTAAAGTGCTACGGTACTCCGTGGCAGAGCTCCTCCGGCTGTGCTTCCACCTGTCTGCGCTGCCACAGGTGCTGCTGCTCCACCCGGACATCTTTTATCAACCCCACCGGAGATACCGTTCTGCCCCCCGCCTCTGGAACTCCCTCCCACCGTTTTTGTGAACACATGATCTACAGACAATAAACCTTTCAATTTTGGTGACTTAATTTTCCATGAAAGAAATTTTTTTCTCATACACAAAAAGTTCAAAATCTGTGGGGCGGATATTGAGTCCTGTTAATTTTAATAATTTCATGACCAAAATGTTAGCTTTATACAAAAGGTATCATAAAATGTAATAATTGATTGCTGTTATATTTAACTGAGAAATATTGTGCTTGATTTACTTAAAATTAAGGCAACTTTTTGCATGAGATTACTATGTAGATCAAGCAAAACTGGTCTTTGTATGAACTGCTTAATTATTTGTATGTAAAAAGTACATTTTCAAGTAAAGTAAGCTTGATTTTGGCTGTAAAATAACTTATTTTTTCAAGTAAAATTTATGTGATTTTTCAAGTAAACATCACTAAATTATACAAGTGATTTTAAGTTGACTTTACATGGAAACACTGAGTTGATTTTACTTGGAAAAATTAAGCTGACTTTACTTGGAAAATGTATTTCTTACTGAGAAACATTCAGTAGTTCATACAAAGACCTGCATTGTGTGAACTACATAATAATCTCGTGCAAAAAGTTGCCTTGATTTTATTTAAGTAGATTAAGCAGGATATTTTTATCAGTCCGCTCAAGATGAAACACCCACTGCAGGTGAAGACTAAACTTCATGTCCAACTGCTGCATCATTTTGGCTAAACCTTCAGGCAAATTTTGCCATAATTTCCACCATGATCCTAGTTGTGGATTGATATTAATCCAGGATGCTCTTAGCTGATTTGCTTAAATTTACTATAGAATCAATCTTCTGTGATTGTACGAATATGTGTATGTAAGTGAAAATATGTATACTTACACATGCATGTAACACTCTTTACACAATGTGATGTGTGTCGTACTGTATTTAAGCAGGAAATGGATATGTACAGGTATATGGGTTATATTTTTTGTTTGGTTTCACTTTTATGTTTCTTTTTGTGTGTAGGTTTCTTTTGCTGCTGTACCTTGGTTTGCTACAACCCTGTTTCCAAACAAAGTTGGGAGGCTGTGTAAAATTTAAAATAGAAACCAAATGTGATGATTTGTAAAACATTGAAACCTCAAATGTAATTGAAAATATCACAAAGACAACATATCAAATGCTGAAGCTGAAAAATGTCATTGTTTTTGAAACTTATATCCTCTTTTAGAATTTGATGTCAGCAACACATTTCAAAAAAAAGTTTGGACAGTGGAAACAAAAGAGTGGCGAAACTGTGACATGCTAAAAGAAAACAGCTGGTGGATCATCTCCCCTCTTAGTTAGGTTAACTGACAACAGGTCAGTCACATGATTGGGTATAAAAAGAGCCTCCCAGAGAGGCTGAGGCTTTCTGAAGTAAAGATGGGGAGGGATTCACCGCTCTGTGACAGAGTGCAACAATTTGACGATAATGTTTTCAATGTAAAATCGCAAAGAATTTGAGGATTTCATTGTCTACAATACATAATGTCATTAAAACATTCAGACAGGCTGGCCCTGATCTTTGGGTCCTCACCTTACTGCGATGAAAACAGACTTGATTCTGTAGCATGGGTTCAGTTCAGCCACTGCATCCACAAATACAAGCTGAAACTCTACCATGCAAAGAGGAAACTGTATATAAACCAGAACCAGAAACGCTGCTGCTGTCACTGGTCCCACAGATCAGGCATCGTGAAGCTGTTCCACAGTGGGCCTATAGATCTACAGCAGGTGGTGGGAATAAAACAAATGAATCAATAAAAACAAGGCAGTTCTCAGCCTGTATACTCCTAATGCATCCTCAAGTATATTTCTGTTGTTGTTCAGCCTGGTAAAGACAATTTGTCTCATAGCTGTCCTCTGTGCTGCTGACAGGACAGAGATGCTGTAACAGAGGTTGGAGTCACTGTGGATTGAACAGATGGGCGCTTCAGTAGTGCTTAAGCACGACTGACATATTGCTTCTGGTGAGGATCTAAGTGTTTTTCTGCCTTTATAAATTTGATGAATGCAACTTGAAGTAAAGGTCTGCAATATGTGTTTGACCCCTGTAAATAATATCTAGGTAGGTGAGAAAAATGAGCTTCATCAATTCAGTGACGGTCAGCTCTAAACGTTCTTAATTGTCAAAAGTAGTAATAATAATACTTTGTAGTGATTCAAAGTGTATTTCTACATGTACTGAGTTAATTCAGATATGTATTTTTACGTAAGTGCCCAATGCAGCAGGTTGCAATTTGGGTTTCTGTAGATAAATCGACCTGTTTCACTTTTTTTTAATATGAATTTCACTTATTTGTAGTTTGGGTCTTTCAAGACCACCAATGTGTTTATAAAAGTTCAACATATGTAACTAATATATAAACAGATTTGAACATACACATGTTTACATCTAAATGATGCATCCATATATAGAAACAGATTTAGAATTAGAATTAGAATTAGAACTGGAACTAGATCAAGGGACAGTCTATATAAGGCCAAACAGCAGAGTTTCCAGTCAGTTTGAGGCATCATTGACATCGATCGAGAGAAGTATTACAAAGTTACAATGATGCGTGGTTTATTTTGCTTTTGTGGAAAGGTTTGTCCTCTAGATATACTACACATTTTGTTAACATGCCCTTATTTCAGCTTCACAGTTCAGTAGATACTTTCTGTGAAGCCAGTTTATGTCTGCTGTGTGAATACTTTTTGTTTCATCACTTTTCATCCTGTTTATTTTTTCTGTACAGAAATCAAAAAAGTCTTCTGTTGCACCACTTGAGAAGAGACAGACACACGACTCTCAAAGGAGGTAAGGAAATCCATAACTGCTATCAGTGTTGTCCCAACTCTTCAACTGCATGTTACATTTTACTATATTAATATTTATATATTTTACTATATTTTCACACTAATCTCCAAACTCTGAAATGACTGCAGCAAGACATCAGCATTAAACTGCGGTTGTCTACTGTTTCAGCATATAAATGAAATAGTAAATAACACACATTATAACACTATCTTCGGGGACAACCGCTCGGTCTCCCGCCTTAGCTGAACGTAGCTCAGCCAATATCGCGTCATACAGAGGGCGCTAGCTAGCTAACAGAAGACGGCTAGCCTCACTTTGCTAAGTAACTTTCTAACAACTTCCGCTGCATGTAATTATCATTTACATAAGCTTAAGAATATAGATAAACTATCTGAAATCACAACGGTGCTTTTGAACACTTTCTTACCTGTAAAGGGGCGGATAGTATTAAAGAGACTACGACACGTTGCGTCTCTCATTTAGCTCATTTAACGAGACTAGCAACGCATCGTCCCCCACAGGATGCTTTAGCTCCTTCAACATAAAACAACTCCTTCAAAATAGAGCGACATAAACTGATAAATTAACATTACAGTAACCAAATACGATACACAGTGTGTTAACAAACAAAATGTTTTTACATTTTTTTTAAAAATTCAATCTACTACACATGGTCCAGCTGATTAGCTTCTTTGTTCAGTTTGGTGGATGATTTCACACAAACCATGTGTGTGTACAGTGTCAGGAAACACAAACCTTTCCCCTGCTCCTGTTAGTGGCACAGCTGAGACTGGACAGCTGGACCTGTCCCCTGTCACACATGACAGTGACTCAGTTGTGATGTGGTAAAATTTTGCAGCAGCAACTCTCAATAAGTATTGCAGATGGAAATGCTTCTGGTTTTATTAGTGCTATCAGCCAGTGAGCCTGAAAATGACTGAATAGGGGACTCATCTTTCAGGACTCATCCTGAAAGACTTAAAACCTGCTGCAAGCACTACACGCCTAAATTCACCCCAGGCTAGCCAGTGAATGATTCCTTAAGATGATCCCTCTCAATAATTTCTTATATATTTTGAGCATGATTGCACAACAGAAAAATCAACTGTATTTCTCTTTATCAACAGTGTCTCTGTCCCAGAAGCTCCTGATGCCGACAGCAAGAAGTCTGAAAGCATCCCGTGGAGGTATCGACTCTTTGGTTGGCTTCTGGGAAAGACTTCATGTGACAAAACCACCAAGTCACAGAAAAAGACAAAGAGGTTTTGGAGGTCGGGGAAGGTATGTATGTGTGGCACTAAGTGCAGCACTCAACATGAAACAGACATTTATGAGTTGATGAGTGTGTCTTTGTATGAGTGTTTCCTTACCCCAATATCATTTCTGGCAGGTTGTACCAGTGACTCAAGAAGAGATCCCAAAGGAGAAGAACAGCCCCCTGCCCCTTCCAGCTGAAAAAAGGAAGAAGAAAAAAGATACCGCTGTAAAGCCCAGGAGTTTTACCAGTCTTGGGTAAGTACATCTGCATATGCACACACACACACACACTGTAGATACACATGTCCATCAAAGTAAACCAGGATCAATGATACTGAGATGTGTTTGACCTGTTTGTGTTTCAGGTTTCCCAACCCGTTAAACTTCTGCTATATGAACTCCTGCCTGCAGAGCCTCCTGACACTGGAGGACTTTGTTACAGCCATCAGTTCTCAGGAGCAGGTTTGGAGTTTGCTCCCTGAGGCTGCACTCATTAGGTACAGCACCCTTAACTAACAACCACTCATTTTTTTTCTCAAGTTATACCGTGAACAACAACAATAGAGACCAAGCCTCTAACCATTTTGTCTCCCTCTCCAGATCATTTATGAGGATAGAAGAATCCCACTTCTCCACTGAGTTTCTTCATAAATTGAGACTCCTCATGAACTTCAGAGAGGTGGTCTCCGTCTGGAATCCAGAGTTTGCTGATTTCCAACAGAAAGTACGTAAGCTGGTTTTATGGTTTGTCGTGTCACCATTTCCTGACAGCTTCTCCTCTGTGTATAAACCTCTTTGTATGATTGTGTGTGTATATCTGCAGGATGCTCATGAGTTCCTCACCACCGTGCTGGACCAGATCAGATCTTTGGGCACGAAGCTTCAGGCGAAAGCAGCCAGCATGGGTATGACCTACATATGTCCAGTGGAAGACCTCCTGATGTTTAAGATGCAGAGCACCAGGACCTGCAAGAGGTATGACTACACAGTCACACACATTCATGTGCAATGGTGGAGGAAGTATTCAGATCCTTTGCTGAAGTAAAAGTACTAATACCACGCTGTAAAAATACTCAGTTTTAAGTAAAAGTCCTGCATTGAAATTGTTTCTTAGGTAAAAGCATCTAAGTGTAATCAAGAAAATTTACTTAATGTATCAAAAATAAAAGTACTCAATGCAGAAAACTGTAATACTAATTTATATCATTAGATTATTATGACTAATGTCAAAGAAGGATTTTACTTCTGTGGTTGGTTGAGGTGGAGCTGATTTTTAACTATTTTATATTGGACTGCAAGTAGTTTTTACATGAAAAATAACTTAAAGAATTATGAAAATATTAGTCATTTCAGCTCTTAATGTATGTATTGTTAGGTACACATGTTTATTTTAGAACAAAGCATCATTTTTATCTCCATGTGTTTTATATGTAAACATCTAAATGTGTAAAGTAACTAGTAACTAAAGCTGTCAAATAAATGTAGTGAAGTAGAAAGTACAATATTGCTCTTTGAACTGTAGTGGGGTAGAAGTATGAGGTAGCATGAGAAGAAAATACTCAAAGTACCTCACATTTGTACATAAGTAAGGTACTGGAGTAAATGTACTTGTCTGCCAGCATGTCAAGGCGGAGTAAACATTTCTATCAGTGACCGCTGCCTGGCACTCATCTCTCAAAATTTGTTTAAAAAAATTCAAAACTATCAGACGTATCAACCCGCAATTATGCAAACAGTAAGAAGATGTTTAGATATTCAACTAGGTCACATCACTGAATGGGACTGAAAGTCTTGTCATGACCTCTGCAGCTGTTTTATCACTCTGTTGTCTTTTGAATGTGTAGCTGTGGTACAGAATCCATCAGACAGGAGGACTTTACAAACCTGTCCCTGAACCTGTCACCTGGATGTGGAACAGTGATGGACATGCTCCAGGATTACCAGAAGGTATGAAACACGTCTCCTCGTTATTCCCGTTACAACCGACTGATATAATGTGATAATACGATGTAGAAAACACACTTCAATCCCAGCACCACTGCTTATGTAGTTGTCTTGCTGTTGTGCATGTAAATCCAGTATGGAAGTGAAAACATGTGTGTTCTGTGCTGTTCTGCAGGAGGAGGAGTTGGTGTATCTCTGTGAGTGTGGTGCCACCACGTCAAGCCAGCGCTCATCATTTGTGAACCTGCCAAAGTAAGTAACATCACATCCATCATTCCTGACCACAATGCACAGTGATGATACTGGTCAATCCAGTGGTGTCAAACTGGGCTCCACTGACCCTCAGAAGGAACTGAAATAGGAAGAGTTAGTAGTGCCATATTTATTATTTTTTCTCGATCACCTGGTGCTCATATGTCTTCTTTCTGTATACAGAGTGCTCATTCTGCACCTGAAGCGCTTCAGGTTCACGGAGATGTACCAGTTCCAAAAGGTCCATCAGCCCGTGGCCCTCTGCAGAGACCTCGTGATATCCTCTAACCAGGTAAGGAAACACTGAATGACCTGATAGCAATAAATAAATAAATAAATCACCAGACTGTGGATGCAAGTCAACATGTGTGTACTAACTCTGATATCTGTGCTCTGTCTCAGGGTGGTGGCTGCTACAGTTTGGTCAGTGTCATCAGTCATCATGGCTCCAGGACAGATAGTGGTATGATAATATATTATTTTACTTCTACTCACATTAAACATAAGTAGAAATATTTTTTCTTTGTTTACCAACAGCTCTCTTATATTCTGCTATTAGCTGCCGTTGTTGTCAGTCACTGTATGAATATACAAGTTGTAAACATTTTATTTTATGCACCTGTTTTTTTTTTTCATTTAGAAAGTCAGACACAAATATGAACCTTTTATTACTTTTATTTGCACCGAATCAGTGTTTTCTGGTATCAGTTAATGTACATCCCATCCACTGAGTCTTGTGACAGCCCACCTAACAATGACTCCTCTCCTTTTAGGACACTACATCTCTGACGGCCTGGATCGAAATGTTGGAGAGACGGACCCGAATGACCGCTGGTTCACGTACAATGATGCTCGGGTCACTGAAACAACGGGTGCTTCTGCGTGTGAGCAGCGGATTCAAAGCTCCTACATCCTCTTTTACAAAAGACACGTAAGTGGAAAACACCACGCACATGTGCACTGACGTGAAACACGTGAAGGAAATGTGAGAGAGACACAACACAAACACTGATGTTCTTCAAAAAAGACCAAAAAACATTGATCTTACTGTAAGTGTGTTTCTGTTTTAGCTGGACTGAACTCAGTAAATGAGCTCTCAAGATTCTGAACATGAAGGACTTCAAAGGACCAACCCCGGGGTGTTAAAAGGTAAGTGCTGTTTCTCTCTGTGTCATCCTTGCTACAGGGTGGAGATGAACATGGAGGTCTGAGATGGTCTACCAGCACACCCAGCAGAGGATGGATAAAGACCACGTCCAGCAGAGGATGGATAAAGACCACGTCCAGCAGAGGCTGGATAAAGACCACGTCCAGCAGAGGATGGATAAAGACCACATCCAGCAGAGGATGGATAAAGACCACGTCCAGCAGAGGATGGATCAGGACCACGTACAGCAGAGGATGGATGAAGACAGAAGATGGGTGATGAGCATGTCCCATGGCCAGGAACAGCAGCTGGTCCCCTGCCCTCAGGGGGATGGGCCACCCCAGAGAGCCTGGTTCCTCCCAAGGTTTCTTCCTCTGAAGGGGAGTTTTTCCTTGCCACAGTTGCCACAATCACAGAAGCTTTGGCTTGCTCTCTGGAACAATATCTGTTTGTACGTAAAATAATGCAAATAAATATTTTTTACATGTTACATATTCTGTTTCCTTTTTGGCATTAGTATTTTAATATTGTATTATATCAAACATTATCTATCCCATATTTTATATAACTAGAATAAATATATTAGATTTTTTAGATTTTCAACATTCTATTTAGTTTCAGCATTAGTATTATTGAATTATTTTATTAAACTATATGTAGTCGCCCAGACAAGGAAAAGGTACCTTTCAGTGAAGGAAAGTCCAACCATTCACAAAATATACACTCTCTTCAAGCGGTGCATCCAGATAAGGTGTTTGGTATGGTATGATATGGTACAAGCAGAAAAAAGCTGTACAGACACAGATAACAAATGAGAGACACACCAAATGTGGAACAACAGTGTGCAATATGAACCTTAAATGGAAAACAAAAAGTATGTTAGAACTCACAACAATATAAATTGAAGGACTAACCCAATAAAACAGAATCATGAAGCTTGACATTGCGACATTGTGACATGAAACTGTTTTTCATCTTTCAGGCTTTCAAGTAGTGTCACCCATTAGATGCTACAATGACGCTTTTTGGTTGAACTTTGCAAAGACATAAACGGATGTCTCAGAATATAAATGTTCAAGTGCTTTGGTTTTGTTTGTGTTATGCCCTGTGAGGTAGGGCCAGGGTTTGCCCTTCACTGGATGGGCAGAGTGTGTGTGTGTGTGTGTGTGTGTGTGAGAGAGAGTTAGAGAGAGAGAAAGAGGCAGTAATGAAAGGTGTAAAAATACCATGCTGCTCCAAGATAAACCCTCTCTCCCAAGGTCTGACATTTACAGAGGGCTGGAGCGTGGGAGTATGTAAGGGGGTTGCCCTGTGAATGTGTTACCGTGCACGTTGTGTGTATGTGTGTGTATGAGGTTTCCCTCCACCTAAGAGAAAAGCTCCATTGATGTCAGCTTGTGCTCCTGTCCCCATGTCAAGTATGGACCAGGGTCAAAAGGAAACTCCGGGATTTTCCACAGGCATATGTGTGTTTGTGTGCGTGTGTGTGTTTGCATGTTTCCCATGTTTGCGTTGAGATGTATGACGTTTTAAAGTGTGTGATTCATGCGTAATTGAGAGGGGAAATCTGTTTTCATGCCGCAGAGCTTTAGGAGGGGCCCCTCTCTCGTCCCCCTGTTGGAGGAGGATGCCTTAGACCAACAATGAATCATAGCGAGTTGTTGCGTACATACACTGATCTGAGACCCTTAAGGTCCAGTGTGTGGGATTCAGGGGGATCCATTGACAGAAATGGAATTTTATATCCATAATTATGTTTTCATTAGTGTATAATCACCTGAGAATAAGAATCATATTTCCGCTTATTTTGAGCTTGAGGATTGTACTGAAGTCTCACTGCTAGATCCCACTAAGTCCTCCATATTGGACCTTCAACACACAGCTTTTTAAAGGTTTATTGAAAAACCTGGAACATCATCACAGCTTCTCAAAGCTGGTCAAACCAGTGTGAAACATCAGATTGATTACTGCTAATAGCTGGTGAAGTATGATTTTTTTCCTTTAACAGAAATCTCAGGGGAGCCTGAAAAAGGCACTGTAATGTAATTACTGTCATCCACTGAAAAATAATCATGCAGCCATGATGGCTATAATTATATGAGCCACATTAAGTAGCATTCTTAGTGTGATAGAGGTTTATCCAGAAATGTGAAAAATGGGCTTTGTTTGAAATCCAACGACTCAATTGTTTGCTCTATAGTGAGCATTAAATTTGGATTTCAGAGACTTATGGCTCATCATCTGTGACTGTTGCTTAATTTTTTAAAGATCTAGATTGCTCATACATTTTATACTCAAACCTAAATCAGTCGTGGACAGTAAATATAGTGTATCATTTGGTAAATAGGGAATGATTTTGGCCATGCTTAATGCAAAGTTTAAATATCTGCACCATCACTTCTTCAGATAGGAACACAACCTTTCACTCAGGTCTGAAATTTGCATGTGACTTGAAAGCAGAGAGAAAAAAGCTTTGAAAAATCTAAGCTGCTCTTTCCTCCAAACTGCCATTTTTGACATTTTCATGTCCAACACAAACAACCCTTAACCATCAGCCTTTGCTCCAGCCTTGCCACCCTTTCCAGCAGGCCCCTGCCAGAGACCTGTCAGGTCAATAAAATATGACCCTTGGCAGTGTACATCTGATAAAGTTCCTCACTTTACGTGGTGACAGCCTGTATTGGAGTAATTTACCGGGCTTCAATAAAGGAGCACTCAGCTCCTTTACCTCCTCTGGCTCACTGGTTTGTGACAGGCGGGCAAGTGGAGGAGCGGCCCAGTCAGTGACCCGCCATGGTTGATGTTCATCACAATGACACTGACCTACTTAGCTGCCACCTCCTCTTCGATGTCAAAGAAATCATTGCCTGACATTTGGAGAAAAGCTTGGTCAATATCAGTCAGGCATGGCAAATAATAATCTGCGCTCCCTGATAACAGTGACTACTGGCTAAATAAAAAAGAAAAGAGAAGAATGACTCTTTAGGTTGTCCCTGCGTCTTATCCCGCATCTGATTGGTGTTGTCGTTCAGACGGTAGGTTCATTTGCTTACTAAATGTGCTCCGAGCGCACACACGCCGAAGTAGGAGGCCATCATAGCTGACGTCTCAACTTGAATCAGACACAGATTGATGGTGGTGAGTCAAGGAAGGCTTTTCCGCCGCATTTTCACTAAGAGGCGAATGTGGGAGGCAGTGACCCGGAGCAAAGGTCTCATCAGTGCCTGTCCCTGTCTGAGGCCCCTCTGCCTGTCAAAGTCACATTTTAATCGCAAACATAATTTGAATTTACACTAATGAATACAAATGACTCCCAGGACTCCACAAGCTGAGAGTAATAAATTATTATCGCCACTAACAATCACATTTCTGAAGCCCTTTTTCAATTAGCCGCCCCTGTGGAGATGATCATGGAGGGCCCGCTCAAATGAAGATAAACGACGCCCCTCGCAACGCTGTGCGTCTGCTCCTCTGATTTAATAGCTTTCTAATTCAGGAACATCTTCGACGTGACGAGGCGTGAGGCTTTTTTTCTATTTCCAACCAGAGCTTGATGAGAAAGTCACTTAATTGAAAGCAGGTGTTAATCAACCTTGCTCTGATGTGGCGCGTGATTTAGGAGGGAGTTTGACAAAGAGAAGATCGTCCTTGCCACTCAGTGACACAGACTATTCAGTTCAGAAAGAGGGTTGTCTGCTGCACTCTGCAATATCTGTAGTCTTGTCCATTTTACATTTATTCAGATATCTCTATCACTCTTCTTATTTTGTCAAATCACACCAACATCCAACTGCAAGAGAAGAGGGATTAAAATAAGCACATATGAGCATCTCATTAATCCTGCATTTAGCAGATTTTGGATATATTTATTTGTTCCTGGTTACCAAAGTAGTCCTCCTGTGTCACATACTGTCGTTCTGTATGGAGCATCAGGAAAACCAAAGTTTATACCCACTGACAGGTGCTCATTTACTCTGGCTGCTTGGAGAGGTCGCATGATAATTATAATGAATTGTGGTCATGGAAAAAGGCTTTTCTCGAGTTCTGCTGATGGCCCTGTTGCTCCGGAGCACACAGGCCAAACAGCTAAAATACAATATTCGTCTCCAGCCTTCGAGAGGGATAGATAAATAAGTCTGTTGCTATTTCCTTCTGCTGTAGCTGTGTGATCAAAACAAATGGCTGGCTGGCTGGTGGCTTATTTTAGACAAAATGCACCACAATGTTCTGCATCCTAAAATTATCAGCACATGGAGTTTACGCCACAGTCAGCTCGCACTTTTACAAGCAGATCTCCAGTTTAGATAAAACAAGATCTTTACTTCTTTAGAGGAAGATAATGCATGTCACAATTAGGCCTTATTTTTTCCGTAGCGTGTGACAGTGGTTTGGAAGATGCCATATGGATGAATTCCCCTGAAAGTAAGCCTATAGATGTTAGCAGTAAATAGGATCAATTCCAAAAATAATGCATCCCCCTCATGCGAGACCACATCCTGAGCACCTGAACTCTTCTTCACAATAAATCCTTATTGTCTTATGTGCAACGTGCATCTGATTAATGGATTTAATGGAGCATATTGAAAGTAGATGCTTAATATTTGGTGGTAATGTAAATTTATTTCAACACACCCTGATGTTTTGGAAGCTGCTCTTGAGATAATATGTATTGGTATTAGTTATTGGTCCTTCTGGCCCTGGTATTGCTTGTTTTTTTTTTTTTTTTTTGTGGTTTCATCAGCCCCACGTTTCTTTGTAACACTGTTTTTATGCTGCCTTCTTCAGGCCTCAGGTCTCTCTCGACAATGACATTTTAATCTTAATGAGACTCACCTGGTTAAGTAATCTACAGAAATCTGCAAATGAACTTGAATCTGATTCTTTGACAGATCTGATCTAACAATGTGTCTGTGTAGCCTCTAGAAAGTTCCCTGCTGGACTTACTTGTTTGAGACATGATAGATGGATGTATTTTTAAAACAATTACAGACCAAACTGTAAAGTGCATTGATGTGGCGTGTAGTTTGTCTTGCGCTGTCTGTTTTATCGTTTTCAGATTTAACCAGACACAATAGAACAGGCCAGGAAATTACACAAATTCACCGGATAACTAAGAGTTTCTGAAAAGTAAGTCCTTTTCACAAAACATTGCTGGATGTAATTCTAGACCCCACTTGCAGCTCACCACAGAAAACCCGATGGCGAGCCCATCTCACCCTTTACATAACCAACTTAAGATAATTACAAGTGAACTTACAAGAGGAGACCATAATCATAATCGGCTTCCTTTGACAAGTCTGTGGTTTTCTGAAAGTTTGGAAAGCCACAAAAGTGACATTCTGCTCACAGACGGGATGAATGGCTCTCTGTGTCTCTGTCAGCAGGCTGTCAACACAGAGGAGCCTATGGGGTCGACTTACAAAGGGCACGGTCAACAACAACTCAGAAAAACACATTAAAGCTCGTTTATTTTGCTGCTTGAAACTCAATCAAATACCACATTTTGGAATAGAGACAGCTCAGTTCCAAGAACACAAGTATCCGTAGTGGATACAACTAGTATGTGCAGCATGGGAAACTTTAAGAAGTGTTTCAGGCTCTCTCGCTGTGTTGATGACAGTGAGGTATTTGCTGACTTCCGCTCTATGTAACACACAGGTAGATCAACATCACTTTTCCTTCCATCGTCAGCTCACGCTCAACATGTAGCTGCTTCCACAGGAACAACGGAAACACAGTTTTACTCGGGAAAAGTTAATTTCAGTGATATTAATGCTTCGTATCTGTAAATAAGCAGCTGTTTGTTCCACATGTCAAAGGTGATGATGTGTGTGTGTGGTGTATGTGTGTGTTCACAACTTGCTCCCACTGCCCCCAAGTGACCAAGAAAAAATCATTTTTTGCACGTTTAAGTTAAATAAACCATTTAAATCTCATGAAAATGAAGTGTCACAAAGCTGAAAACAAAGGTTTTCTTAGCTCATGGCAAGTCGATGTTTCGGAGATACAGGGTTTTCACAGGACAGTAGCAGTATTTCACATGAGAAATCCAAAGATCACCGTGTTTATGTGAATTCATCACATGTGAAATACTGTTTCACACGCACAGTTTTACCTATTACATTCATAATCGCATACAAATAAGTTTTTTTTACATGTGACGTCTTACAAATGGAAACAATCTGAAAAACACATTTGCCTTGCATTTGTGAAATTCTATGATTAATATGTGAAATTTGTTTCACATGAACATCTGCTTTTTAGTAAGGCTGTGTTAACTCAGTATTTTCTTAACTATGAGGCCCCGGTGCCAACCCCTACTTTGGCAAACTTTATCATCCAGCTTCCATGAATGCTCTCTGGTCTCCGATAGCTCTCCTTTATCAGCTCCAGTTTAATCTTGCTGGTTGATCAAAAAACACAAGCTGGAATTCATCCCTGTGTTTTTCTGAGAATCCCAATGGTCTATGACGGAGTCTGTTTTGCAAGCAGGGTAATAACTCTCAGCCCTCTTCAGCTTAGCTGCAGTGAGAGGGCCATACTTAACCTCTTTAGACCTAAAATACCTTTTGGGAGGAAGTGTGACAGATGCATGGTGTGCCATGATCCCAAAGTCTATATCATGAACTACAGGAAAATGTGCATTAAGTAATGCGAGAGGCTTGCTACAATTTTCCATGTAATATATTGTTTCAGCAATAAAATGTTTGGATTTGAACATTTCATTCAGGGTAAACAGGCCTCAGCTTCAGTGAGACATTGAAACAAGCAGATACTGAAATTTATGTGTGTGTGTGTGTGTGTGTGTGTGTGTGTGTGTGTGATCAGTCACACAAAAAAAGACAAAAGTTATTTTGTTAAATACTTGCAGTTGCCGGAAGAAATTCAAGGTGAAATCTGACAGGAGGAGACAGGGAAGCAGGGAAGTGGCATGGGACCGACATTAGGAGAGTGGAGTAGGGTGGAGGTGTGTGTGTGTGTGTGTGTGTGTGTGTGTGTGTGTGTGTGTGTGTGTGTGTGTGTGTGTGTGTGTGTGTGTTTGTGTGTGTAGGCAGTTTGCAGTTGCACATAATTAGTGCTATTTTTAATCAGTACACAGAGAAAAAGAAAACAGGCGTGTGTCTGTGTTAAACTGTGAGCAGCCCAGCAGAGCGAGAGGATTTACTGAGAGCATATGAGCTCATTTCTACACATTTCTCAGGCCTTTAAATCACACTGTCTCACTGGACAGCCTTCTTTTAATGACTTTACCACCAACTTTGCTCCCATCACTCTACACCCTTCTGACTGCTGTATTGTCAGAACCTGCATACACACTTTACAGAAGATATTGCACCCTGATCCTCGTCCACATTCGTCTAATGCAGCTGTTACCAGCTGACTATGGAGCTCAACAGATGTTCACCTTCCCTTCTTTTCAATATCACCTCTGAGTCAGTGAGACAGTCAGTAATTCCTCCCTCGTCTTGTGGTCTGAAATTCAAAGGACAACTGTTTAATAAAATGATACAGCCGTAAATGTGAATGGGCCTTGAATAACTGAGTTGCTGTCGTCCCTGCCATAACTTACAGCAATAACAAGGTCTGAGTTAAGGAGCAAGGAGAAAGAGGAGGGTGGGTGACAGGGGGTTTGTGTATGTGTGTGTGATTGGGGCGGTTGTAGAGATAGTGCCCAAGGGCAGTGTGAGTAGAAGGAGAGTGAGCAGAGAGAAGGTGAGGGAGTAAATCTGCTCCGTGGCTTCCCCCAGCGTCAGGTTTATATGTGTGCGAAGCGTGCAGTGTGCTTCCAGGGGTTTCCATGCTGTCACAAAGACCCCTGTGAGACCAGCTTATTTACCCTGCAGTAAAACCCGAGAGGGAGTATACCCTGCAGTAAAAGTGGAGAGGGGGCTCAGTGGAATTAGATTTAGGGCCGCCTCCGGCTCTCCGTTCTGTGTGTGCCGTCGGGGAAAACCCACTCCGCTGCTCTAATTCCGTTGTTCAAATTGAGTTATGTTGTGTTCAGAGTCAAGGGGGCAAAATGTGTCATATAACATGCAAACAAGTTTCAGAATAGTTTTTAATTAAAGAGAGAGGTATTACACTGTCCTCAGTTATTGGTTACATAGTGGCTTGTACAGTGACAGGATATTAATTTAGCATAAGTAAGCAGTTGTGCAATTAAGGGTTATTACATTTCACAATGCTATTGCAGAAGCACTTGCTTGACTGTACAAGATGCATTTTCACAGATGATTGCAAAATGTGCTTTTGTTTGTTCTTTCAACAATGATCATTTTCCAAGATCTGATGGAGAAAACATAGCAACAGGATCTCAAACAGAACATGAACTTGCACATAACAGAGGGTTACCTATCGCTGGAAACCAGCTGACCAGCAGTGAATGAAAAGATGTTGCATACACAGTACAGAGGCTGATGGCTCAGCAAAGCCACCCACATGGCAAAGGTACAGTACCGCATATGTCCTACCAACATGCTCCAAACAGTTTGGAAGATGTTCTCGGTAAGAGGTTGACATTCTGATCGCCTCTCCTCATGGAGAGTATTGCTTTGTTACATTCCACATTTTGATCATGTTCAAGTCATTCTGTCAAAGTCCAGGCTCAGACTTGTGTACTTTAGAGTCTGCATGCAATAAGAGAGCTGGTGCGTGTGTGTGTGTGTGTGTGTGTGTGTGTGTGTGTGTGTGTGTGTGTGTACAGCTAAAAGCAGCTAAAAGAACAAAGCTTACAAGCAGTTAGTACATCCAAAGGTTGAGGTTCAAACCAGCAGCTATAAATCATCTTTGATCTGGAGATGCAGCTCTGTTGCTTTGTACATCATATACATCTAAAGTGGCAAAATGGAAAGTTTGTAAACCTCATAATATTTTTTGCATTTTTGGCTGAGTTTGTATTAAAATAGCTATGGAATACAGATAAAGGATGTTGCCACATAACAAAAAGCACTGAAAAGCCCAGCAACGAATTAATGAAATTATATTTAAGTCAGTTTTGTACATTTTACAAAAGAATCTGAATATTTAATGCTCGTGCCTCGTCCAAGTTTTAGTAAAAGAGTTAATTGAAAATTTATGAATTCATCCAAACGTTTGTTATGTTCAGTCATTCTTTATCTGTACTACGATGTGCAAGGTGTGATTATGTGTAGTAAGACTTTCATTGTGATAGGGTTTTGTATAAAATGGGCCCACAAACAAAAAAAAAAGATTAACAGGCGGTGTGCAAACTTCACATTGTTTCTAAGATAGAATTTAACTAACTAAAAGATGAGATGTAATCCTCCTCTGGTGTGGATCAACCAAACATCCACCTCAGACCGCAAACAGACTGAAAGCTGCACATTCAATCTAACCTCTGCCGGCTGCTCTCAAATCAGTTTGTTGCTCTTCATCCCTGACCTCTTGTGACAAGCGGCTCAGGGTCAATGTGGAGCAAGCGGTGTGAGTCATTCCAAGGCACTTGATTCTTTTCATTTCCTTAGATGATGAACTGAAAAATCAATAGTGTTCTTTTGCTAATGCCCTTTTCTTCAGGGTACAAATGCACTTAATGAAATGATAACACAATGCTTAGCCAAATGATACTGAACTCATCAAGGTTACAAACAGATACTCCCTTTGGTATGATGATCCAAATGTACACTTGTGCACTTTGATGACATTAGTGACATTACTGCCAGATAAAAGATGTGGATATTACCAGATTTTAAATTCCATGCAAAGTGACTTACAACAAATGCAATTTGAGACTTACATGACATGGAGAAAAATAAATGAGACACATTGAAATAGTGACACAAAATAAAAATAAAAAATGCTAGAGACAGAAGGCAAATCACTAAGCCTGAAAAGGCAAAACAACCTCAGTGATCTAAATTTAATTGTCATATAATCACAGCACCGAGAGCACATACAAGGACAAAAAACAAAAAAACAAAAACAGGGTTGAAGTCATTGTAACTAAACAATAGGCCTCAACACAAAGTATCAAAACGGAGATACGTACAAGTTTCATAGCTAACTAAAATAACTACAACCAAAGAAGAAGGTACCACCAGTCAGTGCTGTGATGGACTCCACGTGGTTACCCAAACGCTGTCTGTGCTTTGCAGGTAGCTGACCTGGAGGTGGGAACATTCAAACTACTTTGTGGTCTCTGGGACTTTCCGGTTGCCACTGGTTGCCGTGAAGCTGTAAAATGCCCTGTAAAACCTCCAACCAGACTTTGTAGCAGAAGAGGTACTGTTCCTGAAACGAAAGAGACAAAGGGCACGTCTAGCTTTTGGGAACCGTCTTTTTTTTAAAGCTTGGACTTTGACCTTTAACCCTTCTGTTGGCACTGACCTTGGTTTGAATCATCCCATGCCGCTGAAGTCTCATTTCTTTTACGATGTCGCTCACATTAATCTGAAGACAGAGACAGATGGTTGTTAGGCACAATTAAAGCAAGTGAACTAGTCTATGATTGAATTTATTCCAAATGTCAATAATAAATTAACAAGATTAAGACTCTACAGCAGCTCTGTGAGGCTGTACTTAGGCACAATGGTGCTTTGAGCTAAATGCTAACAACAGCTGCTATGTCTGCTAATCTGCTGACATTTAGCAGGTATCATGTTTACCATGTTCACCATCTTAGTTCAGTGTGTTAGCATGCTAACATTTGCATGGCTAATACTGAGCTTTTGTGTTAGCACAGAACAGCTAAGGCTGATGGCAATGTCAGTTTTGTATGTATTTAAAATGTTGACCAGATGATGCCGCTAGACAAAAAGTCGAGAGATAACCCAATCTATCCAACAGCTATTGAGACATTTCAAGTCAGACATTTCAGAGGATCACCAAAATCACTAGGATTCATCCTCTGGGGGCCATCAGTATCTGTCCAAAATTTGATGGCAGTCCATCTCATAAGTGATGAGACTGTTATCCCTAGAGCCATGCTACTAGCATGGCTAAAAATACAAAAACTGTATGGTAAATGCATTGGTAAAGCTAACAAAATGGCTTCCACTCACAGGCAAATCATTCTCAATGAGGCTGAGGATAATGTCGGTGCAGATGAGAACTCCTGTGCGTCCGATGCCGGCGCTGCAGTGCACGGTGACTGGTCCCTTGTGGTGCAACGCCCTCAGGTAGCGGATGAAGCGAACCAATTGCTCGGAGCTGTGCGGCACGCCGTGGTCAGGCCAGTGTGTGAACTTCAGGTGACGGACAAAATGGGTCTCGCCAGTCTGGAATAACAATTTGAGTTGAGAGTTTAAGGATTGCTCCACTTCAAGCTGAAGCTGTTCACTGAGAGTGAACCATAACGTTAACACTAACATCAGACAGGCAGCTATTCCTCACAAATCACTCACTTCTGTCTCCACCATTCGGATGACCTTGATGTGGAAATACTCCAGGTGCTGTTGGTTCTCCAGGTGAAGCTGGTACCTGCCGGCGTCCAGAGGCATGCCCAGCCTCTCTGGCCAGTACTTGTGACATTTGATCCTTCCCCTTTCTACTTCCTGGGTCATCATGGCAACGACGTCAGACTTGCTTTCCCAGATCATCTGCCAGAAAGCCGGCACTGTGGAAGGCAGAGGGCCCTGGCAGGAGATGTAGAAGAACTCCTCATCACCAACCTGCATGCGGATGTAGCTGGCGTTGATGTAGTCCTGGTTGTCTCCAATGGCAACACGGGTTTTGTCATCTATGCCGGGAAAGACGCGGTGAAAAAAAACAGCCTTAACTGCATGAATTCATAATTGAAATAAACAAATTACATGTCCAGCATCATCTTTCCACAAACAGAACGACAGACATTCCTCATGTTTTTTGATGTTTGATAAATCCATTCATCTCTTGATCCTAAACAACAAACACTGCTTACCTTGTTGTTTTGCCAGAAGTACAAAATCTACGTGTACAGTAAATAAAGCCAAGTAAATAGCTCTGAGGTCTGGAGTCGTGCTCAACAAACCAGTGCTGTGAAGATGTTTGTTGATGATGAGAGGGGGTGATAGACCGAAGGCAATTAGGAATGTTTTCTGGGTTAGTCCCCCACCCTGTTTGTGAGGTCAAAAAAGCCACAGACTGGAAATCAGGCTTTCTAAATAAAATAGTTAAAGGCAATGGATCAGATCGGTAAATAACATGCTCTGTTTCTAGACTCTTTGCACAAACAGCAGTTGTGACAGGCTGCAGGCAACAAGGCATTTGGTGAGGTGCAGTGGTATTCCACTGGGGGTCACTGTCCTTTTCGTCACACTCATTCATGTCAGCTCTGACACTTTTCACCCGACACACTGTGGGCTGGAGAAGTAAACGCTCCTGTGTGTGTTTGTGTACATGAGTTTTTTCCAGCTTGGGTTCAGGTTATCCAGCTAGGTTTACATTAAAGACATTCCTGGTGATAAATGATTCTTCAGGATCATCAGCGTTAACCACAACTCAAGCAGTGCACAGCGGGGTGCAGACACACACACACACACACACACACACACACACACACTCTCTCTCTGTTTACCCCCTGTTATTCCAATTAATAACACAGCTTGCAATATTATGTTCTCCTGCTGCTGCTTCATTTATTAAAAATATAAATCCCAGATAATTACAAGGTTGGAACAAATGACATCTTCTTCATCATTACATACTTGGCTGACTCCAAGAAAATTACAAGTGCAGCACCAGTAAATTATTGATACTAATGTCGGAAATTATTTGTTGCGCAGACATTACTTAAGTGTTGTAAACAAATATCTCCACTCCTTTCAGTGAAGAACTTTCGGTCAGCTGAAACTGAGCACCTAAGAAAAAAGCTAACAGGCCCTCCTATAAATGCCAAGTGTGTGAGTATCCGGCCTTTACAAGCTTTAGCTCACCAATAAAAAACTCCAATAGGGGAACATAAATGAAGTACTGGGGTTTCTACACATAGAGAAAGTAAAAGTTTAGATTCTGAAAGTAAAAGTAAACAAAAGTCATCTTTCAGACTTACAAGGTAGGATGTCTCTGTAACGGTTCTTATCTCTGTTCTCGGGGGCTTTTCCCACCAAACAGTTGTCAGAGGGCTTCAGATGCTCCAGAGCCTGAAATGACAAAGAACAAGAGGAACATTTCATCACTTAAAACAGTGCGGCTGCATCACAGTGTGTCTGTACATAAAAAGAGTCTGAAACTGCAATGTTTTAATAATGACAGATGTGTTTGTGTGTGAGCGTTTGTTTTGCTGCTTCTCTTTTATATTATTCGTTATAATAACCTCGTTTGGATTGTTCTAATGTCAGGATCAAAATGGGAAAAGGCACATTAACCGATCAATGCATAGTTTTGTTTTGGCAATTTTACATTTATGGTTTACATGATTGGTAAATGTGTACATGATAACACCTACACACCATGAACTCTTTGATCAGTTCCTGCTGGTCCAGTTGATGCTGCAGAATCTGGATGAGAGCTTTGACCCTGGAGCCTGAATACTGGCTGGTCTTCGCGGGGCTAATGAGAGCTAAACTGGCCAGTTCCTCCTCTGATACTATGGGTGGGCCTGAGGAAAAGAGAAAAAGAGATGGACAAGGATTGCTTGTATTGCTCAGCAGTGATACAATTTTCACTCTGGCACATCGGCGCAAGAGCAGAGGAAAAGACACCTGTTTGGGGTGAAGTCATTTCCAGAGTGGTGGTGTCAAATACATCATCATCTTCTTCTTCGCTGCTCCAGCCGTCTGACTTGGTTTTCCGGATGTCTTTGCAGGACTGGTCCAAAAGTTTGGTCACAATTTGTTTCCTGGGGGAGTCAGGGGGCAGGGGTGAGACCAGACCATTTTTACTCTTCGGTAGGAGGGGATGAAATCATGCAAGGCTGAGCTTCCTTTCCCTGCGACTTTTCCACCTAAAATACAGTATAGACAAGAGGCTAAAATATCTGTATGCTTCTGCTGTACTTTAGGCTATAGAGTCTAGTGCGATACACTTCCTAATTGTTATAGTATTGTTTATTGGCCATAAGCAAGAGCATTTATCCCTGGGTGGTGTTTCATTCATTGCTCTATGCTGTCTCCTTGTGGTTAAGAGTGGAACACCAGCAGACCAAAACTAAAGAAGGAGCAGGAGGAGGAGGAGGAGATGGAGAAGGGGGAGAGGAGAGACCATAAGTAGATAATAGACAAGAGGAGAGTAGTTTGGGAGGTTACTACCTGTCAGAAGCTCCATGCAACATGTCAGTGACATTGAGGGAAGGGCAGCAAGCTTGATGAGAAGGGGTGCTGTTACAGCTCTCCTGTTCCACAGACAAGCAGCCAGAGGGGGCAACAGACAGGAGGAGCAAGATGTTAGTGGTCGATGTTAGTAAAGAGGTCAGGAGGGGTATGATTAGATTCAAACAGAGGTTTACATCAGAATTACTACACTGTAGTTCATGTGCTTGTGTGTGTGCTTGTTAAGGTACATGTTACCTCCTTCACTGTAGTCTCGTCTGTCACAACAGTCAGTCGTCGGGGCGGTGGAGGAGGTGGGGAGGTGAGGAAGACACCAGCTTCACTGACAACAGGGTCTGACATGGCCTCTGAAACATTGGACCAAGGCAAGTTGCTAATTTTCTTTGAATGCTGGCCATATAAAAGACACAGCATTTGTGTCTATAGTATGTTTTACATAGCTAAAAAATGTTATCAATGTATGGTTCTAATAAAGTATGAATATACAACATGACAATTTCTGCCAGATGCTGTCTCATTTTTTAATTGTTTTGGGATTTTACCAGATCAAACATCAAAGTGTCATGATAAAAGGATAGACAGCTGTCTGAGATCGTACCAGGGGGGCGCTCAACAGGCTTACTGAGCATGTCAGGTGAGGAACAGGCATCAGGGCTGGACACAGGAGCTGGCTGCTCGGCTAAAATAGCTTCAGTCTGGGCGGACATGTTGGGCGGTGTGGGTGACTCGGAGTAGGTCAGGGGTAAGATGTCTCTGCAGATGGTGAGCTGCACAGTGCCCTCCGCTTTACGCAGGATATCCACCACCTTATTGTGGCTCAGCCCAGACACAATCACACCGTTCACCTAGAACAAACACAGTGAGGGTCAGGGTTTTCCTCACTACGCGTGTATTAAAACAGACATGATGCATGATGGGTTACCTCTAACAAAATATCTCCAACTCTCAGCCGACCGTCCTGCTCAGCTACTCCACCAGAGCAGATTTCCTTCACTCTAAGCATGCTGCCATTGGTTCCCCCAACCAAAGCAAAGCCAAGGCCTCCTCCCTCTGGTTTTGTGAACTCCACTTGCATGATGCAACTCTGGATGGACCCCAGGAGAAAAAGAGGAGAAAGAAGTGAACTTGGAGGATCAGGGCACAGTTCTATTTACAGGGGCACTTTATATTCTGCAGAATAAAATGTCATTGTGTTGTTAATACATGAGTCAGGTGTACAGAATGCCTGACAGACACACACACACAGAAACACACACACACATGCAGACAGTGACCCCCCAGCAGAGAATGCATTTGCAGATTGACACACAGTAGACTCATGTTACAGTGTTGTTTCAACAGACACTTGAAAAGATGTACAGTTAAGAAAAAGAATAGGTAGAGCTGGGAAGAGGCGCCAAAATGAAGGGGTACAAAACAAAGAATGAGCTTTTGGACGAATACAATGAATATTTTCCGACACTTACATCGTGTTCCTGGGTGAGAGAGAGACATCTGAAATTTCCAGCAGTCCTACACACAGCTTCGACTGGAAAAACAAAATAATGTGTTAAACGCACATTGATGAAACCAGTTAAAGTGATGTAAAAGCTCAATAAGGGGAAACGTCAGGAGTTTGGCCTTAAGCTAACAATGGAAGTTCCCTTCTGTACCAGTTTCCATCCATGCGCCCATTTCCAGTCCATGAAATTTCTGTAACAGCCACAGAGACAAAAAAAGAACACACACCAACCTCCCACCTCTTCGGCCATTTTGAAAGAGAAGTGTTGATGGGTGCGACTCTTCTATGACAGCTGAACGAGGTCGGTCTTTTCAGACTGACCCTCTTCACTGTCCCTTACCGCTGCATGCACCATCACCAGGCAACTGAGCTACCTGTCCTGTAGACCACTGGCTGTATGGCACTGTGTGTGTGTGTGTGTGTGTGTGTGTGTGTGTGTGTGTGTGTGTGTGTGTGTGATGGCTACAGCCCTACAGTCCAATACACCAGTGGAGGGCTTGAGGCTTGCTAATTATTAATCCTGCTGTGGGAGCCCAGGATCTGTCTGTCAGCATTCAGATCACACACACACACACACACACACACACACGCACAGCTGCAAAGAGAGCTATCTTTCAGCACCGAGCTCCGGCTTCACGCAGACAAAGGAGCAACAAGCAAAAGGGTGAAAGGGAAAGAGTGATGGTGCTCAGAGAACATGTGAAAGTTTGGAGGAGGAAGAAATTAGGGAGCGAAAGAAAAAACTCACTGTCTTCAGTAGGAGAGTCTTTCTCTGGAGAGACAGGCTCTTCAAAACGAGCAAAGAACTTCCTGTCCCTTTTCCAGTCAAACAGACCTGCAAAAGAAAAACTTGTTTAGAAATGCACTACTAAATATTGTACAAGGGAACTTTTGTATCACAGATGCTAAATCTGAAGAAATTTCCTGTCTTCTCAGGACTCAGATTGCTTTCTGGTAATGATTGAACTTAAATTGTTCATTGTTCAGTTGAGCACAAACATATCTGGTTTCTAGGCAATCCATCAGTGCATATAACAACCCAACGATGCTGTTTATGTATCCTCGGGTTAACTCAAGCAGAAGAAACACTCCCATAAATCCTTCAGAGGCCCTTACCATTCCACTTAGCCTTGGGGGTCACAGGCTGGTCTTCTCTGTGACAGACACAAACAGTAGAGTCATTCAAAGACATAGAAACAAACACAGTGCAGTGACTATCTCTCCAGCCTTTCAGGGCACGTACCTGAGGATTTTAAGTTTAACTTTACGAGGTGCGATCTCACAGGCCTTGACTGCATCCTCCAGGGTCATTCCCAATGTGCACCTGCCGCAGATGTAGAGGATCTTGTCACTGGGTTGCACGCTGCCCTCCTCACTGGCTGGGGAGCCTGGCACCACCTCCAGACAGTAGATGCCCTGCCATTTGCTGCCGATGCCCCCTGTCAGCTTTATGCCTGTGGAGGAAACCCACATATATTAAATAAAATCAAATAATACTAGTGATGTGTCCTCAAAATGTGTGAAAATACGTGCAGTGCCCCACCCAGCTGTCCTGAGGCCGTCTTATAGAGAACTATGTCAGGTAGGCTGTCACAGGAAGGAGGGGCCACCAGGTTGGTAACTGCCCTCCCCAGGGTCATACTCAGCCTACGAGGAGATGACCTGAGAATTGTCATGGCAACATCATCTGCAACACTGGTAACATTATGCCCATTTACCTGGAAAAAAATGCCACAGAAGGAATTCATCAGGACATAGTCAAAACAAATAGTCCACAGCAGACATAATGTTTTTAAATGGGCAAGAATGTGTGTGTGTGTGTGTGTGTGTGTGTGTGTGTGTGTGTGTGTGTGTGTGCGTGTGTGTGTGTGTGTGTGTGTGTGTGTGTTTGTGCTGACTGTGATGAGCCGGTCTCCTGCTCTGAGCCGTCCATCTGCCTTGGCTGGGTTGTCCAGTATTTCCTGTATGTAGTAGCAGTTGTCCAGCTTGCTTCGCGTGATGGTGAACCCAAAGCTTCCGTTCCTGGACTTGGTCAGAACCACTGTCAGCTCAAACTCTTTAACCAATCCCTGAAAGGCAAGAAACAATGGCAATTTATTTAACAGCTACAGAAATTCTCCAAAAAAAAAGAATTGGAAAACATAAAGTGAGTAAAGAACGCAAAACATCACAAACTTGCCTTCCTTCGACTCTCTTCCTCCTCCTCATCCTCTTCATCATCATCATCATCCTTGTATTCCCTTTCTTTTTTCTCTGGTTCTTCCCTCAGCTGTATGTGGCTCTGGGCAGGAGGCACCAGCACTGCAGGGGGCAGCGTCGGGGCAGGTGGACTGGCACAGTGAGGCACCGAGGACATGACCTGGGCTGTGATGGGGGTCAGCGGTGGAGCAGGAGGCTGGGGTGGAGGCAACATAGGCCTACCGTTCTGGGAGATGACTTTGTAGTGACTTGGAAGAAGCCCCTGCTGGATAGGATGGTGCTTGGCTTTCGGTGGCTGGGTTGTGAGAGGCTGAGACGGGTGTGCCAGGGAGCAAGTGGTCAGGGTGTCAGATGAGAGATTGAGGGGCGAGATGGCGGTAGTGGGGATGTGAGGGCCGAGGTTTGGATTCTGAGAGCTGAAACTGGAGGAGCTGTTTGAGGTTTGAGACTGGAGGGCCGTGAGGTTGGTTGTCGGAGTGTGAGTGGGGAGTGTGGAGGGAAGGCTGTGAGGAGGGTCCAGTGTGGAGCTGATGGTCAGGTACTCCTCATCTGCCATGATGGTCAGTCCATTACCCATCAGGCAGTAGGTCATACTTCCATCTGCCTCCTCTCTGACTCCACTGCAGATAAACAAGCAGTACAAACTGTATACAGTGTACAATACTTCAAAAAAACTGCTGTATAGGTTGGACTTAAATACACAAATATGATAGAAAAACATAAACAAGTAAAATAAAATTGGAAACATACATTTTTAAAAATATTTTTTGCAGTTCCATATCAAGTTAAATTAATAATTCACTATTTGAAGACAAGCAGTAGGGACATAGCAACACCTGGCAGGCTTGAAGACAGGAATGATTGATATAAAGATTTTAATGTGATATGTAATAGTTTTCATGCATGTCTACATCTGACACGTTACCTGGCATACACACAGTTCGAAGCAGTCTTAGGGCAGACATCCATAAGCATCACAGTTGAGTTTGTTGTCGTAGCCACCTCCTCTTCCCCGTCCTTGTTCTTCTCCTTTGCTTCTCCTTCCTGTTGCTCCTCTGGTTTCCCAGCAGTTGGTTGTGACTCTGGTGGAGCCGGTGGAGAGCCAGAACGAGGTGAGGCAGGTGAGGTAGGTGATGCTGGGGAGGCAGGTGAGGCAGGTGAGGCTGGTGAGACTGGTGATGGAGGCGATGTGGGTGAGGTGGGCGACGGGGGTGAGCGAGGAGGAGATGGGGGTGGCTGGTTGGCCTGCACTTCACTGTCCAGACTCTCCTCTGTCTCCGAGAGCGCTGCAGCTGCAGGAGCTTCTGGGCTTTTTTCCTCTGTGTCGGTCACATCTTTCTCCTGGGTGGGGCCCTGCTTCTGGGCAGGTATTTTAACATCATATTGAAACTTAAGGAGCTGGCTGTAGTCCTCTCCTAGTCGGATGTCCAGCGACCGTGATCGAACCTCCCGGAAGAGTGCAGGACTCTACAGAGTCAGACAGGAGATAAGGCGGTCTGTAAGGATTACTGGGTCTAACTGGTGTTTTTATTCTGTATGTGTGTGTATCAGGTCTGCGTGTCAGCTCACCAGAGTGTTGTCATCTACATCATATGGTACTCCAGGACCTGGTCGGCAGATCAGTAGATGAACTTCAGATGGAGCTCCACGTAGCAGGAACAAAACCCTCTGAAACAACACAAAAAAAAACTGTGTGTTGGTGCAGGAGGGTATTGAGGGACTAGGAACAGTTTAAGAAAGATACAACTGTGCTAAATCTATCTAATTGTTATATGTTTAAATGCACCTGTGTGACTACACTCCTTGGCAGCACACAAAAGATTAAAAGACACATCAAATGCTATGACACAACCAGCTTGCTATTTTGAGTAGTATGAGATTAAAGGATTAGTGAACCAATGACGTAGTCAAGATCTTAAGAAAGAGCAGGGCCACTGGAGCCGCTCACACACTCACCAGCCTATTCATAAGACCAAAATCACCTACTGTACTGCTTTCGTGGACAAAGTTTAAACACTTTTAGACTGTAGTCAGCACCTTAAAGACCAGTCTGCTCTTTTAAGTTGTTTGACCATGTTGCACATCCACCTTTTTACATTGAAAACAAAACTACAGCCACAACAAAACCACTTAAATTCAACAAACAAGCCCTATCTATGAATATGGAAACTCACTTGTTTTTAATTCACTGGTATGAATATGTAAGGATTAGTAATCATTTTAAAGAGTCTCAAACCCTACCTGGTAAGAGAGATCCTTGAGAGGCTCTTTGTTGACTGACAGTATGATGTCCCCCTCTCGCAGGAGGCCACTCTCTAGCGCTGGCTGACCCGGGAAGAGACGTTTGATGCGGACCACGCTGCCACGGTCTGGCCCCGAGCGCAGTTGCGAGATATTAAAGCTGAAGCCGAGGCCAGACAAACTCTTCCTCAGCACCACCTCATGCGTGTTTTCTAGGAAAGAGGAGAGATGGAGGGGAATCTTGGAGCATTTATGTGCGTTGTGTAATCTTTAATTTGCAATGGGGCTGTGATTTGGATTATGATAAAAAAAAAACAAATGTCTATCAAACCCCCAGACACACATATCTTCATATCAGAGGCATTTATTTTCACAGAAATGTCTTCAATCACTTAAAAAGCAGACCCTTTTTCACATTTCTTTGGACCATTTCCAGTAAAGAAAGGAAGGCTTTGTAGAGATGAGGAACCGTCCCTTAAACTAAGCTGAACAGGCAGCTTCAAGGTTTCAGTGCATGCAGTCTCGGGGGGACCGAGGGAGCATCAGCTCTGGATGACTCTGACAGCAACCACAATGTAGCTGTCAGATGACTCACAGTCACCTCAGGGCCATGTGTGCAAGTATTTGTGTATGTGTGTGTGCCTTTTCTTTTTTTTTTTTCTTTCTTGAGTGTGTGCGCCCCTTCCTCTCCCCTCTCACCATCAGTCACAAAGCTGTAGTCCTTGGCTCGACCACTCAAGGTCGTTTCCATGGAGACTTCACTCCTGGGGGGTTGTGTAAGTGATGGACTATGGGCCAAAGGGGGGCAGGGTGAGTCAGGTCTGGGTTCCAGTATTACTGCGGGCTCCCTTTCCAACAGCAGGGTCACCACCTATGGGAAACCGATGCACATACACCCCTTTTATATGTTCAGTAGTTTACACTTCCACATGTACAGTATTTCCAGCTACTGTGCATTTTCATAATCAGCTTTAAATGGAGTGAATTGAAAAAGCTTCTCCTGATTATAGATTGGGTCAAAGGGTCTTAAGGGTCCAACAAATCCTTGCAACTTAATGATAAAAGTGTGCATTCCACAACATCTCATATGAGAGTATATGCTGATCTCTCTTCCCTTTATGGTTGAAGTTCAGGTAAGCAAAACTACTTCAAGAAGGTTAGGGAAGGACCGTCATCACAGCTGAAGGAAATCAACATTGACTGAGGACAGGAAATAGGACCTGAACCTCTGGTAACAATGACACTGGAACTAATCACATTGTTTAAAACAGTTTTTTTCTGGAGAGGAGATTCACATTGTACTGATATTAATGCCATTATATCAGCAGAAGAGAATGTTTGTGCGTAGTTGTGTTTTCCTGCAAGTGCATGTATGTGTGTGCATATGTGTGTGTGTGTGTGTATATACCTCCCCGGTCCTCTTCAGGCACTCAACAGCTTGATGGTGAGTCACGCCCCTCAGGTTAGACCCATCAACCTCCAGCAGTCTGTCACCTGTCATATGCACAAACACAAATCTCATCATCATTAGCAACGTCAATACATAAACGGTTTGAGTGTGTGTGTCTGTGGGTGTGTGTGTGCGTGCATGCTTGACGGGCATGTCAACAAATCTAAAAGTCGTTCCTGCCCACTGAAGCATGAGCTTAGCAGACACTGAAGCAGCACAGCCGCTCCAGTGGCACAGCCATATACACATAGCTGACATAATAAGAAACAATGTCAGTATAATCATAAAAAGCCTTAAGAGCAGCTTCTCTACTATCCTTCTACTACATTTTAACACCTTTCAACTTAAAGGGATCACCTTTCTTCCCTCCACATTCAGTTTTTTAACATTTTGTTGAAAGAAATAGAGAAATCTTTGTGCCCTTTTGTGATGATCACCCCCAAGCTAACAGAACGGCTGAGGTCTGTGACGGATGTGGCACATATTTCACAATATCATCATTATATCCTTTGATGATGTCTATTTGACGACTTGTCATGATGACTGTTCCTCAGAAACTGAGTGACCATCCGGCACCAAATCAAACTTTTGCCGAGCCCTATGTGTTTTTGGCAGCCACCTGATGACACACTGAAATGACAAAAACATTACCGATTTGAATGCGCCCGTCCTGCTCTGCCGCACCTCCAGGCACCAGACTCTTGATGTAGATGCCTCCATATCGCACATTGGTGTTTATTCCTCCCTATTAAAAAAAATAAATTATGACAAAAAAGGTATTAGTCAATGTCACAGGCCTCAAGTAACCCTGGAAATGTCAGTGACTCAGCATGTAGGGATCCAAGTTACTGTGCAGCATAGCTTGTTACCTATTGGCCTTTCCCATTTAGTCCTGTAAATTGGTTTTCCTGAGCTGATCTGTCACTAAGTTCTTGGCACATTTCACTTGGCTTTCAATATGTCAACACTGGAATGTGTCACACGAATTTCTACCTAGACACAGAAGTCTAGAGGCTTAGTTTGAAAATACACTGAGTTGCTAGTTTATTAGCTTAAACTGTTATTGATTCAAGTGCATGGTCATCGGGGAGGATGGCGTTTTAGGTGCTTTTAAATTGGGCAACACTAAAAACTACAAAAACAAAACAAAAAAAACCCTTCTGGAAAAACTGTAGTATCACATCTACAACACTTTCAACAAAAAAGTGAACACTAAAGGTAGTATTTATTACGGGAGTGTTGCATTTAAATTAATTTTAGCTAATTGTACCGAATAAACTGTCGACTGAATGTGTAAAGAAAAGGGACACAATCCACTCACAGCAACACTGATGCCAAGGCTACCACTGCTTTTCTTCAGCTCCACTATAAGCCTCTCCTCAGTTTTCAGACTTAAGATAGACGGGGATCTGGAGCACACATCCTGAAAAACACCAGAAAACTTTTAGTTTTAGAAAGAGAAAAATGAGGAAAGGATAGTGTTTTCAAGACTCTTCTCATGCAGGTGAATGACAGCACGTCAAGAGTTTCATCACATTAATCATTGCGCTTAATCCATTAAATACTTAGCACTGGCTGAACTCTTTCAACAGTTTTGAGTTCATGTTGACAATTTTGCATCCATGGAAACAAAGTCACTTATCTCTAACCTCTGTTAGCTGAGTGTTCTAACCTGGGCATCATGTATTCGCACCACAGGAATGTGAAGCCTCTTGCCCTGTTTTGGGGTTGCCATGTTGGACAGAGTCATGGCCTCCTCCAGTTCCTCCATGGCAGGACGGTACTCAATGCCACTCAGTGTGGTCTGTGACCCAAAGCCCCTCTCCAATGCCAGACCAAGAGTGCTTTGACTCAAGGAACTCTTACTGTCCTTCAGAGACTCTGATAGGAAAACAACCAAGTGGGATAAATATGAGTTGTATGAAGTGTCATAACTGAACATAGTAGTGGTTTGACAGTGAATTTTGAATATTTGCATGACTTTATGAACTTCTCAGACTGTGCATGCCGAGGAGAAAGCACTGAGCAGATCTTACGTTTCGGCTGGGACACAATCAGCTCCACCTCCTCAGGGCTGTTTTGTAAGATGGCAGCAGCATCACTGAATGTTACTCCTTCCAAACTAATCTTGTTCAGGGAGATGAGGCGTCCACCTGGAAAAAACAGCGAGTCACTGCAAAATTCTTGTTATAGGCTGTCATGTGCAACCCTATTTTGTCTCTAGGTGTGTTGCGTCGCATGTTAAGTAGTAAACTAGTGTCTGTATTGCCAGTTTCCATTGTCAGTGTTTCGTACCGGGTTTGATTCGTCCATCTTTGTCTGCAGGCCCATCAGGCACAATGGAAGCAATGAAGATCCCAAGGTCAAGTTTACCTGTATTATCCTCGCCTACGATTACAAAGCCTGAAATGGGACCAGAGAGGAAGTGGAGACAAAAGCCCCCTGTTAAAGAATCAGATATGAGGCAGTCTGCTCATTAATTTTACATCAAGTTCACAGCAAAGTCTGCTTCAATAAACTCACCAAAGCCCAGTTTAGGATCTTTCTTCAGGTTCACACAGACTATCTCTCTCTCTGGTGGGGTTCTGGTTGGTGTATCAACTGCAAAGCATGTGTTGTACATGTGGTAAAGGGGTCATTTATATGTTGTCTATACCTGGTTACCATGTTCAAAATCACAAGGACAGGTCAAAAGTCTAGCAAAGGGTTAGCTCACAAAAACAGACAAACACATTCAGATTTTCCAAATCACCTAAACTGTATGTTTTAGGACTGCGGAATAAGACCTGAACACATGGGGAAAAAAGTCTTGTTGTGACATGACAGTGTTAGCTGGAAACCCTAATTGTAACATACAGTTGAGTGACAACTTAAACAAAAAGTCTCAATAAATGGGAAGAGAAAGAAAATGCCTCCATACAGGGGGAGCAACGAGGACCAAAGCTGTTGAAGAGGCTCTTGGTGGCCAAACACCATGCTAAAAATGCTTAATGATGATACTTCCTTTGATCTGCCACCCCTTTGTATGTGTTCACAAAAATTATTCACCTCGTATAGAGGAGGAGGCGTCAGAGTCCTGCTTTTGAAGTGAGACACTGGACATCATTCTGGGAATCGGCTCTGGAGTGCTACGACACATGTGCACAGTTGTGTTACAAAGTTATTTCCTTCATTGTTCACAGCAAAAATGAAGGGTATGAATGTTTTTATCATCGAGGGCTACCTCCAACACTGTCGCTCTTTCACGTCCCTGAAGTCTCCTGTTTCGGGGAGCTCCTTGTTCAGGTCCCTGCTCATCTCTCTCCTCATCTCCCTCTGCTGGCGTAGCCGTGCCTCCAGCTTGGCAGTCAGGTCGTCACAGGACTTGGAGAGGGAGTCTTGACCAGGTGCCAGACCTACGTGGTTCAACATGCCCTCTGAGCAGGACATCCGCTTCAGGTTCAGGTTACGACTCCGGTAGACAGACATGTACTTATCCATGTTTTCATCTGGAGAAACAGAGGAGAATCATTTATTCTTTAATATTCTATAATCTATATCAGTATCGTCAAAGTTGAAAACAATGCATTCTCCAGAATTGCTAAAATATTCCCACCTGGTACCATGGTGTGGTTGAGTTGCCGTGACGTCATCTCGCTATGAAACTTGTGCTGTGCTGAGCAGAGGTTCAGCAGGTACTGTGCTATTTTTGAGCTTTCTGTTACAAAACTGTGCTTTTTCCCGCTGGGCCCACCACACTCTATGATGAGTTTACGCCGCTGAAAGACAGACACAAGACAGCATACATCTACTCTGAGCTTCATAATAAAGTAAGCTGTACAAAGTAATACCTTATATAGCAAAACTTGACTGAAATGGCTCTTTTTTTTTTACCCCAGTGGATATGGAATCAGTTTCCCTCCAGAGGAAGCGTCGGGTGACAGTCCGGCCGTGGTTTTTCATCTCATACACAATGATTCCTTTGGCACAGACCCCCAAAACCAACTCTCCCACCACTGGCCTTTTCTCTCTCCCCACACGGTGGAACATAACCCCATACTCAGGCAACTGCTGGGCAATCTGAGGGGTTCATATTTTATACATAGAATATGCATTAAATTTTAAATTGTAACATTTATTATTATTATTATTATTATTATTATTATTATTATTATTATTATTGACACTCATTCAGATTTACAGGAAATGCAGCAGTAGAGGTGTCAAATTAAAAGTAATAACAAGTGCACACAGGCTTATTACTTTCGCACAGTGCAAGGTGAAAAAATAACCAAAGAACAAAGCGAGCGTGTGTGCGTGGATGCATCAGTAGTCTGAACACCTTCAGGTACTCTGTTTCTGCCTCTTCAGGGAGCATCTGGGCATGACTTGCATGTAGTCTTGGCAACTCTTCCTTGACAGTGGGCAAGGCCAGCTTCTCTAGCATCCTCTTGGACACATAATGCTCTGGCTGGTAATAATTCTTACCATACAGCTAAAAAAGACACACAAAACAACAGTGTGGCTATGACACACACTGAAAGATGATGCTGGAATTTAAAGATGTGAGGGGAACATTTTGTGTCCTCTGTACCTCTGGCATGTAATCCCCAAACTCAGCCTGCAGAGCAAGAGCAACCAGAAACAAGCCCGTCTCCTCATTACAGTAAAGTCTGTCCTCCAAGATATCCTTCCGCAGCTGCAAGTAGTACTGGTGACGAGTCAGTCTGTGCCTAGGAAACAGGAAAAAAATGATCAAGTAAAAAGCAGAAATGTTTTTTGAACTATGTGTTTCTAGAAATAAATTAACCACAGGAAAACACCAGTGCTGTACTCACAAAATGAAGGAGATATCATCAACAAAATATTTGACTCGAAGAAACACTAAAAAGGAGGATATGTGCCCTTTTTTCCAACTGTCAGGCGCAACTTTGGAGATTTTTGTTTCATGCTCCAAAAAGAAATATTCATCATCTGCAGAATGACAAAGAAAAGCCCATTTAACTTCAGACTTCTGAAGTGACTGAAACAACAAACCAGACATAAAGAAAAGAAATTAACGGATAGATGAGGTCCAATACAATATGTCCTCTTACCATCAAGGAAGGCAAGACCAAAGTAGAAGTGCTCCACCAGGTTTGCATGAGCCACCACCATATCAAACACATCTCTAGCTTTGGACTTAATGTCACAGCGAACCACCACGTACTGTCCATTAGGCAGCACCACAGTCACTTCTCTCTGAGACGAGCAAGAGCGTCCCTTTCTGGACTGTGGTGGACACACACAAACAAACAGAGACACACAAGGACATAAAGAAATGTGCAGACACACTCACACACATGCACATCGATATACAAATACTGTACATGCAATTATGCAAACAGACATTTGAGATGCAAGAAAGGACAAGTTCAAACAGAGTGAAAAAAGCAGCAGTTTGCGTTAAAGTTGATCATGATGAGATGAGCAGAAATTTACCACAATAGATCCTGGAAGCTCGAGAACAATTTGTTGTTCATCTGGCATTCTGACGAATTCAGGACCCAAAGCCTGACAAAACAAATATTTTATGATATAAATAAGCAGCAACACATCCGACAGGCTTTGTCCTTCTCTAAACGCTCTGCTGTCTGGTCTTCTCATCTGCACTAATTCCTCCACAGCTCATTAAAATACTGCATGCCAGTATGATGCTGGTAAAAGCTGCTTATAGTACAGATCCACCGCATATATTTTTAGTTTATGCTCTACAAAAACATTTCTGTTGCATTTATGCCACTGAAAATTAAAAATATATATATCTTACCTTAGCTTTCCTCTGGCTCAGGCTGAGTGAGGACTCACTGAAGGTGATGGAAGGACTGTGGGATCTGCCTGATGTTTTGGGAGAGATGTCGTGATGGGGGCTCCTACCAAGCCAGCTGCAGTTGCTGTCCCTGTGACGAACCCCACGAGGGAGTCTGAGGGGAGAGAGCGGAGTGGGGGTTGCAGGAAGGACGGATTGTGTAATCGTTGTGCAGACAAGTTGGAAAAGTCAAACTCTGAGACAATGTCATGTCCCCTCAAAGCCACTACAGACAATGTGGAAGCATGAAAGGCAAAGCGGATGGATTTATTTGTGTTGACGTGCACACACAGAGCGCTCTGATAGTTGAGGAATCTTCTTGTAACTACAGTATTAGTGGTGATGGTGTGTAAGCATGCATGCATATGGTACAAACCTGTCTAAAGAGGATTGGTACAACGGTGTGGGAGAGCTCCTTGGTCTTTGCCTCCAAGGTCTCTGAGGTAAACTCCCTGGAAAGCAGGCATACAATAAGTACATTTTACTGCTGAAACACACATTAACAAGAGGTTATTGATGAAAACTATGAGTTAGGAGTTTTGTCAGGTGGACGCAAGACAAATACATTTGACAGCAGTTAAGTTTTCCTTCTTTCTACCATTCTGTGTCTTGTTTTCAGTGTTGGTTTCACACATGTACCTGACTTTGAGTCAGAGTCCGTTGAGTATCTTCTCCCTTCAGCACTCCCGTCGCTGATGTCTGAAAAAGGCCCTCTCTTTCCTGTCAGCCAGGTGAGAGATGAAAGATGACGGCGATGTTTGATTTCTGTCCATCCCTGTGCTGCCCAGAGGCACTGAGATGTTTGGCCAGAACTGAGGCTAGCACAGGGTTTAGCCTGGAGTGTCCACACTCTGATTATTAGCTCTCGCAGGACCCTAATCCTGGACCGTTAAGATTTTAATCCTGTTTACCTCTACACAATCTTAGGTCAAAAGAGCAATGACTACAACTACGTTCTGTAATATGCAGAGCAAAACACATATTTTAAGTTGCATGTTGCAAAAAATAAGGCTACAAATATCTTTCTCTGAGTATTGTTCGTACCAGAACATAGTAACTCTGATTCAGTGATCCCTAATTTGTATCATCTCTTAAGTGCCAACCAAAATCCAGAGGCACACATGACCTAAACTGTAAAGCAGGTTGTGAAAAATGGACATTCAAATAAGTTGCATTCTTTTCAAAACATACTGATATACAGTGAGGTAACCAAAGATCTGCTTGGTGGTCACTCTAGAAGATCTCCAGTGTTACGCAATCAAAGATTTCAGCTCAGCTTTCTACTCTCTTATGTGATGCCTCGGACTCTAACATGCATGCTCACCATGAAGTCTCTCTCTGATCATCTGGCTCCTGCCGCTCAAAGGGACGTTACTGTCTGGCAGAGAGCCGTGATCCATCTGGAGGAAAAGAAATCACTACTATTTACAATCATTTTCATTTTTTTTTCACTGTGTGGATTATTATGCAGTACGCCTTTAAATCCTGTTACTCAGCGGTCTGCAAAGAAGGCGAAGTGCTTACAGACGGGAACATACTGTAGGTGGCTATCCAGACTCACTGATTCATGAAAAACCTCCTCCACCAGCTGTCTGATGACTTTGGCGGGCGGCGGCAGGGTGGAGGCTTTATGATGAGATTCGCAGGCTTCCAGGATGGAGTTGAGATTTGCCCTGCGGTGGGCCAGGTCCTCACACATGCTGAGGAGGAGGCTGTTTAGATGGTCACTCAACTGGACTGGCTGAGAGGAATGAGAATGGAAAATCATTATAATAATAAAGGGGTGGGACTGTGATGGCACTGAATTAATAATGACAGCTTTGTATCAGGGGTTCCCACCTGATTTTGAGGTAGGTGAAAATCAACTGACCAGTAGAGAGTCATACCCAGTGAATACACCAGCATCTGCACAACAAAATGAATGAATTAATGACAAGACAGATTACTGCCATAATGAGAAAATAATACATTAACTTTTACTTACATGTATTACTTGTATTTGTGCTTAATCATATGTTGATGTCTTTTCAATAATAATTTGTACTGAACACTTGCACCATAGCGAAAATCCTAAGATGAGCATCAGTAGTTAACATTGTGCTTTGATATGAGCAGAAATCATATTAACTATGTGTGTGATCAGACTGTCTGACTGTGTATTGGTTGAGAACACAGCACATGTTTTATATTACACAAGATGTGACATTTCCTGCAGCTTTTATAGGCAAATTTCTCAAACATATATGTGCATCTATATGTGGGTTATATAAATGGCATTTATGGAGGTAGATTACTTAAATGTGTGTGAGACAAGCGTGACTATGTTGGATAACTTTCCTGTCTATTCAAACATTTTAGTTAGAGTCCATTCTACTCCAATGGTGATAAATCTCTCTGAAGTGCAGAATTCAGGGCAGAGGTTCCCATTCTCCACCACTAGATGGCGTGCTTACACTTCAGTCGTCCTTCAGCTCTGAGATTTTAAGCTCCAAGGAAAAAGACACATCAGCATTATGACAGTGGGATGTGACAACCATTTAGAGTTACTGATAAAAACTCTCTCTCTAGTGTTTGGCAAGTCTGCCATCAACTTCCACATGAGCTATCAGGACAGGTATGAGGATGTGTGCACTGACCCTCTCTATGGCAGGTTTGGTTGAGCTGGCACGGCCCTGCAGCATCTCTGGAGCAGTGAAAGTGGATACCTCATCTGATAGGCCACAGTTCTTAAATGCTAAGGTACCAGTGGCTGACAGCAGCAAGGAGGTGGGGCTTATGATATTACACATATTGTTGTGACCTGGAAAAAAAAGTAGGAAGTCCATTATATTTATGATTCTGCTGGTGCAGTTGTACGCTAAAGTCACACTGAGTGAACCAGAAATACTGCACAAATAAATTCAAGCGTTTATGCTGCATTTATATTACAGCAACACAATGCTATGGTCATAGCATTAAGGTATGATGTGTGTGAGACTATTAGAAGAGGAGGATAGCTAAAACGCTTTACCCTTATAGGAGACATCCACTAAAGACTCTGCAGTGCCCAGCAGCAGGGACCAGACCTCTTCCTCCAGCAGAGGTCCCCCTCGAGCCTCCAGTACTTCAGCTAATGTGACAAATGTGCTGCTCATCCTGCACACATTCCAAGCACGCACCTGAGGACGTAACGCACACACAGTGCACACACACATGCATACAAGACACACACGTGCACACACGCAGATCATCACTTATTAGAGCCTCTGTTCAAGGTGATAGTCTGAACAGAGTTTTTTTTTTCTGTCTCCAAATGAAAACATCAGGAGTTTAATGACTGCCTTGCAGGTCTGTTAAATTAAGCTCTACATAGAGCTGCAATTCTCTGCTGGGTGTCAAGCTTGTCAGCCCCTCATCACACTCACTACACATTTCTGCATCATCTGTACATCTCTCCGGCACTTTATCACTGTTGTTGACACAGTCTGTCAACAGTATTTTGTCTTCGGAGACTGTTATGAGAGATAGTTCTGAGAAAAAGACAGTCCTGTGCACTGCACTCTGATTAGATCATCTTAGTCCATTAGTCTCACTGCCTCTCGCTCTCTCTGCTCCTCCCATTTTGTAATAGGCTTTCTTCTGAGGGCAGATCTGAGGGAGCTGTGCTTTTGGCACCAAAGCAACTGTGTCATGATCCCATGTTCGGTTGTTGTCACATACTGCTATTACCTCCACAGCTATATACAGCTGAGAAGCTGTGTGTGGGGAGGGTAGAAACCTGAGCCGCCAGAGAGAAGATGCTACAGGAATCTCAAAACAAGCTTTCTAACTTTGAACATTCAGATTTTTGCTATGCATCATTTATATAACATGTATAATACACATCATATTGACTATATTATACATTTAGTTTGGTCTTTTAACAATGTGACAAATGTAGTTTATATGAAAGGACATTGGATGAGGTAGATGCGTACATTCCAACTGAACCAGTCCCACAGTAGGATATTTATCTCATTCAGATCAATGCTCTCTGAGAATGAACCGTGTTTTCCAAAAAACTGTATTTTTGTCTAAAAGAACTGAAATTCGCATTTCAGGCCAACTGCAAAAACTAGCATGAACATTTCCATTAGCAGCTGTCGCAAAGGGCAGCAATACCTCCAACACATCGATGCTTAAAAAGTCTGCAAAACCTTTTACTGCATGTCCAAACTCAGGCAAATAAAGTTAGGAGGACATGGGAATAACACTGTGACTGTGCTGTGAAACCCAAACATCGTGTCTTTTTTCTTAAATTCCACTGGATCTATTTTTTTCTATTGTGATGGTTCCTCCAAATATTCCTGAGCACTAATACAATAGGCCACTCACAGCCAACCGCATAGTGTACTAAACGCAGCAACATACTTCCACTGACACACACCAGCCCAGTTACTTCAGGCCTGATTAAATCCTTCACTTAAACAGAACTTATCCTCGGCTTGTGACACCCAGACTGCTGACAAGGAAAGTCATACAAGATTAAGTGTGTGGCAAACAAAATGAAAACACCAATGAAGCTGTGGAGTTTTGGGGCTTCCTTAAACTCCATCAGGCCATTTAATCCAGTGATTAAACCATTGCTGTGAGACAAAAAAAAAAATCATTCTACTGTATCCCTGCACACTGGTTTGCTTTCATGATACAGAAAGGATAGAAAAAGAAAGTAGGAACCCTGCCAGGTGCTCCCACCTATCCACTCTTGTGCAAAACTTCAGCAGCTGTTCTCCCTCAAATCAGTCTGTCTACAGGTGTAAGGCCACTGGAACACAGAAGCTTGGCTATATCGATGCCAGACTGTCATGGTTCACTGGATTTCTGGGCAGAAATTAAAAAAATGCGAAGGAGCTGTGTTGTGCATATGACAGCATGGCCATTACCTCTACATTTGGACTGACCGATTGGCTGGATCAAGTCTGACCTCTCCTGCTTTCTGTCACCATCATCATCATCATCATCATCATCATCAAAGTTCCTGTTGCAGCATCTGCATTCCCTATAACTACAACCTTTGCAACTTCATCATTAAAATTGAATTATAGAGCATAAAGAAAGCCATTTAAAAGATCTCTCGTGCAATCGCAGGATGACTTTTGCTGTCTTGAACCAACTCTTTTTCACATCTAATAATCTGATGCATGTCCATTTTACACACCAGTTGACATGGCATACCTATTTTTTTTTTCTCCTTGGCTCACTGGGAGTAAAAGCATCTTCATCCTGCTATTCATTAGGCTTGGACTAAAATGCAGAGCACGCCAGGATTTGAATGAACCAGTCAACAACTAGTCTTATTATCCTGTTAGAGACAAAACCAGCTTCCTGATCCATGGAGCAGACAGCCACATGACACAGACAGAGACAGAGGAGAAGCTGTGCTGGATTCTTGGAAATTTGGGACAGCATGCTTCTTCAGGATCTAGGTCTCTTCTTTCTCACTACAGCACAAAGTGACAACACATTCCCACATTCATGTACCACCAAAAGTATGATAGTATGAACAATAAGGCCACTTATGGCCAGAGTCTGATTTATATAACTACAACATAAGTGAGCCTCAAACAGACAACAGATTTCACCAAGATGATTTTTGTCGACACAGGCCTGAATATGAAGGCTTTACTATGCAGTTTATGACCCTTAAAGGTAAATCACAGCACAGTGCTGTGAATGTTTAGCTAGGGTTAGTACCTGGAGTGAAATCATCTGAAATTCTGTTCTTGGTTAATGAACAGAATCTAAACACGAACACCTCAATTCACCAAATCGTCAAACAGCACTGCAAGAAGGAGGAAGATGGTAAAGGACAGCTCGGAAACATTACCTGGTACCATATGTAACCTATGTCAGCGGTCTGATCCTGTGTGTTATCTTCACTGCTCCCACCACGGATCCAAAATAATCCTTGTGATCATCGCATTGCTGCTTTGACGTCCTCTGGGTAAAGGCTGCTCCGCTCTGGCAGGTAATTCATCAATGACATTAACTATACATGCATGGTGCCCCATTCGTGTGCTCCGTCGCCCCCGGCACCACGCTGAAGATCTGAAACTTTTTACTGTAATTGGCGCTATTCTTAGCGTCTCGTCTTTAAACACTTAATTGGATTAGCCTCGCGGTTTGACAGCGACAGGTCAGAGCCACCAATAGCGGGTTGCGTGAGATCAGATAGACCGATTTAACTAATCCGTCTGACGCCCAAAGGTGCGGTGGATCCCCGGCGGTAGGTGCGCTACAGAGAAGCCTGAGAAGGACGAACGACCTCGGCCAAACGAGCGGACTGTAGCCTGCTGCTGACGGGCTGTTCCCCCACAATGATCATAACACTGCGGACTCTCTTCGAACAAGGGGTAAGAAACCGTAGCCTTGTCTGCTTGCTGCGGGAGTCGGTGCTGGGACGTTTATCCATGCCGGTCTATTGCGCGCAGCTTGTCTCTGCAGGGCCCGGGGTATCTGCGCAGGGACAAGGATAAATAACAACCATCCAGGGCTGTCAGGTGGGTGCAGGGAGAAATGAAAGTACTCAGCGCTAAGTTAACGTAGTTTTACCTAATGTCCTTTTTCAGTCACATGCCTTCGCAGAGCATGGCTGCGGTTATCTCCGTTGTAGAACTGATAGATGATCTCCAGATGGTACCCTTACTACTATGCTGTGCATTTCTGCAGAGCCTTGCATGTCACTTGCCACACATGATACCACGGTTTAATATAGACAGGAGAGGCGATCTTATAGAGGATGCCAAGTTGTCCTAATGACACTGACCACGCAAATAATACTCCTCAGTTCATTCATAGGTGTATATGATCACTGCAGCATCACTGCTTACCGTATAGGCTTTAATGTTTCCATAGGACCCAGTATGCAAACTTCCCACCTATCTCACTAACTGATTGTGATCTCAGTGTTATTTAAACCCCAGTTAATATTTTTTAATCTTTATTATACTGTAAATCACAAGTACACTACAACTCAGGAGCTGAACTTGGGTGAAAAACTGCGTTTTGGCTGTTTACCAAATGATCATGAGCCTAACTGGAATAGACCTGCTTCCTCCTGTGTTCATCAACGTCACTGATGTAAGAAACCCCTTCAAAGAACACTGATGACTTGAATCTAGTTGCCTGTCAGTCTGCATATAAAAAGTCCTGTCAATTATAACAGGCCTCCAATTCTAAGACTGCAAGAAAGAATGCATTCATATACTCATTTAAGCTAACTAAAGTAGCCTAATTTAAATCAAACCTGACAAAGAAAGAATTCTTACACATTTGAATGTCAAATCTGTCCATTCACACTCGCCTATAAAGCTTGAAACTGGGTGCCTGTGCTTCACTACATGCCCTTTATGTCCCTCCATTTACCTCTGTCAAGGATTTTGCAGCAAGGACAGTTACTGGGGATAACATGGGCATCACTTTCCAATGCCTTTTGTTTTAGTCACATAAAAAACCTCAATGCCTTTTTGACTTGTTTGTGCTCAGTGATCTGTAAATGCAGCCTGGCACATCCCCTCACCAGAAAAATACATTTAAAAAAAATATATACCAGAAAAAAAAAATGCAGCCTCATCTTTCACTCCTCATTACGCCTTTACTGGAAATGCTTGTTTCACTTAACTTGTGTGCACTGTTGAACAGAAATATGGCCATTTTGTCTATACGGGCTATGACTTATTACCATGCAGTATATGGTCTATATTTCCAGTGAGGCCAATGTCAGCCCTCTACAATAAATGTACTGCAAGACAAACGAGCATAAAATAACATCTAATTTGTCATGTTTAAAACGGAAGTAGGCCAAATTAAGTTTGTAATTTTTTACTTTCAAATAGATAGATAGATAGATAGATAGATAGATAGATAGATAGATAGATAGATAGATAGATAGCGGAAGGAAGGAAGGATGGATGGAGGAGGTGGTGGGTGTGTCTCTGTGGATGAGTGACGCGCTGCTGGGACGCATGCCCCGTGCGCACTGCGCGTCCCGGCCTGTCAGTAGCAGCCAGATGGAAACGTAGGCAAGTGATTTTGGTGAGGTCATGTATTTTTAAGCCGCACAACGGAATAAATCATCCTTCACCGGCGGCACAAACAAATAGTCCGCTGCTCCGCAACGTTTCACCGCTGATCGGACCGCGGGGGGATCGATAGTTTGATTTTACGACAGAGGTAAGATGAGGATTCGCACCTCTGCTCCTCAGACGTGCTTATTGTTTGGCCGTGGGGGAGGGTCGTATGTCGCTATATGTGCTTGCTGCTCCACCGACGTGGCTGTTGTTTAAGGGTGTTGCATTGTAGCTTCACTCACTCACCCCAAATACTCCCTTTGTCATGTCGCTACAGTGTAACGCGTCCGCAGCAGTGTTCGCGTATAGATCGAGGCAGCGGCTTTCACCGCCGACTGCGCGCTGTGTTTCACAAACAGGCCGCGTCATATCACCATACTGGTGCCGTTATCACTGCAATAATGTGTTCTTCTGTGGTGTGGCCGCTACGTTTCTGGCATGCATGGATCCTTTCTGGTGCAGCCTGCGCGGTCATTCACCTGCCGCCGACGGGACAAGACGTGGGGTCGTGTGGCCAAGGTTAACTGACGCTGACATCCTATGAAAATAAATAACGGATCGATAGCGGTCCTGCCGCTCAGGTCTCTGTTGTTAATCTGTGCCTGTGGGATGTAGCCAGGTCTTCTTCTCTTTCTCCGTCTTTCTCCGCCCTGCTGACAGGTTTGCATGTGTGGACAGGGGAGAAAAGGCTGTCTCAGTGGCGTAGGCTATATGAGGATAATATGTGACAGACAGTGTCCTATCCATAAGGTAGAATATCATAAATGTGTGCATTTGGCAGAAATAGTTCTTGTTTGATGATGCATGCAAATTGGCAGACCATGAGATGGTATTCTATGGGAATAATGTGTAACTTATTAGATTTTTTGTGTCAGTCATGTGCTGTTACAGACAACAAAGCTGCACCATTTCATTCAGCATTCTGTTAAAACGATGTTAAACCTTGACACAGTTTTCCAAGCCTTTGTATTTTTTTTATGTAACCACCATTGCCAGGATCTGAATTGTCCATTCAGTGTATGCTTTGGAAACCATTCATTAAATCACTAAGCGGAAGCAGCTTGTTAAGAGACAACAGTGGTTAAGTCATTAGGGGGCTGTGCACTCTAGGAATGACCCTGCTGTATTTCTGCTTTTGCAGGATACACAAGGCACCTTGATGTGTAACAGCTCCCTGCCTTCAAATGCATCCATCCATGAGGTCCAGACCTCTTCGGTGCTGCATGAGACTACTGATGTGACTGCTGCATTACTTGTAAATACTGCAGCTGACACCTAACTGCAATCTAATAGTGTGTAATTGATTTCAGAGGAATTTGTTGATGCAGCGTGTAGTTGTAAGCATCAATACTGGTTATTGCATCGCAGGGACAGTAATATTAACAGTGTATAGAAATGAGCAGAACTCACAGCCTGTGATCCAGCCATTATTACAAAACCAGTGACCCGACAACAGGGCGACATACCAGTGACAGATCTGCATACTAAATGAAATGTCAAGCCATCATAAGTCAGACAAGCGTAATTGTCTTCCTGTCTGAAATATAAAAAGAGGCGACATGTCTATTTTCATGTTATGAGGGAGGTGGATGTTATGTACGTCTTTGTGACGTTGGAGGAACAGAAGGAGGGCTGACTCATTTTATTCTCGCAATTATATCCCTCATATGGACTGTGTGTCGGGGAGAGTGGAAGAACGGGGAGGGTGGTTACATTGCTTATATAAGAACTGAAGAAACGGAAAGGAAGCCCATGTCAGAGTTTTCTCCTTTTGCAGATTTCAGGCGGTTTTAATGCAAAATGAAACATGTTCAGGAACGTCATGAGCGCAAATTGGCATCTCTGTGTTGTGTGTTATCTGGGCTCACAGCCTCATGGTGCAACTTGACCCAGTTAACATGTGCCTGTGGAAGACCTGCTTGTAGAACTGGGCTGGAGTTCTGGGCTGGGGTCCAAAAGCTCGCAGGAATTATCACCGGGCTTGGTTTTCCAGTGTGACAGAGTCATTCTGAGAGTCATGTTTCATATGATGGAGTAGACCTCCCTGTGGCTTGCTGTTCTGCCACCACTGCTGATGATATCAAATCTTCCATCCTGGTGTGTTTGCTGAGTTGCTGAGATAAGGAGCCGCAGTGCTCGCCTCAAGTGTGAAATTCAGCAGTGTCTTTTCTCCTTTACTCCTAATCTGCTTTCTCTGGAGCGGGGATTTTCATTTGACTTTCTAATTTTTGCCTGGCCTGCACAGCAGCTATTGTGGTGTCCGTAAACGTGTGTCCGTCTTTGTGTATGCAGAGGACATTTTTGGATGCACAGAGAGCAGTAATCGAAGATATCACCATGAACAAAAACAAGAGAGAAAGAGAGTTCTACAGCCTAGATGTTGGGGACTCGACGTTCACAGTACTGAAGCGATACCAGAATCTAAGACCCATCGGTTCAGGAGCACAGGGAATCGTCTGGTGAGTGTTTCAACCGCATCCATATTCAGCCAACAGCTACGTGGTGAAATTTGGGTCACTGTTTCCACTAAAACATTCATGAGAACCATTTATTTTAATGTCAAGAAATTAGTGTATAAATCCATATAAAATGTAAAATTTTAGCTGAAGCATCCATAACCTGTGCTGTTTAATAGCTGTTATCCTGTATGCATGTTATCTGTGACCATGATTTGAAATGGTTTGCTAACTTTGCTCTTCAGCTCTGCTTATGACCAAATCCTTGAACGAAATGTCGCCATCAAGAAGCTGAGTCGGCCGTTTCAAAATCAAACCCATGCCAAGAGGGCGTACAGAGAGCTAGTCCTAATGAAATGTGTCAATCACAAAAATGTAAGTGTGCAGTCACAAGACATCAGTGGTATTTTAGATTGGCTCTGTAAACGGCGTCATTCTGATTGTAATTCATGTCATTTATACCCACAGATCATCGGCCTATTAAATGTATTTACACCACAAAAATCATTAGAAGAATTCCAAGACGTGTAAGTAACTGCATGTGAAGTGTGTTCGTGTCCTTTCGTTTTAAAGCACTCAGTATGCATCGTTCCTAAAATTGAATTACTCTCTCTTGTGCGTTTGCTTAACTGCCTGTTATGGAAAATGTTTCTGCTCGGTCAGATACTTGGTGATGGAGCTGATGGATGCCAATCTGTGCCAAGTCATTCAGATGGAGCTGGACCATGAGAGGCTGTCTTATCTGCTTTATCAGATGTTGTGTGGTATCAAACACCTCCATGCTGCTGGCATCATTCACAGGGTAAGCATCAGCTGGCCATGGCTACTCAGACTCATGCCAGGCCAGTGTCCCGAAGAGGAACTGTTAAACCTGCTGTGATACTTGACACTGAAGTGTTAGGGCAAATGGTCAAATGGTGCACTATTAGATGGTGAATATAGTCCTTTAAAGTCCAGCAAAACCTTTAAAATTTATCTTTAAAATACATTTTCATTATATTATATATTTTGTCTTACTTTAGGATTCTTGTTGCGACATTGGTCGAAAAATTTTAGCATTTGCGTAATTTCTTTGACTTCAAAACTTAAATTCAAAGCAAGAATTCTTAAAGAAATGTCCTTGAACAAAGCACTGGCTTTCTAGCTGCCGGTTTGATGCAGATTTCTTCTGACCTCCATATCGAATAGGGTGGGTGAATGTATAATTTCTCCCAAATGGATCAATAAGAAGCAGGTGTAAAATGTATGCATGCACTGTAAGTTACAATTGCACCTCCTCACAAAGACACTCACAGCAAGTGAAAACTATAGTATCATCAGAAACATGCAGCCAGGTTTGCGTCTCACGAGAAATGAAATGCTGATAATAGCTCAATAATGCTAGTAACTTAACAAATCTTCAGCAAAACATTATTCATCGCTAGAAGCTGGCAAAAAGAAGCGGCCAATCGATTAAAAAAAAAGCAAAATCAATACTGTAAGATGTGACTTGATTCATCTGGAATCTGTACACTTGAAACGCGTTTGCTGCTAACAAGCAAAGCACCTCAGTAAGCAATTTGTACTGCAGAGAAACATGACAGACAAAGGTAATCTTTAGAAAATAGCTGCAGCAGGAGCTGGACGCTGCAGGCTTTCAGCTGGATTTTAGCCACGATGGATCATGTCTATAAATCATCAGTGATGTGCACAGACAATACCATGATCACAGAAAACAAACAAAAACCAATAAATAGTCCTTGTTTGAACAATAGAGCTGGTCATGATAGATGTTGTAAGATGGGGTCAGTTTACTGTCAGGATGGTGTTCGAAGACATCAGACAGAAACCAGTACGAAATCAATCAGCTCTCACTGCATTTAAAGCTTTTAATAACAAAATGAACATATGGAAAGATACATTTTGCTGTTCCTCTGTAGGACCTCAAGCCCAGCAACATAGTTGTCAAGTCAGATTGCACACTGAAGATTTTGGACTTCGGCTTGGCTCGGACGGCTGCCACAGGCCTCCTGATGACGCCATATGTGGTTACACGCTACTACAGAGCACCAGAGGTTATCCTGGGCATGGGCTACCAAGCCAATGGTTAGTGATTATCTGTGTGCGGTATCCGTCAATCTATGGTGTAAGATGTTGGTTTTCACTGTATAAAAATGAATTGCAGTCTATAGATAGAGCTATAATAACCGGCACCTGCCCATGAATCTTGCTGTTAACACTGTTTTAAGCCGCATGGTGCTTCTGTACATAATGGGGATTTATTTGTAGAAAATGCTCTCTAACTAGCCTCCTGCGTGTAACTAACCTGTTCTTGTGCATTCTTCTCACCTCTTATTGGCTTTGTTTACCGTGTTCTGCTTCACTAGTGGACATATGGTCTGTGGGCTGCATACTGGCAGAAATGGTACGCCATAAAATCCTCTTCCCAGGAAGGGACTGTATCCTTGGGTCTTTTAAATGCTTCTTCACGCTGTTAATCTTAACAGTCTTTACAAAGTGTTTGGGCTTCATGCTGTGCAGACTGTCAGATCTTCCCCTGCTCGGTTTTTGCCTTGAATGCAATATTTTGTGCCAGGCGGTGGGGCAGTGTAGTGCCATATTTGTAGTATTCTGGCCTTCCTGGGCTGTAAATTTTCATCAACATGTCAGTTTTCAGTTTTATCTGCTCAACAGCGCAGTGCTCCCTCTCTCATATGTCTGGCTGATGCTGCATGCTCTCCATTTTCATTTCCACACATCATCACACCACTGCCATTGTTTTTGCATTCTTCTCACTTTTTATTGTGCTTTCTTTTTCTCACCATTCTGTTTGCATGTTCACCTCCCTTCCATCTAAACGTCCACCTCTAGTGGATGTATGGTCAGTGGGCTGCATAGTAGCCGAGATGATCAGGGGAAGTGTGTTGTTCCCCGGCACTGATCGTATCCTTCCCCATCACTGTGTTATCACTTCATTCTGTGCGAAGAGATCCAACACCATCCCGAGAGTTTCCCTCTGTCACTTTGCTGTCCATTGTCAATTTTTCCACCCGACAAACATCATTGCTCTGCTGCCCTCGCCTATTGTGAAAAACCACACGATAAAGGGCAGTAGCTGCTGAGAGAGCATGTGCAAGAGTTATGTATTAGCTGCACAGGAAAGTGAGCGAGTGGCTGCATCTCTATAGATCATGTTATCTACACAGGTGTATGTGTGTGTGTGTGTGTGTGTGTGTGTGTGTGTGTGTGTGTGTGTGTGTGTGTGTGTGTGTGGACTACGCAAGTAGAGCTGTTGGTGTGTCCACCTCAAAGTCAGTTAAATGTCACGCTGCCCTAATGGTGTGTTACAGTGTGTGTGTGTGTATGGGAGTGAATAGTGTGTGTGGCATCTTCCCTTAACATTTACACTTCAGACATTGACCAGTGGAACAAGGTAATTGAGCAGCTCGGCACCCCATCTCAGGACTTCCTCATGAAGCTGAACCAGTCAGTGAGAACATATGTAGAGAACAGGCCACGCTATGCTGGATACAGCTTTGAGAAACTCTTCCCAGATGTGCTCTTCCCGGCCGACTCTGACCACAACAAACTGAAAGGTAGTGTTTATTTTTAACCATAACTCATAAAGAACTCCTTCATCAAACCACATTTGCAGACATGTGTTTAATAGCGCAGTATCTTTTCTATGTGTTGTTCCTCCCCTCAGCGAGCCAAGCCAGAGATCTCTTATCCAAGATGCTAGTGATAGATGCCTCTAAGCGCATCTCTGTAGACGAGGCCCTGCAGCACCCCTACATTAATGTTTGGTACGACCCGGCTGAAGTGGAAGCGGTAAGTGGATCGCCGATCGGACCGCGTGATCCTTAAATGGGTCACATGAGATTTAAATTACATCACTCGAAGTGGAAAGTTGGCATCGCTCTTCTATCTTCAATGTGCCATTCAAGCCATTTTCTCTTTCTCAGCCCCCTCCGAAGATCCTCGACAAACAGCTGGATGAGAGGGAGCATACCGTGGAGGAGTGGAAAGGTTAGACAGCAAACTAAGATTCTTAGCACTGCACTTAACCCTTCACTTTTACTGTCAGTTTCACTGCATCGTTTACCATCTGGCTCCTCATGCAGCACAGTGTTCAGTCCCAGTGCTGAGATATACTTCCTCAGGTTTGATCCTAATAAAGTGAATTCTGATAACACACATTGATTTAGAAAGTTAGTTGGGTGTCCACACTGTTTTATCACTGTGTTGTGTGAAACGTGTTCCCGGCATCAAATTCAGAATAAGCATATCTTTACAAAAATCAATGAAAGAGATGAGGTAAAACATTAAATAGACTGTCTTTGTGCTGTTTTCAATTGAGTACATGTCACAATTAAAGCTGTCCGCTGTAGTTAATACATTCAGTTTTTGTGCGAATCCGATGTGTTTACAGTGAGTCAGCTGGTCGGATTCTATGATTAGTTCATCAGTGGTGACATGATTATTTTCTATTCATGGAAAGCACAGAAATAAACCATGTGTAAGGAAATCCAGTGGGGCAGCCAGTGAATGTGTAGACATGCAGTCATTTCATCACAGACATTGTTTCCCAAGGAGGTCTGTATCTCCACTGCAGTTGCCAGAGGGTGCGTTGCATGACTTGAAATCCCCTTTTAAAGCCTCACAGTTAGTGTTTTCCACTGCGAGGAACCTGATTCTGTGGAGCATGGGAGGGTCTAAGATTGTGAGTAAATATCACTTACAGTTGTGCAGCGGGATGAGCTCATCCTGACCCCCTGCCAGGTGATAATGACCCCTCACTCATTTTTTAGAAGGGTCACACGCACAGCCAGTCCAAATTAGAAACATGATGCTGTTTGGACTGTACAGTATGTAATACACCCAGGCTGTAAAGAAAAAGTGTATCGCACACTGCGATACATGAATCAATGATTTCTCTGTATGCTTCCTGCCCCACTTCAGCTTCTGCTGTTCTTTCATTTGTAGGGCTAATTTATACGGAAGTGAGTGAATGGGAGGAGTGGACAAAAAATGGAGTGATAAGAGGCCAGCCACCGCCTTTAGGTGAGTAATCATTAGAACTTTGGGAGAAAAGAAGAGGTGGAATGGAGGAATTACAGCGAATCAATACTGTTTTTGTTTGTTAGAGGGACATGATATTTATCAGAGGCTTGATGAAAGCCTGAAAGTGTTGAAATACCTTCGCAAGACTCTGATACATGCTCACTCAATCTGTTTGTGTAATGCTTATACAATGCTCATACTTTTTATTTTATATGGAGTTTATTGAAGATAATGTATATGCACACAGGCCAACAAGAACCAGTTTGGTGATTTGCAGGTTTTAACCTAGTCATCTAGGTTAAATCTTTTTATAGTGACATGCAGTATAACCACTGTTTCAGCAGAATTTCTGTATTTCAATGTGAAGAAAAGCGGTGTATCAGGACCAGATTCAGAGATTTACAGCAGTGTAATGTGTATTTCAATGAAACCTATTCGTTGACGTGTGTTTTTCGCAGCACAGGTGCAGCAGTGATCGACAGCCCCCCTCAGCCCACGTCCTCCTCCTCTTCAGCCAACGACGTCTCGTCCATGTCCACAGAGCCCACTGACCCGAGCAGTGACCCCACCATGACCTCTGAAACAGACAGCAGCTTGGACAGCCACACCTCTCTGGGTGCGCTGGCCTGCTGCAGATAACGCACACACACATACACACGTACACATACGACAACAAACCTTTCCTCATCAGTGTGTGTGATGGGAGAGGGTTCAGGCCAATGGAACTTCTCATGGTAGTTTGTAGAGCTGCGCTTCTAATGTACAGTTTGTTTTTATTTCCCCTCCCCCTACACTGCTGTAAATGATTGTGGTTTGAAATTGTATCATTATTACTGTATTTTTGCTGCAAAGAATCAGAAGTATGTTTTGATGTGAATCTGTGATGTGTGTTGATGAAAGAGAAGGATTCGAGTGTACTTTACACATTGCTGTTTTTTAGCTCCTGCTAAACAGTCGAATACCATACTGTTAGCGCTGCAATATTAAGTTGAGTATATTTTTGAATTGTTCATTTGGCATTTTTTTTTATTATTTTTGGGATATTTGAATGAATCTACACCAATTCTCTCTTAAACAGTAGACTATGGCACATTTCATCTCAGATCCAATTGTAAATGGATGATTTTATTTTGATATTGTTCCTCATCTTTCTTGTAGAAAGTCCCTTGGTTTATCCAAGTTAACTTATTTCTTAGTATTATGTCACCTCTGATTGTGCGCATCCTGACAAGCAGTCAAATGGTCTATTGCCCTGACACTGAATTTCTTTTTTACTATAGCATACTGTTAACTGACTGTATTTTAACTTGTTTATTTGTTTAGATGTAATATGTAGGCGATGGTCTGTTGGATGAGGAAGAACAGGGTGAATGTAAGTGAACAGAAATGTGGCATAGTGAGGAGCCAATGAATAGCGCTGTATCAAGTTAATATAGGCCACTCCACTGGCTAGAATGAGTTCAATACTTGGGGCCTGTCACCAGAGACTAAGTCTAAATTAGTCACTTTACCCTTTTGGTGGGTTCTTTCAGACATTATTCACCGCTGTCTGATATTTAAGATATTTCATTTAAGTGCCCTTACTCAGTTCAGTGATTTTCAGTCCTCTCCGTGGCAGATGCCCCTCTCTTCTTTGGTGCGTCTTTCTGAGTTCTACCTCACACATGCACACACACTAAAACAGACATTTTTGAAGATACAGTATGTACAGTATATCATGGCACATGTCGTTCAAAAGGAATGCGAAACAAAAGATCCAGTTTTTTTTCTGTATTTGTGTTATTTATTTATTTATTTCAAGCTAGGAGGAGTCTATTGTATGTAATGTACATTTCATTCAGAAGTACTATTTATATGCATTTTGTTTCTTTTTTTTTTGTTTTCTGTGCAATATAATTCATAGATTAGTATAGTCAGTGATTGATCTGTACATTTTACTGTAGATGTATGAATGTTTTCTGAGAGTCAGGAAATAGGCATTTGCTACCTGCCATGATAACCTTTGGATGTATTTGATGGCTCAAATTCCCAACCTGTCCCTTTGCCCTTTTCATGGTTGGGCAATCCAGGCAGTAACCCCTAGCATCAGCTCTCAGAATGCACTTTTGGGATTGTGACGCATGTCCTGACCCTGTCTGGGCCACATCTCAACTGACTGTAGCTGCTTCCTCTTTTTTGTGGTTTTCCTCTCCTCCATCTCCTCAAAAATAGAAAAGATAGAATACGCATGAGTTTTCTCTGAGCAAATCTGGTTTTAGTGCAGGTACATTTAGAGGAAAGAAAGGAAAGCCATTGAGCACTACTGGGATGATGCTGCACTCTTCTGATAGTTTGGCCAAACACTGCCAGCAAAGAGTGAACCTGCTGTGATGTGTTTTGGTAAGGCCAGTTGTGTGAATTTTAGCCTTTGGATCTGAAATTGCCTCACTAACAGACTAATTATATACATCAGAAATGGAAACTGTCTACCTTCAACTCCAGCAAATAAAAGAGTTGAATTTTAATGTCTCACGTTGTTGTGTCTTTTACTGTCCAAGTTTCTTTCAAGAGTTCTGAGGGGAAATGAACAGGGGGTGTATGGGAAGACTGCACCTCACATATAAGGCTTTTTCTGATCTCGTACAGAGGAATTTACTCAATAAATAATCAGCTACATGACCCATGGAGTATAATTGTAAGGGATTTCGTGGAATGGTTCAATCAGAGCTGCTTGGTCCAGAGGAGTTCTCGTTTGGCACCGGCACTGGTCAGTGTAGGCACAAGACGGCTGTACTTAAGAGGACACGATGGCAAGTAGTACTGCACTAGAGGTATTTGGTCTTCAAAGCTTTGGGGCTGGCTGGTCTTCCCAGTAATCAAGCTCCTCCTCCTCTGATGGACCACATGAAGGCAGATTGGTTTGGTCTAGTTGGTCCGTGTTGCTCCTGTGGTTAGATCTCCAAGGGTTTTGTAGAACTCCTCCATCTCTTGCTGGAGGAGGATGTTTCGGTTCTCTGCGTCTTGGTGAGCCCGCTCCGAGTTCCTGAGTCGGATCTCTAGCATGTGAAACTTCTTCTTCTCCTGGTCCAGCTCCTCCTCGAGCCGGTTCACCTGGGACTGGTACTTAGAACAGGACTCCTCCAATCTTAAAGAAGAGGAAAATTAAATTGTTATAAACAACACCTCATGCACTGTTTAATTGGTTATTTCACAGGAAATGACTCATTCTTACTTGCGAATGCAGGTTTCATAGCTTGTCCTCTGTTTCTTTAGCTCCTGCTTGAGTTCAGTCAGCATGTTGGTGAGACCTTCATTTGTCCCTGCGAGATCATCCTCGGTTCCACTTGCACTGTGGTCCAGAACATTTGTACTGTCCCTCACCTCTCCGGGTCTCTCCTGGCCCTGCCCAGGTTTAACTGCCTTATCGCCTGCCTCTGGCTCGGCCAGCGAGATCTCAAAGGATGTCCAGATGGAGGATGCATCAGCAGGTAGGCTTAGACTGGAGGGGGCAACATTGTCATAGGCAGACAGTCTGTGGGATTGGTGGAGGGCTCTGTGGGACAAGGACGTTTGAGGAGAATCTTCATCGGAGTCTCTCTGTGAGTCCTTAAGTGAAAGAGCGGTCTCTTTGAGGGAGAGAGTTGAATCTTTCAGAGACAGAGTGGAGTCTTTAAGTCTTTCACCTGATGAGGTGGTGCGCCTGTGAGCTCGGAGGGACGACAGGCCATTCATCAGCCAGTTGCTCCCACCAGCTGCTGACACATCCCCTGCGGACCCCCCTATTTTCCCCCTTGGTCCCCCAGATGCTGCACTGCCCTTGAAAGAGCACCTCCAGGAGGGCAGAGCTTTAGACTGTTTACTTGGGCTAACAGCTACTTCACTTCCACCTTTCCCTTCAGTTTTGCTATCAGATTTTCCATCCATTTTCTCCTCTGTCTTACTTTTGCCCTTCCCTTCAATATGACCATCCTCGCCCTTCTCTGAACTTGTAACAGGGCTTGGTGCAGTCGCTTTACTCTCTGTAGAAGGCGTGGAAGGTTGGGTTTTCTCTTTAGGGGTTTTGGAGCCTGTGCCTGAGGAGGGTGGGGGGTCAGGGTCTTCTTGTGAGAGCCATTCCACTTTGCACCGTTGGAGAGTATTCTGTTGCTGTGGGGGGATCTTGGTCTCAGTTTCCAGCTCCTCCCGTTGATAAAGTCTGGTGTGTTCACTGATCAGCACAGTCATCAGATGCTGCACCTGTGAACTTCCTGTTTATAATGAGAAACACACATACACATAAGCATACACCTGCTTGAAATGTGTCATAGCATTGTACATATTGACTGGAAAGCAAGTTTTACATATATTGATGATCACCAACCCTCCATCATAGTGACTGGGTCCTCCACCCTGGGCCGAAGGATATTGGGTCCAAACACAGTGGCCAGATTCTGAACACTCATCTTATTCTCATTGGAGTGAGATTGAACCTCGTCAAGAAACCTGTGCAGATGGAGCCAAAAGGGGAACTTACTACCACACAAATTTAAAATAGCCAGTGTTGACAGCTCTGCTCAAATTGGGAGAAACCCCTTGTTCTTTTTTATTCAGTAAGCTTCAAACTAATGAAAAGGAGGACTGAGTCATGATTCTGGCTGGTGTGTGGGCTCAGCTGATCTTTATATAGAAGCAGAAGGCAGAGAGGACATGCAATTATACACACTCAGAGTCAATCAATGTGATGTCACTTCCGCTGCTGACGAGGATGTGGGTGTAATGAATGTTATTTCCCTCGTATGACAGGGTGTCAAATCCTCAATCATCACACAGTTAATGGGAAATAGCAGGAACGATAAAACCCGCCCGAGTTATCAGTGAGCTTAACAACAGCGAGTTGATAATGTGACAGTGTTTACTCACTTGCAGATGTATTTAAGGAGGTTGTAGTTGACCTGAGGAAGGGATTTCACCTGCTTGCCCATCTCTAAAATACCCTTGAACAAAAAGCATGACATGATTATTGCCAAGGCAAGAGTTTGGAAGTATAGCAGTAAAGTGTTAAGTAGACATATAATTACCATTGATTTATCCTTGGTAAGAAGCTGAGCACAAGAGAGAAACTGTGTGTATTTGGAGAATGGGATTATGGGCTCCGGCAGCTCCCGTATGTACAGCTTTAGCAGTGATGCCACTGTGTGGACGTCTGTGGTACTGTAAGAGAGTGGACATAAAGAATACCATCCTGCAGAGATTCTAGCCTGGCATGCAGCTATAGATAAAATGTCCCTTCCCAGTGCGTCACCTGTCAAACACCGGCTTCTCGCCACGGTCAAACGCATCCTGCAGCTCTCGAACGTGATTGGTCTGTCCGGGGGCCCTGAAAAGGCCTTCCTCCTCCAGCCCGTGTTCACGTATGAAACACACACATTGTTCAACCAGCACAGGGACCAGTCGCTGAGGGCCACACTGGGCCTCGTACAGCATTGTCTCCTCTAAGTGTTGCCCAAAGACACCTGCAGTCACACAAAACAGAAAGCCAATCAGGTCATTAACAGCTCAGAATGTTTTCTTAGGTAAGATGTTTAATTCCCCTCTTTAAAGCATTAATGATGTAATTACAGTAAAAAGTGTTTCATGTAGACATTAGCGTGTATGTATATGTTTAAGAATCACACCTCCTCCAAGTGGAGCCCATATGACTCTGCGTATGGCTCTGACCCATTCCTCCATGTCACTCTGAGAGTTAGCCATCAGCAGGAATGATTCGTGGCTTATACCTGTTCGATCCTTTTCTCCACTCCCCCCTGAAAACACAACCATCTTTCATTAGTTTCTGGATCAATAGGACAAAATGACAGACACACCTGGAAGCCACTGAACTTCAAATTTGCAAAATCATACACAGAACAGATACAGCTTTTGCAAATGACTCTGCTGATCACATAAACTGTCTCATCTGTGAACAAGTGGGCTCTACCAACTAGAAATATCAGTTTTTTCAATAACCTTATTAGCTCCAGCACCCCTGCAAAGTACAAAGCCACAGCCATGCCGCTTGTCTCTCCTTCCTCTGGCTGCACGCAGCTTGATACCACCCGGTTTGACATTTCAGTTTGACATTTTAGTTTATTTCAGTTTAGCTTTAATTCTCTCCCTTTATGTGACTTCGTAATCGCTTGCTTTTGAAGAGGTGGAAGCATAACTCAAGCAACTACAGATGGAGATAAAAGCATCAAAACTGCCATTCAGAAAATGTTCTTACATTTTGTCCAGATGAAAACCTTTTATATAAGCAATGCAGAAGAGAGATTTGAGGGAGTGGATTTGGTAGTGGTTGCATGTGTCTTGCTTTGTCGGCTATATATCAGCACCTGCATTCATTACAAAGTCCTGCACTGTGGTGCATAGTGTGTTGTGTGTGAGAGAAATGACCCAGAAAGACTAGTATTCCCTGTGGACACCAGCAACTGCACCATGCCTCTCACTCTCAGTCTCTTTCTGCCCAGGCCCTTCACCTCTGCATCTCTTCATGAACAAACTTTGCCTGCAAAGTGTCACCTGACAATCTCACCTATTAAAAGATCACACTAGTGTATTTGCATGTTTTACCCCACTGACTACATTTTGCATGCACAGTAGTCTGCATGGCTGCTAACCAATTTCAAGAGTGTTTTTCTTAACTCATTGGCAGCCATTGACCTCGATTGATTTGTAAGGAAATCGTCTTGCAGAGAACTAAAAACCTGAAGGTAATTGATCATAATGAACATCTTATTTTTATGTTGCTGTGAAATGAAATGAAACTAGTGAAGTGCAGAAATAGGTTGGGATGAGTAAAACATTCATGTAATAGAGCATCACTGCATCTATCAATCAAAAAGTAACCACAGATTAATATCAAACTGCAATATTACATCATTTCAATACATTTAAAATGTGCTACCTGAAGAATCAATACAATACTGACTCCGGTAGCCCCTTATCAATGTTCTTCCATAGTTAATGTATTCAAACTGGAATGGTCCTTTAAGTGAAGTGCTCAAACATAGAAAGGTCACATACATAATTAAAAACACTAACTGCAACAGTCTAATACAGTAGATGAGACCACATCTGCTAATGATGCTGTGTGTTCTATGTACCACCATGCAGCCCTGCAGTAGAAGAGAAGGTGCAGCAGAGCAGAGACTGCCATGACAGGCCGTGACAGAGATTCATACAATACTTTTCAACAGTTCAGTCTGCTTTCCAAAGTACTTCAATACAGGAGAGACAGTATTTCTGCAATACATCCTCCTCTTTTATGATTAAAGCTGAGAAAATGTACTTACTACCATCACTAACCGACACCTCTTCCTCAGGATAAACTGTCAGGATGTTAGTCAACCTACTGCAGTAGTGGCCCATGTTGTGCCTGTACTGTCAGCAGTAAATAGGGGCTTCAGCTGAGCATTGGCAGCCCTGGACTTTGGATGTCCAAGTACAACTTTCTTTCTTTCTTTCTTGCTTGCTTTCTTTCTTTCAAGCAGGCCCTCTGATCTATGTGCTGCACAGTCCACTGTTCTGACCATAATCATGCCAACCCCACGCTGTCAACAGCAATAATGAATGAAGTCCTTGTTTAACCCACAGACACATGGCTGTGTCACTCACATCCCTTCTGCATATTTCATGCATGTGTTTCAGCCTGTGACTCATTTGTAGCTATGTTTTACTTCTGTTTTTGTCCTATTTGTCACTTTACTCGTGGGCCAGTAAGATTTGCACAAAAGATACAACCTGCTGTATGTGGAGTATGATCACAATTTTGGGAAACACCTAGAGATCATTTCTGTAATTTGCCTGGCGCCAGGTTAATGTCCTTGTGGTTGTGGCATATGCACTGTTATTGCACAATGTACAGTTTCATCCCCTTCTGAACACCAAAAACCCTTGAGTGGCAGGTATATCTAGGCGTGGTACTCTTACCCTGAGTCCATCTTGATGTCCTTTTCTTCAAAACGCTTTGGTCTTGGGTTTGGTGGGAAATTATGCTCGATCATTTCTCAGGAAACATACAGCTAAACATTTTTTTCTGCTTGGCACGCAGTACTAAAGAGATGGTTCAGCATCACTTGAACAACCTTTACTTACTTGCTCACTTTCTTACACAACAGAGCTGTTACCATGCCAACTCACCTGGAACAATTTCAAAAGGGTGTCGTCCAGGTTCGTCCTGATTGGCAGGCAGCTCATTGACCTGACTGCCCTGAAGAGGAATACAACCCTGTAGGAGAAAGGAGAGGAAGGTGTGAGATCAACAGATAGAAAGACAGACTGACAGAGAGCCGGTCATGAGGAAAACACCTGTATCAACGCTATTCAAGGGCCAAACAAGAAATCAATTAGTGGCTCTGGACGTGGTCATGTACTGCATGTTAAACATTATGGAGTTCTGAGTACACTGGACTCTGGGCATCCGCCCAACAGAGGGAAGTAATGATGATGGAGGGAGGGATGACTCAGGGAAACATCTCTTCATCTATTTATCCCTTGGGCGCTTCCTGATGTCCTTGCATTTCTAATCCTTCCAGCATAGAAAAGGTCAGAGGTCACCAACTAAGTGCTTACAGCAGAAGCACAGGGCAGCTAGTTACCATATTATCAGTGTGTGTATAAGGGCAATAACAACACACTCTGAGGCTGTAATGGAGAGTGTGGGGATGTCGTAGTGATTTCTGTGTGAAAAATGAATGGATATTTATCCAGCTATAGTTTGATACCAATACAGATTATAAAGATAAGACCATGTATCTTTAAAAATCATGGTCACATAATGCAGACAAGTGCTTCATTTCACTTGAGGGCTGCAAAATGTATTCTGTCACCTGATTTAAAGAATCAATAAGCTATTTTCAGAGTTGGAGAACACACAGTGGATTGACTGGCCCTGGGGGAGTCAAATGAAGTCACAAATATGAATATCAGGCTTGAAACCAGAATGCATCCAAAGGCACAGCAGTGCAGCCTCCTGGGGCAACAGGTGACATCGAGTACATGTTTTGTGTATGTGATATTTCGTGAGCGTCACCTGTGCCTTGGTTTCATCCTGGTCCTTGTAGAAATAAAGAGCTTCAGTCCTCAGGACAAACCAACGCAGCTGCCAGTTTTTCATGATACTCCGCTGTCTCTTCAGCCAGCCTGCCTTCAGTGCTTTCTCCTGATCCAGAGGAGAGCAGGGCCTGGAGACCCGAGACAACTCTCCAAGCACCATGCTCTTGGACCGTGCTGCATGGACACACACATTGAGATAAACTGATGGAAAGGCGGCTTGCAGGATTAATCAGAATGAGCGTGTGTCAGAGAGAGATAAAGAAACAGAGAGTTACATAAAGACAGAGGATTCATGTTATTTTGGGATTTTCTTTCTTTGTTGTTTGGCTATTATTCTAAAAATTCACCAAGACACATCCTGAATCATTATTCACAGAAGTCTCCCATAGGAACGGCTAAGCCCACAGGCTTGACCAAGCATCCAGATTTCCTCTTAAGTCAGTCTACCAAGGCATGGCCTCCATTTTGCAGCAATGACATTCTGCTTTAAGAAGAAATCCATCCGTCAAGTCTATTACATTTTGTCATGCATTTCAGATAGAAACAAGGGCATCATTATTTTTGAATTTCACTGCTGCACAGAGAGGAGTTTTGCTTTAGATCAGGTTTCAGTTAAACTGCTACAGACTGACTATAAGCGTGGATTATATATTACCATATGTATGCCAAAGGTATACAGCAAAAACAGCGACAGTAGAGTGATCTCTAGGGAGTCCGAGAGAGAGAGAGATAAACAGAGAGCAGAGGGAGAGAAGAGAGAGAAATCAATGGTGTCTTTTTTCCTGTTAATTGCATCTTGCTTTCTGCTGAGGACAGCAGGGGAAGGTATCTGCAAGTGCATAGGCTGAAATCTCTCTCCTGTTTCCTCTCCCTCTCTCCCTCTCTGCTGCTTATCAGCTCTCTGTCTGGACTCCTCATTTCATTTCTCCCCTTTCTGGACGTCCTTCATTTGCAGAGTCATGATTGCTGGGAAGGGATAAGGCTAAAGATGAGGCCACGTGAAGCAGCCATTAACAAAACTGTACGCTGACAGCAGAAGCAGGCACAGCAGGATCTATAAATATGGCAGACATAGGAGCCGCTTCTTGTTTTAAAAAAGTTAGAGCTGTTATTTAAAAACTACTGGCAGTAAAGAACTATTTGTGTACAAGGATCAAACTGTTGTCTTGTTACTCAAAGTGCATCGCCTTATAATATAATATACAATATACATATCCACTTATGTTACTGATAATTTGTGATAATGCAGAAAAATGCCCACTGTCTATTATATTTCATATATTTCTGTATTTTTACTGATGCATGAATGCATAAGTAGCATATTGCTATTATAGCTGGTGGAGATGGAGCTAATTTCAACTATTTTATATCATTGTGGGTAGTTGAATATTTAGCATTGCATAATATTTTATAAACTGATCTTATGTTTTGTGTTGATTAATGTCTTAATATGTGAAGAAACTAGTGACTGTACCTGTAAAATGAATATAGTGGAGTCTCAAGTACACCATTTATTCTTTATGGCACATCATCTGAAGTCCTTAATAAACTCCAGGACATCCAGAACTTTGCTACTCGCCTGTTCACCCACTCCCACTCCTCTGACCACATCCCCCTCTCCTCCAGAACCTCCACTGGCTCCCTGTCCCACTCACTCGCAGAGCCCCTACCTCACCCATCTGCTCTACCACCACTCTGCTTTCTGCAGCCTCTGCTCTTCTAATGCTGACCTCCTGTCTCCACCAATCAGGAACAAGTACCGGAAATGGGGTGACAGAGCCTTTCCATCTATCTACGTTCAAACCACTAATCAAAACCGACCTTTTCAGAACTGTTTTTAATGCGTGATTAATGTTGTGTGTTATACAGTATGTTTTCCATGACCATTTTAACTTATGTAAAGTGTCTCTGAGTGCCCTGAAAAGCACTTTATAAATAAAATGGATAATTATCATTATTATTATTTCCCTTTAAACTGTTGTGAAGTAGAAGTATGAAGGAGAGCATCAAATTGAAAGTACAAGTACAGTACCTCAAATTTGTACTGAAGTACAGTAGCTGAGTAAATGCGCTTAGTTACACTCCACTTTCCATTTATCATAAGTACTCATTATGTTTGAAAATGGCCCCAGTCAGTCATTATATCATAATCACATTCATTATTAAAGCTGCATTATTGAAGCACTTGCACTTGTTGTTGTGTTTGGTCACAGTGAGGCAAATTTAAACTACTTTACTTACTGTTGGGTAGTTTAATCTATTTGAATGCGTTGCATTTTAAGATCATTAAAAATTTTCTATGTACAATCTTAATCTGTAAAGTAACTATAGCTGTCAAATGAAATGGAGCAAAAAGTATTGATTTTCCCCTCTGAAATGTAGCGACGCAGAATATCTAAAGCAGAATAAAATGGAAATACTGAACTGCCGTGCTGGGTACATTCCACCATCACTGGATATAACTACTGCATATTCAGTCTTTCTACTTGCTTAATATCAGGAATTAAATTATTCAGCTAATATTGGAATGATTCATTTATGAGATTGTTGTGATCTATTAGACATCAACGAATACCATTTTTGCACACTAATGGTCTTTTTTACTGATTAAAACTTCTTCAGCTGGGACAGGGTCTCATTAATGAAAATTTGATGAAAAGATAAAAATGCATGAAGACTTCATGATAGTTTTTGCATCCATAGTGAAGGATCATATCTTGTAAGGAAGCCCTCATCATACATTCAAATGTCCGCATATTGACAATTATTCAGCCACACAGATAATGGAGAGCAGCCTCAAACACCAACAACCTCTTCCCGTAAGACTCTAAACTACTTAACTGCTTTAGGATTCTGGTCTTATATCTCAGCGTCTGAGTGCAGATCCAGCTCCACGATGCTGTATGAATTTGCCCTGAATGATGCTGCATTAAAGGGTCAGAGGAGAGCAGAGCTGGGAATCTAATCAAAGGAGAATACCATTACAGCAAATGAGAGATGGCAAGAGCACAAAACGTGGCAAGCAAACTGAAGTGGCTGCTGCACTCTCCAACTGTGCTGGGTGAAGGAGAAAGGAGAGGCACTTCTCTTCCCCATCATCATCTTTTATGGTCTTACTTTTTACGGCTGGTCTAGAATAAGACAATGACTGCCAGGGGAGAAATGAAGAAACGACCCATGCCTAAACACACACACACACGCACACACACACACAAAACATAAGGGTTATTGAGGCTGCTGCAAGACAATATTTTGCTCCATTATGTTAATTTTCATACAAAAATGTGATTCAAGAAGATGGGAAATCCTCACAGACTTTTATCTCCTGTAAGGGTGTTAATGCCTCTGTGGATACTCTCTAAAAACCAGTGCTAGCCCATTTCCTTGAGATTAGCTTGCAATGTCACAACTCCCCAGACGACCTGCAACAGTGTGTGTCGGCTGTGTGTAGCAACCACCTGCTATGAAGAGCACAGCAAGCATCTATACTCTGCATCGTGGTAATCTTGGTGCCAAGCGTTGCTCCTGTGATTTACAGCTTCCTTATTCATCTTCACGCAGTCATGTGAGAGGCACGTATATATATCCCGACTTCAGTGGTCACAAGTGGATTTTACCCTGCGTTAGAGGAACTATGTTTGACAGTCAGCTGTTGTGATTTACAGGAGTAGAGAGCTCTACGTTCCTTTCAGCACCTCTGATCTATCTGTCACCTGCTCAAAACCAAAAAACTAACCCAATAACCCCTGAATAAATAGAGGTGTGGTCATGTGCTCAAGGTGCGAACATGTCAGGATGCAGACCACTGCTGGAGGGAAGGATTATCCTTCCAGCAGCCATGTTTACTACAACCCACAGTATCTCCACCAGGATCAAATCTTCTAGGAATGAGGATGGTATAATCAAGAGGGACGAGGGATTACATCACCCTGTAGTAGAGCCTGTTAGCGCTCACTGAGCACTGGACACGGAAGATAAAAGCCTCAACACTTCAGATCATGCAAGAAAACTCAGGTCACTGCTGATAACAATGGTCACTGGGATGCAGAATGACACTGGTGTGCCAATTTGGTGCTAAAATGGCGCTATTACACCTTCTTGATGTCGTTATCAATGCAAGCACTGACAACAATATTGATGTTAACATTATTACAAAGACAGCAGGACAGATGGAGCTCTAGCGAGGCAGGGAGAAAAAGAGACGGGCTGCAGAGACAGAGAAGCATGGAAAAAGAGAAAAGAGATGGAGCGCAGAGCAGGGATGGAGAAAGGGGAGGAGGGACCGTGCTTACCCCGGCGTGCCTGTTTTATCTTGGGGCTCAGCATGGTTACCGCTGTGCTGCTCCCTCTCACAGAGACATGACTGCATCCCTCTGTTCACACACTATTCCTCAAACACACACACACGCTCAGCGCCTCTCGCTGCTGCCTCGCCCTGTTACTCCTCATCCTCTCCGAGCATCTCTCTCTCTCTCTCTCTCCGCGACTCACTGTCTTGCACTTGGACACTGTCTCTGTCTGATGTCACACACACCCATACACACACACACACACACACGCTTACGAGCACGTAACCACACGCTCTCCTCTTCCTCCCCTCCTTCCTTTCCTCTCACTCCCCCTGTCTGTCCCACTGGCCCGGTGTGCTGTTGTTCTCACATACCTCGAGCCCTGCCCACTCTCTCTCTCTCTCTCTCTCTCTCTCTCTCTCTCTCTCTCTCTCTCTCTCTCCCCCTCTCTCTCTCTGCCTTCTGCTGCACACTTTCAGTATCAATTTCTCACCATCTATAAATATGTCTGGCTGTGTGCCCTCTGTCTTGTCACCCATTTCTTTACATCAGCCCCCTCATCGCTGCACAGTCTTCACAGTCCCTCCAGTTGTTTGCTCATGGAGATTTGATTATGGTCTCCTCTGTACCTGAAGTACTACCTCAGATCAATACATTTGACTGAACTGACACCAGCCTTACCATTTAATGCAGAGCAAGTGGCCAGGGCATTGTATTATCCGTATCTAGATGACAAACTCGGGTGGACGCGCATTTAAAACTGACAAAATTCCACAGTCCAACACTCATATTTAGCATTTCGACTCATTCAGGCCAAGATTTATAGTCGGAGGGGAAATGCCACACTTCTCAGTCACTCAGCAATCTGTATAGTGAAAACCACAGCACTCAAGGGTGTGATGTTCTTGTTCCTATTCTGCCTAGTAGGATTGTATTGGATGTGATAAAGCAGATAAATGCTGCAGTTCAAGAGGGTGGACGAGACTGAATTGCAATACAGAGACTGAGCGGAGAGCTGACTGAGCTTTGTCATAAGGAGAAACTACTCAGCTCACATATAACAGTCAATGGCAAATGCTTAACACTATACACTGCCTTCATGAAGGCTTTATAAAGGAGCTGCTTTATATTAGTAGTAATATAAATCTGTACACAGTCACAAAAACTGCAACAGAGACAGGCTCATACAGATGGATATGCTAGAGACATGGTGTGGACCCAGATATATGTCTTATCTTTATATGAAAGCTCAGGTAGCAAAAAAAAGTTGGGGAAAAATCATCACAGATGTCATGAAAACAAACTCAAAACAGAGCTTTTACCTGCCAGTCCCTTTGGCTTGTCACTTGTCTGAGGAGTCCTTGATGGTTTCATGGTGGTAAACCCGTCGACACAGTGAATCCTTCTCCACTGGGGCCATTTCTAAAGCCACAACACAGTCAGACACACAGAGACACACAGGCACCCAAATCTAAACAATGGCAACACTGAAACCTCAGCCTTCACTTAATTGATAACCACTAAGAAACAAATCAAATGACATTCACATACCCAGTGAGCGGGGGCCACTATAGCTGCCATCGTGAACTCACCAGTGACGTGTGCCTGAAGAATGCTGATGTGAACAGGAGGAAATAAAGACAGTCATGAGAGTATTACTTGCCATGTCATCTCGGACGGGCAGACCAGACGACTCGCAGTCTGCAGTCAGCCTCTCCGTGCTGAACAAGAAAGCATCACATAATCCCAAGCAGCTGCTGAGATAGGTGCTGCTTTACAGAGAAATAAAACACAGCTGTGCCATGTTCTCCTGTTGTCTCTTTTTCAGTCTGTCTCTCCGTAAAGGAAGTGAGCTGCCATGATGGAGAAGTGAAAACTGCTGACTTCTGTATAAAAAATATTATGAGTTTCTCCTACTGATGTTCTTACTGTATATTTTCTGAGTAATCTCAATACTCTGGCTGCTGGCAATTTGCATATTGTAAATCGAGAGGGAAGTTCACAAGCTTTGAATCTGAAACGAAAGCTATTTCTTTTTAGAAATGGCAGATTTGAGTGATTTATTAAACGTATTTTTCTTACAGCAGAAAAACATCATGGTGTCATCTTGGAAACCAAACGAAACTGTGTCACCACAGATAAAATACAACAGCACATATAAATTATGTTGGGATATTGACAAATGGCAGGCAGTTCAATACAGTGACACTGATCCAGGGACAGAGAAATACAGTAAAAGCACTCAGTTTCACAGGCCTACATGCACTCATCTTAACCACTCCAATATGCATGACAGGCAATACAGCAGACACTAAATAACGTGACGTAGCCCCTCACACTGTCCAGACACACCAGCCTCTGCGGAGTGTGGGGAACATCATCTATAATCTAGAAATATGGTCCTGAGGGACACATCGGAAATGAGTATGTTTAATTGAAGGCATGAAAAGAGCATGTCTCATTAGTGAGAGCAGAGGAAGTGTCATGGCGCAAATGACTGGGAGCAGGTCAGAGAGGTAATGACTCTATGTAAGGAACAAAGCCTTTCAGTGCACTCGCCATTAACCATTATCACTGGCTGATCACAGAACCTGCTAATGTTACAAGCACAGAAACATTCACAACCTTGAACTACGCTTTAAACCATGACACACTTTGAATTAAAACAACTCGAACGATGTTAAAAAAGTAGGCTGATGTGGAATATAAAAATAAGTGTGAACGCGAGAATTCATTCAGAGGCGTTTCTCCTGCTAAAACACAGTTTAGGAAATATCCAGTACTTTACACAGAATGAAAACCAATAAGTTCATTACAAGTGTTCAGTGAGGTCTCTAAAAACTAGGGCAACATCTAAAATCTTAGTGCTAGTTATCCTGCTAGCCACTTGGACAAATCTGCTGATGAATCTACTCTACAGGCTGCTGTATATTAAAATAGAATTTTAGGATATAACCTTTTTTTTTGCATTCAAATACAACATGTTATATGGCATTAGAGAGTTACTGAATCTAAGGAGGACATTCTCACAAAGTTGAGTGTAAAGCAAAGACTCTGTAAACAAAGAATGTCCATTTGTAAAACCCTGATTCTTAAAAAGTTAGGACGCTGTGTAAAACACCAAATAAGACAGAATGCAACCATGTGTTCACAAAGCGGTGAACCTCGCTCCATCCTTGCTTGTGAGTGACTGAGCCTTTCCAGGATGCCCAAACAGGATACTCTCACCTGTCTCACCAATGAACCTGTTTACCTGTGGAATGTTCCAAACAGTCTGTTGTTGCTCTTGTCCCAATGTGTTTGAAACATGTTGCCGCATTTAATTCAGAATAAGCATAGATTCATAAAAATCACTCAAGCTGATGAGGTAAAATATTAAATATATTGTTTTTGTACTGCTTTTTGTCAAAAAGGATTAGCGAGTTTCACATCCTGTTTTATATATGTTTTCGACCGTGTCCTAACTTCTTAGGAATCAGCGTTTGAGCGATGATGAAACAACAGCTGGACACAAGACAGACTGACAGCTCTAAATGTCTATGGCAGTTTTGTCCTCTCTTGTTTGTCCGCTGCCCACCCGCCTTCGACCCTCCAGCAGAAACGACAGCACTATAACCCAGCGCTGTCCGAGGGACCTCTGTCGTGCCGAGCTTTCACACTGTCGGAAGTAGGTGGTCGTCCCTGTGGCGACGGCATCAAACTGCTCGGTCAGTAGCCACACCTCCCAAAGGAGCGTCAGTGCATTCATGCTCATCATGACCACAACCCAGAACTCCTCCCCCAACAACGACAGCCACGATGACAAGCTGTGACTGCCCGCAGGCATCTTGTCATACAGGTAACTTGTTGCCGTGGCAACAAAAAGAAGGTGGGCAATCACCATGGAGAGGATGAAGAGCAGGAAGAGGCGATGGTTACCCCGGCCGACGCACCGGTTGAGGAAAAGGCAGTGGTGGTCGTAGTCTTTAATGCACACCTCACACAGCTTGCAGTGTTTCGTGTAGTCGGGCAGAAACAGCTGCGAGCAGAGCAGAGACAGGGAGAGCAACACGAGTGAGGACTCGAGCAACTTTGCATGATGCAGCCCCAGAATTAGAAAACGTGCAGCTTTAACTTTACCAACAAACTTTTCCAAAAGGATGTTGTGTTTTATGTCCCATCTTTCAGACACCCACTGCTTTTCATTACTGCTTTTTAATTATCTCCATCAGGCGTAAGCCTACAGGGGATCCTGCATTTCGTGTGTGTGTGTGTGTGTGTGTGTGTGTGTGTCTATCTGCAGCTAATCTCACATGGGCCACTACTGGATGCATCAGCCTGATATGTTTTGTTCATATTTATGGCTGTTTGCTCAAGGACCTCTCACGGTTGAAAAACCTGTTTTATTGACTGCTCTGTTTCATACCGTCACTGACTGCTGACCCCTCACTCCCCTTTACCAGCCAACTTTAGTTGCCACTTTCACTTTGAAACCAACATTTTACATCACTCTTGTTTTGGAACCAGCATCCTGCCTCCCCTTCATTGGACACACAGCTTGCCCTGCAATCCCTGTTCCTCACCCACATGCCCCCAGACACACCTGTGCTGAGTGCACTCTTCTAGCTTCACTATGGGATAAAAGTCAACTTGCTGAGACTCAATCAAAATAAATATTTCATCACATTTATTGTCACATCATGGATTCATTGTGACAGCTCAGATTTTAGCAGGGGTGTGTCAAATGTGAATGTCTTACCTCACAGTATGGACAGAACCTGTGAGGGCTCTGGTTGTTCTCCACCAGGTCAGCAATACAGGAGAACCGAGGATCTGCATCTGCTCTGTCCAGTGTCCCCGGGTCCTGAGTCAGAACCTTACAGAACAAACCAAGGACCAGGGAGAAGTGGACCATTGACACCTGGACCAGAGCACTGGTTGGCCACACACATTCAAAAGGCTAAGGATGAACACTCGTCATTTTAATATGCAAAATCCTTCATTATATTTGCCTCACTGTGCATACGTGTGCGAACAAGACAGCTGGCAGAGCACTGACCCATTGACGATTTTCACAAGAAGGCTTGTGGAGCTTTGTCCTAAAATACAAAGGATTTATTCTTTGGAGAGCCTGAGTGTGCTCACCTAATCAGTATGTCATACTGCTGGCATGGCAGAAAAAGCCAGATGATACAAAAACATGCAGGGGCATGAGACTTAACATGTTCAACATTTGTTAAGGATATTAGGCATTATTTTTCCATAGAAGCAGAGCAGGGAGTGGAACAAGCCAGCTATGAGGGTTCCCAGGTAGATCGGGTTGGGTAACCTGGAAGGAAGATGGATACGATTTCAACAGAGATAAAAACAAACACTGAAATGTGCTGACTTTCTGATAAACATGCACTGTTTGTCAAACCTTTGGTACGTGGTCATGCGGTGGTACTGTGTGAAGATGGTTCTGGCCAGCCAGGGGAAGAGCAAACCGCAGATCAGGCCCCCATAGCCTCCCACCATGGCTGCTATCAGCAGGATGGTAGCTCCACCCAGGGATGGAAAAAACAGCGTCCAGTAATACAAAACTGTTGAGAAAAGACACGATACGAAACATGCCAAGATGTGTGAAGAACACAAACACACACACACACAGCAGTTTAAATGTCATCACCACTGTCATCGTCCTTGCTTCACTAAATGAAACTACAGAGTAATATTTACCATGAGACTCTCTGGGCTTGTGGTGTATTGGCTCATTAATGTACCGACTCAGTAGCTTGGTGAGTTGCTGATGTCTAGAGAAAAATACACAGTATAGCAAAGAATTAATCAGCTCAGGATCCCAAGAGGAAAAAAGCAATCTGGAAATGCGAACACACGGGATATTTGAAGGAACTGAGGGGGTGTTACTATGCCAAGCAGTGTGCTGCTCGTCAGTGTGTTTCCAGAGATTTCTAGAGACAGCAGATTCACCTAAATGTTTTCCCCTGTTTGCAGAGGTCCAGTGGTGTGAGGCCGCTGTGGTTCTTCTCATAGAGCATCCCGCAGCCTGTTCTCTGCAGCAGTGTCCAGCTCACCTCCACTCCGCCCCTCTCTGCTGCAACATGAAGCGCGGTCGCCCCCTGCTGGTCAACTGCATCCACAGCACATCTCTGACACACAAACAGAGGTCTGAGGGGGGGCAGAGCTGCTGAAAGAACATCTGCATTGGGCCCTGTTTCATAAAGGCAACCTCAAGATTTAACTGAACTTAGTCACATTCCCAAGTATGTGGGCTAAGATTATCCATGTCCCTGCTTACATTTATGTGGATTGGGACCACTGGGGGGGCAGAAACACAGCCCTTCTGGACCTTTGTTTTTTCCTTTTTTTCACCAGTCAGTTCCTTTTTTCAGCTTTTGCCATTTTATGCAGAGTTGAGTTGAGGTTTTAGCTCATCTTAGCTTACTATTTAAAAATGGCTGCCATCAGTTTTATATGACTGGCTGATGAACACTTAATCGTACTGTAGAAGTGTGGGCTTCAGAACCAAAACGATGAGCTAAAAGTGACAAAAAGCAGCTAAAGGTTGAGTAAAATCTCAGTACGTTCTGCATGTTAATTCTTAGTGGGTGTGACAGCAATAGATTCACTTTTAAATCATTTTAATTTAACTCAATTTTCCCACCCAAAACATTTTCTTGGAGCTTTGAAACTTTAAAATGCAGTTTTATGCTACTGTTGGTCAACTGGAGCATGTGAGTGTGCAAGAGGATGAAGACTACATCATACCTGGTCTCTGAGCAAATACCGGACCACCTCTGTGTTGCCTGTGGATGCAGCCAGGTGAAGGGGTGTTACCTGGTACATGTCTGTGTCTGCAAACCGGAACATTCCTGTCTCCCACAAATAGTGCACTGCAACACTGGGAGAGATAACTAACAGTTAGTGCATGCACGATGTTCCCAAACATCAAACTTAGTGGTGAAGCGTTGTTTCCTGCACTCACATGTTGCCCCCAGTGACTGCATGATGCAGTGACGTTTTTCCCTGCAAGTCTATGAGACGCAAATCAGCTCCATACTGCATCATTTGGTGCATGATATAGATGTTCCCTTGCCTTATGGGAGTCAAAAGTACAAACTGTTATTACACAGAATCAAGGACTGTTGAGAAGCACAATGTTCATATAAGGACAATGTCACCTTGAGAATTTACACATGTTTGTTTTAGAGACCTAGATATGCAACCACTGCTCACCTGCAGCCAAAATGAAAGGCTGTCTGTCCCGCATCACATGCCAGGTTGGGGTCAGCTCCATTACTGAGGAAAAGGTCAACCAGGGCGCGGTTACCGTGCAGGGCAGCATAGTGGAGCGGGGTGAAACCACCCCATCCTGGATGAAGACAAACACATCAGGTTGGAAGATGGAGACCTTCAAGCTGATCTGCAGGCTCTGTGACTAACAATATAAGCCTGACGTAAATGCACGGTCTGTCAGCCTGTTGATCTCTAAAAGCCTCTGGAGTTGGTGTTAGGGTTCCTTTTGGCACAATGTGACTTTGTGCTGTGTTGTTACAGGATCTGTCCATCTAGATCTGTGCCAGACCATCTCACAGAGGAGCTGCAGCAGGGTTAGGTTCCCTGCTGGCATTGTGACAAAATCACATCAGGACACAGCAGGCAAGATAAAGTTTGAAGAGGTCCTTTGAAAATATCATAATGTAAAATTAGACATGTTCAATGCTATGACATGTGCTCATAACTTAACCTGGCTATATGATACAGATTTCAGAAGACAGAATGAGTATTACAGATATAATGTAGGTGTAACAGGTTTTATTCTCCTGGTAAACTATATAAGTATTTTTTCTTTCTTTCTTCTCTTTTTCTAACAAACAATTAGCAAAACAGGAAATACCATCACTGACCGTTAAAGGCTGAAAACTGTATATGCTGACAGGAACACATGCAGTACTGCCCTGTAGCCTCCAAATACATATGCTGCAAACAAAAACCAGATGAAGATGTGATTTTTATTCTACCTTACCCTTTTGCTTGAGGATTGATCGATCATTTTGAAGGAAGTGCATACACAGTTCCACATTTCCTCTCTGTATACAGTCAAATATGTCTCCGCCGCTAGCCGAGCACACAGGCATTGGATGCATGACGCTGGCTGCACAGAAGCGGTCTGTTTTGATTTCCACCGACAGCAAGTGCAACGGAAACTAATTCAGCTCCTCTGACGAACCGCTACAACATCATGATGTAAAGTGAGACGGGCGATCATCTTTCGCTGCAAAGCAACGGGGATCTTTCATTGTGCTAAACTGATTGAGGCAGACCACGCCCTGGACACCTCGTTGGTTGCGGCGGGTCACCTGACCGGTGATGTCACCGCGTAAACAAAACACGCCTTAACGCTTTAAGAGTGAATTAGTAGAGTGTCCTGCGGACCATGAGTGTGTTGGAAGCTATATTTAAACACACCTTGTTTTTAAGGAGACTTTATACAACTTTTTAACTTAAGTGTTAATATAACTTGTCAAGAAGTGTATTAACTTATTAGAGGAAAACGCATCATGCTATGCGATAATTTGCCTTTTATCACCCCTGCCTGATAACAAGCCAGCGTTTAATTTCATATTGACGCCTACGATACTTCTTGTAGCGTTAATAATACTGTTAGATGTTAAGCTGCGGCATTTAGAGACTGCATGTCTGCGACAGTGGCTGAAAATGATGCGTGTTTGGTTTGGATGAGATAAATGTCATTGTATCCATTGCACGTGCTGTTAGCTTAGAAAAGTTAGTACGGCGAGAGCAGTGCGATGATTTGAGTTTAGCCAAGTGTGTAGTTATCGACTGGAGGCAAGTCAGTGAATAAATGGCTTTAAAATGGGTGATAACACGCCAGTGTGTGTCCGGGGAGAGAGGCTTTGACTGCGGCCGGTGCAGGTACGATGTCAAAGAGCGAACACAGCAGCTCTATGGCGACTTTTGTTTGCTTTTTTTAAGGCAAGTCTGCAAGCTCCTTTCATCGCCTACATTTGGACGTATCGTATTATTTTTTAAAAAATCACACGAATGATGGCGTCAGGTAATTTCAGTGCCAAAATAAGCCATGCCACTGAGTTATCGTGCTAGAAAACCACAGATAACGACTGACATTATGGCTGCGTCATTAATGCCAGTGGTGACACACCAGTGGTTTTCCTACTAAAATGTCCTCAGCAAACAAAATGTCTGTACATGACTGAGCAGGTTTTACGGTTGTCTATTGTTTGGGACAGGTGTCTCGTTTCTCAATATCAGGCGCCTTTCATCATATTTATGGCCCACAAGATGGCGCTGCTTAGCCACATTATGTCAGCACTGCTTTTAATCTGTCACCAATACCAACAGCAGTTTCCTAATCTCTGCACTGACGCGCCACAAGCGTTCAAACCGCAGAGATCTGTTTGTTATGACTGAACGCCCGGTGCGTGAGCCAAATTAAAAAACAAACAAAAACAAATCACGGTGACATCCGTTGGGATGTTTTCTGATGCTGTTAAACTTTTTGTTTACCTTCTTAAACCTTTTAAACACAGTCAAATAGGCCTATCCTTCCAGCTATTCTTCTGCAGACAAACACGCAAAAAGGCAATTTGTGTCTAATTGTTTCACCTGGAGGTCAAAGCCTTCAATTTATCCCCACAAACCTGTAATCACAAGCTGTGTTTGCTGGCTCCCCTTTGGTGAATCATGGGATCCTGTCGCTATGATTCATCTCATGCCAGCCTTAAATGACACATCTATTAAAAGCAAAGGGACTCTTCTCTGAGCTGTGGTGGGAGGGCCCCATTAAACCAGCTAAACAACAGTCTTTCACTTCTGCTTCTCTAAGGAAGTTAGGAAGCACATGACCTGGGCCAGCTGATAGAAGTTGCTCTGCTTGTTCAAAGTTCAGTCTGCATGTTGCAGATTAGTAAGGGGCGGGCTGTTTTACAGAAGGGTCTGCACAGTAGGCGCCGGTCATGTCTTAGCAGGTCTCTGCTTGTCTTCCCCCCTGACATGGAAACAGAGATAGACCACTCATTCAGTTGGAATAACACAGCACAGATGACAGCGTCCTCTTGGAGCTAGAAAACTGCCAGATGGCTCTCACACAAGTGCAGGTAAGAATATGAAGATTTAATTGTGTGTTGCGTGAGTGATTTTCCTTTTCAAGGGTATGTTGAAGTCACTGTGCAGTTGATCATATGTACATTTTTCACTGTGACACACCTGATTGTATGTCAGGATAAAACTCTGCCTCTGCATTTCACATGTAAGGAGCGGCACAGAACATTCTCACATGAGAAAACATCAAAGTATTATGAATTTCTGGAATGTGAGCCGCTTTTTTCTCCACTAACCATCATAACTGATTCTACTGGTTTGCGTCAGTTTAGCAGCCTTGTCTCGACCAGTGGCCCTCTTTGTTCATCATGAGTGTATGTCTCTACACGGAAAGTGCCCAAAATAATACCACTGCAATGAGGAAACGGTGCTCCACCTAAGCCTCAGTAATACAGGAACATGCAGGCTTGGCAGCCAGATTCCTCATCTGCGCTTGGTGTGACAGAGAAGTGCAACATTTATATTAATAGCCTCCAGTGTGAAGGACTTCTGTAGAGGAATTATTTCATATGATCAATAACAACACTGAGAGGGAGAGGACAGCCTAGGCTTTGGTTTTGTATGGAAAAAGGTTCAGATTTGCTAAAATGCTTTAAACACCTTTTGGCTTACATGCTTATGGTTAGTGAAAACTGGACATCAGTCACACCATGCGGATCCCTCACAGAGGTTGATGAGCAGTGACTGGGAATCGCACATGACTGCCAGTGGCCTGCTCCTCTGTCTGGTGATTTCTCAGTGTGCTCAGGCGGGTAGGGGAAGAAGGCTTCGGACAAATTTATCTGAGGAAGTGAGACAAACCAACGAAGTATGATGAAAAGATACTGCAGCTATGATGTAAACTTGTGTGTATGGTAGCTAAAAAAAGAACAATGGAACAGTCTGAGCATTTCTCATTTTTGCCTCTCTTTTCCCCTCCAGGACCAGACCGCTAAAGGGGAAAGGATCAATAAGGAAACTGGAGAGCTGAGTGCTTCAGGGGAGTTATCTCTCTCTGTGGAGTTGAACGTGGACAAAGTGGAGGGCTCTTGTAAGGACCCTCAACTCCTGCAGGAGCTCAGAGAACAGCTGCAGGAGCTGGGTATCCATGCATGCTCGAGCCCTGACTGCAGAAATGACCATGTTCCTGTAGAGCAGAGAGAGGAGCGTCTGCTTAATGTCCTGCCTCTTTACATACAAGTATGGACTATTTGTTTTTCTACATTGAATGAAGGCAAAGTTTTTCAAATGTCACACTCTTTAAACAATTAGAGAGAATCAGCTGGAGAATCATTAATGGATCATGGCGGGAGAATTTAAAGTGGATCCACAGCTCAAGTTAATATTGGTTAAAAAGTTCAATTGATGCCTCAAGGCACTGTCATTTCTAAAACTGTTCCAGACCACTTGAATGAACAATTAAAACAACATGAGGCAGCAGTCAGATGTTTGGCCCTCAGCTGATCCCACCGCTGTCCTCGAATGAGTGTGTATGTGGTCTCTTGGAAAATCTGTACAGTTCACTGAGTTGCCACATGAAATACAACCGCACTTCAGATCCATGGCACCAGGCCTCGGTTTGTTTAATTGGAAATAAACTGTCCAAGGTTTCGTCATCACTGTGACGCAGTTCAGCACAGTGATGAAGAAACCTCCCCACTTTTTTTTTTTTTTCTTGTACCCTGGCACATATTCTGTCTAAATTCCATCACTGAACTGTGAGTGTATAAAACCATTGATCGGGCTTACAGCAGACCAGCAGACGTAATCACTCTGGTGTGTGTGTATGTGTGTGTGTGTGGTTCTGTGTGTGTATGAGCCTCATGACCAGAGATTTGACCAGAATGTAGGGCCTCACTTAAGAACGGCAGACTCAGTGAAATGCGATATCCTCTTATGGAACTGAAAAGAGCATATAGTACTCAATGGCTTGAGTTATTTTTAGTGTAGTGCATTAGCCAAAGCAGTTGAGATCTAACTATAATATGATTGCATTGTTTCACCACATCTCACATTTCACTGCACTCGAGCATGTATGTCATGCATGAGTACACACAGTGTGTACAGTCATTTTTTGCCAATAACTCCATGTTAAAATGGTTAAAAATTCATATTAGAGACAGGATTTCACTCCACTTAATGCAGGCTTTAATGTGTTTTTTTGCTCTCTAGTATCTTTGTATGATGGAGTCTCTCCTCTAATCCTAGGTCTGTGAGGATGGTGGCAGACTTGAGGGTCTGAACATAAAGGGGCTTGCAGCTCTCACTGCTGATGCTGTCATTGATAACATCCACAACAGACTGACAGAAAGGCCTGCAGGTACTAACAACTGCTCATTTCGGGAAATACAGTGCAGATTTTTTTCAGGTAGAGGAACTTTCTGCCTCCTCTGTCTACTTCTGCTTTTTCAAGGTGCAGTGGTTCTGTTCCAGTGTTTTTTTTTTTTTTTTCTCGTATTGTAAAGGTCACTCATGTCATGCTACTGAAAATGCCAAAGTACATGCAATCTGTTCTTATGATACCTGTTCTGTTCTTGAGGTTTCCATGTTTTTTCTGGCATTACATCAACCTGCTGATGTTCTGTCAGTTTTATCTCTCTTTATGTCTTAGTCTCAGTTTTTGTGCAATTGTATTTTTCTGGAGGAAGGAAGGAGAAACTTTTTTGTTTTTAAGGAAGTAGACACTTCTGGGTTTTGTTTTGTTTTGTAAGTTTATGTAAGTTCATGTACTGCCTATTGAGTACTTTTTAACTATTTTACCTGACAAAAATGTGACTTTTGAGGTGCACAGCCTTGTCACTTTAAAATATCTTTCAGGAACTGTGTAACATGAAAGCAACACTTTCCAGAATAGAAACACGATGCAAATTTTCTCTCTGAGCATGTGAAAGTGAAGTGAAACATTTATGAGAACACTTGTCCAACCATGCGTGTTACTTTCTATTTGAACTTGAGTATTGAGATATGGATTTCGATTTTATAGATTTCTGTGAGAGCAGAGGATGAAGAGAAGCAGCTGCAGTATGTAGACAGTCTTGTGTCTTGTTGCCTTTGTTCATGACCTCTTTGGAGTCATTGTTCAGCAAATGTGGACTTTGTGCTTTCAGAGGGGGCTCGTGGTGAGGTGGTACGGTTCTTCCAGAGGCAGGACACAAAGGAGACAAACTGTGAGGCGAGAGACAATCAAGGATGGCTGTTGTTAAAATCTCTTCTACTGCTGACAGCTGACAGCTCAGTGAGTGATAATTAGCTTTTAAAGTCAAGTGAAATTTCAGAGGCAGGTTTCTTTAGTTTCAGTTCATCAGTGTGTGAATTGACATTCTTTAAATATAAGATTGGAGTCACTCATTCATGAGCAAATTACCCTTATTTATGTGAAATCAGTGACTGGCAGTGGACAACAATACGCCATATTCATCACACCGATAATTACTACACATATCTTAACAATGTATCAAAAAAGGATGATATGGATTATTATTAGTAGTAATATTGTAAGTACATTTTGAAAATTAAGAACTAGTTCTTTTTCCTGAATTCAGTTTGTCATTAAAGTCAAAATTTGTGCTGTTGTGTTTTTGATTTTTAGCATTTTGGAATCAAACTGTGAATACTGATTTATTTCTAATTATTTGTGTGTGTGTGTGTGTGTGTGTGTGTGTGTGTGTGTATTTGTAGGATATATTGTCTTGTATAAACCCAGCACTCCCTGCTGCTTTGGTGAGATGTCTGTACCTCCTCGTGTGCCTTCCAGCTAAAAAGGAGAGCATAGCCATAGAAGAGACCTTTCAGGAGCCGCTAACACAGGTCAGCTGAGGCAGTAACCTCATTGCCTGTTTCATCCTCATCATGATAGCTCTACTCACCAATTCTGTGTGCTGCCTCTGTTCTTTTTCATTGGATTTTGGTCTTGCTCCAACCTTTTTCAGGTTCTCCTTCGGCTCTGTAGGCAGCCAGACAACGTGGAGAGACTGGTGGAAACTCAGGAACTGCAGTGTCTTATCATTGGCCTCACATCACTATGGGACCAGACCAGCGCTAACTGGAGGCATCAGGCCTCCCGTGTCCTCAAGGCAGTCTCTGCTGTAGCAACAAGCAACACTGTCCCAAGCTTGCTAGGTGATGTAATTCAAAACTGTTCAGTGAATAAGTAAGCGTTTCTGTTTATCTTTTAGTCACTTAGTTGTTCTGTTCCATGTTATAATAGACTCTATTCCATCAGTTCCACTGAACACATAATGAAATGCATTAAATACATACTGAAAGAGAACACAGAATAAAGGTGAAAGTGAAAGTGAATGATTAGATCTTAGCAGGGAAAGTTATTCAGGCAGACAGATATTTTTATTCCAGAGACAAGTTGATTATACAGAGACACATGACCACACGTCCCAGCAGGGAGACTTTCTGCAAGTATGTTTCACACGATGCCTTCATCAGCGCAGATAATTCACTCAAATGTTCTGGTTCACACAAGTTAGCTTTGATTTGTTTGGCTTTAAGAAGTAGCCAGCATTTTCCAGCATGAGATTTTGTTCACATGACTCCATAGCTCTTTGCGATAAAATTATTCCATAGCAGTTTGCCATACGTGGGTGAAGACAGGCTGTAAGTGAAGGATTTTATTCTACCATAAACTGTATCAGTGAAAAACAGTCCAAGGAGAAGTGTGCTTGAAGCAGTACTTGCTTATTCTGACACACTGGAAACTTTGATTGTTCAGACGTCGTTGTTCTGTGTATGGTGTGTCTTTTACTACTTCACTGAACAAGACTGTGTTTTCCTCATTAGGCAAGAACTGTGTGCGTATCTGCACCCAGAACCTGTTGCACATCAGCGCTGATGTCTCCGGACCGCTGCTAGCTGAAGTGGCCGTGGCCGTGTTCAGCTTTGTTAGAGACACCTATGCCCTCAACCCAGCCCTCTTCATGGAGTTTGACACCAACGACGGCTACAAGGCCCTTGAGAACATCCTGAAACGGTGAGATAAAAGTATATGAACAGAAAAAGAATGAAATCACTATGAGATTTCAGGATTTAGGAGCAAATGACACTCATTTAGCGGTTTAGCGGTCTCATTTCTTGTTTAAAGAAATCAAAGGGCGGCAAAATAATTTGATTTCTGTCTTTGTTAGGGCAAGAATGAAAGGACTTTCTGAGAAATTAACAGGAATTTCATGGTCTAAATATATAGCCCCTTCAAAGGGTGCAATTATTCATATGAATGTCATTTGTCTGCTCTTAGAGCCAGTACAGAGAAACCTTTATTTCTCACTGGTTCTTATTTAAGATAACTCTATTGTTACTCTGTTATTAGTGGAGGGGCTGAGAGGGATCATACTTTATCAGAGATTTGTCTTTACATTTTTTGTCTCTTATCACTATACCATCATAAGCTGTGAGGAAGGTGTTTCTGTGGATCACTTCCAGCCTGTGGAGGAGTTGCTGGCCCTCATTGCGTCTTTCACCCTGCTTGGAAAAGCTGAGCTGAAAGTGGCTCTTTGCGTCACTAATCCCCAGCCTCCGGCCTTTAAGTTCGACCCGCCACTCACCAAAGGTAGGTCAAGTCTCCATCATTGCTTCCTCATTGGTATTCTCTAGCCCCTCCCTCTCTAATTATCTCCTTATCCTAATTAACTCTGAACCATCCCTTCCGAATTCAAACTCCAAATCATCTAATTATCATCACATGCGTAGCTCAGCAAAGATAAGCTTAGATAGGGGAGTGGGCCCACCCAAATGACCACACCGTTCATCCCTCCTTTGCACTTTTATTCCCTGATATAACCCACCGAAACTGCACCACTCCTTTTCCTTGATTTCCCACACACCCTGGCTCCTCATTTCCCCAACACTACCCCGCTGCAGTGCACAACACCCCTCAGGTTAACAGGAAGCTGAGGTGATTATGTCTGGGATGATGAAGTGGAGGCTTCCCCACTAACTCTGTTAGGATGCCCCACATCCATTCACCACTGGCCTACAGCAACCAGCCATCTATCATAGATGCACACACACCTCCATCCAACACTCATAAATAGAGTGTCCATAATAAACACACGCAAACCCATCCAGACATACACACAGACACACACACTCAGCACCCATCCATCACATCAAGGAGTATATCTCTTTCCAGCAGAGGGACCAGGGTATGTTTTGCGCTGATCTTATTTGGTTCTGATGCAATTTTGACTATGTGTGAAAATGAATCCTATTACTAACCAGGTATATATATTTATTCACAACAAACTAAGTGTGTTTTAGCCCCTAAAACAAAGACGTCCTCTAAATATTTTGACAATGCAGCAAACAAACTCTATCAAGCAGATTATGCTACTTTTCTTGTGCCTTCATGTATGTGATGTTGTTTGTTTTCAGTCTATCTATGTGTGTGTAATTCAATTGGCTTGTGGAATTCAGCGTGCGCTCTGCGTTAAAGGTTGTTTGTAATTTATTGGTCTTCCTTTTCTAAGAAATTGACTCTCTGACCTTGCCAGAGCAAAATCTGATTGAGCTTTAAATTCAAAACCTCTTTTGGCTAAATTGACAAGAATACATTCTCTCCCAATTCAAAGTGTGAAACTAAACAAACAGGCAGACCATATTCTATTCAATATGACCTGTTTTAAAGGGCTAACATCTCCTTTGGCAAGTTTAGTGTAGTGACACTTTTTCGACTCTCTTAATTTACCTTTGTCTTCAGGTGCAGCAGTCAAGAATCTGCCCGCCTTCCACCTGCTGCAGGCGTCGTTGCTGCGTTCTCAGGATTCTCTGCTGTGTTGCCAGCTTCTTCGAACTCTGCAGACAATATGGGAGAGAGACCCAGCCAATTTTTTCCTCTTGGAGTGGACTGTTCAGTCGATGGCCCAGCTGGCTGCCTGTGTGTGGCATAAACCAGTGTCTGTCCAAAAACTATTCTTCTCATTGCTGGAGATGGTATGACTTCTAATGTATGACAGCGAAGTCCCTGTGCATACTTTTTTCCTTGATACAACAGGCATATGAGGTCTGATTACCTGCTGTCTTTCCTGTAGGTGGTATTTAAGATGAACTACATCCCCCATGAGACCTTGCGGGCGCTGCTGGGTGTACTGAAGCAGAACTGGGCTGGGACGCTGGCTGGGGGAGTGGCAGGAACAGAGTTTGGGGTGGTGGCCCTCAAGTGTTTTTACAGGTGAGGAGTACTAGCTGGTCACATATTATTCAGAATTGTTCAGGATACTCCATCTTAAAGTATTTTATCTTAAATTTCTCCTCTGATTCTCATCAAAATTTGTTCTCCTCGTGCATGTTGAGAAGCACACTCATAAATCTAGTTTAAATAAGAAACAGCCAAAAACACAATTTTCTCTAATTCAGTCACTTCAGTTTGGTTAGTCTTATCCTTATCTCACAGGACAGATAAGACAGGATAAATTTCAAATTTTAAGTATGAATTTATTATATTTATTCATAAATTAATGGTCAACACCACAGGTCGCAGCTGCTGGAGAAGAGGTGCCATGTTTCCTTGATGTGGGCTGAATAAGACCCATCTCCTTTTCTCTGCAGGATGACAGTGCACAGCGGTATGCTAGCTGAGGTGCTGAGTGACTGGGGTCTGCTGGAGCTGCTGCTCAAGGAACTTCGTAGGAGAGCTAAGATCCTCAGGAAGGCTGGAGTTCAAATAAGTATGAGCCAACATATTTGTTTTTCCTTGACTTCTGATGTAATCGTGATTGAACAGCTACTAAGAACAGAGAGTGATTGTTTGACACAACAATACGTCATTACTGTGAATGTGGAGATTGAGCAGCACAGCCAGTAATGATTCAGTACTTTCACTTTCAAAGTGAGTCTTTTTTGAAATGTGATTGGCATAGACCTCATCAGCCAAATATGAACATGTGAAACGTCTTCTCGTCTTGTATGTTTATTCTGTGATTTGCATCTGAAGCTCCTGTTCTCTTCAGATCCCCAGCAGCTGCCGTGTGTGGAGGAAAGTGAAAGACTGCTCACTACCTGTATGCTTCAAGTTGTGTCAACTCTTACCTTGCGTTCGATCAAAAACACAGGTATACATGTCCATGTCCATTTTTTTAACATTACATTCCTTATTATTACTCTCTGCAATCATTTTGTGTCTCTTTTATTCATGTCAGGCATAGAAACTGCTGTTGTACACTTAATTTTTGCATGTGTATTCCAGTGTCAGTGCGAGACCTTGGTATGGTTCCCTTCTTAAAGATCTTCTTGGATGAGGATCAGCATCGAGGTCCCACTCTGAGCATTTTGGAGCAGCTCGCTGAGATTAACCCTGAGGAGTTCATGAGCACAGCCATCGGAGCCCTCTGCTCCTCTACACAGCAGGAACTTGGTTTGAAGCGGGACCTTTTGCAGGTGCATACATATTACATGCACCTATAGTCACGTGCAACAGCACACACACATCCAGAAACACTCAGACAGTGATCTCAACTGAACTGTAAATGTAGTCTCCACTCTACATCAAATCATAACAAACTGTAATGCTCTTAAAACATTACAAACTAGTGAATTTATTTTCTTAGCATGTGGGACCCTGATTACATTAGAGACAAATGCAGATCGATTTGCTAAAACAGGTTTAGCTGTTAACTCTGGACCGATTTGATTAGGCAAGCAGCCTTGTGCTGTGGCACGCTGAAGATTACCACCTCTATCAGATCAGTGAGTGGGACAGAGATCTGATTAAGCTTAACTAAGTTACACACCCACTGTATGTGTCCGTTTTTATAGATGGCAGCGAGAAGAGCATTTACTTGCAGATATTGTGTGTATTCAATGTGCGTGAGTGTATACGGTTGTGCTTGTTTGTGCATGCAGGAGCTTTTGTGTGTGTGTGTGAGTGTGAGTGTGTGTCTTCTTTGTACTAACATCGTTTGCAGGTGGCAATCAGATTGGGTGCGACCTAGGTTGGCAAGTGTTAAGAGCCATTGTGATTACTCCAGTTTCAGTTAATCACATTTCCCTCTGCGTTCTGCCTCACACATTACCTATCTGATGGATTAGGTCTCTAAATTGAATAAAGCTAATGTGATTTTGTTCACCTCCAAAAACTAGTTACCAGAAATGATTTATGATATATCTATATGTTTCATCTATTTTTCATGACATTTTTTTTAATTGATTAGGGAGATGCTTTTAAAAGCTGGGGCTTTGGCCAGAGCTTAGTGTCTATCAAAATGCATTCTCTCCAAAGTAAACAGAATCTACTTTGTCATATGTAAGGTTGTGTTTGGTGATTCCACATGCTAACTGTTCAAATGGTCTGTCTGATTCTTCTTCTGCACTTCAGTCTGTGCTGAAGGTGCTGGACAGCCCCAACAGCTGGGATGCCTTCAGGAGAGCCGGAGGCTTCACCGGACTGCTGTCTCTGGTGATCGACATGGAGGGAGCTCTGTCTGACCCTCCCTTGGGGGACATGTGGAAGTCCCTGGGTCATCAACAGCTGCTGGACCTCCTCCTCCTCACTCTCCACATTCTGGCCTTGGCTGTGCATCTTCACACAGTAAACGCACACCATTTTGAGACTGGTGGCTTTTATGAAAGGCTTGGGGACGCTCTTCTCCATCTGGGCTGCTTCCATCACACTGAAGGCCCTGAGAAAGAGAAGTTTGATGAGGAGGTCTCCTATCCCAAGACTGCAGATGACAACCAGCCTAATGGAAAGAGCTTCCACCAGTTTGTTGAGTTAGCAGAGGCCCGTGAAGCTCCCACCACTCCCTCCACGACACCACAACTCAATCTGCCCGTCACTCTTCGGACATGTATAAGGCTGCTGTTCTATCTCGACCAGTTTGCTACAGGGACCTACTCTCCTCTGGAGTTAAACTTGGGACGAGAGCCTGAGGATGGGTGTGATGAAGATAAAGAGAAACTACATGGACCAACAGGGCATGAAGGAGTGTATTCAGGGTCATCCTCTGTCCTCTTGGGGTCAGGTCAAGACACACAGGGAAGATCCAGGAACACAGCACCCAGTATTTCGAGAGTCTGCACAGAGTCTCAGTACAGGTGGATATATATAACTGTTTGGAGGTGGTGGAAGACTCAGCCATATTCCTATGAGATGAATTTCATCTACAGCCATATCTACATTGTAGTAATGAATTGGGTCTGTGTGATTTCATAAGTATCAACCTCTATTTGCTTTGTGTTTTTTGCTTGCCTTACAGTAGGTTCACCTGCAGTCATACTATTCTTCATCCAGGAGCAATCCGAGTTATTATGACTCTTCTTCCATCAGTGTTTAGTCCAGAGGACCCACAGGTACCATTTTTAGACAGGAACATGTGACACTGCCTAATGTTACTTACTCTGTATGAGACAAATTTCTTTCCCTCTTTGCCAGCTCTCTATGGAGGTGCAGTTCTCACTGGCACACCACATTCAGGCCATGGTCAAATCTGAGCGAAACCGCCAGGTAATGTGCGAGGGGGGTCTGGTCTCCACAGTCCTGGCCCACTGTAAACACATGTTGCTGACTCCAAACCACCCGTTACATCTACCTGTTACACGGATCTTGGAGAAGCTCTCCTCCCAGGCCATCACACACGCAGACTTCAGGTGAAACACACTCAGCCTCTGAGGTTCAAGCATATGCATTTCCTTATTATACTGAAGATAAAGCAGCTTTTGGCTTTTTTGTGCCACAATATTCTGTGTCTGACATCGGTTTCTTTTTCCTCTTTAGAAAGTTCTTGTGTTTAGGGGACCCTCTCATGTGCGTCGCAGACAGAACAGCCATGCAGTTGCAACTAGAATGTGAACCACTGGTCAACACTTCTGTTTCAAATGGTGCATACTTGTTTTGTTATAATAATTGAACCTTTCTGTCATGCCTCCTGTTTACTGATGCATCGTGAGTTTTAATTTGGTCTTTCAAGCACAGATAAAGCAGGTCACACATTGAATTTTGGTTGTGTTTTCTAAAACAGGTCACAGTACAGAGGCAGATGCCTCATCTGCACCTCCAGTAAAGACACTGAAACGGACCTTCAGCTTGTTAAAATCCTCAATTCGCAGCGAATCGTCTGTCGGTTCTGCGATCCCACCCCACCAGATCATCAGTCTGGTGTCTATGACATCACCACGCACCTTCAGACCACACCGGGTCTCCTCCTCACCTGCCTTTGTAGAGTTTGACATGAGTGAGAGTGGATATGGGTGAGTTCTTGTTTCACTTTGTTAAAGTTACTGTATTACGCTCTTTATACAAACTCAACACTTCCTGTATCCGCTTCACATTAATAAGGCTTTTATTGTGAAACATATGTAGGAACGTGTTGTGGAAAACTTGACTTGCAAAGTTCCCATACAGCACTTGAAATGTAGCTACTGCCATCTTGCCATACTGTGCTTGTACGTTACTATAAAATACAGTTTGGCTGAAACATTAACGCACATACACCTGCAGTGACTTTATATCACTAGATGAGGAATCCAGAGCATCAACAGGTTTTTCCTAGTTTTGTTTGGGGTCTTTATTTGTTCATGTTTGTGTTATTTGAGACCCAGCTTTTACTTGCTGACCGGCTTTTATTTGAGGAAATATGGTAATATTGAAAAAGATGATTATCGACATGATGAAGTGCAATGAATGTCAGAACTTAACATAGGATTGGGATGACGATGAGCATTATTATCTCTACTTGATCAAAGACTGTAACTGTGCTATATGCAGAATAATCCTACAATATGAATTGCTGCAAAAATGATCTCATTGAGGTGCGGCTTGTGACAAAATCACTTTGTAATGTTAAAACAGTGAATTTGTTGCTTTGCAGCTGCCTTTTCCTGCCCTCTCTGGCCACAGTGAAAGGAGTGACTGCCGATTTAATTTCAACTGGTGGAATCGGAGGAGGTAGGTGATGAGTCCAACTGTTTAATTTCTATTTGTGTGTAAATCCGAATAATATGTCTAATTGTCTCCCTTTCATGTTTTAGACTGCCGGGGCTTCCCCCCTACAGCTGGTCTCTCATTTTCCTGCTGGTTCCAGATCAACAGGTTCAGTTCGGCCTGTGATTCCCACCCGATCCGTCTACTCTCAGTGGTTCGCCACATGTCCCGGACTGAACAACAGTACATCTGTCTATCTATCTCCTTCTCAGCCTATGACGGCTGTCTCGTTATCTCCACAGAGGAGGAAGCATTCACATACCTGGGTAAGAGGAGCAATAAATGTTGGTCAATATTTAATTTCGGTAAACTTTCTATAATGTTACGTGATTTACAAGAATTTTGTTTAACTTTCTAGCTTTTACAAATATTGCTTATCAATTGTGGGATTGCACATTGTGAGTTTATGCTGCAGCGAGTGACTGAATGTCTTACTCCATGTCTGTGCAACAGATATGATGGAACCAGAAGTTTCTACTCCCACTTCTTTGCCTACATCACTGAGGTTTCGCTGCTCTAGCATGCTGGTCCCAGGTCAGTGGCACCATCTGGCTGTGGTCATGGCGAAAGACGTGAAGAAATGCTGTTTGGTCACAGCCTACTTCAACGGCAAGGCAGTGGGGACGGGAAAGGTATGACGAGGAGAATGACCGAGGAGCTGATGATTATCACGATTCTAGGTCTAATGTGGCATTTATGTGTTCGTGCCTCTACATTTTCTGTCAGATGAGGTATATTCAGCCATTCCCTGGTCAGTATGCCTCCATGGACCCCACAGCTGTGATCGATGTGTATGGACTGATAGGAACACCAGCTCTCTGGAAGGAGCATGCTGCTCTAGTGTGGCGAGTGGGTCCTGCTTACCTGTTTGAAGAGGCTTTGAGCCCTGAGGCTGTGGGTGTCATATACACACAAGGAACCGCCTATGTTGGAAACTTCTTGGCTTTGCGCAACACAGGTGAATCACAAGATCTTGTGCAAGAATTTCACCAGATTTCTACAGTGTGTCTTTTGTTCACTTCCTGTAAGTCGTCATGGATGAGAGCAGAGAGTGATACGTGCTGAAATAGTTAATAAGTAACATGTGATATAGAATAAGACAAGATGTTTCTAGATGTGTCAGGAATTCAGTCTTTTAGTTTTTAGGGTCATTTATGTTTTCCCACCGTGCCATGGTATCCTGTGAATTATGTTGTCATGGTGTTCTTTCCATGCATGTATGATTTTCTCTGCAGAACAGTTGGTGCTCGGTGTAGGAGTACCTTATACACTGAGACAGAACTATAACAATGGAATACTTGAAACTGTTACAACGTATGTGTTATGTGAGGACAAATATGTTGACATTGAAATATTTTCGAATTAGTACATCAATTACACAACTAGTTTTTCTTGATAGTGATATTTATGGTGACACGTTACATTTGTCTTTCGTAACTCTGTTTGTGTCCAGGCCATGATCCAGATGCTGAGTCTCTCCCTCTCAGGCTGGTTCCTGAGGAGAGGATCTCATTTGGCATCAACCCAGCGATTTCTAAAATAACAACTGTCGCGCAGATCAGAGAGGATTACAATGAGGTGGACTGCAGGCTGATTGCTAAAGAGGTAAGGTGAGTCCATGCTGAACCGATGTGTTTGTTGTTTTGATACAGAGGAGCAATCATAGTGTGTAATTACAGATGGGGATAACATCTCGGGATCACTCCACGCCTGTGCTCCTAGCTCGAAACATCAGCCAGCACCTGAGTGGTACAGCTCGCACCATAGGAGCAGCCCTGGTTGGACATTTTGGTAAATAAAGTGTTATTTAGAAAAGTTAATTTAAAGTTGATTCTTGCAGGAACATTTGTTAACTACACTGCCTCTCTGTTCTAGGTGTGCGTACGTTCACCCCCAGCAGTGCATCCAATGGTTTCCTGTATGTCGGTGGGCCTACAGTTGCTCTCAGTCTGGTTGCAATGGCACCAGATGACAGCTCTCTGTACGCAGCAGTTAAAGTTCTAATTTCTGTGCTGGAGACCAACTCTGCCATGCAGCAGGAAATGAACCGCATCAATGGATACAGGGTCTGTCAGATCTTGTGAAATTACTGTAGTGGCTGCACATTTCAAAATATGCTACCTTACTGTCGTGATCTGTCCTCATATAGTATATAATTTGCTCTCCTTGTAGCTGCTAGGTTTCCTGCTGAAGATGAAGGGCAGCCTGGTCAGCCACAGAACCTTTCAGCTGGTTCTCTGTCTCTCAAGTTCAGTGGACCTGAGCTCTGGGTCTGATTTCCTACAGAACATACCTGCTTTCCAGGCCCTGCTGTGTGACCTGGAGGTCAGCTTCCATATTACAGCTTTAGATTTATTTATATTTATTTATTTCTATGTCCAGCCAGTATTTATTTAGAAAGTTTTTAATTGCATCTGGAAGCTAATCATTTAAAGTTGACATAGGTACTGTTGCTGTCTTGTTTCAGGTGTGGCAGAACACATCAGATAATCTGGACCTTTCAGTTCTGAACCACTTTGCTGAAATCCTGAAATCCTCAAGGTTAGTTCCACGTCTTATCAGTGTGTGAAAAAACCACACAGAATATGTTGTAGCTTCAAATCTAATTTACTATTAACTCACATGGCCAATAAGTTACATCACCCCCTATAAAAGGAGAGTCTTGTTGAGGATCGATGACAGACCTTTATCGGCTCTTCTGTCAACATCTGCAGCAGCCTGTCATCAATATCACGGACATGCACAACCGAAATAGTCAAGGCAGTGTTCAACAAAATCAGTCACAGAGGCTGAAGAGAAGAGCATGACTGAACCTGTACATGAATTAGATTTTCTGTCTGTGGGAACAGATTGTGATTGATATTGATCCTCTCTCTGTTTCTCTTTCTGTATTCTCAGCAGTGACAGCAGGAATGCAGTGGTAATGGACAGTGTGGGCCTGCTACCAAAGCTGCTATTCAAGCTTTCTGATCCTGATGTGACCGTTCAGAAGGTTAAGATCATTTCTGATGTCATCACATCCCTCCTAAAAATTCGCTTCAACCCTCTGCACATCTGCAGGTACAGTCTGGGAACACACCAGCTACAACAAAGTGCTCCTGTCATTGAGTTTTCACATAAAGATGTTAGATCAGTTAGGGTTTTAGGAAAACATCTGTATTTGAAATATGTCCTTTTTATTTGGTCAGACTTGGGCTCTTCCTGGTCTACACACTTCCTCCTCTTACTGACACAGATGAAAGCTACAAGATATGTGACAGTGATCTTTCTCAGGATACGCCAGGTACACCATTAAACACACAACCGCATCTTATACGGTACTCTATATGCGTCATGGATGACACGAGTTGCTAAGTAGCCTTTTCTGTGCTGTAGCTCATAGTTCTGGTCCAGCCAGCCTCATCTGGATCCGCAACCAGATGTTACTGTCTCTGTATGAAATCCTCAACTCAGACAGCCTTCTAATCAAAGAGTGAGTAGCATCTGTTAATGCTTAGCTAAACCAGAGCTGGAAAGAAAACACATTTTACCAATATTTCATGTGTCATAATGTCATGGCAAAAACATTATCTGAATTTGTCCTGCATGTTCTCATTCCCTACAAGTCAGCAAAAGGCCTTATTCGATGCCCTGGGCTGTGATTGGTTCCTGCTCTTCCTTCAGCCCCACCTTCACCCCTCTACCTTGAAACTGGGTCTCGTCTTGCTCACACACTTTCTGTCGAGTCCCAGCCAGCAGAGCAGCTTCAGAGAGGGGGTAGTCCCAGCAACACTCATAGATGGCATGGAGGAACCTTTTGCTGTCATGGGTACATGAAGCTGAATATTTCCTCAGTGAAACAAGAAAAAGTCTGTTGTTGTCATTTTGCCATCTTTTTGTGATGCTCTGAAGTTAATTTGATACACAATTCTGATCTGTAAATTTGAGGCTTTGGTTTTACACCTCAGCATTGGTTACACACAGTTCAGCATAATGAACAGCAGTTAGATTATCAGTTGACATGATTTTGCACACATAAACCTCATGGCTTGAATATGAAAATTAATATGGAAATGACTTGTAGTAATGTGATTGAACAGATTAAATTCACAGTCATTTAAGATTTGAGTCTATTAGAATATTTTGAGAGTCTTACTTTAATCCAAAATCAACTTCTATCATTGATGTCTTGCCTTGCCAGACAACCTTCGAGCCCATTCTTGGTCTTATGAGTGCTCCAGCACCACATGTCCAGGCTTTGATGTTCTGCAGGGGCTGCTGATCAGACTCTCTCGCATGCCTCAGGTGTATGAAGCCCTGGCTGCTCTGCTGCTGGGGAAGAAGGCCAGTCACACTGCAGCGGGAGAGGTGAGTAATTTTTCATCCTGCAAATCATCCTCTTCATCATCTCTGTCATAATGTCTTATTATGTGTCATCTGCAGGTGCATTTGGATGATGTCCTACAGTCACTGATTGACAGCCAAGCAGACACTTCTGCTCAGCAGCTCTGTGCTGAAGCTGCTACAATACTGATAGAATTAGTCAAAGCCGTCATCACTCAGGTAAGAATGTAATAACCTCACATCTTCTTACTATTTGTCACTGCAAATTGATCATGTATAATACTCTCTTCTTTTATGTTTTCACAGCCTGTTCCTCCAACAAAGCATGTGTCAGGCACTGACGAATCATGGGAGTTTGAGCTCCCAGCAAGTGTGATGCAGTTCCTTTGTTTACTCCATAACCTCCGGCCCAGAGACCCACTCTGGGCATCGCCAGAGTTCCTCCATGCTCTCGCTGGAGTTGTGTACCCTCAGGACTGTTCAGAGGTTTGAGTGTTTTCCACATTTATGAAACTCTAACTCTTTTCTCTCTCTCGTCTTATTGACTTGTTTGTTCACTTCCTTCAGGGTGTGACTGAGCCAAGCGTGACGAGTGAAGGTGAGGACCCATTCAAGAGTCAATCAAACAGGAAGCCCGTTTGCGACTTCATCCGTATTCTGCTAATGGACAGTCTTCTGAATGTGTCTGCCAACGCCAACACACATCCGCTCATTCTGCTGCTGGAGGTGAATGCACTGTATTTCATCTGCATTTGGGATCACACTCAAATATTGACTTACGTGCAGCAAATGCACATCATTCTCACTGAAAAAAGGCTCTTCCATGTACTGCAAAACTCTAATTTCTCCAGAAGGTGCCACTCTTTGCTCAGTTATTAAATAAGGCAGAGCTGAGGGGCTGCTAATAAAATCATTCACCACTAGGAGGAAGAGAACAACAGTAGGCCAAGAACTACAGATTTCTGTAGAGATGTTGTCAGCTAGATACACACTCACTCACACACACACCACCACCAACACATTAAACAAGGTGTTCCCCTCACTAAGCATAATGAACCTAAGAGCCGTCACAAATCAAAATGTCCATCTATTTGCTGTCAGATGTGTTTTTTAACTAATAAACTGCGTAAATGTCACAGTTTTCCCCTGATGGTTCATCGCTGGGACAGAGGCAGAGTTTCCAGACTGAGCTGCTCGAGTTTATCATGGACGTCATCCACATGCTCAGCCATGAGGAAGAAAACAACACCCATCTCAACTCAAAAGGTAGAGTAACAATGCATTCTTCCCTCACACCTCAAGCTGGTCTGATCATGTCCATGATTTAAAAAAAATAAAAATCTGTCATCTTAATTTGCTGCTTTTTATTTTGATGTCAGACTGGCAGAGTGAGAGGCCTGAAGGACAAATGGGCACATTGATGGAGAATGTGGTGCTCTTCAGTAAAACTCTGCTGCAGAAGCTGTACAGTGGAACATTCCTGGGAGACCCGGAGACTTTGCTAAACTTCCTTGCAGATCAGATTGTGGTGGTGAGACGAACGCATAGTGAGACACGCACATATTAGTATACAGTAGTATAGACACACCTCATATATATACTCATTATGGAAAAAATGTTTTCACAATAAATCTGGTATTTCATCTGTAAATCGTGGTTAAAAGTAACCTGTTAATTGTCAATGTGTAGTGTTATACTAAGTGACTAACTAACAGATGCACTGCGTTATACTTCTAGGCTCTGGAGAAAGGCCAAACTCAGAAAGAGAAGACAGTGTCGGCCCTCTACTCATGCACCAATAAAGTCCTGCTTTATTTCTTGTGTCAACCGCGACATTCCCAAGAAGAGAAGGAAGCGGTCACCCGGGCGTTACAGACCTTCATGGACCGCTGGGATGTTGTCATGGCAACTTACAATTCAAACGTGAACTTCGTCATGTGCCTTCTTCGTTGTCTGTTACTGATACGATCTGGCAGGTAATACTGAAACCAAAATCCCCCTGCAGAGAAACACAAATGCGTAGTTGAAATCAGGATTCACTGGTAATTCACACTTTTTTTTTGCAGCTACCCTGAAGGTTTTGGATATGTAGCACAAAAAGTGCTCAACAGGAAAGCTTCTTCCCACCTGTTTGTTACCAAAACCAGACTTTCTGCACGCCTCAGCAATGGAGCAGATGTTGCTACAAGTATGAGCGCCGGTGTGACGGGTTTCTTCACGTTTATCGCTGTAGCATGATATTTTTGTAGATTTTCTAAGTCTGTGGAGACTTACTGTGTCAGAGAGTTCAGAACAAATGTGTGTGTTTGTGTTCCAGATGACAGAAATCTAGTGTCTTTAGCTGAGGCCTGTTGGTCAAAGGTCATGACGGAGAGGCAACACACACTTGAAGAAACCTGTAAGATAGAAATCTCATTGAGCCGCACAGCAGAGACGGGGCCTACCAGCATGACTGACATCAGCCCCCTGTGGGAGGAGATGTTAGAAAAAGCCTGGCTGATACACAAAGGTTACCTCTCTCTATACTCATAAATGAAGACGGAGAAGACACCTGAAGGTTAGCTCTGTGTTCTTGACGTTTAAATTTTGTTTTAATATCTTCTCAGAGTCTCAGAAGAAGGTGGCGGCCAGCGGCTCTCAGAAGAAGTTTGATATGATCAGCAGTGCTGTTCGCTCAGCTTTGGGCAGACTCGGCAAAGAGTCGGCAACAGTAGAGGTAAATACGCAGACGCGTTCCTTCCATGTTGAGTCTTTTGCACTGAACAGGACCCTAAGATGTGTATGTTTGTGACTTTGTCCCCTCAGAGGAGTGTGGGGTTGTTACCTTTTCCCAGGTGCCCCTGCATCCCAGAGCGCTGCGCCCAAACACACATCCCAAAGTCACTGCTATGTTTGTGCTGTGGGCCGTCCAGCCCTGTGGGGGTGTTTGATTATTTCTTTAAATGGATTTGGATTATCACAGCTGATTGCCCCTGAGTGGGCATAGTAATTGATATCTGTTAGGCTTATCCATGGGAACACTCACTACAACACACTGTTTGCTGCTGAAGGTTAAAGACGCGTTTATTGTTGTTTTTCCCCCCGAAACACGTGGCCCACATCATTAGTTCCCCCACAACGCTTAAGACGTCGAGCCATCTGGAGCAGGGAGCGGGGACATATTACTCAGGCACACAGGCATGAAATTACCGCGTCTGTGTGTCTGTCTCACCCCCACAAAGTGTGTGTGTTCTTGTTTGTGCGTGTCTCTCGCCGACAGAAATCGGGTTGGCAATTATAGTGGTACCAATCTGATGAAAACATTATTCATTTGATGTTATTCTTTATCATATCAGTCTTTGACAGGCTATCAGAGAGGGTGATGAATTGTTTTTCCATCTGAGAGGCAGAGAAGACAAGGGAGGGACGTTTGCCTTCTCCCTCTCTGCTGCGCGTTGCACCACTTTGCTCTGAGTCTTGCAGCGTGCAGTGTGTGTTCATAAAACCGATATTCAAATGAGCAGTAGTGGTCAGCCAGTCTGCTCATTTTCCATTCATCCTAATGAAGAAACAAGTGAGTCATTAATTAATTTCCGGATCATCAACTTATGACCTTTGGTTGGGAAGTCATGGGCTAGTGGGGAGTCTCTTTTCAGTCACTGGATCCATAGTAATGCATTTCTGCATAGCACTGAGCATAGTTTCCCAGTCTCAGATATCTACATTTATTGAACAAAAAAAGAGTTTTAAAGCCCACTGTAGGTAATGAATGAGAATACAGAGACTGATAGGCAGACTGTGTCCTCAGTCAAGCTTCAGTGCAATCCTTCTAGAGATTTATTTCATCAGCGAATGCAGTTTCCATAATCATATCTGTGTCCTCATATTAGAAAGATAATTAACAGCACTAATGATCACGTTAAGTTCATTACACATTCACTGCCATCCCAGAATGAAGTTGACATTATGTTGCCTTATCATCAAAGGTGGCGTATTGTTGGGAAGTCATTAAAATGGAAATGAGTGTGATGTTCTGATGTTAATTGCAGAGGGAAGAGATGAGTTATGTATTTAATGCAGCATTTAAAAAGCCAATGAGGTTCCTATCTGCTAAATAGGGTAATTAATGCTATATATTACTTATGTTTGTCCAAATGAAGGAATGAAATTAGGAGATGATGACGCCGACTTGCTGTTTATCTGTCGCAACACGGCTCTAGTTTGCAAACTTCATTATTACTCTCTTTTTTGTCTGTAATATTTCTATAATCTCCCCTCAAATTGCTCCTTTATTTCTTTCTCTGCACAACTTCTCATTTGGATAGGCAGTCAGTCATTTTTGAGGAACAGTTTTCATTCTCCAGAGGGCTTGTCAAAGTTTGTTGTCAACTTTTGCGCATGGGTTTATTCTGAAATCATGTTCAGCGCTTGCATCTCTTGTATTTCAGAAGTATCGGCTTTGTTTTTTTTTTACTGCGCTTGGAATCAGTTATTGCATTCATGGGGTTGTACCACAAAACACAGAATTAACATCTGTAAATAAGACTCGATATAAAGAGTTACTGCATGTTCATTCAGTCAATTAAATGGCTTTCCTGGGTCAGCTGTGAGAATGGACACATGTTGTTTCACTAGTCTCTCAGCGAGCACTGCTGTGATGATGGGCTTAATGAAGCAGTTAACAGTCAGAATATGATCCCAGTGTGTCTGCTGAACACGAGCATCCTGCAGTGTCAATACGGCTCTGTTTTGGGTTTTTCCATTTTTTATTTTCTCTTTTAATCGACACATACGCACTCACTCGCACACAATGAAGGAACATACACACTTAGGTTGCCCTTGACTGTGGCGTGGCTCAGTGATATTAATGTTTATGTTAATTAGATCACACCAACAAATGATTACATTTCCAGACAGGGTTATTGTAAGACTGTAGCCACTAGCTTATTTTGCCCAGTGAATGCAATTTAGAACAAATATAATTGTATGAATGCATTGTAATTGCATGAGCAAACAACAATACCATTATGAATATACAATCTCTGTGAACATGATGTGTGTTGTGTCTGTATAATATGAGCTAGAGGAAGAGCGATTGTGCTGGCCGCGCTTTTCATTTGCACCCATCAGGTTACTCTTGTTACTTCGTAGGAGTTTCTGTCTTACATGGAGTCACATCGACAGAGAGGCCACAGCATGTTTGAGAACATGAGGACAAACCACTTGCAGGTTTGACACAAATGTTACCATGAATGTATCGAAAAATATGTTATTAAAAAGCCAAAATTGCACCTGTAATAATGTCAGTCTCATGTATTCCCTCTATCCCGGGTCTGTTTCTGTGCCCCAGTTACAAGCCACTGAATCGGAGGCAGTGAGCTCAAACTGGCTGCATGTGGAGGCCGAGCTGCTGAGAGAGAGAGCTGTGTTCGGCCCTGGCCCGGGGGTCTTGCTGAGTCGAGACTGGGTGCAAGATGCTGCTGAAGGACCCAACCGGACCAGATCTCGAATCCGCAGAAAGGCCCTGAGACGATCCAAACGGGTAATGCCTTTCAGTTTGGAGCTGGATCTGAGGAGCAGGGTCCTATTTAATGTTCAGCTAGTGCGCAGTCTAACCTTTAACAGTGCCATGTGTTGTTACAACAGGTGCTAGGAACACTTTGCCTGGGATTCAGGACTGAGGAGAACAAAAGTAGGACAGAAGATGACACAGGTAATGGAAATTGTTGCCTGTTGAATTTTTACAAGAACGTGGGTGTTGGATAGAAGCTTAGGGGGACATTTGCTTCCTCTGTAACAGAGCCCAAGATCCTGTGCGAAGTTGCAGCAGAGGCTAAAGAGGATGAAGAGGAGGGAGGACAGTGTTTTGACCGTCTGACCTTCTTCCCTGCTCTGAATGAGACACCTGCCGTCACCGAGGATCCACCCGACCCCTTAACCCCTGAACCCTGCTCCCACACACAAGACTGCCCCGACATACGCATCATCCTACGTGAGCTGCACCCTGGAGCGGAGGTACTGTAGCACAGGAGAAAGGTGGTGTGTTGGTATGCTGGGCTAAAAACAACATGCCTAAACACAAGCGCAACTCCTTCTCACTCTGCTAATATTCACAATCATAATTATCTGATGTAGACTAAGGGATTCCAATAGCCCAGCGCTGCTATCAGAATTTCATCTTTCCTCATTAGTGTAATGTTTTTATGTCGAGGCCCAGCTCAGCTCTTCTCATTCTTCCAGCGAGTTAGAAACCAAAGCACATGTTGACAGGGACTCTCATCGCTCCGGCAACCAGCCGCGGCTTTTAATGTTTCTGACAGAAGTATTAATAAAAACAGTAGGAGGTGATGCAAGCTGTCTTACATCCGCTTAGTAAGTGTGTGATGTGTGCAAGTGTGTCCTGTTGTCTTGCAGTGGTTCAGTGTGTGAGTCCTGCTGAGCTTCCTGTCAATTCAACACAGTCATTAGCTCTGAAAAATGCACACACAGTGAAGGGCTAACACACACACACACACACAGTAACACACAAAGGGAGACCCACTCATAATTAGCTTGCCAGCGCCAATAGTGTGATTATGACAGTAATGTGTGTGGGGAGAAATCAATGGTCTGACATTAGGCTCTCAGTCAATAAAAGTCCTCCTTTTCTCTCCTTCTTCCCATCATCAGCTAAATCACCCACAGACTGATAACGCATATCTGTCCAGAGCATAGACCGGAGATAAGGAAACAAGTTTATTGTTATGTATTTAATCTTTGATAACAATAAATTTAACTCGTTTTTTTCATTCTGAAATCTAGTCATTGTTAGGGGCAGTAAGCCTGATGCCAGTTTGTGTTCACTGATGGAAACTGCCGTAGAATCTGATCATGATATAGCCCAGTGTAAGATTTCCGTGCTGTGTAGCTGAGACTCACTCACCTTGTCTCCTCTTCAGTGCTTTCACATGACAAGTGATATTATCCATCGTAGCGTATCTCTATGTGTGCATTCAGACAAGAGGTTCTGATCACTTAGCAGGTTTCCTATTGTGTGCGTGTGGCAGTGATTAATTCTCCTAATAATGGCCAGGCAGGGCCTCCTCCTCCACCAAGTGTGTGACTCTGTGTCTGGGGGTAGGGAGTCTGATTTGATTAGTATAAATTGTGAGTGGCCTGCGGGTAAGTTGGGGCCCCATATGGTTTTTGGGCGCTGTGTCCCAGAGGGCCTGCAGAGGGGCCAACACAGAGAGACAGCCAGGTGCACACACTCACTGTGAAATGAGGGGAGACAATAGAATTAACCGCACATTATCACAATGCAGTTAACGTCAGCTACAGCCAGTGCTGAAAGCAGCATGTGGGTCCGCTTTGGCGCAGGATGAAACACAGAGTCGCGCGGCTGAAAAGGGGGCTGGTCCTTCTCCTCCCCATCAATCAGCACTGATAATGAAGTGTTCAACTGTGTCTTTTTAATAATGATTAAAATATGTGATTAAAATGATCAATCAAGTAAAGCCTGAAGTGCCTGCGTTGCTGCCATGTCATGTCCCGGGAGAGAAATGTGCTTATGTGTATTGTGCCTGTCACACAGGGCTTAATGTACCTCTCTCCACTCTCTCTGTAGGTAAAGGCTAAGATGTGTGTAGTGATGGTGAGCGGCCTCAGAGTGACAGAGGGGGTGCTGCTTTTTGGGAAGGAGAGTCTGCTCTTATGTGAGGGATTCACTCTCAGTCCTGCTGGAGATGTTTGTTGCAGGAAACACCACCCCAGCAGGTACAGCTGTGTGTGCCGTACAGTTGTGTGCAGTTACAGCAAAACATGTGCTGAGCATGCGTTAGCTTCTCAGTTGTGCCAGTCAGTCATCTATCGTCCTCTGTGTCCCTTTTTCCTGTGCCAGTGTGAAGGATTCCTCTATTTCCACCATGCTGAGTAAAGAGCTGCCATCAGCCAGGTGCAGGCACTGGTTCTATGAGGACATCAAGGACGCCCGCTTCATGCGTTTTCTTTTAGAGGTCAGACATGCAAATGCTAACCCTACCCCAAACGCTGTGAATTAACACGCATCTTATATGCATTTTATTTACACAGAATTTAGTTGGAATACATTCACATTAGTTATTTAAGTTTGTCTCTTTTACATTAGGTGTTTATACATGTAAGATATCAATCACGATGCATTTTAAATCTAGGTTTAAAGATGATTTTGCAGATTAAAAATGTCTACTTGACACTAACTAAAGAGCTACTGTACCTCTCTGTTATTATCAGGACAATGCTATCGAGGTCTTCATGAAAAATGGACATTCAGCCTTCCTGGTGTTCCTGAATAGAGACCATGTCTCTGCATATAAAAGGTACCACATTTACATAGACTGGATGTAAAGAAACATTTTTATTTTCAGCATTCTGACTTTTTCTTATTCTTTCCTCTCTTTCTTTTCTGCAGGTTGTGCACAGTAGTGTCAGCATTAAAAGGCAGAGGGGTTTCTGAGGTCATTGCTAATGCCAGGTAAGTGTCCACAGTTAGTCACAGTTGTCCACCAGCAACATTTTCAGACAGCTACATGTAATCACTCTTATACAGAATATATACAAAAATGCAATATTATGTCAGCAGCATTTGATTGGTTTGTGTTGCACCTTTCTTATTCTCCACCCATCTTGATTGACCGTAGCGACTGAGTTTGGCACCATCAGTCCTGGATAAGTCCTGATCCTTTTGTCCTCAAACACATCACCTCCTCCTCCTCCTCCTCTCGTAAGCCTCTCCCTCTGCTCTTTACATCTCTTAAGGCATGTCCTACACAGGCTGCTGTCATGGACCAGGTACACATCTTCCTCTGGTTCTGGTTTTTCCCTCAGCGCCCCCTCACCATTTCCCTGAGCATACGATAGAGGATTTCGTTTCATGTTCAGCTTCGTGAGGTTGTGTAGGACTGTCACAAACTCTGGGAGCTTGATGAAGAGGTTATCAAACAGGCCTAACTCTTGGAGACTGTGTAGAGCTGCTATTGTAGGAGGTAGGGTGTCCAGCTGGTTCATCCCCAGATTGAGACTCTTCAGGTTGCTGAGAGAACCCAATGTGGAGGGTAAACCTGCAGAGGTTAGGCGGTTGTTAGAGAGGTTGAGGTGGGTCAGTCCCACCAGGTTGCCGATGGACTCAGGTACAGACTCCAGCTTGTTGCTGTGTAGATCCAGCCATCTGAGTGACGAGAAGTTCCCGATGTTAGCTGGGAGTTTCTGTATCAGGTTACGGCTGAGGTCCAACTCATCCACGTTGGTCAGTTTGAGGAGACACTTCGGGAAGGTGGTTATACCCATGTTGCTCAGGGTGAGTCTGCGCTGTCCATCTGGGGTCATCCGTATTGCCTTTTTTGCAGTCTTGAGGCTCACCTTTGTCCCTTTGGCTCCCTTCCCTTTGGGCATGGTACTGCAACACACACAGAATTACTGAACAGTTCAGCTTCAAATTTCAGCTCAGCCTCACTTTCATGATAGTTGCCCCCAAGAGGCTGATTTTCAATAATTTATCTTATCTACAACACCACACACTACTATAGCAAATAAATGTGTTGTGTGTATGTTTATGTGTAAGTATGTGTGTGTAAGGCTGATGTGATTTATTCAGATACAAGGGCTTATGTATGGCCCGGGGCAGTAGGGAAAGCATGCTCTCTGAGGTATGAGAGCTTGAGCGGTGTCTGTGTGTGTGTGCGCGTATGTGTGTGTCTCAGTTAGTGCGTGTTCGTGTGTATGTGTCATAGTGTTATGTCTGCACAAGTGCGTGCTCACCCAGTGTTGCCCATGGGGGTATTTAAGAGCATGACTCTCTAATTAAGGCTAATGCTGGGGAACAATAGGAGAGAGGCGACACTGGGTAATACAGCAAAAACAAATGAGTGCTGATGCTCCCTCACCATTCAACTGATTGAGCTGTTTGGCTCTTTTCAGGCAAGGAGTGCGTGTGTGTGTGTGTGTGTGTGTGTGTGTGTGTGTGTGTGTGTGTGTGTGTGTGTGTGTGTGGGGGACATCCACATGCAAGTGCATTGACAGACATGGATGTACTGTACTACAGTCCGTGTGCACTAAGAGTCAAATCAGGACTTTGATAAATGATAGTTAGGGAGTGTTGGGAGTGTGATGAGGGCTTCGCTCCTCTCTCCTCCCTGTCTAAAAGAGCAAGGTGTGTGTCTGTTTTGTGTCTGTGTTACACCCCAAGGCCCTCTCTCGCCTCATTCATCATCCTCAGGATGAGAGAGGTTATCCACTGGTGCTTGTTCCTATTATAACCTCCTATAGAAAACTATTGCATGAAATTATTGCCTGCAATTAGATAACACATACTGGGCCAAATGCAATGATTGATTTAGTGTAGTTTTACAAAATAATTTGGTCAGGAGTTATTGGACGAGAGGAGTTATTGGTGTTAAAAATTGGATACACTTCAAGTAGCCCCTCGCTCTCTAAACCCATTTACTGTTTGCATCCTTATTTAATTTTTCACTTGGTATCCTACTGTACTTTTGTTTAAAGCGTTTATATGCATTTTCATAAATGAGAATATGCACTCACCATTTTTTTTTCTTTTCCTCTGAGTTGACGTTAATCAAGCGATGATACTGTCTTCAGTTCTTAGAAACATACCCACAGCTTCAGCTGGCCATCCGACTCGAAGCCTCTTACCTATGTACCAAAAAAAAACCTCATTCATTGTAGTGAAAATGTCATAATGCTACAGCACAGCAACATTTAACAGCCTCAAAACTACATTTCCAATTTGGTCAGCGTGTAGAAGTTGTACTAATGATACCTTGTGTAGTCGTATCTCACAAAATGTAGCAGTGAGTCGAGAGGACAGATCAGGAATCCACTGTTTGTGTATATCAACATTTCTCTCGCCTCCCTGCACCGAGCAGGCAAAGTCAAGGTTCCTCTTGTTTAATAGCGTTACTTAGCAACTGGGGTGCTTGGCGCCAGGACTTTATTGCCATGTTACTGGCCACAGAGGGAAAAGAGATTCAGGAGCAGTTTAATGCTTTTCTAATTTAGATTAGACAAGTTTAGATAGGTGCTCCACGAGCGAAATACTGATGAAGCAACATTGTCGTTCAGTATGGACGTTTTGTTTAACCTCACACACGTTCTGGTAGATTAACTGGAAACAAGGTGTTTTGATTGAGCAGCAACTTTACATGTGTGTGCCTCTACCTGAGTGAGTGCTGATCACACGATCACCTCACAGCACCCTGTGAGCGCAGACCTGACTAAATGAAACAGCAGCTGGAGAACAAAGTGTTTGTCTGAGCTACGAAGCAGGAAATCTTTTTCATTTCTCCTCTGTGGCAGAAATGTGACAGAGATTTGCTGTTTGACTGCTGATCATTAACCTCTGCCTGTCAGTTAATAACTCACTGCACAAGGAAAAGCACGACTTCCTCTTTTAAACAGGTCTTTTTGCTGATGGCGAGCGGTCAGACAAGTTACCTAAAGTACATTTCCTCACAACCTACAGATGGCACCGTGTGCTACGTCCTCCACATCTCTACTCACTATTTATACGGCCGACTGTAGCTCACCTCAGCCCCATAGCTGCTCGAACAGCCATGCACACACAGTTTCTGTTTCCTCACTCGCCGCCACACCGCTGCTTCTGCTGGGTTACATTTCAACACTGGTTGCCAGGCAACAGAGCAACCTAAAAAAACAACTTAGTGTTGGTAGAAACTGATCAGTGATCAGCCTGTGACGCTAATTTAAGCTATTTGTTGTTTTTTGTTGTGCTTTAGGAAGACTCCTGTGGTTGAAAAGACAGCCCTTGCTAAATGGCAGGTAATGCAATAAACACGGCGCTTCATCCTTTTGTTTTGTTGAGTTTTTTTTTGTTGCTTATAAGTACAGATTATAAATACTTGTTTATTGAAAGCAGTAATACCACAGTGTAGAAACACTCTCAAACACTGTTACAATAAAAGTCCTGCATTCAGAATTAAAAAATAAAAGTACAAAAGTATTAGCATCAAAATATACTTAACATATACAAACATTATATTGTAATTAATCATAGATGTATCAGTTTAATGTTGCAGCTGGTAATGGTGGAGCTAATTTTAAGAATTTTATATGCTGCTGCTAATGATATATTTTATTTGTTGATCATATTTTTTATTAATTATCTGAATCTGTAAAATAAGTAGTCATTAAAGCTGTAAAGTAAATATAATGGAGTAAAATTTACAATATTTCCCTTTTATATCAGTAGAAACTGCTAAAATGTTGAGTAGATATGACATTAACAGAAACCCAGTTCCCACTTGTAACTGTATTCCTGTGTTTTGTGATGTGGTTTCATATTACTCTTGTTTTTGCTTCAGAGAGGGGAAATAAGCAACTTTGAGTACTTGATGCAGCTGAACACCATTGCTGGGAGGACCTACAATGACCTGATGCAGTATCCAGTCTTCCCCTGGATTCTAGCTGACTACCACTCAGAGGCAAGATCACACACAGTGACCTCTTTGTCTTGAAAATGCATGCTGTAGGGGACTAGGCTAATGAAAGTGTTTATCTTTTTTCTCGGTAGACCCTCAATCTGTCGAATCCTGCAACTTTCCGTGACCTGTCGAAGCCAATGGGAGCTCAGACAGAGAAAAGGAGACAGATGTTCATGCAGAGATATGAAGAAGTGGAGAACACTGAGGAGGAGGGTATGTATTCAGCTTCTTCATTCTCCTTTTTATTTGCTTTTCAGTGTACTTTTTATTCAGCACATTTTTACTCTGCAGGACATTTGTCAGCACGGTGCCACTACTGTACCCACTACTCCTCAGCCATCATCGTAGCCTCCTTCCTTGTCAGGATGGAACCATTTTCCCACACCTTCCAGACACTGCAGGTGAGGCAGTGGGCACCAGGATGTGCAATGCAATATATCTAGACTCCTAAATCATAGTTGGTCATTTTTATGTGCTTAAAATGGATTAACCTATGGCTCAGTGCCCAAAGTGAAAAAATGGGCTTGACTTTAATAAGAAAAACAATGTCTTTAATTCAGAATAGCATAGAATAGAATTTTTTTCCACTCTGTGAACCTGCTTTATTGGTTTGTACACCAACATTAAATGCATCCATCTCATGCTAAATTACAATATTAAACAAACTGCATAAGTGTTGACTCACCCACATGAATGCATGCATATAAACATACACACACAAAAACACACAAAGGACAAATAAATGATATATATAAAGGTATAATGTAGGTCAAATTGTGCATGTAATCACTGCTGATCAATGCAGGTTTTTTTCTTCATTTTCTGAAGAAATGGAAGAAAGTTCAGTTTATTGTGTATCAGCCTGTTTCCACTCACCCACAGACACTTCTGCAAAACCCTGTGCTCCAGATGCCCATTCGTCATTTTTTATTTTCAAACATAATCTTACTAAATAATATAACTATAATATGAGCTATTTTCAGCGCTCCAGACCCTGTTTCAATGCTGTTTTTGGTAAGGAAGCAGATTATAGGGAGTTTTCAATATATATGCAAATAATTACGGAAAGCATCTAAAAGAGGCCAATGCAAATAGTCACAGATGTTACCAATTTACAATACAGCATCCAATTGATTATAATGAAAAGGCATGCATATTTGATAGTCAGAATAAAGTAATAAAGATGTTAGTCTGGTGAATTACAGTGCCTTTTTGTCTTCTGAAGCGCATAACGGGTATGTAGTAATATCCATAACTGGATTTACATCTCTAACCGAGTTTACCAGTATATATGCTATTTTCATTCATTGAGATAATTGTTTTACTCTAAATTACATTCTCCCTCATGAGATTTCCATCATAGATTATGGAATTTTACAAAAAGATGAAAAGCTTCCTTCAAATAGTAGCAAATATTTCCTGCTTGCGTAATACAATGAAGAATGTAAAATACGGTTCACTGCACTGAATCAGGCAGACTACTTTTATTAATATGCCTGTTGCAAAGTTTGGTTTCAGTGTGCCGTGGGCCTGACAGTGTTGTGCCTCGTCTCCCCACAGGGAGGGTTTGATATCCCGGAGAGGATGTTTTACAGTGTAAAGAAGGAGTGGGAGTCATCCTCCAGAGACAACATGGGAGACGTCAGAGAGCTGATCCCAGAGTTCTTCTACCTGCCCGACTTCCTGCTCAACTCCAACCACATGCAGCTGGGTCAGGCACAAAAATCATCCTCTGTGTATCTAAATGAATGATAGTCTGAATTTCCTATTAAGATATTTCTCTTGTCTTTCTTAATTATGCACTCCAAAGATAAGGCGAGCGTTATTCTACATTTTTCTTATTGTCAACAAATCTCATATAAAGACCCAAACCAACAATGCATTAGTTCATTTCTCAATACTTTCCGACTTCCCCACACTGTCCGTGGCTCTCAGCCCCAGGCCCATTTGACGTAAATCTTTAAAACCTCACCAATATATACTGCATATATTTTTCTGTTTTTTTCTTGAAACGCCTGGGCACAGGAGTTTTTAGCAAACATAATTCATGCAAGAACAGATAGTGAAGGCGTTGGACTATTTTCAGCTGTGGATTAAGACACATTTGGTGCTCTAGTGAGTAGTTACAGCAGCATGATGGTGTATTTGGGATTGAAAATAATAATGATAATAAAAGAATAAACTACAGTGCCCATGTCCACAGCTCACTGATGTGTGACATGGCAGTGGAGGTGTGTGCAGTCTCAGTCTCTGGCTACACAACCAATACTTGGTAGCGCAATCAATTTATTTTGGTTTTGATCTTTCCATGAAATTTGATGGGAATAAAAAATATACAATGTCACCTGCTTTAGCTTTTAAAGGCATCCCATTGAGAAGGCAAACACAAACATCTTTACCTTCAGTGTTTTTTCAAATTGGCGATTGTGTTCTTTGTGAAATACTTGTCTTTCCTCCAGAAAACATTTCTAATCCAATTTTGAAAGATGAAAGTGCACCTGCATTGTTTACATCAGCTAACAGCTGCTTCTTGCCTGTGCTTCATGTTTCTTGGCAAGTCATTAACAACTGTCGAACAGTGGCATCATGTGTAAGTTTCGGCAGGATTGCATTACTGAGGTGCTAATGCACATACATGTGCATCTTTGTGTGTGTGTACTAACTCCTTTAGAGGATGACACGGTGATGTGATGTGACCCAGTATGCTGGATGTATTGTATATCAATATCTCTATAGGCTGTATGGAGGATGGTACCACTCTGGGAGATGTGGAGCTGCCCCCGTGGGCGAAAGGTGACCCCCAGGAGTTCATTAGAATCCATCGAGAGGTCAGTGACCCCCCCCAACACACACACACACACACACACACACACACACACACACACACACACACACAGAGTTCGTTTCAATTGGTCAGTCTTGCCTGTTACATAGACTTTTCCCATAAGACTTAATAATATTTGCCAATACTAGCTCATGTATGTACACAGAACATGCACTGTGCACTGTTTTACTGTCTATAACAAACATCTTCAATACTAGTTGCACTGTAATAGTGTTGCTTGCAGTCAGTCTGTTTGTCTTCATTCTTTCCACCAGAGTATAAGAGACAGTCCTTATTCACTGCTGCCAGTGTTATTCCTTATATTCTCTAAAAGCCATTTTGTCACATTGAGTTTGGTTCTTTCTTTTAACACTGACTGTTTTCAATGGCCAGTTGTATTTCTTATCGAGAAAATGCATGAAAAGGCATGTGTCTGAAGTTTAGATGACAGACATTGAAGGACAACAAGCCTATTTAACACTATTCAGGACATGCACAAGACCCTCTATTTTTCATAATGTCATTATTTCTGCCAGCTGTTTATGGGATGAATATTCTCTCTCTTTTCTCAGCTCTCTCTTCTCTTTCCCTGTGTGGGGTTATTGTATATGTCTGTTCTTCTGTCTGTTCGTCTGATTTCTTCAATGTGACCCTCCCTTTTCCTATTCCTGGGGCATCTAAGATGGTTATCACTCTGTAATCTACTGAACTACTCGTATTGCCTACCATTCTCATAAAATTAGTGACTTTAGAAAATTGTTTTTTTTTTTTTCCTGCCATAGACAAATTAACTCAGGACAATATATCCTTGTTATGATGTTTTTTCTTTCCTCAGTTTTTTGAGATTCCAGGATGGGTTTATTAAGATTGTGTGCAAGGATACACATGCTGGTCATAATGCCCACTATTCCTTATTAACTCTTCAAAACCAATCTCTGGCTAATTCTACCCAAATCATTCTTTAATTCAAGCATGAAGATATGCTCATACTACAGCTGCACAGCTTCCTGCTGTTCGAGACCTCTAAATTGACTTTTGGAAGAAATCATACAGTACCTGAATAATTTAATTGGTTGTGCATCCTCATAGAAGTTTCTTGTGTTTCTAAACTCTCATATTAACACTTTGACTGATGGTGTTGGTCTCACTGTAATAACAATGAGCACTGCACACCGCTGTGTTTTAAGGCTGTATAGTGCATGTATACTAGTTCTGAAATATTACTTCACAAGGTGGTCTTACTTTGTGCAACACTCTCCTGCACTGTTTCCCTTAGGCCTTGGAAAGTGACTATGTGAGCTCCCACCTCCACCTGTGGATCGACCTGATTTTTGGGTACCGGCAACAAGGCCCTGGTGCTGTTGAAAGTATAAACACATTCCACCCTTACTTCTATGCTCAGAGAGGCCGACAGCATGCTAAAGACCCCATCATCAAGAGCACAATCTTGGGATACGTCAGCAACTTTGGCCAGGTTCCCAAACAGGTAAAAAAAAATAAGATGAGTTGGGGATTTTCGGAACATGGTCTCCTTCATGTAGGTGTATGTTTTTAAAAGTAATCCTTCTTTGTAATTGTCTGTGTCTTTAGCTCTTCACCAAGCCACATCCACCTCGCAGTGGCTCTAAGAAAGAGGGATCATCACCACCCCATCCAACTCCATTTTTCTTCAAACTGGACAAACTGAAGACCACCGCACAGCCCTTCAGAGGTACAGCTAGACAATTAAAGGGAAGCTCAGGCTGCAAATAAGCTATCTCAATCTAAAAATTTTTGTTACCGAACATTAATTAGATGAGCTAAGTGCAAAGACTTGAAGCAGGGAAACACAGTCATCCTGGCTCCACTCAAAGCTAAAAAACCTGCTATGAGCATGTTTAAAGCTTTTTTTTAAACATGACAGAGTTGTTTCCTCCTGCTTCCACTCTTTATGCTAAGCTAAGATAATTGGCTGAAGACTGGTAGCTTCAGACTGTTTTTAGCATTCTCTGAGCCAAAATGTCTATTCCTTAACATGAAAGTATGAAATTAAAGCAAATCATATTAAGGCCTTATAGACAATGTATATATTTCCAGACAACTGAATCATCTTTGCAATCAAACATATTTTCTGCTGGGTAAACTAAATTCAGTCAGTTTGAATAATCTGCATTTGTATTGTTCCTCCTTTATTTTATCTCACACCTTTTTGATGTCAATTATTATGTACAAGATGTGCTGAGATCTCAAGGGAATCATTGAAACGGAGCGAGAGTGTCCATAGATTAATTTACACTATGGAAGGGTAGAAGGAGCTATCTGTTAGAGCTACAATATGGAGATGGCTCTTCCACTGAGCCCTACTTAATAATCTGAATATCCCTACTGGCCCACTGAGGGAGAGGAGATGAATCTGCGAATGCTCAGGGAGAGATTCCTGCAAATTACATTTCATATTAAATCTTAGACTGTCTGATCTGATCAATAAGCAGATAGAGATGAATAGGAGGAGGAATGCTAAGACTAATGCAGACACAACTTCTTTCTGGGGATTTTAGAAGCAGAACTGACGACAGGATATAATGATTTCTGCCTGTTCCTGCATGAGTAGGTCAATTACAGGCACAATTACAGCCTCTCTCTCTCGGTGCCTCACCCTCACACACACAACAGCTAGTGCTGTCCAGGATGCAGGTGCCCCCCTTAGGACAGAGCCTCAGCTTGTTGTAACCTGGGAATAGCTGTTTTAATTGCCCAGTCTCCAATGGTCAATTTAATGAAATTCTTTACAAGTTTACTGAGCTACCAAACTCTTTAATGTGATGTTTCTGAAGAGCTATTACCTTGACTTGGCCAGGCAAGTGTATTCAGGTGCACAAAAGGCAGAATGAGGTCACTTTTTCTATTTTTAAGTAATAATAACTTTTTTATGGGTGCATATGGTAACTGACACCTCTTACTTTGTTGCACAACTTCTTGCTGCTGGAGCCCCTTTCTCGCTGACACTGTAAACCTTTCTGCAGAGCTGCCAAGAGGCCCGGTTGGTCAGATACTGTGTCTGGAAAAAGAGGTTATTGTCCTGGAGAGAAACCGTCTCCTTCTGTCGCCTCTGTTGAGCTGTTTCTTCAGCTGGGGCTTCCCTGACAACAGCTGTGCCTTTGGAAACAATGCCACAGAAAAGGTACGTATGCATGTGAAGTTACACAGTTGATCCGCTTTACATTGTTTGTATAAAGTTGTGAAGTGGAGATATAGAAGTATAGATTTGTTTTTAAATGTGAGAATTGGATCGAGAAGTTAAGCTTTAATAATATACAACTTTAACTCATTTTGATTAATTAGTTGGTGCTTGGTACCAGTCGTGCTTACATTATTGAAACTGAATTTTGCCAACTTAAATCTCCCTGGGTCTGGATCAAGCTGCATACACCATGAGCTAATCAGAGTTAGCTGCAAGATACTTTGGGGAGCAATAAGATAAAAGAGTAAAATGAATATCAAAAAACTGTGTTTTTAAATACCATCAAGTTCCCTGACAATTAGACATCTTCATCACATGATCTTATAAAGGTATTAAAATGCTGCTAAAACACATCCATAAATTCCCATATATTGCATACATACATACACAATCACAGTGTCATAATGATGGTCTCATGTGTGTCCATCTCTAGATCTTCGCTGTATGTGAGAGTTTGTGTGACTGGGGGGAGACACTGTGTGCAGCTTGTCCCAACCCGACGACCATCGTCACCGCAGGAACCAGCACTGTGGTGTGTGTGTGGGACGTCGCCGTCAACAAGGACAAAGTCACTCACATGAAACTCAGACAGGTCAGTTTGTCTGCATGTGTGTTTGCATCAGAGATTTAACAGCAACGGCCAGAATGCATTTGCACCCCCAAAAACACTGACTCAGCTTTACTCCACAGCCGTTGTACGGACACACAGATTCAGTGACGTGCCTGGCTGTGTCTGAGGTCCACAGCTTGATCGTAAGTGGCTCCCGTGACCTCACCTGTATCCTGTGGGATATGGAGGAGCTAAGCTACATTACCCAGTTAACAGGACACACAACCAGCATCTCTGCACTGGCTATCAATGAACTCACTGTAAGTCCATCTTCTTGATCTCCATCTTTGTGATTCTTCACCTACTGTCCTCTCAAAATCTCCCTCTTTCCTTTTTTCTTTTGTCATTTGCCATTTTTGGCTCGCTGTTGCGTTGTTGTTCCCCTTCAGTCAGCTCACAGCACGAGGAAGAAGGGACGCTCACTGTTGACAACGTGCATATCCTCTTTGCGTGTGTTTTGCTTTTTCGTACTTTGTCTCTTTGCACACATGGGCGTCAACACCATATTAATGTGTCCAAGGGTGAGATTGCGTCATGTGCGGGACCTCTGCTCTACCTGTGGACCATGAAGGGTCAGCTCCTGGCCTGCACTGACACTTCCTGCGGGCCTCAGCCAGATGTCCTGTGTGTCAGCTTCACACAGAGACACGAGTGGGATGCCAGGAATGTCATCGTCACTGGCTGTGCAGATGGCATCATACGGGTGAGTTTGTTTTTGTATGGGTGTAAGAATGTGATAGTTACTGTGTGTGTGAGAGAGAACGTCTGTCTTTAAAATCACTGTCTGACAGCTCTTTGTAGGACTAATAGATCAGCAGGAGAGGTTGCTTTGTTTTTATACAGTATTCCAATGTAGCAGTCATTACTTTGGTATTAGCCTCGCAGGTAGCAGCTTGGATGTCCATCAAGGTATTAATAACAGCATATGGGTTGTGTGTGTGTGTGTGTGTGTGTGTGTGTGTGTGTGTGTGTGTATGTGTGTGCGTGCGTGCGTGCGTGTGTGTGTGTGTGACTGCACATAAGCATATGTTGCCTCTCTGCAATCAAAGCTGCAAAGTCTAAATTGGGCTTCACTTGGGAGTGGGTGCCCATGCCACATGCACAACACACACACACACACACACACACACACACACACACACACACACACATAAATGGCATTATTACTTTATTATTACCTTGAGTTATGGGATGTTCCTGCGCGCTGGTGCATATGTGAGTGTGTTTGTTATTATGTTGAATTACGTCTGATTTTGCTACTCGTTATGTGTCTCTCATACAGATATGGAAGACAGAGTACACCAGAACACAATTACCTGGCCCTCCAGAAGAGCCTGTGTCCCCAGGGCAAGACCGACCAGAGAGAGACGGTAATGTTACAGGCAGAATGAGAGGATATGCATATAGGTATTGCCTTTATAACAACACAAATGATGGGAGTGGCTGACAGTAGTGAAGCTGTGGGACTAAGATGCAACGGCACCAAAAGGAATCGCGTTTTGTGTTTCAGAAAGAAACCCTTCGCTATCTAATTAGATAAATCCTTAAGTGTGAGATGATTATTTTTAACCGCTCATCTCAGGGCTAGACAGCGCGGTTTCCAGATGAGAGCTTGTAATGCTTACCCCATCCCTCACTAGCATTAGGGCTAGCAGGAATTATGTTGTTATAAAGTTATTAAACATAGAGGCAGTAAACACTGATGAGTAATTCTGCTGACGTGTGTGTGCTTGTATAATTTAGAAAGCAATAATACCCAGATCCAATTTGGCATACGTTGGTTACAGCCTCGCGTCACCTCATAGGAGTATCATGCTTGGTAAATTACATTGAGACAAGTCTTTATGTAACACTGAAGCATTTATATTCGAGGGATTTTTCTCCCTTTAACAGCCTGCTGACCACAGATAAACTGTGTTAACTTTCACTTCGTTGTTTCATGGGGACCACTGGGTCAGGGTTACAGACAGGGTGGACACCATCCCTGTGATTCAGTAATAAATGGGCGTTGATGTATTTTCACACTGTATCCACAGTGAGCAGCTCATGCCAGGTTAAAGGCTGGGAGAGACATCTGGTGTTATGTCAAGAGCTGGACAGTCAGGCCGTGTCGCAGCGCCGCCACAAGAATAATCCAGCCATCACGGCGCTGGCCATGTCCAGGTACAGTAAACACTGCTCACAGCAGAGAGGAGTGATTTACTCTACACTTAACAACTTCTAATCACATTTAACCCTTTGTTCTGAAGAAAAACGTTTCATTTCAAGTGTGTTTTTTAATTTTATTTCAAACATGCTATTGGAAAAATCTTCAAAACTCAATTCTCACCAACTCTGACTCACATTGTATATTTTTTTATTATGTGCTTTACAGCAGAAAACATTTGCATAACATCACTGATTTGAGGTGATTATTTAAGCACCCTCTCTTCTGTGTAGGACCCATGCTACTCTGTTGGCGGGCGATGCCTGGGGCAGAGTTTTCACCTGGACCTGTGAGTGACAGGTAGCAGGGTTTGAGCACAGTCATGCTTCCAGCCACCATTGCTACACACCCTTTATCCTCTCAGAGCGACACTGACACAGGAAATCCACCAACGTCTCAGGTCTGACACCAGCTGAGCATTGAGATCGGCTGTATTTCAGTTCAGGTTTGCGTGTGCATTCAGGGATACAATAGTATACAATATTTGGTACATTCAAGTCTCAGACAAATAGAATATTATATCTCTTATGCAGATATTTAATTCTGTATGTTTCTTTGTAAATACTGAATTTCAGCAGATTTGAATAAAATTATTGCCAGTTTTTTGTCTAAATCTTCTCCTGTGGGTGATTCATCACTGAAATCTGGGTTGGCCAAGGTTTTATCTCTTTTATTTCCTCTTGGGTTCATAAAGGTGAAGCCGGCAGGACACTGGCTAAAATTCTCCAGACTTGAGGGTTGAATTTGCATGTGGCATGTGCTGGAAAACACTGTAAAAAACAGTACTTTGAATTAACCCTTACTGCTCCAGCAGAGCCAACTGGGAGCCACAGTAGCCTGCACTCAAACTGGGCAGTTTCAAGCTGAAAGCGAGAGGAAGTGTGTGAATGACGAACAAGGGCGTGCATGCTCAGCCAACGTTCCCTGAGAAATACAGCTTTTTAACTGCGTTGTAGAGCCAGAGCAGTACGTTTCTCACGAACTGCACAACAAGCATCCATCATCATAAAAAGTATGCCATGCACACATTGGCATTCTGTGCTGTGAGGGTTGTAGTGTTTGCTTTGGTAAATGTTTGTGGTATGAACAATTCAGGATGTTTAGTTAGTTGTAAATAGTTTACTGAACATTCTTTGTTGTTTTGGACAATGTGTTTTCAATCTGCTGTGTAATGTGGCATTCACGCGTATTTGAGCGTTTGACGGCCTTTTCATTTATTGTCCCATTATCCCCCACAAGTTTCCTGTGATCATGTCAAGTGTGCGTGTTGTGGATGATGTAAAATGTGTTTGGGTCTTGTTGAGGTATCCCTTTTTCTTGCCACAGCTTTTTGTGTGTGTGTTTATGGTTAACAAAGGACGAATATGCTGTAGGGCCCGGACGATGCGCTCACTATGTGACTCACTTGAAGAGGGATGTATGAAACCCTCTCAGCAGTGATCCTGATCTTTCACTGGAAAAGTACAATCCTGACACTCCTACATCAATGCACTCATATTCCAATAAATAAGATACCATTTTGAATGACGCTAGATTGTGGAGGCGTGTTCTCTTTCTGTGTCTGCCTTTCCTGCTTAGTCTTTCATGCACATGCACCAATCCTCTCTATCATAAAGGAGGAGGTCTCTCTCTTTAACCTTTGTGTGTGTGGCTAATTGTGCTAAGTGGAGTAGCTTAATAGAGTGGAAAATAGTCCTCATAATTTTCCCAGAGAGCGAGCAATGACCTTCTCTAAAGACAACGGCCATCTCCATTCTCTCTACACCGCTGGTTTTATGATATGAAATGTCAAACCATTGGGTTCCTCAGAATAATTAAATCAAATAAATTATTGCACCTAGGCAGAACCATCTTGTAGCCTAACCCAATTATAATGCACTGTAAAGCTAATTATTAACCATGATTACAATTAGTCTAATTTGAATAAATGTAGTCATTAGCGGGTTCATCCTAGTCAGTGAGTCTGAACTGTGGGGGATGATGGTCCCTCTCTCTCGATCTCTCCCACTCACAGAGCGAAGGGTGTGGATGTGCATCATTCTCCTTCTCCACGCGCCTCTTTCTTCATCCCATTTTTCACACACTGACCTTCACAAAATGGCCTTCACCTTTCACCTTTCTTGGTTACTTGAGCATAATGTCTGCTGCTTCCAGGATTCATGTTTGCTGTTTATGCCCACGTTGATCAGACTTCGAAATGATAAGCAGAAGACTCCCTCTGCTGTGTCTGTCCCCACGCTTTATGTCCTTGCTAGAAAATCAAAATCTAGACTAAATATTGGCTCCAGTTGGTGGACATTACATCAGTCTCCTTCCATATTTTATTTGACGAATATCCGCTTTTGCCACCCAACAGAAGTCCCTCTGCTTAGATTAAAAGCAATAGTTTGATATTTTGGGAAATGGGCTTATTCGCTTTCTTGCTGAGAGTTCTTAAACCTGTCTGGAAAATACGAAGCTTCAACTAGCAGTTGGTTAGCTTAACACCATCTGGAGCTGCATTTTTTGCAGGAGGCTATATGCTGGACTGCTTACTGCAGGAGAAATAGCTGTAATTTTACTCTCTTTTTGTACAAATCAAACAAACAAGTTATCAATGTGTTAATTAGTGAGCTTTAGATGCTTCAATAAGTGGATTTTGATACCTGTGGACAGAGCCGGGACTAGCTCGTTCCAGTGTTTATGCTAAGCTAAGCTGACTGACTCCTGGTTGTAGACTTTACCTGATGAGAGTTGTAGCAAACTTGTCATCTAACTCTTGGCCAGAGAATAAACATTTCCCCAAATAGAACTATAACTTCAACAGAACTCTTACTGTTACAGAACTCTTTCATCCCTAGTTTCTCAATCAGTAGACGGCCTCTCAGTAGACCAGAGATGAGGTGATGTTTGTGTTCTATGGCCTGTGCTGCTGTATTGCATGTCAGACCCTGAATGTACTGCAGCTGTTTGTGATATTGCTTTGGTTTTGTCTGTCATCACATAAAACAGATTTTCCTTGTGACTCCAGACAGATTCTAGACAAATCTGACAAAGCACAATGCGGTCCACTTTAAAGAGATTATTTGAAACAATGTTTTTGTAAATCAAAGACTCTATTCTTAAATGTCAGACCCAGGCATATATTTATTAATTTGGTGTATTAGTACTGTAATTATAAATGCAGTTGAAAAGTATTATAATGCCTTGTGACGCCACAGTAAGAGAGCCTGGACAACAGCTTCTTTCCACACAGTCTCCTGAGTTTATAAAGAATAGTTAACAGTAAGAGCGTTCTCATAAACATCTGGCTCACAGGCCAGAGATGCCAACAAACAAAACAACAGAATTATAAGACCCAAAAACTGCTGTGCTGGAATGGAACTGCGCCGAGGAAACACAAAACCCTCATTTACCAACAGTTGTAGCATACTTACAGCCAAAAAAACAAATGCTAAATGCCATACTGATCATAAATATAGTCCTTTGGGTGCCACTCAGTACAGTTTGGAGAGCTGAATCTCTGCCCTCACCAGGAGGTACCACGACATCCATGTGTCCAGAGCTGCTGTGTTTACAGCTGTTTTTCCTGGAAGAGGATCTGAGCATACACAGTGTCTGGGCTGGAGGATGTGGGGTCAGGGCTGGAGGAGGCTGGGGGCTCTGGTCTTGGTCTGACCAGCTCCAGTTCTGCGTATGTCAGACTATCCTCATGTGTTGCTCGAGGCTGGAGGAGGGAGGAAAGAAGGAAAATAATCTTGAAGGAATTTAGCCCAGAGATAAGGCAAAAAGAGGAATTATATACTATATGTATTTAAATATATAGAGTGAACATCTCAGAGATATCAGGAATGACTTGTCTGCATTTAATCTTTTTCTGTTAAGAGGAGTGTTCTTCCACTCTCCACGGTAAACATCCTCTTACTGCTTTTCAGCTGCAAGAAAGTATGTGTTTACTGGGTTTGCAGGACCTCTTGGAACATTCAGTTTACTTGAAAAACATTTGGTACAATTGGAGCCCTATCCAACATCCTCAGATCCTCCTCGTTGCACTAATCCAATCAGTATGTTCGAGCAAAAAAACACACACACACAAAAAAAATCACAAGTACGCCATCAGTAGAAATACTGATGATCCTTAGTTTGAGTAGTTTTCTTCTTTATATACTTGTTTGACATTTTTATTGTAGATATAAAACCAATGAAGCACTCTAAATAAATAATTGTGTTTGAGAAGCAATAAAACTAAATAGAATTATCAAGCTCATAACTGAATGAAGAGACGGCAATAAACTCCTGTAGACAATCATGCAGTCGTGGGACAAATTCCCTCTTGCGTGTACCTCAATAACAACTCTGTACATGAAAAAAACATTTTTTCAAAATGTTAATAAATACATTTTAGCAGATATATTAAGTGCAAACGTTCAATAAATGATTTTAAGGTTGGTCTTTTGCTTGTGTGATGGGTGAGAATGAGGAGACTTACAGTGGCAGAGCTCCTGAGATGAGTCTTTAACCTTCGGGGCTTCTGAGGTCTCTTTGCAGCAACAGGCACTGAAGAACAGAGACAGCCTTAATTGACACGAAACAACAGCCAGGAGGGATGAACTCACGAAAAATGACTGTGTGGTTGAGAACGAAATCATCCTTCACAAACACTTTATATTAAACCTAGTCAAGGTGTAGTTTACAGCAGATATGAGAGCTTTATTCTGTCATTTCAGTGTTTATTTTATCTCAGCGGGTGTTTACCTAAACACAGTCTAAAGTTTCATTCTGAGAGCCTCTGTGTCTTTCAAACTATCCAGTTTTTGTCAGGGAAATTGAATTATGCCAGAGATATCATTTTCAGCTTTTGTACCTGCTGGATACCTTCATTTACTCTTGTTTTCTTGACCCACTAATTCCATTGCTTGGGGTTGGAGCCCCCGTCCCCCTGACACTCTAATGCCTCCAGTGTGTTTGAAATTTGAGAGGAAACTCAGACTCCACACAGAAAGACGACTGGTGGTTCAAATCAGCAAAAGTTTACTGCATCAGAGGAGTCACAATCAGATCACACATTCAGGAGAAATACTCTCTGTTTGGGCTGCTCATATCTGATGTCCACACTGAGGCCAGAATCTGTTATGAGAGGTGGTAAGTAGATGTAAACAAGTAGAAGTAAAAAAAACCTTTACTTTAAAACCACTGACTGGCCTAATGGACCTTTTAAAGGCCTAAACCTCTCAATGATGTGACATGCTGACCTCAAAATATCGCTTTACCTTTGGCTGGTATGTGTGGTGGTGGCTCCTCGGGTAGTTTCGGTGGTGTTGCAGTTACTCTTCTGTCAGTTTTCTGTCTTGTGCCTTTCCTTTGGGCTCTTGGGGAGGAACTGGATGAACTACTGGAGCTGGTTACAGTCTCTCCTGAGCTGCATGAAACAGAGGGGTGTTTTAAAAGCTTTAATTACAGCTGCAACTAATGATTGCTTAGATTTTTAATTATTATTTTTGCAATTGATCAGTTAATAATTTGGAACGTTAAAATACCTCAAAGCAGTAAAAAAAAGAGAAAGTGAAATAGCTTGTTTTTTTTACAACCAGCAATCCAAAACCTAAGATGTTCAGTTGACAATGATTTAAAACAGAAAAGCAGTCAATCCTTGCATTTGAGAAGCTAAAACCAGCAAATTTTTGGCAATGACTTAAAAAAAATTGATTATCAGTTTTAATTTACTTTAATAAACTACCATACCTGCTTTCTGGACACTTGACCAGAAGGTAACTGGCTGTGGAGAAAGTAGCAGAGAGAAAAAAAATCACGGCGACTTGATAGCAAAGTGGTCCAGGTTATTATAGTTACTATCTGAAGTTACTATAGGAAAAGGATGGTGTTACCTTTGAGCCTGTGTCTTCTGTGAAAGTACTGACAGGTGAGAACAAGAGTAAACAGGAAAATTGACAACAGGCCCAGTGAGCAAATCAGCACAGCACACAGATACACATCTAAAACAAATGAAGCAGAAAGAGGCATCAGAACAGCAGCGTCATCAGAGGAAGACATTTCTGTGATAAAACGAAACAGAAGGAGGCCTGGAGACAAAAACAGTACCTGCAAATAAACGCCACAGCCCTTCACTGGTGCCACCCTCGAGAGTTAAGTGTACTGGAAAAAAAAAAAGTTAAAAAAGTCAGCAAAGACAGTGTGTTGAGGGGAGGAAGCTGTGCCCAGACTGAGGGCATTGACCCAGTACAGCAGACAGCCTCAGTGGTTTCCAGAAATATCAAAACTGCTGTCGTGAAGGGAGGTTTTGCTGCTGCATCAGCCAAACCCACCACACGCACACACACACACACACACACACACACACGCACACACACAGGCCTAACGGTGCTGCTGTTCTTGGACAGTGTTTGGGGGTTCTAGTTTGCATCACCACTTCCTGAAGGTGGTCGCTCCACAATTGTTTAATATTCTTTGTGTACTTATTAGTGCAGAAAGAGATTGGAAGTTGTTGTCGGTGTGTGGCAGTGAATGATGGGTTGTGTATAGGTCAGGGGTATTTAGCAAGAGGCTGAGGAGAGTGAACAAAGACCATGTACATAAATGACTTCATCTCAGGTCCCCATAATGAGTTTTTAATATGTCTTTTAAACACAGGTTGATAAACATATTAATAAGAAATGATAAGATATTAACTCTAATTGGCTTTTTAACCTGTTTCCAGACCACTGAACTGCCTGCAAAATGTGCTCTTGGCCGTTGAGGCTGAATATCATGTTAATTAATGTTGGGGAGCAGCACAGTGGCTTTTGCATTGTGACCATGAAAAACTGTATCAGATACATCAAGCAGCAAATGCAGGAGATGATACATTTCAGAAAAAAATAGAACAAGTGACGTGTTTTTTAAGATACTGCTGCCTGTTTGATTAGAAATTTTCACACTTCCTTCCCTACATAATTGAGAAACAAGAGTCTGAATTGTGCCACTTTTCTAAATCTTAAATGTATGATTTTTGTTGAAGCTGTCATAAATGTGTTAATTCAATGCTACAAAATTTATTGAGGGCCATTCTTTGATGTTTGGACCACATTAAACTATACAAAGTTCCTGTTATTTTGTCCACCCACTGTTTACCACAAACTGAATAGTACTGACAGCAAAGGAAAAAGATGTGAGCAGACGTATTGCAGCAGAGTCATTCTCATCTGAAGAAGTGACAGGCTACATGAAGCAGGCGTCCCTTGACAATGTGAGCAGTTAATTGTTAATGTAAGTAAACCACATATCTGACCTGTTACACTGTGGTTAACCACATGCTAAACCTCACTTCTGATCAGTGCACACAGCCCCAGGTTAACGGGTTAGGGAGCTATTATAGGACACACTCTCTACAGCTGTATCTACACAAACTATATATATATATATACATATACACACATATATATATGCTTCCCTCCAGCTGTACTGTGAAGACAGAAAGCAGAAAAATGAAGCAGGGTAAGGAGAAGAAACCTGAAGCCAGAGAGAAGTCTCTCTCTGAGAGTTGATTGACCATGCAGACTGTCTGCTCATTTTATTAGTTTAGAAAAGCAGCAGAAATCTCTCAACCTAAAGCTCTGAGGGTCTAGATCTGAGATTTTAGAGATGTGAGAGAGGACGAACCATCTGTGCAAAATCTTGTGAATAAGAGTAGTTCAATTATCTCAGTGGGGTGTCTCAGAGCCTCTGCTCTGAGCTCTACAGACTGAAATCTGCAGACTGAGGGGTTCCCTGCATTACAGTTACAACTTAGTTTTCTCTTTGTTTACCATTATAATGTCAGCTCTTCTGTTTCTGGCTCTGTGGTCAATGCATGTCGGAGATGCCTGAGGTTGTGTGGCTTCCTTTGTGGGACATTGCCCTGAATATAGGGCAGGGCGTTGTCTGATGGTTCGGTCTGACTCAAACCTCTATGCTTTTCTGCCATAAAACTAGTGAAAGGTAAGCTGTGCAACTGTGTCAGGTGAGGCCACACCTATAGCACGTTAGAGCAACATCTCAAATCTTTACTGAACCTCTTTATCCAATGCACAGTGCATCCCACAGTGACAGACGGCTTCCCTGCCAATCAATCAGATAAAGGATTCTGCTATATAAAGAAATATTTATCACTGCATGTGATTCAAAGTAGTTCTTAACCTGATTGGTTCAGATTGTTTGCTATAGGCACATACTGGCACAGACTAAACAAGTTCCACTGCAACTGAATTCTCCGTTAAATTTTCTCCTGAGGCTTGCATAAAAGTAAACCCAGAGTGCTGACGTCATGTATTTCAGAGTTTTCGAACGTGGCCAGCTCAGCAAGACTCTACCTTTCAGTCCTCATGCACAGAGAGTGATATTGTTGAGTGTGGTTTGGCTGTGTGAGCTCATTGTTTTGAGATGGAAATGCCAGAGGATTGGGGTCACACTCTAACGCACATATAGGCACAACTTAAAGCAAATAGTGCAGCTACAGTCAGAAAATGCATGCTACTCATGTCTATCTGCCCTTTGTACTTTAGTGAGAATCACTGCGCCTCCTTAAGGTTAATTTCCATTGGCAGATAACATGGACAGCATGTCTCAGCTGAGTGTGTGCGCGGCTGAAAGGGAATTCCTAGGAAAGGAATATTCCATGGAAAACATTTTCAGAGTAATAACACCAGAAATCCCCTTTGTGTTTGATCCTGTCTTGTCAGTGACCAGGGTTGTGCAGAAGTATTTTAAAAAAAAGTAGAACGTAAAATGCTGGTGTTCCACACAATGCACAGTTTTACTGTTTTGCCAGGCAGTGATGAGAGATACAATTATTTTTCTTAACTCTCCCAGTTGAGCCACATGAAGGTTAAATTGACGTTAATACATTCCCTTGCATTTGATCTGGTAAAAGGCAAAAACTTGATGCAACCTGACTCCCAAGTCTGCAAGAAATAGTGCTATACTTGAAATTGTGTCTATTGTTTCACCACCTGATGCACTTTTGGTGTGGCCTCCACCAGCGGACACCACCCAAATGTTGTAGGAACATCTTGCTCAAGAACACCTGGACAAGGAGGCCACTTGCTGGGAAAGGGTCTCAAACTCCTTACAGCTTGGCTAATATGCTTAATTTAAAAAAGAAATATAGATAATAAGCAGCTGCCCCAAGCCCTCCATCTCTCTCCACTTTCTTTCAACTATCAGCCACAATGGGGCCCTGGTTCTTTCTACAGACAGCTGTGTCATGGAGAGCAGCAGGAGTGTGTTGAAGTACAGCTTTAGTTACCTGTCAGCTGTGTGGTGCTGGTACCATTGGACGATGCTCTCCATGTGTTTCTGTGTTTGCGAATCTCCTGAACTCTACAGGTGTAGAAACCCTGGTCCATCCCTGTTACATTGAGAATCCACAGCCGGTAAACCTCCCCCTCGGTTTCCTCATGCAGACGAAACTTTGGCTGGGGGAAGCGACGGGTGTAGTTCCCATACAGCTTCATTTTCTTTATGCCCATCTTCACAATGAGAAACTGGGAGGGCTCGAGCACGGGAGGAGAGGGGGATGGAGAGGAGGGAGGAGGTGTGAGGGACGGGGCAGCGAGAGGAGAGAAGAACCAGCGAAGGATGAGGACACTGCCGATCCTCTTCCTCTGAGATACCAGGCAGGAGAGGGTCAAGTTGTCTCTCTCTGTTACCATGACAACAGGTCCAGGGGTCACTGTCACATTCAGGGCGAAACATACCTCTGTTGACAGAAGACACAAACAGTACAGATGACATGTACAGCTGTCTCTTCTTTTTTTTTTTTTTTTATCTCATACTCTATAGAATATACGTTCCCTTTTAGGATGTATGTACATTTTAAGTACTTTGAAGTTATGCATAAGTCTGTTATGAATAAAGTCAAACCAAACCATAAAACATTCATTTCAAAACATAAGGACGCTCACAGGGGACTAAGATCTGGTCGCTTGTGTGACTCCTCCCTGCTTTTTAAATTAGTAATCAAGCAGAGCTGGTAATGTGCCACACATGGAAAAAGTCTTCAGTTCATTTTTGCAAGATGTCTGATTTCCTGCCAATTAAACATAATTGTAGCATTTAGACAAAGTAAGTTTATATGCACACCCACAGTGGCTGCTTAGATTTATGGTGGCAGAGCTCACACTATCACTGGTTCTACTTACATATGTCATTCCATCACTGGATGGGAATTCAGTCCTTAATAGCTCGAAAGCGCAAGAGGGCTCAGAATGAGAAATCTAAGACATACTTTCTGTGCCCCTGTTTCACTTCCCTGGCGGCAGCGGTGTTTTCATGTGGTGCCAGCTGGGTCAGATCTCTTTAGAAGAGACATGGAGTCTGGACACAATATGTGTGATCAGACAGACAACGAGAATCTACAGGTGGGAAATGTTCATCTTGAATACGGTACACCCCGAGCCAGCCAAAGAGAACACGACAAGATAACAGGGACCATCTGGGCTGCATTGCTTTTTTTTTTTTTTTTTGTTCTTGTTGCTGTGTTGGTTGGGGAATCTCCCTCAGGCTCTGTCCTACGCTCTTTAATGTCACAACAAAAGCAGCAACAGGGACTCAAACCAAACACAAAACTGAACATAATCAAAAGATTATAGGGCAGGAAATATGAGCTGTAAGTCCACTTTATTCAGTTTATAGAATGCAAATTACACTGAGGTTTTCTCTGATGACAGAGAACGAACTTGCTTTACTCTGCAACTGGTTTGCTTTTAAACAATTTTCCCAGTTCGTAAGACATCTCTTGCTACTTCTGTATTGACAATATATAATAACGACTTGCAACTTTTGGTTGTTGTTGAAACAATGATTCTTAGGTGGTGTTTTTCTTGTATGTTTGCCATTATTTTCATGCCAAAGTTCCGTAATAAACGCAAAATGCATGGTTGCACAGTTGTGCATGTTAGATCATAGATCAAGTTACTCGTTTAGACACATTCTCCTTCTTTCTCGCTTGCTCGCTCGCTTTCTTTGCTGGTTTTTATTGCTGTAAACAAGGTAAACTTACCTGCGACCAGAGCCTTAGTCAGGACAAGGACCACTATAGAGAAGTACATTTTCCACAGTCAGCGAATCCATAAACCCAGACAACTGCACAGCACTTACACAAGCGGCTACATTGAAAACAGAGCCTGACTGCACAACCCACCAGAGCCCTTACCCACCATTAACTCTTCTCCTCTTTCTCCTCTTTTCTGTGTAATATGAAACAGTAAATGCTCTGTTCCCACTTAGAAACTCCCACTCACTCTCCCAGCACTCTCTCTCTCTCACTCTCTCTCTCTGGCTGTCTCTCTACCCCTCTCTCTCTCTTTCTCTGTGTGTCCTGCAAAACGTAGGAAATGTCATTTCCTGTGTTCCTGTGAGGAGTCTTGGACCGTGGCCCAAAACCCCAGACCTCTGAAGCGATGGTCAAGTCTCGTGGTTTGTGTGTGTGTGTGTGTGCGCCTGTCACACTGTGTGTCATTTTGAGAAGCCTGTAGGCCCACCAAATTCGCTGAACATGCATTTCCATCCATTGCTACTCTCAAAATCCAGGGGTAATCTTCATTTTGCATCTCCTTAAAAAGTTAACAAAGAGCATGTATTCATGTTCATGTATGTGAGCCTTGCGCTCCTGTGCCGGCATGCATACGTTCATGCATTTATGTGGATGTGCGTGTATGTGTGTGTGCTGGGACCTCTCCCTGTCTGGCTGCTGGACAGAGTGGCATGGGCTTGTCTCTGGCTGTGGTTGTCAGACTGTCCCAGCGGTATGAAGCCTGCTGCTTTATTGGGCAGCTCAAACTGCTGAGGCAGGCCTTCTGCTGGCGCTTCGAGCTCTGCCAAAGCCAAATGGAATTACACAACAGATTTAACCCTTCAGGTCGTATGTGGATTCTCTTGAAAAGCATTGATTCAGTGGAAAATGCACTTGCTGGGTTGATAAGGCGGCTTAATCTTTTCTAACCTTGACATAATCTTTTGTTTGAAAAGATGGTACTTGCCTTACAGATTAGGTTTGAGCCGTATAAGTTGTATCAATCATGAGTCATGTGTAAAAATGATAGTTCTGGTGACTGAATATTGTGTCTTCTTTTACTTGGGGGTTTCCCTCAAGTTTTTCTTTACATAAGCCTTAAGATCAAGTCTTTGCTCCAGTGGAGGAATCGCTCTCCTCTGCCCTACAGTGGTCAAAGCAGGTTACTGCTTCTCAGGGGAACAACAACACTTGAGTTTACTGTGAAACTGGGGACTACATGAAGACACCCCCCGCCCCCATGCACATTTAATCTGAGTTTTTGAATCAAGGCAAGTTTCAACAAAAGGCATTTCAACCTGTATTATTTCTCTCACTGGATCCCGTAGATATAGTAGGCAAAGATTTAAGCATTTGCATTGATTAATATGGCAAAAAAGGACACATACACACAAATGCCATCAAAAAAATGTCATTTTCTCTTTTTGTGTTGACAAACTCTCTCAGGACATATTATTGTGCTTGCTCAATAACATGTAATTGTCTCATGCAGTCAGTGAAAAGACTCTTCATTTTGTGTCATTTAGACCCAGGGTACATTTTAAGAGTCAGAACAGGATGCCATGACAGTGACATTATGTTGTTATTACAGTCTTTTGAGTAGTAAAATGAAATCAACCTGTAGCAGCAATCTTTTATGTTTCCTTTTTGTTTATTTATATCCTTTACAAAGTGATTTTGAAAGAGTCGTTGTGGTGAAGAAATGATTTGGCTGAATGAAGTGTGTTTTTATTGTCCATGTCACACTACTTTGTTTCACAGCAACACAGAAACAGTCTCACAAACTTCCAACTTTAAAAATGGACTGCAGTACAATATTACACCAGTAAAACAGCAATAGTCTTATCACAATGTTTTCACTTTGACACAGTGGTTGAATATACAAACTATGCTTTTCACCATCTGCAGACCTTTGATTGACGCTGTGGGTTTAACAATATGTCATGCATCACAAAATGCCAAAAATAGGATTTCTCCAACAGGAAAAAAAATAACACTAATGAAAACTTGAGTAGATCTGCCAGTGTTCATAGCAGATACTAACATTTCTCTAGACTGCTAATCACTACATACTGTTGTTGTTTGATGTATGATAACACACCCCTCGTTCAGGAGGCAATGGGACACTGATCATACTGTATACACAAGAAACATGTCTTAGCTTCTCACATTCAAAAGTCAAATGGAATGGTGAACTTCTCTGTAACACAATAAATAGCTTTAACAGTGAAACTTCAAAATCAACAGCAGCAATTTAACAGCACGTCACAGGGACTTTTTGAAACTACAAACCAAAAACATTCTGAGACTACTTTCACTTGAAAAAGACATTTACAAACGCTTAAAATACTGCATGTAATGATCCTTTCATACTGTGCTTTGGGGCATCTTTATTTTATCAAATACTTAATTTAGCTGTTTCTTTAATCATCTCCTATTGAGTCAGATCTACCACTCTTTGTTCTCACCAGTCAGACAGCTCCATAAAGTCCTCCAGCTCACTCATGGTTATTATATCACGTGGCTGATATTGTGAATAGACTGCGTTATCATTTTCACAGACTGAGCTTCCTGCAAGCTGGCTGTTTGTGTCACACTCTGGGAGCGACTCATATGGACCATGTGTGTTGCAAACTGTGTTATATGTTTTGTCTTTATCATTAACCGTGTCCATGTACGGAGTCTTCTCTGGGCTGTAGCGATGCCCTTCAGAGTTCTGCCCCATTTCAGGGGCTGGATATCCATAGCTGTGGCTCTCCCTGACAGGCTGCTGGTCCTGTTGGAGAGTCACAGGAGCTGATGACCTGTTGTGGGGCACAGAGTTGATAGCCGCAGGTTGGTAGCCTTGGGGATAACCATAGTAGCCTTGATAAGGCACGTGGGGCTTGCCAACTGGAGCATCCTTGGGGAGGGGCTGTTGTTGTGGTTTCACGTGAGTCTGGGGTTGGAGCTGAGGCTGTAGGTACGTTTGCTGGGATCGTGGTCGGCTGGTGCTCTTGGCAGACTCGCGCACATTTAACTGAACATACTTTCCCGTCTCTGGGTCGAAGAAAGTCTTCGTTTTCACTTGAACAGGCACATCCACTACGAAATACTGACCAGAGCCGAGGTCTTGCAGCACCTTACGCTGGGTCAAGGGGTAGGACTGGGGGTAGCTCGACTCTACATGGTACTGGGTCACTGGAGCTGGATGGTTGGCATGATGGAGAGTGGGAGAAGAGGGAACATCAGCAACTGTCTTAAGATTAGCATGATGGGAAGCAGGGCCAGCAGCATGAGGTGAGGCAACAGGAAGGGAAACAGGGGTAGTAGCGTGAGGTGTGGCAACTGGGAGGGAGATAGGACCAGTGGCATGAGGGGAAGCATAGCTGTGGGAAGATTGCTCTGTGTGGGAGGAAGGCAAGCTAGACCCCAATATTGGCGCATGAGTGAGGGAGACAGGTGGGGAGAAATGAGGGGAAGCTACAGCATGGTGGTTGGAGGAGCGTACCTCAGTGGAGGAGGAGGAAGGAATACTGGAGACCTCTTGAAGAGCAGCGCTGTCTGTGACAGTTTTGGACAACTCCTTCTTGATTCTCCGCGTGGTCAACCTTTTCGCCCTGCGCAAGGCTTTTTCACTCTTTGGGGGAACAGCTGGAGGCTTGCCAAGAGAACGTGACACATCACTGCTGAAGCTACAGGCTGATTCTGGCCTCTCGTAGTCATACAGACCTCGTATATCTGCCAGGTCTGCTGCACTGGTGGCGAAACTCTCCACATCCTCTGACATGTTGCTGACGATAGAGCGGGAGTCGTCTTCATCCAGAGCGAGGCTCCTCCTGGAATAAGGCCTGTAATGTGGGAGAGGACCTGAGAAATCCTGTGATGAAGATGCTGGCTGAAAAGTTGAAGATTCTTTGATAGCAGCAAGATGGACAGGAGTTACAGCACTGCGTCTCATTGTCTCTTGCTCTTCCTCTCCTCTCTCTGACCCCATGGGTGAACCCACTCGGAAATCCTCCCCAAAGGTCTTATGGAAGCGCGGTTTAACTGACTTGGTGAAAGAGGAACCTCTGATGGTGTTATCCTTCACCCTGAACATTGAGGGTTTGACTCCCAGAGCAGGAGAGGAGGTGTTGGAGCGGGGCAGACATGGAGCTGGAGATGCAGGGGCATGTGGCCTGTAAGGCCTAGTGTGGGAGTCCTCAGTTGAGATGAGCCCTGATGGATTGTTTCTTTGTTGGAAAGGTAAAGGGGAGCATTGTTGTCTTTCTCTGTGTTTCCTCTCTGATTCTATTGAGGTGATAGCATAGTACTGCAGAGCATCCGTCCTCTGTGCTCCCTTTTTCTGCTCCTCCATTTGAGCAGCTCTCTCCTTCTCTTTGTAAGTGGCTAACTTTTCTTCTTCTCTCATTTTAGCCCTGATTTCATCCTCTCTTTGAGCTAGCATCTGTTCTTGTGCTACTCTCTGCTGTTCCTCCTCTTTCAGTGCTGCTTGACTCTCCTCAAGGAGTCTGGTCCTCTCCTCTTTGGCTTGCTTTTCTTCTCTTTGTTTTATAAGTGTTTTCTCTTTTTGAACAGCTCTCCGCTCCTCCTGCTCTTTCTGTGTTCTCAACCATTCCTCTCTTGTCTGTCTTTCACTCCTCTGCTTTTCAATCTGGTGCCTGGTCTGTTTGTTCCTCTCCTCCTCTGAATTTTCAGCAGCTTTCCCCTCCTCTCTCTGTTTTCTTTTCTTTTCCTCCTCAATATCTAGTATATTCTCCTCACTCTGTTTAGCTCGCCTTTGTTCCTCCATCAGAGCAGCTCTTCTTTGCTGCTCTTCCTGAGCTGCTCTTCTCTGCTTCTCCTCAATCAGAGCAGTGCTCCTTTGCTGCTCTTCTTGTGCAGCTCTCCTTTGCTGCTCCTCATGTGCAGCTCTTCTCTGCTGCTCCTCAATCAGAGCAGTGCTCCTTTGCTGCTCTTCTTGTGCAGCTCTCCTTTGCTGCGCCTCCTCTTGTGCAGCTCGTCTTTGCTGCTCTTCTTCTGCGGCTCTTCTTTGCTGCTCCTCTTGTACAACTCTCCTTTGCTGCTCCTCCTCTTGTGCAGCTTTCCTTTGCTGCTCCTCTTGTGCAGCTCTCCTCTTCTGTTCCTCTTGTGCAGCTCTTCTTTGCTGCTCCTCTTGAGCAGCTCTCCTCTTCTGCTCCTCTTGTGCAGCTCTCCTCTTCTGTTCCTCTTGTGCAGCTCTTCTTTGCTGCTCCTCTTGTGCAGCTCTCCTCTTCTGTTCCTCTTGTGCAGCTCTTCTTTGCTGCTCCTCTTGTGCAGTTCTCCTCTTCTGCTCCTCTTGTGCAGCTCTTTTTTGCTGCTCCTCTTGGGCAGCTTTCCTCTGCTGCTCCTCCTGTGCAGCTCTTCTTTGCTGCTCCTCTTCTGCAGCTCTTCTTTGCTGCTCCTCTTGGGCAGCTTTTCTCTGCTGCTCCTCTTGGACAGCTTTTCTCTGCTGCTCCTCTTGTGCTGCTCTTCGTTGCTGTTCCTCCTGCGCAGCTCTTTCTTCCTCTAGCTGTTTCCTCCTCCTCTCCTTGTTCTCTTTTATCCGCTCTTCCTCCTCAATCTTTATTCTCCTCTTCTCCTCATTCTCTTTCATTCTCCTTGCTTCTTCTTTTTGCTTTGCTCTCTTCTCCTCTTCTTTCTGAGCAGCTCTCTCTTCCTCCACCTGTTTTGCTTTTCTTTCTTCCTCTGCTCTTCTCTCTGCTTCTCTCTGTTTCTCCCGCCTCTCCTTGATCTTAATAGCTATAGCCTCCCGCTCTCTTGCTCTTCTCTCCTCTTCCCTCTGAGCAGTCCTCCTCTCTTCTTCAGCCAGAGAAGCTCTACTCTCCTCTACCATGTGCTTTATTTTCATGTCTTCTGCTCTTTTCTCCATTTCTATCCTAGATGCTTGTTCTTCCTCCAATGGTTTTGCCCGGCTCTGCTTTGCTGTGGTTTCTTTGTGGCTGGTTGCAAGTCGTTCTTGTCTCAGTTTTTCTGGTCTCTCAATCTTAGCCTGGGCATTTTCAATCTTCCCATCTTCTCTTGGAGTTGGTTGTTTACTTTCCTTTATGTTGTGCACCAAAGTGGGTTGTGCATGAGAGCTTTTATCCATTCTTTCAGCTTTTGAGGAAACTTCTTCAAGCCTTTCATGTGGCTTGGAGTTATCAGCTGGCTTCAGGTGTTGTGGCACAGAAGTGTTTCTTGGCCTGTTGGCTGCAGAGGATGGAGTTGATGCTTGCAAGGGAGGATTACTTGGCTGATGAATGCTTTGATGTACTTGACAAACTCTTTGGGTATCAGTTCCAGACACTTGTTCTTCCCTTCCCTTGTTCTTGGGATTAGTTGCAAGCAACTTGTGTCTTTCTTTGACAAGTTGTGCATGTTTTGCCCCAGTGTCTAATACATTTTCATTGGATTTGGCATCTAAAAGCATTTTCTCTTGTCTTTCTTTGTCTCCCAGTTTGAACATCCCGGTCCTTTGGTGTTCTTTCTCCGTAATGGGAAATACCAAGGGTTTTGGCTCTTTGCTGACTTTGGAGCTGACCTCTGTCTTATTTGGCAAACTTTTCCCTTTCACAGAGAGGTCTTGTGGGTCAGCAGTGAACACTGGACGTCTGCTATGACGAGTCTGTATTAGTGGAAAGAATCCTTCCTTTTTGTTGGGTGGGAATTCCTGAATTGTGTTTGCACGGTCTTCTGAAACAATTACTTTTAACCTGGCATAGTCTGCAATTGCCGATATCTCTGGTATTGTGGATGTCCTTTCTTTTGGTTTTGGTTTAACTTCAGGCTTTTCTTTAACAGTGTTTTCTCTTATTGGGTGTGCATTTCTTGAGCTCTGTTTCTCCCTTGCTGATAAATTGGACTGGTTCTCTGTGTGCTGCTTTCTGATATGAACATTTTGACCTGCCTCTGTCTTCTCGTTTTTATTACTCTGTCTCTCAGTGGGACCATTGCTCTGTTTTGAAGGCAGATTATCTTCTATTTCCCTGTTTTTCTTTTTCATGTCGTCATCTTGAACACACACTGAACTTGATTCCACTGTTTTCATTTGACTTTGATCCAATGCAAAGACTTCATTTTTTCCTTCATTGTATGGTTCATTGCTGATAGCTGCCTTGTTCTGCAGTAATGCTGGAAGTTCCCTTCCCTTTGAAACAGCATCTGATCTATCGCCAACATTTGCACAGTTGTATGTTTCATTGTTTGTTTCTGCCACCCCTTGCACTTGAAAGTAACCTCCCTCCTCTGGTTGTAGCGTGTATTCATCCACTGATTTCCCACTTTTATCAGGTTTCTCAGGCTTTCCATTTTCAGCTTGAGTATTCTCACTGGTTGCATTTATGCTGTTGTGCTGATTGCTGATTTTCAATGAATTATGCAGTTTTTTCACACTGGACAACATGTTTTGTACTCCCAATTTGTCTTCCAAACTGTCTTTCATCTGTTTCTCACTGCTTGCTGGAGTGAGGGCTTTGGTTCTGTCTTCATTGTGTAAAATGTTTTCATCTTCACTGGGCAGTGCAACATGTTTAGCTGAAACTACATCAGAGGGAACAGTCGTGACATGAAGTTTTTCCACCATTTTCAGGTTGTCCTTCCCAGTCACTGCTGGCACAACTCTGATTGAAATGCTGCCTATATGCACACTATCATCCATTTGATTATCTTCTTCAGTGTGTGTCTCTTTACTCTGATGTTTTGGAGATGGATGTATATTTTCATTCTCAGTTAAATGGTTAGAGGGATTGGTTTTGTTGACTGGCTTTGGTGGTGTTTCCTCCAGTGGGGGTGCATTCTTGTCATCTATGCTCCTGCTTTTGGATGGGTTTATGACCGCTGTCATATCATCTTTCACAGATGCCTGGGCATCGTGTTTTATCAGAGTTTCAGCATGAACTCTGTTGGAATCATTTGTGTAGTTGACTCCTGTGTTCACCATTGTGGCCATGAAGTTCTCACTGGTGTGTGCTGTTTGGCTTTTTCGTGGATTTTTCTCGTCGGTATTACTCTTCACTTCATCTTTCCTTATGTTCTGTGCTGAGCTCTCTTCTGCCGTTTTATTTGTGTAGTCTTTGGTTTCTCCTGCTATTACGTCCTGTTTGTAGAGATCGGGTTGAGTTTCAGCCGACACTTTATTTTTAGCAGGTACAGTGACTGTGGAGGGCACACCTTTTTCAGCCTGTGGTTCTTGGAGTTGTGTTTGGGGTCTTAGATTTGTAGAAGAACTCACTTGCTGGAGATTAGTCCTTTTCACAGTGACATCCTCTGACACGTTGTTCTGTCTCGTCTCCAAGGTTGAAGTTTCTTGCACGTTTTCAGAAAGATTAGTCATGCCAACTTTAGTTTGAGCTTCCTTCGCTGTGGGATGAGTATTCTGTAAAACTCTCTCCTTTGCCTTTCCTCTGACAACCTCTATTGAAGATATATTTCCCTTACCTTCTTCTAGACATGAGCTGGGGTGACATATATCCAGATCTGAATTACTGCACTCTTTCTCTTTTACATTCATGTGTTCTTGAGTGCTTGTATTCCTCTGACCATTGGTCACAGGTGGCTGTCTTTCTCGTACAGTTACCATTATTCCTGTGATCTGCAAGCTATCATCAGCCACAGGGGTCTCGTTCTGACCAAAGATGAGATTTAGTTGTTCCTGAACTGCTTCATGTTTACTCTCAGCCTTTTCTGCCGTCATAGCTTTGCAGCTTTCAGCTTCAACCAGAGCTGCAGCTTGTGATGGATCCTCTTTCTTGTTGAGATGATCAGTGTTGATGGCAGGATTGTCTTTAAGTCTCTCTCTCTGTTTTCCAGAGGATTCTGCATCATTTGCCTCCTGTTTTCCTTGCTTTTTCTTGGGTGCCTGCTCTTTACTTTGAATTGGTGACGTAATTCCAGGCTGATTGTCTTTCTTTTGGCTTTCTACCAAACCCTGATCTGTGCTCATGGTGCAACTTCCTGTCTGTTCTGCTTCTCTGGGTGGGTTTGGCACATTGTCGTTACTCTTTGTGGGTTCTTTGGGAACTTGTCTCTGTGAATGATCTACTAACTGACTGGTGTTTGCTGCACACTCAGCTGGTATTGTAGCAGAGCTGGGAGGTGAAACAGACTTGAGTGGTTCCATCTGTATTCCTGAAGGCTCCATCTGGTGCTTTGGTGTAGTATTACTGGACATTGTGCTTTCATGCTTTTTAGACACTTCCTGTGATGCTGCCCTCTGTCGTATATTAATGCTCTGACTACCTGCTAATTGCTTGGTAGACGTTTTGGATATAAACCCATCGCGTATAGCAAAACCCTTTTCTTTAATTGCTGAAATCTCTTTTTCAGCATGAGCTTTTATCTTGGAAGTCAGAATCTCCTGCTTGGTTTGAGCTCTCTCTTTATGGGACAATGCTCTGGAAGGGGGAAAATGTACATCTTTACCTGGACCTGCACTGTGCTCAGCTAACTTTTGTTTTCTCTCAGTGGGGAGAGGTTTAGGCAAATCTGGATCTCTTTGCTGTGAAACATCAGTGTGTTTCAGAGGCTCAGATTTTCCCAGTGTTTCAACACTGTCAGCCTTCACTTTATCAGAAGCAGGATCATTATTTGCTCCATCTACACTGGTAGGAAAATAATCACCTCCGGATAATTTGAATTCTTTGGATGACTCACTGTAAACATAGTGACTTTCTGCCACATCATTGGATTTAAAGTTGCCTTCTTCCTCCTCCTTACTTTCTGTGTTAACTGTTGTAAATCTGCTTGTGGGGCTGTGTTCGTTATCTGATTTCTCGTTAATCGATGTCTCAACTTTATCAAGAGATAAAGCTGGAGTTTCATTGGCATCACTTGATGAAACATATCCCGCAGCTGACAGCTTGTTTCTGTTTGTTAGAGTTGTATCTGTAAAACCATATTTCTCTCTCAGCCACTTGTAATCATCAGCCCCTCTATTAGCTTGATCTGTACTTTGCCTGCTGACAACCTCTGAGTCTTCCCTCTGTTGACGCATTTGTGTTGCCTGGTCCTGATCTTTGTGCTCTTCATTTTTACTGATATTCACCCTGAAATTAACATCTGTCTTCATTCCATCATCTTTTGTGATAATTGTATTTCTGACTTTGTCTTTTTGCTCTCCTCTCATTTTCTCCTTTATTTTAGCCAATTCTGCTTTAGCTTTAGCTAACTCTGTCTTGACTCTCTCAACTTTATCTGGCTCACTTTTGACCTGTTGTGACATTGTTAGTTTTGCTGCTGTGGGTTTAGCAGACACTCTCTGCATGTTCTCTTTGGTTTGTTCCAACTTTGCCTGCTCTGCCTTTCTGTCGTGAACTTTTTCCTCCTTGGCTTTACTTATCTGAGTTGTTTTTTGCTCTGCATTTGCTTGACCAGCTTGAATTGAATCATCCTCGACTGCCTTAGTGTTCTCTTGTTCTGCTTTAGTTTGTTGCTCTTTAATCTGCTCTAGTTTAGCTTTTTCAGCTTTTCTACGCTCTGCTTCAGCCTGTTCTGCTTTAACCTCTTCTGCTCTGATTTGTTCTGCCTCAGTCCGCTCTCTTTCAACTTGTTCTGCTCTGACCTGTTCTTCCTCAAGCTGCTCTGCTTTGATCCTTTCTCTCTGGGCCTGTTCAGTTATAGCTTGCTTTATTCTTGCCTGCCCAGCCTGCTCTATCTTGGCCAGTTCAATTTTCTTGTGTTCTTCTTTTAGCCTGTCTGTTTCAGCTTGTTCTGCTTTGACCTGCGCCTCTCTCATGTGTTTGACTCCTGCTTCCTCTGTAATATGTTTTGGCTCTTCTGTTGCCGTCTGTACACTGGCTTGCTCTGCCTTTGTCTGATCCTCTCTTGCCCGATCTGATTGTTTCTCTCTGGGCTTTTGAGTCTCTTCCTCTTTTCTGTTCTTATCTTTAGCATGTTCTTTTGCTTGCTTTACTCTATTGATCTCTGTTAGTTCTTCTTTGGCCTGTTCTGCTTTGACTTTCTCTGAACCAGTCTGTCCTGCTAAAATTAAACTAGCCGACTCCACTTTGGGCTGCTCCACTTGAGCCCATTGCTGAGGCTTTGCCAGCTCTGCTTGGGTGTGTTGTGCTTTTGTATGTCCTGCCTTGGCCTGTTCAGCCTTGACCTCAACGAACTGTCTGTGTTCCACCCGGTTTGCCATTGGTGGGGCAGATGTATTGTCAGGGTTAGATAATGAATTTTTCTGCATATTATGTTCAAACTGTGGTTTAGATTCTATTGGCTTGAGACTCTCCATTTCATGCCCCTTGGGAGCTGGTTTTCTCTGACCTGTTTCTTGCATGTGCATAGTTTTGTCTTCATTAGAATAGGAGATGTGTTGGTTTCTGTATTCTTGATCAGCATATGTGTTATAATTCTGTGTCAAATAATTATCTTTCATTTCATTTTCCTTATTGTGTCTGTAATACTTTTGAAGCGCATATTTGTCCTTAAATACTCCAGGCTGCTGTTGTCCATAATAAGCTGGATTTTCTACAGGGTCATTGCTAAATGGAGTATATTGAGGCAGCTGGTTTGAAATGTTAGGATTCACTAATGCAGCCTTTTTGTGAGAAGATGCTCCAGTAAAACTCTCTCTCAACTCTATTTTCTGAAGTTCTTTATTTATACTTTGCTGATTTTCTCCTCTGTATTTGTCTCTTGGTAAATTCAGTTCGTCCGTTATCATGGCTGCTCTTTGGTAAGCCTGTGCGTGCTGGTCTGTTTCCATTAAAGCGGTTATCTCTTGTTTCCATGGAGAGATTTGTGCTTTCAGACTGTGATTTTCTGGGTCTTGGCTGTTTGTTTGTCTCCACCTATCCTGTGAGGACACATTACTGTAATCATGTTTGTTGTTTTTAAACTGCTGATATCTATCCACCTTTGTGAATTCCCTTCCCGCTGTTTCATTAAAATGTTGCTCAGGATTTGTCTTACTTATTAAATATTCTCTGGTTTGATTGTTGTCAGCATTTAGCCTCTGTGTTTCTGTGGCCGCATAAGATGGTTTGAGCCTGTACACACCTCCTCCCAGAGTTTCTGCATTATCTATCATGCCTTGCTTATAGGGAGTAAATAATGATAAGTCTTCATGGAGATTTTGTCCATTAGCCAGCTGATTGCTGGTGTAATTTTCAGGTATGAAGCCAGTGAACCCAGAGTGATGAACCATCTCACCTTGCATCTGAGCTGGCTGGTAATCATTTGAAGTGTATTCTGAATATTGGCCTGCATGTGCTGCTGCAGGTTGAGAATTTAATGTTGTAAATGGCAATCCAGGGCCATGATACTGGTTTACATATTGATGCGAGGCAGCATTTGTCCTGCTGGATTCTTCTACCTGGGGAAATTGAAGATCTGAATCTGGAAAATCAGGGATATCGATCACAGTGTCTCTAGGCTCCTGGGTAAAGGACTGTTTGTTTTTCTCCATTGTCTCCAGGCCTTTAAATTTGGTAGGACTGTAGGTGCTTTTTACTCTTTTCCTGTTGTCTTTGAGATTGAAGAGTAGGCTTGTGGCTCTGGATTTGTAGCTGGACATCCTAACATCAGGAGTGGCTCCCCTGCTTTCTGCTCTCACGGGAGGATGTTCCACAGGTTGAGGGGAATCTGCAAACTGCTGAACCTCTGATGTCTCTGCTTCTTGATGTGTATGGACTAAAGGAGTGAGCAGCTGGCTGATGTTGAAGGGAGTTGTGCTTGTGTGACTGCCCACAACATTTGACGCCACTGGTTTTGCATTATTGCCAAAGGGAATTAAATAATCGTTGCTACAAAGCACTCCTTGTTGATTCGCTGTCATCTCTGTTGTGATATTTTGCTCTGCCATCATTTTGATTTTTTGCTGGAGGGCTTTGACGGAGCTGATGGTGTCCTGGACACGCCGAGACATCTCAATGGTAGGTGATGCAGTTGATGGGCGTTGGGATGGGAACCTGTTAGTTCCCAGGCTCTGCGTCCGCTTCCTGTGGGGGTAATGACCTGCCAACTCTGACTCACACCGCTTCTCCACGGCCAACGTTTTCTGCAGCATTGTGGAAGTTGAGGTGGAGCGTGAAGGAGTGGGAGGAACCACAGGCGCCAAGTTATTCCTCGGGTGTCTGATACCCCTCTCTTGAAACCTATAAGGAGCCTGTGGTTGGGCCTCCAGTGAAAGCTCCTTGTACATTGGTGTCTCATACCATTTCGGGAACTCTGAGCAGTGCATAAACCCTGAGACTTGTCCTTGTTGGAAGGGAAACCTGTTATGGTCCCTCCATACCTTAAAAGGACTAAACTCACTGTGTATAAAGAAGTTTGAGTTACAGTTGACCTGCGCTGACATGCTGTGTTTACTGTGGGAAGATCTCATAAAAGAGGATGCAGAATTCATGTGAGCCACTGCTGCCACTTCAGAGGAGTAGAAGTTGGTGTCTTGGGATGAGAACAGGCCGGCTGAGGGGAAGTGACCACTGTCAAAGTTTTGCTGGTATGATGTAGAGAATTCAGAAAGTTCCCTTTGGATACTCATCAGGGCCGATTTGTCCCAGCTTGTCTCATCATTCCACTCTCTGACTTTACCATCCATCCCCGCTCCATCCCTGTGTCCCTCAGAGTTAAAAGCTCGGATGAGAGAGGAAACTCTGGACCGGCTTCTGCGTTGCTGCGAACTCAACTCTGTGGCTCCATTGCTAAGGAAGGACAGCTGTTCTTCCCTCATGGATTCCTCCTGTTGAGAGGTTTCCATAAAGGAGTTCTGGAATGTGGCAGAAACCCTCCCCTGTGTCCTTTCCCCATAAACCTCCCAGTGTGGATCTCTGTGGATCTCAGCCCCGTACATTCCTCCATGGATCCAGTCCTGTCCATACTGCTGCACCCTGAGGCTGAAGCTCTCATGTGCAGCTCTCTTAAGTTCTTCTCTCTCTCTGTCCTCTCTGTCTCTGTCCTGGCCACTCTGGCCAAAGGCCAGCTGTCTGTCTCTCTGAGTACAGGGTGAAGAAGAACAGAGGTCTGAGTCATTATAAACAGCCTCATCTCCAATGCAGAGACTCCTGAATGCTCGATCTGTCAGATTGCTGACCTCTCGGTCAGTCTCATCCAGAAAGGACCCACCACTGGAGGTGTCACTGTAGCCTCCATCGCTATGCTTTCGATGCCCACCACTCTTTCGGCCTGAGCGGCGCTTCTCAACTGAGGTCATGATGCAGGCCCGCTAACGAAGAACTCTGTCCTCAGTTGTTCAGTCATTCATGCAAACGCAGACCTCAAAATTATACACTCTGCCTGCTGTTGGAGCTACAGGGCCCAGAGTTTGGGCCCCCAGTCTGGATTTTGCACAGCCAGTAGCTCCTAAGGCATTGTGCCTCCTCTGTCCAAAAAAATCCTGGAATTCGTTGTTTTCCTACAGGAGAAAAGAATGGAGAATTAGCCTGAACTTCACTGGCGCTCAGATAACCATTCATCTTAAAAGAAACAGTTTTTTGAAAGTGTTTGCATGATGTGTATGATGTACTTCAGCCTTGACTCAAAGCCTAAGATATACACACTGTTTTCTCTTATGTGAGATCATTTTAAAAACGTGAACTCATTTGGTGCTTACTTTATGATAGCTGGCCTTGATGAGAGGCTTTTCTTTCACTTTGCATTAAGCAGCAATGTACTGTATGTGGCTCTGAAAACAGCCCTGTAAATCCTTCTGGTCAATGACTATGACCTTCAGAGACATGCTGTCAATAAAACTGCACTGTTGCTAGGCACAGTAAAGACAGCCTCACGTGAGATATTTTGGGAAAGCAGGACGCATTGGTACAAACTTAGATGACCACACACACACACACACACACACACATGCACATACACTTTTCTTTTGCAGATGATTTTGATCATCACAGCCAGACACTGATGTTTTGAAAATAATCACAGGTTGGACAAAACTAAAACATTATGCCACATTATCAAAGTGTTAATCTTGATATGAGCTTTACCAAGATAAACCAGCAGGTTAGACAAGGATTTAATATTTTTTAATCTAAATTTGTTTATGCTGTTTTACTTTTTTCAGGTAAAAATGCTCTTTAAATACGTAGGATCCCTAATTATTAATTATTTTTCATAATCTGAGCACGGCAGGCAGAGCGACACTTCATGCAGGAGGTCATTAAGGGAATTTGGGATATAGTACCATTTTGCATTTTATCAGTGCGACACAATAAGGTTTTGCTTTTGGCCCCTGGAAAAAGTTTGGGCACCCCTGGCATAAAGCATAAAACAAGGTTTTGTAGAGGGGCTTTCTTTGCAAATCCTTTTTCAAAAATAACAGCAGTGTTTTTTGACGTGTAAATCTGAAACAGCCAAGGCCATGGTTAAGTGCCGTGACATATTTGTATCTGTTGACAACGTGACTTTTCTTAGCCTTGTTACTCTCACTCATCACTCACAGTAAGCTGGCTGTACTGCATCGTCTGTAGAGAGCCTTCAAAGCTTTACTCGTAATAAATGCAATATGTGATATAATGCAAAACATCAACATCAAAAATAATGTTTAACATCTAAGTAATAAAATCATTTCTTTCTTCCAGCCTGGGGAGAGAGATGTTTTACAGCCTTCATATCACACACTCCCAATGTTGTGCTGTGCCTTTTAAATCAAATGTTTGTACATTTAGCGCAACAAGGTGACGTCATGGGTTGTTCTGGTTAACTTTACTGCATCTGCCAGGCAGCCGTCAGCTTGCTCAGAATATCTAGTAGTTCATTAATATCTTCTGACCTGGAGGCCTTCCATCTCCTACGCATCTACAGATCAACTACACACCACACTGCTGTGCAGACTGGCTATGTCAGCGTCAAATCGAACTGGTGCAGAAATCAAGGGAAATTTTAAATTGTCATGCAACACTGTTCTCCTTAAGCAGATAACAACAGCAACTTATGAGGGCTTGATTTTTAATTTACACGTCACTCTGTCTCTATGCAAACAACACATTCTGTTCAGTAAAGACAGAAGAATCTACATTCATCAGAAAGAGGCATTAAGAAGTCACACACAGTCGTGGTAACTGCCCCTAATTTGAGCTCTTCTTTGCAACAATAATCTGCCAAACTGTCAGGGCGGTTTCTGTTCATTCTTGCATGTGATAGGTTTATTTTTGTCCAGTGACGGGCCTCCAACTCTAAAACCTGACACCAGAGAGGCCTCGTTTTCAGGGACTGTGGTCCAAAACCAAGACTGAACACAGTAAATCTGTCACTTTAGGGTGCAGACTAAAAGTCTCTAAATGTCAGCAATGGTCATTGGAATAAAATAAAATTCTGCCAGTCAATACCTTTAGTAAGTGAATGTGTATTTTCTTTTGGAGATTAAAGCAGGGAATTTTGTCATATCTTTTCTCTATCTGCAAGAAAATGTCCACTCTTACAACTTTGAAATGAGAAGGCATGCAGATGTGGAAGGTTTAACTTTTCTCTGAGGATTTATATCTTCTTTTTAAGTGCCCCCCTTTCAACATGAACATGAATGTAGTGTGAGCTCTGGTCTTACCTTCCAGTTTTATAATCCATAATTTGGGCCTTATTGTAAACTCCTCAAAAGGCTCTGTCTCCCCAAAAAGGCCTTGCTGATCTGATCCTGCCCTGTCACCTCATACAAGCCCTCTCTGGCAGCTCTGGCTCTTTCTATTGACAACAATCCAAAGCAAAAACCTCTATATAGTCCACAGCCAGGTCTGTGAGCGTCTGACCAGAGTCAGGCAGCGGGACTCGGGGCTGGAGACCAGACAGAAATAGAGGAGTAGTCCCAGAGAGAGTGTCCACCATGAGGGGACAGAATGAGGGCTTGGGCTAGCATGGGGATCTGTGAGATCCTTTGGTGTCGAGTGTCAGACGGATGAAACAAACAGCCTCTCAACTATTTATAAATCTGGACAGCTAACTGTTGGCCATTAGCAGCGAGAACTAGCTGTCACAAACTGGGAAAATGTCACAACTGGCTGAGGAAGATGTGGGGTCTAAACCAGGAGAAAAAACTAATTTCCTGAAGATGTGTTATTATTATGTGTGTTGGGTGTAGTTTGGGTGCTCCTTTGGGAGATATAAATAACTCTGCTGGCTCACACTCGAGTGCCCTCCTCTTCGTTGAACAGAGCTTACAAGCACTATATGTAGTGTCAACAAGTGGCTCTTGTTCACCAGCCACCTGCTATCATCACCACTTGAATAACGCTTTCTGTTGACTTAATAAAAATCACATAACAGGAACATTTTAGCAGATTTTACACATTTTCTAATCCATTTCCTTTCACAGAGGTTTCTCAATTGATGCCACATATCCAGGAGGTTCACTTGAACATGAATTTTACACTCACTTATTACAGTGCTAGCAACCTAATCTCCCTGACTACAGCCTCACTCACCCCCCAGCAGAAAAGGCCATAAGGCAGAGGAAGGGGAGGAACTGTACCTCCCCCTTTCACCCACCTCTCTCTCTCCCTCCCCTCTTACAGCCTGCTGCTATAATAGGAGATTGCTGTAGCAGATAGTTTCCTGGGATTCTTGGCGGGTGCAGGGCCAGCCTGGCGGGATGATGGACACACACACATGGGCCTTAATGGAGACGCACTCCTCCACATATGCCCACACAAACACACACATACACACAGATGGTTTTGCATACAGCTCACTAAACTATGAGAAAGGCTGAGGTAATCCCTTTCTAACTAATCTCTTTCCTCCCCTCTAAACGACCTCCACCTCCACACACAGACTCTCCTCACCCACCATTTTTCCTCCACACTGGACTCTTGTCGATCAGTAACATCCGTCTCAAGATTTCTTCCATTTAGATGAGATCATTATTTTCACAGATCTCAATCATCCTCATGTAGAATTTGCTGCTATATCATCTTGTTTTGCTACTTACTTTTGGGCCTTCAGTATTCAGCACTTGTTAAAAATTTGTTTTGATAAATGAAATTTAATTCACAAAAACCTCCTTCAGCAAAAATTAATCCAGTCTCCAAAATGCCCGATTTTTCCACTGAAGTTTAAAGGCTGCTGTGGGGAGTCTGGACAAGTTTCCTGCTGACTAAGTCCCTCTAGTGGACAAAGTAAGAACAGACTTCCACATCCATTTGGTCTTCACTGAGATTTTCACCTTCTTTATACAGATCATATATGATGTTTTTGCACAGTGCAGCTCTCCACCTTGGCTTAAGCAGAGCTGTGCCATGAAGCTACTGAGGACTGTAAGCGCTGATCACAAACGCTGAGGATGCGCTTCCCTGTGCTGAGTAAGGAGGAGCAGAGCTGTGGTTTTGTGGCAGACAGCAGACAGGCACATTACTTGCTGCATTAAGATATGCTTTGTTTGTATTATCTCCATTCAGAGATTCGCTTAATTGATTCTAATTGATTGGGTTATTGATCAGCTCTGTTGCAGAGATGATACTGGGTATTTTGGCCCTTCGCTGGACAGGCACTGAATGCACTTTATGTCTGACTTTGGAAGATGGGTCCTTGAATGGTAAAATTTAGGTGTTGCACCCAGTGTCAGGCAAAAGAATTGTATGTATGTGCCAGTCTGCCTTGAGCATACTCTCTTTTTCTATGTGCCTTATATTGTCTGTGGATGGGTGCATGTGCCCAACGTCTCCCTGTTTCAGGAAATATTTCCCCACATCCCTGCAAAATATTTCATTACTGCAACAAAAGAAGCCCATTAACTGCACTGTAAGAACAGAGTTCAACTGCTGTCCCCCATATTCACCATGTTTGTCTGCTTTTCTGGCCGCTCTCCAGCTAATTTGATATAACAATGCTCCACAAAACCGCCTCAGGACTTTTTTTAGGTGACAGAAAATTATCAATGATGCCACATGCACAGCTGAATGTCAACACCAACTTGACTTGTTTATCAAATATTAAAGCAGTGAATTATGGGCACCATGCAGAACTTAATGATGATCGGAGTCATTATAACTTCAGCATCCTTTGTTTTGGCTAATGATTAAATTCCACAACTACTGTATTCAATTTTGGGGAGATTGAATGTGTTTTTCACGTCTTTTGTATGAGTTGGCTGGATTCCGTCGTCCATATTGGTACATTTTTGGTGAAGGAGCTGATTTATATAAGGATATTGTGTTATCATTAGCTGCCATGTCAGGGGGCTTAACATCTTTGCTCTGGAGCTCTCTCATGCACTTAAAGAAAAATCATTTTATTAGGACATGATGTTTTTGCTAATATTATTTGGGGCATGAATAGATACAGTACCTACTATATAACAGACTTACAATATTATGATGGCAAAAATTTAAGATAAGCCATAATAGGTTCTGATTTTCAAACTTTATTTTAAAGGCATTTTGACTTTTCTGTCCCAAAAGTGTACATTTGTTTTTATGGATGGTGTGTGTGTGTGTGTGTGTGTGTGTGTGTGTGTGTGTGTTTGTAGGGAAATGTGGTGTTCTAATAAAATAAAAATCCCATCAAATCTCAAAAAGTGTTAATGTCACAAGAGAGTGGTTCATAGTCAGTGAAAGCGTCATTTTATTGGGATATTTGTAGGGTATTTACAACATGCACATATAATGGCGTTAAAAAAAAAAAAAAAAAGAGTCTGTGAGTGCTCTGTACTCTGTGTACAACCTGGCACGACTTCTGACATTATCTCCCTCTTCTGTGTCACCAGGGTGTCGCCTCATCAATTATTGAACCAGTACTTCATGGTAATACATAATTTCTTATCAATTATTCATGATAATGTGTGTGTAGTTTACTTAATTGTGTTATTGACTATCAAAAGTAATTTCCTGAAAATCCTCAAGGACGCAAATTGAATCAGCCCAACTACTGGTTGTGTGCTCCGCGGTTAAGTATTCTCAATCTGATCAGCTGATCCTTTATTCAAGAGTCATCCTAGTGAGGAGAGATATTTAGGAATAATAAATCAACCCATGTATTGCCTGTGATAAACTGTGTGAGGAGCCCTGAAGTGATGAGAGATGATATTTTTTAAAATGTAAATTCCACATTAATAAATAGCATATATCATGTTTAATGGGGTTTATTAAACAAAATGCTCAGAGAGAGGAAGAGAAAGAGGAAGAGGGCGAGCGTTCCTAAAAGTAAATAAATAATAAGAGTCACGGTTGCGCTCCTCTCCCGGCTTTAAGGGAAACTGATAAATAATGTATCAGAACAGATGGCTGGAGCGAGAGGCAACAGGAGAGGAACATGAGCGACTACATCTTTAATTGTTTTAAAGAACATGTCACAACAGGACTGGTGTGTTCCCTGTCTGCTGACACTACAGATGCGCTAACAGAGTGGAAGGGACAACTGCCGCTCTGTCACTGGGTCTGCTTCAGCCTGCCTGGGCTTCACACATGAACATACTGTATTCTGGCACATGTACACATTTACACTGAAAATGGCTGATTAATATTAAAGTGCACTTTCACTGTAAAAACCAAAAGAGTGAGCGATTGTTTGAGCCCATTGCTGACCTGATGGCATAAACATTATATTGCCAAAATCCCCACTGCCCTGCCATCACTTCTACACTTACAGTTTACATGCATTAACATTCACAACGTAAGCATCTGTCCTCTTCATGAAAACAAGAAGAAATGTATCAGGATTACTTAAATTCACATTATCAAATAGGTCTTTGTTGCACACATGTATCTATGTTAGTCCATGAAGTAGAGTCCAAGAGTGCACGAAGACACTTATAGATCCAAAACCACACTTGTGCTTCTAGGGGATAACAAGGCCCCAAGATATTCAGCATTTCTCACAAACAATAATAATTTACTGTCAAATAAATATTTTAATGTTTGCATCCATACATTGGGATATCACTAAAGTCTTTCCCAGGCGGTTTCTGGAGTCAGTCAGTTGTGCTTTGTTGCTCATAGGACCAGAGTGGAGTAGAGTAGTAATAACAGGCAGGATCACACAGATTTAGAGTATCAGTACATCCACGTTTATGTCCAGCGCCTCACTTTTTCTCCAGTGGTTCCTTGGAGCAGTGAGGGTGTTTGTCAGGACTGCTGCCCAGGACTGAGACCTTGTTGGTCGTGCTGGGACTGGAGCTGTCTCCCCCTCTTCCCACACTGCCGGGCACCTCGATGGCAGGAGCCACCGTGGGCCTCGCCACCCCGGCTGCGCTCACGCCGACTCCAGACAGGACTCCCACGCCGGCGCCGGGCCCAGTCGCCGCGCCGAGCAGGTTGGCAGACTGCAGCACAGCCTCCGAGTGCTCACGGGCCTTCATGCGCAGGGCGGCCACGCTGGCTGTGCGGTTGCCCTGACAACCGTAGGGTGGCAGGAAGGACAAGCCCATGGGGTCAGAGACGCAGCAGGAGCACAAACCATTCCCTGGAAATGAACAAAAGTGGGGCGCTTGATGAGACTACTGAAAACCAGAATTCCATCATCACATTATCATCTTTAGCACCATCTCCCTCTGCCAGTGAGTGAGGATCATATTCACCTTTCAGTGTGGCGACCTGTGAGAGGGCCTGTGCATAGGTGGCAGAGTTGAGGAGGGTGCCTGGTATGCAAGATGGGAAGAACGGACCACTCGGACCCACCGTCCTGTTGATACTGGGGAAAACAGACAGACTGAATCCAATTATCTAGTGAAAAGTTAAACAGACATTTCTCTATTAGTACACCTACACTTCTAGAAATGTCTGCAGCTGTTTGCTCTTTTTCTACCCGCACTGTGCACTGCAGAGCTGGCTTTCTCTGTGGCTTTAATTGTTTCATAGTCAATTTAATTGGAAGAGTTTATTAAGAACGCAGTGTAATCTACAGAAATCATCCAGACGACTGTCACAGAAATCCACCTGCCTGCAAATCTGGACCAGCCGCCTTCCTGCCACATATTTCTCCTGCTAACAGGACACCAATGCACAATGATAACAGCTTTAACAATCGTCTGTCTTTTCTCACCTCTGCTGCATCTCCAGCGGTTCTTTCTGTTTTCTGCTGTGGTCCACTGGGGACTGAGAGTTGATGCTGCGAGATGGAGGAGTGCCCTCACTCATTTGCTCTTTGCCTCCTTCAGGGTCTGTGCTGCCTCGCTCCGTCTTCCTCCACTTAGCTCTGCGGTTCTGAAACCAAACCTGCATTAAAAGAAAAAAAAGAGAGAGGGAAGGCAAAAAGCAAAGATGATTAAAATAATGACTAATTAAAATTGGAATATTGCTGCATTTACTGAGACATTAACAGTTTGCATTCATTTATTTCATTTATTGAATGCAGCTTTATATCCATGCCACATTTTTGAATTGTTACATATTCTTTTGGCATATCACAGACAAACAAATGCAAACTTAAGTTTCTCTACTTGCCCTTTTTCATTTATCTTGCACATCTAGAGGTTTTTAAATGCACCACACCAGCGCTCTAATGTCCCACAGTCCCCGACTTATCCCAAAAACTTCCCCATCCACAGCTGAGAACATATAGCCAAGTTCTGGTGTCTTAATCGAATGAAGGTCACTGCCTATAACAACATTTAATTGAGCAATTTTTCATTATCATATTTTAATGACTTCCCACTGACAGTTGTGCTGCCCGAGAGAGAGGCAGCTATGATGAAGTCGTTTATTTCCCTATTTAGTGATTGTTTGACAACATCAGATTCGATTAGGACTTGGTTCTAGCAGGCATTAATCATGATGTGTGAATGGAGGTTAGAGTCGGTGTGCATGTGCTCTGCATCCCTCCCATTGTACCGGAGGTATAAATGATGTCAACAGCCAAACAAAACACATGCATTCATTCGGCACAAAGAAAGGACAACATTTTGGTGGCAGGACAACAATACAACCAATGGACTTATCTCACCCCTGCACCTTCCAGCTAGAAGTCGCGCCCCCCCCACACGCACACCCCTCTCTGAATGGGCTATAATTGCTCCATTAATCTCAATTTGCGGCGTGCTCTTAATGCGGGGGAGGCCCATTGACACTTTACAAAAAGGGGGGCAACAACACTACAACAGAAAGGAAATTTATTTTCTAATAATAATGTAAGTTTAATATCCCTGCATACTGCGGTGGATTCATGTTCAGATTTAATAATAGGAATGTGGTAATCGGATTAGGAGGGGAATAATTTGTTTACAATCCCTAATTTACAGCGCTGGATTCCATTATCAAGCCCGCCATTGGGTTTAAGCGATAGTAAGATGACCCTGGGGAACAAAAGGCAAACTATTATATTTCCCACAATTAGATCTGCGCGCACAACAAAACCCAAAAGCAAATCTGGAATGCAGGAAATTACATACAGGACACATAACTTAATTACATGTGGCCAAGTTTATAACGGCGCATATGTGCAGGGCAGGAGCGGAATATAAATTGCCAAATTTAAGGTGCGCGTGTGCGTTTTTTGCTTTCTTTCTTTCTTTTTTTGTGTCTCTGTGTGTGTTTGTCTTTTTAAGTGTGTGTGTGTGTGTGTGTGTGTGTGTGTGTGTGTGTGTGTGCGTGAAACAGAAAGAGTGAGAGAGAGAGAGAGAGAGAGAGAGAGAGAGAGAGAGTTGTGGAGGCTGCAGGCTTTGCCCTCTTTTAAAGCACATCTCTTTTTCTGTGCGCGTTACGGGAAAGGGATCTGCATGGATGATGTATTCCTACCTTTGAGACGCGGACAAATTAGCGAGGAACATTATCGCTGGTTAATTATGAATGACCGATTAATCAAGCTAATCTAATATTCACCATTATGTTGATGTTATTAAAGTGCATCGCCGGAATGACAGAGTGGCTTAATTTACCCTCTCTCGCATGGTCAAACGTGCCCAGGACGCATTGCGCTGCTGCAGCTTACCTGCACCCTGGCCTCGGTCAGGTTGATCTTCATGGCCAGCTCCTCCCGGGTGAACACGTCCGGGTAGTGGGTCTGTGCGAAGACTGCCTCCAAAGCCTCCAGCTGCATGGGCACAAAACAGCAGTTATACTTTAAATTAGTTTATTTTCCACTGATTAGTTTATTTTTTACTTTCATTTGGGCTTTTCTTTCTTTCTTTCTTTCTTTCTTTCTTTCTTTCTTTCTTAATTCCCATTATCCTCATCAGGTCTCTGCTCTTGTTTAAAAATAAAAAGCTTTTAAACTCGCTCACACATTTGGGAAAACAGACTATGAGATGAAATAAGTTAAATCAAACAGGCGTAAATATTGGCCTAACATCAAATTCCCTGCCCACGCATGATCTTCAAAAGGACAAACAAAAGGCCTCATTTCTTGAAGTTTCCTGAACTTGTATTTTGATTTTCATCTGTGCAAAGCAATGGTGCAGTTTTCTTTAAGGTTGTCATCGTATAAAAACCCCTTACAAAGGGTTTTTTTTTTCCTGATCTATCTGCCAAACTCTGCCAAAGTCCTTCATTTTCCAAACTTGCCAATCGTTTTATTCTCTTCCTGCATATTTCAAATATACGTCTTTCGGTTTAAGTGAACTGTCAGATATTTCTTGTTGGCTGTTTCTATCCTGGAAAATAATTACCTGCTGTAAAGTGAATGTTGTTCTGTTTCTGCGCTGTTTTCTACGTAGAAATCCATCATCGAAATCAGCCGGGGCGTGGTTGCCAAAACCGCTTGAATTCACTGGAAAAAAAAAGAAAAAAGAAAAAGTTTATTGAAGAGAATTCAGTCACCTCATAAAATGAGCTTTACAGTCACATGTTTGCATCTAAATTAATTCAGTAAATTTGTTAAAAAGATCACTTGAATTCCATGTTTGTTTGTTTGTTAAAAAAGAAAAGAAAAAAGAAATGCAGAGAAAAAGGAGAAGACTAAATATTGACCAAAGCAGACTAGATAAGGGAATTTATTGTCTGGCACATTTTGTCTTTCCATTAGTTGCATGAAACATTGATGTCGGGTGTCTGATGGGAACCATGACGGACTAAGAGGCATGACACCCAACATCTGTGCCCGGGACAGAACGCCCCCTCTGCCCCGGGGCCAAACCACCAGCGCTTTTCACCAAAACAACCCGCAGATTGACATAAGAGAGGCAAAATCAGACGTAAGCTTGTAAATCCACCTTTGAATTTGTGGAAAAATACCCGCTGATTTACACCGACAGAAATGTTTATGGAGACGCATGAGCGTCCAACCTATTTCAGTTTTTAAAGGTGTCAAATATCTGTTTTTATATCATGTTATTGTGATCAGTGACCGCGAATCAGAGCTCGAAACTCCTAATTTATAGCTGCATGAAGATAAGTTTTGCCTGTATAGGCCTGGGTCACTTTTATTCTTAACTGAAGACGATCATAAAAAATAGGAAAAAAGAAAAAAAAATCTGTTCAGGCCTTTTTTTCCGCTCATCCAACAACCAAACACGCTTTCTGCGCGCAAGAGCGCAGCCTCAACATCGCAAAACTTTTCAGACTCCGGCTTTAAGCGAGTCATTTGAAAACAACTCGCAGCAGAAAATGAAATCAACCGAAAGCAACGCTGTTAAAATGCAGAAGAGGAAAAACTTACATGTGTTGGAGCGACAGCACTCTCCGTCCAGCTGAGGCGGACAGTGAAAGTAGAACATCCTGGCGCGTCTCTGAGCCGCGAAACTGAACCTGGAATAGAGACAAAACTTTCAGCCCGAAGCCTCGGCTCGACTACAGCTGCTGCAGTGCGATTCGGCTTTCGTGGTGGGAAATTTTAACACATCAGATCGTCCTAAGAAGAGGAGGCACCGCGCGGCACTTCGGAAGATGCGAAGTTGATGCGAGAGAGCATCCTACCTGCAGCGAGGATGCTGATGTGAGTGACTTCCCGCTCTAGAGAGAGGAGGCTGCTGCACTTCCTCTGACTCTCTGACTCTCTGTCTGGGAGTGTCCAGATCCCCCTCCCTCCTCCCCCCTCTCTCCTTCTCTCCTACACACACACACACACACACACACACACACACACACACACACACCACACTCACATCTCTCTCTGTCTCTCTCCGGGAGTGTCCAGATGTCTCTATAACTGTATAACTGTCTACAGAGTGTTAAGGCTTTCAGCTAGTGTCGCAGAATCTCACGCCTAATTGGTCCTAATCGGATTATCACGGCTTTGTCTCTCTCACCCCCAACCCCTGGTGTGTGTGTGTGTGTGTGTGTGTGTGTGTGTGTGTGTGTGTGTGTGTGTCAGAGAAAGACAGAAAAAGAGAGGGGGAGAGGGGAGACATACCCAGGGTGGCAAACGGCAGCTCTGCTCTGGTGCCAAAAAAATTCATCACAAGTGATTGTTATTCCAGAGTCAAGCATATTCCCTAACCATAAACATGCACACATACCCGCTGCACTTTTTATTTGGTTCTTTCATATATTAAAAAAAGGAGGATGACTGCTTTTGGGTTTTAGATTGACTGTCGGGTGGGTTAATTGCTCGTCAGGGTGTGTTAGGGGGTCCACTTTACAAGGGGTTGCGCATGTAGAACACTCACAAGGCCAAATTTTTGATTTTGTTCACAGCAAGGGGTCCTGCGATTTATTTCGCTTCCTCAGATAAATGATCTGCTGCGGGACCCTTTCAATTAGTTTTAAAGCGCATCTGGGACGGCAGAGCGCAGACGCCATGCGTCTCTGAGGTGGAGGCAAAATGAGGCTTCGAGAAGCAGCTGAAATTTAGAAGAGGAGTGCGGGATTGGACTAAACCACATAAAGTGCAGAAAATCCCTTCTAATGGCGCGTAATTGGTTCTGTAATATCATTACAGGCGGATAATGGCCAGTTACAGGGCCCCGCGCTATTAAGGGTTTCCCTGGCGTGCAGCGTTTATGTTATTAAAGGGGGAATATAATGATATTTTAGTTATTAAATGCGCGTAATTAATTTATGCACCACTGAAAATAAAGTTGTTATTATGACCTCGGCGAGGTGCGTGGAGAAAATTGAAATCAAATAACGGTTGATAACTTTATCCCAATATTTGGTCTAGACAACTCTGACAAGAGTGCGGGCCTGTAGTGTGTGTGTGTGTGTGTGTGTGTGTGTGTGTGTGTGTGTGCTTCCTGTCAGCGCCTTTCCTCTCATCTTCTGATGGTTGCTTAAATGACTAAATGAAATTACACTCTCATCTTCATTGGTTAGAAACCTTTTTATAAGTGAACTTTAACAAGGGTTTCAGAACTGGGGCCCTCATGTTTACACGATTCATCTGTCGGACCACATTTCAGGACCCCGGTCAGCACACCGCACGCGCTTCACACTCCAGTAAAAAGTCCGTCTTTGTCTTCTTCAGACAGCCATTTAAATTCTGTCAAATTTCGATAAAGTACATAAAAAAATCACATTTAGCACCATTATTGTGGTATTATTTAACCTGTGCTTATGGCTGATCTACTCTACTAAACTACAATTATTTAAAAAAAAATGTTTTGAACTAATTCAACAAGTCCTCCTTTACTCTTAATAACAGTTAGAGGTTTATTGCATACAACATATGCAAGGCAGTGCATTCTGAACTTTTTATTTTTTATATAAAAAAAACATGGCATCACATAACTTCATCCTTTCCCAACTGTTCACAAATAACTGGAGGTAGGTCATTTGAATATCATTTTGAAGCCCCCCCACACTGTAATTGCACATCGTTTAAGAAAAGTCCACATTAGAAAGTCTACCAAACCCCGATGGTGAGTTATTTACAAAATGACAAACTCCTTATTATATTTTATAGAAGCATATTACAAAATCTGACAGGAGAGAGACAGTTATTGTACCCATTTCAAAAGCAAACATCACATATCTCTGAGTAAATCATTACTCGAGGTAATACAGGTTTAACTTTCAGGCAAATCCAGAACAAGTGAATTCAAGTATAACCAAACAACAATGAACCGAAACAGAAGCAATTGCAACAATGCTTGAACAAGCACAAAAGTTCCCCCTGCAGCTGAAACCAATTACACACTACAACAGACTTTCCTTCAAGACTTAGTTAACCGATAATTAGCTGATAATCTTTTGAGTTTATCATCTAACCCAATAGTCCATTGTACAGTAAAATGGCTTTCCTACAACATGGTCCCTCCATAACAAACTGTAATAATGTGACATTAACAATTCTGAGTGTGACCAAATTGACTGAAAATAGCATAACAAGAAGTCATGAAAAACAAGCTGATATTGAAGGCTTCAACTGTACAGACTCCTAGCTGACAGGGACTCAATAAGCATCACAGTCGGTGCATCACTCAGCGGAACTGCTCCTTCAGTCTCCAGATGCCCTCCTGACCAGAAGTCCTATGGAAGTCACAGATTTTCCTGAGCAGCTCTCTGAAGACAGGCGCCTGTTGCTGGGTCAGTCGTGGTTTGAAATACTCCAGCACTTCCTGGGTGGTGGCCTGTCCGTCCACGTTAGCCTGGAAGGCCACAAAGTTGCGCAGATCCACCAAGAGCTCATCATGCTCAGTGGGTGGGGCTGGAGAGGAGCTCGTTCTCGGTGCTCCAGAGCTGTTCTCCTCTTCTTCTGCTTCGTCTCTTTGGCTGGAGGGCAGGCTGATGTGATTACGGACTCTCATCTTGGCGAGCAGGGAGGACGACGAGAGCGGGGCGGAGTCTGGCTCGCCTTCCAACCCCTCCCCACTGAAGACAGCTCCTGAACCAGGCTTCTTTGATGCAGACTTCTTTATAACAGCAGCATCCTAAACAGAAACATAATGTCACACAACATGACATCAAAAATGCAAAATAATTGTCATGAAGTCCACTGTATTTCTCTTCCTAAGAACACTGCAGTTACCTTGCATCTGTTTGGAGTGGGGACAGACTGAACGGACGGTGCAACGAGGAGAGAATTTTTCTTTTGTCCAAACCGTTTCCTGAGAGAGCAAACGAGGGATTGTTTTAAATGAGATAAGTGAAGCTCTAAACAACCCCAGTGTGTGTGTATGTGTGTGTTTGAAACACTATGTACCTTGCAGGTGGAGGAGGGGGTCTATTGTAGGGCAGCCTGCACTGCTGCCGAGAAATTTTAAGGGCTTTCAGGGCATCTTGGGCCACCCTGTTGGCTTCTGCCTCCACAAGAACATAGTCAGGGTTGGAGGACTCCATGATGGTGTCATGCTGCATCACGCTGTGGATACCTGAAGGAGACCGAGGACACATAACAAGTAGTGAACAAAGACGCTTACTATTTTACTAAATAAACCACGTCTGTCATGTTTGAGGCTTTGTGCACAAAAAGCGTACCAGATTTCTTGAAGAGCTTCGCCAAAACATAATCGTCTGATTTCCTCTGGTCCGTTGACTCACTGTCTTCGCTCTCCGCTTTCTTATAGGTCCTTTTCTTCACCAAGTGAGAGACGCGGTGGCCTTCAAAGCGAGCGTCCTGGTTGTGTTTGCGTTTCTTATGTTTGTGTTTGTCTGTGTCGGCTGAGTCGCAGTGCTTCCTCTTCTCCCTGTGCTTCTGTGGGCTTGTCAGGGTGGAGTCTTTGTCTCTGCATTGGTGAGAGCTAAATGCGTTTGTGACTGCTGGCTTGGCTGCATCCCAGTCTCTCTTATTTTGTCCTGTATGCTGTGTATTCGATGAAATATCCGGCTGTGCATCCACGCCATTTTGGTTGGAGCTGTAACTGTCCGTCGGGACATTTGGTTTACCATGAGAGCTTTTACTGAACGGAGAAGTGTTTCCACCTCTTAATGCAGGAATGTTTGTTGAGGAGTGTCTGCTGTCTGCACCAGTTTCATTCTGGTTTGCTGAGGAGTGTTTATGTATGTAGCTGCCAGGGTCTACCGTGTGCGATGGCTTTGGCCTCTCATGTTTCTTGGGTGCCTTTACATCAGACCCCGTACCTGAATGAGAATCAGAACAAAAGCTGTTCGGTGAATTTTCCAAACGTATTTTTGAAAGAGATTCAGATAATCTAACAACTAGACAATAAAATGTTTCTCTAGTAAGAACAAAAAGGATAAAACAAATCTGCACACCTGCAAATATGGCACTGGTCTCTGTTCCCTGAGCTCCATCAGGGTCAGACAGGGTGAAGAGCTCATAGATGTCGTTAGACTTGAAGAACCGTCTTTGTTTGGGGTCTTTCAGGACACGATTCGTCAAAAACTGTTTGAAGATTTGCCTGAATTGCAACAGATAAAAAACAGAATTAGATACTTGTGTGTAATTTACTATTTTACCTCAGCAGGCAACCCTGATCCTCTGTCACCACAGAGTAGTTTGGCTGATGGATGAGAAAATTAGTTAACTGCACTACTGTAGGTACCAAAATAGAATCCCTGCAGTTCTTCCAACTTGCTTTTTGAAAGCACTTTACAGACCCAAACCAAACAGAGCAACAGTTTCGAAGTCCTAGATTGGCCATTTAATAATGCAGGAAAGCTTTTCAATTACTGAGAACTGGAATAGTGCAAGTAGTAATACAGCAGTGATGTGAGCAATTAGTAATGTTATTACCAACATTCATGACTATGTGAAGTCAATGGAAAGACAACTAAAATACAAGACCGGGTGAGAGAAAGCATTAAAAACAGTGCAGGTTTTTTAAAACCCCTTTTTGATTGAGTTCTGTGATTGAATATTGAGTGTAGATGTGCTAATGAGCAAACATAAAAAAGACAAACTGCACTCTGACCTGTGGTAGATTTTCTCCTCGATGGTCCCTGCAGTCAGCAGTCTGTAGATCGTCACTTGCTGCTTCTGACCGATCCGCCATGCCCGCTCCCGTGCCTACAAACAGCACAATACATTCAAATAAATCATTAATGGAAATCATAAACATACCGCAAGCTTTTCTAAGCTCAAAGTAAACCAGGTACAAATAGTGAGAAGCAGGAAAAGCAAGAAATGTGGGTCATTTTAAGTTGCAAATAACACAAGTGCAAAAAGTATAATAATAAAATCCATGAGAAATAATGCACCTAATAAATGTTTTATTTGAGCTATTGAATGTGCGTGCATCTGTCTAACCTGTGTGTCCGTACTGGGGTTCCAGTCTGGGTCATAGATGACGACTCTGTTGGCTCCAGTCAGATTGACTCCCAGACCTCCGACTTTAGTCGTCAGCAAGAAGATAAAAATGGATTTGTCCTTTAACACAGAAAGACGAGGGGGGAGAAAATATGACTGATTAATCAGCATCATGTCCACACTTTCACGCTCATTTTGATGATCACTTTGGAGTATAATCATATCAAAAAATTTCATTAGCAAATTGTTAACTAATAATGTTACGTAATATCAAAGTAAAAAGACGATGTCTGCCCTCCAAAACTAAATTACACTATTTAAAGAGAATCAAAGAGCTGAATCTAAACTGGGCTTTAGGTTACTTGATTCTCCCTGCAGAGAAGACAAAAGTCATTTCAACTTGCCATAAAAATTGACAATTATGATTAGACTTTGCATTGGATATTAACACATTAAATTCTAAAACACTAATGATAAGTTAGCTATAACTTTAAATGATTTTGTCTGAAGACACACACATTATTAAAATGCTTCGTGACATTTCAACATGTATTTCGATACAGAGACAATAAGGTACATCCAGTTTGAACAACAGATTGTCATCAATTAGTGTTTCCACCTCGGGGTGTGCAGGGTTCCACTGAAGCACTTTGTCCCTCAGGACGGGATTTTCACTGGAAACACTCAGAGCCATTAGGGATGACTAATCCTCACCTCGTTGTAGCGAGCAATGAGGGGCTGTCGGGAAGATATTGCAGTAGTGCCGTCCATTTTCAGGTAGGAGTAGTTATTCTCCCTCACAAATACCTCCAAGATGTCCAACATCTGGAAAGGAGGGAGACGATAAAGACAGCGGAGAGACAGTGAGACATGGAAGACAGAGAGAGAAACACAGAGAGGAAGAGAGGGGCTGAGGTTTGGATTATCTCTAAAAGGATTAGAGCAGATTAATATTACATGGACAGAGATACCGACAGGGAGGGTCTCAGGTTCCCTCTGAGGTATAATCTCATTGGTATTGACTACAACAGCTGGGGCCTCTCTCACAAACACACTCTCTCCCTCTTGCTCACTCACACACACACTATTTTACAAGCACAGGGGTTGTACGTACACGGCAACAAATGCAGAGACAACATTTACAAGTGATCATGACAATTAACTGGAAATGCGATCGGTGGGTGAGTCAAGACAGTCAGAGCTACATGTTCCTAACCTGTCTAGACTGAGAGAAGAGCAGGACTCTGTGGCCCTGCTTGAACCAGAGACGCAGCAGAGAATCCACCACTATCAGCTTTCCTGAACGTTTCCAAAAGCCGAAGTGTTCCTCCTCAGTTAGCTGGTCCTCTGGGATTCCCCTCAAAATCCGGGGCCCGCCCGAGAAAAGGTCCGGGTGGTTACAGATCTTACGCAGCGCTATCAAACCTGAGAATACCTACACGGCACAAAAAAGGAAAAAAAAGGAACCGACGGTTTCTTTCAGGATCACAGAGCTGGTCACCGGTAACAAAATGTTATAAAAGGTTAGTAGATCTCACTGCATATAACAACGTTGCACCCTTAAACAAATGAATGCGTTTACTTTCGTCTACAGGAATGAGTTACATGATTTATTTACGGACAATAAAGGCTGTGATTCTTGATGAAGGCCCAACGGTCACTGCATTAGTAATGGTGGTTAATGGACCGAGAGTGACCACTGAATATGTCTGTAAGAGCATGTGTGTGTGTGCGTGTGTGTGTGTATGCACAATATGCTGTGGTCACCCCTGGCTCTCCAACCACGTCCATTTGGTCAGTGGTGATAAATGATCTGAGTCTCTCTCTCTCTAGGGTTTGGCTAATGTGAGAAGACCAACTGCAAAGCATGCATCCTTAAAGCGAAATTTTCAAAGAATGCTCTAGTCAAGCTATTAGGGATTTCACAAAATTTACATGGCAAAATTTTTTTATTCCACTGATGCCACTTCAAGGTGCTGTTCCTTAAGTGTACAAGAGTGCTTAAAAATACACACAAATGCCTGTGAGCGAGAGAGGTAAACTGATATTCATCAGTTAGGATGATAGGTTGAATAATGAATAAGGAAAGTCATGTTCCTGGAAGTCTTCTCCTTGACTGCAAGTTCTTCCCTGCTTTTCTTCATAGTGCAGTGTGGGCCAGCACAAAGAGCCCAAAATGAAAAAGCATAAAATAAACACAGTGAAGCTGTTTTAAGTGTGAAAGCGAGGCTTACCTGCATGTCCCCGTTTAGTATCTGATAGACCTCTTTGGAATCTAAGAAGCTCTGATACACCTGCCGCTGGTCCTCTGTTAATCTGCAAAACAGAACCTACACACGCACACAGAAACACAGACACACACACGCAGCAGTTTAAGAGTGTGTAATGAGCAGTGAACATCCACTTTAAAGCCCCTTGATGAAGTGTGGTGTGTGAGAAGAGAAATTAGAGGGAAGCAACGTGTTTTTTGGAGCCACTGCTGTCCTGAGGGACCGACTTAATGAGCTGAAGTGGACTGAGGAGTCAACCAGCGTCAGCCGCGAGGACAGACCAGGGACCGGACACCTTAATGAATACCTGCTCCTTTTACTTTACTGGGACTTTATTAGCTGGCTTCACCTGACAAGGGCCATGCACATTCATCAAATACTCCTTAGACATGGCACATCCAGTCACATCCAATCAGATAAACACCTCCCCGGTTAAGAGATCAAGGCATGAGAGGTTGTTCAATATTTAGCCAGAACAGGGTCAAATGCCTTTAGACTATGATGAATACCTGTTCATTTTTGTCAGGTAAGGAGAGGTTGGCCTTGACGTCTGCCTTCATTCTTCTCAGCAGGTAAGGATTTATGGTGTCTCTCAGCACGGTCGCGCATTTAAACGCCGTCTGGACCTGGAAAACAAACAACAGTTAGCACAAACAAACCACCTTAAAACAAAATGAACATTCAGTTCATTGTGTCAAAGGACCACCTCAACTGTCACACCTGTCTGTCTGTGTGAATGTTTCCTGAGGCATGATGGTCATTTAGCCCCTCTACCGCCCTCTCATCACCTCCCTCGTGTTGCTGTCCCTTCTCAGCAGTATGAGCCATTAAGCATTGATCAGAGTGCTCTCGGTCTCGAGGGACGGAGCCCTTCTTTTTCATCTAACACTACATCTACTACTGACCAGCTTCAGTGGGAACAGAGAGGGGAGCTTGAGAAACACTTTGTCCCGCCCCGCACCAGGAGCCCCATTGCAAATGTGCTGCTACACCTCATCCAGAGTCAGTGCTAAAGGCCAGTTAGCCTTTTAAACATTAACTCACTGGGGGTCCACAGGGGGATCAAAGACATGCTCTGCAAAGCTGGAGGGGACAATAACCTGGTGGGATTTATGGCTCAATGGAGGTCAGAGCGGAACAGAAAAAGAGGAGGGCAGCAGATGATCCAGTGATCTCTGCACAAGCTGCTGAGTGGATTCACATGGGGGTGCAAACGCACGCTCCCATAATGGATCCCACACCCACATGCTCATCCAGCCCCACCCCGTCCACATACGTGTTTACATACATCTGGTTGTACGAACACATGAACATGAGCTGAGGGCCTGCTGTGCTGCTCTGAGAATTTCGAGAGGAGGATAAGGCAGCAGAGCTTAGCCCTCTCTGACCATTTAATAACATTAATAATTAGTAAAGGTTTTTATTATCGACAGCGGAAGAAGCATCAATAGCAAGCTTAAATAATTAAATCCATACAGTCAGTGGGTTATTAACGACTGAACACTAATGACAAAGGGCTACAATTTAGCTCACTGGCTCTCCACTTTAGCCTCTCCCTCGCTCACACACTAGGGATATAGTGAAGTTCCTTTGCATGGATCTACATTATCCTGCACTGCACTTAATGGCTCTGTTGCTCCACTGTCTCTCCTTCTGACTTGCTTCCATCTACCTCTCAAAGACTGTGCGTACATGCATGTGTGCGACTTGTGATTTCAAGTGACACTTTAGCCCTTCATTGCTAACTTCCTATGCTATGGTTAGAGGTTTATTTATAGGGCTGCTGGATTAGTGGACTACTTGTTATATTTATCCTACAAATCCTTTTTCTTCTCTTCCCTTTTACTTTGGGTCAAAATCCAAAATATCAGATTAAACACAATGACACCCTTATAGTCAGTCTTTACACCTGGTTTCTGCTTTGCCCTTCTGAAAATGTGTTGGGGTGACCTTTCTTGATGGAGTTATTGTACCCCTACAAACTGTGGTTAAAGAATGAGAAGAAGGATTAAGAAGCAGAATTTAAACACCTAATTTAAATATGTGCGTGTGTGTGTGTGTATGTGTTGCAGTACCTGTACAGGTGAGGCATTGCTGTATCCTCCCATGGTGATCGGCACAGAAAACTGCTCCATGAAGACAGGCAGCGTCCCCAGCTTGCCGGGAAAAACAAAGTCAAACAGAGACCACAGCTCCTTCAAATTGTTCTGCATGGGAGAGCCTGACAGGATGAACCTGTGCGGAGTGCGAAACTAGAGAGAGGGAAGAGAGAATGCATGTTATGTATTCCTATCGTTGTGGTGCTCTGGCAGGTTTCATGTTGCTGTACAAGAATGAGTGGAAGCAAACAGCTTCTTAAAAGGCATGAACATAAACTCTGATGATGTGTAGAGGGATATGTATCTATATAACTGACACAAATGAAAAATCCATTACTTCTTCAGCTCTGTAAAGTTTGAATGTATTCATGAAGAAAAGTCGTTACTACTGTACAGATGCTTCTGCTGTGTTGTTAAAATTACTGTGTTCATGAATGTGTCTGAAACAACACCTGTTTGCAGGCTGTGGTAACTCCAGCATTTGGATTCCTGATCTTATGGCCCTCATCCAGGATAATGTAGTGCCAATCCCAGCGCTGCAAGGAGTCTTGCATATTCCTCACAGCTGAATATGAGGTTATCAGGATACCATGACATGATGCTATCTCTGGAATAAGCTTTTCCTGCAATGGAGTAAAGAAAACAAAAAAACAGGTGAATTCAGGTTTTGCATTTCCTATCCATCTCTGGTAGCTTGAGTGTCGAAGTAGGGCATCTTCTTTAATGTGGTTTGAGGAGAGAGGGGAGAAGGTTAGAAGATAATGCTGCATAAACAGACCTCTAGTGCCCCCCAGAGGAAAATGAGACCCTGTGGAAAACTTTCTAACTGAATTATGAATATGAAAATCCAACACACGAGCAAACAATTACCTTGTTGCTGGTGAAGGAGCCTGTTTCATGTAGAACGGCCACTCTGAAAGGAGGCCACCAGGTGTGAAACTCCTTTACCCACTGGTGCATGACTGTGGCCGGACACACGATGATCGTTGGACCCAGCCCGACATACCTACAACCGTACACATAGTGCAGAGATGTTTAATCTCAAACCTGCGATTAAGATAGGCAACAAGGGAATCCATGGTTCATTTAAGTTTGGATAACCTCAGCAAATTTCACTGGCAAATTACCGCCATCATTTCTATACAACATTAAAGAAAATAAAAGCTTTTTTCCCAATAAGTGAAAACGAAAATTTGTGCTTTGCTTGCATGCATAATGTGTGACACACGACTTGGAGTATTCAGGTACAGTAATGCAGCAGAATGATCTTACTAAAAAGCTCCATTCACTTTCTTGCCTTACGAATGAATTAAAGAAGGTGCGTGGACTTATGTTCAGCTCCTCTGTGAGGATTTACAAGAGCTTTGTCAAACACACACACACACACACAGACATGCACAAAGATACACTAATGGGCTGGTATGAACCTCTGCCTGGTGGAAGCTATTGATACTTGGCCATAATTGAGTTTGCAAACAATCAATTTGTGGGCGTCCATAGTAGACAGAGTATTGACCATCAGGGAAGCTCCACCTCCTAAATGCATGAGTGTAGTTTGTGCAGTAAAACCAGATTATCACCACCACTTTACCATGTTTTCCATGTTTGATCTGCTGTCCCACACCTGCTCCACATCGACACCAAAAATCCAAAACTCATGTTAAATGAAGACATGAGGACACTCACTGTACTCTAACACACGCTCTTTCAAACACACTCGCACACGCATACAGAGTGTCAGTGTTTTCTCTGATGTCTGCAGTAAGAAAGTGAAGAGTCTGATAATTGAAACATGTTTAATAATTCAGATGAACACTCTCAAGCAGAAATCCCCCTAATCAAATATTCATACCGTACAGACACACAGTCTCTGGCCACAGTTTGTTTGTGTGTGTGTGTGTGTGTGTGTGTGTGTGTGAGTGTGTGTACCTGTAGTTGGATCCTCTGGTCCTCAGTTTGCTGTAGCTCAGTCCAGCCAGAAAGCTGATGACCTGGATGGTTTTACCCAATCCCATCTCATCTCCCAGGATGCCGCCCGCCTGCTGACAGTGGAGTTCCCACATCCACCGCACACCTGTCTGCTGGTACCTAATAATGTGATACATACGTATGCAAAAACAAAACAAAAAACAACTGTACATGACAGCAGCTATGGACATTTCAATCACAGTTCATCTGAAATCTGTTCAATTATTCAGTTACTATCAGAGCAGATTACCTCATCTCTACCACCTAGAGGAATGACGCGCAACTAACTATATTATTAAATCCATGCAAGAAAGCATAATTTGTGTAAATCATGACAAATGTGGTGTTTTGAAATAGAGAAAAACCAAATAGCATAGAAGAAGTTCTGAACAGATACAACTGCATTTAGAGGTTGTCTTCACAAACCTATATTCATCAACTAAACTTGAAACAATGCCAGAGTTATTCTTAAAACAGACAAAATGACATACTAACAAATACTACTAAACTACAGTATCATTAAATCAAGTTTATGTTGTCTTTATCAAATAATATTTGGTTAATCATTATCATTTCAGGACAAAGGCTGTTAGAAGCAGGGAAAGGGTACAAAGTACACAGATTTTTTTTTATGTACTGTTTTACAGTGCTTTGCTATCACTTCCTTACTTGGCCATTGAAAACATCTGTTACCGCCTGAGTGGATATTCAGACAACTGTCAGTGTTTCGCTTACTTGAAAAGTTTTTTCCAGAGGAAACCAGGCACTTTGAAGCCTTCGTCAAATTCCTCATCACTGTCATCTGTAAGCTCCTCGCCTCTTTCTCTCTTCGCCTCCCTTTCTCGAAGACGTTGTCGTTTCCACCTCCTAGTGAGAGTATGAATATATACTGATGAAATTATAGTAAATCTAGAGGTAAAAAGCTTTTTACAAATGGACAGTTTAATCTCCAAAAGAACGAAATCTTTGAAGTAAATTCCGTTTCATTTTTCTGTCTATACATACGACCCCTGTGATGGACTAGTGACCTGTCCAGGTGTACCCCGTCACCCCATGCATGCTGGGAAAGTTCCATGTAACCTTAAACAGGGCAGGCAGGTATCGAGAATGGATGGATGCTCCATTTGCACCTCTTGCACTCAGTGATTTATTTAAAGACTTGCCTGCACAGGTGTATGGATAGCAAATGTTTTGAGTTGTGAGTATTTCCCTTGAGTGGTGGAACATCTACAGCAAAAAGGGAAATGTAAAGGAGAAGAGTTTTAATGGTGCAGGAGAGAGGGCAGTTAGAGGCACAGTCGTCGCGCAGCAAATGAAGATTGATACAGACAATTAGTAGTGCGAGTTCCCCAGAAAGGTGTGAGGTGGAGAGGATAAGAATCCATCTTCATTTGGGCCTGGTCCTGTCACCCTGCCACGAAACTGGTCCTTTAGCTGGGCCTGGGAGACCACACTCTCTAATTAAGTCAAGACTAAGCATTGGTTCAGTTAATTACACTTTTCTGCCCCCACTCCACCCCCCTACCCAACTACAAATACGGCCTGCTCTAATAATATCATTCCTCATATAAGCTAGCCTCACCATCCATGCCGTGTCTATGCTGTTGAATTGACATTCAATCACTGCAGTGTAGAAAAAGGACACATGCCAACACAATTTATTTGGCAGCTATAAATATGAAATCTCATTAGGGCTGCTCTTCCATTAATTTGAGCATTAGAGTGAGTGAGTGTATAAAACCATGTGCAGGAGGATAATTAGGCCAGTGTGAGAGCAGGAAGAGAAGAAGAGCAGGGAGTGAATTTGCTTAGTCAAGAAACAGCTGCCAATCTCATCTGGGATTAACTCTGCTTCTGCACTATGGAGCCAGCAGAAACCCACTGCTTTTCTCCTTAACTAAAGGGAATAACAATGGCACATTTGCACCACTGCCACAGCAAATGTGATGCGAAGTCAAAAGCTCAATCTGGTGTTTGTTGAGCATGTCATTTACGAGCACGGATGTAAAGACTTGCTGATGAAAACTTTTTTTGCACCTTTGCATCCAACCATAACCACAACAAACTGGAGACCACAAAAAAAAAAACAATAGTTGTAACAAGTTTATAGCAGCACATACACAATCATACCTTATTCGCTGTCTGTAGTATTCCACATCTCCATCATCTTTGCATTTTTTAGCTTTACCCTTCTCCTCCTCTTCATCCGAACTCTCGGGGTAGTATTCTTCCTCACTTTCCTCTTTTTTCATTACTTTTTTCCTTCCCTTCCCCTCAGTTTTTCTCTTGTATGGTTTCAACTCATACTCTTCTTCATCATCCTCTGCAAAGCCCTCCTCTATGGCTTCTCTTTCCTCTTGGTCAGGATCTATGCCTTCATCACTGGGCAGGTACTCTGACCCCTCGCTGTCCATCTCCTCTCCCTCAGGGTGGAACTTCCTCCTTGGTTTAGGGAGCTGCGGTTCAGCCTTGGGTCGAGCCTTAGGATGGGCCTTAAGAGCAGTTATCTGGAGCTTTCGCATGCGTTTCCTTATTTTCTTATCCTTGGAAGAGGAAACAATTCTGTTGGATTTTCCCCTGGCCTCCTCATCAGGGCTGAGTCCGGAGCTCCTCTTCTTTTTCAGAACAGGGACCCTCCTCCTCTCAGTAGCCAATTTGGCCTGGTCCGCCAAGTACTGGTCAAAGGCTGAGTTCTCAGCAAGCATCACTTTTCGAGGCTCCTTCTTTACCTCCTTCTGTGGGATTCGTGTTCCAAAAGGAGTCATGTGACCTGTCCGGATAAGCTCTTCCCATTCGGTCTCTTGAGAGGGCATGAGCATGCTGCCCAGAGTGGATGGGCCAGCTTCTGGTAAAGCAAACACACACACACAAGGCAGGGTTTAGTATCATTTCTTCAAAGATACCGTGTGGAGTTTTTTTAATCACTACAATAGATATTTGGTTCATGTTCAGCTCTGTCGAAGCAAAGCATAGCATACATGTCAAACAGATTCGGTTATGTACTGGACAACCTGCAGTCAAGTGTTAGCATAAATTGTTATTAGAGCACCAAAGCAATGCATTTGATGTTATTTTTAAGATAATAAAATAAGACAATATTTCAACATTAAATGCGTCACCAGGAAACATCAGGGCAGAATTTAATGTGAAAAGGTTTTGCACTGCTTTGTTACATTTTTCTAATTACAGTCAACATCCATGAAGAGGTTTTGACATACAGTATATTTTGGTGGGTAACAAATAGTATATTAACATCTTGATATTCTAAACAGCCATTACTGCACCGTGGAGTATAATTTTTAAACCATCCAGTATGTATTTAATCTTGTCTCTGAAAATTCTTCAACCAAGAAACCCACAGACTTGCTTTTTTGGCCACCGTGACTGCAATTGGTATTAAGGCTTTGCATTGTTTCCATCTGTTTTGTTTTGCTGCACTTTGGGCAGCACTGAACCAACGTGACCGTGCACCTTGAAAAAGAACTACAGGTTAAGAAAAAAAAAAAAAAAAAAAAAAGGACAGCTCACCTTCCTCTCCATCATCCTCTGCCAAAAACTCTGCTTCCACCCGTTGGATGTCCTCTCCTCCTAGAATGGCCTGAAGTCTCTTCTGTTTGGCTCTGACTTTCTTCAGCTGTTTCTCCTGAATTAAAATCATTAATTTAATCATGACGACAATTGTTATGAAAATTTTGTTGATGTGACATCATGATGTAAATCCTATACTTTTAATTTGAGGGCTTATCACACTTAATGTCTTACCTTATTTTCTTTCTGTCGTTTGACAGATTCAATCTTCCTACTGATGTCTTTACTGGAGGCAGCATAGGGCGACAGCTGCTCGATAATCTTATTAATATGTCTCAGAGATGTTGTAACAGACCTGAAACACATACCGTTAAAAACCAGAATAATATAAGAACACAGATAAATCAAATACATGAAATCGATACTAGTACAAATTAGGTATTTTCTCGGGAAAAAAAAACACTAATATGTAGCCAAGAGGAAAACGCAGACATCTCAGGCCTTTCTATTGTTGCAGTTATTGTCCATCACCTGACATCATCGAGGACAGACTGGTATTCCTTCTCAGCCTCAGCTTTAGCAGCAGCCTGACTGGCCTCCTGGATTGCCTCGTCCACTTGCTGCAGGACACCTTGCTCAAGGACGTCCTGGTCATACACAGCCACACCAAGACCCTGAAGTTCATCAGCTCCAGAACTGGCAGATGCAGCTTGGATACGTTGTCGATTGATATGCAGCAAAGCTCCACACCTCTTGCCACCTGCAAAACACCAAAGGTACATGGAAGGATGAGTTAGCCGGGAGGGTCTCTATGTGTCCATTCAAAGCTATTCATTATGTTCAGCCCTACTGTCTTTTGGTGCATAAATTGCATAGCGTACCGCTGTTGCCATTCTCAGGTCCAGTGTTAGGGTAGGCTGGATAGGCTGCAACAGCCTCGGAGCCCTGACTATTTTCACGGAAAGAGCAGACTGCTGAGCCCCCGGTAGCTCCATCCTCCTCTGTCCCTCCTGGGGTGAGAGCAGCACTGGCAGGACTGGAGAGAGAGGAGGGCACCTGGTCCTCTGAACCCTCTACAGGCATGGTGATCAAACTGTAAACAGGGTCAGTCAGTGGGTTATTCTTATGTCAAACAGATGATGTAGGTCCAAAGACACATGTCTCTTCTAAGACCTGACAGCACTTTAATAAAGGCTATAACGTTAACTATATATAGTCATTGTGAATTAACTTATTCTTGTATCAAAAGAGGATACGGTAACTGTGAACCTAACTTCTTGTTAGGTAACGTCAGTTAACGCTAACGTTAGCTTGTGACTTTAGCTTCTTCAACATTAACTGTTAACTGACTTCAAGCCAATTATCCTGTGAACGCGTAAGGGTAGAAAAGAATGTAAAGTAAATATTTCTGATACCTGTTGTAACCAAAGAATGTACTACAAGAAACAGTTTGTTAGACCGTTATAACACTAGCATAAAGTTGAGTTAGAAATATTGTATAAGTCCCTCACAGCCGTCCATTGTTTACGTGGCTAGGCTAGCCTGCTAAGCTAACAGTAAGCAGAGCATCATCAGCTGTCTCGGAGAACAGCAGCAGTTCGTCTTGAATTAAACTACCAGCAAATATCAATGTGGCAGGCAGTTAACGTCGGTACCGCTGTCTGGATGAGGTTCAGTACATTAAACCGAGTGTGGAAAGGGCAATGACAGAAACTACTTACAACCCGTGCTCTTACACAACATCACTGGCTTGGTTTATGTCATGTTGTCGGCCAACCTTCCTGGTTTCCGGTGCTGGAGAAGACGTTGCGCTCGCTGTTCAATCAGTAACTTGTTGGACAGCGCCCTCTGCTGGTTCACTACTGCATGGGCATCGCTGCCCGCTAGATGGCGCCCCGAATCCACTTATTTTCATAAAGAATTGAATCTGGCGGAATTAATTGAACCACCCGGAGTCCAATGAAAATGTGCTGGACCACATTGTGACATGTAACCTATTGCATTTGTGTTTTGCGCAATCAGCCTGGGAACTTGTGAATGTGTCACAGAGCAAGAAAGTTAGGGTGTTTTTGATGTTGCAGCACCGCCAGATCCTGCATAATGGCACTGTCCAAAAAACACATAATGATATAAATATCAAAACTACTATTCCTCTGCAAAGCATCAATTCCATTTTTATGTAATTTTAAATGTGTTGGAAAGCCTTTCCTGCACATGACAAATGTGAGCAGTGCCAATGTGCTTGCATCTCAGAGGAAGTTTATTTCCACTGTCTTGCAACAATAAATGAAGGACTTAATTAAAATACCCTCTCTGCCTTTCACTGCAGTGCCTGAGCAAAGGCCAGCAATCTTTCCAAACATTGTTATTTGTGTAAACAGGCATATCTATATAGGGATAGATATTGCTGTCACCCTTGGCACAGAAAGTGTAGGAAGATGGAGACACTGGTGTATTTTATTTGCTTAACTGGTAAATGTGGGTCACCGTCATTGGAACCTCTCCATAGACACTGGAGCGGATTTGAATTTAAAAAGTCCTGAACCAAAAGGAAAGTGTGTCAGTAAAAAAAGTGGGCCTTTACTTGTAGTTTAATTAGTATGTGCAGTGTGCAGAGCTCTTATCAGCTGTCAATGAGGAGAATGTTTTCTTTGTTGGATTTCATCTTGGTAGCTGATATATAGGCCTGCAGACAGGAGTCAGAATAAGTAAAATAAACTATCAAGCTGCTGATGAATCACCTATGATGGGAAATGAACGGACACATTAGCGCAATATTGTGACTAGAAGGTTGAGCTGTAGAGAAGAATGTAAACAACCCTTCTCATCCCCTTTTCCATCTTCAGTTTATTTAAGCAATACTTGACAACTTTTATTACAGAGGGGGAGATAATATGGACGTATATGGCTGTGTTTTTTGCACATCGTAATTTAGGGAAAGTTAGTTGGTAGACCACACCAAGCTCGTAGGATTTAGTGGGTGGCAAACCTGTCCATCTTAACTTTATGTGTAGGCAAGCATTCATGTGTGAGCATGAACGTATGTGATGAACGCTGCTTCTTTGTACGCCAGGGGTAAGCAGATTTATAGGGTGTAGGAGGGTAGAGTGCAAATCCCAGAGGGTGCGGTGGTGTGATGTTAACACTGCTGCTCTGTGCTTCCTAGCATTCTGACAGTGGCATAACAAGTGGAGCGAGATTTAAAGAGAAAACATTATGTGTTTAGTTTACATGTGCAAAGCATGGTGGGACTTGTCTTTCAGAGACTTTTAGCAGAGTTATGGTTCCACAACACGCCGACTATTTATGTGCATGAAGGGGTGAGTGAGGTAACACACACTGTAGCACACTTCCACATATGGTATGAACTTGTGTTTCTTCTGTTATCTCCTGCACACTGTCCTCCTCACTCTGATAAAGGGTGTTTTTGTCTCTATGTACGGCCTTCATCAGCTGCGTGGAACCTAATGAATGTCTCCAGGATGAAATCATTATTTTACAAAGAATTTTGTGAGAAAGGGCTTTTTTCCCTCACATTCATAGTGGTTATTTTTGGCCTCAGATGAACCAGTTGCTAATTAGGTCTTACTCAAAAAATGACTTGTTACTGCATTGGATTTTGCGAAACTGTTATGGGAGGGTATATTTCAATGTGGCCTGACCTTGTTAACTGCATTGTTGAATTTCATGTACCTCATCCATGCACTTTTCCATTTTCAACGTTCTAATAAAGACCTTTTTCAGTGAAATGCTCTTGCATTTTGTTGCGTGTGCCCCAGTAAAAAAGTGAAATGTGAGTTTTCTATGTGGTCATTTTCCCTCCTCAAAATTTACACTTAACGTTTAATTCTTTTCAGAGCAGTTGTACCGGATTTTATGTTTTTCTGGCACTAAATTCCACAAAAACTCCACTGCTGAGGGGCATTTTGTTTCCCTCACCCCTCATTTCTCAAGTAAACTTGAGAAAGTTGTTAGCGAGCCTGGGTTTTCTTCTCAAGGAGGGCCTTTAAGAATGTGAAGGATACGCGGTTGTTAGATTGAAAACTGTTTTGCTGATTGTAACTGAAATTGATGAATTAACTGAATGAATTTAACTGAAATTAAGTCATTTGTCGACTGACAGAAAATAAAAAATGAAATGTATTTATATCTTGAAAATTATTTTGATACATTACGCCTTTGTTGTTGATATATTAATTGTTTTTCCAAATCATTTTAAAGTAAATCATTTCCTGCTTTCAGTTTATAAAAAATGTGGGGGGTTTTTTGTTTGTTTGTTTGTTTGTTTTTTTCCAGTTTTATGTCATCGTAAATTACTCTTTTGGTTTTGGACTGTTGGCCAGACAAAATAAGGGATCTGAAGACATCACCTGCACTCTGGGAAACTCTGATAGACATTTTTTAGTCGCAGTTGCAGCTAGTTGCTATAATAAAATACTGTCTTGAATTACTGTATAACATGCATCCAATTTCTCTGTCTTGGTTGAAACGTGATATAATTGTGGGTAAAGAAACATGCATGCATGTAAGCCACAGAGAGAAAGAGAGATTGTATGTCATGCTTCCATGCTGCCACAGTGCACACACACACTGTTAAACCATTGCATTTCTGCAGGTGAAGTTTGCAGTATTCTGCAGTTCAGTGGAATGCTTTTGGGTTGAGTGACCACCTCAGGGTCTAACTGGGAAGAGATGATGTTTTCTTAAGCCGCAAACTGGTTAACAAATCAACATGAGTAAAGCATCATCATGTCTATATTAATGTATATTCAAGACACACTGTACTTAACATGTGTGTGGCCATATTGGCAGTGCTAATGTCTCCCATGTGTTTCCCTGTCCCAGTTAGTACGAGTGTGTGTGTACGTGTGTGTGTGTGTGTGTGTGTGTGTGTGTGTGTGTGTGTGTCTGATAATAATTATAGGGGTGGGCTGGGTTTTCATCCGGGTGCATCAGCCCTCTGCCATGCTGCAGTAGATGCCTGATCCATCTGCTTGTGATTTCCCTCAGCAGCAGGTGTGTGTTTATGCACATTTGTGGCCACATAACCACATGGCAACTGTACACTACTGTGCTCTTATAAATATCTTGATGAAGATTAGTTTCGGAGGTGAAGTGTCCAAAATGCTGAGCTGAAGGAAATGGGTTTTTATCTTTCTCTCCCTATAAAAGGTTTTAAAGTGATTCCTACAGCCCACAGGAAAACACCTGCATGCAAACTGGTTCTGACCAGGACCGAGCATATACCTATTCACATACGTCTACCTATTCAGGGTCAGGTTGTGCCAACATATTACTGTGAGTGCACACAGAATTGTGTATTTAGCGGACCTCAGACACAGCTGGAACAAACCACACCAGAAAGAATCAGAACAAGGCCTGTGTGGTACAGTGACACGTCACATGAAACCGCCAGAACCACAATGTGGGCTCATTTTACTGTATGTGTACATGCCTCCTTATGTGTGAGTAGACGAGTATTACTCACATTGTGGGGACATAAATCTGTTTACACAGCCACATTGTTGGGACTCACCTTCTTGTTGGGGACACAAAACAAGTCCCTATTACATAAATCATAAAATTTTAGTGTGAGGACTTGAGTTAAGGTTAGGTTTAGGTATAGGGTTAGGCGAATAGTGCTTATGGTTATGGTTAGGGTAAGTCTCCAGGAACTCCAAGTCTGTCCAATGCCCCCAGAAGTGATGGAAACATGACTTTCTGTGTGTGTGTGTGTGTGTGTGTGTGTGTGTGTGTGTGTGTGTGTGTGTGTGTGTTTGAGATACAGTGTGGGAGAGCTAGCTTCGGTATGCATTGTCTTCAGTGATAAATATAGTGTCTTCATTGATGTGGCTTGGAGGACTCCCGCCAGTGATAGCTGTGGACCACAACAATGGGATCAGGACTGTTTTGGTGATATACAGTGGCACCAATGCCCTGACACAGAACATGGCCTGAAACACGAGCTGACACAAGCCGAGAAAATACAATGCAGCAGATGTAGAAATGGATAAACTGGTGACTTTACAGCCTGAACTCAAGCTTCGCCCTCTTTCAGGAGGCGAGTTCTCTAGTGTTGGTTCACAAATAGCTAAAACATATGGAGTAGCCAAGCTGATGATAGATGCCTTCTGGGTAGGTGTCCCCTGTAAAACAGCAGTTCATCTGTGAAGTGTTGAGGGAAGGGAGCGGGTTCCATGGGAGAGAAGATGAATTGACATCTAGTTAAATGTGAGCTTCCTACAACAGGAAAACCTCCAATCTACCAAGTTTTATTTAACCTCCCAGGGGTTTAAACTGAATTATGACTCCCTCTTGCACCTCATAGGCATAACAGAAATCAGTCTCTGTCAGCTTTTATGATTGACAAGTTACAGTTGGTAGTGTTGAACATTTTGGACTGAGGAATAAAAATAAATCCCAAACACTTCCCCACTCGTGTGCGTCTCAGTGTGTGTGTGTTTGTGTAATCCCACTCAAAGTGATGCATGACCACCTGTTCTATGTTGTGCTGCCCTCTGACTCTTGTCTGCAAACACAGTGAAGTTATCATCATCATCCTCACCCCTGCCAACCCCCATCCGCATCTCTTCAGGCCTCTTTCTGTCACTACACTGATATCTTCATTCTTGTAATAAATTCAAGTAGTGTGTAAAGGGGCCTTTCTTAAACCACACAAGACTCAAGACTCAAGGTAAATAAAGAATGACAAATAAATACTGACAAATTCCATCACCCGAGTTTAGACCTATAATATCCACTTATTCACTCTCACAACTAAAGCGCTTCCAAATGTCAGATGCAATAGCGTTCAGTTTCTCTGACTTATTTGGCTGTGAGCTGTGATTTTCCATGCCTTTCAACGCTAGCAGTCAGAGTCAGATTCTTCACATTTCTTTATGCCGCTACCCTGTGGTGCAAGATAGGTTTGATGCTATTCGGCCCACATGGGTTAGATCTATAGAGAACATTTGAACAGCTCTATTGTTTGTTGTGTGTTTGTTCTCTCCATCTAATCAGAAACATGTGCACCATCATCAGAAATGTGTGCTGAACATGCAGAACTTTAAATGGGGGACCTCTGCACACCAGGGACCTCACCCACTGGGCAATTAGCTTCATGGGCATAACAGATTTGCAGTAATTTCAAGTGATAAAGCAGACAACAACAGGAATCAGTGGTGATGACGTGCTGAATCAAGTAGTACATTGCTTAAGTAATCATACTAGAGTTCATAAGGGGACAAACAATAATGCTGGGAGATAAACTTGTTATTTAAAATCTGGTGTCTCTAGGCGTATTTCCACAGAAGGGGTGAAAAGATTATGATATTTTCTTTGAGTAACACTGAATCGGAGTTGCAACAGTAAGGCCAAAGCTAAAAGGATCAGTGAGAGGGACAAAGCTGGATGCCAAAGGTTAAGTCAAACACCAAGTTCAAAACTGTGTCTTCCTGTCAGCATATTGAGACGCTCTATCAATGTTCTGAGAACAGGAAGCAACTCAACACTTCTGCCAACTCTACACTTACAGTAATATACAGTCGATTAAATCCCCAGAGTGTTTAATGATGGTGTCAAGTAAAGTGAGTAAATAAGGAGTTTTCCCAATGACATGAATAAATCACTGACAGCAACAGAAATTATTTTTGGCTGGTGTGCGGGAATTTGCTATTCCAAATATAACAAAATATTTTGGGAAATCCACTACAAAAATATCTGTCTTGTCTCTTTTCATGCAGTTCAGTTGAGTTTATCATTGCTGTTGGGCCCAAATACTAACTTTTCAGGAGCTCTCAAAGGTGGCCTGGTCTTGTATTTTAGTTGTACAATGATGATGATCATGCATGTATGACTTTATTTAATCATTTTAAAAGGTCATCAAACATCATTTTAACCTAAAGAATACCAAGACATCCTTTAACAGGAGATGTATGTTTACCAGTCATGACAGAGAGGCCGGTACTGGTTTCACCTGTGATTCTGTGTGTGTGTGTAATCATGGCATAATGTGGCCTTGGAGACACCTGTTGTTGCAGGACGTACAACAGAAGCAGAGTGCTTAAATATGTATATGTCTCTCTGAGATCTCTCAACTGTGCAAGATGCAGTCATGACACTTCACAGGATTGTAGTTGAGATCAAAATAAAGGCCGAGTTTATGTAAAGTGTCACCATCACACAAGATGCAACGATGAAAGTTTACAAATGCGTAGTTGAGGTTAATATGAAATAGTACTCATGTAATAATCCCATTGTGAGATGGACTCTGCCTAAGCAGTAACAAGAGCAATATATTAAATTACATTTATTAAATGTCCTTTTTTAGGACATTATTGAGATAAAGGGACAAACTGACTGACAGCTAGTGGACATAAAGAATGTCTGATGTCATGATCTTTTCAGCTGAAGAGAAACTGGTATTTTAATTATATTGTCCAGTTGTAAGATGATCCGTGGGCGTGCAGTAAGGCTCTTTGTCTGCCAGTGTGTCTGCCCAAGAAAACCCAACTAAAACCCCACATTGATAAGAGGCAGAGAGCTTTGTGTCTCTCAGGACCTTGGCCTAAAGGGAGCCCTTTGTCCATCATTCCCTCCGCCTGCTGCTCCCTCTCTCTGACATCCCTGATTTACAGCAGGCCTATGGAGTGTAGCGCGGGGACCATAGGCTGCTCGGGTAGCTCACAGTTTGTCAGGGTTTTGAGTGGGTGATTTACTCCAGGATAGGATCACAGGGTGTTGAGCCCAGACAGGGTGCCTGACCAAGGAGGTGGGATCAGGCCCCCATCTGCTCTGGGACTCATAAATTAGCCAAAAGCTTTGTTATCCACCAACTCCTCTGCTCCTGCCCTTCTGCCACATTTACCCTTCATCCGTAGCGACATGGCCCCTGTCCTCACTCACCATGATTAGAAGCACACGTCACGCCACACAGCCAGGAGCAAGCAGAGCCGAGCATGCAGCAGTGACTGCACTGAGGACGATAACAGGAAGGCCTAACTGGCTTCCTGGCTGTACCCAGTGGACTGGAAAGCAGCGAAACCACATCACTCTTCACACTTGCAGCATGCTGCATATAGCTGCTGTGGAGTGCTGCAGGTGTAGTCAAATGTAATTTATTCTGTTTAAAATATTCCAGATACTATTAAATCTCAACTCAGTAGTTATACACAAGCAACCCCTTTTTTTAATCTGCTGTTCGAACAATCTGAAGAGAAAAACAGAGAAGGGAAACAAAATGTGTGAACAGGATTATCTGATCTTTTTAGTGGACCGAATCAAACATGCTGACGTCTTCTGAGACCCAGTTTTAATCGCACACTCAGAAGTATTTCCAGCTGCACAAAGATATCATGTGTGGGAGGCAATGACCAATCCTGTAAAACAACCCAGTGCATTAGAAGAATATATGAAGTGCTACACCAAATCCTTTTAACAGAACACCAAATCCCAGTTCAGCAGTGACTTATTTGGGTTGATAATGAGTATTCTCTGTCACTCACTTGTAAAATCCTTTCTCTGGCTGCATATTCTGGTTTTTTACTTTCAATGGAGACTTGGCAAAATCCACTGCACATCAGGCTCTGATTATGAACATTTTGTGTCCCTTCAATGCATAAAAAGTGCATTGAACTAGCTGGGTAAGCACAATGCACTCTGTCGAGATTGAGAGGAACGGAGGTTGTGACCATCATGTGACCCTTTATTGTACAGTTTGAGGCAACTGCTCACCTCTTACCAGGAGTGCACGTGACTCTAGCACAACAGATTTATGTATATACACCAAAGACTTATCCAGATAAATGAGCAGTATTGCTGGGAAAGTGAAGGGCCAACTCTGGAATAGATAAAGTGCCAAGCTTGAGAGCCAAGAGTCTATTAGCCGCTGTGCAACCCAATCTGATATCAGCTCTGGGCCGAAGAATCAGCAAAGGAGTCATATCAGTGAGGAAAAATAAATGCTTTCTGTGTATGACAGTCAGCAGGGAGCATTCAGACCGGGAAGAGAGAGAAAGAATGAACAAATATAGAAACCGTAAAGTGTCTGCTTTTCTTCTCCATCTTGCTGCGTCCTCTTTCTTCCAGCACATCCTCTGTTCCAACAGTTCACACGTTAATACAAACAAGGGATCCATCCATGGAAAGTACAGTTCCCTGCCAGTGCCAACCATGTCCCCTTCCTCTCCTTACCCACAACTGTCCTTCCTTTCTGGCTCTCCTCACTCAGCTCTGTTGGCTTCCTGTATCATGGACTGTTAATTGAAGAAGTGGCCACAGCAGACCCACCTCAGAATAAAGCAGCAGAAGTGAAAATTACAAAACAGTTTGCTGATTAAAATTGTTTCGTTCAGTTCAATCTATGCAGTTGGTTCACTTTTTTCTAAGCTGCGCCATCACTGTTCAGATGCCCCTCAGTATATACATCAGTAAGTGAACGCATCACAGTACAAATCAATGTGACGTTCGCCGCTCATTCAGACTGTCATCATTTCACTAACAGGTTTGGTCTGTTGCTGGTTCAAGCTGTCAGTCCAGCAGACCGAAGGCCTCATAGCGTTGTTTAAAAGGTTAGCAGCTCAGCAGCCATTGCTATATCACACATAAGTGTTTCTTCAGCTTTCAATAAGCTTTTAACGAGGAAGTAATGTACATACTTTGATTCATAAGGCCATGTGAGCAGACATAAACTTGACAATTGTTGTTTTATGGGAAGTTATGTATTGCTGTGGCTCAGGAGGAGGAGAGGGACATCCACTAATCAGAAGGTCAGAGATTCAATCCCCGGCCCTTCCAGCGTGCATGTCGACGTGTCCTGAGGTCTGGGCCATAGGTGTGTGAGTATGCACGTGAATGGGTGACCACTGAACAAAATTCTTAACACGCAAACATGAGAAAGCAAGTAAGTGTGTTTTTCCCAAAATGCCGACCTGCTCTTTTAATTGATTACTCTGCACTTTTGCCAAGAGCTTTACTGTAACATGACAGCATCCTCCAACACAAGAAAAATCCCCAGTTTGCTTTTCTACTGTTGTGCAAGGAATCATTATTTTACCTCTTTTTGAGATTAATGATGTTTTGTAGTTGTTTTCTGTTTCAGTTATCTTTAATCTCAGTTTTGCGAGCACTGAACTTTCTCATGTCAGACGTCATGACTCTAGCAACCATCCACTATGTCTAAATATAGCAGCGAGTGCTTTAGGTCATGCCATTTTTATTGTCACTTTTCAGCGCAGGCTATTGTGTTTCCTGTGTTGGGGCATTTTTTATTGTCCAGAACGAGTTTTGCCTCGTTCTGTAATATCCTGCGGGGAGCCATGATCCTGGTTAATGGAGGTCTTGTTATCTTGACACATGTTTGTGATGACCTGGGGTCTGTTCAGAGTGGACATGCAGGGAAACTCCTAGCTGGGGACTGCAACACATTGTGAAAGGAAAAACAGGAAAATTGAGACCAACAGAAGAATGCAACACTTTGTCACACAGTGTAAACAAAGTGATTCTCGGAAGAAGCTGGCCAGATCTCTGCTGCTGCTAAGATAGATCCATACTTATTGGTTGCTATTACATTTCCATTCACCCTACTCCCTTCAGATGGTGAACTCATGACTGAAAACTTTTTTATATGTTGAGGAAGTGTTTTGGCTTTCTTTTTGATATTAAAGGTAACACACTTTTTGTCATTTTCTATCATATATCTGTCGTGGCAGACATCTGGATGGCCTACAGTGATGATCCGTATAGGTCTACTGTGCTTTAACAGCAAATTGCAGCTGCTGTGGTTAAAGTGCTAATGGGGATAGAGGGGAAAAAAACACAACAGTGAGGGTGACATTGAGAAGAGGAAATGTTTCGGGCATTTTCATTCAGCAAGTCAGCATATTTTGTTACAAATGAATGGTCTAGGGTCATCCAAATGCTCCCTTGGCATTGCGATATGATCAGGTGGTTAAAAATGAGAGACTTCCACAGAAGGAAATGGAGAGAATCAAGCTCATGAAGCTGAAAGTGAGAGTGGAGCCAAGAACCAAAACAGCTTGTGAGCTTAAACACATGCTCATTTTAAAATAAGACTTTTGGCTGTTGGCCTTCCTGAAGTCCTAGATAATGAGTTTTCATCCAGAAACATTGGTGCAAGTTTTAAAGCTATTAGAAAGGCTGGTTAAGGCTCGGATCAGATACACAACAGTCCTTACCTGAAGATGACCATCAGTGTTTCATTCTCAAAGATCATCAATTGATATTTATTGATTAACATCAAGTTGAAATGTCTGTACATCAAAATGACACAGTGTGCGACCCATTTAACATGTTACTTATATAAATATAGATATAGTTTAAATGATCTTAACGGTTTGTGGGTGCTTTTCTCTCATTCATGTAAACCCTGTCATGTAAATATTATATGAAATTGATAAGAATTGGGTCAGCTTTCAAACTCAAGTCAGACTGGCTGTTTTCAACATATCCTTTTTTTGTTAAAAGAGTCAGAGGCACTGCAGACAAAAATGAAGCTTCAGGGAGGAAAAGCTGTGCAGAAAAGCTGTTTTGCTCTGTAGAAGTTAATTTATTTTTCTTCATCCTTTTGGCTTTTGATGCCATCAAGATCTGCCACCAGGCAGTCTTCATCTTTCAGAGTTACTCAGAAAGGATTACACCTTACAAAAGTACTCTGACATTTCAATTTTTTTTGTTATTTTCAAAGTTTCTGTTTCTGGAGAGCATGTGCCACCGTAAGCCAGAGCTTTGAAGCAAACTGTTTGAGATGAAAACTTCTTCCACAGCATGCTTCTCTTTGTTGCTCAGTTAAGTGGCAATGCTATGAGCGAAGTCTATGCTTTAACAGCCAGCTTGCAGAAAAATATAACTCTATTTATTATTACAACTTGATCTGTTTTACTCACAGTTGCAGTGCGCCGACATACTGTGACTGTGTGAGGTCTCACCTGCTCATCCGCTCTAATGCTTTGCCTCACGTGGAAATCTGGTTGACTAACGATTACCAGTAAAAAGCAGCTGATTTAACATTACTGACATCTGTTGTTTGGATGCAAAACACTTTTAGCAAAGCGGACTACTTTTTGGCCCGGAGAGCAATGAAACACAGATGTTTCTCTTATTTTCTGTTCTTGTCCAGTGTGATCTAATACATCCTTCTTATTCTGCCGGTCAGATAATAAGAGAAAGCTGAAGCAGTTTAGTATGAATGCTGGCACAGTCGTGTTCTCATTGCTTCAGAAAGTTGGCACACAGTGTTCACGATGTTGTCCAACACACCCTCCCTCAAGGGAAGCAATGCCACAGCTTGATGCCCATTGAAAAGCAACACCCAAAAGCCTTTCAGGAAGAAACTAGAAGTGCCACCTAGTAGTTGTATGCCTCCACCAACTAATCACATTGCAGTTTACATCCATGTCTTTCCAGACTCATATGTAGTGACGACTTTGAAGCAATTTAAGGTATTAAGAGTGTTTGTGAGTGAAATGGAAGTTCTCACTTTCTTGACATGTATGATGGCAGTGAATAATTTCCAGTCAGAAACATGCTGTCTGCACTTAGAGACCACTTTTACAGAGGAGGACAGAGGACTGATAGAGAGCTTCATCACATGATACAACAACAGTCACATGAAGCTCAACATCAGCAAAACCAATGAGCTTATGGTGAACTACAATGCTTCAAATATGAACGTTGCTGCAAAGAAGCTACAAACTTTAAAACATTGATTATTCACACTCATCTTCAATCCAGCAGCACAGACGATTGACAAAATCAGTTTGAAGGTGAATACCCAGGAGTAGTGTCACCATCTCAGTGTCTGACCAAATGTGAAATATGGTAGTAATCTCCCCTTCTGTTCCTGAGTTATGGTGTTGAATAATGGCCGGAAAAGTGTTTGTGCAGAACATTGTGATGTCACACTGAAGCTGACCTTTGACATTTTGGACAAAAAAATCACTTCATCACATTTCTGTGAAATGTTGTCATTAGTAGTGTATTAATTCTTGAGTTATGGCTAAAAATGTGCTTTGTATTGTCACAATGACCTTGAACTTTTGACATTTGACCACCAAAATCTAATCAGTTCATGCTTGAGTCCAAGTGGATGTTTGTGCCAGATGCAGTGAAATTCCTTTGAGGCATTTCTGAGACATCGCATTCACACGAATGGAAGGGACATGAGGTCAAAGTGGCCTTGCCCTTTGACCTTTGATCTCCAAAATCAAATCACAACATCCGTCAGTCCAAGTGGACGTTTGTGCCAAATTTGACAAGAATGAGACGGATAGATGGACAACCTGCTGCTTTCCCCGTCATAGAGGTATGAAAACATTTATGCTGAGTCAGCGACATGTCAGATAAGTTTGGGCTGCAGTCTGGTCTGGGGAAAAACTGCCTGATAAATATTTAGTTTTACTGAAAAACTTTTACCTATTTCTTCAGTAAAAAGTAATTTGAATGAAACCTTTTAAAGGACTAGTTCAGTATTTTAAAAATATGCTGATTCACTTCAGGTTGTGAAAGATAAGCCTCCAGCAGCTTGTTTAGCTTAGCTTAGTATAATGAGTGAAAATGGGAGACAAGGACAGCCTGGCTGTGACCAACAGTTACAAAATCTGCCTACCAACACCCCTAAAGCTAACCAATTAAAACCTTTCATCTTTGTTTCATTCGGACAAAAAACAAACTGTAAAAACAACAGGTCACCACTTTGGAGGCTAGTGTGTCGGAGCGAGGCCAGCTGTTTCCCACCATATCCAGTATTTGTGCCAAACTAGGCGAACTGCCTGCTGGCTGTAGCTTCATAGTTCACAGTTTCAGATAACTTTTCTGATATAACTCTCTACCAGAGAAAGAATAAGTGTTTCCAAAATTGTCAAACCATTACATCAATATTGAGGTCTGTGGATTATCCTAAACTTGACATCGTGTGAATACATATTGCTGTTTTCAAATGAGATTACAAATGAAGTTGCATTTAGATTGATTAACACTTAAAGGGATATCTCAAAACCTCAGCAGAAAAAAAAAACTAAATGTCTGATGATCAGTGTGCTTTAGTTTTGGGTGATTTGTGTGTGAACTAATCCTTTACATTAGGAGGCTCCCTTTAAGGAAGATGTCAGCACCATTTGGAAAGTTTCAGTGATGTGAAATGTGGGATACAGAAACCACAACATGATTTCTCAAGTTAAAATATAACACCGCTGACACATCATTCAACACCAACATTTACGTATACGAAATACAGATAAGGATAATATATGAAACTATATTCAGACTGTCTCTTCTCATTAATATTTCTCTCCCATGCGCTGTAAGTCATTTTAATAGAGCATAAACACCAAAAGGATCAACGCTATCTCTGAGAGGGAATTTTCACACTCCTCTTGCTCCTCTCTCCATCCAGGTAGTCTGATTTCCCGTGGAGATGTTGTTGACTCAGCTGGGGTCAGTCAAGTGCTGCTGTTAGAGAGGACTTTTCATTTGTCCTGCTGTTATCCACCAACAGCTTTTAAACCCTCTTAAGCCCTTCTTTATTATCCTTAACGCCTGCTGAAGGCCACACTCTGCCTTCCTGTCCTGCTCTCTCTTCCCCTCCACTGCCCTCTCCCTCGGGCTCCTGCTGCCACTCCTTTGCAGCTTCCCTTCAACTCTTCCTCTCTCTTTAAACTTATAATTTGGTCTTTTTGCTTCAAATGCATGAATGTCCATGTTTTCAGAGCCCCTCTGAGAGGTTAGTGGTCAGTGAGGTTTCGGGGTCCTGCAGGCCACTCCCTGAAGGGTTTGAGGGTCCTGAAACTAAACATCTAAACATCCTCTAATGAAGACATGCAGTTTGTATCAGCCGCAAGGTCCAAATTGTGTGTTTGTGTGCATTTTTAACAGGCCTCCTCAGGCATGATGCTGCTAAGGTTGCAATGTAGTGTCAGGATACAACACTTATGTGATGAGTTTTACAATTTCCCACAATATTTATTGATTCTGCTATTGATTCTTCTCAAAGCCAGATGTGAAATATCGCTGCCATTATGATTGAGTGCCAGACCCCAGCTACAGGCTCTAAAAACAGCCTCCAAACCTTGTGATGAAATTAAAATATCTTTAATATATCCCTGTTTCCTTTGCTCTGAATTGGTCAGTCAATCTTGCCTGCATGAGCTGTCAGCACATAAATCTAATTTAAGTTTGTCCAAGTGGGGCACTTTAGTGTCACATCACCTAAAAGTGTCAGGATTTCCTTTAGGGAGAGGATGATGTAGGTTGGGTAATTGTAAAAAATGTAAAGATGTTACGAAAAGTTGGCACAGATTTGTACAATTAAGAAATCTATTTTTGGCCAAACCCTGCCCACAGTGCCATGTGGCCCATAGTGGTTACTAGTTATTATCACATGGGTGCTTGCTTGGTTGTGCTAATGTGATCACAGTTCATTTTTGTTGTAGCAGCATCGGTCAGTGTGACTACCCACCATCTGCAGGTAATGCTTTATTGGATTATGATCAATGGCGGAAGGCTGCTGGGGATTCAGACCTTAACTTTAGTGACTGATAACAGCCTGTGTCACTGAGAAAGACAAATAAACATCCACACCAGCACCCCCATGGTTACATCTGACAACAGATCCTCTCTCCCTCCTGGAGCTAAAATAACAAACTCAGAATCTGTTTTAACAGACACCATGCTTCCCCAGAGGGCTTGTGCCTCAGGAACGGAGGTGAGCTGTGTTCCTGCTCTCTCCACCGTCATAACTGCAAATATCAAACGTGAGGCATTAGCACAATACACCACATATGGACATGTGGCTTTGTAATGTGCCTATAATGGGCGACAGCATGTTGCACTTTGAAGTTGTGCAGGTCATTTACAGAGCAGCAATACATATGTTTCAGAAATCTGTCAGTGTTCATTTTGGCGCCTGATTTTCATTTAGTTTGAGTCCCACTGTCTGGTTGAAGCTTGAGATCATCACATTACTGTCTTTTTGCTCCACAAACCAGCATTGTTAGCTGTTGTGATCATTGAGATTTATTGTTTCTGAAATGCAAGATTAGTGCCACAGGTCAAGCAGCTAAATCCACTAAAAGAATAGATTTGTTTTTGCGGTTAAGGTCAGAGGGTTGGAGGATCTGTCTGACCAATCAGAAGCAACAAAGTTTGATCCCCCACAGATCAACTGGACTTTGCAGCACTTGATTTGTCTTTTTTTCTGTCTTTCATATTATTTTTGAGCTTAAATTCATTTAGAAAAAGTTCCTAAAATCTTGTTGCTTCATATTCAAACACGAGGAACATTGAGCTGAGTGTTAGCATTGAGCTAACCTTAAGATGTCACTAATGTCAATAAACCTTTCTTTAGATTTCTTGACTTTCCTCAGTGATTCGGGGGGTTATGTGTAAGTAAACGATCTCAATGTCCACTTAGAAGCTTTTTGGAGATTTCATGCCCATCTTGAGAGCATCTGCAGTGAATGGAGTCGCCTCAGGTGTGATCACATAACCTCAATGATAGCTTTGGTTTTGTCATAAAAATATCTACAGTGTCTCCTTTTGTTGCTTAATAATTACTAATAATTGCTGATTTTCTAAAGATCCAGATCACCACCAAAAATGAATTGATTGTTCCTCGAAGGTTCAGTTCTGTTGACAAAATAATATATTTTGTCAACAGAGCAAAAATATTAGGTTGACAAAACATGATGTAAATCTGTTTGTAGGTTTATGAGATATCCTGCTGATCCATCCAGACAGACAAACAAAGTAAAATGAAAACACAATGTTCTTGGTGGAGGAAAGAATATTTTCCCAGAACATAAGAAACCTAAACAGGTTCCCATCCTTTGGAGGTCAGTCTCCAAGGTGCAATCTTTCACTGGCACATGTTAGACCCCCACTTGGTTGTTTTATGCAGACTGTGAGCTGAAAATCAAATGCTTTCCTTTTCTCCATTGTGGCTTAATCCTCGTTGCCTGTGGTGGCAGGTTTGAGTAGTGGCTGGTGCATCATTGTGAAGCATCATTGCAAAACCAAACTGTGAAACGTTTCCAGATTCCTGGGTCTGTGGTTGTCTGTAGAGAGAGAAGCTACTTGCCCACTGCTGCGTGTGTGGGTGGATGGGTGCGGGGGTATTTCCAGCACAAAATGGAACAAGTATAAATTTTGAAAAGTCTGCCAGAGATTCATCCCAAAGCACTGTTCTCAATTTCCAAAAACACTGTCATACTTTTACTCACAACAACTTTCATCTTCATCAGTTTTTAACATGATATGCTGCATTTGCTCTGACACAGAGGGCTAACTTTCCCTTGTACTGTCATTCAGCAACTGCATTTGTTGTTGTTAAAAATAGAGGTCAGGCTAAAAATGTTTTGAAATCCAGACATCTTGAGCAGAGGACCAAACAGAGACTAGCTGGAATTCAGTTTGAAGAGCATCACTGATAAAATTTGCCAGCGAGCCAGTTAAGCCGTTTGTGTTCCTGTAAACATTTACTCTAACTGTACAATAGTGCTCGGTGATGAAAGCGTCTTAAGCCCCACATACAATCCTCATTTCCTTTGCTTATGCATATGTCTTGATTTTGTTTGATAGAATCCTAATATTTACACTTGAACAACAAAAAAGAGGGTTCCATCTTATTTTTACCCATGCTGGCGGTATGGTTCCACAGTAGAGATGGCAGCGTCGGTCTGTCATTCCACCTCTTTGGTCCAGACTGAAATGTCTCAATATGGAACAGTTTAGAAATCTGATTCAGACACATTCATGAGGATCATAACAATGTAACTTACAGCTTTAGTTGATCCCCTTTTTTTTTTTTACCTGTAACGCCACCATGAGGTTCACACCTGTGGTTCTAACTGAAATCTCTCCACACGTGTTGGATGGATTCCATGAAATGTGGTGCAGACAGACAGACATGTCGACATCTGGGTGAATTGTAAAAACTTTGATGACGCACTGGCTTTTCATCCACTGATCACTTCGGTTTATGACTGCATAGACACAAACTGAAGCCTCACAATCATCCATAGAGCTAATTAGCAATGCTAACACACTAAACAAAGACAGTGAACATGGTACTAAACGGCAGTGTTTTGGCATTGTCAGTCTGTTAGCATGCTCATGTTAGCATTTCGCTCAAAGCGCTGCTCTGCTTCACAGAACAGCTGCTATGGCGAACTCCTCTGCATGCTAATTATTGTGCATTTTTTTTATCACTGGATCAGTAACAAGCACTTTTTAAATGCACCAGCCTGAGAACGCTGATGATTTTCTTTAAGCTATGTGGGAAATGCTATGCTTTACTGCACACAAAGTGCTGGGAGAAAATCCACGACAGTCTTCTTTGGACAAAGAATTGCACTCGCTCAAAAACAGATTTATGAGCGAAAAGTATCCAGAAAGTCTGTCTCAGTGAGGCCATCAGGGATTATGTCTCTGATGAACCCTGATCATCAGTAAACTGTTGTAGATTTGTTCTGTATACTGTCTCTACTGTTTGTGCAACACCAGTTGGATTTGGTTTCACATTTATGAGCAGCACAGTATTTACACTGAGAGCGAAAGTAATAAGTCCGTTAGAAATAGCACTGAGAGCAATTTTCAGGTCCGTCCCAGGGGCTGGACAGGCAGGATAACATGGATGTAACCTTAAGCATTTTCTGGACCGCAGTGTAATTACTGAATGGGACTGCAATAACTGCTCCAATCTCTGGGGTGAAATTAACAGGCCCGAGAAGGTGTGAGATGCTCTTTCACCTCAGAGGAAATAACACACAATGCAGCCACTCATCTCTCTCTCACACGCAAACGCACACACCTTCAGGTACACTGTATTTTTCATAAACTGCGCAACAAAGTGAAGCTTGATTCTTCTTCTGCTCTCTCTTGTGTCGGTTTGGTCCGGGTTTCATTTCTTTTTTGTTTTCTCTGTTACTACTTTGTCTTTCCCAGCGTCTACGCTTCAATCTGTCAGTTTTGCTGAAAAGAAGGACATATGTTCTCTCCTTGCCCTCCTCCTCCCCCACATCTCACGTCTGTCCTACATCTTTAAATTATCACCCAGGTTCTTTCCCTTTTTCATTACTGATGCTGACATCATTTCACCGTCTTTTAATCTTAAAGTTAGTGGAGCCATTTTCACCCTTTCTTTTATATCCATTATAAAACGTTATGGATGATGGATAAGCATGTGAGTTGTGTAATGGCGACAAAGATAAGCAATAAAATCTGTCAGCTCATTTTTTTTTTTACACACATAAAAAGCATTTGTGCCAGCTCTGTTTCTTTTGTTTTAAGCTTTGTTTTGACAAATATTAACCACAGCTTTCACTTTTGTGTCAGTGTTATTGTGTTTGAAATTTCATTCATGACATGTTGACAACAGTAATTTTCTTATTAACTCTTGATGGTTGGATGCAAGTAATAAAATCCCAGCAGGGGGTCTGTGGCTCAAATGAGCAATTGTATATTAAGCTAACCATCAAAGCGAGTGAAGAAATGAATGTCACAGCATTGCTTTTCACAAGGCTCGATGAAACTCCTACAGCTGAGAGAAGAACAGAGAGATTTGTCCACAACTGTGAAAATTACAGACCCTCTGAGGGTGGGAGAGGTCCTGTTAGCATGCATGTGAGTGTTACGTGTGTGTACCAGGAAAGGAGGCTGTCAGTACTGACATGATTGTTTCTGTAAGTGGCCTTGAGAAGCTGGCAGTGAGTTTCTGATGGACAGATAAGCCCGGCTGCTTGGTGGCAGTTTGGCAGAGATGCAAACCATTTAGTGGGAGCGTTGCTTCACCCTGACAGATAAAAGGCAAGAGGGCTGCACATTTAGCTCAACCAGAAATGCTTTGGGTTTGTTTTTTTGCTAAACGTATTGAAAACAATACCCTGTGTTAGATTATACCATCATCTGCCAAAGGAATAGTTGTGCATTTTGGGACACGCTGTACCTCATTTGCCTTCTTGCCCAGAGTTTGATGAGAAGATTGATACTCTCATGTTTGTATGCTAAATATGTAGCTGGAACCAATTAGCTTAGCATAAACACTGAAGGAGGGGGAACAGCGAGCCTGGCTGTGTCCTAGAAGCACCTCCAGCTCACTACTTAACACACCATATTTTGTTTGTTTAATTGGTACTATTAAGTGTTTTATCAGGGGCTGTGTCCCAGATCACTTCTTGGCCACAGCCAGTAACTTCTTGGTATCTCCACTGTTTGCTCATTGGCTGAAATTGTGAATAATCGCTTTTACGCTTCAATGTGTGAATGCATTGAACAAAGGAGATACACAGTGTTAATTAGGTGTTGGTAAGGGATTTTTTTTTTCACTTTTGAAGGGACTCTGGTTAGCTGTATCACCTTGTATCCATTCATTATTCTAAGCCAGGGGTGGGCAACCTTTTTCCTATCAGGGGCCATTTCAGTTTTTATATCATCCTTCAAGGGCCATAGTGAGTGGGCAGCACCTGACAAACTTATTATGCATATGTAATGGTGGGGAGGGGATTGCTTGTTTGGGGGGGCCAACAATTGTATCAGGGTGGCCATGGGCCCCCCTTAGCGGCACCCCCTGGCCATGCTGAATTATTGAACACATATATCACACTAACCTCTGTGATGGCTGGAGCTGCTTCTCTTTGGCAAGGCGTCTGGTGTCAGTTGGTAGTGATGATGATGACGATGATGATGATGATGATGATGATGATGATGATGATGCTACTTGCAGCAGGATTTCAAACTTTGGAAAGCCAGACGTCACAGCAGGCTTTTGTTCTTGCAGAGGAGGAAAATTCAGTCTTCCAGCTGCACTTGCCACAACTTTAATTTCACTTCAAGTAATTTTACATTTGAAAGCAGAGATCTGAGAAGCTGTCTGGAGCTTGAGGTTCAGCTCTGAGAGGTTATTTGGTAATGTCCACCATGAAGGCCAAATCACACAGACACTTGCTATCACTGAGGACAGAGATGTTTTTGTAGATACCTCTATCTACAGTGGCTAGTGGATCCACCTGAACAACATGAAAATGGAAAAATGTCTTACAGCATTGTTGGACAAAATCAGCATAAGTCCAGGTTCAAAACAACAGTCCTGCAATGGCATGTGAAATGAACTATCACAGAGAAAGTTAGAAAGCCAAAGGCTTTCTTCTTAACTTTATTGGCACATAGTCCTGATCCTCACTGGGCAGCTTGTTTCATTGTTTTGGAAAAACGCTGTTTACTTGCATTGACACAGCCGCTTACTCTGGGGGCTTTTTTAGAAAAGTTCTGTTTTGAGGGGTTTTAGCTTGGATGGAGAGTGGAAAAGGGAAAGAAATAGATGTGTTTGCAAATGAATTCGGCTCAATTTGACCATAGTCTAACTCTGCAAGAAACAACAGCAAAGTGCCCTGTTTCATGAGTAAAATGTTCTTGAGCTGTGGAAGTAGATGTTTCTCCTGAGGATGTTTAGCTGTCTACATCTCAGGTCCCAAGAACTCTGCTGTTACTTAACTGTCCTATTCTTGCCATCGAGCCTCCAAATTAGGCCGGCACTGCAGACTCTGATCCCTTCAAAAAGTATGCTTAACGCTGTGGCTTCTTTAGCTGTGGTTTGAAGGAAAAGTGCACTAAAGAGAGGACAGTGCAGCTCGTTTCAAATTCATGTGAGTGAGTTTGAGAAGAAACAGCATCACAGTTCAGCCTCATGTTGCAGGTGGAGAGACATCTTCAGTTACACTCAGGGACTTACATGTTGGCTGCTTTGCCAGCTTTTTTCAAGTTTCCAGCTTGGGAAAGTGAGGGATCACTGAGTGAGTGGGAGTAAATGTAGCAACAATAAAGTACTAAAGTCTGCAATAGTTATTTGATGTCAGCATTAAAAAAGCATTTATGTCCTCTGTTGAATGTGAATCATTCCAAGGAACCCGAACATGAACACCCTGTGAGCTTTGTGTCAGATCAAACACTGTTCCTTTACAAAAATGTTTTGTTATTATGCAAATCCGTTTTCTATTTTAGAACCATAATACTTTTGGAAGCTACTTCCTCAGTAGAGGAATTATGTGGATTATCCGAAGTAAATAATTCTGGAAAAGCAATTTTTTAGTTATTTGATCACCATTAAATTCATTCTATTCACATAATAAAGAAAATTTGAGATGTTATTTAGAATGAACCCTTGTTTTTTGCATAGTTCGTGCCACATGAAGCTGAGTATTTAGGGCATTGACATTAATCCAAACCACTGTGACTAAGAGAAGCAAACACACAGGCCAGAAAGCAACTTTCAGACAAATAATGACAACTCTTACACATTCAAGGTCAAACCAGATGAGATCTATATGAACCCATTCTCGTTATTTGCGTTTGCGTACATAGTTTGGTTATATCAGTCTAAAAAGTCTCTTAGCTGGTAATTGATCTTCCAGAGGTTTCCAGCTCTAACAAGTGTCTGTGTCCTGTAAACAATGCTCCAGATGCAGCTGTTTTATGTCACAGATTATGCTTTTTTTTTTGCTTTTTTTTTTTGCTTTTAAGGATTGTGAATCATCCTTCAGCTTGTTTCGTTCCTTTTGTTGAATCACTGCCTTTATGGTTTTGTTTGGTCTCTGTGCCAATGTACACAGCCTTCATACATGGAAAAATGAATGGAAATATTTATTTTTGAGGAGGTAGTGTTGTGCTGTACATTCAAGATCAGTTGGAACAATAGAGAAGTGCATCCTGATTTGTGTGCACCCAGAAAGAGGCCAAAGGAAGAAAAAACACTCTTTGGCAGCCTCTTTAAGATGAGAACCATGTCAGATCTGTCTCTGTCACGTCTGACTTTTAGCTGGCCTGCACAGCAGTGTTGTAATACTAAAGCTCATCGCTCGCACTCTTAACTCTACTTGGACACAGTTTTCATGAGCTATACAACCTGGACTTGTCAGAGGAACCCGCAGGAATACACATGCTGCAATAATCTATTTTTGTGATTCAACTAAACTTGATATGTATTCAAAGAAAATATTTTATTCCTCAAAATAGTTAATGGCTGCTATTTACAGGTAGTAACCAGGGATTACTCCTCTGAACTTGGGCCAGCTGTAAACAGCCAGTTTACAAGATCTTCGTTATGTATCGCACAATTCATACCAGATTGATAGAGAATTCCTTTCAGTCTGGGTATTAGAAAGCCTTTGTTCTAGCTTCTTTGATGTGTTTTATGTAAACTGCAACAGACAACTGGTTTGTCTGTGAAGTTGCGTTCTCTTATAACAATAGATGTGATTCCAGGAAGGCTTCATTAAGTCGGCCAGATGGATGGAAACAAATTCACCAGGCGGACTGCAAGGTGGATGGTCTTTAACATTCCTCAGTGCTCGTGGCATCAGCTTCACAACTTCACTTCACTTCCCTGGTGTGATTGGATTTCCTACAAACTGAATGTAGGCCTCTCAGGGGCAGGTTGTGAAACTCCAGAGAGAAGCTGGGATCAGTGAGAGATGAGATCATGTTTAGTTTGGATGTTGTGCTTCTGGTCCTGCAGCCAGAGCTGGCAGGATTTCTTGGCTCAGCTTTGGGTAAGGACTGGCAGGGCCCAGATATGAATGAAAATGGAACTACTATTCTCATTTTTCCTTTTTTTAAACATTTTATTACAATGTTGCTCTGGCCTAGATGTATTATGAAGTCTGACTGAAAATTGTTTGTCCAGCAATAAATATTATCCTCTTTCCACTGATCAGTACTCAACACTGCATTCATTTTCTAGCCACAAAAGTCAAACATCATCAATGGTTTCCTGTCCCTAATTCCTGAAAAATTATCATCATTACTGATACTGAGTTGAGCAAGCAGCCCTGTGAGGCTGTGAGGCACAGTGGTGCTTTGAACTAAATGCTAACATCAGCATGCTAACATGATCACAACGATGATGTTAACATCGCTGTTTAGCGGGTATGATGTTTACCATATTCAGCATTTTTTGTGTTAGCATGCTAATACCGGCTAGTTTTGCAGACTAGACAAGTTAAAGTTGGTGCGAAGTGAAGACCACCAACGTCATTAGGACTAAAATTTTATGAAAATCCATCTAATAGTTGTTGAGATATTTCAGTCTGGGCCAAAGATGCGAATCCCCTGACGTATTCAGGTTAAACATGCATGCACCACTGAGTCATGTCTTCTGGAGAAAACACTGAGCTTTCACATGGTTCTGTTCTTTTAAAATACGCCAAGTTGAAGTAATCTGTCAAATTTGAAATCTGGTCAAAGCAACACGGCTACCTAATGAAAAAAAACAATCAAAAATATTTGTGGTGTATCAGTTACAACAAAATCCTATTCAGATGTATTGCGGGTGAAACGGTCATTTCTTTGCTTTGTCTATAGAAACTGTATTTGTTTGATGATGAACAATGTTGGTCAGTGGCATTAGGCCTCAGACCTCCCTGCCTGTCGCATCTGGACAGCGTTCCCAGTCACTGAGTCACACTGCAGTGCAACAGAAGGGTCTCTATAGACATGAGACTCATGGTAAAACTCTGTGGTATTAGAGATGAGGCGAGTACAGTATGTCGGTTTCATCTCCAGATAATGCTATAATTATTTCTTTCTTCCTTTGGTTAGTCACATCATTCATGGTCTTCTTTTCCCCCTCTCTTCGGTTGTCACATGGCACTCAGAGCTGCACATGGGAAGACATTCAACATACCATTCATGGAGGCACCACAGATATATTAACCAATTATAGGATGTGACTGATAATCCTGAAAGGAATGGAGATGAAGGGGAGCACAGTGTGTGATATGCGGGTGAGGTTTAAAGTTGGTGGTGTTTCAGCGTCTCTGGGCCCCCCAGACTGAGGCCTCCTACTGTCCCCTGAGTATGTGACTTCATTGTGCCTCATCCATACCTAAGATCCATTGGGTTTCTCCTGGGTTTCAAAACAGAATGACTTTGAAGGAATTTGGACCATAGCCATGTTATTGTGTGGAGGGAAGGCCCCACGTCCATGCAAACATCTGTGTGAAGATGGATAGAGTTGGGACTCATAACCTCTGCGATATTAGCACATGAAAGGTGGAAAGACTGCAGGGGGGCTATTTTAACTGCTGATAGGGGCCCCTCTATTAGCCTCCCATTCATTTTCAAACAGACACACACATGCCGCTGTTATTACACACTGCATGCTGGTCACTTTCAACATTCATCGCAGTAACTAACTCTTCAGAGACGTTCAGCTGAGTAATTTTGTCATAATTGTGATTAATGTTCTGGCGGGTCACTGGCAGTGTTAAGGCAATTAACAACACTCCATACCCCCTCTTTCCACAATCAACAAGTCATTTACTAATCATTGCTTTGGGTTTTTCAGAGTCAGAGTGTGCATGTGTAGAAACGTGCTACGGGTCATCTGATACAAGAACAGCTTTGACTCTGCTAATGTTTCCCTTGAGAGGCGAGATTTTGGTACACATGATGCCGAAGGGCAGTGGCCTGGTCTGGGGCAGGGGGGTAAATAGCAACATGGCGGGAACAGGAGGGGAGCTGTGGTTGAGAACAGGAGGAACACACACACACATCGACCTCTCAGAGAATTATTGTGAACTTTCTAAACAGGAAAACACAGAGTCAAGTGAAGTGAAGTTGTTGTGGAAGTTGGTGCATGTCTGCTCTGATCGGAAATGAGACAGAATCAGAAATTATGGGCATCCTATCTGAGAGAGGGAACGATTGCAGACAGCTCTGTGTCCAATACAAACACATGATGCATCACATCAGGTTAGCTGACTTAGTCGAGATCACATCTGAATGAGTGTCATGTTTTTCTCTTCGCCTGCATTATACGGGCTTGTTGAATGACAGTTAATGGAACAATACGGAATAATCTAAGAGATTATAAGAGGCCCTGTGTGTTTGTTTAAATTAAACGTACACATACCTTCGCAGCTCCCATTATGTTGTCCTTTCTCAGGCTAAAGCTCTATAGCTCTATAGGTTTCTAACCTTTACTCTAAAATGTACCACTTCATCTTTATTGTCTCTGCATTGAACTGTCAGCATCTAAAGCTGGCTGCCAAGGAATTTAAGTTTTCAACCCTCAACCGGAAAAACCAAAAATCAATACCACATGACAGCCAAGTGTCTGGCCCGCGGTAGCTGACCCCGTGCTCTGCGCTAATTGTTTTGGGGTGAAACAAAAAAAACAGAGTTTTCCTGTGGGACATCAAATGTGAACGTAAAGCTAAGGTATTCTGTCTTGTTAACAGGGTTGCAAAAAGCAACAGAAACAGCAAGATGAGTTCAGCAAAACACCACACATATCATTTCGCATATCAGCATATGCTTTAATTTATGTGTGGATGTTGCAGTGACTATTTGGCAGGAAGTTAGTGTAATCTGAAAGTCAGACAAACCAGAGTGTCTTTTCGTGGAGCACAGTATCATCAGACCTTCACGGACCACAAAGTTCAGTAACTGGCCCAATAGTTTTCACGTGAAACCTTAGAGATTATTGTTGTGTCGCAGCACTTTACTCCTCCACGGTCCAACCACAGTGACGAAGTAGTGTCTGCGATTTGACCACCTAATAAGCTCCTCTGGGTCATTTTCATGATCCCTTGACATTATGGGTTGTGACAAACTATAAGGGCTTTTAAATTGCTGTGTTCAGCTGCCAGCTGGAGGCTGGAGGTACAGAGCTAAAGCAAAGTTAATGGTCTTGAAGGAGAGCTAGGAAGTGACATCACACATGGATACATGTACATACTCCCTGATATGCACACACACACACTTAAACATTAAAACTGAACCCAGGTTAACTTTACCACCTTGTAGTTTTTATTAAAAACTGGGCTGACCGGGGAAAGCAATGTTCACTGGGACCTTCTTGAAGTGGCTTTCAATGACCCCTGTTACCCTCTCACGTACACACGCATACACACACACACACCAAACTGTTATATTTTTCAAGCTCAGCTTTTCATGATGAATAACCGCTAAGTGGAGTTTCATTGGCTGCACATCTGGGAGCCCTTACAGCATAAGATGGAGGGAACATGTACGGTAAGTTAAACGAGCACATACACTTCACTCGTCCCTCATTTCTGTGTCATTCCTTGCATTTCACATGACAAATCTTTATTCGTCTGTCAAGGTGTCAGTTTTTCTTCTGACATTGCGGTTGAACTCCAAACCTCAACAGAGTTTTGAAGGCAATGCTGAATATGAAAGTCATATGTCGTCTCCTGTCTTGTACATTCCTTCGCCTTTGAGTAAATCAGCACAATGCTGGCTGTTCAGCTCATACCAAGGTGCTGAGTAGCCCTCTGGTTTTACTCTTTTTTTCAGTATATATTCAGAATCTTTCTCAACAAAGTAAAACACAGCCTTGCAACACAGACTTTAATTCACTTCCAAACTGAGTTTTTGATTAAAAAAAGTTGCTCGTTCAGGGATTTCGTTTGTCCAAAGTGGTAGTGAGTCACAGCTGATTAGATCTGTGTGCTTGTCTCTCAGGTTTGCTGATGGCTTTGTGAGCAGATGTGTGGTGTGTTTATTTAGGCTCGGTGCCCAGCTCGCCTCAAGTACCAACACGCCACTGAAGAAGATCACTCGTGTAAATCTGCTAATAATTCATTTAATAATGCTGTTCTGTTACACTTCAGTAAACTACATGTGCAGATGCATTAGTGATTTAACACGTCTCATTGACTTTCCATAGCCTCTTGTTTAATGGACTTCAAAGAAAACTCTCCATATGTTTATATTGGCTGTTCTGTTATTCCAGACGCGACACATTTTGTTATGAATGACGTATAATTTTACAAGCAATGTGTGATATTTTCTGACATTTTTTGCATTTTCTTTTAACACTTTCCATTTACAAGTAAATGAAATGTGCACATAAAATCTAAAATATATCCCCTTTTCACTGCATCTCAGGCTTCATGGCACCAGTCACACCACCTGCATGGTTTTACTGGTGGATGTTGGCAGCGATCCCAAGAACACAATGAGTTATGAACTACGACTAACAACTGCTTTTCATTAGAGGACATGTCACATTTTTGTATGTTTTTCTGCAGCCCACGCAGATCTGTCAAAATGTAAGTGCAATAATAAGTAATAAATGAAGCATTGATGATCGAAGGCGAATGGCATGTGAGCTGTTTACCTTATGAAGTTTAACTGAAATATTCTCGGTGAACAAATGGTTTAAAAATGCTTTATTCAGAGTACAAACAGTTAACACTGCAAGATGCGAGGATCCATCCTCTGTATGACTTATAAAATGTGACATGTGCCCAAGCTGCCCCATCTCCCCATTACTGCAGAGGAAAATACTTACGCAATACATGACTGCAGATTCCTGCAGTGATATCAGTTTAACACAATCAGTTCATAATGTGATTATATCTGATTAATTTACACTCCAAATTGGGACACCAGAGCCAAATCAGTGGCTATATCTCCACAAGAGAGCTGCTGATTTATCCTGCTTAAACAGGACTTCAAAGCTGATCAGTAAACATTGCCAAATGGGTTGTGGACTGCCACTCACTGCCCTTTATTTCTCCCTGATGTTTCAATCAGCCGACAACTCTCATCGCATAAACTACTGTGCTCCGCCTCCCATAATGCCCTTCGAGGGAAGTTAAAAGTTCATCCCTTTTAGCTCTAATGTTTTCTTAATGGTCGCTTGTTGAGTTAATAGTTAAATAACAGGCAGGATCATTGTCCTTGCCTCTCATTTGCCCTTGTGAGTAAAGCTAAACACATGTTCTCACATCAAAGTCTTTAGATTTACCCTCTGACCCACTGGTACAGTAAGATTTCAGCAGCTGTGTGTTGGCCCTGGAAAAGTGTGCTTTACGCTGAGCATATGACTGTGTCTATGTGTGCAGCAGTGGGTATAAGTGTGAGTATTTATGATGAAAAAGCTCATAACATATAGGAGAGCATGCATTTAAATGGCCACCACAACATTTTAAAGATTTCCCTTTTTAGCTGACCAACTGTATACACGTTTTACAAGAAAATGCTGGCTGGATGACTCAATTGTGAGAGTAGAGCTCCTTCATTTAAATGTTTAGATTTAATATATAAATGCATAAAAAGAGTACAAAAATAAAACATTTATATAATATTAATTTTACATGTGAAAAGGAGACTTAAATGAATAGATGACTACATCTCCTGGACTTTTACAGTTAAATGCAGCTACACATTCAATGATCAAAAAGAACAGAATGGAAACAGCATGATTAACATATAAAATAAAGACAAAAGACAGAATTCAATGATCAGACTTAGTGAGTAATGGCAAATTTTTGTTGTCAAAACTTGGGTACATCAGATATAAAGTGCATTGCTATCTGCATGACAGTTGTAAGTAGTCACATCGATGTACTTCACACCTATTCATTGTCAGTAATGGTACTACAGTACTACTTTCTCTACTGCGGCTCTCAGTATAACATGATGCTTTAACAGCCAATGTGATGACTGTTATTCAAATTGCTCAACACTCTTCCTTTAAATGGACATGCCTATCTCTTCAGGATCTATCCGACATGATCTCATCTTTTTCACACCAATTTAGTAAGACTGTGACACGGTTTGTTCTTCCCATCCCTTCTCAAGTGGCACAGCTTTATAATTCCAGTAAATGTTGAATTATTGGTTGCTCAATTAAAAACGTTTGAGATCCAGATGTTCAGCTTTTCTCTGGGAATGAAAAAAGCAGACATTGGGTAACACAGGGTCGCGTAATCACAGCCACAGAACAGCTCAGGAAATGCTCAAGCTTGCTTGGCATCCTAACCTCCATCACAAAAACATTGTAATTGCCACTTTTACTAGGATCTTTTATACGTCTATATATAGGCCGGAGTAGCTGGTACTCATTGAAATTCCTCAGTGCCAATTAATTTGAAACATGAAATACAACAAACTCTGCGGCTCTGTCCGATCCTTTGCTTTTAGAAGAGAAACTATAAATTGTTGCTGATCAATGTGAACAATTTAAAATCAGAGACAATAAGGATAAGCAGATCTCATGTTTAGGATTAGTTCTAATAAATCTCCAAGCTCAGCAATCCACAGGACTGTGGGATGCGAACTCATGTTTGTGGTGGAGAAAACCCTCCCCCTGACCTACATCTCTCCCCCTTAAACGCTTTGACCCCGGGGTTGATCCCTTTTCCTAAATGACAGAGAGGCCAGAAGGACAAGAAAATCTCCAAAAATATCTCTTTACTGTGGAAGTCCATTAAAAAAAAAATGTATATACATATTATAGTTAGAAAAACATACACTCACAGATATAATTGCACTTTGCACTAATAACATCTACGATCTCTACAGAGTGGTGATGGTGAAGACGGTGAAGACGGCGACAGGGCTGGTGTTCATGGTGAAGAGTTGTAGGTTTATTCCATGCATAAGGCCGCCGCGTGGCAGCCAGGATAAGTGCTGTACAACATACCAGATGATCTCATATCACATGCTACATGGCTGTGATGGCTCAGGGGGATCTCTGCGGGAGCTTTCAGTTGCCCTGTTTGGATTTCTTCATCCTGGAAGGGAAAAGCAAATTTCATATGAATTTTATAAGAACAAAATGGATGAAATGTCAAAATCATATAGCATGTTTGGCAGTGAGTATTTGCACAGTTGGTTGCTGCCTTTCAATTTTGTCAAAACCAACAAGAGCCGATAGATGATAACTGGCTGAGTGACACGCTAAACAGAATTGGTACCATGTCCATTCCTATAAACACTCGGCTACGAAAATGTAACTAGTAAACACCATCCTGAAAATTAATGAGTATTTGTCCAGCCACGATTGGATGCCAGGAAAGTGCCAAAATTCAGAAAATATTCAACCCCAGTGTTCTCAAACAGAAACAGCTGCTTTGAGTTTATGGGACCAAAATGTTTGTTTACCTGAAATCAAGAACTCAACATTTTAGCCTGTTAAAGCTGAATTTATCCTGCATTTAGTTTTAACTGGTCTCCTCTTATCACATTTGTCACATTGGTCAGTTGGTCTTTTCTATCGCCAAAGTTTTTAATCAATTAGTTGTTGACAGGTTGAGTTTATCTTTCCAGCTTTTTGTAAACTTTTCACTTCATTTAAATGAAAAAACTTGTTTTGATAAATCGCATATCTGAATATGCAATTTTGCAGAACACAAATTTGTATATGCAGGGTGATACACACACACCACACTAACCATGTATAAACACTTGAACATGGGTGGGCAGTCTAATTATTGACATTGAATACTATGTAAAATCTGAGCCACTTTTCAACTGATGAAAAAGGTAATCATGGTCTTGTTTACCAGACTAAAGAGCAGCATAATGCATGACTTACAACCGTGTGCCTTTACACACATTGTAAGTAAGTCCCTCCACCCCTTTGACTGTATGTGTAATTGGAAACACATTAGATCTGATCCATTGTAAATGAGCACTGTCTACTCTCTGCATGAGCTGTTTTGTTATGCAGCGGACTGCTCACACCTCAGCAAGTCAAGGGCTCCACAATCATCCTCGAGACAGACAGTCTGACTGCGGGGCTGTGTGCGGGTCAGTCAGTGTGTATTGAGTGTCAGGGCTGATATCAAAATCGTCATAGGACCAGTGACTGCAGGAGTGCATTGATATTCCTCATGTGAAAATCCACTTTCTGCATCTTTGTCTGTCTCACACCGCAGTGCAGCGTTTGTTTCATCCGAACACTGCGGGGGTGCCTTAGAAGTGCATGACTGCATAGAGTTCAGGATGGCAACTTGATCCTTTCAATAAACTTCATGTTGCCAACGTTATTTCCAGAAAAGTGTCCCCAGGGCAGGAAGGAGACAGTTGATATTGGCAGTGACTTTTAGCCTTCAGACAAACTTTAACATGATTGAGGAGTGCACGTTGTTGCACTCATGTTACACTGAGTGACCAAAAGAGAAAAGGTATCCCTGTGAAGTTACACTATTTTGCGAGTATTGTGTTTAGCAAATGTGCAATATTTATCCAAGTGAGGTTTAAGTCAATATTTTATTAAGCCTGTGTCGTGCATAAACAGTGATGTCCGGGGACGAACCCATAACAGCACTAGTAAGAGCAGATTAAATACAGTTTGTGTGTGAAAATGGGATCACTCTCTACTCCCACTTGGTCATGTACTAGCACGTCTCAAGTCTTGGGCTAAATTGGGCAATTAAGAGTAGTCACTTTCACAATGGTCCATTGATAGATGTCCAAATGTGCATTTGTGCTCTTGCATGTCTTACTTTGAATTTCTATAGAGTGGAAGTGATTTAACCGTGATCCAGACAACTTATCTGCTCCAGGATGACAGCAGACAGCAGAACCATGCACTGAGAGCAAACACACAATCCATAACCAAAATCAGTCTGATTAGTTGCTACTCACTTGTTGATAGCGTTCTTCAGGTACTGCTGCAGCCACCGGATCTCTGGGTTCACACACACCTCTTTGTTTGTCTTCAGCTTGGCGCTGATCGAAAAAAGAGAGAATGGCAATTATGCCTCAGTTGAAGATGAAAGGGTGAGTTATGCAAAATGCGTGTCATTGGGTGTCTTGACACATTGTTATCAAAGAGACTGATTTAACACCGCCATGTCAGTTTGACACACACAGAGCTCTCAGTGGTGATCAATCACCTTTGACCTTACATGTGATGCTGCTACAGATATTCATAGAGCAAATGATCTATGTGCATTCTCAAAGATAATATCCCTTAAGTTTGACAGTTTACCCTTGATTGAAGTATCCAATTAATGTGCAGTAAAGACAAACAAGCATATGGAGGTTGAGGAGTCAATCCCTCAACATGTGGGCTCCTTTCTAAATCCAGCATAACCCTGTGGTTATTTACAGAATGGGTCAAGACTGGATCATATGTCTCTATGTGAGTGATCATGCCTCCTTTGGCACACATGTGTATATGTCAAACCTGCCAATTCATTTTCTCACTCTTAGCGTTTAACTGATCCTGAAGTTTTCCCCTCTATCGTAACCAACATGCATGTTGCAGTGCACTTTCATCTGTAAATTCACTCCACACGAGCCGTAACAACGGATTAGATCAGACCTGAAGGCTGTAAGCACAGTATGAGGAGGAAACGCTGCGTGACAAGCAAATGAGAAGCAAACCCAATTACAAAAGCCACAATAATTGCTTTCCTGTTGCAAACAACACTGCGTCCAATTTCCACCTCCCTTTCACGTTCACTCATACTGAAATGGAGCACTTCCTGTGGACGCGTCAGTGGGCCTATGGTAAAAAATGACTTGCTTTCTGTGCATGTGTGCGGAAGCGAGTGACAGAGGGGCGTGTGTGTACACATGCATGCACAACTCCTTTCTCTGGCCTGTCACCTCTCTGAGATTGATGGTGAGAAATGTCCAACAAGGAGGAAACCTGTCTGATGTTTTAAGGCTAGGGTGGAAAACATGCAATTCTATGTGTTTGTGTGTGCCACTTAGTAAAGCTGGCAGTAAAAAGTATACTCACATCACTTGGAATGGGCAGTTGGGCGTGTGGATGAACCTGAGCTCTCGGATGTAGCCCCGCGGGAGGCTGTTGACTGTTGAACGACAGTAGCATCTCTCCACCAGGCTGATGGGCTTTGCTGAGAGGAAGAAGAAGAGATAAGTATCAGAAACACGCTCGCAGCAAAGCATGTTTCCCAGAGAGCAATAAATCAGATTAGATGAAGGTAATGATCTCATGTGGAAACTGGGTAAGATGGAAGATTATCACAATAATCTAATGCAGTAAAAGACAAAATAAAAAAAATCATATAAAGCATCTTCTTTGACAAAGCAACAAGTTGAAGCACGGATGCAGAGCCTCTGAAAGTCTACAGGAATTTGCCCATACATGCTAACAGCCCATGCAGCATAGTCTTGTTGGACTTGCATAAGACTTTTTATCAGTCCATTATTTATCTCAGTTATCTTTAGCAGGGACATGTAGGAATGGAGCCAACACCGACCACCGTTAAAACAAAATGTCATATTTGAACTTTGAAGATGTTTCTGCTGGAGCCACAGAACACACACAGAGGTAGGGGACACTTATGTCAGACCCACAGACTCTAAACTCTTTCAATCAAACCCAACTCCTCCGTGGCCTGTGTGGTCCCTGGACTTCATGATAGATTTGCATACTTTCCATTACAACCTCAGTTTTCAGGTTTGTACCCACAGATTCACGGTTGATTAATAAGGAAAAATAAATAAGCCTAAATGTTTTCTCTTTTTTTCGTGAACCCCTCGTGGTATCAGTTGGGTGAAGGTGCTCTCAGAATAATTCTAGCCTGGACTATTAATGACAAGGACTAAACAGTGCAGTCTTCAGTCTTGTCAATCCCTGTTTTTGAAGGAAACTGCAGGTCGCACAAACAGATGGTGAGAAGTGCCGCTATAGATTAAACTCTATGCTAATTATCTCCCGTTATTAACATGATAAAGGGGACAACACCTTCAAGTTGGGTGACTGATGTCGCCATGTAGACTAGCTGCGGCTTTGTCTTATAGCTGCCTCATTTGCCAGCAATTAAATGAAAACAAAGAGCAGAACAAATACACACGTTGATCGCCGATCCGACTGGGAATTTCTTAGTGCTGGAGCCACATGTGCAACCCGCTGGTGCTTTACGCATGACGGAGAAAGGTTTTCACCGCTCCAGAATGAGCTCATGCTTCCATTAAAACAACATTTTATGGGATTTAAGTAATATTTTAAATAAAATGAAGCGGTACAGCGTTTAATTCACATTTGGGCCACATATGTATTTTAATATTATGTAATCGGGATTATGGCGTCTGAATAAAATTGCAGATTTTTGGGGCAGATTTGCCACTAAATTTACTTAGTGTCATTTCAAAATATCATAATTAACATAACAATTGTAAAAGTCTGTTTGGGTTAATTCTTTATTCAAGTACTAAAAGACAGCAGCTGTGGAATAGAAAGTCCGTTAGACGCTTTTTAAAAGATTATTTGGGACTAATGC